>NC_069683.1:42682283-43932283 GCF_023699985.2 Odocoileus virginianus
GTTGAAACAGTAACTCTGTTGCCCAGCTGGAGAAAGTTCAATCATGAAAGAAATTTGTTATTTAAAAAAGCTTTGTTGACAGTGAGCTTGCTCTGAAGGACTTTTCCTACTCCATTTCGTCTTGTTTGATAGTGAGATATAAGGTAAATTTAAGATAATTAAAGACAGCCATTGGTGGTTCTTACCCAAATCTTCAAACCGAAAAGGTGCTACCAGTTTTCTTCCTTGCAGGCCTTTGTGTCGGATAATGCAACTTGCTGTTGAATTTTTGCCATATGTGTGGACTGTCAGTGTGCTGGTGCTATTACACTTCTTCCCATCAGTTTCATATTCATGGTGGGTTTCACCTGTGAAGCAATTTAAAGTGGTGTGTGAGGTCATGACAGTTTAATGCTATTGGGTGGCATGGTTCTCTGAGAAACCAATGGCCTTGACATCTTGGCAAACCTGTTAGACTTCTAACCTCACTCTAATTTCCCTCAGCCACCTGGGATGTGCTTGGCCCCATTCCCAAAGAGAAGCAGATGAACAAGAGTGGATAATTTCCTATAAACCCTGCACTACTGGAAAAAAAAATCCAAAGCTTACAGTTACACAAGAAAGACAGCCTAATGTGGAACACAAAGACCCAAGACCTTATTCAGGTTGAATGAATAAGGCAGATTAAAGAGAGGTCTGGAATTGGCAGTGGACTGAACCTATGGTTACATAAAATTGAATGAAACGTAAAGAAACTGGAATCAGTTCCCAAGCATGACAGTTGGTTTTCCTTTTCAGTTAAAAGGCTCAAAGCTTAGGTTTTTGTTGTTGCTGTTATCAAAATAGTTTTATCTGCCACAGAGAGTATGACATGATACTCCATTGTTCAAGCAAGATCTTATCTGCTCCAATTGCATGTATTATGTTAAATATATTTTTTAGAAATGTAGTTATTTATTTGGCTGTGGCAGGTCTTGGTTCTGGCATGTGGGATCTTTAGTTGAGTCATGCAGCATGTTTAGTTGCAGCATGTGGGATCTAGTTCCCTGATTAGGGATTGAACCCTGGACCCCCAGCATTGGGAGCACAGAGTATTCGCCACTGAACCACCAGGGAAGTCCTAAACATATTTTCAGTTCTGTGTCTGATAGGAAGTTTATGCTCAGAGGTACAGGTAATAGCTATATTGTGCCTTTTATGAAATTTGGTTGTTGTTGTTGAGTCACTGGGTCGTGTCTGGCTCTTTGCAACCCCATGGAATGCAGCCTGCCGGTCCTCCCTGTCTCTCATGATCTTCCAGAGTTTGCCCACGTTCATGTCCATTGAATCAGTGATGCTCTGCAACCATCTTATCCTCTCCTGCCCTTCATAAAATGAAATTTTACAAAGCCTTTGTTGTTGTTGTTCAGTCACTCAGTTGTGTCTGACCCTGTGACCTCATGGATTGCAGCATGCCAGGCTTCCCTGTCCTTCACTATCTCTCGGAGTTTGCTCAAACTCATGTCCATTGAGTCTATGAAACCATAACATTTAATACATGTACCATTTTAGGTTTCTACCTTTTTTTAAACAAAAGCATGTAACCATGCTGTTTGTGTTGAGGCTTTCAAGAATAAGACATAGTATCGACTGGTTAATAAGGATAATTTGTCTGGAAAAGGATGGATGAAATATTGAATGGGGTTTTCCGGCACTTTCAGCCACCAGAGGGTGCCAGAACATTTAAAAATTCCTTAAAATTATAAATAGGAAGGAAAACAAAGGAGAAAAGAGAATGGTTTCTTCACTTACCATAGAGCTCCATGCCATCCCCTAAAAGCCAGGTTATCCGTGGAGGGGGCTTGGTTCTCACGGTGGAGCATTTCATAATGACGTGTTCTTCTCCATTGTGCGTTTTGATAACTGAAACTTGCAGGATTGGCATGACAGGAGTTGCTAGAAGAAAATTGATTTTTCTGTGCTTAATTAGCTGGTCTACATATCTCAGCAAAGCACAGAGCCTAATAATCTGTAGGGATCATTGTAGGGGATGGTCTAAATAACGGCATATTTTTTCATTTGACCTTTCTCAGAATATAGTTAAGGGGCTTTTATGTACTTGTAAAGCTACTCTGGCTGTCATCAGAATATTTGTCACCCAGTGTGTGATTAGTCTCTGGAAATTCCCAAGCAGACTGTGTTACAACAGTAATTCTTAAATTTTATAGATGAGTGCATTTGAGTGGTAGAACACTAGGTGAGGAATAGAAGCTGGAATTCTGGTCCCATCTCTGTCACCAACTATTTGTAAGAACTTGGGTAAGTCCCACAACCTCTTGGTCTAACAGTTTCCTTGTCTGAGACGTGAAGGAGTTGGTTTATGAGTTGGCTGTTTGAGCTCTAAGCTTTCGTGAGTCTAGGACTCACCTCAGTATAAGTTACTTCTGTCCCCTCCACCCATCAAAGAGGCATTTCTCTAAAGAGCCCATCAGTCTGATTTCTTTTTACTTCTGTCCAGGAAAGTTTTTTCAGATAGGCTTATGTCATCTTCTCTGTTCTACCTCACACTGTGGGGTACAGAATGGGACCCTTTAACATCTATTTACTCATCCGTCTGCCATTAAGACATTATGAAGTCACTTCCAAGTATGTACCAGATGCTGGCAATACAAATGTGGTAAAGATGAGGCCCCTCAAAGAGGGGCATGGTGATAGAAGCAGCCCCCTAAACTGTTCACTGAAAGATCACGTATCAGGTGCAATGACAGAGGTAGGCATGGGGTGTTCTGAGAGGTGTTATGAGAGCCCCAGTAGAGCACAGACCTGGCCTGACCCAGAGTGATGTTGAGGGTGACCAGCAACATGAGGGAAAGGTGACCCCAAAGCTGAGTCTCACTGCTTCTCAGAACCCCTAGGGAGCCACTCCTTCCCAGAGACTTTGTCACTGTGCCTTTACTTTATGGCAGGTACCACACTCAACTAATGCAAGAAGAGGAGTCTTAGGAAATCCTTGTGTGATACACAGAATTATGGCATTTAGAGATCAATAAAAGGCAATGCTTTAAATTGATCTGTTCTGCTACAAGCAAAAAAGTCAAGATACTAAGACTTAACACTGAACACAAAGGACCATCTGCAGAACTGAGCAAGTTCCAGCTGTCACTTCCTAGCCAAGCCTCCCAACCCCATCCCTCAACAGAAGAGAGGAACTTGTTTTGCAGAGGGTGTGAGCTGATTGTCCAGCAGAGTTACATCTGAATATATTCTATCTTAGGATATGCTGTCAGAAGTTTCTGCTAGATGTGTATATGTGTTTTGCCTTCCTGAACAAGTGTGCAAACTCCTTGTGGGCAGAGATTGTGCCTAATTCATCTTTGTTTCCTTGCAGCCCAGCACAGTGCCTGGCACAGAGTCACAGTTCAGCCAGTACGAATTCTCTTTTCTTTTAGTTCCCTGCAGAGAAAACTTAGTTGATGCCAAAGACAATTTTCACAAACTCACATTTAGTCTGGGACTTGCCACTCAAACTGCTCCTTTCTGTTTTCTCTCAACAAAGATGGCAGAGGTGCCAGGAAATGCCTTGCTGCAGGCAACACTTTTTAATTATAATATTGAGCTTAAAAATGATATATCCCGTTCCTAAGTGTATTGCTCCCAGGCTGGGTTTACCGGCTTTCAGGCACCTACCTAACACGATCACTTTCACTTCCTTTGTTCTCACAGACTTGCCGTAGTGCAGACACTTGTACACGCCTTCATCATGCTGTGTTACATTCAGCACGCTGATGGAGAGCTGATCGGAGGAGTGATGAAGAAGCTGGTATTTGGAACTTTTTAGAGCTATACAAGAGGGAACAAGAGTTGTTATAAGGAGAGGTATCAGATGAATGCAGACTCTCAGTGGATGGATTTTTTACAGGAATAGCTTTTGATTATCACACTTTAAGGGGATGGATGTCGCATCTTTGACTGAGCTGCCTTCCAGATTCTAGTGTTACCAGCTGGAGACCTCTCAATAGTTCAAAGTTAGTTTAGGAAATAAAGTGTTTTGATACTAGGACCTGTGAAATAAGCAGTTTGTTTTATTTATGCTGGTAGGAAGTTAGAACCCTGGGCTGGCAAAGGGTTCCGGTGGCAGGAGGATGTTAAATAATTTTTTTTTTTACATTATGTAAATGCCCCAGTGTAATTTGTCTTAGAAATTCAATTCTCTGTCTTGTCATACACAGCATTGTGATGCAATTATACTCCAATTAAATTTTTAAAAACTATTGGAAAGCTATCCATAATTATCACTATTTAAATTTTATAGTTATATGAATAAGATTGGAACAAAAATAGTTGTCCAATTGATTTGATGACAAAGCTGTAAAATCTACTGTTTTTAAAATTTCATATGACAGTGAATAACCGAGATACGTTTAGAAGAAAAGTTCATTATTATTTGAAGTTTCCCAAAGAGTATGTAGTACTTTCAAATGTTTAGGGAATGGCAAAAATAAACAAAAGCAACAACAAAGCCAAAAAAAAAAAAAAAAAAAAACCCACAAGAACATAAAACCTCCCACAATTCCAGAAAGTTCTAGCCAACAGCAAGTATTCCTTTTGATTCTGTCTTGATCTGGGATTTCCATCTCAAGTCAAAGGTCCCTTAACGAATCAGAGGCTCCTGAAATGAGTGGTTTTCTTTGTTTCTTTTTTCCTAATGTTAAGATTTATAGTGTGAACAAGCCTGAATTGGCTGACCAAGGAAGGTTGTTTCTCATCTGAAATAATGGTTATGGTGTCTTGGGACACTGATGTTACCTGAGCTGGAATCCAGGTGTTCTCAGCCTCAGCACTACTGACATTTGAAGCCATCATTCACTGTTGAGTGGGGGTACGGGGGGCTACACTCTGCATTATGCAGTGTTTAGCAGCGTCTCTGGCCTCTCTCACTACAGTCCAGTTCCCCATGCCTTTCCTTGGTTATAACAACCAAAACTATCACATTGCCAAATATCCCCTGGAGGGCAAAAAAAATACCCTTGAGGGAGAACCAATACGCTAGATCAGGGCATTTGAGAATGTCCATCTTCTCCCAGTATTATTGTTGTTTAGTTACTCGGTCGTGTCCGACTCTTTGTGACCGCATGGACTATAGCCCGCCAGGCTCCTCTGTCTGTAGAATTTCCCAGGCAAGAATACTGGAGTGGGTTGCTATAGCTTTCTCCGGGGGATCTTCCCAACCCAGGGACTGAACCTGCATCTCCTGCATTGGCAGATGGATTCTTTACTGCTGAGCCACTGGGAAGCCCAGTTTAACCAAAACAAAGCAACAGAAAGCATTATTTAACAGAATTCTCTCTCTTTAAAGGTTTCCCCTCAACTTTTATCGATTAATATGTACTTATTCTATTGGAATCTAGTTGGTTTAGCTTAAAATAATATATTTAGTTATTTTACAGTGAACCTATCAATGTTTAATCATACTTTCTAAGGCACATCAAGTTTTTCTAGAGGGTCTGCTTTTACAAAGCAGAATGAAATTTGCTGTGTTGGATACTTTTCTAAGCATTTGGTAATTAGGAGTATTAAATGGAGGTATAAAATGGTCTCATTATCAGGACATCCCTGGTGGTCCAGTGGTTAAGATTTTGCCCTCCAATGCAGTGGATACAGATTCGATCCCTGGTCAGGGAGCTAAAATCCCACTTGCCTTGGGGTCAAAAAACCAAATGATAAAAACAGAAGCAATATTGAAACAAATTCAAAAAGACTTTAAAAATGGTCCACATTAAAAAAAAAAAAAAAACTTTAAAAATCCAGAATTTAAAAAAATAGTCTCGTTATAAAGGAAGGGTTTCATAAATACTTCCCAAAGAGATGAACTAAATAGATTTTAAAAAATCCCTTCCCACAAGGAAAAAAAAAAAGCTGTGACCACATGAGGTGACAGATATTAGCTAAACTTATTGTGGTATTCTTTTCCAATATATACATATATCAAAACATTATAAGGTACACATTAAACCAATACAATGTTATATGTCAATTATATCATAATAAAATTGGAGGAAAAAAGAGTTCCCTCCCATCTTAGGCATCTAGAACTCAATGCGTGTTTGTGAGAGAGGAAGGCTGCTGTCCTTTTCAGAGTAAAACATGCCATCAATTCCTATTGCTCAGTGACCCTGAGTTTTTGTTAAGACCGTTGGGAGAAGGGGAGCCAGTTTGGGGTGGGCCTTGATGTGTGACTCTGGGTTGCTCAGGTGGAAAACGGAGCTCCTGTCTGTAGAAGTGGGGTGATGTGTTGGCTGCCCGAGGACCATGGGCCCCCCACCTGTCTGTCTGTTGCCATCTATCATTGTGCTGTGGGTGGTTTCATGGTCATTAAGAGTCAAAAAGTGACCTGGGGGTGAGGTGGGATGGTGGAAATGGGCTTTGTCATTTGAGCCCCCTTTACCAACCATGCTGGTGGGGTTTCCATTTCAGACTTCCTGCCAGAAAAAAAGCAGCCGTGTGTAAAACACAGGCTTCTGGGTGCGATTTACATCTCACAGTAGGTGGGGCCAAGCCCACCATTGGGGTGACTCATGCTGACTTTTTGGCCCACCAGCCTGTCTGTCTGGAAAATCCGTCAGGTTGAGGTCTGGCGGTGGTTTCTTTCTTCTTCACTTACCAGGTTGTTCATTGAAGAAAATGGTGAAGCCCGAGGGGGCCAGCCACTGCAGAGAGGTGGTCTCCTGAGAAACAGTACAGTTTAGAGTGAGCGTCTGGCCTTCCTCTATGGGGACAGTTTCCATGTGGTGGGTCCGAAAGGCCTCTGTAGAGAAAGAGAATTGGGGACCGTCAGACTGGCATGGGCCACACTGCAACTGAACTGAAGCAAGGGCTTAGACTCGAGGCAGCCTCGTTCATCATTTGGTCATTTGTATACATCTGTTAGAGAAACAGAGCCTAAAGTCCACACCAAAAACTGCAAGGAGAGGAGGGAAGCAGTGTGCTAGAGCAATCAGGATGTCTCCCGAAGGAGTATGAATGAAGTGGGTTGGGTTTTGATGAAAGGAAAGCTGAGCAGCATCCATGAGGCACTTGCCTTGCCATATGCTGGAAATTGTGTCTTCCATGTTACCCATATTAAACTCAACTTTCAAACTAACACTCTAAAGCAGCAGTTCCCAACCTTTTTGGCACCAGAGGCTGGTTTCGTGGAAGACAATTTTTCCATGGAGGCAGGGGCAATGGTTTTGGGATGATTCAGGTGCATTACAACATTGTGCACTCTATTATTATTACATCAGCTCCACCTCAGATCATCAGGCATTAGATCCCAGAGGCTGGGTGTCCCTGCTCTAAAGGAAGAGTGATTTTGCTCACTTGATGATGAGGGAGTAGAGGTTCAAGGTCACAGAGGTCCTCAGATGGCATTGGTGCCTAGGTCTGTGGGCTTCTAAGCCCATGCTTATATAACTGGGTCAGACTACCTAAGTGATGAGACCCCAGAAAATTTGGCCTTTCTGGCCTCTGTTTATAAAAGGGCCAACTCATGTCTTCAAGTACAGTTGGTGGCAGAGGTGGGGGGTGTCTCAGATTCTAAAAAAGAATGTTATGTCCTTTGGGGCTATTGTGAATTATGGAGCTGCTCTTCCTGGGGAGTAGGTAAGTCCCTGGGGTGGAAGAGCTTCTCCACCAGAGGGTGGATGTTCTTGGATCTCTTCTGATTTAATATTCCACAGCAGTGCTTTCCCCGGGCACATGTAAGAGTCTGTAATTTCCCCAAATCATAACCCCCAGAGAATGAGAAACAATAGTTCTAAGCAGCTGCAAAGTTATCCTCCCCAAAAAAGAAATTGATAGAAGAATAAATTGGCTTTACTGCTGATTTGGCACATTTATTGCCATTTGTTATTTTTCAGCTTTAAAATTAAAGAATTCTTTTTCCTGAGGATGAAACAGTTCTTATCAATGAAAGTACAAAACATGTCTATAAACAGAAGAATACCATGGGGTTATAAAATATGAATAGCAAATGCAATGAGTTTTACTGTATCATCTTAGCTGTTAAAAAAAAAGGAAAAAGAAATGACTTTATTTCCTTGTGATAAATTTCAAGTATTAGGAAAAGCACATTGAAGAGCTCTGGGAATTAATTGTTACAGGCTTTTTAGTTTGTTCCATTTGGAGGTCATTAATTTCAACCTAGCCTCCAGCAATAATCACCCAAAATTATTGTATTGTATTCATATTGATTTTCATGGGAAAAGAGTTACCTTGAGTCCAGATGGAAAAATACTCATATCATCAGCCAATACTATAATGAACAACAAGGATTCAATAAAAAGAGATTGTTTTCAAAAAAACCATTGAGGCATAGGCCAGAATTCTGCTTAGGTAGGTCATTTGGAAATATTCTCATCTATAAAATCAACCCATGATTGGGTAATAAGGATAACATTAGTAGAGATGCATTGAAATGATAATGGAATTTCTTCTAAGGGTAAGCAACTCTTGAGCCAAGAATCTGAATCTGGACCAACTTGTACTGTATCATCCCATTATATGATTCTTGTTTTATCTCGAGCCCTTGTGCATGATCTTGCTTCCCACAGATTGAAGCTTCATGAGGGCAGTGACTGTGCTCTACAATTCTTTCTTAACAGAAACGATCACAGTATAAGCTTGGAAAGTAAGGGTCTAATGCTAGCTTTCATGATGACACTGTAATACAGGCAATGGATAGCTATCTTTGCTCTCCTGTTGTTCATAAGAATATTGAGAGAGAGGAGGAAAGTTACTACATAAATATATTTATGGATAGGATAAAGACTAGGATAAAGACTAGTATTAAGCAACATCCCCTGATTTCATCCTTCAGGCAAGAAGTTGACAGTCAGAGGCTTTGCCAATGTTCTTATCTTTGATAAAATGATTGTCTAGACAGGAAGCCCACACTGGGGGAGAAGGGAGAGGCAAAATTTATGTGCACTCTGTTTATGGATAAATGTCTCCCATTTTAAAGGTGTATATATCATTGTCTTGAGAATGCATGCTTATGAATTAAATCATGTCATTTAATCCTTACAGTGTCTTAAAAATTGTATGAAAATGTAGCATGGCATTTTAGCATATGGCAAAGAATTCTATGTCCCAAGATGAGTGTCTGCTCTTGCTGTTGAGATGTCAGGGTCAGGCTGCTGACCACAAGAAGGGGTACTGAGTTCCAGATGGAAAGGATGCGTCTGAGGCTTAGAACACCAGTCATTTCCTCTGCTCTTGGCTCCTAGCCTTGCATTTGGCTTCCTAAGCCTGTTTCTCTTGCAGTGTTGTCATGTAGACCCCATGTTTGATTCAGAGACAGGAAATCATTGTAGAAAGGAAGACTAGCTCAGTGAGAAGCCACTGCACCACACTGCTTCAGCTGCGGTACTTAAAAATGTTGGCTAACATCTCTAAATCATGTCAAAGAGTAGAAGAGAAGGACAGTGGTTCCTAAGTTTTGATGCCACATCTTCTAAGAAAAAAGTTCCCCATGATGCTCTTGCTGCTATTGAAAACTACAGTGGAACTTGTCTTTAAAATCTTTTTTTCACCGAAGTTTAGAGTCAAACTTTCACCTTTGTCAGAGGGATTGGGTGTGGGGTATCTTCTTAGCTCACCACTTCCTCCCCCTGCAGGCTCTAAAAGCATTTATATTATATCCTTATTCACCTTCGCATTTCTAGCGTAGACAGCAAGTGCCCCATGCCTACTTGCTAGTTCTCTGTCAGTCTTCAGAGTTCTCTGATGTGACTCCCAAATGCTGGACATCCCGAGCTTGGCAATGAATCCTGGTGGTGTCTCTCCTAGGAGGTCACCACTTACTACTGGTAGGTCATGTTTATTGAGTGGATTATTGACTTCTGGGCTTGGTCGTTATCTCCCTGACTGGGTTCATCCATCCATGCACTGCCATGTGTTATGAGGTCACTAGTTAAGTCTAAGGCTATAGAGTGTGTCTGTGTGGTTGGTTTCTATGTGGAAAGGGAACCTATGACCTTCACCATCATCTCCATCCCCCATCTCGTGAGCCCATTGTCCTAGGAGTGGAATAGCTTCACAGCAAAGCACACGTGACTGACTCTGAAGCGAAACGGCAAGCAGGAGTCATAACCACCTACCAGAGCACCTGGAGATAAAATTTGCACAGTTCCTAAGAGTCCTTGGTTTTTCCCAAGGTTTGGGGAGTTGCAGTGTATCTGCCCTACTATAGGTCATCATGGCAGACTGAAGGAAAAGATTCTTTTTCTTAGTAGCCCAATTATTGAATTGCAACCAATTTTAAAACCCCAGGACAGAGCCAGTCTGTTCTTCAGGGACCCTGAATTCAGCGCGTCCAGTTGGAACCCGTCATCTGTACTGTTCTGTGCTCCACACCTACCTAACACATACCACCTGCTCCATCCCAGCATTCCTTTGTGGTCATCACTGTCATCACAAGCATGCCAGGTATCTGAGAGGCACCCCAGCCTCTTCCCTCTCCAAAACATCTCTTGCATCAATTCATTCCTCTTTTTCTTTTTCACTACTATCACTGCCTCCATTGTTTTTTTTTCTTGGACCATTTCAGTAACCTCCTTCTAGCCTCTCTCCCTCTAACTTACTTTTATTACTAACTTATTTTTATCTGCTTCAGCATTACAATTAGAGGAAATTCCCTGGTGGTCCAGTGGTTAGGACTCTGCACACTCACTAACAGGGGCCCAAGCTTGATCTCTGGTCAGGGAACTAAGATCCCACATCCCACAAGCTGTGGGATTTTGCAGTTCAGCCAAAAATTAAAAATAAAATAAAAACTCAGATTCTTAAAAAAAAAAATTGCATATAAAATATACAAATTCAATCGATCCCTCATTAGAATATTAGCTGTGGCTCCCACTGCCTATATGAATCAGGCCAGTGTTTCAGATAATTGGACCCTCTATCTTCTCCAGTTTTATTTGCTGATACTCCCTTTCAGGTGTCCCATGTAAATGGCCGCCTGCAAACTTCGGAAATTTTGGACTCAAGAAGATGCTGTGCCTTTGTCCATGCTGTTTTCAGCCTTGAATGCCTTTCTTAGCTCCTTCAAGACTCAAGTCAATGTATACCACTTTTGTCGAACCTGCCCAACTCAACTGGCCTTTCGCCTCTCTCTCCCCTTCAGGGGCCTCCTCTCTCCTCCAGATTCCCGAAGGCTTCAAGTAGATTTCTCTTACAGCACTTCACACACCACTTTTTCAGTTACGAGTATGTCTCTTGTGGATAGATTACAAACTCCTCATACAAAAGTTGTTTGTATTCCCAGGACTGAGCAAAATCTCAGATTTTAAGTATTTCTCAATCAGTGGCTAAATATGAGTAAATGTATATATTCACTAATAAATATATTAATAGGGTGCTCACTTTACGTTAAATAATAAAGCCTGGAGCTAAGTTAGAATCAGAGACACACAATGAGTTAAGTCTCAAATCAGAGCCTTATTTGTGTTCCTCTTTTGAGGTTAGCAGGCAAAACATGCTTGGATTCAGATCATTATAAAAAGGCATCATTGTTATTCTTTAGACAGACTCAGTAGAGAAAATTATGTGTGAAAATGAATCAAACTTTGTCAAAATTAAATGATTTCCAGTATAGCTTTAAAGAATCTGTCTCAACATGTCAGTAAATGGATGACTCTTTCCTGGTCAAAGGAAGTATTGCGAGGACCTCACTCCATCTCCAACTGGAGTGTTCCCTGCATCCTACTCTCCATGAAACAACCAGAATAGAGGGTGCAAATTGGTGGGTTTTCATCATCCACAATATAGGAAAATGGGATGAATTTTGAAAAATTCTCCATTCTTACTGTGTTTTGACCCACCCTAGGGGCTGCCAGTAGGAATCCTGAAAAGACGGCAGGTTCCAAGATTATAGGTCTTTTTTTTTTTTTTTTGGTCTGTAAGTTTTTGGCACCCGTTGAAGTTGTGCAATAAAAGGTGTCATGATCTTCCCATAATTCAATTAGCTAAAAACAGCTGGCAATTTATGTTGCCCAAACTGATGATTTCCTTTTTGCTGATAAGAAGCAGCATGGTCAGCTCCTATCCTGTTTGAGACCCTGATGGACATGAGTAAGATTAGTTTAGAGTGGGCTTCCCAGGTGGCTCAGTGGGTAAAGAATCCACCTGCAATGCAGGAGACACAGGCAGGCCCAGGTTCGATCCCCGGGTTGGGAAGATCTCCTGGAGGAGAGCATGGTAACCCACTTCAGTATTCTAGCCTGGAGAATCCCATAGACACAGGAGCCTGGTGGCCGCAGTCCACAGGCTTGCAGAGAGTCAGACACGACTGAAGGGACTGAACACACAGCACATACAGTGGGCACCTGGTTCTAAATACCACTGACCCTAGATGCCCTCTGCATGGCCCCCTTTGGATGAGTTTTCAGTTGAGGATTTTTCAACAATGAATCTTCCATATTGTGCAAATCATTGGCTTTCAAACTTTTGAACCACATCAAGAAACATATTTTCTATCACAATCCAATTCATACACTCTCCTGGAAAACTTTCTTGAGATAGTACTTTTACTATGTGCTTTACTGATATTTACATTGTTAGTTACTACCAGGTTATCTAACTTCTTATAACCTCAATTTTATCATATATAAATTAGGGATATGAATACCTCTCTCATTTTGGGGGGGCTAGGATAAATGAAATTAACATAAATTACTCAGCACTGTGCATGATGCAATAAATACATTTACTCCCCTTTCTTCATAAACAGTACTTGGGTAATTTATATTCTAAAAGACTTATCTTAGGTTTACTTTAGAGCATGATTACTGTAGTTTTTATTTAAAACATTATTTTTGTGAGGTATTTTTGAAAGGAAATGACTCACTGAAAAAGTGAAGGTCAGTTAAAGGCTTTACATTTTGAAATAATAGAAAGCATTCTAATTTTAGCCACTTACATGTACTTTTTATGAAAGTGTTAGCTCTTCTTCAAGCCACTTATTGAAGAAACTTATTTATTACCAAAATTGAATCTTTATTAAGTGCCTCAGGGTACAGGGACCAAACATGAGAGCACTAATTGAAGTGTATAAAGTAGGAAACTGGAGTACTGTGTAAAATAGGAAACCTAGTCTTTTTTAATTTAATTTTTATTTTGTATTAGAGTATACTGGATTTACAATGCTATGTTGGTTTCAGGTGTAGAGCTGAGTGATTCAGTTACACATATTTTTCAGACTCTTTCCCCCTATAGGTTATTACAGAATATTGAATAGAGTTCGCTGTGTTCTACAGTAGGTCCTTGTTGGTTATCTGTTTTATATAAAGTAGTGTGAGTATGTTAATCCCGAACTCCTAATTCATTCATCCCCCTCCCTTTCCCTTTGGTAGCCATAAGGAAATCTAGTTTTAAAAGATACATTCTCCAGATGCAGTTCTACAGAGAAGGAAGATTTAGAAGGAGAGGTGCTTCACTTGGAAGGTAACTATAGATTAAGCAAGCAGCCCTGTTTATGTGTGATTTTCTTTGCAAGAAAATGATACAAGTTGCCATCAGAGATTGGGGACAATACATCCTGCCCCCACTTTGGGGTAGGAATGATTTAACCTGTGCTGAGAAGAACTATGTATCTTTCTTTAATGTTCATAATGCAACATTAGAATTAAGCATCCAAAATCACATTTGCAAATAATAAGGAAATGAAAAGTGACTCAAAAAATAAGCACAAAAGTTTTCTGAACTAATTAAGGGTTGTCTAGCATGTTGCCATTTTCAAAGTACTTTTACAATTGAAATTTGATCCTTTTAACCATAGGGTTTGGTAGATCAAACATCGTTATCATTTTAATTTCAGGATGTAGAAACTGTTTCAGAGAAATTATTTTGCTCAGGCTTATACAACAAGGAGTTTTTTTTAACCTTTTATTTGTATTGGAGTATAGCCAATTAGCAATGTTGTGATAGTTTCAGCAAAGGACAGCAAAGGAACTCAGCCATACATATACATGTATCCATTCCCCCCAAGCCCCTCTCCCATCCAGGCTGCCACATAACTTTGAGCAGCGTTACCTGTGCTGTACAGTAAGACCAAAGAATAAAAAGGTTTTAAAATGCCAAACTGATGCTCTTTCAACTTAAAAGACAGTAAACTTATTAGTTACACTTTGCCATAACACAGATTCCACGGAGACATACACGACAATGACCCTTTCTATAGACCCTTTAGCAATTGAACACGAGAGTCAATCCTGTAACATCCCTCCAGTTTGTAATCGTAGTGGAAGCTGAGAGATTTACGTGGAAAGTGAGAGGTTTACCTGAGTTGCTTCTGCAGTCAGTCCTCTCTGAGAGCAGTAGACTGACTGATAGATGTGCCCAAACATTAGGTCAACTGAGCATGAAAAAGACACGAGCTCCGAGTCCTTACCTTGTAAGGGGAACCACGCCAGCAAGCTGCAAACTCTCCACCACATGCTGTGCTCCGCTGCTGTCACCCTTTGTCGACTTCCTCTGGATTCTGAAATAAATAGAGCAGAGTGGTTTCTCTTCAGAGGGGGAGGCAGTGGCTCTGTGACCTCATGTCACACCTCCTCCATTGGCTCTGGAAGCCCCCTCTTCGTTAGCTGCCCTCAAAATACCTCCAGGTGGAACATTCAGGGGACCACATGTGTCACCCCGATGGTGGAGAGGGGTGAGTGACGTGTTGGTGGCACAGATCTTTCTACCGCACGTGGGTAGTCCTTATAAGTCAACGAGTTGGAGGGCTTTTGGAGAGAGAGGAGGTGGGAGAGAAATGAAAAGGTTCCTGTGTAGTGATGTCAGCTTCTTTTCACTTTTCTAGTTTATTAAACAGTTTAAATCAGACAAGGTTTGCTAAACCCCTGTGAATATATTTCTAACTCTGGCAACAATTTCCTGTAGTTGTCGGGGGCAGAATTCACTAATTCATATATTTACTCATTTAAAAAATCTATGTATCCATTCACCCTCTCCTCCCATCATTCATCCACCATCCGTACCTAGCCATCTTGTTCAGTACTGCTCTAAGATATGATCAGATATGAAAGATAAAGCCTTGTGTTTAAGGAGAAAATGATCTAGTGGGGTGACAATATGCAGTTTGGGCATTTGATTCTCATTAACTGGACGAATTGAGATAGACTTTATTTCATTTCTTCAGAGACACACAGCACAATACAAATAGACTTAAGTTTAGAAAATAGGTTAGTCTTCAATGTTTAGAGAACCGTAAAGGAAATAATATTTACTAGTTCTAGTTGAAATTAATGTTAATATTCATAAATGTATTGATAGTTTGGGTAGGGAACATTATATCCATCAAAAATGTCTTTCAAATATTTTTCCTAATTTAACAGATAGAGAATACAAAGAGAGAAAATTGAGTTTCCTTGTATAGTTTAGCAGGGTATAATGTCCGGTTTCTCAAATTGTTTGAGGATTTAAATGCCTTGGGCCGTGCAGCTAAGAAATGCAGACTGGTAGGTTTCACTCCAGACTGATTAAGGAGAATTTCATTGGAGTGAGTAGCTGCTGGTATGTTTAGCAAGGTCTCCAGGTATCAGAAGGCAAGTGTGAGCAGCACTGATGGTGAGAGTTTTCTGGAATTGAAACCAAGAGATGTGGGAAATAACCCTGTCTCTGCCACCGGCTGGTGTGACTAGGGCCATAGAAGGTTCTCCTTGTTGAATATACTGAAATGTATGGACTTGCTTCTAGAAGTGGCAGATCAGTAGGTCGCATTGTTGTTATTCAGTTGCTACGTCGTGTCCGACTCTTTGTGACCCCATGGACTGCAGCACACTAGGCTTCCCTGTCCCTCACTGTCTCCCAGAGTTTGCCCAAGTTCATGTCCACTGAGTCAGTGATGCTATCCAACCATATCATCCTCTGCCTCCCTCCTCCTCTCCTTTTGCCCTCAATCTTTCCCAGCATCAGGATTTTTTCCAATGATTCAGCTCTTTGCATCAGGTGGCCTAAGTACTGGAGCTTCAGCATCAATCCTTCCAATGAGTATTCAGGGTTGGTTTCCTTTAGGATCGACCAGTTTGATCTCCTTGCTGTCCAAAGGACTCTCAAGAGTCTTCTCTAGTACTGCAATTCGAAAGCAGCAGTTCTTTGGTGCTCAGGTTGCACTGTACCACTTTTCAAAATAGAGAATTGAAGGATTCGGTTGAGGTGACAGTCAGTGGCAGAACTGAGAGTACAAACCAAGACTGCTGAATATTTGGTCTGATCCCCCCCACCTCCCCCGCCCCCGACTCCCGCCATAAGATTCCCTCCAGGAACTTCAAGTTTTTCTTTTTACGGCTCCATGGCGCTCTGAGCATTTGGTTTTCCTGCTAATGTCTTGTCTCTGCTTTGGAGTGACGCTTGATCTGCTCCCATTAAGGAAGCCCAGGGGAAGTGCTATAAGGTGTCTTAGGGCCTCCCTTCAAAGGAGTGAGTTGCCTGTGGCTAGTTAGTAGTTTCTCAGGCTTGTTTTCACCTAGAAGAATGCTATTCCCTATAGAATTGTCTAACCTTCCTGTCAAAGCACAAGGGGAAAAGGCTTTACTTTTCTTCATGACACAATGGTGTCAGTTGTGCTCTCATAAAGCCAGAAGCAGTCTGGACTTAGTTACTGCTTGATTTTTCAGATCTTGAGCTTGTCATTTAACTTGAATGTATTTAAGAGGAGGTAAAAAAAAAAATACTGATAAGAAACAAAAGTAAAAGTGTCATCATGGAAGTTCTCATTTTAAGCTGGTGGAAAGAAAGCTTTGACCTCTTTGGAACTAAATTCAGGACCTGGAGAAGGGTCACTTTACTTCTCTCTTTTTTAATCATGGTTTTCTCTAATTTTCTATTCAGTAAAAATGTGGGAAATTGGGTAGAAATAAGTTAATGAATATAAGACTTAGGTGACCGGAGAATAACCATAACCCAGGTCAAAAAATTGAACATTGCTAGGGCTTCCCAGGTGGCTCAGTGGTAAAGAATCTGCCTGCCAATGCAGGATACATGGGTTCGATCCAGTCAGAAAAATCCCCTGGAGAAGGAAATGGCAACCCACTCCAGTATTCTTGCCTGGAGACTCCCAGGGACAAAGGAGTGGGGCGGGCTACAGTCCATGGGGTTGCAAAGATTCGAACATGACTCAGTGACTAAGCAACAACAAAGGACCCCAGAAACCCTCTTATAATCAGACCCTCCCTGCCTCCCCCAAAGATAATCAAAGATAAATAATATCTTTACGTTTTCACTGTAAAAATGGTTTTGCCTGTGTTTGAAATTTATATAAATGGAATCATAAACCATGTGTTCTGTGTTTGGCTTCTTTCATGCAATATTATGTTTTTGAGACTTATTCATACTCTTGCATGTAGATATAGTACTCTCATTTTCATTACTGTAGAATATTCTAGTTTATAAATTTATCACTTTTGTCTATTCTTTTGTGGACACTTACAGCTGTTTCCAGTTTCGGAGTCACTGAGAGTAAAGCTCTCAACATTTTTGTCATGGCCCTTGGAGCTCAAGCATGTACATTTTGTTTGGGTACTTTCCTAGGAATTATGTGTCTGCTTAAAGTTCTGTTAATTTACTCTGCCACCAGCAGCCTGTGGGGGTCTTTATTCCACCTTGTCACCCATGCTTGTCTTTTCATCTCAGCTCTTTGTTTTATTGTAATTTTAATTTGTATTTTCCTGATGTCCTTGGAAAAGACCCTAATGCTGGGAGGGATTGGGGGCAGAGGGAGAAGGGAATGACAGAGGATGAGACGGTTGGATGGCATCACCGACTCGATGGACATGAGTTTGGGTAAACTCCGGGAGTTGGTGATGGACAGGGAGGCCTGGCGTGCTGCGATTCATGGGGTCGCAAAGAGTCGGACACGACTGAGCGACTGAACTGACTGACTGACTGAGGTTGACAGCTTTTCTATGTTTAATAGTCACCTGGGTAAGCTTTTTGTGAAGTATTCATTCATGTCTTTCCCCCATTTTCTTTATAGGATTGTCTTCCTTTTTAATTGATGGAACTTCTTTGCATGTTCTAGAAATAAGCCCTTTGTCAGTTACAGGTGTTGGAAATACCTTTTCCATGTGTGTGGCTTACATTTTTACTCTGTTAAAAGCCTCTTTCTCTGTTTTGGCTGCACTTTGCATCATGTGGGCCCTTAATTCCCCAACCAGGAATTGAACCTGTGCTCCCTGCTGTGGCAGCGCAGTGTCCTGGTCCTTAATTTTAACGTAGTCCAGTTTGTCACTTTTTCTTTTTATGATTGGTGCTTTTTGTGTTTTGATTAAAAAATCTTTCCCTATCTTAAAAAAAAAGTTGTGAGATTGAAACCTAAATCTACAGCACAGTTTGTCCCAAATCTGTTGATGTAACGTGGTTTTAGTACAATATTCATGAATCAAATGGTCTTTTGTTTGAGAATGGAGACACAGGAAATTTGCCAGGTGTTTGTTTCACGGTAGGCAGGTAGGCACATCTTCATTCTCTTTCAAAACACAAATTTGATGTTATTCTTCTGCTCTGAAGCTTTTAGCAGCTTCCTTTTGCCTGAAGGCTATAGTACAAATTCTTCAGCAGGTCATTTGAGGCCATTCACACTCTGGCCCCAATCTGCTGTTTCAGCCCTCTTTTCCACCCTGGCCCCAAATGCACCCATAGAAAATTCTTGTCCTAGTTCAAGCATGCAGCACATTTTCATAGTCACGGTTTACACAGTGCTGTAGTTCACACTACCCTATCCGCTTAAACTGACCTTCTTTTACTGAGGAGATTCTATTTGTCTTCTGAGGCCCAGATTGATCCGGCATTTCTCAAAGAGGAATAGTTATTAGTGTTTAAGAATATGGACTCTGGAACCATCTTTCTGGAATCAAAGCCTGAAGTTTTCTTATGTGTGAAATGGGGAGAATGACAGCACTCACTCCCATGGTTGATGTGAGAATTAAAGGATGTGTAGAGTTTTCCAGGTGGCGCTAGTGGTAAAGAACCCGCCTGCCAATGCAGATGACGTAAGAGAAGTGAGTTCAACCCCTGGGTCAGGAAGATCCCCTGGAGGAGGGCGTGGCAACCCACTCCAGGAGTCTTGCCTGGAGAATCCCATGGACAGAGGAGCCTGGCAGGCTACAGTCCATAGTGTTGCAAAAGAATTGGATGTGACTGAAGGGGCTGAGTACACACAGTGAGTGGAATAGTGGTGAAGAATCTGCCTACTAATGCAGGAATTATGGATTCAATCCCTGGGCCAGGAAGATCCCCTGGTGGAGGAAATGGCAACCCACTCCAGTATTCTTGCCTGAGAAATCCCATGGACAGAGGAGTCTTGTGGGCTACAGTCCATGGGGTTACAAAGAGTTGGACATAACTGAGCACGCACAGTAAATACTATATGAGTTAGCTGTTGTTGTCCATTCCCCCAGGGAGGGGAAAATCAATTCTCCACGTTCTTTGCCCCCATGATAGTTTCTTTTTATCATACTGGATCTTGTCCATTCATCTGTCAATGGACATTTGGGTTGTTTCCTTGTCTTGGCTGTTGTAAACAGTGCTCCAATGAACACTGGGGTACATGTTTCCTTTTGAACCATTATTTTCTCCCAATACACGCCCAGGAGTGGGATTGCAGGATCATATGGTAGCTCTATTTTTAGTTTTTAAAGGAACTTCCATACTTTTCTCCATAGTGGCTGCACCAGTTTGCATTCCCAACAACAGTATGGAAGGGTTGCCTTTTCTCTACAATCTGTCTAGCATTTATTATTTGTCAACTTTCTGATGATGGCCGTTCTGACCCATGTGCAGTGATTCTCTGATAATTAGCGATACTGAGCATCTTTTCATGTGCCTGTTGTCTCCCTGTAGGTCTTCTTTGAAGAAATGTCTGTTTAGGTCTTCTACCCAGTTTTTGATTGTGTTGTTTGTTTTTTAGATATTGAGCAGTATGAGCTTTTGTATTGATATATTTTGGAAAACAATCCTTTGTTGGTTGTATCATTTGCAAATATTTCCTTCCAGGTCATAGGTTGTCTTTTCATATTTGAATGGTTTGCTTTACTGTTGTAAAACTTTTAAGTTTAATTGGGTCCCATTTGTTTATTTTTACTTTTATTTTCATTACTCTAGGAGATGGATTCAAAAAATATTTTTGCCATTTATGTCAACGAGTGTTCTGTTTATGTTTTCCTCTAAGAGTTTTATAGTATCTGGTCTTACATTTAGGTCTTTCTTCCCCCACTTTGAGTTTATTTCTGTATATGATATTAGAGAATGTTCTAATTTCATTCTTTTGATGTAGCCGTCCAGTTTTTCTGGTGTCACTTATTGAAGAGACTGTCTTTTCTCCATTATATATTCTTGCATTCTTTATCATATATTAATTGGCTATAAGTGTGTGGGTTTATTTCTGAGCTTTCTGTTTTGTTTCATCTATCCATGTGTCAGTACAGATCAAAACAGTACAGTTTTGATTACTGTAGCTTTGTTGTTTAGTCAAAGATCATAGGTATCTTTTACACAGTTTTATTGAGATATAATTGATGTAATTAATTGTATGTATTTAAAGTGGACAATTTGATAAATGTTGGCATATGCATACACCCATTAAATCATCATCACTATCAAAACAGTGAACATATCCAGCACCCCCAAAAGTTTCCTCCTGCCTGTTGTAATCCTCTCTCTTGTCCCTCTCTCCCCTCTTCAGCAGCTACTGATCTGCTTTCTGTCACTGTTAATCTCAAAATAATGTGAGAGGGTTCATTCCTTTCTATGGCTGGGTAGTAGTTCATGATATGAATTTACCAGTTTGCCCACTCACCTGTAGATGGACTCCTGGTTTGTGTACCATGGGATAGAGCTAAATAATTGGTTATTAAATTGAATCAGTTGTAGCAAAACTTTAAAATAAGAGGAACCACATTGGCCTTTTGTGACGATCTTCCAATTTACAGAAAAAGTTCAAGGTTAGCAAGAGGTGTTAAAGTAAATGTTGGTTCTTAGTTGGCACCTGGAGTGTACACTCAGGAGAGCTCCCCAGATTCTCCCTCTATTCCCCAGAGGCTGGGACATGTCAGCCGGGTCCTTCTCTGAGCATTGCCTCCAGTGGGGAGAACCATTTTATCCAAGACATTACCTCCTCCAAGGGGCCCCTGAGAGGGGCTGAAAGGTCCTGTGCCTTTCACCTTTCACCTTTCCACCTGAAAGGCCTGCAGGTGGAACAACTGTAAAGAGAAATGGTCCAGCTCCAGAGCTCCCTTCAGGAAGGATCAGGGTTAGCTGAGACCTTTGTTGCTGCAGCACCCCATCTCAGCATCTCTCTCTGCCTCATCCCGCTTCCTTCACAAGTGTTGTCCTGAGGTCACGGCTATAAACCCCAGTACACAAATCTCCATCTCAGCATCTGAAATAGGTTGTCAAATAAGCAAGTGAATGAAAAAAAATGACTGTATCCTCCACTTGAGATAGAAACACTGCTCTTTTTCTCTGAGCCTGAAAGGATGTTTGTCTTACAGCTTTTCAGAGTAATAAAGAAGATCTTACTTTAAATTGTCCTCTGGAAGATGATGAATGTAACTGTATTCACCCCTGGATGTGCTGTCAACCGGTGGCCAACCTTGAGAAATGTCATGATAGTTCAGTGGACTCAGAGATGACGAATGGTCCGTGGGGGAAATGCTGCAAGGCCGGCTCTGAGTGACATGGCCTTGTGGTTTGCATCATCCCTCCCACTCTCAACACCCTCACTTTAGCCTGCAACCCACAGGGGGCTCAGCAGGGGAAGGTAGCAAGTTGTGGCCGCTTAGCGAGTGGAGGGAAAGGGTGAGGTTGGAGCATAGTGGTCAAGGAGTGACCGTCTACCTATTATATTCTAATGGAAAAGTGTCTACTGACCACTTTGTATGTGGGAGATCTCAGCGCTGAAAGCCCATTTGTCTCTTTGATCTACGTTTTATGAAATCCCCATAGTATGCTTTTGTACTCATAGGAAGTAGCATTCGATAGGGTTGTGGTGTTAGGACAGATTTGAGAGATATAAACATCATCATCCTGGTCAACCTAGGTTGTCAGGAAGAAGAAAAAAAGTCTGAAAAGATTTATCAAGTAGGTGAAAGATGGACTATTTGAAGGGTCAGAAAAGACAGGGGATTTCCCCATGTGTAGAAGACTCTGGGGTTTTTGTTGCAATTACAGAGGGGGCTAAACTTTCTTCTTGACCTTTCATGGCTCCTGTGACAAATCTGTGGTCTTTCCCAATGCCAGGCACAGAGGTGACCTGAATTTCCCAGCAGATACGGGATGCCCTATCATGCTGTGTCTGGATTCTCCAAGTACTGGCATTGACTTAGAGCGCTTGGGGAGTTTCTAAAACAGAGAAGCAGCCTCTACAACTAGTTATTTTTCTTTTAATAGTTCGTCGATGTGGACCAGTTTTAAAGTCTTTGTTGAATTTGTTGCAATATTGTTTCTGTTTTATGTTTTGGTCTTTTGGCCGAGAGGCATGTGGGATCTTAGCTCCCAGACCAGGGATTGAAACTGCACCCCCTGCAGGCGAAGTCTTAACCACTGGATCGCTAGCAAAGTCCCTGTAACTAGTTATTGATTGAGAAAAGGGCTTCCTAGGAGCAGCAAAGCTTAGCAGGATGAGGGGGAAGGAGGCAGACAGACCCGGACTTTTCACCTGGATCCTGTCACTAGCAGCTGTGTAGCCCCAAGAAGACTACTTGTCTCTTGATATCAGCATCCTCATCTGTAAACTGGGGAGAATAATCACAGGATAAGGTGATTGGGAGGTCTGAATCAAACAGAATCCAATGTGGCCAGCGGGGCAGCACATTGAAGATGCTCCATAAATCTGCAGACCTCAGGGGACTGGGGCTGCATTTCATCCCCGTGGGAACCACAGCAAGTGAGATGCACTTGGAAAAGGAAAGGATCAGCTCAGTTTTCGTTCTTAAGGCTTCTGCCTACAGCTTAATGTAATCAAACAGATCATTCTGAAAACAGAACCCAAGTTAAGAGCCAGTTTCAGAAGGAAACTGTGGTTTGGGGGAACGGACCGCAGAGCAGCAAGCGCCAGCTTCTGGCCTTAGCTCACAGATCTCCCAGAACAAGTGACTTCCCTTGGTGTCTTCATGTGTAAACAGGGGGGTTGGATGAGAGCAGTGTTCCAAAGAATCCAAGCATTTACCGGGTGCCTCAGAGTTCTGAGATAGTTTCCTTAAAATTTGTTTCAAAAATATTTCAAACTATTTGGCCAGGCTCTGGAACCAGGTTGAAAATGCCTGGGATCTCACATCTGGCAAATCCAGTTATGTGAGTTTGGGCAGGTTGTTGATTCTAAGACTCACCTTCCTCTTTTGTAAATTGGGAACAAAAATAGTATCTTGAATAGGGTTGTTGAGAAGATTAAAGACATTTACACAGGTAAGATAGGGCTTCCCCGGTGGCTCAGTAGTAAAGAATCTGCCTGCTAATACAGGAGACCTCGGTTCAATCTCTGGGTCTGAAAGATCCCCTAGAGAAAGAAATGGCAACCCACTCCAGTATTCTTGCCTGGGAAATCCCATGGACAGAGGAGACTGGTGGCCTATAGTCCATGGAGTCACAAAAGAGTCAGACACGACTTAGCGACTGAATAACAACACAGGTAAAATACTTAGAAAAGTGCCTGATAGAGATCAGGCCCCCAGTAATGCTGGCTGTCACTTTACCAGCTACTAGACATCACCAATCTATTCATTTGTTATGCAGTGGGAATGGTTTCTGTGCTGGATTCTGGGCTTAGAGCAAACTCCAAATGCTTCACCTTGGTCCACAGCGGAGGCGGGCACATTTTTCTGTAAAGTACCAAGTAGTAAAGATTTCGGACTTTGTGGGTCTTGTGTCCTCTCGCACTCACCTCTCCCCTTGTGTCCAGGAAGCAGCCGTCAGTAATATGCCAATCAGGGAACATGGCTGTTGCCAACTAAACTTTATTGTGGGCACTGGAATTTGGATATCCTACAATTATCGAGTTGTGTCCTGACATAATATTCTTTTTTTTAAAAAAAATTGAAGTATAGTTGACTTACATTGTTGTGCCAGTCTCTGCTGTAACAGCAAAGTGATTAGTTTCATATATATATATATATATTTTTAATATTCTTTTCCATTATGATTTATCCCAGGAGACTGGATGTAGTTCCCTGGGCTATACAGTAGGGTTTGTTTATCCTTTCTAAATAGAATGCTTTGCACCTACCAACCCCAAACTCCCGGGCCGTCCCTCTCCCCACCCTGCTTGGAAACCACAAGTCAATTCTCTGCGTCTGCGAGTCTGTGTCTGTTTTGTAGATAGGTTCATTTGTGCCATATTTTAGATTCCACATATAAGTGGTATTAAACGGTATTTGGCTTTCTGACTGACTCCACTTAGTATGATAATCTCTAGTTGCATCCATGTTGCTGCAAATGGCATTATTTTCTTTTTAATGGCTGAGTAGTATTCTGTTGTATATATGTACCATGTCTTTATTGATTTATCTGCCAGTGGACATTTAGGTTGTCTCCATGTTTTGGCTACCGTAAATAGTGCTGCTATGAACGTAGGAGTGCATGTTATCTTTTCACATCTAATTCCTCTGATGCTTTTCAGCTACTTAAAATTGTAGAAACAGTCTTAGCTTATGACAGATGCAGGCTGTGGGCCAGATTCTGCTTGTGGGCCATGCTTTGCGGAGCCCTGGTGTGCACGGCCCTCTTTCTGGGTCTGCCCTGCTCTCCAGCCTCATTTCTGCCCACTTCCTGCCATGCTTCTGAAGGTACTTCATGTTCACCACCTGCTAGGAAGGTCGCATTCAGTCAGTGTTGTAGAATGAAGGATAAGTTCACTACCTCAGGATCTTACTGTCTTAACGTTTCTTTTCATTTTTGCACTACTCTTTTTAAAAATACTATTTTACATGTATTCCCCACCCTGATCCCCCCTCCCACCTCCCTCTCCACCTGATCCCTCTGGGTCTTCCCAGTGCACCAGCCCCAAGCACTTGTCTCATGCATCCAACCTGGGCTGGTGATCTGTTTCACTATAGATAATATACATGTTTTGATGCTGTTCTCTCTAAACATCCCACCCTCGCCTTCTCCCACAGAGTCCAAAAGTCTGTTCTGTACATCTGTGTCTCTTTTTCTGTTTTGCATATAGGGTTATCGTTACTATCTTTCTAAATTCCATATATATGCATTAGTATACTGGTTGATTCATGTCAATATATGGCAAAAACCAATATAATATTGTAAAGTAATCATCTCCAACTAATAAAAAATAAATGGAAAACAAACAAGCAAAAAAAGTACTATTTTATATTGCAGTATAGCCGATTAACAGTGTTGTGATAGTTTCAGGTGAGCAGTGAAGGGACTCAGCCATACATATACTTGTATCCATTCTCCCCCAAACTCCCCTCCCATCCAGGCTGCCACGTAACATTGAGCAGAGTTCCCTGTACTAGGCAGTAGTTCCTTGTTGGTTGTCCATTTTAAATAGTGTGTACATGTCCATCCCAAACTCCCTATCTCTTCCCCCATCCTTCCCCCAGCAAGCATAAGTTTATTCTGTAAGTCTGTGAGTCTCTTTCTGTTTTGTATATAAGTTCATTTTTATCATTTCTTTTTAGATTCTGCATGTAACAGATGCCACACAATATTCTTCTCTGACGTACTTCATTCAGTATGACAATCTCCAGGTCCATCAGTATCTTAATTTTTCTCATACAAGTTAATTATACCCGATCTCACTTACCTTGTAAAACTGTTTTGCAGATCAAATGAGAATATGCTTTTAAAACTATAAACGGTTATACAAATAGAAATCATTAGGGCAGCCTCTTGGACAAATCACAGAATTCAAGTAGCACACCCACTTTTTACTCTTCTTACTACAGGAGCTAAATTATGGGGCAAATAGGAAAGTGACATCATTATGAATGAGGCCATTTTTATTCCTGTCCCTCATATTCCCCATAGACAAGAGGAATGGCTAGATCTGTGATTTTACCTTGGCCTTAGAAGTGATTTCATTAATTAGCATCTAGTATTACATATTTTATATTATCCCATTTGACACTCAGGTGGCACTAGTGGTAAAGAACCGGCCTGCCAGTGCAGGAGACTTAAAAGACACGGGTTCAGTCCCTGAGTCAGGAAGATCCCCTGAAGGAAATGGCAACCCACTCCAAATTCTTGCCAGGAGAATTCCATGGACAGAGGAACCTGGCAGGCTAGTTCATGGGGTCGCAGAGTTGGTCATGACTTAAGTGATTTAGCACGCACGCATAGTGAAGTGAAAGTGAAAGTGAAAGTTGCTCAGTCGTGTCCGACTCTTTGCGACCCCATGGACAGTACTGCTGCTGCTAAGTCACTTCAGTCGTGTCTGACTCTGTGCGACCCCATAGACGGCAGCCCACCAGTCTCCCCTGTCCCTGGGATTCTCCAGGCAAGAACACTGGAGTGGGTTGCCATTTCCTTCTCCAGGGGATCTTCCCAACCCAGGGATCAAACCCAGGCAGGTCTTCTGCATTGCAGGCAGATTCTTCACCTGCTGAGCCAAAAGGGAAAGCCCAAGAATACTGGAGTTAGTAGCCCATGCATGCATTCAAGTCAGAGAAGGCAATGGCAACTCACCCCAGTACTCTTGCCTGGAAAACCCCATGGACGTAGGAGCCTGGTGGGCTGCCATCTATGCGGTTGCAGAGTTGGACATGACTGAAGCGACTTAGCAGCAGCAGCACACATAAGTATGCTATATGCTTATATGCTATAAAAAATTATATGCCCAGTTTTACAGGTGAAATGAGTTTAAGGGACCTAAAAAGCAGCTGAGGCAGGATCAGAACCCAGCTCTATCTGACTCTGGAATCTGGGCTTCTTCTGTGGTACAATATCAAGTTCCTCTCCACTGATACAGACTTTCCAGATTGTCCCATCAATACAATGACAACCAGCAGGTTACATAAACTCTTGGCATCCTTTTGTGGCCAGGAGCAAGCCATCTGGGTTTTACATGTTTATTTCAGCAAAATGACGTATTCTGTTTCTTCCAAATGAAGATGGCTTTTTGATTCTCAATTAAAAAAAAAAAAAAGGCTTTTTGCTGATTTCAGCTTAAATCCAAAGCACCATGATTTTCTGTGGATGTACAGGAAGCTTTTACACTTATCACAAAAGGGCAAAGTGAGCTTGGGAATCTCTGAGAAAGAGAACAGCCAAGAACCAGCTACAGGTGAACCATCACTTGGTCTTCTGTCAGATATGAACACTGGCTGTTAAGTCCCCTACCCTGCCAGGGTAGTCCTGGTGGTGCCAGTGAAACCTGTGTTCCTGTTCTGGGTATGAGTTTGCATATATGGCTTATTTTAAAACCTATTAGCTCAACATATCATCACTTTCCAGGTGGCGCTAATGATAAAAGAATCCACTTGCCAATACAGGAGATGTTAAGAGATGTGGGTTCGTTCCAACCCTGGGTTGGGAAGATCCCCTGGAGGAGGAAATGGCAACCCACTCAAGTATTCTTGCCTGGGAAATCCCATGGACAGAGGAATCTGGTGGGCTACAGTCCATGGGGTCACAGAGAGTTGGACATGACTGAGTGTTCGTGTAGAAAAACTCAATTATGATTGATATGATGATCATGACTTCAGAAATGGGGTCTGTGGCTTTTAGTAGTGTGGAACTCAGTTTGAACTGGAATTGCCCTCTCTCTTACCCAAATTCTTTCTCTTTGCATTGTTCCTGGTACCCCTCCTCCAGATGGGTAGTGGTGAGGGATGAAGGCTCGCATGTGGGGCAGAGGAAGCGTTTTTGAGCTCACTCTTTCACTCCTGGATGGTATTTCACCTCCTCAGCCAGGATGTCTGAGAGATGCCCAACCAGAAGGGACCGGATGCTGTTGGAGCAGCCTCTTCATTTCCATCAGCAGCAAGTGCCCCTCTGGTCCTCTGAGGGAGGGGTCTCACTCTTAAGACACTATTGACCAGGGGGCATTTTTGCAGAAACTAACTCCTGTGGTCGGCGATTTGTTACGTAAGTGAATACTGAAATGTCTCTGGTCATCAACATCTGGGCAACGAGACATATTATTAATAAAACATCTTTGGTCAATAAGTTGTTAATTGACACTGACAAAATAATAATGACCATAGTAACATCTGAAGACATGGTGGGAGTAGAGACCACTCAGTGTAATATAAGACTGCTCCAGATCGACTGAGGACACAGTTTCTCTTTATTAAATCATCTGGGAACCACTTAAATGGAGATGCTAATGGGATGGATGAACTAATTACAATGATGCCAGAGCTGTGTGGAGGAGAGGAAGAGCACGCGACCAGGAAGCGAAGACGCCACAGGTGGTTTACAAGGGAGCTGGCAGTACAGTCAGGCGTGGGTTCCCTTTTTTATAATTACAAAGCCTTGTCACAAATAAATACACCTGAATCACACAGAAAATTAATGATACAATAGCCTTATAAAAGAGAGAGAAACCAATACACCTCCCCTAACAGCAGGTTTAGAATAGGTCTATGTCTATGTAACCAAAATGCTTCAGGGTGCTGTTCCTGTCTTGAGTGGTAAGCAAAGGAAGTACCAGCACGTTTCCCATTATACATACATACATATATGCATATGTATATATATGTATCCCGTACAGAGTCCAATAGTTGAGCAATTGTAAAATTCAAATTTCTGTGTGAGTAATGGCAGCTAAATGGTTCAGTATAAAACCATTCTAAGAACTGATTATATATTAAGTTTGACTATCCATCATAATTTTAAGCCTACATACACTGAACAAAATATTATATGTATTTAAAAACCGAGTTATTTCCTCTGCACAGAGGCAGTTTTTCCTCCCTTCCCTTAAAGTTTTGTTATAGCCAGTCACTTCCCTAGGAAAATTCAATATGTTGAAGTATTAAAGAAGCAGATTCAATTTTAATCCCAAGTTTGAACATGAAAAGCATCTGCCATCACTAACAAAATATCCCACATCACCTTTGTAAAGTGAACATTAAGCTAAATAGTATGGACATTAAATGGCTCTTTCCCCACCCTCCTCTGCAGATCACATCCCTCCTGGGGAGGCAGCCCCATCGCATCTCTGAGCGTTCACACGTGTGCAGGACTACAATTTAAATGCAAATAACCCTGAGCCGCATTATCTGAGGAGCTGGTGCAGACACAGCGCGGCTGTGACTGTGCCTGCGAAAATTAAAGGGGTTCATCTGTATTCTGACACACGCGTGACTTAGGAGTACATTCAAAAGAGCAATTCATCACTGCTTTCAAATTAAACACTGGAGTTGCCGAGTGCCTAGCTTACGTGGAATGCCTCCCTGTTGATCACACAGGGCCGCCTTTCTACAAAGGCAACGAGATAGGAACTTCTCTGACTGTGGTTTTTCAATTAGTCCCGATGACAGTGGGTGACTGAAATAAGAGACTTGGTTTAATATGAACACAGCTAGTTGAGTGGAAAAGATACATTTACGATAATATTAAGCACAACTGGATGACAATCTATATGCATTTCAGATTACTGACAGGAAAACGACCACATCAGCCTAAAATGCAAGAAAATTACCAACAGTGATTTACCAAACTGACATCACTCCAGAAGATATTTTTTATTTTTATTTTATTTTTTGCAAAATCATCTTTCAAATATAAGGTTACTTTAAAATAATTCTTTGGTTAAAGTATAATGAAAATAAAAACTAGAAACTCCTCCAAGCCTTTCAATACAGGGTGAAAAATACCCCCTCTTTCAGCCATCAGATGGCCATTTAATCAGCCATTCAGATTCTATGAATCTAAATGTAATGGAAAACACTGTATTCTGAACTCCTTGCTGGGGTGAAGGAATGTGCTCCTAGCTACCGTTGCAGGGAGAGAGAAGGAGCCTGGGAAAATGAAACCCCAGCTTGTGCATTAAAATGTGCCAATTATTCTAGTCCACAGAAGAATTGACTGGCATTTTAGAATCACTGAAACCAAAGTCTGTGAATAACACTGGGTCGTCAGCAGGATGATGTGGCACACGTGTGAGAGTGGCCGACTGTGTCAGACTTTCAAGCCCAGATTAAATCCTTTAATTTCACCTATTTCAGATAACTTTCTACATTAAGAAAAAAGAATTCCTCTTACAGCGACCATTTGCTGCTTCTGTCTGGCATTTCCTTCCATTCTCCCTTCCTCCTTTCTCCTAACCCCCCAAAATATTTGTTAATAAGCATGAGCCTCAGATCAAAAAGAACCAGCCTGAACTTTGAGTTGTGATAGACAGCAACTGAGAATTTTAAATGGATATGAAATCACATAACACAGTTGTCTTTTCTCTTTCGTATATACATAGATGCAATGTAATTTCCAAAGAATTTCTCAAATGGGGTCGTCTGAGTTTAGTTTTTCAAGTAGGTAAATGTGGAAAAGGAGAATTTCATGCGAATTGAGATCATTCAGGCCATTCTGATCAACAATCTGGGTAATCAGAGGAATTAACTCTTTTACTCAAGGGTTTCCACCTAAAATTATTCAGAAAATTATTTCAGATCTCTGCCTTCCTTTGCTCACACATAGGACTGCAGCCCACCTAAATCAACCTATCAGGTCATCAAAGGCCTAAGTCCACAGAGAGGGGGAGAGAGGGTAAGTTCTGAACTTTCTTCTGTACAAGTACAGACCCTGCCCAGCACACACTGCTTCACTTTTCAAGGGAATCGGATAGGAGATGTTCAAGCTTTATTCTGAGCACTGAAAGTCCATGAAAATTTGTGGAGAATCTAATAAACACTATAGACCTGGTGACAGTGGATTCACCTCATTACAAATAAAAGAATGACTGGCAGTGACATTACACTGGCCATAATGTGACTTTTCTCTAAACACCTTTAATGTACTTCCCCCACTTTGAGCTGAAAACTTTTAATCAATCATGTCAGCAGAGTTACTTCTAGATCCAGAAGATGGATCAGTGTACAGTGATGGAAGAAATCAAGATTTGTTTCTTAAAATATAAAATTCATGACATCTTTCTCTAAGTGACTTAAACCCAACAGTGATCCTCTTGCTGATTAACATACGTAGCCAGCATCCTTTCACTTCCTCCTATTTTCAAGGATAATCAAATTCTGGTTTCAAATAGGAGCACAGATCTGTTTTTATATACCATGTGTTTTCTGCATTTGGGTTTTGAAGCTTATTTAATGCTACAGTATACATTGATCCTGTTTTACATGAATGTTCTCATCAAATGGCTGGGATTTCATTTTGCAGGTATATCCTAGCGTGAACTGCACTGTGCCAGACCACTGTCTGCTACCATCAACAGTCAGCTAGTCACACAATTAACTAGACATCAATAACTGATGTTTTGGTTTGATTGTCATTTATTTTTCTTTTAAATAAACTCCCTCTAAATTCAGGAAGCAGGTGTGACGAGCTACCGCAGGATGTGGCTCTCCCAACTTTCCTCAAGTAGCCCTACCTACCTATTTTAAATTATCATAGCAAAACAAACCAACCTCCACGACAGCACAATCAACAGTGCGGTCGTGATTGTCACCATTTAAGTTCGTTCCCTGACTTCGCAGTACATCCCTGGCTGTGATGGATGCGTTTGTGGATGTTCTGTTCTGGTTGACATGTACTGCAACTGTATGATGAACTGACCCTTGGTATTGTTTAGAAAGATGTCCATATTGCACAAGAATGAGCTTCTTGCTGACTCAGAGGATGTATCTGACATACATCTTTTGAAAATGTCAACATCCTTAACTGGTTAACATGGTCTAGACTCTTGGGGCAAAGGCGAGCAAATCGCAAATGATTCAGAAGTGCTGTGGCTCGTTAGGCTACAACATGAGTCACTCCAAGTCACTTGATGTTTTGCAAGTTTGTTGTGCCTACAATTGAATGCTTCACACGTGCATCTTCTCTTCCTCCTGAGTATCCAAAAGTGCTCTGGAGAGCAAAAATGCTTTATCTCTCCATTTCACAGACAGAAGCAAGAGGGTAGGACCGTAGCAAGAAGCTGCAGTCAGTAGAGAAAATGTGATGGGGTGGTACCAGCATAAAGGTTAGGGTCCCCAAGCAGATGTCTTGAGTCAGCAGCACTAGTGTGTGGGTCGCACTGAGCATTGAAATTGATGGTAAGCCACATGTTTTCTAGTAACCTTAAAGGAATCCTGCAGCTTGGCTTTCACTGGAGCACGGAGTGTAGAAGAAAACCCCATCCCCAGCCTGGCAGCTTGGAGTGCCTCCAGCTGGACCTTCCTGCATCCTTCCTCAGGGTGGGCTGGCAGCTCCCTCTGGGAGGATCCAGGCTCCTTAGCCAGCACATACGGAAGCGAGAAAATACCCTCCACGGTAGCAGGTGCCCTGATGGAGGAAGAAAATTCTCAAAAGGGTCCAGAGAGAATGAATTTTATCCCTGAATCAAGTCTTTCTCTTCTTGACAGTCTCACCCTAAGAACTTTAAAGCCTGAAAGATGCTAACATTATTCTTTGTCCACTTAGGATGTGGTGCAGGCTTCCCCACTGATATTAAACACAGAGACACTTCTCCCCATGCCTTCCTCAAGCCTTTTCTTCTCATTTGCTCGCCCGGTTACTCTTGTAGCAGGGTCTCTCTCCAGTTGAAGCCCCCGGTTGGTCCATGGGTCAGAGGGAGGATTGGTGGGTCTGTCAGCTGCCAGATTCCAGTTTCTCCTAATTCTTCACAGGAACAAAATCCCAAGTAGGGGATCTGAAGGAAGATAGAAAAGAAAGGGAAAATAGAAAACAGAGGTTGAGTGCTTTACTTTTTACCTGGATGAAGGAAAATTCAAAGGGATGAATAGGGGCTTTGCAGGCAAGCATCCCCTCCAAAATATCACTAAAGAAAATGAAATGGATAAAACTGATCAGTTAGAAGGAAGAGTATTTACAATGCAAGAGGAGTCTTTGGAAGGGATTCGTTAAATGGTGGGCTCTCCTAATATAGATAAGTAACTGTTTATAGATGCTTTCTTAATAGCATGGGAGAGAAAAGCAATCATGCATAAAGCTAAGGTGCTAAGAGTTCATTCCCAATTGCAAGTCAGGCTGAAAATGCAGCTCAAAAGTTTCTGAAATTATACTCGGACAATGGGAAAGATTATTCGAGTTTTAAAAATGTTTCATCCTGCTTTATGTCTTATTATTTTTTGGCATGTGTATCTAACATTCAAAACTGAAGCTCTGCCCCTCCTACTTTCAGTGGGCATGGCATTTCAAAACTTATATGTGTGTGTGTGTCTGTCCAGAGCTGCGTTTATGAATAAGACAAAAGTCTCTACCCTCAAGCAGCTTACAGACTAACAGGAAGGAAAGACACATGAACAAGCTTTTTAAAAATGAGAAAAAGAATTGCAATCAAGTTTGAACCGGTTTCTCTGGGGACAGATACAGGAAGCGTGTAACTCAGGCTGGAGGGAAGCGTGTGTGGGAGGACGGCTGATGGAAAACCTTCCACAGGCAGGAGGAGGAGGAATCCAGATGTGCGAGTCAGCCTGGTGGGTTTTCTGTCTCGCTGCCTTATTCCCAGGTTTGCCTTTCAGCCTCCTCATTTTGACTCACTGCTTCCTTTGGCCTACCTGCCAGGACCTCCCTTCCAGCTGAGCTGTCTAATTTGGCCCACAAACCTCTTCTTTGTCCAATCCACCGTCCTACAGGGAAATCCAGACAATTTGCTTATAATTCTTAGCTCCTTCCTAAATTTTAGCTCTTAGAAGCTAGATCTAGCTCAAACACATCTTTTTCTCTTACCCAAGGCCTGATAAAGTGCCTTAAACAGAGCCCCACTCAATACCTCTTGGTTGAGTGAACCAATAAATGTATCATCTTCCCAGCTCCAAAGAACTTTGCTATCAGTCAGCACTGAACCATTCTGAAACTGCAAGGCACCACAGGCCCCTGAAATGCAAGTGGGGATTACCTTTCGGACCATCTGTACGAAGTCCTTGGAGTTCTGAGGTGACAGGCCTTGTAGTTGGCAGGTACATGCTTCCAGAGAAGATGCGTGAGCCACAATCAGGATGTTATTTCCTGGGGGCAAAAAAACAAGGACTGGAAAATCTGTTTCTATAAAGATACATGTAAACCTTGTAAGTACTAAAGTCAAGTTTTCCAGGGAGGGGCAAACATTCTCAAGAAATTTGGCAGTTTGGCCAAGTAATATTTTGAAAATGCTTTGTATTGTTAAGGCAGGCTGATGTCATTAAAAAAAAACACTTTCAATCTTAAAGTAACTTCACAGGTTACAAATATATATTTTACATATTATATATGTATATTTTATATACACTGTGTATACATGTTATGCACTATGTATGTACATACACATGTACACCCCAGGGAAGTCCCAAGTATTCTTCACCCCCCTTCTTCCCATAGCAACATCTTGCCTGACTAGAGTAGACTGTCAAGACTAGGAAATGAACGCTGGTACAGTCCACATAGCTTTATTCAGATTTTACCAGGCTACCCAAGTCTATCACACGTGCAGCTTTCTGTAACCACCACCTCAATCAAGATAGAGTACCGTTCTAAGTCTACAGGCTCCCTGCTGTTACCTCTAATGCAGTTCTCAATGCTGCCACTTGTAGAACTGTGAGCACATGAGACTTTCTGGTTGATAGAACATGCTGGGTTTCTTTACGGGGGAATGGGTGGTCCTACGGGGGTGGTAATGAAGTGAGTGGCTTGTAAGTGGTAACTGAAATGTGGGGACCATCTACAATACTGTTAACCAGGGCTCCCCACTGTTAATGTTCTGGTATATGTAAATCCAGCCTTTGCTCTACAAAGGTGAGTATTTTTAACTTTTTTTTGGGGGGGTGGGCTGGAAATGGGCTGACTCTTTTGTAACCTGCCCTCTTTACTAAAAATACTATAGTCTTACATATCATTAAATACTGAGTTCAAGGACTATAAAATTCAGTGGCAGACTTGAGTTGTACAGAACACTGCTCTTGGTGGCAGCAATGATGGTAGGTGTGTTTGTGTAGGTGTGTTCATGCTCCTGGATCAAATTACAGGCAAAACTGTGTTACGCTAAAGAGTTTATGGAAATTATAATAGGGAACCTCCTTCTGAGAGTGCAAGATATATAGCTGAGATACAAAATTCTGTTATTTCAAATAGCAACTAAGTCTGATGTATTTCTATGGAATATCTAGTATTTAAAGTATTCAGAATATGATAAATTTTACATTAAAGTATCTACAAGAGGGTCTAGACATATTTTTCTTTCCTATTAAATGAGTTTGACAAAGCATGCTGAGCCATCCTGAATAGGTGACTAACCGTAATGGAGAAATGATCACAGATTTAAGTATGGAGTCCAAGGTAACACCTACCTTTACTTTTACATTCACTTATGATTTCCTTTGTAACTTGGAAACTTCTACTGATATAGGTGTCATAGGATTCTGAAACCACTAATTTGCTGACTGGAATGTGAGGTCTGCAACAGAAAAATGAACCAAGGCATTGAAAACATTTTGATCTCAAGACAAAGCAACTGACACTACTCTCAGCTTTATTTCAAGACCTTTCGAAAGTTCCCATGTTTCTGTTTATCCATTTCCCTAGAAAGGATGGAGGCACAGGAAAGAGTGTTTCTACTCTGCAGAAGTGGGGTTCAAATGTGCAGAATGTACAGAAATGAATGCCATGTGTGCATGCTGTCAAAGGGACCAGCTGAAAAATGAAACATTCAGTGTGGGTTTCCCTTGCAGGATGACCCAGAGCTGCTGAACTAACTTTAATGACAATCTGTCCTAGGTCACCCATGTACGAGGAAGCAAAGCAGAGGTTAGATCTCTTTATCTGTTTAAGTAATCAGATTTCCCAAGCCTCTAGGCTTACACATGATATATAAGCAGGAACATGGTCTAAGTTTAGGGTGTACAAAGTACAGATTTGATACATTTTACATTCATAACAAAGAGGCACAAACTTAGTTATAAGATGAATACATTCTGGAGAAATCATGTCGGAGCTGACACCTCCATCATGTCACATAATTACCATTTTCTTTATTATGGTGAGAACAATTACTCTCCTAGCAACTTTCAAGTATATAATACAATACTGCTAACTATAGTCACAGTGCTGTACATTAGAGCCCCAGAACTATTCATCTGGTGACTCTAAGTCTGTACCCCTTTGACGAACCTCCCCCCACGGTCACGTGGTATGTCTGTGGGTGTCCACGGCTACGCTACTGTTTCTCTGAGTCTGGCTCAGGTTTCACACGTGTGATATGTCAGACTCTTTCTGGGAGGCCTTGTTTTCAGTTCCTTTGGATATGACCCAGAAGTGAGACTGCTGGGTCATAGGGTGGTTCTAGTCTTACCTTTTTGTGGACCCTCCAGAGTGTTCTCCAGTGGCTGTCCTAGCTGACACTGCCACCAACAGTGCGCAAGGGTGCTCTTTCTCCATCTCCTCGCCACCACTTACCATCTTATCTTTTTTTGGATGATAGCTGTTCTAACAGGTGTGAGATCTCTCTGTGGTTTTGATTTGCATTTTCCCAATTGATTAGTGATGATGAAATGTCTTTTCATGTACTTCTTGGTCATTTGTCTGTCTTCTCTGGGAAAAAATACCTATTCAGTTCCTCTGCCCACTTTTTAATCAGATTGTGTTTTAGCTATTGAGTTGCATCAATTGTTCACATTATTTTGGATGTTAAGTGTATGACGATATCAGGTATATGATCTGCAAGCATCTTCTCCTATTCTGTATCTTATCAGGTATATATTTTTACAGATATCGTCTCCTATCCTGTAGGTTGCCTTTTCATACTGTTTCTTCTGCTTCATAGAAGGTTTTTAGTTTGACGTAGTCTTCCTTATTTTGTTTTTTATTATTTATGCTTTTGGTGTCATATCTAAAAAAATCATTGTCAAAGAGCTTTTCCCATGTTTTCTTCAGGTGTTTTGTTTCAGTTCTTTAAATTTCTAATCCATTTTGAGTTAATTTTTGAGAGTGGTGTAAGATAGGGGTCCAATGTCATTCTTCTGTATGTGGTTATCCAGTTTTCCCAACGGCATTTTAAAAAGATTTATTTTTGGCAGCACTGGGTCTCTTGCTGTGTGCAGGCTTCTCATTGCTGTGGCGTCTCGTTTCGAGCACGGGCCATAGGTGCAGGGGCTTCAGCAGCTGTGACACGTGAGCCCAGCAGCAGGGGCGCACAGGCTTAGGTGCTCCAGGGCATGTGGGGTGTTCCAGAGCAGGGATCAAAACCAACCTTCCCTGTGTTGGTGAATTTTTAACCACTGGGCCACCAGGGAAACCCCCAACATCACTTATTGAAGGCTACCCTCTCTCCATTGAGTTCTCTTGGCTCCCCTATCAGATACTTGAGGGTTATTTCTGGGCTCTAATTCTGTTCCATTGGTCAGTGTGTCTATTTTTATGCCAGTTACCACAGCTTTGTAGTATAACTTGAAATCATGAAGTGTGATGTCAGGTTTATTTGGCTATTAACATCTATTGTGGTTCCATACAAATTTTAGGATTGTTTCTTCTATTTCTGTGAAAAATACCATTAGAATTTTGATAGGAATTATGTTTGATCTATAGATGGCTTTGGGGAGTATGGACATTTTAACAATATTCTTTTTTCTGATCTAAGAGTGTAGGACACACCTTTGTATCTTCTTCAATTTTTACCAAAGTTTCATAGTTTTGAGAGTACAGATCATTTCACCTCCTTGGTTAAATTTATTACTAAGTATTTTACTGCTTTTGGTGCTATTGTGAATGGGTTTGTTTTATTTCTATTTCATATCATCGAGGTTAGTGTATACAAATACAGCTGACTTCTTTTTGTTATTGTTGAAATTGTTGACTTTTAAAAATGTATTGTTTTAAAAATTTTATTGGCATATAGTTGATTTACAGTGTTGAAGGTGTACAGTGATTTAGATATACATATATTCATTCGTTTTCAGATTCTTTTTTACATATTATTACATAGTGTTGAGTTCCCTGTGCTATACAGTAGGTCCTTGCTGGTTATCTATTTTATATACAGTAGTGTATACGTTGATCCCAAGCTCCTAATTTATTCCTCCCTGCCCCCTCCCCCCACACCCTGCTTTTCATTTGGTGACTGTAAGTTTGTTTTAAAAGTCTCTTTCTGTTTTGTAAATAAGTTCATTTATACCATTAAAAAAAAATCAGATTCCACATATGAATGATATCTTTCTTTGACTTACTTTGGGGGGTTCTATGGTGGCTCAGAGGGTCAAGAATCCACCTGCAATGTTGGGGTACAGGTTTAATCCCTGGGTTGGGAAGATCCCCTGGAGAAGGGCATGGCAACCCACTCCAGTGTTCTTGCCTGGGAAACCCACAGACAGAGGAGTTTCACTTGGTATGATAATCTCTAGGTCCATCCATGTTGCTGCAAATGGCATCATTTTGTTCTTTTTATGGCCGAGTAATATTCCATTGTATATATGTATCACATCTTATTCTGTTTTTATTTTCATTATTCCAGGAGGTGGATTACAAAAGATATTGCTGAGATTTGTGTCAAAGAATGTCTGCCTATGTTTTCCTCTAAGAGTGTTACAGTGTCTGGCTCTACATTTAGGTCTTTGATACATTCTAAATTTCCTTTTGTGCATCACTGACTTCCATATGTTGATTTTGTATCCCGCAGCTTCACTGAATTTGTTGATTAGTTCTGACAGTTCTAGGATTTTGTATATATAACATCACATCATCTGCAAATAGAGTTTTGTTTCTTTCCAACTTGCATGCCTTTTATTTATCTTGCCTAACTGCTCTGGCTAGAACTTCCAGAACTATGTTAAATAGCAGTGGTGAGAGTGGCCATCCTTGTCTTGTTCCTGATCTTAAGGGAAAGCTTTCAATCTTTCACTCTTGAGTGTGTTAGTTGTAGGCTTGCCATATATGGTTTTTTATTATGTTTACATATGTTCCTTCTGTACACAATCTGTTGAACATTTTTATCATGAAAAGATGATATATTTTGTCAAATGCCTTTTCTCTATTGAGATGATCATATAATTTTTATTCTATTCAATGTGGTATATCTTATTGATTTTTACATATTGAACCATCCTTGCACCCCAGGGATAAACCCCACTTAATCATGGTATGTGATCCTTCTGATGTGCTGTTGAATTTGGTTTGCTACTGTTTTGTTGAGAGTATTGACCTGTAGTACTTTTTTCTTGCAGTATTCTTATTCGGTATCAGGGTAATGCTAGCCTCATAAAATGAGTTGGGAAGTTGTTAAGGATAGGTTTTAAAAACAGATGTTAGGTCCATTGGGTTTGTGAGCTAATAACACTTCACCAATCTTTCCTTTTCTTTCTTAGTTTTAACAGAGACCACATACTTGGCCCTAGGAGAAGCCCAGAGAACATAAAGATGAGGAGAACCTAGTCTGTGTGTTTGGGGTGAGTAGGCTATCAATGTAAATGATAGTTATGACACAATGTACATGGCATACAAAAGGGTGTTCCAAGTAGGGCCCTCTGATCCTGGTGACCCTGTATGTCTTAAATCCCAGTCACTTGTGTCTGCTTCCACCTTCCTTTACTGTTTAGTTTTCTGGGCTATGAGATGTTTATCTTGTTTTTGTAAAGTACAACTATATGACATTTTCTGCTTCCTTGTCTTTTGCTGCTGGTGTTTGGTGCACGGAGGAGCTAGTGTGTTCTTGAAGCGAGTGCTCATGGCATCTTCATCAGCAGGCACTGCTGCTGCTAAGACTTACTGAGAGGTTCCCACGTGTCAGGCTGTGTGCGGAGCACCAGTGTTCTTTGAACATTATCCCATCTAGCAACACTTCTGAAAATTCTGAGTTTGTGGATGACAAAAAGAAGGTTTGGGGAGGCTACAGATGACTTGTTTACATCATTAGAACTCTTAAGAGCAGGGACTTGAACCTGAGGCTGAACTTGATGCCTGTAAAGTTATTCTCTACCCTGGATGGCTTCTGACAGTGTCCTCCTCAAAACTACCCTTCTGTGAACTTGGGTTTACTGTCTGGAGAGGAAGGATGCTGTTCCATTTGAAGGAAACCCACTTTCAGTTAAATAACATTCTCATAGCAAGCATCTCTCTCCTAGGAAACAACCTTCTGAATCTCATAACACCCTGGGGAATAGGGAGAAACATGATGCTCACTAGGGATGTGCCGTGCTGTTCAGAAGCAAAGTCTTTCTTCTCCTCCTTCCTTCTCATCCAGTTCCATTACCATTTACATCACCTGGTCTCCCAGGAATGCCCCCAGCACTCTTGACAAAAGGCCTCTTTGTATGGCCCAGGAGTCACTGCAGGGGAAACCACATGGTAATGCACACGATTTGTGTAAGTGGAGAGCTGGAAGATGCGGGAATCCAGTTCCTGGTGGTCAGTTCTTGCCTTGAAGTTGCACCTGTGAGTGGCTTCCATGTTTGAATGGGCCCCGATGAAGATGGAACCGTCACAGCTTTCTCACCCCCCTCAGCCACATCTACAGGACCCACGTGCTGTTCTCAGAGTCAGGCGGGTCTCCAACCACCACCTAGACTGGAACCCAGACCTCTGGGTACTCGGGTAGTATCCTTGGAACAGTATCCTTCCCGGCACACACTACTCCCCAGCCTACTCTGGTCCAGCCTAGATGAGCAGGCTTTTGCCTTGAGTCCCACACCAAAGTCTGACTGGTTCTTCTAATACTCCAGATCCAAAGCTCCACACCCCCTTTCTGCTACCTCCCCCAGTCATCAGGGTCCAAAATACACATCCAACTGGTGTGTATTTTGTTTTTTCTGTCTGGTGCTTTCCACCCAGCTCCACTGGGGCAGCTTTCTACACTCAGACGAGTCTTATTACCCATGGACGAGGCCTGTATATTAGTTACCAGCCTGAATCCACCTTTTAGCATCTCCTCCCTCCTGTTCAAGGTGATATGGATCTATAAGCTGTGCCTGCTTGACTTACAATACTCTGGCTATTAGTCCTTGCCTCTCTGCCCATCACCATGTTTCTTCAATCATTTGGGTACCACTACTTGCTTTAAAAGAACTGCTCACTTGACATAATTACTTTCAGAGGGAAATCGACTCTAGGGAAGGTGCCTCTCTTGTGCTTGATGGGTGAATTTCACAACTAATTTATAGAATTAGATGCTTAACCTCACTCCCCTCCCCCAAACACAAAATGGTTACATTTTGATTTTCTGTAGAGGAAAAAAAAATCTGGAATGTGAACCATGTCCTGACCCCAAGGTTGGCATTCATCCTTCTGTTCATACTACTGATGGGGTATGTGTGAATAAGCTTGGGAAGAACTGTAGGATGCACTTCAGTAGGGGATCTGATTGATTGATTTAATCTTATTTCTTAGGAATGCTCATTCCTCATATTTATAGGTCTTTGCAGAGCCAAAAATGAGGATGGAAGAAAAGATAACCCTCTCAGACCTTAGCCAGAAAGTCACATTGCTTTGAGGTTTGGGTAAGTATTTGAAGTGAAAGGTCATGGGATGTCACAAGGAAGAAAGCTCTACTTGTATTAGTCAAGAATTGTTCCAAATTCTGTCTTAAGAACTATGAACTTAATTCCTCATGGTTGGCCACCTGATGCGAAGAGCTGACTCATTTGAAAAGACTGTGATGCTGGATAAGTCTGAGGGCAGAAGGAGACGACAGAGGATGAGATGGTTGGATGGCATCACTGACTCGATGGACATGGGTTTGGGTGAACGCCGGGAGTTGGTGATGGACAGGGAGGCCTGACATGCTGCGGTTCATGGGGTCACAAAGAGTCGAACACGACTGAACTGATCTGAATGGTTGTGAGTATCTATCCTTCCTCAAGACATTTTATAAATGCTCAAGTGGAATTCTTGCTTGAGTGGATTTCTTTTTTCTTACACTCAGCCTGAAACTTTACTTCACACCAACAAGGTAATGATAACAACTAACAAAAAAATTTAAAACAAATAAAGGGGTGAAGAAAATCTCATTGCTTATTAAAAATAGTTAAAATATGGCTTGTTGTTACTGTTTAGTCAGTAAGTCGTGTAATAACACAAAAAGCCTTTTCTATCACGTCACTAAGAAGTGCTGAGTGGATTTCTGATGGTTAATATAATTATGTTACAACCTACAAATATTTCTTTTCAATAACAGTCTAATGGAAAAAGCAAAGGACTACTATAAAGCTGATTACACAGTGCTTGACATTGAATAAAATGATCAATAAAGGTAAGCTATTATTATTGTCAGATATGTCCACTACATGGGTAACTTTCAGAGGTCACTGAGCTCTCTTATATATGAGAGTGGCTTGCTGCCATCCTGGGGTTATGGCAGTAACAAATAAAGATAATTAAAAGTACTTTGAAAAATCGAAAGCGACAATCCAAGTCAAGGCACTGCAGTTTCGCTTATTCCCCAACAAGCTTCTGAACTGCTTGATCATTAGCTGGTGTGTGCTTCTGGCACTGCAGGTGGTTTTATTAGCCACTGAAATGGATGCAGTAAAATCAGAAAACCCTAGTGAATGTGTGTTGGAGGGAGAGATACTCCATAATAATGCCAAATACAAGAGAATGTTGACTTTCTCCAATTTTTTGTTTTTTTTTTTTTTTAACTGTAGCTTGACCTCCACCAATATGGACAACTGTCTATGGGCTACACCTGGTCCTTCATGTCCTTACTTAGCCTGACCTGGGGAAGAGTACTTCCACAGTGACCTCAGGGAAACAGTGGCTTTAGAGTTACCTGTAGGTTGTATCAACACTCAGGTTGGCTGCGGCTAGCTCTGATGGAGGTATCCACGCAGGTAAGGTGTTCCCAGCAACCCATTTTGTCCACTCAAATAAGCCAGGCTCCACTCGGATCTTCAAGTGATTTTCCTGTTGTAAACCTTAAGAGATAAAATGAAGAAGAACAAAGTACAACAATGTTCTCACTGGAAAAGTGAATTAGAGACCAACTTGTTATAAAAATTCTGATAAATCTTCTCTTTCCTATTGGATGCTATATATAGCTTAAAGATGGTAGAAGCATGCAGGTTGAGACAAGGGTTTTTCATGGCTGTATATCAAACACATGAGTATAATATTCTGGTGACACCACCAGGATGTATGTGCACTCTGAATGGTTTCTGATTTTTTTTTTGGTCTCTGATTTTTAAAAAAATCATTATTTGTAGTTTGTACAGCTCTATGACTACTATAATTCTTTCTAAAGTTCCAAGATGTTCTTATCAAGAAACTTCAGAAATTCTTAGCATTCATTATAATAGCTTACATTATATTTGCATATCATATATTAATTTTCTTTACTAGAAAATCGAGTGTTGAATATTTGCCAAGGCCAGTGCACAACTCCTGTCTTTTATGATAGTGTGATTTTTCTTGGAGTAGAAACTGGCTCTATTTAACTCTTTGTATTGCATTTAGCCCAGTTTTTCTGTGCAAATGGAAAAGATAATACATAGTGGCATTCTGGCTTACTTAAGGTAAACGAATAGACGTCTCAAATATAGTGTAATTTCCTTGTTGCCTCAGCTGTTTGTGGCTTATTTGTTGTTTGGTACAAGTAAACAGTCAAGCCTGTTTCTTCTAGTTTTTTTTTCTTCTCAGTGAGATGAGAATGGAGATTCCTATAACACAGGCTTCTGTGGATTTTAGGGCAAAAGCTGAATATCTTTATATAACAATGGTGCTTTTTGAAGTTACTCCAATCAACTAAAACAAGGATGATTCGTGTTTCCAGACACCTAGGAGAACTGCTGCTGCTGAGAGGGAGAAGCAGACAGAGCAGAGTGGGAGGAGACAATTTGTTTTAGTGCTAAAAAAAGAAAATCACGCTCTGCAGGCTCTAAATCATTGCCAGACAACAACATTTTACAAGCCTGTTCACTGAAGAGGGCTTTAGATTTTCAAGAAAAACATTATCTGTATATTCTCTTCATCTTGCTTCTGCTGCCAGAGTATGATTTGGGGACTTTTTGCAAAGTAATCTGAAAGTATCATCGCTAAACATCTCAAATTCAAAACTTTGAATTGGTTGATGTTCCCCTGAGTCTAGGGTAATTTATTAGCAAGTGTTGGGTTGCCTGGAGACGGAGGGGTGGACTAGCTGACCTTCATCAAGTCTCACCTTTCAAGATGTTGTATGCAGTCTGGACGCAGCGCAGGGATGGGGAACAATAGACATGGTCGATGATGGTGTTACTCTCCAGTAAGGCTTCCCCTGCAAAGGAAACCAGAGAAGAATCAATCTGATAATTTACACAGCCTCAGCATGACTCTCAGTGTGGAAGAGAGGGTGCCAGGGAGACCCTGCAAACCTCTCTTCTCAGATGGGGGCTCACGTGGGGCCAGCAGTTTCAGTCTCATTTTCTGTTTAATTTATTGATTGATTTTTGGCTGTGCTGGGTCTTTGTTGCTGCTCGGGCTTTTCTCTAGTTGCACTGGTCAGGCTTCTAGCTGCGGCACATGGGTGTAATTGCTCCGCAGCCTGTGGGATCTTCCTGGATCAGGGTTGAACCTGTATCTCCTGCATTGGCAAGTGGAATCTTAAACAATCTTCATCAGGGAAGTCCCAGTCTCATTTTCAAAAACTCTCCTGCCCAGTTATTTCTATGGAAGACCAAGGGACATACCCCTTCTTGTCTTTCGCTTTCTGCCTCTCTGGTCCTGACAAGGAGTAAAATGCCCATGTTTCTCTCCTGGATGAAGTCCAAACACCTTTCCATGGTGGTCAAAGTCTTCCACAAACTTTTCTGTCTCCAGCCCACCAGTCTCTGCTCACAACTGATGCTCTAGAAACAAGACGGCTTATTTCCTCCGTACTCTAGATGCTGCTTCTCACGTCTATGACTTGATGCGGATCCTCCCACTGAGATGCCTTCCCGCCCTCCTGCTAACTTATACTCTCTTCTGGGCTTATGTCTTCTTTTGTGCTCCCATAACATTTTGTACACAGTTGCATTCTTGAGTAAAGCACACTCTATGATATTCATCCACTTAGAAGCTTGCCTGAGGGTAGGGACTTATGCTTAGATCCCTAATACCTAGTATAGTGCCTTGCACTAGGTAAGTGATCAATCCTTGTGTGTTAAATGACTGAATGGGACAAGGCTGCTGGCTCTGTGTGGCGGGTAAGGACCAGACCTGCAGAGAGCTGAGCATCCTGGAGACTGACTGGCCTCTACACTCTCAGCCAACCGAGTGCCTCCTCCTCACCCGCACGCAGAAGCTGACCTACCTGCCATGCTGAGCCTGACCTTGCCCCATTACTAGGCCACACACCCCTCCGTAGGGATCATACCTCGTTCACTTTGGTAAACCAACCCAGTGCCCTGAACCTAACGGTTTCTTAATAAATCTCTTTTGAATTGAGGAAATGCAGTAATTGTAGGAGAGCCATAGGCAGTGTCCTTGGCATATCCACCGGAGCCAGTCTTTGGAAGAAGTAGCCAGGAAAGGCTGTGTGGTCAGTCCGCGACACTTACCCACGAGTCTGGCTTGCATACATCCAAACACCGTGATTGGAGCATCTTTCTCGTAATCCCGGAAACCGCCGCTCCGCTGAGGTAAGCTGTGAGGCATGTTCAGGTTGGTGCGTATGTAGCGACCTGGAAAGAAATGTCAGACCAAGGTGACGTGAGTTTCTTGTTTCCTTAGGACTTCTAATGCTGATCCTGCTGGCCCCTCCACTTCCATTCCCTTTCGGCCCAAGAGACTGAACTGAGCTCTCTAGAAAATACTGACACTCTTCCTTTGGCAGAGTGTCTTCAAATCCATGCTTCCGTTCTGCTGACAAAAGTGGCAAGAGGTAAGCCTTTTTTTCTTAAATAACTAGTATTCTTTTTTCTCTTTAAAGTCTTTACTGAATTTGTTACAGTATTGCTTCCGTTTTATGTTTTGTGGGGTTTTTTTGGCCACAAGGCATCTGGGATCTCAGTTCGTGGACCAGGGACCCAACTTCCAGCTCCTGCATTTGGCAGGCACAGTCTTCACCACTGGACCAGCAGGGAAGGTCCCAAGAGATGGTTTTCAAGTGAAAGTAACAACCAGACACTCCAAAGCAGGTCGGATTCTCTGAGATGCAAGCCTATCTTAGACAAATGGAAACAGAACCAAATGAGCCAGGGTAACTAATTGGAGGGAGTTCTGGACATGGAATCAGGACACCTGCATCTGCCTCTGTCCTATGGCTGTGGGCAAGACATCTGCCTTTTTTGGTCCATGGTGTTCCAGTTGATAGGTGAGAGAGAGGTGTCCTCACCTCCAGTCTAACACTCCCGACTATCAGGAAGGACTTACAGTGTAACAGGTAAGAGGCATTTTCTACAACACAATGACTCCATCTAGATAAATGTAGCTTGACTCTGCCCTCTAGAGGCCATGAGAGGTATGCCAGTGCTAAGCAGACCAACCAACCACTCACCTTTGGCATCGAAGCACTGGGACAGCCAGTACTTCCCAAACACGACATCCATCCTCTCACCATGCCGACACACGAAGAGGCATCTCTTCTGAGGGCCAGGCTGGCTGCTGATCCTCAGAGGCTGTGGACAAAGAAAGGCTGTAGGTAAGGGTGGGGGCATACAAGGAAGTAGACATGTCTCAGGGCTGGGTGCTGGGTGAGCTGGGCTCTAGAAAAAGTCTCACTAACATTTGATTGGAATAAGCCCCTTAAGTACCCTGGATTTAAGCTGGCCTGTCTATAAGATGGGGGTAGAAAGCCTCATCTACTGACCTCGAAAGCTATTCTGAGGCTTTTATGAGATGAATTGCAGGTGCTCTGCAAATTAAGAAGGGTTATGAAAGTGGTTGTGTCGTTACTGTTGCTGTTCATAGGTGTAACACCTGGCCACTGCTGAACAGGAAGACAACCTGAGTTACAGCTCAGAGGCAAAACTAGCCAGTATGGAGAGACACCATCTAGAGGACAGCTTCTTCCCCTAAGGAGATGCTTCATCAGGTTCTTCAGGAGGCGAGAACTTTAATTACCATAGATACCCCTGCCTCATCTCCACCCCATGGTGGTAAGGCCACGTGGTCCATAGTCTCCTCCAGCCAGAAGGTCCTGCTTTGCCAGTACTAATCACAGGTTAGGCTCTGTTGTCCGGCTGCCCGCACGATGGTGTTCCTGGAAATGGTTCGGGGAGGACAGCAGCTACCTCTGGGTGATGAAATTGGCAAGTCCAGTCAAAGGATTGTCCGAATGACCCTGGTTTCCATCACTGCGGATGGATCCTTACAGATGTTTCTAGATTTCTTCTTTCTGATGGAGGCAGCTCTTGCCAGTTTCCTTAGGGGCTGCCAGCTCCTGTGGACTTGGCATTGGCCAGTACAGTACACACACTTTACCTGTGCTTCCTGTTGCCCTGGCAAGGTTGGCATGTGAGATGGTGCTGTGGTCTTTCCCACTGCCTCTCCTACTGCTTCCTAACTCAAGTTCTGGACTCTAGCCAATGTCAGCCAGTCTCTTGTTCCCTAACACACTTGAACTTTCAACTGGCTTTGTATTAATCTATACTGTTCAAAACCACCCTTCCACTGGAATGGATAAAGATGTGGTACACATATACAATAGAAAGTTACTCAGCCATTAAAAAGAATGAAATAATGTCATTTGCCACAACATGGATGAACCCAGAGATTGCCATACTAACTGAAGTCAGTCAGACAGAGAAGGAGAAATATGGTATGACATCCCTTACATGTGGAATCTGAAAAGAAATGATACAAGTGAACTTATTTATAAGAGAAAACAGACACACAGACTTAAGAGAACAAACTTATGGTTGCCAAGAGGAACAAGTTAGGGAGTTTGGGATGGATGTGTGCGTGTGGGCTCCAAGTCACTTAAGTCGTGTCCGACTCTGTGTGACCCCATGGACTGAAGCCCACTAGGCTCCTCTGTCCATGGGATTCTCCAGGCAAGAATACTGGAGTGGGTTGCCATTTCCTCCTCCAGGGGATCTTCCCGACCCAGGGATAGAACCCACATCTCTTACATCTCCTGCATTGGCAGGCAGGTCCTTTACTACTAGCGAATCTGGGACGCCCCTGGGATGGATGTGTACACTCTGCTGTATTTAAACTGGGTAACCAACAAGGGTCTACTGTATTAGCACAGGGAACGCTGCTCAATGTCACGTGGCAGCCTGGATGGGAGGGGGATTTGGAAGAGAATGGATACACGTATTTGTATGGCTGAGTCCCTTTGCTGTCCTCCTGAAACTATCACATTGTTAACTGGCTATACTCCAAAATAAAAAGTTCTTTTAAAACCCCAAACCCCCTCCCCCAACTCCCCCATTCTGCAAACTTTTTGGCACATATCAGACATACACGGAGCATTCACTATGTGCCAGATACTGTACTAAGAACCGTATTCTTATTTCCTTTAATCTTCACAATGCCCTGTGAAATAAATACTTCAGGTGACCCTTGAACAACTCGAGTTTGAACTGCATGGGGTCCAACTAATACACAGCTTTTTTTTTTTTTTCAAAAGTAAATACTACAGTACTCCACGATCCGCAGAGTGGTGGATATGAGGGTACCAAACTGGGTAGATGGAGGGCCAGCTCTCAGTTAGTTAGATTTTCCACTGCTTGGAGGTTTGGCACTCCTAACCCCTGGGCTGTTCAAGGGTCCACTGTGTTACTTCTTCATAGGTAACACGTCCCTTGCTCTGCAGAGCAGTCTTCCTTACTAGTCTAGACCCAGAAGCTGGTAATCATTGTCAGCACCACCCATCTGACTCTGTCTATTTTTTAGGATCGTGTGCCCTGAGAGATCGGTAACCCTTTCAGGACAGAGAAGTCAGTGCCTCGCGCTTTGTAAAAAAACAGGTGCTCAGTGACTCCTGAGCAGAGTTGAGGATGTGGCCCTGATGGTCAGCCCTACCTGGGTGGGCTGGCAGATGATGGTGAGGGGCGTCGAGTCCCCCAGGCCCTGGTCCTCATACTGCCGCCTCTCCAGGATGCCGTCCCCAAACGAGAGCGCGTTGGAAGAGGATGTGTTTAAGATGGAGTAAGAGCTGTGGAGGGAGACAAGGAAGATGTTAACTGAGGAGGAACATCTTTTTGAAATTTTCTCATTGAAGTATAATTGACAATATTATATGAGTTTCGAGTACGCAACACAGTGATTGGATATTTTTATGAGGAACGCCCTGTTTCATACTGAAGTCTTGCAGTTAATAAATCAGGGGTGGATGGATTTCTGTGCTTGGAACAGATGTGTTCATCCCTCTGGGCAGGGACGGGGCCTGCGATGCTGTGCTTATTCGGGTGCCACGGGCCTGGCTGGCACCAGAGGCATGCTGCAGAATAATGAGGTATCAATTCTGTACCACTGTTTCCAGCTTTTTCTGGCTCTAAAGAAATAAACAATTCCTGCTGCCTTTAATCTTTTCCACAGTGATTTACATCTGAACTGACAAAGGAGAGGGAAGGTTTTGACCCTCCCCACCACTTTGCTTGTGGCTCCGAGTGAAGCCACAGAAGTCCCTGGCCGTCACCCCCTATGCCACCTCCTTCCCTCTCCAAACCCCTCTCCGTCTCAATCACACCTCCAACAAGAGGACTAAATACAGCATTTTTCTAGAGGACACCGTTCTCACCAGCTGTGTGGAGCTATGAGCCAAGAGTTCTTATTTCTGGATGTAACACTGACTACAGAAGCCCCCCAGAGAGGTCTTGCTGAAAGACAGGCAGCAGATCATGCCATGTTTAAATTATTCTGATTAGCAAAGCTTCCAAAAAGCTTTATCTAATAAAACACTGCAATTCAAATATGGTTGTCAGGCAAATGAGACGGACAGTTCCTCCTGCATCACTGGGTGGCGTCAAGGGAGAACATTTTAATTTTAGATTTCTTGCTGCTTTATAACCAGGGTAAAGTTCCATATGTACAGAACAGCTCTAACACAGCCGTTAGCTTGCTGGTTATTCTTTTTGTTGTTGTTATTTCTAAGGAAATCTTGTGCCACTCAGTCTCAGACTGGCTGCTTTCATTTTAAACTGAGACCCTCCTAAACATCACAGAGTTAAAGAAAATTCAGTTTCACTGTCTGATTCATCAAAGCTCCAGGGCCTGAAACGTCTGGATCTATGGAATCATCCTGACATCGTGCCTGTACATGTTTCCTGATTTCTGCACTGTATTACAGCTGTGAAGACACTGACAGGATCCCTTCTCCTTCAGCTCAGTCGGCAAGGAGACTGCCAGTCTCCTCCTCTTCTCAGGCGTCACTGGAATCAAAGGCCCCAACTCCCTGAGACAGCGTGAGGCTGACAGTTCCAGTCAGACCACAGTCCGATGAGGTGCAGAGTAGAGAGGACGATGTACCTGACACCCATAATTACCATGGAAACACCTCCAAAGGACACATCAGACCTGGGGGTCAGCTGAGGAGGAGCACTGGCTAGCCCACTCCAATGCAGAGGCTTCCGCCAGCTGACTAACATGTGTCTGGAGATGTTCAGAACCAGGCAAGGTGCTCTCACAAAGGTGGTAGGAAAGTATTTCCTTAGGAGGGACTCAGAACACTTGAGAAGGACAGAGGAAGAAGAGTCGTGAAGGGTCGCTGACCCCCAAGTCCCTACCTGATGCTGGAATCCCCCCTGCAACTTCTCAGCAAGTTAGCAGGTCCTACTTGAGGAGCCCCGTGATTCTCCCTCCCCCAGGCTACCTGGGATTAGGGCTGAAACAAGACCATCCGATAGCCTCTCTGAATCATTTCCACTTCTGGGGTAAACAGGAGAGAACTGCTCTTCTATAGGATCACTGCAGTGGAAGGGACATCTGATTTGGTGAGCATGTAAGAGGACCAGGAAAGACAAGTTAGAGGAAAAGAATAACCATAAAGCTAATGGCTGTTTTAGACCCAGTGCTGTTTTATACATGGCACTGATCCCTAAGAAGCAGTGTTCACAGATACCTATGAGGGAAATGCAATTGTTATCTTCATTCATAGATTAGCAAACTGAGGCTCAGAGAGGTCATGCAACTTGGCCAAGGTCACACAGCTGGTGCATGGGAGAATCAGGATTTGAATCCAAGACTACTGGAATAAAAACTCAAATTCTTAATTATGGCACCCTAACACCTAATACATTAGTATTTCCCCACTCTCAGCTGGGTTGGCTGTGGAAGCTGATAGTGAAATTGCAGACATAGTTCCCAAAATAAAGGGAGGTGATACACTGACCTCCCTGGGATCCATGGACTGAGGTCACCGAGGCTGCCCCCTGCTTTGGCTGAGCTCTAACTCTGGCAAGAGTGGTCTGGATGCAGGGACCTGAACTGGGTCAGCAAAAATTCCCCTACATGCTATCCTTCCACAGTGAGCCCTACTGGTAAGAATGATCTGGGAGCCGGATACCATTAAATCATCTTTTTTTTTTTTTTTTTTTTTTTAGTTCTACCAGTTTATTGCTACCAACCCATCTCCCTCCACCCTCATGCACACATGCTCAGTCATGTAATCCCATGGACTTCAGCCCACCAGACTCCTCTGTCCATGGATTTTTCCAGGCAAAAAACCCACTGGAGTGGGTTGCCATTTCCTTCTCAAATCATCTTTTGATTATGTTTCTTCATGAATATTGTGCTTCACTTATTTTTTTATAGGGATAAAATGGTTACTTTGGGCGCTCCCCTGGCGGCCCAGGGGTTAAGACTTTGAGCTTCCAAGGCAGAGGGGCATGAGTCTGATCCCACATGCTACCTGGCATGGCCAAAAAAAAGTCCAACCAACTGAACAAAAAACAATGGTGACTTTGGAAACCCAACTTAGAAACATTTCTGAAGAAGCAAAGGTCTGGGGAACACGAGGTAGCTTTGACCTTCCATTCTGAGCTACAAAATGCTGGATGTTCATGGGGTGGGGGTGGGAAGGAAGAGGGAGACTTACTGGGGAGGGTTATTAGGGAAGAAGATACTCTTTCTCATCATCGGGTTTGTGGTCTGCCTGCTGCTAATCAGGGGAGGGGACTGTCTTTTCTTTTCTCCCTTTAGGCAAAACACTCAGTGAAATTGCCCGTCTCTGCTTCTCTTTTATGACAGTAATAACAACGTTACACACCATGCAGCTGGTGTTCAGAGCTTCCGGCTCTCAGCCACGTTGGCACATGGCAAGAACAAGAGGGAGGGAAACAAACCAGCACGCACACCCTGGCCTGATGCCCAAATGCACCAGGGAAGGGCTGGCTTTGAACATCTCGGATTAAGAAACATAAAAGAGGAACAAAAGGCACCTATCAGGACAAAGCTGGCCATACAACACAGGCCACTCTCAACGTGGGAGCAGGCTGGTCCGGGGGCAAAGCAGGAGTGAAGCGTGGCTGGAAAACTATCACTCCACAGAAGACCTGGGTGGGGAAGGGCCCTCCTGCCTTTCTTAGGCTCTGGAGGTTACCCACGTCCATAGAAATGGTTTCTGTCATCTAGGCATTCATGTGCCAGGTCTGAGGACTGGCTCAGGCGGTTAGGTCCCCTGACCTTGGCAAATCTGTTCACTCCTGGCTGGCAGGCATAGTGGGACTCTGTCCTGCTTCTCTGGGGAGTCTGTGCAATGGCCCAGGACAAAGTGGACAGAAGCCCCAAAGCCATGAAGACTCGGTGGTATGATGACACACTGGGGCCAGAAGATATGTCCCCTGAGCAGCCTGTTTACGCTTACTCTCTGATCGAGAGCTCTGACAGATGTCCCAGCCGGCAGGGCGGGCGGGGTGAAGCAGGCCACGCCGTCTCCCACGTCTCCCGTGCCCCAGCTCTGCCCTTCCCTGAAGGTCTGGGACCAAGAGCGCTGGACTCCACGTGCTCTCCTGCTGCGTGTCCCGCCACCTCCGAGAACCTGCCGTGGGCTCACCCGTGAAAGATCCAGGTGCTGCACTCGTCGGCCTTGGTGATGTAGTTCTCCGGCAGGAGTCCGGAGCAGCCCGTGGTCAGGGACGTGCCATAGATCCAGCCCTCGCTGGTGCTGGTCTGCTCCATGGGCGACATGAAGATGAAGTCCCCGGGGACCAGCTCCAGCTCGTCGTCGTTCTGCGGGGTGTACGGGTAGATCACCTGTAATGTCTGGAAAAGGAGGAGAGGGAGGCGTGAGGCCCACACCGGACTGGCCCTGCTGAGCGCCTCAGGGCCCACCCATGTGCTCTGCTCTTGTTCACAGGCACCTCGGGTCTGCAGGCTCCGAGCAGATCTGGATTCAGACCAGAAGGCATTTCTTCTCCTCTCAGGGTGTGCTAGTGCTTCTGGCTGGTTCCAGACTTTCCTTCAGGCATAGCTTTGCGTCAAAAGACATGGCTTGTAGAAATTCATATGGAAACTCGTGGGTTCTCCAGTAAACTGATTTACAGACGGGTTTGGACCTCGTCTTCCCTGCCGTCTGCCAGGTCGATGCCATAAGAGACCCTGGACACACAGCTCACGGAAAGGAGCCTTCATGCAATGTCACCAACAACCAGATGAGAGCCTCTGCTTTAGGAAGGCTTTGGGGACAAAGTGATCTCCTCTGCATGTAACTGAGCGGCTCAAATAAGACATGGTCCTGCCTTCAAAGAGCTTTCTTTAAACCTCCATGTTTAACAAAGACCTCAAAAGAAAATTATCTTTCACAGCCGTCAGTGTCCTATGTGTAACCAGCTCCTGTCAGTCAACAGGTGGAGATCACGTGTTCCCTCTCTGGGCTCAGAAAAAGCCCCTCGGGCCAACCTCAGGCCATGTCCTTGTCTGATTTATTCCATATTTTGCCTCCTTTTCTGGTATACAGAAATATCACAGGCAGAGGTATGAAGATACTTTGGAAAACATCTATTAATATTTTACTACTTTTCTGTTAACAGCAGGAGACCTCAATACTAAGGAAATATTTTTCTGTGTGTTTCATAAGGGGACACTAAGATGGAGCTGATTTATCAGCTTTTCCTTCAATCCTGAAGCCATGAGAGGAAGGCTAAGTATTCTGGTTCCCACATACGGGTTTTTAACTTTGGCCTCTGTTTTTTCTCATCTGCAAGGGATTCCCTGGTGGCTCAGACGGTAAAGAATCTACCTGCAATGCTGGAGATCTGGGTTCAAACCCTGGGTCAAGAAGATCCCTTGGAAGAGGGCATGGGAACCCACTCCAGTATTCTTGATTGGAGAATCCCATGGACAGACGAACCTGGTGGGCTACAGTCCATGGGATTGCAAAGAGTTGGACATGACTGAGCAGCTAACATTTCATTTTCTCATCTGTAAAATAATACTTGGACTATAAAAGTTAAATGAGACAACCTAAGAAAACAAAGGTCCGTCTAGTTAAGGTTATGGTTTTTCCAGTGGTCATGTATGGGTGTGAGAGTTGGACTGTGAAAAAAGCTGAGCACCGAAGAATTGATGCTTTTAAACTGTGGTGCTGGAGAAGACTCTTGAGAGTCCCTTGGACTGCAAGGAGATTCAACCAGTCCATCCTAAAGGAGATCAGTCCTGGGTATTCATTGGAAGGACTGATGCTGAAGCTGAAACTCCAATACTTTGGCCACCTCATGCAATGAGTTGACTCATTGGAAAAGACCCTGATGCTGGGAGGGATTGAGGGCAGGAGAAGGGGACGACAGAGGATGAGATGACTGGATGGCATCACTGACTCGATGGACATGAGTTTGAGCAATCTCCGGGAGTTGGTGATGGACAGAGAGGTCTGGCGTGCTGCGATTCATGAGGTCGCAGAGTCGGACATGACTGAGCGACTGAACTGAACTGAACTCCAAAACTCCTGAGGACTCTGGTACACAGAAGAGGCATAATTATTTCTATCAAACCATGACACCTGGCTTTCAAGGGGTTATCTTTCTGTCAAGCTGATGCTAACCCCCAAAGCCTATGCTAGGTAGGCCTGTGAGCTAATCAGCTCCCTAGGGTCAAGATGATCCATCAGAACATGTCATAAACAGTTTCTTTCTGGAAATCTCTAATGAGAGGAGGCAGTAAAAATGATGTTTTCCCCCAGAGAATGAACGTGATAATGCACAGAACTCAACTGCCCCACGGGATTTCTGACATCCCTTTTATTTAGGGTTAGGTTATTTAGGTTATTCCTCTCTGAATTCTCACTCCAGCATCTATCGGCTCTAGATCTTCTTCCACCCCGTCGCCTCCCCACTCCTCTGCCACATATACACTCAAACCACATTTCCAAATGAACCAGGAAGGCTCTTTTGCTGGGTTGTTAAAAAACAGCTTAAGGAAAAAGAAAAAAAAACTCACAACCAACCACTTAAATCTCTAAGCTAGGTATGTGATGAGACACCAGAAGGAATGCTCCTTTTCCTGGAACAGGGTGGAGAGAGGGACCGAGTCACGGGGAACAAGTCTAAACTCAGGTTCCTTAGATGCTCAAGTGCAGCACAGTCTTGGGTGATGATGCCTTTGACTCAGCAGCGGGCCTTTTCTTTGAGAAACTCACAAATGACAGAGAAGATCTCATCCCTCCTTTCACTTGGGGGTGAGTCTTGTGGCTCTAGGAGATCCCAGGGAGATCGAGGCACAGAAAGGAGCAGAGGGGACAACTCCTGGGCAGAGAGCAGTTGGACAACAAGGAGCTTTGATTTACTGAATAAGCGATAAAAAAAAATCAAAGTACTGCAGCAAATCTCAAATCATACCCGCTGCTCAGGTCTCCATAGTTCTTTCCTGCTCACCGAAAGCACATGGCATGCAAAAGCCAGCCCAAGTTTGGGAAATGTCAGGACACACTGCCTAGTTTTGTCCTGAAAGTGTTAGTCACTCAGTTGTGTCTGACTCTTTGCAAGTCCATGGACTGTAGCCCACCAGGCTCCTCTGCCCATGGGATTGTCTAGGCAAAGATACCAGAGTGGGTTGCCCTTCCCTTCTCCAAGTTTTGTCCTACATGATACTTACTCTCAGGCCTAGCATCTACTTGTAAGAATTCTTGAGTCTATTTGAAGTATGTTTTCCTCCCTTCCTACTTGGGGACTAAACTCAAAGTTTGTTACCCCGGGAAGGGCAGGTACAGCCCTTCGTGATGATAGGAACTGACCCTCTTTGCCTTTGAAGCCCTTTTTTACAGCTGTGGCACTTTTGTTCTTGTTGCTGCAACCTCTCTTATGGGAGGGCCTCTGGTCCATGCCAGTAGTCCAGCAAAATGTCATCACTCTTTTGCACACATGAGAACTAAGGACTGGGTTACTGTCTAGAAGTTGCAAAAGCGAATCTAACTACTGCTAAAATAGGGAGTCAGGATTTGAAGCCATGTGTGCCAGACTCCAAAATCTATGCTTTTTCTAGCACTCTGTCCTTCCTCTAGATTTCCAGTGCTTGGCACATAAAACTAGCATGGCATACTGACTGTGGAAGAGACGGTGTGAAGCAAAGCAGGCACTTGCAAGCCCACAGGAAGTCAGCACCTGAACGGCGCAGGGGTGAGATCTCGGAGGATGCCTAAGCATCACCTGCTGACTGTCCGTGCCTAAACCACTCGCCTTCTCTGGACATCTGTTACCCCTCACTGGACCGATCACTCAATCCTGCCTTCTGAGCACAGGAGGAGGTAGAAGGCAAGGTGAAGTTTATATATGCAGGGGGCTCAGGTAAAGCCAGATGACCCTGGAGGGAGAGCTCGATCAGGAGGAACAGTAATAAATGAGCTTTTACAAATAAGAGATAAAAAGAGGCCATGTTATTTTTAGAAAATAATTCCTGTGGGCACTAGCTGCCTCATTCCCTCGGTGCCAATTGAGCAGAATGTGGGTCAGGCAGAAAAGCAATTACCCTCTGAGTTAACTGGAGGGCAGTGTTGATTAGAAGATACTCCTTGGAAAATTCCGTCGCCACCTCCCTTCGCTTAGAAAGGTGACTTCTCACAGCTCATTGGCACACCACCTTTGACAGTTTTTCCCCTGCCCTCGGAAGGAATCCATTCAGCCACACCTCTTTTGTTCTATTTAGGGCTCACACTAAGCAAGTCCAGGAAATGTCAGAATTTTGAAGGAAGGCTAAGCCCAGTCTCTCTGCTGTGTCTTTACAGAAACTTGCATCGAATGACTTGGAAGGAGGATGTGACGGTCCCATCAGCAGAGCCAGACAAAGTTGCACATCCCTGACCCTCTCAGACCCCATGGACCTCAATCACTGGCTGGGTCTCCCCACCACATGCAAATCAACAATGAGGTCGCCTGACCTAGACCGTCAATCTCTTCATAATTAAAAAAAAATGTCTAAAGGATGTTAAAAGTCTATATAAACAAAAATATCAGTTCTTTTGCTGCTGAAAAACTAGGAAATTAATTATGTTTCACAAATGTAGTTAAACCGGAGGACAATTTTTGCAGACTCTGTGGTCTCTTTTTAGGTGGGTTGACCATCTTTACTGATCAGAACCTCTGGCTTTTGGCTTCGGTTCTGGTCCTAAGTTGCTCTTTAGCTTTGGACCAGTCACTGAATCCCTGTACCTCAGCTTCTCTTTCAGGAGAAAAAGGAGAGCAAGACTCTTTAGAGGTGGCACATGCTGATCCTGGAAAGCAATGTGGGTTCCCTCAAAAGAAGGATGCCAGCACCATGCTAGTGGTTCCGCCTGCCCCTCTCATGCCTCTTATGTGATGCACACACTCTCCTGATATTTGGTCCGTGCCTTCATTTCATATGCATCTGTTCTCTCTTCCGCACTGGACTCAAACTCCTTGAGGAGAGGACATTTTAAAATTTTAGTATGTTCCAGGGTAACCTGCATACCACAGCAAATACTGTTAACTATGTGTTCACAGATTTTCTTTTGTATTTAGGTATCTTTCTCACCTAAGATGAGGGTGATGTCTTCTACCTATTAATCCTGTGAAAAGATAGAATATTTTAAAATTTACCGACATGCTTTTCTATCTATTCTCCTGTTTCATTTCTATACTATTCCAGTAAGGTTGGCAGGGCAGACAGAACAGTGGGGAATATTACACAGCTCAGCCACTTGGGACCCAGAGACGAGAGATGCACACTTACAGATTCCCAGTGAGCCAGCCAACGCCTGGATGAAATCCCAGGCCGGCTGACTCCTGGTCCAGTGCTGGCCCCACTGCTTTCCTCGGGTGTCCGTCTCCCCTCAGCAGCCAGTGTTGCTGGTGCTGACGGCACCTGGCACCCCCGGCAGGGGCAGGAACCCCAGTGAGATGTTACCTCGTGGTTAGCAAATCGGATATCCCGGGAGAATATGGTGGCCACCCAGTCACACCCGAGTTTGACATCGATGTTCTGGGCGAGCTTCTCCAGGGTGGGCAGGTGGCTGGCTTGGAAGTGGTAAGCCAGGGTCACGTGTAGCTGCTTCTTGTGGGGTTCCACGTGCACTTCTAGAGGAAGGGAGGAGACACGCAGTTGGTGCATTGCAATGGTGGAGACATGAGGGAGAACACAGAATGGTGCCCTGATAAAACTGCTTCCCAACAAGTAGGGGAGGGAGCCCCTCGGTCAGACAAAAGCTGTTTCTCTCCTTCACAGCAGCTGAATAAGAGTGGGTGGGGATGTAACAACCCACAGTCCAAGACAGGAACAGCCACGTGTCTGGCTTTTCTGGATCAGCTGAGAGGCAATCGTTTTGATTGCTGGCTGCTCACAACAAATCCAGATGAGTATCACTGGCCCCACCATTCAGGTGAGGACATCGAGACCTAAAGGGATGAACTAAGTATGGAGCAAATTTTGTCATCCTGCGACTCCCAAAGCCAAATTGTCTTCATTTTGAAATCAAGTCTCTTAGCTTCTGGGTGGCTCTGATGGAGAAATGGGGGTTGGGGGGAAATGGATTACTTTCAAAGTTTAAAACAGGGTTTCTCAATGTCATTTTGGACCAGGTTATTATTTGTAGCAGGGATATCTTGCACATTATTGGGTCTTTAGCTGCCTCCCTAGCCCCCACCCATCAGATGTCAGTAGCACCTCCAAAGTTGTGACACACACACATGACTCCAGAGACTGCCAAGTGTACCAGGGCGTGTGTGTGTGTGCGCACGCGCGCAGAATCACCCGACACCCACAGGCTTCAAGTATGCAGGCTATCTAAGACACCCTGAAAAACCAAATCAGCCTATCTACACAAGGCAATGGCTTTTGTCTTTCATATGCCTCTCTTAGCTGGGGAGAGTCATTTACTGTCCAAGCTAGAACACTGAAGAAGACACAACAGAAGGGAATTCCAGAAATCAAGGGGCCTGCTCTAGTCACACAGAAATGGAAGTAGATGTGGGTCTCTGGGGGTTTTTGGCCACGCTGTGTGGCATGCGGGAGTTAGTTCGCCAACCAGGGGATTGCCCCTGGGTCGGTGGCTTTGAGTACTTTTTCTGTTATGCTGCACTGTGAATCTCTGGTGTAAAAGCCCCTGAGGTGACGGCTCTGTGTCTTGTTTGTATATTAAAAGCACCCCTCCTCCTCCCTTGCTCAGCAGGAACCCCTGTGGACTTTCGGTATTTGTTAAATGAGTGAATACACACACATGAATCTCCCTAAACCACCAAGGATGAAGGATGACACTTCATCTACTCACTCACTGCTGGAATCTGGGTCTGCCACACCTCTGAATACCAGGGCACAAGTTCTAAAGACCTGTCCAGGCCGGGCCAATGGCTGAGGCAGGGCCAGCCAGTTCTCCGAGTCACCACCAGGGGGCAGCACCAGGACCGAGACGCCAGCCTGGCAGGCCCGTTCTTGGGGAGATGGCTCAGGCATTTGTGAGGGAGCTGGTTTGCCCCCTTCCTGGCAGGAAAGCCAGCAAGGGCCCACTATATGCGCTTTATAAACCAGCCGCGTCCTGGCCAAGACCTGTTTTACTCATTTGGGAGGGACTGGGGTTTTGTGGCTACAAGAGCAGACTTGGTTCTTGTGGGAGTTTTAGTGGTTTTGACAACAGCTACTGTGGGATGAAAAAGAGTCGTTTCCCCGAGATGGAGGGATGGGAACAGGAAATAAGCTGCCGATGATGCCATTTGTCTGAAATATTAAGTGTCTGTGAAGCCAGCAGGCTCCACCCAAGCCAGAAGAGATGAGCCCTGGGGAGTGAGAGCGTGGGGTAGGGGTCTAAGAAGACCCAGTTCCCAGCGCACAGAGGTGACCGAAGGGCCCGGGTCCCTCTGAGAGCGCAAAGCTCGCTGAGTCTGGGCCCTCACCACACTCTTCCTGGAATCCTGGGCCCTGTTTGGAGATTTTCTGCTAAAGGATCCTGAGCAAAAGGGCCTGAAGTGAAAGTCACTCAGCTGTTTCTGACTCTTTGCGACCCCATGGACTGTAGCCCACCAGGTTCCTCTGTCCATGAGATTCTCCAGCCCAGAATACTGAAGTGGGTAGCCATTCCCTTTTCTCGAGGGGATCTTCCCAACTCAGGGATCAAACCCAGGTCTCCCGCACTGCAGGCGGATTCTTTACCAGCTGAGCTACCAGGGAGGCCCAAAAGGGCCTGAGCTGGGGATGAAAACAGCAGCTAGGGACATGGGCCCGTGAGGTGGAGGCCAAAGGACAGGAGCCCAAGGAGTAGACGGTGGGGCTCTGCTAGCTCCGTACTCAACACCCAGGACCCCAGTGGGCACACACACACGGCCTTGGCTCTGGTCAGGGTGCTGCTCCCCCCTCCCCCACTGCCCCTGCAAACAGCCTGCTCCTTCTTGCTTGTGCTTTGCTGCCCTCATGCAAGGCCCTATGCCTGTCTGGCGGATCGATGCCTTCCTGGGGTGACTTTCCTCTTCTCACAGCTCTCATTACACGAATGGGGTTTCCCAAGCATGCCTCTGCCAGGAGAAGCCACTGCTTCTTCCCTGCTGCATTCTGAACAGAGAGACACATGTTAGGTGCCCAATAAATACCTGCTGACTGTGATTCCATTCTAAAGGGAGCGAGCAGACTCCCCCACCATCTGTCTGTCTGTCCGTCCCATTGCAGGCAAAGCCCGTGCAGAGCTCAGTAAGCTGTGGGCACCTCAGTCACCGGGAAGGCTTTGCAAACCTTGGCCTCTGACCCCTCTGCCTGCTGCCTGCTGTTGAGTCGATACACATCCTGAGCACCCCTCCAAGCACATGCCTTTGACAGTAAACCTCCTTTGACAGTAAACCTTCATTGCTGGCTTGAACTGAGGCCTTCCAGGCAAAGAGCACGTGGCATCGTGAAGGGGTAACGTCTGGGGCTTGTCTATTGGGCTTCAGCTAGCCGAATGAAAGGTGTCATCGGCTCAGTAGATTTATTACTGGATGCTAAGTGGTCCCCCTCTCCTCTCTGGGCTGTGCGACCTCCTGAACAAAGGCCTCAGTGCTCCTGGAGGGGACGGGGCAACCCAGATAAACGCCTGCCTGCGAGGGGGGTTGGAAGGAGGAAAAGAAGGTTCCTTGGGAATGCCCTGGCAGTCCAGTGGTTAGGACTCAGTGCTTTCACTGTTGTGGCCTGGGTTCGATCCCCAGTGGGGAACTAAGATCCCTAAAGCTAAGAGGTGCAGGCAAAAAAAAAAAAAAAAAGCAAAAGGTTCCTGAACTGAAGGGAGGAGCCGAGAGCTGATGGGGGGCTGTAAAGGAACACACTTAGAGATCAATAGGAACAGTCATCTCGTGCCTTCAACATGGGTGTCATCACCTGCTCTCAAGGAGGTCAGCAGAACCGCAGGTGAATGCTTTTCAAAGGGGCAAGAGGTGTGGGTTCCGCAGGAAATGGCTGTGTTCTTGGCCACATTCTGCCCATTCCTGTGGGACCTCCCGACTCCACCATCACTTTCTGTCCCCTTCCTCCCTGACTTCCCGATTCCCAGGCCTGGCTGGCCTGGCAGCTGGCGGCTCACCAGTTTTGGAGGCAGCTTCTGCTGCGAAGTCGGCAGCAAACTTCTTGAGAACCTCTGCACTGTCTTCCTTCACGAAGAGGCCGATGAAGTTAGAGGAGGTGTAGAGCTCCAGGGGCAGCGGGGCTGAGAACTTGCATTTCCAGCGGCTGACGGTGGTCTGCAGGGCCTCCCCCAGGGCGTCCACCTTGCTGTCCTCACACTGGTGGGGGGGAAACAAGAGGCTTCTTTCAGAGACAAGGGGCGGTGTCTGCCGCGACTTAACTTCTGTATCCTCTGCCCAATACTGGGGGCTGAGGAGGCAGCCCTGGAACCATTGCTCCTGTCTGCAAGGAGGGAGAAGACCCGCAGCCTCCCAGTTACCTGGAGACGGATTATCCAGTGGGTAGACTAAACCAGGGCAATGGACCACCTCCCCCCTCCCTCCCTCCATGCTGTGCTCTGAGCCCCGCCAGAATGCAGTAGGGCTGGTCCAGCAGAAATGGAGCGTGAGGGCCACGCCAGGAGAGCGCGCAGCACCCTGCGGTAAGTTGCTGTGTGTTTTCTACTGTTCGGCATCATCTGCACCTTTTCTCTTCAGCCTAAATGATCCAAAGCTGATGCCACCTCTACCCCACAATACTGGGGGAGAATGAGGCTCCAAGAGCTGTGACATCCTCCTCCTCCTACACCCCCACCCCCCAAGCGCTGGAAGAAAGAACAAGAGTGTCTAAAACTCCACGTGTTTTTGAGAAAGATCCTGGGTGACTAAGAGGAAATGATCATCATTTTAATTTTCAGCGTGAATGGTGGAAGACAAGGTGTTAGGAACATATTTTCACCTATAAAAGGGCGTGGGGGATGGAGAATATGAATGAGATTCTGGAAAAACCACCCAAAATATTAGAAAAACATATTGTCTTAAAGTGTGATCATTCTGCCTTATCGTGACTATAGCTGGATACATCTGTTATTCTCCGTCTCTGCAGAGAACCAAAGGGGAAGAAATGTGTTTATATTTACTGGAATGAGAGGGATTTAATTCAGTCACTACCTAAGCTCCATGAGGCTAGAATTATGGGTCAAGTAACAATGTCAGGAGAAAGGTATCTCCTTCCATTTCTAGAAAGACCTCTAGCATGGCAAAACCTGTAGACAGTGTGCAGGAGACCAAAGTCACTTCCCCGTCTATAGACTACATTTCTCATCCCCAGCTTTCTAACGCCCGCTCTTTCCTTGTCAGAGGGGTGGGAGACAATCGACAGGGAGAAGCCAGGTTAGAGAACCCATTCCCCTCATGGCTGCCAGAACAGTGGGTCAGGCTTGTCCCCTGGGTCCTGAGGAGCACATGGTCACCACAATGCTACACCAGACCTGGTGTGCTCCCGGGTATTGGCAGATATTAAAAAGAGGACAAGGGACTTTCCTGGTGGTCCGGTGGTAAAGAACCTGCACCTTTGTTGCAGGGGGTGCAGGTTCAATCCCTGATGGGATAAGTAAGATCCTGCATGCTGCATAGCACACCCTGTCCTCAAAATAAAGAGAGGACAACGACTGGGGTGAGCAGCTGACCTCAACTGATTCCCCCAAGGTTCATTCCGCTCTGGAATCATGATCATTTCTGCCAACATCCTGTGAGGCTCCCAGCTTTGACTCCAGTCCCTCGGAGCCCGAGGGATGCAGACACCCTGGGGTTGGGGGTGGGGGCTGTGGCTCACCATGAAGAACTGGCAGAGGGTGATGTGGGGGAAGATGTTGTGCGCCTTGTTCTTGCCGCAGATCTGCTTCGACTGCTGCCAGAAGTCGGAGAGCTTCTGCGCTAAGGGGCCAGTGGGGCGGAGGTAGAGGACGTACTCCCGGGGCAGGGGGTCATCCAGGAAGGGGTCACCGACGTGGGAGAACAACCTGCCAGAGAGACAGGGGGGCCAGGTCAGCCTCACTTGAGGACCATGGAAGCCAAGGGAGAACCGAAATCAAGATCCATCCTTTGCAGCCTCCACCCATCACGCACTACGAGCAGGAGGGTCTTCGGTTTTGTACTTAAAAAAAATCTACCTCTTGAAGCTCACACTTTGTAACCAACTCTCAGATGCACCAACATCTCTTCTCCTGCCTGTCCTATTGCATTTGCATCCCACAGCTCCCCCCTAAAATTCTAAGGCCACCCTCTCCAGGAAGCATTGCAGATCACCTCCAAATCCTTTCCTAGGCCACCAGTACTGCCTGTCCCTCCAGCTTGGTCTACGCTTAAACCCACGTGCCTCTGAAGACAAGGGAAGCTTTGAGGGGGCCGCTTTGTGGGGTCGGCCCTGGGCCGTCCTATCCTGTTGGAAGGTCAGTGGATGTTTATCACCTGATTTGTCCAGTATCTACACTGTATCTTTAAGTGACTGAGTGGGGAGCAGAGACCACATCTTGGAAATGCTCTGAATTTCTTTCAACAGCTCTGAGGAGAGCACACTCTGGGGCCAGGACACAGGGGGCAAATGGGCCTGTCACACGGCCCCCTCTCCTCGCTGGAAGGGTCCATTAGAGACAGGCTGCACGTCCCCTCTTAACCACACACACACACACTTGGGATTAATTACATGCTATTTTCTCAATTTATTTATTTTATACCAACCAGTCACATGCTGCCTGAACGCTTCTTCCTCCCGTGGATGCCAAGGCTTTTTGTCTGGAAGGAGAAATCAGATTTCTATTGTTAGTATTTTTAGCCTCCTATCAGCTTTTCCCACCACAGTGACAAAGATGGGTGTGAAGCAGGCATGGTGAAGCCTCTTCAGGGGTGTGGGGGAGACACCTGCAGCAGGGTGTCCCCCCAGGGGTCACAGCAAAGTGTGTGGACCTGAGAACCTGTGATTAATTTCCATGTCATTAGCAATCAACGCGCATGCAGCCTGACAGCTCATGGCATCTATTTTTAGCCATTTCCACATTAGACTTTTATTTTTGCTTCCCTAAAGGTTGTCATGTCTTGCTTTTCCCTCCTTCCCTTTCACCCACTCACTTTTCCTGACCCAGATCCCCTGCAGAGCACTTTCTCATTTGCAGCCTTTTGGCAAAGTGTGCTAGAAAGTGGTGCTGGGGCTGTTAAGACTTGAGGCTAACTGCCCACAAGGACAATTGGTCTGGTTCAATCCAAGGCCTCCTCCCACTTTCCTCCAATCACCACCAGCATTCTCAGACTGGATCCAGAGTCTCCAACGACTTTACCGACATCTCTGGGGACATGTAGCACTGGGTAAAGGCTTCCCAAGTGGCTCAGTGGTAAAGAATCTGCCTGCCAAGGAGATGAGGGTTCAAATCCCTGGGTCAGGAAGATCCCCTGAAGGAGGAAATGGCATCTCACTCCAGTATTCTTGCTGGGAGAAATCCCACAGACAGAGGAGCCTGAGAGGCTATAGTCCAAAAGGCTGCAGAAGAGGCCAACACAACTGAGCAACTGAGCGCACACACAGCACATGGCAAAGGGGACTGGCCAGAGAAGGGAAGCTGTCAGGCCCACTGCTGGAGAAACACTCAAGAGTTCCGTGTGCAGCGGGGCGGGCTCGCAGGGTGGTCCTGGCAGAAGGTCACAGCCTTGTGCTCAGGCATCTGAGGAGAGCCCTTCTGAAATGTCAGCTGGGTCTCCAAAAGCCACAGTTCTAGGTTTGTACCCAGTTTTGCTATTTCCCCATCCATTCATGCATTCAAGTTTATGACTGTTTAATATATACATCTTGAATTGCAATGACTTTGTCAGCACTGTGCTGGGTCCTAGGAATACGGTGAAAATCGAGACTTATATGGTCCCTGGCCTCACAGGGTCTTCAGCCAAACAGGCACGACTATGTTCATTGCACAGATAATTATTTAATCACATTGGTGGTCAATGCAACAAGGGAAGGGCACAGAGAACCCTAAGTGCATAGGCTGGAAGCACCTGACCTGGGGAGGGAGTGGTGGTAGGGGTGTGGGGGCTATGGAGATAGAATTCACCAAGTACCTCTACTCTATAAGCAAGAAGCCTTGAACAGTGCCCTTCACACTGGAGGTGATTAATAATCAATTACTCATGTCCATTTACACTACCCCAATTCGGGGTCTTTGGGAGAGAGGAGCAAGGGGAGGATTTTCTAGTTTAAACTGATGCTCTTCCCAAGCATCCTTTTCCCGACTGGCTGCTGAACCCAACTCCTCCTTTCTTTTCCTGGTCCCTCTACGGAGCAGTGAGAACCGATGACGCCATGACAATCACAGAGGGTCAGGTTGGAAGGGACCTCAGACATCAACTAGGGGCCCAATTGCTTCACTTGACGAAGGGAACTTCAGGTGAAGGAAGTAGAGTCATGTAATCAGGACAGCCAGATTCAATCAGTGAGCGCCGGGGGAAGGGCAGACTCCAGCTGATTAAAGGCCAACCCCAGTTGCTCTGCTCCATGGTCCAAAGAGAAATGCCTTTACCCCCACAAAAATCTAAGCACAAATACCAAATGATCAGAATAAAAAATCTGCACAGCTAAGCAGAACAACATTCTAGAAGACAAGCCTCCTTACAGTAAGATGAGGTTATGGAAAAGCAAGACAGACTCCTTGGAACCCCTTGGAACAGAGACTGGTGCAGAAAAACACTGCAAATGTAGGAAATCCCACTTCCCCACACCTGGATACGGCACTTAATTGTTGCCAAGATGCCAGCCCTGTTTCCTTTACCACTTCCTAGACAGAGGCAACATGGTCTTTTAGAGGTTAGAATGTCCAAGAGATTAAGCTCACCAAAAAAAGCCCATCATTTCAAAAACAACTGGGAAAAGGAAAGCTCACTCGTACGATGTGCTATTTATATCAAGGATCCATTTTTTTCTAGGTTCTTCCTCCAATGAAATATATCCTATCTGAAGTTTATTTTTCCTTAAGCACTAGGAATATCCTCTGGAAATGAAAGCTCTCATTAAGTTATGGTCCCTGCAATTCAAAAGCCAAGTTTTGGGGAGGATTCAGAGACAACTGAGAAAGATAACAAAAGGTCTGGGTATTAAGGCTGTGGTGAAAGGTGAAAGAAACCCAAATTCTTCTTTCTGGAGAAGGCTGAGAGGTCTTCAATTTTAGGGAAGGTTATCATATCTGATGTACCTTCTCTCATGAGGGTCAGCTAAAGTAAAACGCCGTTTGGCCATATCAGAAGGAACTCAAGTTAGACACCAGTAAGAAGTTTCTTGGCAGTAACATGCTTTGAGGGCTTCTACCCCTGGGTTGGGAAAGTCCCCTGGAGAAGGGCATGGCAACCCACTCCAGTATTCTTGCCTGGAGAACTGCCGTGGCAGGGGAGACTGGCAGGCTACCGTCCATGGGGTTGCAAAGAGTCGTACTCAACTGAGCAACTAAAAACACACATACACACACACAGCATGCTTTAAAGTGGCTTTTTGGTTTGGTTTTGTTTGGGGAGTTTCTAGAAAGTAGCTACCGATCTGACCCAGGTGTGTGATTCTCTAGGCGGGAGGCCGTGGAGGGGGAATAGCATGGCTTCCCCAGGGTGCTGGGCTCTGCTGCTCCATCACCACTGCCAGGCTGACAGTGCTTTGGGCTGAGTTTGTTCCCAGAACTCTGCCCCCAGAACAGACTGAACACGGGCGGTGGCAGAACGTCTCCCCGCTCCAGCCCGCTGAAGAAAGCCTGTTGCCATAGAGTTCCCACCTCCAGGGTCCATTGGTGGGGCCGGTGCCAAGAACAGTGGGGCACGGAGGGTGGGCCCCACACCCCAGGCTGAGTTCGAACAGCTGCTACCCCCTCAGAGGGACGCAGAAGTCGGCAGAGCGCACTGGGCAGATAAAGGGGGAAATACCTCCTTAAACTCCAAGGACTGCACTCTAGTCTCTGGATGACAGCTGCTCATTATTTTAGATGGCACTTTCATGGTTAGCATCAGAGAAACATGTGAGCCACTGAGGTATTACATGAGAACACAAATTTGACTTTGGACCCTGGTTCTAACCTTCCCAGTTATGTCTAGGGTTCATTCTTAGCAGAGTGTGTGTGTGTGGGGGGGGAATGATGCAAACTCTAATGCGTGCTAATAATGGGCAAGAAAAGCACAAAGCAGGTATAAGCAATGGCTCATCAAAAAAACCAGGCAAGCAGCTGTGAGGAAATCAGCCAGATGGGGAGGACCCAGGAGCACCCAGGGACGGCCATGCTTCGCAGTCAGGATGGCCAGGACTCCTGTCTGCCTGCAGTCTGCCTGCAGATCTGGCCCCAGAACCACAGTTCTATCCAGACACCACAGTCACATTTGTGGCAGGCAGAGCAGCATCCTTCCTTCCTCTCCCACACCCACCTGCCCTCCATTCTCTTGATCTCCTTCTCCTCCCAAGGAACTCTTACCAGGAAACCAAATGTAAATCAAGAATAAAACCAAGAGTTTACTGGGTGTCGTTTTTGATCTGAAGTTTGGTTGGTGTCCTCTCAGAAACCATGGTCTCTGGGGCCCGTGGCTGAACTCAGGCCTGATGAGTGGACTCTGCCGGTCCCATGTCTGGGCCCAGCAGGATCCTCAGCCCCTCTCTCCGAAACACAGGTTCTGAGCCCAACTGGAATTTCCTGCTTAATTGTCACCCAGGCTGACTTGCCCTGCAGCCGCTCTGGTGCTGCTCTGGGTTCCACTGGCGTCTCTGACACTCCCAGGTCAGGTCCTCCCAGCCGAGCACCGGCTGTGTGCCAGGCACTGTGTTCTCATCAGCAAGTGGAGGAGGAGGAAGCACGATCCTCATCCTCCAAGAGTTCACAGTGTCAAGACACACAAGCGGCTTACACAGTGACATGTTAATGGCCGTGATAAAAGAAGTGCCAAGTGTGCTAGTGCTAGGGTAGCTCAGAATAGGGGGCTGCTGACTCGGGTAGGGGGGCTGAGCTTCTCAAACTATCCACAAAGCCACTCTAGGTCAGCACACCAGAGCCAACTCAGAGATGCCACAGGAAATTGTTAACTTCTGAATGCAACAAAGTCACCCTCATTATCTGTTGAGCATCCCCCATAAGCTATGAGCTCAACGTAGTTCCAGTTTCATTCTTTTAAATTTTCATCTGGTATTGGAGTACAGTTGATGTTTTAGTTTGAAATGTGATTCAGCAAAGTGATTCATTTATAAGTATACATGTATCTATTCTTTCTCAAACTCTCCTTCCCATTTAGATTGCTATGTAACATTGAGCAGAGTACCCTGTGCTATATAGTAGGTCCTTGCTGGTTATCTGTTTTAAATATAGCAGTGTGTACATGTCAATTCCAAAGTTACAGTCGCAACAGATGACTTTCTTGTATTGCCCCTGGGGTCTTATCTTTGTGAAGCTAGGGTTTTGGCAACTGCTGTAGCAAAAAGCAAGTACCCAGTGTGGCCCAATGGTGAACAGGAAATAACAGTGGCAATGTCCAACCTGATCCTAAGGTTTGAGCAGTTGTGCAGTGCCCAACAGATACGTATATCCCATTAGTAAGTAGTTGCGATTTTTTAAGAATGAAATTAAAATATTTTTCTTTCAATTTTATGTATTATTTTTTTCATATGGCCTTTAAAGTTGTTAGGAGCAATTAACTGAGTTGTTTGGGTTTAGCTACTAAATACACAAAACCATTAGGTATTTCTGTTGGTCTACAGGCTCTATGTAAAAATTACTCACACACTCAAGGATGCTGTGAACTGAAAAGGCTGCAATCTGTCCAAGAAGAAACAATGCTTAAACAGAGAATCAGAGCTGGCTAGAGAAATTCACAAGGAGAGGAGGGTATCTGAAGCGAAGACCATGTCAAGAACTACTATATGAAGGTGAGAGACAGCATTGTATGTGTAAGGAAGCTGGAATTTGGTGATACTAGACCAAAAATTGTAATGCTCGAAGAAGGTGAGTATGAAGCTGGAAAGGTTGGAGGGGACAGCTCACAAAAGTCTTCATGCCATTTTCGAGCTGCGACCTGATGGCTTTATGCAGTGGGGAACAACGAAGGCATGATCAGATATGCGTATGAGGGACAGATTTAAGGGAGACTAAACCAAGTGTTGGAGACAATTTAAAAGGCCTTGGCAATCGATCAGAAGAGGGACATTGAGAGACTGAACTATAATGAGGATGGGGATATTAAGAAAGATGTTTGGATTGTTGATTGAGCGAAGCTTGGAGATGGATTAGCAATTGTAGCTTACAGGCTTATATGGATGGTGGGGACACCCCTAACTGAGAATGCAGGGTAGAACAAGTTTGGCCTGGGGTGGTGAGTGATGAATTGTTATTGTCCCCTGGAGAACCTAGGTGTCCCGGCTAACTACAGCTAGACCAAATACCATTAACAGACAGCAGGTCTAGGTATAGGGTGCCATGTCCCCAAAGTTTTCTCTGTTAGCTTGACTAGGATTCCTTGTCTCTCTGTCTGAAAGCCAGACACTTCTTTTCGGCTACCAACTGAATTCCTATTTCCTGTCTAAGGAATACCTTCAGCTCCCAACTTGTTCAGTACTGAGGTGAGTAAATGCCATCCCTGGCTCAGGCAGATAGGTTATCAGCCCCAGGTTCTTCAGGCTGACTCATCTCTCACTCACAGAGGGGAGTTAATCTTTCACTTTATTGCACTGGACAACTCTCAAATATCTGACACCTGCAGTGATAAACAACAGGCAGCATACATACAATGGAAAGAGCAGTAACACTCCCTTGAAATAGTAAGACTTTGATTCAATTGCGTAGAAAATGAATTTGCTGAGCTTTCCAGTTACTTGAGGTTGTGCAGTCCTTGGCTTTGGTTTGCTGGTAGGTGTGTGCTCATGGTCTCAGCATCCCATAAGCTCTGTGCAATGGTTCCCTGTGACCTACTCATTTGTGAAGAAGAGACAAGAGGTCAAGTGTATAATCCTCCAAGTGGATAAGGCTCCCTGGGCAACCAAAGTTGAATTATATCTTTCTCTTGTGTAGCTAAGACAATCTCAACTTAGAAACATTTACAGCTAATATAGGATTTTTTTAAATGCTAAGATACCAGTTGTTAAATTTTCCACATCTAATACTGTGAATTCAATTAAAAGATGACCTAATTAATCAGATATCTCATTCTTTTCCCTGGATCTGCACCAGACTGGGGCAAACTTGGAACCTAACTTCTGTTTTTCTTGGTTGGAGAGTCTTGTCATATAAAGAAGCCACTGGTGCCCCTAAGCAAAACGGAGGAATTTTAAAAGGGTGTCTGTATCTGAAAAACAGACACTGTCTTGTAATGTGGTTTTAGATAGAGATACAGAGACTTTTATTGTGCTCCATGAAGAGTCACCCGCTCAGTGCCAGCTCCTTCATGGCTGATTTGCAGCAGCTTGAGCCTGCCTGAAGCTGACGGCTATCCTGAGAACAAAGCGCAAGCGGGTAATTCTGCATCTCTGTTTCTCGTGGGAGAAAAATAAGGACGAGGATGTCAATGGCAGAAGGCCTTCTATGTACCAGGCACTCAGATGTTAAGCCTTGTGACAAATGGTGAAGCCGGTACTATGAGCCGCCTCTCTGGACCTGGGTGGCTCTTCCCCGACAGGTCAGCTGTCCAGTCATCTCTGTGGCTGTCCCAACCCAAGGGTTGGTTCTGGAGACAGAGATCAAAGTCTGCATGAATCAAAGGAGTATACTGAGGAGTCAAAACACGAGACTTAGCATCTCAGCAAGCAGCCTCCAAACTCCATCCTCTATGGAATCTCGAGGAGAAGCGAACCCTAAGCCTCACTGGGTGTGATCCTGCAGATCTGGGATGCCTTCCAGGTTGGAATGGGACTTCTTGGCAAGAGAAAATATCCCCCATGAGCAGCGCTTCCCCATCAGGACCAGCAGGGTATGAGGATGGGGTGGAGGAACACAAAATACAGAGCAGACAAGGGTCCAGGCTACTCTATGGCCAGTGATGGAGAGGATTTGAGAGCAACCAAAGTAACCCCCTAAATTTACATCCTGTAGCCCTCTCACCCATTACTGCCTATTAGTTGAGACTTTGGTTTCTGATATGGTTACCCTCTAGGCTGTGCTAAGTCACTTCAGTTGTGTCTGACTCTGTGTGACCCCATGGACTCAGCCTGCCAGGCTCCTCTGTCCATGGTCTCTCCAGGCAAGAATACTGGAATGGGCTGCCATGCCCTCCTCCAGGGGATATTCCCAACCCAGGGATCAAACCCACGTCTCTCATGTCTCCTGCATTGGTGGCGGGTGCTTTACCACTAGCACCACTTGGGAAGCCCACCCTCATGGCTACCAGTGGCCAATAAGATCCATATAGACTTAGACCCACTTTTATTTGATCAAAAGCCAAACACATATGAGGGACCATATTTAGCTTTGTTGGAGCAGCTAAGAGTAACACAAGCCAAGAAGGGGGAAGAGGTGGCATTTTAGCAAAAGTCAAATAAAAATCAAGGACTGGCCAAGTACTGTTGCCCGAGTGGGTCCCTGCAGGATCGAGAACACGGGCGCTGGTTTTCAGCTGCCTGGGAGCTTTAGTTTTTTCATTTCCAAAGAGGAGATGCTGAACACACACACACACACACACACACACACACGAGGCTGAGGGAGAGAGATGGGACTTTTACAAAGTGTTTTGAGGTCCTCCGAAGCAACAAAAAGTGACAGACAGTGACTTTGTAGCTGCAAAGCATCTTAGGATCATCCTGTCCATTCCTCCTTAACCAGACAAGGTTGTACTTCCTCCAAGGGATCTTTCCTGTCTGTCTCTTTACAGACCTTAAGAAAAGGGGACAACAGTGTTTCTTTTTTGCTCAATAATCTTTGTGCTGGGAAAGTTCTTCCAGCTGTGCCCAAACTCAGGCCATATTTTCTGTACCTAGAAGACTTGGTCACTCTTTCCTATATAACAAAATCATGGATTCTGTCATTTTTACACAAGGGATTCCGGCTACTTTTTGTCATCACGGCCAGTAAGATAGGCTTGCTAAGACCCGGGCAGTTCAGTCTAACAAGCGTATCTCTGGCCCCCCTCCCTGTGAAGCTGAAGGAGGGCAGTGAGAGGCCTGTCAATACACATAAACCCTAATGGGCCGACCCATTTCCTTCAGAGGAAATGAACCTAATGGAGAAAGATATATTGATCATAAAGACCCAATTTCACAATCAGTCTCCTGGTGGTGAACCCTTTCAGTTGGCCAGGGCCTAATGGCCTGTCTGAGAGCCGTGCATCTAACAATCAATGGGACAGCAGGCCTGCCAGGGGGCCGGGGATGCTACCACCAAGAGGCCGACCAATGGGAGGAAAAACCTGTGGGCTTTTATAGAGAGCTAATCAGAGAAGGAGAAAAAAACTGCTGAGCTTTTTGGGGGTTTAAGAAGGCCTTCCAATGGAAGAACTTCAACCCGCGGTGATGCCCTTCTGTCTCTCCATCAACAAGGCTCTACTTCCCAACCCATAAAGAGTCTATTAGGCAGCTCTCCTCAGGGGGCAGTTAGCAGGGGAAGTGCAGCTCGGGTCCCCTGATGTTTTATGTGGTGGGGCCCAGCAGCCCACAGGAGAGGCCATATTTTGTTATTGCTAAGAAGGGGCAGGGGCTCTGGCCTCTGCTGTAGGGAGGCAGCCGTTTGTAATGGGGAAACCAGCCATTAGACCACGGGTGGTGACATAAGAAAATACACTTCTCTTTGCCTCTGTTATAAGTCTCCCTGGGATTGAGACAAAGACTGTTCCTCCTCCTGAGATCGATGTGTTTTTGCACAGAGGCAACAAGGGAGTGTCTGCCATGTCAAAAGGGGCACATTCTCAGGAGCCCACCTCTTACTAATTGTGGGACTGTGGACGAGTTAATTATCAGACGGTTCATTTTCCCAGTCTCTTCAGTGGGGCTAACAATACCTACCATGCGATATGATGATGATTAATACCAATATCAGACCATTTGAAGAGCTCGGCACAGCGTCTGGCATATATTCGGTGCTTAAAAATAACATCTGCACAGACGCCTATGCATATTATCTAACAATCTTTGCTATTTGCCCAGAATAAATGTCTGTGAGTTCCATGCTAATAGGAATATTTCAAGACTGGGCAACAGAAGACCCAGATCCCCTCTCTGCTAAAAACAACCTACAACCATTTTTAAAGGTCTTGAGCAGTATATGAGATTGGAGAGAGGAGAGAAATCTTCCCAGAAAAGGCAGTAACACAGGAAGAGGCACGGAGGGAAAACCAGCCAGTGATACGTGGCTGTTATGGGAAAGTCTACAGGGGAGCTCTCACTGAGTGGGACACAGCCCAGACTGCTGGGAGGCGGCCGGAGAGCTCAGCCTCCTTCAGAAAGGAAGTTTGGAGTCACTGAGAGGCCCCGAGCAGGGGAGGGACAGAGTTTCCTCTCACTGAAGGAAGCCAAGGGAAGGAGGGACAGCCAGCCCCAATCTGGGTGTCTGTGGTCATCAGGCACCGGGGAGAGACTGGCCAGGGTTCCCTTCCTCCTCTGAGATCCTGTTACTGGCTCTCCCTGTGGGGCCTGTGTTCCCCAGGCCGAGGGGGAATACCAGCTGAACCACACCCCGAAGGAACAGGATACAAGTATCGAAAGTTCAATCCTCTGTGCATGCTGAACTACTACTATTTCCTGAGAAGCAGAAGCTCAGAAACCACCTGTTTGGGCCAAAGACACACAGCAAGCTGGGGACCCATGGATCCCAGAATCAGGTGAAAGGAAATCACCAGTGTTAGAGTCACATGTGGCCCAGTCCCCTGCCTGGAACAAGTTCTCAATAAAAATGGCCAAGATTTATCTTTTGATAACAATCTCCTCTGTCCTCTCCAGGACACTTAACCATTTCTGAGAACTTTCGTACACTTTTCCTCCTCTAAGAGAGACTGGAGGATGAGAAGTGGGTTGGTGCTCTCACAAGTCACTGCGTTCGGTTTTCACATTAATGCATTGGTCTCTGACTCTGTCAGTCCAGAAGATTCTGTTTCTAGGTTACGGGTTCTAGAGAAAACCATGGAGGTCAGGCACCCCTGGGAGGGGGTGGGGGTGGAGTGTCTGTTGAGCAGTCTCTGTCTCCCTGCATAATAGAGGGTACAGTGGAGGGGGGTGGTGGTGGTGGCAGTTAATAAAGAGCCACAGGGAGCCCCCAGACGCCTTTCAGGCTGGCAGCCCAATGCGGAAGTGCTCCGAGGCGGACAGGGAAGCTCCTGCAGGAAGACACAGGAGAAAGGACTGCCCTTGGGGAGGTGGAACTTGCAGGGGGTGGAGAAGGACAGGGTTCACCGATAAAACAGGACGGTAGTGCTGAGGCTTTGCTCAAGATTTCTATATAATCACTCCTGGACCCTCCTAACTGCCCTGAGAGGTAGACAGGGCATCCATGTTATTTTCATTTAACTGATGAGAAAGCAGCAACAGATAGGTCAAAATTCTTATTCAGCTCACACAGTAGCATGACTGTGGCTTTAGCTTGCTCTTTTTAAACTTTTTATATTGGAGTACAGCTGATTAACAATGTTGTGATAGCTTCAGGGGCACAGCAGAGTAACTCAGTCATACATATACATGTATCCATTCTCCCCCAAACTCCCTTCCCATCCAGGTTGCCACACGACACTGAACAGAGTTCCATGTGCTACACAGTAGGACCTGATTTCACCTGCTTTTTCATGAGCTCTGAGGTACAACTGAGTCTGTGAGGTTAATCTTGGCCACAAGGATTGGCAAGCGGGAATTATCACATACGGAGGGAGCTGCCCCACCTCCACCATCACCAAAAAGGATCCGGGAGAAACAGATGAAAAGGAGGAGTCACTCCAGGTTGCAGAAACTAATTTTTTTCCTCCTCCCATTTCCACCTCCCTCCCTCACCAAGTCACTAGCATCACCTAAAAATACTTAAACACGGAGGGCTTTTAGTCCCTCTGAAACGGTTTCAGCCCAAAGCTTCACAAGAGGCTTTGACTCACAGTGTGTGGGGGTCAGAGAAGAGTACAGACCAAACAGAGCCGTTGTCGCTTCACACCATCGCCGCATACCTCTTCACACAAGCCAAGATGAGTGAGTGTTTACTAGGAGCCGGGCACTGTACCGACGTTTTAAATAGAAATGATCTCATTCAATTCCCTCACCAAACAGGTGGGAAAAGTGAGGCTTAGAGAGACTGGATAATAGAAGGAGGCCAGGAAGAAGAAGGTATGGCATTCAAGCGTGTGCTGAGAAGCACACACCTCCTCGGAGAAGACAGACGTCAGGACCAGTGCGGCCACCCTGCTTCCAGATCACGGTGAGGTGAAGGGCAGTGATGGTCTTCCACGGAAACTTGCTACAAACCACGACGGCGCTGCCTTCTCACAACTAACGGATCATGGTGAGGTGAAGGGCAGCGATGGTCTTCCACGGAAACTTGCTACAAAACACGACGGTGCTGCCTTCTCTCAACTAACGGATCATGGTGAGGTGAAGGGCAGTGATGGTCTTCCATGGAAACTTGCTACAAACCACGACGGCGCTGCCTTCTCACAACTAACGGATCACGGTGAGGTGAAGGGCAGTGATGGTCTTCCATGGAAACTTGCTACAAACCACGACGGCACTGCCTTCTCACAACCAACGGATCACGGTGAGGTGAAGGGCAGTGATGGTCTTCCGTGGAAACTTGCTACAAACCACGACGGCGCTGCCTTCTCACAACTAACGGATCACGGTGAGGTGAAGGGCAGTGATGGTCTTCCATGGAAACTTGCTACAAACCACGACGGCACTGCCTTCTCACAACCAACGGATCACGGTGAGGTGAAGGGCAGCGATGGTCTTCCACGGAAACTTGCTACAAACCACGATGGCGCTGCCTTCTCACAACTTGTGATGGTTCGTTCATTTGTTCATTCACTCAGTTAAACATTCCATCACCAGCATGTATCACGTCCAGCTCTGTTGCTGGGCGCTGTGCTAAGGGCAGTGAATATAATGATAGGAAACCATGGCCTCTGCCCTTAAGGGAAGTCACCCTATGACCAATTCAACAAGTAGTTATCAGAAAGAGGAGGAAGCCAACGTAATTAATGGGGCACCTAACATGCCGTGCATTTGCAGGTATCAGCCTGTATGATTCTTAAAACAATTTGATGGAGTGGCTATTATTGCCTCCATCTTATACACAAAGAAACCATGATGCAGGAAGATTAAGAGCGTTGCTGAAGGCACACGTAAGTCAGTGACAGTTTGACATTAAAACAGGTCTTGTTTTCAAACCCCTGTTCTTCCAGTCAGCATCCCACGTCCCTGCCCTACTCCCATTCTCTCCCTCCACTGAATGATGGAAGTCAGTCACCATGTGGATAAACAAAAATAAGCCTTGGATTTGAAGAATTAAGCTGAGGGTCTTCTTCCAGGAGGATGCATTATTATCATAGGATGCTTGAGTGGACCTCTGAAGAAGGATGTAAGGCAGAGACACCACTGAGTCTTGTGAGTGAGCCAAAGTCTACCAGGCCCAATCCCATTCTGCCACCCACTTATTTGAAGATGTATTTGTGGCTGCAGAGGGTGAAGCGAAAGGGAATCCTCCTACGCTGCTGGTGGGAATGCAAACTGATGCAGCCACCACAGAAAACAGGAGGCGGCTCCTCAGAAAACTAAAGATGTGAGCCAGAAACCTCACTCCTGGCCATGTATCCAACTAAACTATAATTTAAAAAGATAACATGCACCCCAATGTTCACTGCAGCACTATTTACAATAGCCAAGACACGGAGCAACTTAAATGTCTATCGATAGAGGGATGGATAAAGATGTGGTACATATACACAATGGAATACTACGTGGCCATAAAAAGAGAATAAAATAATGCCATTTGCAACAACATGAATGGACCTAGAGATTAACATACCAACTGAAGTCAAGAGAAAGACAAACGTCACATGATATCAATTACATGTGGAATCTAAAATATGACACAAATGAAGCTATCTATGAAACAGAATCATGTACATGGAGAACAAGCTGGGGTTGCCAAGGCGGAAGGGGAAGGGAAGGGGGTTGAGGGAGATGGATGGAGTGGAAGCTTGGGGTTAGCAAATGTAAGCTTTTATATACAGAATGGATAAACAACAAGGTCCTACTGTATAGCACAGAAAACTATACTCAATATCTATGATAAACCATAATGGAAAAGAAGGTAAAAAGTTCAATGCAAATATATGTATAACTGAATCACTTTGCGGTATAGCAGTAGTTAACACAACACTACAAATCAACTGTACTTCAAAAAAAAAGAATAGGCGACTTTAAAAAAACACACTGAAGTTGTATTAAGGTGATGGATTGTTTTTCTTTTCTAGTAATTTTTCTTTATTGTATTGTTGCAATGTTGGTTTAATTTGTAAAGTTAAAGTACAGAAAATGAGAAATTCAAATAAAACCCATTTTCTCAAAAATAAATAAATAAATAAAGGAGTAATTTACACTAAAAAAGAAAAAAAGAAGAGGCTATCTGTGGAGATCAGAATTCAGGCTGGCAGTGCTCGCTTCAGCAGCACATATACTAAAAAATCAGAATCCAGGCTGGCAAAAGAACTGGACAGTCTTGGAGTCCACTGTATGAGCAACAAGCAGTGCAGCTGCACCCAGGATAGAAGAGGCAGAAAGATGCGCCAGTAAGGGCTGCAGGTACTCAGAGCTAAGGGGGCTGGTTGGTTTAGGCACCTGCTGCCACTCAGGGCTCAATATAAAGCACGCCCATCCTGTTACTCCAGACTGTCACCTCCAAGAACACGTACAAACCCCCTACTGCGCACCCTGCACCTTCCACGGCCTCACTCCTGTCTACTCTTCAGCCTCACCCTCAGGCATGCTGTTCTCTGGGTCCTGTCTCATGTTCCAAACCTGCCTCCTGTGTGGTCCTCTTCCTGCAAGGTCAACCCTCCTCTCAGCCACCGGACTGCTTCCTACCTAAGCTTTAACACTCCACACGTCCTGTCTCCTCTGGAAGCTGTCCCCGACTGGCCTGGACCCCGGACCCCCAGAACACCCTGGTCCTGGTTGTACTCCAGTACCTCCTGCATTACTTGTAAATGATCTATCTTGTGCAACAGACTGTGAGCTACATGGAGCTGGGACCATAGTCCTAATAGATGATATAGTATTCGGCACAGAGTAGGTGTTAAATAATTTTTTTAAAAAAGTGAACTTCATGAAAGATGTTTAAGGTCTAGATATCCAGGGTGGCAGACAGAATCTACGGCAACGCTTTAGTAATCTCTGTCTTCTGGCATTCACCCCGATGAATAATCCTCTCCCACAGAGTGTAGGTGAGACCTAACATACGGGTCTGTCCAATTCTATTGCTTCCGTCCAGTAGAATATGGTAAAGGTGATAGGTGTCACTGCTGTGATCCACTGCGATACACATGTAAGACTCTAAATGACTCACTGCCCTTCTGGCCTTGAAGCAGCGGCATGTTGTAAACTGCTATGGGGAGAGTCGTGTGGCAGGGAAATGCAGGTGGCCTCTAAGACCAGAGAGTGGCTTTTAGCCAACATCCAGCAAAAAGCTGAGGCTCTCAGTCCTACGACCAAAAGGAAATGAATTCTGCCAGCAACCTGAATGAGGCTGGAGGTGGATCCTAGTTGAGCTGCCAGATAACAACACAGCCTGGTCAGCAGCTTAATTGCAACCAGACTCTGAGCAAAGAACCCAGTTAGGCCTGGACTCCTGGCCCACAGAAACTGGGAGATTAAAAAAAAGTGTGTGTTTTAAGTCACAAAGTTTCTAGTGTGGCGTGATAGAAAAGAAATGGGATGTCCAGGGAAAACAGGCAGGAAAGTAACATCAACTGAGCACTGGCCTGTAGAAGCTGGTGAGACCAACCTCAGCATTAAGGAGGCACCTCTCTATTTCACTCAGGAGATGGGACACCTCAATTCCAGGACTAACCGAAACGGGCCGATCTCATTCTTTCGTTACACGTACCTCCCATTTCATTCCTGCCATCACTCGTACCTGACTGAGGCTGTTACAAGGCCAAGGGTCACAACTTAGTACTTAATAGAGGGGCAGAATGGAGTGGCCAAGACACAGACTTGGAGTCAGAGCGGGGCGGGATCTGCAGCTGCTCCTCTCAAGATGCGGCGCTCCAGGTAAATGACCTAACCTCCCTGAGCTCAGTCCCCTGGGGAACCAAGGTTGATTCCAGGTCCCTGCTGCCACTGCATGAAATGGCAAGAAGTGACAGGTTCAAGGTCTGTGTTCTGTGGCCACTGGTTCCCTCCCCACCCCCACCGCCCTCCCCCACTTTCCCCGGCTCTAACGTTAAGGCCGCTTTGGGATTCTCCTGGACTGAACAGCTCTTGGCTGAAGCCTGAGAGATTGACGCTGCAGCTGAAATCCCAGAAAATTCTACCCTGCCTGCTCCAACACCGAGAGGCTGCTGAGTGATCAAGCCAATTTCCTGAAATGACTTACTGCTTCCCCTGTCAAGGGAGCACTTTCTGTACATAAGTGGGACTTTACAAAACACGCTGGGAAGTAACAGCAGTCTCAAACTCCCACCCCCTGGACCATCGCCCCTCTGCCCCCAGAGCTCAGGAAACCAGGCGAGGTCCCCTTGGACAGGAAGAAAGCCTGCTGCCACCCTGGGGACCCTGAGGAAGCTTCAGTCAAAGGAGGGGCTGGATGGTGTGTTTTTAAATAAATAAAGTGTTGTTTTCCCATGAGGCTTCTGAGAGCTTTGAGTTCTTCCACCTCAAAAGCCCTCCTCCCTCAGTGTCTTTGAAGGGAAGGAAACAGGGACCTGTTGCTGCTAAGTCGCTTCAGTCGTGTCCGACTCTGTGCAACCCCATAGACGGCAGCCCACCAGGCTCCCCCGTCCCTGGGGTTCTCCAGGCAAGAACACTGGAGTGGGTTGCCTTTTCCTTCTCCAATGCATGAAAATGAAAAGTGCAAGTGAAAGTGAAGTTGTGTCTGACTCTTTGAGATCCTATGGACTGCAGCCTACCAGGCTCCTCTGTTCATGGGATTTTCCAGGCAAGAGTATTGGAGCGGGTTGCCATTTCCTTCTCAAAAAAAGTGGCCAGAGGGCAACAATTCATTTTATTTTTTTGCATAGAGATACACAGCCCACTTGTCTAGTATCTCACAGTCCAGAATATCTAGACTTAACAGATTGTCTACTAATATCCAGGACTGTGTTGGGTACTCCTGAGCATGGGTGTGTGTCTGTCCGTCCAGCCATGATTTGAGATACTGCTAACAGTGTGTATACTAAAATATGATATTTAGGATTCTCAGATGGTAAAGAATCTGCCTGTAATGCAGGAGATCTGGCTTTGATCCCGGGGTTGGGAAGATCTCCTGGAGGAGGAAATGGCAAACCACTCCAGTACTCTTGCCTGGAGAATCCCATGGGCAGAGGAGCCTGGTGGACTATAGTCCATGGGGTCGCAGAGTCGGACACAACTGAGCAACTAACACACAACACAACACAAGAATTTCAGGCTTTCGAGCTCAATCCTCCTGTGTTTCAGGTGAAGGACTGAGACCCGCAGAGGCAAACCAAAGGCACGCTGCTGGGCGGCGGCGCTGCCTCTTCTCCTCAGATCCTGCTGCTCGGTTTCCTCCTGATCTGACACCAGTTCTTGGGCCCCTGGGACCCACTTCACAGGGAGCAGCACCGGGAGGCGACCCTTCGGTTTGCCTCGGGTCCCCCTGCGTGGTCTAGGCAGCGCAGCCCTCCCTCCCCGGTCCAGCTTCCTGCTTTGATCTCCTCCCTGCACGGCTCCCCCGGCAACCCCGTCCTACTACGGCCCTCCACACCAGGGCACTACAGCCTTCGTGTGAAGGGAGCAGAGTCCGCAAAGAGCCAACCTGCTCCCCTTCCCTGGGATGCGGGAACTAGTCCCTGGGGATGCATGGGTGCTTCGGGAGGAGGCAGGGGAAGGAGGAAGTGTCAGGAAACCACCTTACTGAATCCTCAGGGCAGGTCTTTGAGGAAACTGAGGCTTAGAGAGGGAGGCAGGGTTACTACACTGAGGTTTAAGAACGTGGGAACTTAAGAATACAGCCCAGTCCCTGGCTCCGGTGAGCAAGACATAGTGCTACCTTTCCGAGGCACCAGGAAGACCTGACTCAGCTCTAGGTAGCTCTGTGTGACTGTCAAGGCCAAAAGAGCTTAAGAATTTTTCACACGGTTTATTTTTACTGCCACCTTCCACTGTCAACCCTGACCGCGGTGGGCCCTGATTCCTCTCAGGCCACCACAATCTCGTCTTATGCTGAAATGTGGGGCTTGATTCCTTCCGGCCTAATTAACTGACCCTCTTCTTCAACCAGCCCCTGAATTGCCCAGCAACACCCGTGTCCGGCACCACCATGATAACAGGGCCCGGGGCGCCGCAGTGTTTGAATACAAACAATTTCTGAAATTAGCTCTGAACCCCAGGGAACAAGACAATCAAATTAACCAGTGAGTAAGGAAACCAAAGTAGATTATAATTAATTACCTATATTTGGACTGGGTTTGTCTTTAGGCACGAGATTTACAAAACTGCTTTCTGCTCTGTTCTCTTTTTCTACATATAAATCCAGTCTTAGAATCGTAGGACCCTGAGCCTCAGCTGACAAAGGCTAAGTCCTCAGCTCAGAAGAGGATCCTAAGTGAGTCACTTCCCCCTGCCGGCTTCCCCCTGAGCTGATAAGCCTCCCTCTTGGGGTGGGAGGGAGAGATAAGACTTGAAGGCATTATTCTTTGGGAGCAGGGAGCAAGCCTGGGCAAAACTCCTTGAGACATCACTTTGAGTGGCTACACTTTCTAGCCCCAGCTGCCTCCCCAGAAACAACAACTTGATCCTCGCTTTTCTTTAAAAAAAAAAAAAAAGAAAGAAAGAAAAGTATAAAGTGTTCAGGCCCTTTACACAGAAGGCTACAAGTCAAAAAGTCAACTGCTATCTCAGTCTTTTTATGGAAGAGGTGGGAAACCGAGAAGCCCAGAGGGGCAAGGACTGCATGTTCCTTATGCTTGAGCATTAAAGTGCATTCAGAGTGTTGTGCAGTGTGAGACGACGGGGTAGTAACCATTAAATGTGCGCAGAGTTCTGGGGCTTCACTGAAACTCCTATTCAGCACCGGACTGTGAAGGCGGAGCCTAACTTCTCCATTTCATAGGGCCAGGAACTGAGGCTTAGAGAAGAAAAATGAGTTCCCTAATGACATGGTGAGCTGGTGCTAAGTCAACTTAGAAGCCAGGTCTGGGACTTTCCTGGAGGTCCACTTGTTAAGAATTTGCCTTCCAATGCAGGGGACGCAGGTTCAATCCCTGGTTGGGCACCTAAGCCCTTGTGCTGCACCTAGAGAGCCCCTACACGCCTCAACGAAGGCCCAACGCAAACAAATAAAAAGAACCCAGGACTTCCATATCCTCATCATGTACCCATCCCAAGGCTCCAACCCCTGGTCTTCTTTCTATCCCTCTGTCCACTGAGTTACCCCAGAAGAAAGAGACCTGGTGGGACAGCCAGTTCTGGACCTGGCTCTGTCACCACATGACCCTGGGCAAGGCCCTAGCCCTCGTGGATAGTGGGAAATGGAAAGGTTTAGATGGATCTTGGAGTCCCCTTGCAGTTCCCACAGCCTGTGAGTTATATGTCCTGTGGGTTCTCTTCCATTCCATTCCCTGGGGGAGGCAGTTGTTTCTTTACCCTCAGATGACAATGATGGGTAAAAAGAAGTGCCAGGTGCAGGCCGATCATGAAAAGTGGCCCGCAGAGGAGGGATGGAGGGATCATGGAGAATCTTCACTTGGGATTAACACCACATACCAAAGCAGGAGTCACGTGAACAAATACCCAAAGCAACGGAAAGCGGCCACTTCAAACTGCAGCCCTCTCTAAGGGCGGCAGCTTCAAGCGTCGCTGTGCTTCACCCCAGAGGGAAAGGACCATAGTCTCTGGCTCTTGGCCATTCGTGCTTTGTCTGCCCCCTTTGGCTGCTCTCCCAGATGCAATACAGGTTGGGTTCCTCCAACCACTGAACACAGATTCAGTAGTTAAGACCTCAAGAAGATGATGCTTCAGGAAAATGAGATGCCCTTTTTAACATCTCAGGAAGACAGTTTCCTTGAGGAGAAGTCAAAAGTCACACAAGTGTTAGTCGCTCAGTCGTGCCCAACTCTTTGCGACCCCAGGGACTGCAGCCCACCAGGCTCCTCTGTCCATGGGATTCTCCAGGCAAGGATACTGGAATGGGCTGCCATTTCCTTCCCCAGGAGGTTTTTCCGACCCAGGGATCGAGCCCGTGTCTCCTGCATGCAGGCAGGTTCTTTACCATCTGAGCCCCAGGGAAGCTGAAAGGCCCATCTCTGCTTCTGGAGTGGCAGCCACACACTCGAAAGGCAGCCTCCGTTAGTCTGAAGAAAAGACATTTCGCCCTCTATTCTTAGCAACTGAGTGTCAGTGTGGAATTCCCCTCACTACTGTCCGTAAAACCATTCCATGGGAACTGTGTTGGCCAACATGCTAGCCACATGCAAAACAGAAATATTCAGCATTTTTAAAAATTCATTTCCTCATCACGATAGGTCCATTTAAGGTGCTGGTGGCTACCATGCTGGCTGTGCAGACCTGAACTTTCTCATCACTCAGAGCCTTCAAGTGGACAGTGATACATTAGAATGCAAGCTCCCTAAGAGCAGGGACTTGGAAGGACTTCCCTGGTGGTCCAGTGGCTAAGACTCCATGCTCCCAATGCAAGGGTCCCAGGTTCAATCCCTGGTCAGGGAACTAGATCCCACATGCAGCAACTGAAAAAGACTTCGTAAGTCTCAACTAAAGATCTTGCATTGCCACAACCAAGGCCCAGGGCAGACAGATAAATAAATATTAAAATACACACACATACACACACACACACACACACACACACACAGGGACTGGGCCTTGTTCATTTCTGAGCTCAGTACCCAGTGAAGTGTCTGGCATATATTTGGCACTTTACTGAATGCATTTGTTGAATTCATGGATAGGCAGGTTGGATAGGGCAAAGAAAATAGTAGCGCCAGCTCTTTTAGCTGGTAAGCTAAAATTATGTGGCATACTTATTCCAAGAAACTCTGATTTCCTCTAGTGTTCATTCTCTAAGATGATTTTGAGTCCCCACTGGTGGACCCCTTGCCTGGGTACTAAGAGGGATATGAAAACAACAAGGGACTTCCCTGGTGGTCCAGTGGTTAAGACTTTGTGCTCCCAATGCAGTGGCCCCGAGTTCCATCCCTGATCAGTGACCTAGATCCCACGTGTTGCGGCTAAAGATCCCACATGGTGAAACAAAGATCAAAGATCCTGTGTGCCACAACTAAGACCCAGCACAGCCAAATAAATAAATATTTTTTAGAAAGAAAAGAAAACAAGAAGAGAAGGCCAATCAATGCACTGGAAGGGGCGGAGGACTGGGAGAGGTTCCAGTCCAGACCCAATCACAAGGACAAGCAGGGGTCACTCAAGCAGCTCCTCTGAATCTCTCAGAAGCTGTGAAATGAGAGCGATACTACTCTCCCCAAGGAGTTGTTTATATGGACCAAATGGATAACAGAAAGTGCGTGGAGTTTATGTCATTGACTTTGCCCTCAAGTTGCTTTTGAGTCCCACTGCCATGATCCCTGAGTATTTTGCCTTGTCCAACTGCTCTCTCTGCCTTGGGATCACAACCTCAATCCACTGTGCACACCTCTAAGGATGTATTTCTGCTGAAACACCACTGTTAGCATGGCCCAGTGCTCCAAAGACGGAGATGGCTCCTTACTGTCTCTAGGATCCAGACCAACCTCCGTCTTCTAATATGTGGTACCATTATATGTCCCCTTTGCACAGGAAGCTCCCATTCCGTGATTATCAGACGAGGCACTCCTGAGATGAGAACCATCACTCCTGTTACACGTGTGCCTTTGCTTCTCCCACCTCTTCGAGCTGCACCTGCTCCCTGAGTTCACCCCGTCTGTTAACTCCAGGCCCCCAAACCCAAGCATTCTAAGTGCCTCTCCTGTCTGGTACATGGTAAGTTCTCCTGCATGGGCTTGTCCTGATCGCTTCCTGGATCTTAGCTCCTCCACCACATGAACCACAATCAAAACAGCGGGTTGTTCTTAGGCAGCAGTGGGTTTTTTCGGGGAACCTAGAGCTGGGGGTGAGGTGCCTGGCCCTGGAGGCCTGGGTATAAACAGGGCCAGATAGATAGGCAGCAGGGTAAGCCAAGAAGAAGATTAGGCTTGAAAAGACAGTCCGGCCAGCTTTGTACAAGTGGACTATGCTTTTCCTTCAGTGGACTCCATGTTTTATTAATAGTACACACACTTCAAATGTCTTATTTTTATTAAGTAATAATAAATTCCTTTCCCCATTTTACTATACTTTAGGTTGATATCATCTCGCCCACAGGAACAGAATTTTAGTTAAACGAGGCTTTCCTTCAGAGAACTGACTCCCTTTGGTTTCAGTAAATGGTCTCACCCTGAATCAGACCTCCCTGACCCCCACGCTTCCTCTAGAGGCTTCTCACAGGGATTGAGGAGGAGGTACATCAGGGATGGATGTGATGTGGAGCCCAGTGACTTAAAATGACATTTGAGGGAAAAGCGGAGAGCAGTGATTAGCCAAGGTCATCCCAGAAGGTGTGACCAGGATCCGAATCCACCGCAGAAGGCCAGGGTGTGCGGCCCCAGACTTCATCCTCTCTACGGTAAACACCGTCTTCCTTGGGAACAGGGCTGCAGCCAGGCGGTCACTGCCTGCGTGAGACCTAAGCCAGCACAACAGTCCTGGCTGAGTATAAACAGAGGGCCCAATTAACACACTTAATTATTGGGCAGGCTGGAACCAGGAGGGGGCTTTGTTGGCGTCCCCAAGGCCAGGTGCCAGCCAGGCTGCCAGCTTCTCCCAAAGCAGCCACAACTGGTCTCCGACTGGAGGGAACCCACAAGTGGACAGATACACTGGAGGGTTGGGAGGGTGGAAGAGAACCCTCCCAGAGGGGAGAAACTCGTAGGGCTGTGGGAGTGTTTCTCCCAAGGAGCCTCCAGGCAGTGTTCTGGAAGCCTACGGGGGAAATGCTCCTTAGCACAGGGGAACTGGGATTTCACTTTGGGAACCCAGCTGCCTCATCTAAGGAAGGGGATACCTAGCTCATGGCATAATTATGAAATAAATGTAGCCAGGTGTAATCTAAAAGCTCTCTGCTCTGGGCTGAGCACTGCAATAGATTATGTGCTTTCCCAAAAAGCCAGAGGCAGAGATGTGCTCTGAACAGCAGAGGCCCAAAACAGAGCTCTTCCTGCAGGCGTTCACCCCTCTCAACTCCACCTCAACCATCACACAAATAAACCTTCTGCAGTGATGCTGATAATAAAATAAAGTACGTTTCTATGACGTCTTCCCTACTAGGATTTCTTCTTCTTTTTAAAAAAATTATTTATTTTAAATGGAGGCTAATTACTTTACAGTATTGTAGTGGTTTTTGCTGTTCATTGACATGAATCAGCCATAGGTGTACATGGTTCACAGGCATCTACTACTCCAACTTTACCAAGAGGTTGATAAGAGCGGTGAACATTTGAATTTTACTGGTGGAGAATAGGGGCTTTGTGTTCAAGTGACTTTCCCCCATCCCCCCTAGGATGACAGCTTGGACCAGGACCTTGAAATGCAGGTGTCAAGGCCATCATCTTGAAGCATGCTAGTGAACCTTCAAACCACTGCAAGAAGTGGACGCTACCAGGTGGACCTGAGGCAGAGTCCAGATTTCAGCCTCTGGAATCATTTTCCTAGCCTCTTAGGGGGAGAAGACTTTTTGTTTCTTTTACACAATAAAAGGATGGGATGTGACCCCTTAACTCATACAGGATGATACTGTTAGTCAAGTGTCCTTAGCTCACATAGCACTGGCTGAGCGTAGGTCTCTGTAGCTTTAGGGGTTTAGGTCAAAAGTACACCACCACCTTATGTGGGTATAACAGAGTATATGGTGCCCGCAAGGGGAGAAAACACCAGCCTGAACACTATGCTAGAAGAGAGACCCCTGACACTGAACCCCACCTCAACAAAGGGCATCCATAACCTTGTTCCCTTTGCAGCTAGGCATTCTTTGACGGAGGGATGGGAATTGCACTAGTAAACACACTCACTGAGAATAGGGGTCAGAAGATCTGGCTTTGAGCTTGGCTCTGCTGTTTATTACCTGTGATTTAGGGAAGACCTCTCTGGGCACTAGCATCTCATCTATAAAAGTGGAGTGATAATCACTACTTCACAAAGCTATTGCTGGAAGTAAAAGACAGTACGAAGACTTTTCAGCTGGCTCAGTGGTAAAGAACCCATCTACCAATATAGGAGACATGGGTTCAATCCCTGAGTCAGGAAGATCCCCTGGAGAAGGAAATGGCAACCCATTCCAGAATTCTTGCCTGGGAAACCTCACGGACAGAGGAGCCAGGTGGGCTACAGCTCATGGGGTCACAAAAGAGTCGAACATGACTCAGTCACTAAACAACGACAAAAGACAGGATGGCAGAGTGGTCATACCCACGCCTCAAGAGACAAGCCTGGATTTGAATCTCCCAGGTAACTTACTGAGTCTAATGAACCCTAGTTTTCTCATGAGACACTAGAAAATGGCAGTCGTGTTGTTTGGAGAGTTCTCACTGACACAGTGCCTGATGCACAGTGCACAAGCAAACTCTCCCTGTTAGTGTCGCAGATAAAAGCGGTAATGCACAACACAACTGCAGTCAACTGTGATTATTTTCTAGGTTTTGGGCAAATGTTGTCAGTATATGAAGTGCTTTGCATCTGGCAAAAGCCTAAGTACCTGCAAGCGTAAGTACATGTAATTATGTCATCCATATAGCAGTAGGTTCACTTGAATTCAGCTCAGAGATTAGTATCATTTACAGTAGCGACATTCCAGGCTGCCAGCCCTAGAGTAGACCAACTAAAGACAGACAGTTCACGGTTCAGCTGCCTCTCAGGGGAGGGTTTCTGGTGACAGCGAAAGCCACAAGAGATTCGACCTGAGTAACCTCTATGTGTCAGCAGGAGGCTCTTCCTCTCCCAGGGAGCATAAAGCGAGTGCCATGTGTGGTTTGGGGCACGCACTGTGCAGAGACCACTCCGGGACCAGGAAAGCACACTGCTGTCCCGGGCTGTAAGAGCAGTCAACGCTGAGGGCTCTCGCCCTCCTCCTCCACAGGCTCCACCCCTCACTCGGGGCCAAGAGCAGTTTGGTTAGGTAGTCAGTCGGCATTAAGCACTGATGCGTGCGAGTGACCAGGCATTACGACAGCCGGCCTGCAGGATGAGAGTCCACAGTTGCCCACGCTCTTTTCTGGCCTGATGAATTTCATCACTTCCCATCCACTGTGGGAGAGCCATCTACTTCATCATATTTGCCACAACTTGTTTCTTCAAGCACAAGGGAGGGATTCCTCTGTCTGGGATTAACTGGGCAGAGACCCTCTTCCAATTCCTGCTAATGGCTCACAGACAGTGCTCATCACTCCCTGTACCAAGCTCTTTACCATCATTCAATCCTCACTGTTTACATCATCATCATGTCATCAGCTTAGGATCACCATCCCTGTTAGATGAGAAAACTCAGGCTTTAAGGAGCTTGCCCAAGGCCTAGGAGGATCTCAAATTGTAGAGTCAGGATTTCTTTTTTCCCCTGGCAGCATGTAGGATCCCAGTTCCCTGACCAGGGATCAAACCTGTGCTCCCTGCAGTGGAAGCCCAGGGTCTCAACCACTGTACCGTCAGGGAAGTCCCAAGAGTCAGGATTTGAATGTAGGCACTTTGCCTGCCTCTGTCTCCTCTCCTCTATTTTAATTATTTATTTGGGTTATAAAGCCTAAGCTTTACCAATGCCCCTTGTTCTTTATGGATTGCATAGTTCTAATATTTCCTTTGTGTCTCCATAAAGAGAACTTTCCAATCCCTTAATATCCCACTGCCCTTCTCTGGAGCTTCTCCAGCCTTGGTTTTTGTCTCTTAATGTGCAAGAGCCCAAATGACCCAACATCACTTAAGGTGCTGACGCTATGGTTTATGGGCGCAGGCAGGCCTGGACAATTGTCCAAGGTCACAGAGCCACGGCTCAGCCTCTAGTAACTCTCCCCTCTGCTGTCTAGTGCTGGTCTTAGAATTGCCTCTACAGGGCACCCTGGCTGATGTCACCAGGCCAATCCCGCTCCCTAGGTCATGCTGGGTCCATTCATTCATTCTATTCTCCCACATAAGCTCTTGTTGGATGATTTCAGAGATCCTCTTGGCTGCTGGTCTCACCCTCTCTTCTGTTCCCCAATTCCCAGTCCATCCTCCACTGAGGCCAGGATCATCTCCCTAAAACACTAACCTGGATCATGCCAACTGTCTTATGTAAGATCCTTCAGAGCACAGCCGCCCCCCAACTCCCAAATCCCTGGTCACAGCCTGTGGTGCTTCCCCACCAGCCTGGCTGTCTCTCCTGTCATTACCCTCCCCCCACCACTCTATCCCCCAGCCCTCAACTGATGCAGTCTCAGTTTCAGCCACAGGAGTCCCACAGTTGCCCAAAATACCCCGAGGCTTTGCCCACTCTCCTTTTTTTAGGGGGATTACCTACACCTCCTCTTTTCTGTCTAATGCACTTAGAGGACGACTTTAAGTCTAAGTCAAGATTTCATCTCTTTAGTGGAATCCTTCCAGAATTTCCTTTCTGAATCACACATTTCTGCTGGCGGCCCCTCGCACACTTTGCTTCTCCACCTCCCCCACTGGACTGTAAGCTCCTTATCTGTTTAACTGTGTGCCTTAAGGATATGGCACACACTGAACTCTCAGAATGTTCAATAAGGGAGGAATGAATGAATCCTCCCTCTGTGGCCCCACCCCAGCAGATCGGCTGACTTCTGAGGTCTTACAGCACTTGATACTGTTCTTCTACGAGCACTTCTGGCCTCTTTCCATTCCCTTCTATGTCTTCCTCTGTTTCCTTCTATGCCTGTTTTCCCTACTACACTGGAACTATCCTTCTTCCTTAGACTGAGATCTTTTTCAAGGGTAGGATGTCAGTCCTGAGCACAAAGCCCAGCACACAGTAGGAGCTCAATTAACTGGGTGAATGGAGCGACCACCAGGTCCACACTCTTTCCCACAATGCAAATCGCCAAGAAGCGCATCTTACACACCTCAGATAACTTCTAACTAAATGCAGCGGCTTGATTTGCTCACACCCAAGCCAGTTCTGCTTGTCTGCCAACTCACATCTTGGGGTATCCTCCCATGGCTTGGCACCTCACGACCAAACAGCTCTGTGTCATCCACAGATGTGTGAGTTTCACTCTGAACTTCCTTTTCCGGAACCTCTATAAAAATGTCAAAGAAGCCTAGACTCAGTATCAGCCAAGATTAAAACTCCATCTCTTGCATGTTCTTTAGGTCTTGGTCTCCTCATCCTGGGGTGACATCTAAAGAGATGTCACTAAAGAGTGTCAGTCTTTCATTAAGGGAACATTCATCTGACCATCCATGTGCCCAACTACCCATCCATCATCCATCCCACATGTTCCAGACTCTGGGAAATTCACTGACAGACAAAAACAGAGTTCCTGGCCTCAGCTGGGGCAGAAGACAAGCATGGAACAAATAATCACAATGCACCATAATACACATGTTCTGGAGGTCATTTAAAGTGTACAGGTACCTATGGGCACCTTATCTTTGACAAAGGAGGCAAGAATATACAATAGGGAAAAGATGTTCTCTTCAGTAAGTGGTGCTGGGAGAACTGGATAACTACATGTGAAAGAATGAAATTAAAATACTTCCTAACACCATACACAAAGATAAACTCAAAATGGATTTAAGACCTAAATGTAAGACCAGAAACTGTAAAAGTCTTAGAGGAAAACATATGTAGAACACTGTATGACATAAATCATAGCAAGATCCTCTATGACCCAACTACTAAAATGTAAACAAACACAAAAATAAACAAATGGGACCTAATTAAACTTAAAAGCTTTTGCACAGTAAAGGCAACTATAAACAAGGTGAAAAGACAACTCTAAGAATGGGACAAAATAAAAGCAAATGAAACAACTGACAAAGGATTAATTTCGAAAATATATAAGTAGCTCATATAACTCAATACCAGAAAAACAAACAACCCAATCAAAAAGTGGGTTTTTAAACAGACATTTCTCCAAAGAAGACATACAGATGGCTAATGAACACAGGAAAAAATGCTCAACATTGCTCATTAGAGAAATGTAAATCAAAACTACAATGAAGTATCACTTCATACCAACCAGAAAGGCCATCATCAAAAAAATGCACAAAAAAACAAGTGCCAGAGAGGTTGTGGAGAAAAGGGAACCCTCTCACATTGTTGCTGGGAATATAAATTGATATAGTCACTATGGAAGACAGTATGGAGATTCCTTAAAGAACTAGGAATAAATCTATCATATGACCCAGGAATACCATTTCTAGGCATATAAATATGAGGAAACCAAAACTGAGAAAGATCCATATACCCCAATGTTCACTGCAGCACTAGTTACAATAGCTAGGACATGGAAGCAACCCAGATGTCATCCATCAACAGATGAATGGAAGAAGCTGTGGTACATATATACAATGGAATACTACTCAGCCATAAAAAGGAATGCCTTTGAGTCACCTCTAATGACCCTAGAGCTATTACACAGAGTGAAGTAAGTCAGAAAGAGAAAACGAATATCATATATATTTGTGTTTATATTTTATATTTATTTTATATAAATATTATTTATATTCCATATAAATAATATTTAAAATAAATATAAGAATTGTTTATATTCCAACACACATATATGGAATCTAGAAAGACAGTAATGATGAACCTATCTGCTGGGCAGCAATGGAGATGCAGACATAGAGAACAGACTCATGAGCAGGGGGCAGGAAGGAGAAGGTGAGACAAATGGAGTGAGTAGCATGGAAGCATATACACTACAATATGTAAAATAGATAGCCAATGGAAATTTGCTCTAAGACTCAGTGACAGGGCTCTGCAACAACCTAGAGGCGTGGGAAGCGGGAGGGAGGTTCAAGAGGGAGGGGCTATATGCATACCTGTGGCTAATTCCTAGTGATGTATGGCAGACATCAAAGCAATATCATAAAGCAATTATCCTTCAATTAAAAACAAGTAATTAAAAAAATAAAGGTCACCAAGAGGGAGAAATTAACTCTGCTGATAGAGTGGGTAGGATTTGAATGGAGTCTTGATGGGTGAGTGGACTTTTGCCATCCAGACAGGAAGACAGAGGGAACAGCAGGTGTGATATAGGGAAGGAGCAAAGGTGCTAGAAGCTTCAGGAAGGCCAACAGTGGGGTGGAGGAGCATGGAAGGGAAAAGAAACCTGCCTATTCATCTTTTCTCACTAGGGGGAATTTTTTGTTTCCAAAATACCATGGGTCAATTTTATTATCTTGGTAAATGAAGAAAAGTGTATTGATTATGACCTTCACACTGCAGAACCCAGCAAAAGCCAGAAAAGCATCTAAAAATCCAAGAGCTTTAAAATGAATCCATTCTTCCATCCAACACTTAACAGCACCTGCCACATTTATATTTTTATCTGTGGGATTGCAATTGTCTTCCATCATTGGCAGAGAAGGAAATGGCACCCCACTCCAGTACTCTTGCCTGGAAAATCCCATGGACCGAGGAGCCTAGTAGGCTACAGTCCATGGGGTCGCAAAGAGTCGGACACGACTGAGCTACTTCACTTCACTTCACTTCCCTCATTTACTAGAAGCTACCTGTGATCAGAGACTTTGTTATGATCTGTGTTGAATCCCAAGAGCCTTGAGCAACCCATGGTATATAGTAAACACCCCATAAGCATCTGCGTAATGAATCCACTGGACTCTGCTACCTGCCAGGAACTGTAGTAGGTCCTGGGGATAAAGGCACGGACTGGACACACTGCCTGCCTTTTAAGTGAGGCCGATTACATGAACTAGCTCCTTAGGAAGCCATTTTGGGATCGACAAGAAATTATTTCTGTTTCAAAGCTTGAGAAACAAAAGATCTTTCTACAAGCTGAGAGATGAGCTTTAGAGAGTTAACAGGAAGGGCCTCGGCCACCTTCCTCAGAACACTCGCGACACTAACTTGACATGCTCCTCCCTCGTGTTGCTGGGCAGACAGGTGTGCAGGGAGGGTACAGCTCCTGGCAGGCCCCTTCCTACAGGTGCACTGGCAAGGGCAAGCTCCGGGCCTCAGCTGCCTTTCCCAGGCTGCGCGGCACACACATGCTCTCACTCACACACACACACAATCACACATGCTCACACTCACAACTCAGGCTCACACACTCACACTCACACATGCGCTCACACAGAACACACAGGATCGCAACCAACGTATGCTCACACTCACACACTTGCCCCCACTCATACTCAGTTCACACATTCACACAGCATGCGCACACACACACACACAGCCTGAGCCGTTAAAGTGACAGCACTCACATTTTCCATCTATTGGAGGTTTCAAAACAGGAAGCCTGAGCAGGGAGGGGTGGTGTGGCTGAGGCGAGCGCTGTGTGAGGGGCCCAGGTGCACAGGCTGGATTCAAAAGGGAAGCCCCACGGGTGCCCATCCCCTTCACAGCCACGAGGCTCAGACCAGGCAGTGGGGCGGAGCCTGGGCCCACCTCTCCAGGGTGCAGCAGCCGCAGACCGTTCAGCTGGCCTGGGCAGTCACTCAGATCAAATCACACCTCTCCCTCAATGAGGGGTTTTCTCTTGAGGAGAAAGGGAAATGTCCTCTGTCTTCTTGTTTGCAGACATAAAGTCCCCTCTTTTTCAGAAACCACTTCTTCCAGGAGACCTCCAGGACTGACTCCTAAGAGCTATTCTACCTCACCCTTTAGGTCCTCTGCTACCTACTCAGCCATGCTCGTTTATACCAGGGAAAGACTAAGTTTTTGTGCCTTTCCTGCACCTGCACTCCAAGATGAAACAGACCAGGGACCTGTTTTCTAAGATGAAATCCTTGCAACACCATGTATTTTCTTTTCTTTTTTTTTTAAACTGGCTGCACCATGTGCTTGCAGGATCTTACTTCCCTGACCAGGGATCAAACCCATGCTCTTTGCACTGGAAGCATGGAATCTTAACCACTGAACCACCAGGGAAGTCTTTACAGATTTTCATAACCAGCATCTCCTTCAATCTTCAAGACGGCTCCATGATGTGGTAAACACTATACCCATTTTACAGATGAGGAAGCTGAGGGCAAACAGATTAGTCACTTGTCCCAGGAGGTGCCTTCTGACCTCAAGGCACCATTCTCAGGAATGTCAGCACTCCACCTGCCACCTTGACTCAGAGCGCAGGTGTGTCTGAGGCGACAATGTGTCAGAACAGCCAGAGCAACACTAATGGTGAGCAGGGAGAAAAGACGAGGGAGAGGACTGAAGCTCTGTCACAGGCTGGTGAACTTCACGCCCCACCTCTGGCCCCATCCCTGTTCCCCTCTTTCTCACACACCAAACCACAGGCCCAGAAACAGACTAGCTGGCCTGGCTCCAGGAGCTGGGGTAGGTCCACATATAAACTTCAATCGCCCAGGGCAGTTGGGACTAATTTCCACAACTTACAGAGCAAGATGGAGGGGAAGCGGCTGGCGAGATGACATTTCTGGGGATGAATGACATTTCTGGAACTTCACTTTCTCTCTGAGAGAAGTGTTTATTAAAAACCTTTTTTCCTTCAGCAGTGACCTTGCAAAGGAAATTGGCCTCGCTGCTCTGTAGCTGAGAGGGAGGGTGCACACACAGCCCTTTGTGCTGTATTCCTGCCAAAGGATGCTCTGGAGGGTAGGTAGAGGGGGGTGCTGGCGGCAGGCTGTCCTCCCAAACCAGCCTGAGAGACTCGGATCGAGTGATGACAGCATGTGTGTGGCTGGAAAGAGACAAGAGGGGGCGAAAAACGAGCCTGGGCTGGATTTTTCCGCTAGGCTAGCACTTCTGTCAGACCGCGCCCCCCACTGTCACGTTCCCCGCCTTGTAGGTTTCACATATTTAACAGCCGGGGCTTATAAAACAGGACAACAGAGGTCATGGAAAAGGATGGGTCAGGCTCAGGGGAAGCCCTGGAATTTCCTTTCCTGGAGCTCTCTGGGACCGAAATGAGAGACGCCTGCACTGGGGGGAATGTCCTGGTCTTCCCCTTGGCTTGCACTGTCCCTCCTGTCTGGAGCATGGTCCAAACCACTCTTTCTCCAAGTCCCACCCTTTCCTTAAAAGCCTCTCCTGATCTTTGCAGGATTTTATGCTCCCTGAGGTCAGAGACTCTGACCAATGGAGTCTCGCTGGTTGACAAGTGAGAAAGTGGATGGATGCCTGAGATGACCTTGAATAGTACTCAACTCTGGTGTCTGCTATCCCTGTGCTGTTTTGTTGGGGGTGTGCAGGGGGTCCTCAGGGTTATCCTCCACCTTCAGACCTGAGAGGCTAAACTCCAGCTTGTGTTGGTAGCGGATGCGGCCCGGGTCCCAGGAGAGACCTGGCAGGAGGAGAGGGGAGGTGTCTGGGAGCCGGCCTGCCAGGGTTGGGTGACACACCAAGGAACTGCTCAAGGCTGGCTTCACTGGTCAGCAGAAGGGTCCAGAAAGCAGAAGTGGGAGGGGAGCTGGGCTGCTCACTCTGGGAGAGGCTCCAGAGCAGCCTGGCCACCCAAGTCCAGCAAGTTCATGCTCGTGGGACCCATAAGTCATGAGGGCCTCTGAGAGGGAAGGGGAGCAGCTGGGCTCCTTGCTAGGGTCTGCGCTCCTCCAAGCAGAGACCTCCAGACCTCAGAATCCAAACAGGTCAGCACTCCTCCCGGAAGGCTGGCCAAGACTGTAAATCCGGAGAATTCAATTCCTTTGCAGCTCGTGCGAGATGGGAAGTTGAATAACCACTACATAAACTGACTTAGACCTTAAACTGAGGGGCTTGAAACGAAGCAAACAGGATCTGGAGTTGTTCTCCTTCAGTTAAATTCTGTCACAAGACCAAATTTCATTCATTTACAACCAACACAAGGGTGCTATTTCTGTGTTTGATTCATATTGTGACTTGTTTGGGTTTATTTTTGCTTTTTGAAACACTTCATGAATATACTGGTACTAGGTTCAAATTGATAATTCTTAAAATTCACCAGGTTTTGGGGGGGAGGGGGAGTATCCAGAACACGGTTTGTTGAGGGGAGGGGTACCCAGAACACACAACAGTGGTCTGTGAACTGAAAGTAAATTTGAACAGGTATTTTTTTCTGGGAAAGGTCCTATAGAAATCTGAATCACATCACAACATTAGTCCTTAAAATATCAGTTAAAGCCAATCTTCATCCCTTAGTTTTATAATGCAAAATAAATTTCACCACTATTAAGGTGAAAAGAGTAACTTATAAGTCCTTTTACATTACTGGCGTTCACTTTGATGATGACTGGAAATCAATTTATGTGTCAATGTGCATTTTTCAAGTAACCAAGAACAAAAATGCCTAAGAACAATTAGTTTTTAAGTTAGATTTCCTAGTCCAATCCTCTTGTTTCTTTTACAATTATTATCTTCCACTAAAGCAGGACTTCTGCTAAAAAAAAAAAAAAGTGTCTAAATAATGGATCCTATTTCACTTTGAAAGCAATACTATTACATTTTTATAAAAAATAAACATGCAAAGATATATCTACTAGCCCTATCTTAATGTGCAGTTCCTCAAAGCGGTCTTGTCCACCCTTCTGCTTGTCCCCTTGCCTCTGCATGTCCTCTGCACCACGGCCAGCACCCGGCTTGTGGCTGGTGGAGGTTCACAGCACCCAGTCTCTGGAGGGGGCTGGCGTACGTTCAGTCATAGTGGTGTCACTGTGTGATCACGAGCAAGTCACACGACCTCTCTGCGCATCAGTTGCCTCCTGTGTAAAATGGGAATAACAACAGGACCTGCTCTGTATGGCTGTTCTGTGATTCAAGTGAAATAAAACACAAGGTACTTAGCACCTAACATGGCATATACTGAGCTCTCAGTGAACAATGGCTGGCATCCTCGTCCTGGGACAATGAATGAATCACCCTTGTTAGGGCTAGCCATCCTCTTTCAAATCACATGCCGTCTCATTAGGAAACTTGTCAGGAAAGCTGAACTCCTTTTCTTCACCTGGGGAAATCGAACTTGTATTTCAAGACTCAGTTCAAACGCCAGCTTTGCTAAAGCTTTTTCTTGTAACCCCATTGTTTATCCTTGCTACTTGAAAACTGGTTGGTACCTCCTACTTAACCTAGCCACCATCTACTAAAATTAGGTCTCTGACACTTACTTTTCCACAAAATATGGGAGCATTCAGAGTGCAGAACTGAGTATTTTTCCTCTTTGCACTATAGATGCCAAGGCACCAAGCAGACACTCAATAAATATTTATTGAACGAACAAAATGAAATGGAATCAAATGGCATCTGTGCAGATGCCAGGATATATGGAGCATATGGCTTTAGAGAAATATAATCTGTATTATATCTTTTCCAGAAACCAGCTATTTCTGTGTGGAAATGAATTTAACCAAATCAGATGTCATAGAAGATGGGATAAAAGGAGAAATTAGAGGAGAAATTAGGGGAACAACTTCAGGGTTTTGCCATCTGTCCAGGAAGGATGTGTTAGCCATCTTGGAGGTTATAAGTGCCTTGAAAGCTTAATGGAAGAGCAATACTCTTGAGCCACTGCTCAGCCCCAAACACAGACTTTTGCATCAGGACAAACTGGTGAATAACTTGCGTCAATGTGCCAAATCAGGGGGTGAGCAGAGATGACAAATTATTCCCACTCCTTAAAGGACACTTTTTGGAAGATAAAATTGTTCTATTTTAGTGCAGTCCAGAAAGATAGGAAACAAAGATATACCTCCTGAGAATCAGGTAACAGCAAGACATTCAAGTAGCTACCAAAAGCGGTAGGGGAGATGGGGGTGGGGAGTAGAAGGATACTGGTTGTTCACCGTTTGCTGGGCACCATCCTAGGTCCTTGACATGAAATGTAATGCTCAAAAGAACCTAAGAGACACTATCATTCCCATTTTATTGATGGGTAAATGGAGTCTCGATGAGGTTGAGTGACCAAGTTAAGAGCAAAAAAGCTCTGTATTAAAATTCTGACACCAGCAACCACAATGTGGAACGCTCTTATATAAATCTTTCTTACTTTAGTCTATCCTTCTCACTACTGTTAGAGTAATTTTCCTAAAACTAGTTGAGTTAAACTTTCCACTCCTTTAAAACTGTCAATGGTTTCCTAACACCCGCAATAAAAATTCAAATACTCAAACCCATGAATTTCGTGTTGTTTGCAGACTCAATTCCCACTGGCCTGTCTTCCATTCCCTATCCTCCTGACCATGCACCCCCTTATACTGTGTCATAACACACCTCAAGTCTGCTCATTCTTGGCTGTTTTGCTTTATTCTCATTGAAAGCTAATACATCCTTTCCCTTGATCTTTTGCTTCTCCCTCCCCATGGAGTTCTCCTTGACATGTAGACAACCCCTTCTAAATCATCAACCTCACGTCCCTCTAGCTTAAAGCGACTCTGGGCGCCTAGGCACTCAAATTGCTCCCCCACAAGTCCCCAAGAGTTCTCCATGTCAAAAATCATGTGAAAAGTAACAGCTAATATGAACTAAGCCTTTAGTTGCTGAATGCCATACCGTAACTCCAGTTGATAGACAGGGCTCGGTGTGAAATTGACTAGCTTGTCTCAGGTCACTGGGGAGCAGCAGTGAGAATTTGGACTACAGTCCATTCAGTGGGCTTTTTGCATTTCCGACTCTAGGGCCTCTCAGCAGCATTTCACATTATGGATACTCTCTGCTGTCTGCCTTTTACCCTTTGGGTTTTCTGCTGTTTCCTCTAGTTGTTCCTTCTCAGCTTTCTTTGTAATCTCTGGCTCTGCTACAGGCCCTTTCACTGCTGGTATTCCTCAGGCACCTGTCCAGTCTTTCTTTCCCTTTTCTGCTCTCTCTGGAAGATCCCAGCCAATCCCGCGGCTGTGACTTCCACCTCCACACTCTGATGCTCTGGGTGCCATCCATTCCCGCCTCTTAACTTCATGCTTTTATAACATGTTCCTTACTGTTTTTAATTTAAAGATCTTGTTTTAATGTGGACCATTTTAAAAGTCTTTATTGAACTTGTTACAGTATTGCTTTTATGTTTTGGGTTTTTGGCCCCATGGCAAGTGAGACCTTACTCAGCTCCTTGACCAGAGATCAAACCTGCACCGCCTGCACTGGAAGGAAAAGTGTTAATCACTGGACCACCAGGGAAGTCCCTTCATTACCTGAATATCTTGCTTGTGCTAAACCTCACGTGTTCAAACACCAAACTAACCTTTGCCACCTGCAAATCTGTTTCTCTCCAGATTGTCTTGGTAAATGACACACCATCCAACCAACTTCCCAAGTGAGAAGCTGAAGATCAACCCGACCTCTCCTGTCTCTCTGTTCTCAAGTCCGAGTCTGTCTTTTGAATTTATTCTATCCCTGGTCTCTTCAAGCTGCCACCTGCTCTCTCTGCTAAACCACCGTCACCGCTCACTTTGATGACTGCAGCAGCTTCCACTTTTACTTTTTCCAATTTATTCTCCAGATATGCAGCCATCACACCACTCTTCTGCTTAAAACCTCCACAGTTCCCTATTTCCTTTAGGATGAAGTTCCATGACTGCACCATGGCTAACAAGACTGTCTGATTTTCTGGCCCCTCCCAGTCTTAAGGCCACTCCCCCTTCTCTATACGCTCCAGTCACATTAGATTTCTTTCCCTTCTTTGAACACATTTTCTCACAATGGAGCAAGTGAACATGTACTTCTGTCCTCAGGAACATTCCTCCTTCTCCAACACCAGTATTGCCACTCACTTCTTACATCCCAGGTCACATCTTCTGGGTTGTTTTCCCTGATCCGTTAGACTAAGTACTCACTCACTCTCCACACACCATGCATTTCTCTCTCCCAGGATTCACTGTGCTTGTAATTACTTATTCAGTGTGTGTCCCCCTCCTTATATCGTATGTTTGACTGTTAGTCTCAGTGCTGGGAGAAGTTCAGGGTATGTGGTAGATGCTCAGCAAACATGAACAGCCTGGCTCCACCACCACCCGGTGTCAGAAATTTCCTGCAACCTCACACAGTCCTAGGCTCTTCAATCTGACTTGGTTAGCATTTAGTTGTATTCAGTTGTACCTGTTTTTGTCCACCATAAGCTCATAAACTTATAGTGGCAAAAACCAGGTCTTCACTCTACATGCCTTACCTTCTAGCAGGATGCCAATGGTACTGATTAAAGAGGAAAAGCTAAAAGCCTGAGCCTTGCAGGTTATATATAGGTCCTCAGACTGAAGAGTCAGGAATGCAGAGCGAGGTGGTATCACCCGAAAACTCTGCAAATGAGTTACTCATTTCTGAAAGGAGATGGAGAAACTCTGAGAAGCAGCAGGAACTGTAATTCAACAGTAGATGTTTTTAATCTATGCACTTCAAAAATGGGCCACACCACTGAAATAAGGAGAAATTTTGAACCATTCTCAACTGGCCCCTCTTCCTTGTGCCTTTCTCTATCAGGCACCTAAGCATCATTAACTGTAGCGGCTGCAGCTCCTCTGTCTCAGGCCAGGACAGCTTCAGCTCTCACCTGACAACTTTGCTCTGGCTTCCCCACGTCCTTCTCCTCTTTGATACACTGTCTGCACTGCTGTCAGAGTTATTAGTCTAGAACTGACATTGGATCATATTACCTCTACCTAAGCCTTTTAGAGACTCACTGTTACCTACAGGATATAACCTTTTCCATCTGGCATCCAAAGCTACATGATGTGGCCCAAATCTACTTTTCCAGCTCAACCCTGCAATTTCCCTCCCATGCAGAACTGTCTCCCCAGTAATACTCTGCTTCCTTCCTTGTCTTTATACTTTCTGGGCCTTCTGCCTGGAGCACTGTTTCCCATTTCCACACATACATGCCTTTGACATACTTTTCTACACTCACTCTGGGCAGTACAGTGGAGTTAGCTATTCGAATCCACCAGGGATTCACAGATGTGTTTGGCTTCTGTCAAGCTGTAGTTTGCCTTTGCTGACCCAAAGACAGGGAAATGTCTTTTTGCTTCTTTAAATATCTGTATGCTGTGTGCTTAGTCACTCACTTGTATCCAACACTTGTGACCCCATAGTCTGTAACTTCCCAGGCTCCTCTGTCCATGAGATTCTTCAGGCAAGAATACTGGAGTGCTCTGCTATTTCCTTCTCCAGGGGATCTTCCTGATCCAGGAATCAAACCCAGGTCTCCTGCATTGCAGGCAGATGCTTTACTAACTGAGCTACAAGGGAAGCCCATCGTTTACTAGGTGCTGAATAAATAAAGGAATAAAGGGACCTTCCCGGTGGCCTAGTGGTTAAGAATATGTCTTGCAATGCAGGGGACACTGGTTTGATCCCTGGTTGGGGAATTAAGATCCCACATGCCACGGAGCCAGCTAGGCCCATGTGCCACAACTAGAGAGCCCACATGCTGCAACTAATGAGCCCGCATGCCTTAACTAAGAGTCCACATGCTTCAGTGAAAGATCCCGTATGATGCAATTAAGACCAAACACAACCAAATAAATAGATAAAATTTTTTAAAAACTAGTAAAGGAATGAAGCCAAGGTCTTTGTGAGTCAGGCTGGTGTCTATCTCGGCTTCCATTTCTTTCCTCAACTAGATTACCTGGCCTCTCTTTATGATGAGTTGTTCCTGTTACAGAAGAGTTTCAGTACTCTAGCTTACCGCTACCTACATAGCGAGGGAAGTTTTGTTGCCCATCTACTCTATGCATAACAACTGCATTTAAAGCAGTGTAGTGTGCTCAATACAAGACCTTAAGAACATTCCAAGGGCAAATAAACACATAGGGAAAACGTCATTGGGTGTCATCTATGTCATGCTCTAATGTCATTCTGCTGGTAATTTATGCAGGTCTATTTTTCTACTCAAATCCTTAAGTGCAAATAATTGAAGGTTGTCAAAACATTTGGAACAAGCACGACCTTCGAGTGTACAGTGAATAAGAAGTTGTTGAAAAAACACCGGCCTACAAAAAGGGGAAAAGTTCACTTCTGAATAGCTTAAGACAAAATGAGTTTGTACAAAGCTTGATAGGAAACAGGAAGTTAAAAAAAAAAAAAACAACTATGATAAGGAAGGCCATAAAGAGAAATGCTGACCCAGAAAAGACGGATCTGAAAATGCAAAGGGAAACTTTTTGATACAGATGCAGGATCATTTCTCGGAGGTTTTTTTTTTTTCTCTCTCTCTTCTTCTTCTTTTTTAAAAGATGGGACTAAAAAAAGTGAGAATTGAACTCATAATTCTGTAAGACAAGCATGTCTGATGAAGGGGGGAAATGATTATTCACTCTACTAGAATTGCTTTAATGGAAGCTTCTTGATGAAAGCTGCATCTTAAAATACCCATCCAGTGATGAGGAGTTATTTCAAGCTGTGAATCAAGGCATAGTTGCAGTGAGGTTTGTATGTGAAGTATGCCACATCTTCAGATAAGCAGTGCTGACTACAACCCCCACTAGGCTTTCAGGACAGCTGATTCTCATCCCAGTGGCATACCAACAACCAGTAAATCTGTGAATGCTGCCCAAGCAAAAGGGGCCAGCCCCTGAACCTTTTCCTTTCTCCTTGGTAAACCCCCTCTGCCTGGGCAGAGTCCTTTCCTTTGGTTCAGCAGCTAAATCTCTTTTCCATTCTCCCTCTCTTCAGAGCAACTGTGGACCAGGCCCCCAGTGGATCATCAGGCCTCTCTGTGCTCATGAAAACCAAATGTCTTTGAAAACAGCAAGAGAGGAGAATGTAAATTTCAATGGCCTGATTCAGCCGTCCGGGTTCTTGTGCGTCTTTCGAGGTCCACACCAGGTGTCCCCTCCTCTGATATCTCACCGTGTTCCTCCAGACAAGACACTACTTCACCTGTATTCATACATTTCTGTACCTTCCTCTATTATCACACACTCTTCTAATCACTGTGATAATCTGCTTATACACCTTGGCTGCCTTTATGGCAAGGCCTGCATTGTGATCAGTCTCCCTTCCCCCACGCCTCATGCAGGGGTTCTCAATACACATTTGTGGAATAAACGTATGAATGAATGCACTTCTGAATAAAGGAGGAGAGTAGATTTTGTCTGCTGACACCCATTTACGGACAAGATCCAAACACGCTGAATGTCAGGGATGGCCAATGTGAAACTTGGACTGGGACCAAGACTGGGGGCAAGACTCCTGAGCCGAGCCACAGAAACCAGCGAGCTGGATGGCTGGGATGTTTAAAGGGACTGATCGCTGACATACTCGGGCATGTGAAGACATATTTGAGGATGTTAAGACTCCCCTTTCCAAAGTCAATACCGGCATCCAATCCCTGCCAGACATCTTTCTCTGAAGCACATGTTAAACTGGGCAACTGGGAGTTCCACGAAATAAGGAGCTTGAAGAAAACACTTTGCATTCACGATGATCTGGATTAAAATTTAACTGGGGTTTGAGATGGAGTGAGGGGGGAAACAGCCAAGGTTGGTCTTCTGGTGTGGAGGAGAACACACCTGCTGTGTGTGTGAAGCCGCCTACTTCCTCTTCTGACCCCAACTCTCCGTCCCCAAATCCACAGTCCTCTCTTATTTCCTATTTATTTAATTGAAGTTTAGTTGATTTATAATGTTGTGCCAATCTCTGTTATACAGCCAAGTGACTCAGTTACATACATATAGACATTTTTTTTTTTAATATATTTTTATTTTCTATTTAACACGAGGGCTTAGTGTCTCTAAAGAGAGGCCAATTACACAACCAATATGGGTGGGAGACATGGGCTCTAATATTCCCCTCCAAATATATTCAAAACCTTTCTGTTGGATATTATTCGGGTATAGTTCAGACAGGCTGGAACCTGGGATTCTTTACTGCAATGTTTGCATCTGAACAAATGTCTCCTGGAGCAACAAAATACAAAGAAATTATAAAGGACTAAAAATAACTGTGTGTATGAGCAGTTGGAACAAATTACGGACAAGATACAGAAAGACCAGAGGAACCCAACTCCCACTTCTGAAGAGCCCGGAGCAAAAGCAGGGTCCTGTGCATGTCCCTTGCACACATTACCAAAGGGGTGGGCTGGCCACCTAAGCCACCCCTCTGGTCTGACTCCCGGACACTCCCCTGTCCTCACTCCATACAGGAAACCAGACTGCACCCCTTTTGGGAATGAGCAAGGGAACCTGTTACTTGTTCTCACTCCCTCCTGCTGCAGCAGCGGCCCCAATAAAAGCTTGCCTGAATTTCTTGTCTGGCCTTTTAACAGTTTCTACTGATTAAGGAGCCAATAACTCTGGTCAGTAACATAGTGATGAGTGTATCACATTAAGTCAGGAATTTCAATAAAACTCATTGAGAGAGATGAAAATGTTTCACTGGAGGGGGAGAGGCAGGGAAAGTGGAGTTCTAGCACCTATTTGAAGAGGAAAAGCCATTTTGGGAAATTGTAATTAAAAAAAAACGCTCAACTTTTTAGGTCTTACAGCTAATTCCCATTGAACAGAGGCCAGAACACTGCCAGTCCCTTTGAACAAGCATAGGAAATTACAAGGGAAGACGTTTATGATAAAGTCGTTGGCACACACAGGTGACCCTCGCTTTAAGGTTATTCCAGATTAGCTTGTTAGCTTATGTAACTGAGGCCTGCTTGTTGGGAATGGGAAGCAGGGTGGTGGAAAGACAAACCATGATTTCACCTCCATTATAAACACAGGAAGTAAGTGGTGCTACAATAGGGCCTCACAAGTTGTATTTTACAAGCCGCAGGAAATGCCGTGCGAGAACATGAACCTATCTCAAGATGAGATGAACTCCAGGCATGAGCAAAAATCCTGCGTCTCAGTTAGGATGCAGGTACCTAAAATGTGCAGGGCCTGGGCAAGAAAGTAAAAGGAGACTCACCTATCCAATGTCTCATGCTTAGAAGTAATAAATCAAGCAAACAAACCAGTAAATAAAATAGATCTTATCTGGAGAAGGAAATGGCAACCCACTCCAGTATTGCCGCCTGGAGAATTCCATGGACAGAGGAGCCTGGGGTGCTACAGTCCATAGGGTCACAAAGAGTCAGACATGACTAAATGACTAACACTACACTATCCTCTTACTAGACACATAAAGGCCTGGTTAGATTTCCTGGTTAGGGGCTTCACATGCCTGTGCATGGACAGCCCAGGAGCAGATCAAAGCTCTGTCCACAAACCAAAGAGCTGCTCCCTGGTCACCTTCAGGGTTGGGGTGTCTATCCTTAGGAGGCTGGACACAGGGGAGACACCCAGGAAGCAGCCTTCTAGTCCCTTGGATCCTTAATACCCAGAGCATACGACGTGTGTATGGTATGTGGGGGGAGGGACGCAGGCTCCAGGTAAGCATGATCCCTTGGACCTAGGGACTCTTCACTCTGCTCTAAAGGGCAAAGCCACAGAAGATCAGGCTGGAACCCTCTGGTCTAAGATCAAGGTTGGGTACAATGTCTTCATGTACAAGACAAGAGAGGAAAAAAGTGAGACAAACTAGTAACAGTGAAATGTCCGCACTATAACGGCTGTGGGTAACTGCAAGTCCTCCTGCAGACCATCTTGGGGAGATTCAACGATGGCCCCGCTGTCCGGGAGGGAGAAGAAAGGGACGGATATGGGCCAAGGGTGAGTAAGGATTCAGACAGCTGCACATAGGGTACTGGGGAGAGAAGCTGTCATGCCCCCGCGTGCAGTTCTGGTAACGCGCTGTGATAATTGCTCAGCGGAGTTTGCCTTAGGTGGGCCTCTCTGGCCGAGTCTAAGGAAACTCTGGTCTGATGGCAGGGGATGGAAAACACAAAGGATGGCATTAAGTTCCCTCTGGCTGAGGAGGAGATAGCTGCCAAAGACACAACAGGGATGAGAAAGGGGTGTAGGGTGACATCGCACAAGGTCACCCTGGTTTAAAAGGAGTGCCCAGCCCTTCCGTGTGTCTCTAAGCTAATCAGGAACTTAGCCAACAACTTCAGGGCCCCTGCAGCATCCTCCTCATATGGCCTGTCATTGCAGTGCCAGCCTCCACCTTCAAAGGAAGAGTTTCACCGGTGGACATGGAGGGCAGAGAGAGAGAGATCTAGGCCCTATTTCTTTAACTTTTCATTCTGGAATTTTCCAAACACATACAAAAGTAGACAGAATAGTACAACAAACCACCGTGCGTTTATCACCCAGCTTCAGTAACCACAAAGAGCAATGTTTTGCCAAATTGTTCATCTAGTTCTCAATTTTTTTCCAGGAATATTTTAAAGCAGATGTCATACATCATATCACCTTACCCCAAACACTTATGAAAACTTGTATTTTTCCCTAGAGTATTCCAAACAACCCAGTACATCTAAGTGATGACTTTTTCCTTTAACACAATCACTGGGCCGTGATCATATCTACCATTTATGATCATTCCTTAATATCATCAAATAGAGAATCCACATTCTTTTCTCCCTGGTTATCTCGACAACATCTTCTTATAGCTACTCTGTTTGAATCAGGGTCAAACAAGGTCCCAGTCTTATTTCAGCAGGATGGAAAGCCCTTCTGTGTGGTTTAAGAACCAGATCTTTTCACACACCTTATCCTGAAAACCATTTGGTACTCCAGCTCAAAGAGCCACAAGGTCAAAACTGAGGACTCCCCAGCTTGGGAGCTCCAGCTTGCAAAGAATGCCATCTCAGTGGGAACTGCAGGTGGCTGGACCCCTACTGCCTCTGGGGAGTCCACTGGTTTGAGGACCAGTGTCAGGAGTTCCTGTGTGCTTACAGATTCAGGTCGCCTAGCAGCAGCAGGTGTGAAGTACAAGTGGGCTCCTATGCGTTCTGGTACTGCCTCTACTTTTCAGGATTTGATCTTTCTAGTTAAAGGCCCAAAAAAGCTGTGTGGGGTGCTAAAAAGAGCAGAGAGCAGGAACTGAGGATGAGTGCTCTCTCTGCCCCTGTCTGGGTGGCCTTGAATGCAAGTCCCTCACCCATCAGTTCTTCATTTCTGACATGAGAGGGAGGGACACTGTGACCCCGAGACCCTCTAGCTCTGTTATTCCATAATTCCAAGCTCAAAAGCCATCAACTGATGGCCATGTGTCTAGCACTGTGCTAGTTTTGGGTGTACACTGGTGCCTCTCCTAGATTGTAAGCTCTTCATGGACAGGGGCTCAATCTTGTTTTGGCACTGCCAGATTCTAGCACAGTGCCATGCACATAGTAGGAACTCTGGCAATGTTGCTAAATGAAGGATCCAATCTAACCACCAATGACAGTGTATTCCCAGGGAACCAGACCTGGTGCTGGGTTAGGGCTTACCCGTGTCTCCTTGGAGAAGCTAAGTGTTTCAACAGGGAGCTGTTTCATGGAGAAGTAAAGTTCTCCAATTGTAACAGAAGTGCTTGTGGGTCTTCTCAGCTCAGACCTATGATACAGGCCCCAGGCTGGTGGCCCCAAACTATAGATTCTCCTGCTCCTCAAGTTGAACCCCACCTGCTCCAACAGAAATACCACCGAGAGTGGTCCTGGCAAAATAAAGTGCAGAAAGCTGTCTGTGCCAATTTACAGAGGGGAATGTCTCCCAAGCAGCACCCAGAGTCCTTTCAGGCATCTGTCTTCCTGAAGGAAAGCCCATGGGAATGATTTGTTGCTGTTATTCAGTTACTTGGTTGTGTCTGACTCTGCAACCCCGTGGACTGCAGCACACCAGGCTTCCCTGTCCTTTACTCTCCCAGAGTTTGCTTAAACTCATGTCCATTGAGTCAGTGATGCCATCAAACCATCTCAACCTCTGTCGCCCCCTTCTCCTCCTGCCCTCAATCTTTCCCAGCATCAGGGTCTTTTCCAGTGAGTCAGCTCTTCGCATCAGGTAGCCAAAGTATCAGAGCTTCAGCTTCAGCATCATTCCCTTCCAGAGAATATTCAGGGCTGATTTCCTTTAGGACTGACTGGTTTGATCTTCTTGAGAGATCCAAGGGCCTCTCAAGAGTCTTCTCCAGCACCACAGTTCGAAAGCATCAATTCTTCAGCACTCAGCCTTCTTTACGGTCCAACTCTCACACCTGTACGTTATTACTGGAAAAATCATAGCTTTGACTATACAGACCTTTTTTGGTAAAGTGATGTCTTTGCTTTTTAACACGCTGTCTACAGCTAAACCTTCCATAAGGGAACTCAGTGATTCTGGAATCTCCTCAATTTACCCAGGACAACCACACAGCTCTTCTTCAACATGTGCTAAGACAACAGGGCAGAAGGCAGTCACGAAGGGATGAATTCCCTAGGTAAGGGCTGTTAGTCCTCAGGACAGAGAAGATGCACTGGCTGCTGTCCTGCCTGATTGGGCAGGGAGGGTGAACGGACTATTCAAAAGCCCTCTGGGCCCTTGGGTGGGACCTGAGTTTCTCAAATTCTCAAAGCTGGCACCAGCAAAGTCTTGAACCATGACTCAGAATTAAGCTCTCCATTACCATGTCCACATCTGAGAGACATCGGCTTTATACCCTACCTAAGAAATAACATGAACTCTCTGCCTCGAGAAAAGACTTCCAGGAAGCTTGCCAGTAAAACCAAACCAAATCCCTTTCAAAACATGTACCAGGTTCTGCGGTTTCCAGACAATAGCATCACTGTCCTCCTCCTCCTGGTGCGCGTCTCGGAGGCCTCCACTCCCACCATCTGCTAGTCCTACTGTGTGTCATGGTTTCCTGACCTGGGGATGGGCAGCCAGGGAAGATGGCATTAAAGGGTAATCTGAGGCCTGTGGAGATCTTGAGATCTCATCGAGTGAGCCCCTCCTCCCTCACACAGACAGCTTCCTTCCTCTGAGCCTCTCTAGCGACCTTAGAGAAAGCAGAAAAAATCCTCCACCGCAAGCGAAAAGGCAAAGATACGATGTCTTTCCGACTGGGAGGAATCTTCAGTTCTAGCTAATTACAGCCAGCTCTGGCTCACTTGCTGTGCTGTGATGTGAAGTCCTGAAGCTTCTGTATGGCTCAGCACATGTGGAAAAAAAAAAAAAAAGAGAAAGAGAAGACTGTGCACCAGAAACCAGGAGAAGCACTGGGAGCCACATATGTGCAGGCAGGCATCCCCGGCAGGACGCAGCTTACAATCAGCCCCACACAGCCCTGGTGGAGACACAGGCCGCCCATTAAGGCTTAGAAGTTTTAAGAGGAAGAGCTGGAGGGGAGGAAAAACCCAACAATTAGTAGTCTTAATAAAAACAAAACAAAAAAAAAAGAAAATCCTGGAACCAGTAAACAAGAGGGGAATATTTCACTGAGAAATCATCAGAACAGTCCCACTGTGAGACCCCCTTCCACTAGCATGAAGTGACTTAAGTGTGAAATGATTGATAACTTTCCCCATGGCGGTCAGGATAGACAGAAGAGTGTCCCCATTTTACAGAGCAGGGAAACAATGTCACAGCAGAGCTCTCTGCTAATAAATTCTGGAGGCAATAACAGGCCTAGTCAGAAAGCCCTTGATAATGCATGATTTTTATTTTTCAAAGAGCTTGCTGGTATCTGGCCTGAAGAAGAAAATGATGTATATTCTAGAAGTGTCCGCACTTATATAAGGAAAGGAGTACAGTAAGAATCTAAATTTGTATTTGTTTTTATTTGCTTAAGTAAATGCTAGAAGGAACTAGGCAGAGGGGCTGCTTGAGGAGGGATGGAGGCAGGCGGGGGGGTGGGCACAGGAGTAAAAAAAAAGACTAGTGATGGGTAACTTTTTCTATCTTGATGCTTTCTGCATCATGCAAATGCTACCTATTAAATAATGAAATTAAATGCAAATATACTCTAGAGAAAGATAAAACAGGCACTGAACCCACAGTTTTCCTTCTGAGGGGGGAACAGATGGAGAGAACAGAGTGCAGCACCCTGTTCCTCCATGACGCAGAGATGGGGGAAGGAGAGGGAGTAGGCAACCCCCACTGACCTACAGAGCACCCAGGGGCCCAGACACTTAAGGGCCCTTCTCAAGGTCACCCTGAGACTCACAGACAGAACTGGCACCGAATTCTCCATGCCCTTGTCTGCTGGTCACAGGTGGAGTTGGGTGCTCTCTGAATGAGTGGATGACCAGCACTCATCTTTAAGGAGGGTGAGAGACTCAAGTCAACCAGTTGGTCTGTTTCCTTTTTTATTGTTCTATGCTTCTCTCAACAACTGGAATAAATTCGTGGAAATACAAACTTGAGCACATTGCTCAAATGGCCCCACCAAGTGCCCTTCCTTCAGGCAAAGTCCAAACCCCTTGGCATTTACGGTTCCTAAGACCATGATCGCGGACCCTCTGTCTCATCTCCTGCCCGCTCTGGAGGCATCACATTCTCCACTTGATATAATTTCCTCCCCAGTCGGAATTTTTGTACCTCTGTGGCCCTGCTCACGCTGCTGCCCCTGCCTGGAATGCCTTTCCCTCTTTTCTCCCTTGGGTGGATTCCTACTGACCCTTCAAAATCAAATGCTGCCATTTCTGCTGGGAAGCCACCTCCAGCTCTGGCCTCGCCCCAGCCCCTTGTGGTGAGACACAATGGAGACCTGAGACAAAGCTTGCCCCGGAGACATCTCTCTTCAAGATACATAACACACAAACTTTATGGGACTAAAAGTAACTGTGTGCACATGCAGCTGGGGCAAATTCTGGACCAAAAGACACAAAAAGACAAAAACTCCCAACTGCCATTTATGAAGCACCAGGAGCAAAACTTGGGTGCTGGGAGCAAAAGCAGGGTACTGTGCATGCCCTCTGATACTCAACACCATCACGGGGTGGGCAAACCACCCAAGCCACTCCTCGACCTCAACCTCTGAACACATCCCTACCCTCATCCCATATAAGGGGCCAGTAAAGAAACCTACTACATGTTTTCGCTCCCTCCTGCGGCCGGCGCAGGAGAAGCACCAATAAAGCCTTGCCTGAATTTCCTGTCTGGCCTTTAGTCAATTTCTATTGACCGGGAAAGGCCAAGAATCCTGGTTGGGTATCAACAGTACACAGCTGGTCCCTTGTCTGTGCCCCCATGACACTCTGAATGTCCCTCTATTACAGGACTTCCCATCTAACGTCAGTGATCTGCTTCTGTGTCTGTCTCCCATAAACTGTGAACTCCTGCAAGGCGGGGCCCCTGGCTCTTCTCCTTGATGCCATAGCAGGGCACGCCACGGAGCCGGATGTTTGGAGAGCAGCAGGTGGCACCTCGTAAGTGCCTGCCTCCATTCTAAATGCTCTACGTGTCCATCTAATCCTCACCACCCGAGGAGGTGCGAAGCAGTGTCACAATCTTACAGATGAGGAAACAGGCACTGCAACATAGCTACAAGGCCAGCATGGGCACAGCCAGACTGGGCCCGTGCTTTTAACCACGATGTAATGACACCTATAATCGGTGAATAAATAACTAGAAATCAAGCCCCATTCCTAAAGCAAAGGTCCTCCAGAATCTAACTTCTGCAATTCCAAAGACAGCAGGCACAATGGGGTCAGCACCAAGGAAGGGACCCTCCAAAGCTAATGCAAGCCTTTCAACCACAGGACGGTGTGCCCAGTGGTATGGGATAGCTGGAACAAGGGAGCCCTGACCTCCCGTGACCCTTACACGTTGGCATCTCCTCATCCACAGACACCAGAAAATTCATTCACAATTTCCCATACCCACCCCCAGGGCCACCCTGCATCCTTCCTATTACAATGAAACCTGAGATGCTGAGGTTTCTCCATGATGAGCTAGCTCCAAATGCAATGCACATGGAAAGAAGAGAGATTTACCACTGCTTTTCCATGCCAGCAGCCAGTGGTTTTTGCCTCTGCTCTCCAGAATTCTTTCTTGGAAGCGGGCTGATGATTTATTTGGGCATGAAGGCCAGTATGGGGCCTCTGAAACGCTCAACTGGTGGTGGGGGTCCCTCCAGGATGGGGCTGGGCCTGGCTACCGTTGGTGCCTGATATTCCCAGATAAATAACATGGAAGGATGGTCTGAAAAACTTCCCCCAGGGCCTGGGTTTCCACCATCTTCCCAAACCTGCTCAGAGCTGCACTCAGGGAAGAACAGTTGTTAGGCCTGGTGAGTGAGACTCTTGGCACGCAATCAGGGTAGAAAGAAAACCAGTACCCCAGGGCAACTGAGAGAGGGGAGGAGTCTAAGGGAGAATCAAGTGCAAAGAGAATCAGGTTTGGAGACAAAGACTTTAGGCTGGAGCCTTGGCCCTGCCATTCCCTAAGTTAGGAATTTGGAATTAGTCATTTTACCATAATCACGCCCCATCTGCGAAATAGGTTAACAGCTTCCTCATGTGTTGCGAGGAACAAATGGAATATTATAAACAAAAGGGCTCTGTAATCTGAATAGTGAATTCAGAACCTGACTGTTAGAATTGCCAAGGAATTCCCTTTAAAAAATTATAGATTTCTGGATCCTTCTTAAACCTACTGAATTAAGAGTCTCTGGGGGAACAGGAACCCGCATTTTAAAAAGCTCCCTGTGTGCTTCTGAAGCATGGCTGTAACTTTTAAAGCACTGTACAAAGGTTGCCGTTATTGTAATTTTATGGTCAAAGAAATACTAGTCTGAGTATTATGTTTCAGGAGTACCCCTCTGGAGCTGCCTGTCAGACAAGTGGAAGATTTCTAAGGGATGTGACTTCCCGATGGATGTCCAGAGAAGAAGCCCAACTCTGGACCAAGCTGAAGCTTGGGTATCCATGAATATGAGAAGGGCAGCCCTCCATGGGTCTATGTCTCATCTGTGTAGGTCCCTTCTGCCACTGAGCATCCTTCTAGGAAAAGAATGGTCCCCAGACACACAGACATTCCCCATGCTGCCCCCTCAGAACCTGGCAGAATCCACGGTAGGATGCTGCAAGCTAGAAATGGACTACCGCAGGAAAGGCAATCATCAAGGGTTTGATACTTGAGCTCCAGGGGTGCAGGGGAGAACCAGAGAACACCTGGGGAGGTCAAAGGCTGCAGGCCAGGAAGTGGGAGCACCAAAGACCTGAGACAGACTGGGCCACTGACCAAGAGTACTCTTAATCGAGTCACTACCCCGATGGCACCTCTGTTTTCATCTGTAAAATGTGGATACTACTTGTTTATTACAGGAAGCTACATGCGAGTCAAATGAAATAACAGACGTGAAGGGTTGCAGAGCATGATGGAAAACCACATGAATTCAATGCAATGTTTTTATTCTTTAAAACCATTATGACTAATATGCTGTACCGTGAATATGGAACATTCTCCAAGGAATTAAAAGTATGTGCAACTGGTTCATTCAATAAAAAGTATCCTCTATGAATATCATTCTCAGCCTCCCCAAGGAAAAGAAGTCTCACTCTAAGAGACATCCCCAAAGAAGGAATGGCATGTTCCTAAATTTCACCCACTAAGAGTTGGGCATGCCGATGAAAGCACTAAGATTTGCTGGGGAGCTATGAAGTCTAAGAGGTTATGTTAGGTAACAACATAGGAGGGTTAAGAGTGAGCAAATTCTTTGGGGTAAAGAGGAAAGAGATCCTGGAAGGCTTTTCGAAACCACTAAGTAACAAATGTAGCTCCCACCTCCAGCCCACGCACCACTGGAAATAACTTTAAATAATGCATCTGAGAATGTCTACAGAACAGGCAGTCTGGATTCAGGACTTTTAAAGGGATGGTGTTCCAACGAGGATCTTCTCAGGGAAACCATCTTGAGCATCACTGAATTCTTAGTCCAGATCATCCTGACAAATATCCTCAGGCAAATCTGAGCTAGAACTAAGATCCTGGGATGGTAAGTACCATCAGATGGAAAAAGAATCTATGGAGGAAAAGGACAAGTGGCCCTTCCAAACACCATGCTCCCACTCCTATCCTCAACAGTGTGACAGTTCACTCACTCTAAGTGAACAGAGTTCAATAAAGAGCTGGGCTAGTCATTAGGAATCTGTTGTAAAAATTGACCTATAGTGTTTATTAATGTTAATAAATATTAGTGGAACATCTACCATGTGTCAGGCATTGTTCTTGTCCTGGGGATGCAGCAGTGAATGAAATATACAAAAATCTTCATCCTCATGTGGTTTATGTTCTCAGAGAGAGGACAGATAATAAATAAATATCTGCATATTATGATAAGAACTTTGGAAGGGAACAAAGCAACGAACAGTGTGAAGGGATTCCTGTTTTATATAGGGCAGTTTGATGAGATGATAAATGAACTAGCGAGGGAGGGAATCATGTGGATCTCTATGTGAAGAGCCTTCCTGGCAAGTACAGAAGGCCTGAGCAGGAGCATGTTTCATATATTCAAGAAACAGCAAGCAGATCAGTGGCTTTGGTTCAAAGAGCGAGGAGGCGGGTACAAGGAGACGAAAGAAACTCAGAGAAATGCCAAGGAAACATACCAGATAGAAACCTGAAGACTAGATCTTACTTTGACCCTGATGGGAAAAACATGGGAGGTGTTGTGAGCCATGAAGTGATATAATCCATCCTACGTTGGATGAGAAGTGAAGTGGTCAGTGTTTCAGCCCGAGATCCTTCAACATATAGAAGTGAGGGGATAAGTCAGAGCAGAAGCAACTAATGAAGGGGGATCAAGACAAGAGACTCCTGGCAGGCAGGTGTGCTTAAGGAAGGAAGGAAGGGGTCACCTGGCTCAAACACCACTGATGGACACATGGAGGACTGAGAACTGACTGAATCTACATGCCGAGGTCATTGCCAACCATGACAAGAGCAGTTTGGGCAGAAGGTGGACTAAAAGCATGGCTGGACTCAATTTACAAGAGGAGGAAACGAAGTAGAAACAGCCAGAGCAGATGACACTTCAAGAAGTTTTATTCTTGAAGGATCTGTTTCTAATGCTTTAGGCTTTTGCAAGAGAGAAACAGCTGCAATGATCTCTCAAGATGCTAAGCTAGGGACTTCCCTGGAGGTCCAGTGGTGAAGACTTCGCCTTCCAATGCAGGGGGTGGGGGTGCAATTCTTGGTGAGGGGGGGCTAAGATCCCACATGCCTTGAGGCCAAAAAACCAAAATATAAAGCAGAAGCAATACTGTCACAAATTTAATAGACTTTAAAAATGGTCCACATGAAAAAAATCATAAAAAAAAAAAAGATGCTAGGCTGGACTGTTACAACCTCTGATCAGAGGCTCTTTTTTTTTTCTTTCCGTTTTACTGAGATGTAATCAACACACAGCACTGTGTAAGTTTAAGGTGTGCAGCATGATTTGACTCACATACATCATGAACTGATGACCATAATAGGTTTAGTGAATAGTCACCACTTCATACAGATGCAACATTCAAGAAATAGAAAAAAAATATATATATATATATATATTTCTCTGCTTGTGGTGAGAATTAATAGGATTGGCTTTCTCAACAATTTCAGACACTCCTTGACTTATATGATGGGAAAAGAGCTTGGCTCTGAGAACTAATAATATGTATATACTTCAGGTCTTCCCCTCTCAGAGACCCATTTAGAGAAAGAGGAAAGACAAGGAAAGAGAAGTGAAAAAGGAGGCAAGTGAATATGTAATATTTTAAAGAGTTTCAGGTCACTGAAAGGTTCCTAAATGGTTTCTTTTTCCATCACCAACATCACTAAAGTAACTCAAATTTCCACATACTCCAGAAAGTTCCCCAGGTAAATTTAGGACACACATAGAACTCTGGGTATTAGTGAATCTCTAACCCTCACCCAACCTTTGAAGAGAAAAATGAAGCTCAGAGAGGGAATGACTTTCTGGCTCTTTCAGGCATTAGTTGTGTGGTACGGGGCAGTTTCTTTTAACCAAGCTCAATGCATCAGTTAATCCATCTGTAAAACAGACAATTATAATACCCACCACCTTGCGTTGTAACAAAGATTAAGATAATCAATACATATGCGAGTCTTAGAACAATGGCACATGGTAAATGCTCAAAAATCATTACTTTTAATTGCAATTGAGCAAGTCCATCAAAGGATTTGTATCATACTGGAGGAGCAAGGTAAGGTAGAACCATCCTTTTTCTACTAAAAATTGATGAAAATCCTAACAAAGAACCTTATCTTCCTCTCTAAAAAAGACACACTCCATGAGTTAGCTTTTCATCTCTGACCCTCTATCATCCCTTTATTCGTTCCAATCACAAAGATACTTTATTCCAGGCTATTACTATTAACACAACAAATACCATTATTGAGTGTTTCAGGAGCCCTTCATTATTTGCTTTTACATATATTATACTTTGGGCTTCCCTGGTGGCTTACATGGTAAAGAATATGCCTGCAATGCAGGAGACCCGGGTTTGATCCCTGGGTCTGGGAAGATCCCTGGGAGAAGGGAAAGGCAACCTGCTCCAGTATTCTTGCCAGGAGAATTCCATGGACATAGGAGCCTTGCGGGCTACTGTCCATGAGATCGCAAAGAGTCAGGCACTACTGAGCGACTAACACATATACTTAATCCTCACACAAACCTGTGAGGCAAGTTACTACCTCTATTTTACAGACCAGGAAGTCAGTGCTCAAGGGTTAAATAACTTGTCCAGGATCATACAGCTAAAGGCAGCAGAGTTGAGAAAACCCAACACCATCGGACTCCATATGCTCACTCCTTCCACAAGCCGACACAACTCTCAAGGCTGATACCACATACTGACGTCCCAGGGAGCTGCCAGGAACCCAGGGCTCCGGGGCTTTCTTATAGGTCATTTTAGAACAGGAAAAGGAGTTCTATCTGACTTGTATTTTACACATCCAACTAGATACGTGTACATCTACTTTCTTGGAGGTATTTAAAACTTGGGTGAGAAATCCACTTACAGTTGAATTCATTCTCACCAAGCAAGTGCTGGCCTGGTGTCATGGGGGCTGGGCCACTGGCGGGTGTGGGGGGGTGGTGGGTAGTGGGGAAGGGAACAGGAAATCATTTGCTGGTGGTTGACCAAGCCCCCAGTGACTTCTCAGAGTTACAAAACTGCCACCAACAGTCGCAGCAGTTCCTGGAGAACGAAAAGCTTGGGGTCGGCCAGAAGGCACCTGTGGTGACATCACGGGGCAGAGCAGTGGAAAATATACAATCTCCAAGGGCTCGTTTGCCCCTCTGTGAACACAGAGTGCTGGAAAGCTGATTACAGCCACCACACCCCCAACCCCAAAGAGGGCAGTGGACACTCACAAGTGCCTCTGCTGCTGGTCATGTTTCTCCCTCTATCGATTGGTAGCCCCAGCCACAACTAATGCATGTGGCAGAGCCCACAGGATCCAGATGGCCTAGTAGGGGGTGGGGGTGGGAGAGGATTCCCATTCCCGAGAATCCTGAGCTGAGATGTCAGCTCCTGCAAGGACATTTCTTCCACAGTGACAGGTCCTTTAGCTTCTGATGGAATATTGTGGGTAGGATCACTTCCTTAGGAGTGGTGGAGGGACCCAACACTCCCACTGTCAGTCCAGGCTGTAGCCATTCCCAGGCAGGCAATGAAGATTTTTGGAAAGTAGGTCTTGGAACGGAAGAGAGGGAAGAGAAGAGAGAATCTTCCTGTCGCTGGGCCATGCTTGCTTCTGCGGAGACTGCAGGGAATCTGGCAATAATGGAAGATTATCCTGGGACCTGAGGGAATAGAGGGCTCTGCCACATGGAGGCAGCCAGACCCAGGCTGAGAGGCAGCCTTGAGGGAACCCCATGAGACTGGGCTGGACCTAAGAGTCACCCTGATCCTGAAAGGCTGCTCAAGTCTTGTGCAGCTTGTTACACTGTGGCCTCAGCTGTGTTACGGGAAACTCGGGCTGAACCTGTCTCTCTACTTGGGCAGGAGAGGAGGAGGAGGAGGCATGACTCTGTAATTGACTTGGCTTCCTCTGTGACCCACACAATGTGGAGGTTGGCCAGCCATGCCCTAAGTCTTTCACTGTGAGGAATAGGGGAGTTTTTCCTTTTATCCACCCCCCATCCCCCTCAACCATTCTGGGACACAGCCTGCAGCCTGTTCTGATACCCAAAGATCTGGATATCTGGACTTTACAGACAAGAATTTTATTCCATCGGGCCATATTCCAGTTGTGTTATCTGCCCGGTGGAGAGATTATGTGTCTATAACCCAGGCTTCTCTATGGAGCAGCCAAGACTAGAAGGGAAGAGTCCCTAGGCCTCAGAAGATGAAATGGCCTCGTAACGGCCCAAGACTCAGGGTGAACAGAGAGCCCTTACTGTGGTTCAGCACCAATCCTACTCGTGTCTCCAGAATCCCGTTCCTCTATGGGTTCTCACCAGCTCCAGCTTGCTGCCACCACCACACGGATTTTCTGCCCCAACAGAGGAACATGACATGACCATAAAATTTCGCCTCCAAATCCTCTCTCTGTGGTCCCCACTGCTTCTAAACCCCATGCAGAAGGTGAGAAAGTAGTAAAGAGAAGGAAGAAAAGCATTTGAATCTCAGCCATTCTTGGAATGTTTTCAAAGGAGTGGAAAATATAATTATGAGTAAAATTCACGGGGCTGAACTCCAGGACCCCGAGTCTTTGAGGGAGGGGTGCTGACTCTGTGGCAAACGGTCCCAAAACTAGGAGAGGCCACAGTAGAGGCTGAAGACCTCTCTCTCTCTCTGTGGTTTGCAGAACCTGGCAATGGTTGGGAAGCCATATGTTGTGTTCTGAGATTCAAGCATAAACTTCTGCTGGATGTTTGGATTTGGGTTTTTTAATTATTCCCTGTTTCAAAAAAGAGAGAGGAAAAAAGGAGTGTGTGTATGTGTGTCTGTGTGTGCTTCGAAGGAGGGGGGCAGTAGGAGGACAAGAGGAGCATATTATGGACTTTCTGATCAGCATTTCTCCCACGAGATGTGCTGTGTCTCTTCTGGCAAGAGATGGAGTCAATGGCCCTCAACAACAGCTCAGTCAAAACCCCACCAGTCACAGGTGCCTACTGATGCAGAAGCTTCCTGGATGGTCGCTGCCAAAGCACAATAAACCAGTGGGTGCCCTGTCTCCTTCCTCATGGACAATGAGAGCAAAGTGAAGACTCTCCTGCAAGAGGCAGCCATCTTCCCCAACGGGAGCGAGTCCAAGTCAAGGAGTTATACGCCACCCCCCCCCCCCAACTGCCAATCAATAAGAACAAGAAATAACACTTCCTGAGTGTTATTTATATACCAAGCAACATGTAGGCCTTTGACATTTATCTCACTTAACCTCCAGAACTCTATGGTATAGCTACTATTATTATGCCCATTTTACAGATGAGCAAAGGAGAGGTAAATCATTTCTTCACAGTTATGCAAATAGTAAGAGGGACCCAGAGTCAGGCTAGGTGTGCCTGGCACCTCTGCTCTTAACCACTATCCCACTCATGCCTCATCAGCTGGCATGGCTTCACTGGTAAGGCAAGGCTAAGAGGAGGAAGCACATTGGTCAAGTGTTTGAGCTTAAAATCTGCCACCATTAGTATCTCCAGTTTTCTATTGAATACATTTGTCCCCAGTCACACCATGAAGCAGCAGCACAGCCAGGATTCAGAGTCGGGACTGAGCTTGATCCTGTGCTTTCTCCTCTTCATCATGCTGTCTTTGGACCAGACTCCTGGAGGAGGGGAACTGCCTCTCAACGGCTTCAAGTGTTAAAGTAAAAGTAGAAGAGGAAGCTCGGAAATTTCTCTTAAATATCCCGTATGTATGTTTAGCTGCGACTTGGAGAAAGACTTGAACCTGAGTGCCAGTCGGTAGCCATTTTAGGGAGGTGGATTTGTGAGGAACTTCCTAATCATGGAATATGTCCAGAGACCGAATGGATCATCTTGTAAGATGGAGAGCTCCTCGACCATGGTGAGGGTTGGGGGCATGTTCCCAGCACAGTCCTGATGAACATTTGGTGGTATTCCCCTGATAGAGGGAGCTTGCAGGGATCACTCTTGCTTTGGCTGTCTAGTATCTGAGCGCCACTCTTATTAGGGGCATCCCAATAAGGGTGAGAAGGGAGCCCCCTAAGTAAGCGATGGGGCAGGTGTTCTCTTTTGACTTTCTCTCAGATGATATACAGACAAATGACCTGGACTTAGCCAATCAACTCCTCCTGTTAAAGACCTGGACCCTTAAAGGGGTGACCAAAAGTACAGAGATGATGGCAGCAGTGTCCTTGGTTCCTATTTTCAGAACCTGGTCATCCAGGTTCCAGGCCAGTGCCGTGAGCTACACAGAAGCTGTTTTGTTCCCAGCCAGGCGTGGTAGATCAGGTACTCGAGCTGGCCACACATCTGGGTTACCAGTGCACTCAGTCAAAATACACCTTCCACATCCCCAGGTCTACCATGACCAAGTGCATCAGAGTCTTCAGGGGGAACACTCTGAACATCACTACTTTTTCAAAGCTCCCCAGGTGATTCTGACATGTAGCCAGATTTGTCAGCGACTAGAATAGTAAACTCTAAGTCCCCAAGATAAAATACTCTGATTCTCTGAACATTTCTTACCAAGAATTTGGGCAGGGCTCTCAGAAAAAGGCAGGATGTCTATATTTACATTTGCTAACAAGAAGTTTAACTCCCTGGACAAGTAGCATACACTCCCAGATGCTAAGGCTATGATTTTCCTTCTATTGCCACAGAATATTTCTCCCCAAGGGCTTTCCCATCTACAGATCTTGACCTTCGCCGGTACTACTCCACACCTTTAAGATCTGCTACAACGTCAGCCAACCAGAAGGCTTTTGACCTCCCACAAGGCCTCCCTTCACTGATGCTGTGTTGAGGATTTACCACGTACCTTCCATGCACCTGAGGGAAAGCATCATCTCCACCCTGAGCCCCGACTTCCCTGCCTGAAATGGGGAACACTGACCAAGCTCCTTTGTCCAGTCTCACAGCACAAGAAGGCTGAGCTGCTGGGGCATCATGATCTCCCAGTTCTGGTTAGAAGGCTCAGAAAGTTACCATTTATAGAGAAAAAGGATGACTTTCTAATGAACTTTCTGGGGCTCAGCTCAAAAGCATACATTCCTGTATGCTTCTGGCTCACCCCTCCTGAATGGAGCAAAATCCCCAATTCTTCTGGAAACAACTGTTTTTAAGAAGCTGTACTTGAAGCTTACATGGTTCTGGGGTTTGCGTGTGCACATGTATGTAAATACACATGTATGTCTGCACCTGTCTTCAAAATCATGGGGGGGAAGGGACCTTGCAGTCCCCACTGACTCCGCTCCTTGCCTCCCAGCATTTGAACTCTTCCAGGTGGGACATCCCATGGGGCAGAGAATTCCAGAGCACCCCCGGAAGCCCTCCTGGTTCTCAACAAGGCTGGAGAATCAAGATATGAGAACCTACTGGATCCTATGCCAACCCATCGCTGGGGGATTGGGTGGGGGGGTGGGGAGCAGGATGGAAGGAGGCGTGAGCACCTCTGGGTCTATTTGGGCTGCTGAGAAAGCCTGTCTCATGTGAAGCCATGCCCCCCTCTCTGAAGGAAGTTTCCAAGTCCATCCTGGGCATGGATCCACTGAGGCAGCTCCTTAGGAAAGCTGGCTGACCTCCTCACCCTAGAGCGGCCACTGCCCACAAGAGGACCTCGGGGACAGTGTGGCCATCTGGTTTCTGTACAATCTGCATCCGTACAGCGCACAGAAATTTATCTTCCAGCGCCTTCAAAATGTACACAGCTGAATTCTGCTGCTGACTTTGGCACTTGTTCCTGGTATCTGAGAAGAACAGATTCAATTAAAAAGGAAGTAACAGATGCTGCAAATCACTCCCTCATTTTCAGGGAAGTTTTTTTTTTTTTTTTTTTTTGAGTGGCCTGAATTACTTGATGATGAACAGCCATGCAGCACCAAAAAAAAAAAAAAAAAGCTGGCATGACAACTTGTAACTTGGCTCCCAACCAAGGGGAAGCTGTGGGTTCTCCCTCCGAGGTGGTCTCTATGCCCTGGCACATTCCTTTGTCTGCTGTGGGTATTGTTATGGAGAGGCCTGGAGGGGGAGGATGGGCAAAATGAATCCTGCAGTGATTTTTAGCCTTGAGATTCTTTGCTTTGACTCTCCTGTCCTCACAGTATCCCAGAGAGGGCGGGTGTGTGGACCCTGGGGACGAGATCAGCACGCCCCATTTTATTTATTTTATGGCAGCACCTTGAAGCATCTGTGGGCCTAGTTTCCTGAGCAGGGATCAAACCTGTACCCCCTGCGTTGGAAGCACCGTCTTAACCACTGGACCGCCAAGGAAGTCCCATCATTCCCACTTTAGAGGGTGAAGAAGAAAAGCTCAGGGCATGAAATTGAAAAAAGGTAAGTCACTTGGTCATGTCCGACTCTCTGCAACCCCATGGACTGTAGCCTACAGGGCTCCTCTGTCCGTTGGATTTTCCAGGCCAGTATACCGGAGTGGGTTGCCATTTCCTTCTCCAGGAGATCTTCCCGACCCGGGGATCGAACCCAGGTCTCCCACATTGCAGGCAGACACCTACCATCTGAGCCACCAGGGCAAGCAGGGGGTCTGCCTAAACACAGGACATCAGTTCTGTCAGAAACCTCGGCTCTTTTCCCACATGTCTGTGCCCAGTGTGCAGAGCGAGACGGCAGAGGCCAAGGCCAGGCTAACATTTCCAGGGAATGTGCTGACAAGCGTCCTGGGCGGATGTTTTCCTAGGAGGCAGCCTCACAGTGCACTAGAGAGTTGCTGTGCCCAACCTTCCTTGCCCACTTCTCAGCCCTGCTTTCCCCCTTACCCATCCTGGTTTGATCTTAGCTCCTCCCTGCCTGTGTCCTGTGAGCCTGCCTAGGACTCATGGGCAACAACCTAGTCACTGATGACCTGAGAGGGGGACCCACCTCTCTGGAGAGAGAGGCAAGAAAAAAGGAAGGAAGGAGATGGATTTGAATGGGATCCAATTGCTTTCTTCTCTTCCCCCTAAGCACTAAAGTACTAAAAACATGAATTCCAGGGGTGGGATTGAGGATGGCGTCCTCCCTGCTAAAATGTATCTGTTGCAGAGATTCTTGGAATCTGAACTGCAAGCTGAGAAGCTTCCTTGCCAGAGATTTTAACAAGGGAGGACAGGGGCTTCCTTGGGAACCCTGGCTGAAGGGATCCTGCCTGGACACAGAGGCCCTGAGTCAGGATTGCTCAGAGTTTGCTTTCTATGAATGTTGCTTCCAACAGCCCTCAATCAACTGTCACCTCCCCTCGCCTTCACCTCCTTCCTGACCCTATAACTTTACTGGGCTCCTTATTTTCAGAAGCAGTTGTCAAGATAATTTTTTTTCCTCTATAGACTACCAACGAAAGGCATGCCTTACAGGTGAAGACTGTCCTAGAAAACCCAGAAGGTATGCTTAACTGTTTCTACTACCTCTCAACCACCTCCCCCGACTCCCTGCTCCCCAGACCCTCCACCTGGGAGGCTGTGGAAAGACAGCACATGAGCTCTAGGGGAGTGGTGTGCAGCACAAGCTGTGTTTCCAGAGCCCACCAGTTCCGCCTCCCAACTTCCCCAGGATGCACTTTTTAGGGCCACCTCCACCCTCGTCACTTCTGCTTTAGCACCTTTACTGTCCCATTGTGGCTTGGCCAAGGTCAGCTACCATTAACTGCCACTCAAGATCACAGAGTTCTGGAGGCAAAGGGTGGGGACCCTACAACCAGCCAGACAAGGATTTCACTTCTGGCTCCACCACTTTTCTGATGGGGAGTGTCAGGTATGGGGCTACATGTCTGAGCCTTCTCCTTGAAAAATGGGAGGGGGCTGGAGCTGCCTAGCAGAGGGGTGGGGACGCAGGGGAAGAAAACACATGCAAAGGATGGCACCATGCCTGGCATGGCATCAGCCTGCAAACATTGGCCCCCACCATCTCCCCAGCTCACAGCACAATCCCGGACTTGTTCTCCCTCCTGCTCCCAGATGTCTTTCCTAAACTGCATTTATATCTTCTAACTTTACTTCTGTTGGTCTCACCTTCCCTTGTGGGGACCTGGAAGGCCAGACTGTGTCATTTATTATCCATCATCTTACATCTATGAGTTAGAATTCTCTCTTAATCCCAGACAAGTGAATGAATGAATGAACACAAACAAAAAATGGCTTAGGGCTCTAGCTTTCTGAGACCTTGTGATGATCTCTTCCAAGTCTCTGGGAGAAAAAGCTGGGTGGGGACTCAAATTCCCCATCTGCAAAAGCCGTGGACTAGAGAATTCCACTCAGGATGCCAGCAGTTTGTGGTGGCTGTTGAGCACAGGCACACACCTGACACGTTAAGCATCAGCTGCTGAGGTCATTTTCACCACCCTTAACAAGGAATCGAAGCAGCAGGACGCACACTGACTCTCTAATCCTCCCCACACCCACACCCACTGGCCTTCTCATTCTGAGTTACTGAAGTTAAAGCTCATGTATCAGGCAGCACACCTGGCCAGCTCTACTGGGACTGAACTGTAAGCGATGAATCCCTGCTCTTCCCTGAAACCTTCACTTCTGAAATCCCATCATTCCCAAATTCTTGTGGTATAGATATCAGTGTTGCCCTCTGACTGAAGCTTCTCTTCAAGCAGCCTACATTTTACAAAGAAACACAAAGTTCTGGTAGACAAAAAAGTAACCCTCTGCCACCCTCCCCCCCCGCAAAAAAAAAAATCAACAACAACTGGCTTAAAACTCAACGTTCAAAAAACCAAGATCATGGCATCCAGTCCCATCACTTCATGGCAAATAGATGGGGAAAAGTGGAAACAGTCACAGACTTTTTTGGGCTCCAAAATCACTGCGGATGGTGACTGCAGCCATGAAATTAAAAGACGCTTGCTCCTTGGAAGGAAAATTATAACAAACCTAGACAGCGTATTAAAAAGCAAAGATATCACTTTCCCAACAAAGGTCTGTATAGTCAAAGCTATATTTTTTTTCCAGCAGTCATGTATGGATATGAAAACTGTGGTGTTGGAGAAGACTCTGGAGAGTCTCTTGTACTGCAAGATCAAATCAATCAATCCTAAAGGAACTCAACCCTGAATATTCATTGGAAGGACTGATGCTAATCCTCCAATACTTTGGACACCTGATGTGAAGACTCAACTCATTAGAAAAGACCCAATGCTCAGAAAGATTGAGGGCAGGAGGAGAAGGGGGCACAAAGGATGAAATGGTTGGACGGCATCACCAATTCAACGGACATGAGTTTGAGCAAACTCCGGGAGATGGTGAAGGACAGGAAGCCTGGCGTGCTGCAATCCATGCGGTCACAAAGCTGGACACGACTGAGGGACTGAACAACAAGACGTAAAGGTACAGATAGGGAAAGAAGGTGAAAAGTTTCAAGGATGAGTTTCTCCTGTGTAAGCAAGCTGGGTCTGGGGTTGTCATGAGAAGGCTCCCCACATTCAGGAGAGGGGATGGGGAATGACCAAGTGCTAAACATGTGTACCCCAGGCACCATGCTGGATGCGTTACATTTTCCCATTACGCTCTCTTAACAACTACGACACAAGGATCATTATACATGCTCTGCCCATGAGAAAACCTGAAGTCCAGATGGAGACTTATCCCATGTTACATGTCTCCTAGAACATGGAGACCAAACTCAGAACATCCAACTTTGAGATGTTCTGATTCCAAAACCCACTGGGCCTTTTGAAACAAAGTGAATGGTACTGTCTATTTGACAGCAGATCTTGTTGGATGCATGAACACACAGGTTACTCCAAATCAAACTCAAGTTTACATGACTTGAGGGAAATTTCCTGGAGAACAGTCATGTGTCTCACATCTGAGGCCCTCCTCCTCCTGCTTGCTCTTCTGTAGGATGCTGAGGATAATGAGAACCTTCAAGACCCTGGCTCTCTGTCCCCTTCCTTAACAGAGAGAACATGGAGTCTCCAAAGAGAGACTTGTTAACAGTCGGAACTAGAAACCAGGTGTGCAGATTCCTGGCCCAGTGCCTCTCTACTAGTATTACAATAATGTCAGGAGAAGAGATGGCCAAAGAGGGGATTCATCACAGGATCCATGAATCATGAGGATTATTATAAAGGAGCCTAGCTGTTCATTCCTACTGAGGGAGACAAAGAGTCTAATAGACGTTAACTGTAACCTGATATTTAGGATACTTATTCATTCAACAAATACATATTTATCAGGCATTGTGTTTAGTAAGGACCAAAAAAAAAAAGATAAGTTGTCAGGGACCTCCCAGTCTAGCGAGAAAGAGGCTCAATCAAATAATTATCTTTTATCATGGTAAGCAGGGATTTCCAGGTGGTTCAGCAGTGAAGAATCCACCTGCCAAAGCAGGAGACAACAGTTTAAAGATCCCCTGAAGAAGGAAATGGCAATCCACTCCAGTATTCTTGCCTGGAAAATCCCATGGACAGAGGAACCTGGCAGGCTACAGTCCATGGGGTCACAAAGAGTCAGACACGATGATGATTAAGCGGTTGTCAGCAGGACTGTGATCATGACTAAGTAAGGGCCAGAACAAAGTATGAACAAGGGGCTTGGGTGGCCCAGAGGAGGAAGGGCACATAAGCTCTCTTGTCAGGAGTTTCACTGGGAAGATAAAATAGAAGGGCATCAAGCAGAGAAGGCACAAGCCAAGAAAGGCTCCGACTTCCCATCAGGGCCAGGAAGAAAGTACATCTGACCCCATGAGTCCACTTATATGCATATTTTTTCAATAGTGAATACTACAGTTATTTTTTTAAACTTTTATTTTTAAAATTAATTTATTTATTTTAATTGGAGGCTAATTACAATATTGTAGTGGTTTTACAGTTATTTGTTGAATCCATGGACCCAAGGAGGATCAATGCCCCTAAACCCCAAGGGCCAACTGTATGGGAAAAGGCTGCTGAACTGCTTTGTAGAATCCTTTAGCATAATGAGCAGAAAAGTGTTATATGCCTGATGGCTTATAAGAAGATGGGTAGATCAGTTGGTCCCAGATATTTGCATTTTACGGCCCAATGCGTTTTGAAAGCAGGGGCCAGTGGGGTTTGAGTGGACTCATGGAGTTGTTAACTTTTCATTTACAGGGAATCTTATTCTAAAGTCTCCACTCTCAGTTATCACCGTGATTCATAACAGAAAGGTTTTATTTCAAAAAAAGTAGGAAGGATACAACCTCAGAGTAAGAGGCACTTCTACCCAAAGAAGACCAGCTGGAAACTTTCCACCAGTTCTCGCTTACTTATTTCACTTTGGACTAACAACATTGATAAGATTTGAGACCAAAGGCAGAGTTGAAGAACAAAGCCCATCAGCCCTAAATTTAAATTTAGACCAGTTTAAATAAAGGCAAACCATTTTCTTCTATCTAGAATGGTAAAATCTTCTGCTTGGCATACAAAAAATAATTTATAGGTATGTGCAACTGAAATTCCCCATCTTATCGTATCTCTTCAGAATATGAACTAAGCTGTAAGCTATTAGTTTTCTATACATTTATGACTCCTTGGTATTCCTTCTAGCCAAGATTTTTAGACCTATCCATCTATACATGTCTTCTGAAAGACTTCCACTCCTCTTCAGATTCCAACATTAGGAGAACAATAAGCCTAAAATTCACTGTTCTGAAGTCTATCCCCAAAAAAGGCCATCCCCCAAACACACACACACACACCCCTCCACCCCAACACACTCTGATGAGGATCAGTAATTCCCCAAGGGAATCTTGTATCCAAGGTACCAGAGTAAAATGCAAAATGTACACTGTCACTTCATATCCCAAACTGCTGGCAACAAAACCTCTTCTCCAGATCTTTATGGAAGGAACTTTCCCACAGCTGGCCAGGTGTACAAACAAGATCTCTGACTGCCTGTGTGTGCTCAGGTTATAGAAGCCACCAAAAGGGTTAGGTTAGGATTGAGAAGAGAGGTCTCAAATTTACCTTTTCAACTCTGCTTGGAAATGGATGAATGATTCTTCCAAATAACTCACACATTCTCAAGTCCCATGCCTTAGATCTGAATCTGGGAGCAGCATTAAAAACTAGAGCTTTGGCAGATAAGAGAATGTTTTTTTAATCTTCTTTCTTTACCATGAACATTTTTTGATTCACGAAGAAGAGCTGTTAGGGCGTCAGGTGGCCTGAGGCCTGGACCCAGTCAGCCAGTTTGTGCACCAGTGCCTCAGGGTGACTTGCGGAGACTGACACCATACCTGCCATCACAGGATTCCAGCTGGTCACCTGCTTGCTTCACAGCCTCTGAGGACGGAGCTGGGCAGAACACGGGCAGCACAAAGTCTGGTGACAAAGATGGCCGGTGTGGATGGGAAGGTCAGAAAGAATCCACCTCCACTTGCCTGCTCACAAGGCCTCTCAACCTATTAACAGATCACCTGAGGTAGCTGGTGATGGGGATGCCCCCCGGGTTGGGGACATTCAAGGCCATTGGCAAAGAAGCTTCTGAGCCACACAAGAACATCAGGGATGGTAGCTCCTGGGCAAACAGTCTCTCTTCATTAGGACTAGGAAAGCAGCGCTTGCTTCTACAGTTTTTATGAAAAATTACTATGGTGTGTAGAGGAAAGGGGTCATTGGCCCTCAGACAGTGGACTGTGGGATCTTGGGTTGCTTGGTGGTGGTGGTGGTGGAGAGGATTTTAGGCTGAGCCAGCTGCAGCCTCAAAGTCACTTCCCTTTGGGAGTTGTGAGCTTGGCTGGCAGCTGGGAGGGCCACCTGGGTCTCTCTGGGCAGGGCCCAGCTGGAGAGCTGAGATGTGGCCAAATGTGTCATCTTGGCCAGGTTAGCACCTGCCTCCTCCCTCCACTGAAGTAACTAGATTTGGAGTCCTAACACAAATTCTTCCTTAAGCATAGGTCTTTTCATCTGGGTGGCTTTATTTTCCTTTCTTCTATCCCCTGAAGGTGGCCTGTTTCTACCCACTGCCACCTCTAGAAAGTGTGGTCCTTAAAGAAACCCGGGATAAAGTTCTCTATTTAAAAAATAATAATTTAATCCCTATCAAACTACCAACGGTATTTTTCACAGAACTAGAACAAATAATTTCACAATTTTTATGGAAATACAAAAAACCTCAAATAGCCAAAGTAACCTTGAGAAAGAAGAATGGAACTGGAGGAATCAACCTGCCTGACTTCAGACTATACTACAAAGCCACAGTCATCAAGACAGTATGGTACTGGCACAAAGACAGAAATATAGATCAATGGAACAGAATAGAAAGCCCAGAGGTAAATCCACGAACCTATGGTCACCTTATCTTCGACAAAGGAGGCAAGGATATACAATGGAAAAAAGACAACCTCTTTAACAAGTGGTGCTGGGAAAACTGGTCAACCACCTGTAAAAGAATGAAACTAGAACACTTTCTAACACCATACACAAAAATAAACTCAAAATGGATTAAAGATCTAAATGTAAGACCAGAAACTATAAAACTCCTAGAGGAGAACATAGGCAAAACACTCTCCAACATAAATCACAGCAGGATCCTCACACATCCCAGAATTTTAGAAACAAAAGCAAAAATAAACAAATGGGACCTAATGAAACTTAAAAGCTTTTGCACAACAAAGGAAACTATAAGCAAGGTGAAAAGACAGCCCTCAGATTGGGAGAAAATAACAGCAAATGAAGCAACAGACAAAGGATTAATCTCAAAAATATACAAGCAACTCCTCCAGCTCAACTCCAGAAAAATAAATGACCCAATCAAAAAATGGGCCAAAGGACTAAACAGACATTTCTCCAAGGAAGACATACAGATGGCTAACAAACACATGAAAAGATGCTCAACATCACTCATTATCAGAGAAATGCAAATCAAAACCACAATGAGGTACCATTACACGCCAGTCAGGATGGCTGCTATCCAAAAGTCTACAAGCAATAAATGCTGGAGAGGGTGTGGAGAAAAGGGAACCCTCTTACACTGTTGGTGGGAATGCAAATTAGTACAGCCACTATGGAAAACAGTGTGGAGATTTCTTAAAAAGCTGGAAATAGAACTGCCATATGACCCAGCAATCCCACTTCTGGGCATACACACTGAGGAAACCAGATCGGAAAGAGACACGTGCACCCCAATGTTCATCGCAGCACTGTTTATAATAGCCTGGACATGGAAGCAACCTAGATGCCCATCAGCAGACGAATGGATGAGGAAGCTGTGGTACATATACATCATGGAATATTACTCAGCCATTAAAAAGAATTCGTTTGAATCAGTTCTAATGAGATGGATGAAACTGGAGCCCATTATACAGAGTGAAGTAAGCCAGAAAGATAAAGACCATTACAGTATACTAACACATATATATGGACTTTAGAAAGATGGTAACGATAACCCTATATGCAAAACAGAAAAAGAGACTCAGATGTATAGAACTGACTTGTGGACTCTGGGAGAAGGCGAGGGTGGGATGTTTCAAGAGAACAGCATTGAAACATGTATATTATCTAGGGTGAAACAGATCACCAACCCAGGTTGGATGCATGAGACAAGTGCTCGGGCCTGGTGCACTGGGAAGACCCAGAGGGATCGGGTGGAGAGGGAGGTGGGAGGGGGGACCGGGATGGGGAATACATGTAAATCCATGGCTAATTCATTTCAATGTATGACAAAAACCACTGCAATGATGTAAAGTAATTAGCCTCCAACTAATAAAAATAAATGGAAAAAAATAATATTTAAACTACAGTTTCTAGGGGTATCAGTCCATAATCCCTCTAGGGAAAGTGCCTCCTCTTTCCACCAGCCCTAAAATTGGGCTCTGCTCCACATCTGCTCCAAATGAAGCCTCTTAAGACCCCTGTGCTTGGGGCTCTGTGATGGCCTAGAGGGGTGGGAGGGAGGTTCAAGAGAAAAGGGATATATGTATACATATTACTGATTCACTTTGTTGTATAGCAGAAACCAACACAACATTGGAAAGCAATTATACTCCAAAAAAGAAAAAGAAAGAGACCCCTGTTATCAAGTCCCTGTGGAAATTGTTCTCGTCCCCACTGGTCTATCTGACCTTTCACAAGACAACTGCCCAGCAAGGTTAACAGCAACAGGTGCTTTCAAAGTCAAAACTTCTCACAGCCACTTCTCAAAGGCAGGCCCCGAGAGGCGAGAATGCTCTATATTTGGCCAGATTAGACGGTTCAACTGGCAGGTTTCTCAAGCCAGGGACTCAGCCCCAACGTAAAACATCAATCCACTTTGGTTCCTCTGAGTTCACACACAGCTTACGAAAGCAATTGCTGCTGTTGGCAACTCTGCTTTGATCTCTAAGGGTAAGTGTAAGCCACAGGCTCCTTGAGCAAGTCAGCTTAGTGAGTCATCCTCAAGGCCAGGAGTGTGAGCCTGTAGGGGACATTGGCCCCTGAGCCAAGAGATCCTCCTATCTGCCACGACAGGGAAGAACCACCACTCTGAAGCCAAAAAGATACATTCCAAGGATGCCAGGTCCCTAGAGTACACCTCCCAGGGCCCTTGCTGTTGCTCTTCTCTCTTCCACACTAGAAATATGTGCTTTTCCATCAACCCGAAACCAGTTAACAGGATTCCAAGTCCTCTTTCTCTAAGCCCCTCAGACAGTCCCTTCCTGTGCTCTGAGAGGCAGGATGCTTGCTCTCACAAATGAGGGGCTCAAATGAACAATAAACAATACTTTATACTCATGCCAAGAACCCTGGAGTCTCACATGGCCCCACTTAGTCTCAAGGTCTAAAAGTTTCTATTCAATAACAAAAAAAGCAGACTCACAGAGAGAGAACTAATGGTTACCAGTGGGAGGTACAAACTGTTGGGTGTGAGATAGGCTATAAGGATGTACTGTACAACAGAGAATATATACAATATTTTGTAATAACTGTAAATAGAGTGTAACCTTTTAAAAACATAGTTTAAAAAGTTTCTGTTTAGACATGGTTGAAACTTTTAAAAAATCAATAAACTGCCTAAGTTTCAAAATTTAGTCCATGACTCTCAATCAGGCAGATTTTCCCATGATTTTTCAAAAAGATAAGAACCACTTGCATGATATTTGTTGTGAAAAGTAAAAAGCTGTTTCAAAGAAGTATGTGGCATGTCTACAACTAACCCAATTCAACAACCATGTATGAAGAAAAATCTGCCATGAGCCAAGCTCATGGGAACGGAAAGGAAGAGGACATTCCAAAAATGAACCAGACATGCTTTGGTCCTCAAGGAACATGCGACGCGTCCAAAGGAATGAGTGAATAAATGAACACAAATAACAAATGAATGCAAAATCAGGATTAGTAGTAAGTCTGAGAGCAATTCTACTCCTTCATTGAATTGCATTAATACGGTTCAAAGTGTCAAACAAAAATTTTCCTGAGTTAAATCTGATGGTTCTTCCTGCTTCATGTTTTACCAAACCCCATACTCATTTTTGGTTTCTAGAATTTTTAGCAATTTGGGGGTCTCTGATGTCTCCAACCTGATCTTGAATGATGAAGGCAAGGAGCCTTCAGACCTTCTGGGATAAAGTCTTATATATTTTATTTTATGGGATGATATTCTCTGCCCTCCTGTAAGAACTTTCACCACATCTTCAGTTTAAACTCTTCTCTCTCCATGCGGATATCATTAGTGTTTTGCATGAAATGTTTTCAAAGACTTGGATTCATTTCGAAAGCAAATAATTTTTGGTTTTTTAAGTAACAAACAGGCCATTTCTCCTCATGAGGTGTTTGCCAGTCTCTTTGTGGAGTGTACACTCTAGTGTATGCAAGCCACGTGTGATGACTAAGGGCAAGGCTATTACTGCCCTTGTGGATACTGTACTCTCCACAGGCATCAAGATTAAAACACAGCAAACAGTTAAATGGCGGTACAGGCTTCGTGAGGGAGGAGGCCAATGCGTGCCCTAGGAATTCAGAGGAGGGACATGGCTCCCTGTGGGCAATGGTTGTCAGGACAGGTCTTGAGGTGGAGGAAGGACATTTCCAGTGGAGAGTCACAAGGAAAGAACTGGTCCAATTCTCAGCCCTCTATCCGTCCCACTCTGACCACCCTACTGTCCTTATGAGCAGCAGGGGGCTGGTGGGTAGGTGCTACAGTGTGAGTGTAGACCCAACCCTGTGACTTTGGGGAAACCTTTATGCAACTCAGGGTCCTGAAGCGCATGTCAGAAGGAAGAAGATCTCCTTGTGAAAAGCCCTGCAACATCAGAAACTGTGAGTATTGCCCAAAAAGCCACCTGATAAGGCTTCCATCCCATCAGGTCACCAGCAAACTTGCCGCTGCAACGGCCTTGCGCTTGTTAATAAGACTCCATTTTATTATTTCCATGCTCTGTAATTTCTCCCACCACCTTTTAGATGGAACAGTTAACTTTCCGCACTTGTGTTAATTACATGGGGGAGCCTCCAGGCTACAGTGCACAATAAAAAGACCAACTAGAACTTTTCCCACCACCATCTTTTTGTTTTTCTTTATAATCCAAAAACAATGGATCCTGTGCTTAGACCCTCCAGAGAAACAACCAGATTTGTTAATGCCTTCGAACAAAGATGCAAAGAAATTCAATGCAGATGGAGCAGAATCACACAACCACGCAGATTTGTACAGGCCCACGGGCTGGACAGAATTAATACACTGGGAGCCGGGAATTTTTAATGTTCCTTTTGTGATGAGACATGATGATTCTGGTTAAACTGGAGCAAACAATCTCCCATGGCCTGTCCCCAAGGCACAAAGCCCCTTGTTTGCAGCAGTTTACAGTTTTCGCCAAGGTTAAGCTTCCCCTTACCTGTCAACAATAGTCTTCAAACCACTTTTGAAACAGCTAACCTTAAGATTAGGAGTAAATTACGAGAACTAACACGATAAACACACAAAAACTTAAATTGAAAAAAATTTTAAACGCAAAAAAACGTGGTTTATCCACTAAACTCTAAAGTTTAACAAACAATCCTTAACTTAGAGAATGATTTAAAAACCAAAAAAGTACCCACGAATGGTTAATTCTCGTCAGGGCCCAAACCAAAGTGGAGACAAAGGTCTCTTGTCCACTCAGCACTGCGGCCCCCAAACTTACTTCTAGGTCTTGAGGAGTCAGATCTCAAACCAAATTTGCTGAAAATCACTTCTGGCTCCCCAGCTAACCACCGGGGACTAACTTTTCACTCCCACTGCAGAGCTGCTCCAAGAAGCATCACGGCGGCTACAGCGTCTTCCGGCTTCCTAGGCGCATGCGCGCTAGGCCTCCTCTAACAACCTCGCCTGATTTCTTAACAGCCTCGCCAGATTCCTAACACCGCACACTTGTCGCCAGGGGCTGGTCCATGTGAGTAGAGTTCCTGACAGCCACTCTCTCCCTCTGGCCTCACCTTTGCCTGTGGGTACCATTATGAGGTCCTTGATTGAGTCAAGGAATTAATAATGGTAGAGCTTATTAGAGATCAGAAAAATAGGTCATCTGATGTGTTTCAAGTATTATTGAGAAATTTCAGAAAAGAAGAGAGAGCACAGAAAGAACACACAGCTAGGATTCTCCTGGACCAGGATTCAGACCCCATTCTGTGGCTCCACATGCCACGCACAGGAATCCTTCAAGTTCAGGGGTCATATTATCCCCTCCCCGCAAGATGCTCTAGCTGATACACAGTAAAGAGAAGAGTACTGGTTCTGGAGAGACAGCTGAATTATAATCCTGACTTTACTACTCGCTAGCTGGGAAACCTTGATTAGCAAACCTTGCTACCCCAACGTGAATCTCCCAATCTTCTCTGGAAAATGGGAGGAACACCCACCTCCTGGAGTTGTGAGGATTAAATGCAATAACTATGTAGAGCAGGCATCTTACAGTTATTCCTCCCTCCTATGCCCCTGACGCTCTGTCTTCTACAAAGATTTAAAACTTATCCCTACGCAGGGTTTGCATCCATGATATATTTCTATGCACAACTTAAAATGAACATTAGTGACAGCACTGAAGCAAATGGGATTTCCAAAGGCACTGGAGTGCAGAGTGTAAGAAGCAGAGGATGGAGGTTGTGGGGACACTGGGGTTGGGGGGTGGGGTGCGGGCAACCGTAGGTTCTGGCCTTTGTAGCAACATAGGGAGCCTCCACACGTGGCACTCAGGATGCCTCCGAGCCCTGTTTATAGTATCCTCGAAGCTGATGCCTATTTATCATTTACCCCGGGCTCCTATTTTCTTGCAAGTTAGGGAAAAATCAAAGAATCAAATGGTATCACTTATGAACAACTTTTGTCAGAGCCTGGATGATGGGCATGGTGGATTCTGAACAAGGGCCAGGAGGTAGAAATCAATGGCTGGGGTGAATTGCAACCAAAAGTTCTCATGACTACAGAGTCATGGGTGGGGGAAGGGGACGTCATCCACAATGCTGACTACTTTTCATCTGATGGAACAGAGGAGATTCCCAACCCTAAGAGATGACGTCTGCCAGGTGTGCTGACAAGAAGACTGGAATGAGGCTGATGAGACCCAACTCTGTTACTACCATGAGATCACATTCCACTGCTCTGGTTTCCTCATCCATGGAATGTGGTGGTGGGACCAGACTGGCTTTGGAATCAGATAAGCCAAGGTTCAAATTCAGGCTCCACTTACTTGTTCGACAACTTTCTTTGTATCCTCAAGCTCCAGAGCTCTCTTGTCTCAGATGGGGATGAGAGACCTTATCTCAAGAAGCTGGTGGGGAATTAAGGGAGGAAGTAGGTAGGTAGATAGATCTCTCTTCTTGCACAGTGACAGGTCCATGAAGCTCCCAGCACAGCAGCTGCCTTCTCAGTTAATACTGGTCTGTTTCCTTAATTCTAGCTCTGAATTGCTGTGAACATATGAATCCATGGTGCAATGCAATGAGTCAGTCCCCAGAGATTTACATGGCCACCTTTCCCTCCCTAAACCTCAACTATCAAGGCACTGAGGTACTGTCCACTGAAGCAGCAAACAGACAGATGAACTTGGATGAGAAGGTGGAAACAAACAAGAGGCAGGGTGGTGAAGGTAAAAGGACCCAGAACTGGGAGATACTTGGATCCAGGGCTGACTTCTAGCTCCCTTGGTCACTAGCCATAAAACATATGACTTTGGTCAAAATTTTCTTAGTATTTCTGATCTTCAGTTTTCTCGTCTGTAATATGGGAATAATTGTATACATATAACTGCTTTGTGGACTAGGAAGCACAACTGAAATGTTAGTGGTCAGTTGCCTGCCACAATTCCTGGCGATTGATTTGAAAATTTGTCCAATTATACGAGTTTGAAAATGTAGTTTACAAACTTATGGTTGCCAGTGGGGAAGAAAGAGGGGAAGAGATAATTAGGGAATTTGGGATCAACATGTACACACTGCTATATTTAAAATGGATAACCAATAAGGTCATACTATAGAGAACATGGAACTCTGCTCAATGTTATGTGGCAGCCTGGATGGGAGGGGAGTTTGCAGGAGAATGGATACAGGTAGATACGTATGGTTGAGTCCCTCTGCTATCTACCTGATACTATCACAACGTTGTTAACTGGCTATACTCCAACACTAAATAAAAAGTTTTTGAAAAAGAAAGAAAGAAAATGTAGTTTAAATGTTTTGAGAGCTACCTAATGACATTAGCCCCCTGGAAAACGGCATAGCAACCCACTCCAGTATTCTTGCCTGGAGAATCCCATGGACATAGGAGCCTGGTGGGCTACATTTCAAAGAGTCAGACACGACTGAAGTGACCTTAGCAATCAAACAAAACCTCAAACTTGCCCCAAATTCTCATTTCCAAAATTGAATGACTATCAAGTGCATTGTTGATGTAACCCCTCTAAAAAGCTGGGCTTGTTTCCCTTAGCCATCAACAGATCCCTCCTGTGACCCACTGGAGTCACCAACTACAGGTGGCCTGATATTAGCTTGAAAAACAATGTGATAAACCACCCTCTTATTTTAACAGCTAGCATAGGGCAGGGCAGGAGGAACCCCCACCCACGCTTGTTCTGAACAGACATGGTGTTGCAACTGATGCGAAAACAAGATAAAGAGAAACGTCTGTCAACAGACTCAGGCCTCCCCCAGAGTAGGACTGCTTTTTGTCTATCCTGCACCGACGGGAAGCCAGAGGCCATGCAGTCACCTGCAAATGCTGCTCTGATGCGGCTGCGGTACTGAACACACCTAAGGAAGGCCAGACAGTGGCTTGGAGACACGTGCATCTCACTCGAGCGTGTAGACATTTTTTAAGATACATCTTTAGTGACACAGTGCCTTGTAGGAATCATCATTAAGGTTCAAATCCTACCTGCTTAAATCTACTATATGCAGGATGGATAAACAAGGTCCTACTGCATAGCACAGGGAACTATATATTCACTATCCTGTGATAAACCATAATGAAAAAATTATATATATATATATTGCTGTATAGATATATAGATATTATTTTGCTATACAGTAGAAATTAACACATTGCAAATCAACTATACTTCAATAAAATAAAATTTTAAAAAATTCTGTATGCTTAGAACCAAGGAATTTAAAATCATTTAGGGGACTTCCCTGGCAGTCCAGCAGTTAAGACTCTGTGATTCCAATGCAGGGGGCGGAGGTCTGATACCTCATTAGGGAACTAAGATCCCACATGCCACAAAGCAGCAACCAAAAAAAAAAAAATCATTTGGTCATCAGGCCAGGGGCTGTAAGCTCAATGTGCCTGTTTAGAAACTTCCCAACACTCTATGCTATGGGCAGGTCTAAATGATGTATTTGAAAACTCCATTTTAAACCCCCTTTGATATGGCTGGGACGCAGGAACTGATGAACTGATGCATAAGTGCTGCCAGGCATTTCTTTTCTGTCTTTCCTGAACATCATCAGACCTCCAGAAAGAGAGGCACAGTGTAAATGAGGGTCCAAACAACACATCCAAAGAGCTAAGAGGATCAAACATGACAAGCATAAATGCTTATGAGTAGTGAAAAGAGAACTTTTTTTTAAGGAGTAAGAAAGAAACCACAAAAGTCTCTTAGAACTACTAAAACAGTGACAGAATTAGATGCTATCAGCATTCACCACCTCCGGTTGTCACGTCTCTGAGATTAATGAAGTGATACCATAGGATTCCAGTCCTGGGAGGGGTGGAAGTGTCATCACAAGAGTCAGGAGAACTCCTGTTTGCAAGGGGAGACCATGTTTGTAAGCAATTACATGTTTGTAAGGGGAGATCCAGGTGCATGCACTCCTCAGCATGCTGGTCCGAGTATGGGAATTCCTGTCCATCCACAGGCTCCTGTCAGATAATGCCAGAGTTTCCAGCTCCTTCCAAGCATTGATGCAAGTTAGTGATGACAGATGTGGATGGAATAGAAGGAATAAATGCAAGTTTTGGATTTTAAAATACCAGACTTACTAATTGTGAATGGCATGCCCCAAGTTAAGCACATGCTAAGTGCCAGGCTCTATGCCAGGTACTGGGACCTCAAAACCAATATGGCACACTTGGGAATCGCCAGGTGGTCTAATGGTTAGGACTCTGGGCTCTTACTGCTGAGGGTGCAGGTTCAATTCCTGGTCAGGGAACTAAGATGCCACAAGTCACGTGGCCCAACCAAAAAACATCAATATGGCACATGTAATTTTGGCACCCAAGGAACCTCCAGTTCAAACACGTCTCTTAGCAGCTCTCCCTCCCTTCCCAATGTTTGCAACAGCTTGCCATCAGCAGTACTTTCAGGGCCTCAGCTCTTTCTAGACCAACTTGTTAGTTTTGCTATATCTATATCAGTACTCTACTAGATTGGAGGGTTGGTCTCATTTACTTTACCTCAAACACATTTTAGACAAAATTTGTTATGATGTCTATAAATGGAAAACTAGTCTCACTTGCCAACAATAGAAAATATCCAATAATTAAAAAAAACACAAAACTATCTTGTTACACATTCTTGTCTGAGTGTTCTGAAGCTAAGACCTATAGCTCTCTGTTAAAAAGACAGATTAATGAGTTATTAAATATTAACTAACTGAGCTGAGACCCTCCCCCTGTAATCAGAATCAGAAAAGGACTCATGGATCCTGAAGATCCTTCATTAGTTCTTCAGAATCAGAAAAGTGATTCATCAATCACCATGTGACTCACTGTTTCTTGGGGTCACATCTGCATATCACTCAAATCAAACTTCATGGTCCACTAAAAACCCCATCTGTGCTCTCTAGCCCACGTCATGATTGGCCCTCTACCCAGAGCCTAGAACACAGGAATTCAGGAGGCACTCAACACGTATTTGTTGAATGAGCTTATACATGCATAGCTTAGCTTCATCATTTTTTATCCCAGCCATACCTATAGGCTTACTTCTCTTCAAAGAATCCATGCTCACTCATAAACCTCCATGCCCTTTTCTACTTGTATCCTTTATGGAATATTTTTCCTCCTTCCTCTGCTTTGCTCCAACTTACCTAGTCTCAGATCCGCAAGTCTCAGGTTGCGTCATCTTCCCTGCATGGTTTTCGCTTACCACTTCAGGCTGAGACTAGCCGTGCTTTTTGGTGTCCCCACTACCTGAGTACCCTCATCAGCATAATTATCACATGAGAATCACTAATTTGCTTGTCTTTCTCTCCCCACCAGTCTCTAAGCTCCATGAAGGTTGAAAATGTGCCTTCTATCCCTGATGTTGAATGAAAGTGTCTCTGGCTACTCTCCCACATGCTCTCGCTGTTCAGACAGACCTTGCCTTCCCCTCTCCTGAGTCTTTGTGTAGACTGTGTCTTTGCTGGGAATGCCTTTGACAATCTGCAAACTCCCTTCCATGTTCCTGCTCTGAGAAGCTTTTCAGGGCCCATTCCCCAAGCCGGCTGTGACAGTCCTTGCTCCCTGTTTCCACAACAACAGCCCCCCTCTACCTCTCACCCATATAACACTTTCCTGGAGGGTTTATCCCACCCTCAGTACAATTCTTTGTTTCCATGCCACCACAATTCCGTAGACTATAAGCTTCTCGGTTTTGTGTCCCTAAGGTCTAGAGAATGTCTGATGCATAATCAATAAATATTTTCTGATGAAAGGAATTAAAGACTAGCAAGAAAACAGCGTTCTATTCACCTCTCCTCTCTTATCCATTTTAAAGGATCTGGAGTCATGGTCAGTAAAAGCAAGAAAACATGACATTGGTTGCTGACATTTATAGAGTGCTTACGATCTGCCATGTGCATTATAAGCATTCTCTCATTTAATTATCACACCACCTCATGATGTAGGGACTTGAATTGATGCCAGCCTGCAGGTGAGGAAGGCTGGACTTAAGGAGATTAAGTCACTTGTCCAAGGTTACATAAGTGGCAGAGCCAAGAAATGGACTCAGGCCCGAAAAGCTCTGATATTTGTAACAACCAGTCCAGCTTGATCTATGACCTTACTTTGTCTGACTTACTGCCCTCCTTTGGGATCAGAAGTCCAGTCCTGGGCAGACGGACCCAGGAAGGTCCATCTGCTGTGGGAAGCTTTGATTGTGGCGTTTGAGAGCGCAATGAAGCCAGCAGACAGGCCCTGCCCAAAGCACAAGGCCTGAACCGTGAGACTGGACCAAATCACCAGTTTCTCACCCGTCAGAAGGCAAATCTAGGCAGCCTTTCATTGATTCCAGAGGTGTCTCTTTCTGGACTTCCCTGGTGGTCCAGTGGTTAGGGCTCAGTGCTCCCACTGCAGCGAGGCTTGAGTTGGATCCCTGTTTGGGGAACTAACATCCTGCATGCTGCATGGCATGGCCAAAAATAATAATAAATGTCAGAGGTATCTCTTTCGTTTGTAAAATAATCTACAGTCTGGCATTTGGGGATTTTCTTGCCAGTGGTGGGGTGAATAGTCATAACAGATGATGAACTGACTTCTTTGAAAGTTCAAGAAAAACTTTTAAAATAAAGAGTTTAAACTTGAAATTGACTGAGAAGCAAAGTGAGAATCCAGCTGCACCCCAGGGAGGGCAAGGGGCTTAGGACAATGTTTCTAACCGCTTCCTCTGCACCAGAGATGGGACGGCAGCTGCTCTTTCTTCACTCTAAGTCCTGTGTTGAAAGCATCCAGGTAAGAAAGGCCAGCTTCCTCCAGTTCATACCCAAAGAAGTGAGAGAAATGCTGCTTGGCTACACTAGTTTCGGTCCAGAACAGAAAGACTTTCTCCTAAAAAATCAGTTTCAATATTTGTATGAAATGTTTAGGAGGGGAGAAAAGAAACAAGAGCCACCTTCTAAAGCCCCCTACTGCTTCTTGATGATGTTAACAGACTCCGCTGCAGGAAAGGTCCAGCACAGGCCTCCGGTGAAACACGCAGCCACATGGTTTCATTTTCCTAGTGACGAACCTCTCAGGAGAAATGCTCGGTTTGGAGAAGAGGCAGACATATCTGGACAACAAGTTAACCGTGACCTCGAGTGCTGGGTTTCTTTTTCATTTGCTGGAAATAAGCACGGTCCAGGGAGAAAAATCCTGGAAGAGGGAGGGATCCGGAAGACCTGGGATTTGGTTCTGGCTTGGCCACTTGTTTGTTTTATGACCTTGAACAAATCATTTAAATGCTCTGGGCCTCAGCCTTTCACAGAAGTAAGGGGATCAGGCCCAACCGTCACTAAGTTTTCTTTCAGCTCTGAAATTCTATGATACTCGGTAATGTGTTATACAGAGCGAGAAGACACATCCGACCTATTCTTAGGGTGTCACGTCCTGGGGCAAATCTGCTTCCAGCAGTAGCAACGATTATATGGAGACTAGAAGACCACCCTCAGCCACTGTTCCTTGTCAATTAAGGCACAAAGATGCAAAATAAGGGGACAAGGATGAGTTTCAGTGGGAGGGACAACCTTACTTGGCTCTCAATGGCCCTCATGGGCATATGTTTAAATTTGAGCAGCAGCTGGGTCACTCAATATGTTGGCACATTAGAAGCCCAGGTCTTGGAACTTCCTGGCAGTCTAGTGGTTAAGACTTTGCCTTCCAATGTAGGGCACACAGGTTTAATCGCTGGTCAGGGAACGAAGACCCCACATGCCTTATGGCCAAAAAAAAAGAAAAAACCAAAACATAAAACAGAAATAATATTGTAACAAATTCAAAAAAGACTTTAAAAATGGTCCACATTAAAAAAAAAAATCTTAAAAATAAAGAAATTCGGGTCTTGGTCAGGGATGCTGGGGACAGCAGGACCCCATCTGTGGGTCGGTGGCTGCCTTAACTGATCAGCTTACTCACTGGCTGAGCTGACGTGCCACCGTGGCTTCCTGTATAACCTTCTTTCCACTGACCTTCAGATAGGCTAACACAGTTAAACCACACAAGCCTCAAAAACCTTGAGAATGTAATTCTACTTTTTGGCAGTTAAGAAAATAATCAGACATAAAGTGAGCCAATGATAAGTTACTGTTTATGAAGAGCTCGCTAAGTGCAGGGCATTGTGCAAAGTACTTTATATGTACTATATAATCTTCATGGCAGGGCTTTGAAATGGGTACTATCAACCCTGTTTTACAAAAGATAAAACCAAGGCTTTTCGTCTCACTCTGCTTTTCAGGACACAGACATTTTTGTGTAACAGTGTTCATCATGACAAAATGACCCAGATTTCCAAAAATAGGGAATTGATTAAATGGTATATTCATCTAATGGCATTCTAGAAATGCATGAGATATCATGTGAGAATAATTAATGACACAGAAAAAAATATTTGCAACAAATGACTAATAAACCCAACTGTGTTTAACTTATATATTATATATACTATGGTATTTGTTTATTCCTCTTTGTATTTTTCTGTGTTTTCCAAAATTTATACAGTAAGCATATAAATCATTTTTTTTAACTGTGGGGCTATGCAAAGGCCCATCACAAATAACTAGAAGCCCATCCCATCCTTCTTAGTGTCTAGATTCTAGAGAGGATAGTCTAACAAATTCAGTTTCTATACGGCAGGCATCTCTCCAATCAGAAGCAAGAGGTCCCCTCAGCTTATTCCTCAGGCATGAGTGTGGGATTGAGTAGAATTTTAAGGCAGATGAATCACTCTTTCTTTAGGTTGTGGCTCCTGTGATGCCATTTTACCCAGATCACTATGCCCTAAAGAAGCCAGGCAGTGAACCTAAAATGAAACCACTAAATAAAACAAAATCCATGAACACTCTCTGCTCAATTATTATTATTGTTGTTATCATTATCTCTAGCAGGAGTAGTTATTTAAATGAGGCACTTGTGTCAGGATAGGGAGAAGAGATAATACAGAGTTGGCTTCAGGACTTGGAGAATTCTCTTAGTTTTGAGACTGGGGAGTGCCTGGAAAATGGTGACGGAGAAGTGGCAAGACTCTGAGGAGTGGGAGAAAGAACATGGACTCTGGTTTCAGGGTGACACGGGTTAGAATCCTGATCCCATTTCCTGAGTGACACTGGCAAATCCTTAACGTTTTCATCTGTGAAATAGGTTTGAAGGGGCTCTTGAAAGCATATTAGGGACCATGTAGTCAGTGCTTAACTCATTATTGACCGGGAAATTTTTACAGAAACTGACACCTGTGGCCAGCAATTTGTTATGTGAGTGATATCAATAGATTTCTGGTCAATAACATTCAGGTAACAAAAGACATATTAATATGTCTCTGATCAATAATGTGTTCATATATTTCTTCCAGCCTCTCCTCACCCATCCTTACCCCGACACAACACATCTGTACTCCATCATCCTCAAGTTCTGAAATCTCCATACTGCAGAAGAGAGCAAAAACCTTCCCTTGGAAACCCGGAGTTGTGAGGGACCATCTTAAATGGAAAGTTTTTGAGTCAAAGTGCCATGCCATTTAATCAGTCATCACAGCCACCTGAGACTTAGGCAGGATCCCGAACAGATGGCAACTGCTAAGCTACAAACACTTGGAGATGCCCTGACCTCATCCTACTTATTACATGCTCACCTCACTGGTGGAAAGAACTTCATTTTACTTAAGGAAGAATGGGGCTCATTTAGAGAGGTTTGATGGGTTTGTCCGAGATCAGTCGGCATGTGGGAGTGGAGGCAGGGGAAGAAGGGTCATAAGTGAAGGAGGAAGATGCCTGGTTATTTCAATGAGGCATTTGTGGCAGGAAAGGGAGAGGAACACAGAATATTCTAGTCTCTACTTTCCCCTCAGCATCCACCACCCCCAGCTCTATCTTCTGCCTAGATGGACTTTCCTTCAAGGCCATGCTCTTTCTCTGTACATTAAGGACTGAGCCTCACTCACCCTGCATACATCCAGCTCACAAATGGTTTGTCATTGTTTTCTGAACCTTTAAGAGCCCCTCCGCCCCCTTTCAACCTCTGTGACACATCTCCCACTGCAGTCATGGCACCCCTGGTTTCCAGGAAAGGGACCAGTGCTCCGGGCTCCGAGCCCTGAAGTCAGGCAGGGTCCTGAATGTCCTCAGAGTGGAGACCAGTCTGGCTGCTTCTACCCCAGGTCATGTATTAGCTGGTTTTCTTACAGTTTCTCATGGGCGTTTACTGTCTCTAATTTGACATGACTCAGCTCACTGGAGAAAAAGTCTGCTTCTCCAGGATCCCCTTAGCTTTCGTCTGGCTGATTTTCCATAAGCAGCCTGGATCATAGCCACATCAGGCTGAAGCCAGGATGCAACTTCCCCAGAGGGCTCACAGGCTGGCCTGGGATGAACTCTATTCCTTGTTGGTTTTGTTTCCCGTGAGCAGATGCAGGAGACGGGCTTGATGGTTTGCAGTGAGCTGCACCAGGGTGCACCAGGAAGGCCTGGGGTCAGCGCCTGCTTGCTCTGCCCTGGGACCTTGTGCAACTCAGAGGCCCAGTTTCCTCATCGAGAAACAGTAGTAACAGTATCTGTTCCGCCTTCACCTTAACAAGGCTGAGGTGAAGCTCAAGGAAGACAAGACAAGCAGAAATTGTTTTAAGCTGTAATGCACTATAAGGATGAGGGTGCCATCATGATGGGGATGCACCTGGCCAAAAGAAATTATATGTTCATGAGCCCATTTCTGGAGGAAATGTTCAGAGGGGACTACTTCGAACAAGACGAATAGGGAGTGGACAAAGATGAATACAATAATTCTAGAAGATTTATGGAGCACATGCTCTGGCAAACTCCTCTAGACAGTAGGATCAGGGTGATGAAGGAGACAGTCAAGGTCCCTGCTCTCAGGAAGCTGATTTTTTTTTTTTTTAATGGAGGAGAAAGAGTGGCTTTATTACTTTGCCAGGCAACTTTGGGACTTCTCTGGTGGCTCAGAAGATAAAGAATCTGCCTGCAATGCAGGAGACCTGGGTTTGAACCCTGGGTCAGAAAGATCCCCTGGAGAAGGGAAAGGGAACTCATTCCAATATTCTTGCCTGGGAAATCCCATGGACAGAGGAGCCTAGTGGGCTACAGTTTATGGGGTTGCAGAGTCGGACATGACTGAGCGACTGAGTATAAGCAATAGAGGAACATGGTAGGCTAGTGCCTCAAGAACTGAGCCCCGCTCCCTGGTGAATAGGGAGAGGTTATATAGTCAGGCAAGGGTATGTGAAAAGGATAAAGGCAGTAACCAGGAAGCTGCTTTCTATTAGGAGAGTCAGCAGAGAAAAAAGAAGCAAACAAACAGAAAATAAGGTCAGTTGTCTTCCCACTGTGGGCACAAGTGGGCTTTTGCCTTCCCCATTTTCCTGTTCCAAGGCTGCAGGAATCCTAGCTGCAAACTCAGTGTTAATCCAAGAAGACCCAGAATTAATAAAAAGAAAAAAGTTACTTTTTCCAACAGGACAAGATTCACAGTTTCAGACCTGGGACATGCGAAGATAGGTTTGTTCTTTATATTCTTGGCCAAATAACAGCACAATGAAATGTTGATGAGTCAAAGATGTTAAGGAATAAGAGATCTGGATAAATGATCTTTCAGTTATAAGTTCAAGCCTTGACGGGGAATCCTTGTCTAAGTCTTAAAAAATGGAATACAAGCCTGTATCACTTTGAGTTTCACTCCAGTTTTCCAAATGCAGAACACTGAACCAAACAATTTCAGTTTAAAAATTGTTCACACTTCATCCTTGATAATATTTCACTTCCTCCAGGAGGCCTCCCGTCACCCAGTGAGATGAATACCAGCCTTCTCTGAAGCTCTGGCATCCATTAGTAACTCTACACAGCATTTTTAACAATATCCCACCTATCATCCCTGATTTACTGGTTTGTCCCTGTCTAGAGGAAAAGCAGCCTCAGGCCAGGGCTATGCTTTATTTGATCTTGAATCCCTAACACCTAAGTATCATGGAGGACAAACATGACAGATATTCAATTCATGCTTACTCATGAGATCACTTCTCACTGGCCCATCGTGTATCTATAGCCAGTGTGAATGTGGACACAGACTCCAGGACACACTGTGCAAGGTGCTTTAGCAAGACAAATGTTCTGTCTTCACTTGATCATCAGTGATTCTATCATAAGGACTTGTGCTTACCTGGTGTCTCACCAAGAGTTCCTGGTCAGGTGAAGTTTTGAGCCAAATAAAATCTACATTAAAAATGGATAGCTCTGGACTTCCCTTGTGGCCCAGTGGTTGGGAATTCACCTGCCAATGCAGGGGACACAGGTTCGATCCTTGGTCTGGAAGGATCCCATGTGCCGCAGGGAAACTAGCCTATGCGCCCAACTACTGAAGCCCACACATCCTAGAGCCCGTGCTCCACAACAAGAGAAGCCACCAGAATGAGAAGCCCAAGCGCTGCAACAAAGAGGAGCCCCCACCCCCTGCTCACTGCATCTAGACACAGTCCTCGCGCTGCAATGAAGACCCAGCATGGCCAAAAAGAAATAATAAAATAGATAAATAAATAAATTTTTAAAAAGAAAATAAATAAAATAGAAAAACAAAAAGAAACCTACTCTAAAAATGGGTTGTTTCATCTTGATCTAATAATCAATTTATAAGAACTACCAAAAAAAGATGACCCATGACATCCTGGGGCTGCCACCAGCATAATCCAGACTACGGGAAACTACAGACATATGATCTAGTTTCATTGACCAAAAAAAAAATTTTTTTTAACTCAAATGAACATTTATTCCTTTTCTTAAATAATATTATTTAATATGAAATAGTTTTTGCTATGTGCTACCAACTTGCTGAGGATTTAATGTGGTTTTGCTGGTTTCTTTTAAATAATTTATTTATTTTAATTGGAGGCTAATTACTTTACAATAATGTGGTGGTTTTTGCCATACATTGACATGAATCAGCCAAAAATTTCAATTAAAAAAAATAAGAGAAGGGCGGGAAGGGAGGGTATCCACGCTAAGAAGCATATCTGTCAACTCATGTAGGAACCTTATTTGAATCCTGGTTCACAAAAAAACACATTTTAAAAAAACATTATCAAGCAATAAAGGTTATGTAATCACTGACTGGATATTTGATATTAAATGATTATTTTTTAGGTGTGATCATGATCCTGTGGTTATATTTTAAGAAGAGTTGTAATCTCTTCTTATTAGTGGTATATATGGAACTATTTATAGATGAAATGATATATCAAGGAGTTAATTCAAAATAACCTGGAGGAGGGTGGAGAAATAGGTAAGCAAGTATGTGGTGCAGATGAAATACAATGAGGCAAGAATGGCTAGATATGTTGTTTCATTCTACTCTTCTTGCTACCTTTAGCTAAGTCTGAAGAGTCCTATTAAAATTTTAAAAATCAGTACTTTATTGAATTTTTGATCTGGCGAATTCTATAGAGCAGGTTCCTCCATGACAGTGCTGTGCTGGGTGCTGGCCCTCTTGGAGAGGCAGGGCAGGCTGCAGGCAGCCCAGGGCTGGGTGAGTCCTCAGCCCTGCAGAGAGAGCGGAGCCCCAGATCCTGATTCATGTCTTCTTCAGAGAAGCTCCCATTTAGCTAGAAATGTGTATCTCAGGCTCTGGGAACCCAAGAAAAGGAAAAGAAATATTTCTTCACTTCTATGAAAAAACGAAAGCCTGGGAAAGGCAGACTGGGAAGAATCTGGGATTTGGAGTCAGAAGATTTGGATTCCCTCCTGACCCCCCAACTAGGACCTGTGAATTTCTCAGTTCTCAGTGTGCTTATCTCTAAAATGGGACTATCATCACCTCAATATCAAAGAACTGTGCAGACAGTGAGAGGGGATCTCCTCTGGGAAGATGAGAGGCAGTGTGAGGCGGTGGATTAGAGATCTGGAGATCAGAGCCACTGAACGGTGGCTCCATGCTACCATCCACATGGTCAAGTTGTAAATAAATGAAAACTGTCATAATTAATTATTTAGGAAAAAGCAATTTGTTCACGGCCTCAAAGTGAGTCAGCAGGGTACTACTCAGCAGGAGAATCTGCGCTCTGCCAGTCCTCACTCTCACCCTCTGAGGTTCCCTCCTGTCTCTATCTGCGAGGCTGATTTCCAACTGGTCACTTTGGGGAGGAAGCAGGCAGGATGGAGAGCAGGAGCAGGGGAATGGTATTCTGACAGCTGGCCTGCCCTCCCCCCGGCGGGCAGGGGCAGTGATGAATCAGCATTGCCGCTGCCACCTTCATGACAAGAGGCTTCCTCAGACGAGCCCAGGCATCCAGGATGCTCTGACCAAGCCTCGTTGTGTGATGGCCACAGATGACCATACTTTGTGCCTCCGTCCCCTGCAGCACCCAGCAACCTCACAGGCTTCTCCCAGCCTCTGAGTAGAAGCACATTTTTCCCAACCGCGCCTGGATCAGGCTAACAAGAGGCATGGGGACATGTGCGTGTTTGTGTGCATGTGGAGATGCGTGTCTAAGAGGACGCAAGTGAACCTGTGCCTCAGTGGGGCAGTGCGCTGTCCCAGTGCCACAGTGGAAGAACAGGGGGCAGGATGCCACTGGCCCGGGCCCCGCTTTATTTAGAGGTGTGCTCAGCTATGTTTCTGGAGGACCTCCCTGCAGTACTGTTTCCAAGTGGAGTATTCAGTTTGCTGGATCTGAGACCTACACTCTGAATCTCATCACCATCTTACTATATTCAAAGACAAATCACAGGAGGTAGAGGAGGCAGAAACTCCAGTTCCTTTGTGAGTGACTGTTTCTGTTTGACCAAGGGCCGCAGCTGGGGATATGTATTTATGGAGAATGTGGGATTCTTTGGTAGATTTTTTTTTTTATCCCTCAGTCACTTGTTGTTATTTGAATGTGGTAAATAGTATTCAGCAGAATTATATCATAACCCAATTTTTTTTAATGCATCACTATCATTTTTTAATTTTTTTGTTTTTCTTAGTTACCCCACCCAGCAGGGATCCAACCTGTGCCCCCTTCAGTGAAAGGGCAGAGTCCTAACCACTGGACCACTAGGGAATTCCCAGTAGAGTGTTTCTTCTCATTTACAGTGTTTCGAATTTTGCTCTAAGAATCCCTTAGGATTTCTCCAGTTTTGGATAAGAAGACAAATGGAACACAAGACTCATTCTATTATGCTTTCAAACAACTATTATAATGAACTACATCAATGACTATGAACAAACAAGTTTTAAATAAAAACAAATAGGTATACCTGAAACAATGTCTAGCCAAACTTCCTTTGTTATGGAGCAGCACCTAATCTAACTTTAATTTTGCTAAATAAAAAAAGAGCTTTGTTATCTTATTTCAGGTGTTGAAAAGTCTACAGTTTTGCTCTGCATAATACATTTTCTGAACACAGGCCGTTCATGGTATTTGGCTTTGTCAAAGCAGCTTTGACATTAAAAAGCCCTTAACTAGTTGTAACTTATCAGAAATAAAAAGTTAATTTGCCTTTTAAGCATTCCTTATTTCTGCTGCAGTTGTGGGGGAAAAACAGGGCTCTAGTTCTTTCAAAGCAGCTCTATATGGAGCAGAGGATGAGCACTTGGTAATAAGCAAGTTTGTGTTTGAGTTCTAACCAGTAAGTAGCTGTGTTTCTTATGAGCACGTCAGTTTCCCCTCTCTGAGGGTCCATTTCTTCATCTGAAAAATAAAGGTTTGGTTTGGGTGTCATTTCCAGCTTGTTGGACTTTCACAGTAAAGCATAACAATCAGGAGGTATTACTTAAAAGCTGAGGATCAGAATCCTAAAGATCAGGTGTCAGGAAATGATGGCCATGGTCAAATCTAGCCTGCCGCCCACTTTTATACAACCCCCCAGCTAAGAATGGTATTTACATTTTTTTAATGGTTGAACAAAATCAAAAGGAGAAGAATATTCTGTGACAAGTGAAAATGACATGAAATTCAAATTTCAGTGCCCATAAATAAACTTTCATGAGAACACAGCTACCTCATTTGTTTACATACTGTCTGTCTGCTTTCACATTACAAAGGCAAAGCTTAGTAGTTGCCACAGAGACCATGTGGCCAGCAAAACCTAAAATATTTACTCTCTGGCTCTTTACAAAGTTTGCTGACCCTTACTATAGTTCAGTATGGCTCCAACTTTCAGGTACATACTTAGAGATCACCTAGGGATCTTATTAAAATGTAGATTCTGATTTAGTGAGTTGGAGTGGAGCTCAGATTCTACATTTCTAGCAAGTTCCTGGGTAGTGCCAAAGCCACTGGTCTGGGGACCACATTTTGTGCGGCAAAGCTTGGCTCTATTAGACAAATCTGGTTACACCGTGGACTTGCTTAACATCCTTTGGTGCCTTTCCAGAGCCTTTGAATTAACTCAGACCCTTACTACAATGTGAATTTTGCCCATCGGCCCAGTTTCGCTGGTCCCCAGTGCCTCTCACGCACATACCAGGAAACGCACTCCATGTCCTAACACCCGTGCCCTCTGCTCCCTGATGCCCGCCTTTCTCATCCACATGCCTGTGCACACACTGGTCTGTTCACCTGTAACATCCTCTTCTCTCCTTATCCCTCCACCTTCTGTCCTTCAGCTCTGGAAGACGCCTTCCCAGATTCCCTGAGGCTGAGCTAGGTGGTTCTTTAGTGCGATCCCTGAGTCTCCACCTCATTCTCCTCTTTGAAGCCTGAATCACATGACCTATGACACTGACATCCTTAAAGCAGAAGTCATTTTGTTGGGACTTCCCTGGTGGTCTAAGGCTCAGTGCAGATGGCCTGGGTTCAATCCCTGATCATAGAACTAGATCTCACATGCCACAACTAAGAGTGCACATGGCACAACTAAAAGATTCCATGTGCTGTAACTAAGACCTGGTGCAACCAAATAAATATGCAAATAAAAATAAATATTAAAAAGTGAATAAGTAGTTTTGTTTGTTCCTAGATGCCCATTGACCAAACACAGTTCTTGGTACCTGGGCAGGGGTATCACACACGTTATTTGAAATGAGACAAATGAACTGCCCAGGATTACGCAGGCCATCATGTGAAAAGCTAGGACTACAGCCCATACCTTCAGAATCCTGGTGTGTGTTTTCTTTTCCCTAAGCTGTGACTTAGAAATGGATGAAGGAATTAGTCTCATGGCATTTCAAACAGAGGGAAATTCTGCCTGTACTCTGAGACTCTTTGAGGGTTAGGGAATAGCAGCTTTTTTCCATGGCTGCCACTTTGAGGAGGACAGAGAACTTCTGAGCCCAGGGCAGAGCCTGAGAACTCAGCTTGTAGCCTCTCTGGGGCAGGTCCCAGCAGCAGTATTGGCAGAATCACCACCCCTTGCAGTGAGTCAGTTATCCTGGGACCACCCCATGCAAATCTCTTATAAGTGGGGAGTGAAAGGCCTGAGAAAGATACAGCCATCACCACCTTCTCTCTCTGAGGCTGCGTGCATTTCACTTCTCATTTCTTATGGCTTCTATCTCCTTATTGGCCAGCCACACTCAGAGGAAGGTAGATCAGACAGTTAGATGTAGGCTGAGCGCAACTATAAGGGAAAGAGGGGTAGCAAGGATGATCCCTTCTTGTCAGCCCAGGATGGGGGAGGGGGAGGTGGGGAAGAGAGTGTGTAGATGGAGCCATAGATTACCCTGTAATGTGCCTCCACCTGCTCTACACGCAGCCTCCCCACCTCTCCTTCTCTCCAAATTCCTATCATTAAATTCACTGAGGCAGTCTCTCCAGAAGGTCACTGATAGTTGCTGCAATGGGCTGGAGGGAATGTATCCTCATGCCAGCCCTGCAAATTCATCTACTGAGTCCCTAGCCTCCAGTATGATGGTATTTGGAGATGGGGCCTTTGGGAGGGAATGAGGGTCAGATAAGGTCCTGAGGAGGAGCACAGATCTGATAGGAGTAGTGTCCTTATAAGAAGAGATAACCAGAGAGCTCCCGGTCTCTCTCTTCACCCCAAGCACCCACCCAGCAAAGGCCATGTGAAGAAATAGGGAGAAGGTGGTCCTCTGCAAGTCAGGAAGAGCATCCTCACCAGAACCCTAAACCTGCTAGACCTTGATCTTGGACTTCCAGCCTCCAAACTCTAAGAAAGCGTGTAGTTTAGGCCCCTCAGTCTGTGTTACTTTGTGTGTAAGTGTGTGTGTGTGTGTGTGTGTGTGTGTGTGTGTGTGGTGCGTGTGTAGGGCTCAGTGGTAAAGAATCTGCCTCCCGATGCAGGAGACCTCGGTTCAATCCTTGGGTTGGGAAGATCCCCTAGAGGAAATGGCAACCTACTCCAGTAGTCTTGCCTGAAAAAGAAAAAAATCCCATGGACGGAGGAGCCTAATCATATACAGTCTATGGGGTCTCAAAGAGTCAGACACTACTGAGCAGTTGAGCACTCATGCAATATATATATATATATATATATGTAATTAAATTTTATTGGACTATAGTTGATTTACAATGTTGTGTTAGCTTCTGCTATAGAGCAAAGTGGAATCAGTTATACATATACATTCACTCTTTTTTAGATTCTTCTCCCATACAGGTCATTATAGGGCACTGAGTAAACTTCTCTGTGCTAGAGAGTAGGTCCTTATTAGTTAACTATGTTATATGTATCAATCCCAATCTCTCAATTTATCCCTCCCCGCTATGGTACTTTCTTAAGGGCAGCTCAAACAGACTAAGACAGCAGCCGTCTTTCACGGGTAAGTTGATCAAGTTCAGTTTCCTCCAGTGAACCTTTATTCAGCTCAGGAAGGCAGGGACAATTCTGGTTTTGCTTGCCATTGTCTCCCTAGCACCCACAGGGCATAAGAATAACAAATATTAATAAAGAAATGAATGAATGAACTGAGTTCCTGCCAAGTACTAGACACCAGGCAAAGTGCTAGAGAAATAAAAAACCAGGGCACTATCACCCCAAGGAGACACATCTAGCCTGGGAGACTAATGTAAACCAACCATGATGATGTGATAGCAAAAGCACTCTCACAGAGATGTGGGTTGGGGCACATCTAATGTGCTGAGGCAGCACGCGTGCAGACGCGCGCACACACACACACACACACACACACACATTCTGCTTTGATATGAGAGTAGACAGGTGGGTGGAGGAATGAGAAACAGGTGATACAATCTTTTGAGAAACTTTCAAAAGAGCATATACTTGAAGAGACTGTATACATTTGCACCTAAGAGAAAAATGCACCCAAGAAGACATCTGTTGATTTGTCAATTCATTAACAAATTGGAGCAAGACCCAGCAGTTTCAAAAATGCAGGAACTTAAGCTGTCAATGAGAGCTGAGTGGTCAGAGAGAAGAAGGTTGGGGGAGAGAAGGGTCGAGAAAGGCAGTAGCCAGGGCGTGGTCAATTCCTGACTGACACTGATACCCAGAAACACTGAAGGGAAAGACAGAAGTCATTTCAATAGTGGAGCAATGCTGGACTGTTGTTATCTCGGAACTCAAGAAATGAAATCTTCAAAGAGCTGTTAGGTGAGGTAGAAAGGCATAAGGCTTTGAAGTCACATGAATTCTGGGATGTTGTTGCAGTCAGTTACCAGCTGGATAATTTTAAGAAATTGATCTGTCTCACTTTTCTCATTTGTAAAATGGAAATACTACTTACAAATCTCCTCAGGATTAAACAAAGAGTAAACAACACACAGTAGGTTCACAACAGATGTAAGCTGTCACCAGCTATCTGTCTCTCTGTCCCTAAGAAACTCCAGAGGGACTTCCCTGGTGGTCCAGTGGTTAAGAACCCACCTTCCAATGCAGGGAATGCAGGTTCAATCCCTGGTCAGGGATCTTAATCCCACATGCTGCAGGGAAACATAGCCTTCGGGCCACAATCACTGAGCCTGCGTGCCCTTGAGCCCCTGTTCACAACTAGAGAAAGCAAAGACCCAGCGCAGCCCAAAAAATGATTTAAAAAGCAGCAATAGCTCCAAACACCCTACAGTTCCAAGATGGGCCACTGAAAGCTTGGAGGAAGCACGGCGGCAGCACAATGAGCCTCTTTGATGATTATCTGTTGCCTCCATACCTCCCTCCTTCCTAATCTCAGGGATTCAGAAGGTCAGGAGCCCATCCTGTTTGTCTCTGGAGCCCATGGAGCTACACAGTGCTTGGCTTATCGGAGGTCCTTGAAACTCAATGGCACAGATGTGCAAAGCGGACACCGACTATCTTAACCATAGTCACAAGACAGATGGATGGTGGAGTCAGTTCTAGAACTCTGACCTCACTGTCCATTGATTTTTTGAGACCACTTGGTGTCAGACCAAACAGAACAAAGACTCTGATCTTATCCAGGGGGGTACGCATTCCTTTCCGAATCCCCACCAAACCGGAACCGCCACCCGACCCAGGGCATCCCACGTCCCCATCCTTCCTCTCAGCAGCGGCATCCACACTTTCGCATGAAGAAGCAGACACAACACTCGAAACGGCTCTTAAAACACTTTCCTGCTATGTGGTCTATAAACACAGGAAACGGCAGCTGGCTGAGTTGCTGGCAACATTTATTTGCCAGTCAGGGTGCTAGAGTTCTGTGTGTGAGTTTCAAGCAGTGATCCAGGAATGAAAATAAACCAGTAAAGCAGAAACTGAGGTGCCTTATTGTGGTTCTAATGGGAAAACTCAGGCTGGCAGCTCTGCCATTTAAATGCATGTTAGATAACCTTCTGAGCTCCCATTTTCTCATTTGTCAACAGGTCTATTAATAATAGGCTTTCAGTGAAGAGTGACTTTGTGTTTGCAGGAGCTGAGGCTAGTGACTGGCACGTAAAGGAGGATTAAAAATGGTATTTACCATCATGCTCCTTGCTGTTTATCCAAAGCAGTTGAAAACTGTCCACACAGAAACCTGCACACAAAGGTTTACAGCAGTTTAGTCATAATTGCCAAAAATCGGAAGCCACCAAGATATTCTTTGTTAAGTAAATGGATAAATAAACTGTGGTACATCCAGGCAATGGAATGTTATTCAGGGCTAAAGGGAATTGAGTAATCAAGCCATGAAGACATGAAGGAACATTAAATACATGCACACATGCATGCTCAGTCATACCTGACTCTTTCGCGACCCCTAGAGCCCTATAGCCTGCCAGGCTCCTCTCTTTCCAAGGAATTTTTCAGGCAAGACTACTGGAGTGGATTGTCATTTCCTCATCAAGGAGATCTTTCCCACCCAGGAATCAAACCTGTGTCTCCTGCATCTCCTGCATTGGCAGGAGGATTCTTTTACCACTGCACCATCTGGGAAGCCCTCATTAAATACATATTAGTAAGTGTTAGGGAGAAGGCAATGGCAACCCACTCCAGTACTCTTGCCTGGGAAATCCCATGGACGGAGAAGCCTGGTAGGCTGCAGTCCATGGGGTCACTAAGAGTCGGACACGACTGAGCGACTTCACTTTCACTTTTCACTTTCATGCACTGGAGAAGGAAATGGCAACCCACTTCAGTATTCTTGACTGGAGAATCCCAGGGACCAGAGCCTGGTGGGCTGCTGTCTATGGGGTCGCACAGAGTCGGACACGACTGAAGTAACTTAGCGGCAGTAAGTGTTAAGAGAAGCCAATCTGAAAAGGCTGCATATTGTCTGATTCCAACCAGATGACATTTGGGAAAAGGCAAAACTATGGAGACAGTAAAAGATCAGTGGTTTTCAGAGGCTGCAGGGGAAGGAGAAATAGATAAGCAGCAAGTAGATAACAGAGGATTTTTAGGGCAGTGAAAATCCTCCGCAGGATACCACAATAATGGACACCTGTCTTTATACATTTCTCCAAACCCGTAAAACATTCAACACCAAGAGTGAACCTGAAGGTAGACTACAAGCTTTGGGCGATTATGATGTGTTGATATTAAAAAGCAGAGAAATTACTTTGTTAACAAAGGTCCGTCTGATCAAGGCTATGGTTTTTCCAGTGGTCATGTATGGATGTGAGAGTTGGACTGTGAAGAAAGCTGAGCGCCGAAAAATTGATGCTTTTGAAGTGTGGTGCTGGAGAAGACTCTTGAGAGTCCCTTGGAATGCAAGGAGATCCAACCAGTCCGTCCTAAAGGGGATCAGTCCTGAGTGTTCTTTGGAAGGACTGATGTTGAAGCTGAAACTCCAATACTTGGGCCTCCTCATGCGAAGAGTTGACTCATTGGAAAAGACCCTGATGGTGGGAGGGTTTGGGGGCAGGAGGAGAAGGGGACGACAGAGGATGAGATGGCTGGATGGCTTCACTGACTCGATGGACATGGGTTTGAGTAAACTCCGGGAGATGGTGATGGACAGGAAGGCCTGGCGTGCTGCGATTCATGAAGTTGCAAAGAGTCGGACACAGCTGAGCGACTGAACTGAACTGAACTGATGTAGGTTCATCAACTGTAACAAATGTTCCACTGGTGAGTGACATTGATTAGGGGGGAGGTTGTGCATTGTAAGGGCAGTGGGTAGATGGGAAATCTCTGTACCTTCCTTTCAATTTTTTATATTTACTTTTATTTATGTATGTATTTGGCTGAGCCGGGTCTTAGTTGTGGCACTTGGGATCTTCAATCTTCATTGCAGCATATGAGATCTATAGTTGCGGCATGTGGGAGCTAGTTCCCCAACCAGGGATCGAACATGGGCGCCCTGCACTGGGAGCAGAGTCTCAGCCACTGGACCACAGGGAAGTCACTCTTCCTCTTGATTTTACTATGAACCCTAAAACCACTCTAAATAAACCTTAAGAAAAGTGTATGTAATTCCAACACTTTTGAGGACCTAATACAATATTCACTTGACAATATCCAGATCTTTGGAAGAACTAAGGACCTTTCAAGTAGAGATATTCTCTTGGTCCTGTGCAATTCCTTCAAAACACCATTCATATCTCTGTATTTCTAGGCACATAGCAGAGTGCAACATTCTTATTTGATGACTTCTTCATTGTCAGACCGAAAGCACCAAGGTAGCCTGAGGTCGTTTCTTATTTGTATTTGTTTCTTTTGACCCTGGCACTGTGCAGGCTCAACAAATGTGTGTTGACACACACACACACACATACACACAAGCACAAACAACCCTATTAAAAGAAAATCAGTGGAAGGAGGAGAGGAATCCTGAACCGTTGACATATAGCTCTAAAACAGTGCTTCAGTATTCTGGCAGGAGTTTAGCAGTGAGCTGAGAAAGGCTGAAAGAACATGACAACACTTCCTCCTTTATCATAACCTTCTTTTTCTTTCAAAGAAGAAAACTCCCTCTGCAACAGAAGCAACTCCAGAGTGAAGAGGACTAAACAAGGAAACAGCCTTGGATTCTTTAGCAAAAAAGTGTTGCAATATACATTCTCTCCATCACCAAAAACTGCAGTGAAAACAGGAAGAGCATCAGTCTTTCTGCAATTTTCTCTTGTAAGGAGTGAAAGGCTGACCTAAAGCTATTCCACTTACTGCTGAAAACTCCAGTCTCCCAAATCTAAGAAACTCAAAGCCACTTCATTTCCTTTCTCTCCAGCTTAACAGTTCTTTCTCTTCCTTCTTACAGCCACTGTTCTGCTCTGGCGAGGTTACACTGGACTTAATCTGCCATGTCCTTCATTGCATCTTGCTTGCTGCTGCTTCTCTCAGCCTCTGCCCATCTCCACATCCCAAAATGCCCATCAGTGGGTACCACTTGCCCAGCAAGTGAGTGTCAAGGCTCACCCCCTGAGATCTGTGCTCCACTCCCTCAGTTCATCACGCATGTCTCTTCAGTCCTGCTGTGAGGATAAGCCATGCCTAACTAACCCTGGTGGGACTGCTCCAAAAGATGATGTCTGAGATTCGGATGTTCAGAGGATCCCAGAGATTTGGCACTTTAAAGACAGCAGGCTTAGAAGGAAGGGCCACACACCCCCACTGTGGGATTCCTCCAACCGCCTTCCTCCACCTTGGCTGTTCAATACCTCGGGGCGTCAGTGAGGTGCCTCTGGGGTCCTTCTCTCTTCATGCTTTTGGTTCTGGGACCACCCTGTTACACTCTTTAATAGCTTAGTGTGAATTTTAGTTCCGTGAGCTTCATTATTTTTTCTTATTTTAGATAGGAGAAGCCATCTGTTAACTGCTGGAGCTGTGAAGAGAATCATACATGTGAAAGTACCCATCCAAAAGCTTATAAAGGACCCCTTGGATTCCATACTCTTCCCGACAGACCTCAGATCCTATGCAGGTCCACCTCACCACACAGCTCCCCCACCCCCACCCCCGCCAGGGACTTCAGATCCATTCTTGACACCAACCTAGAAGGCTTGAGTCCTTCTGAGGAGGTTGATATGGAAACTTATTTACAATCAATCCCAACCAGAGAGAGAAGGCACTGCCTTGGGTGGCAGAGCATACCAGACTTGGGTCCCTGGTTTGCAAAAGTTGTTTTCTTGGTGAATTGAAATCAGCGCCTCCCCCTGCCCCTTCCAGCAACTCTAAGCATCCTCTTTTCACATGACAGTCCTCCAGATGTTAGAGGAGAGAAACCTTCCCTCCTTTACTATCTTATCACATTATATCGAAGTCATCTGCTTGAGTCTGTCCTCCCCAAGATCTCGGGAGCCCCTTGTGGTCAGTACTTGGGTCTTACCCATCTTTCAACCTCCAGCACCCAGCACAAATCCCAGGTGCCCAGCGTAAAGTCATCGCTCAGTAAATTCTTGTTGAATTAATAGCATCCTCTTTCTGCCCTGTCTCAGCATCTTCCTCATGCCTTCAGGTCTTCTTCAGACTAAGTATATTTAGCCCCCACGCTACCTGTTTCCCAGGCCAACTCAGAAAGCCATGGCGACTGACTCCTAGATACAGAATAGATAAACAACACGGCCCTACTGTATATATAGTACAGGGAACTATATTCGATATCCTGGGATAAACCATAATAGAAAAGAATATATCAATAAAAAAGAATGTATATATGTGTACAACTGAGTCAGTCTGCTATACTGCAGAAATTAACAGAACATTGCAAATCAGCTGTACGTCAATAAAAAATAAATTCAAAAAGAAAAACAGTGGCTCATTTGCCAGCCTGCAATAGAGGGAAAGGAGAAATAAATAAGAAATTCACTGAGATTTCCCTTTATCCTCCACATCTTTCCAAGCCCACTGTCTAGCAAACAGCAGCCTTTGTTTGCTCAAGGTCCCCAGAGAGTCATTCCCTTCTAAAGCCTTCACCGGTCACACACGAAATAGGCCATCTTGCTGAAGTGGCTTTACTGGTGTCCAGCCACTCTGTTTCTGCCCCATGTCCCCTCCCTACTGGACAGCAGGGCAGGCAGCCGCAGCCCTAATGGGACAACCACACCTGCCACCTCCCTGCCAAGTCTTGATGGATGAAGTGACATCCAGGGAGCTCCTTCAAGCAGCCAGACAGCAAAGGGGTATGGCTGTCTGTCCAGCCATCGGTTGTGAGTCTGTGATCTCACATTCCGAGGGAGATAAGAACTTCAAATGCTCTGATGCTCAGAGTTGCCACAGGTCTGCATGAGGTCTGAGGTTCCTACGAGGCTCCTCCTGATGGATCGATTGATTCTCCAGGCCTACTTACAACTGGACTCCTCTGGCACCCCCTGCCATCCTCCTCACCCTGCTGACATGTCAGGGGTTCTTCTCGATGAGGGGAGCTGCTCTGCAGAGTTGTGAAGCCAGGAAGAAGGCAGAAGAGGTTAGGAGAAGAGCCATTCCACATTCACATTCCTCAGCAAGCTCCTGCCGTGGAATGAAGGCTATTTAAATTATCTCAATAAAGACACTGGGGAGCAAACTTGGAAACTGACTTTCACCAAAAATTTAGGTCGGCTTATTACCTTACCCCTGGAGTCCCCTTATGCCCCTCACCTGACTCCAGAGTTCAGGTAGCACTAGTGGCAAAGAATCTGCTTGCAATGCAGTAGATATAAGAGACTTGGGTTCAATCCCTGGGTCCAGAAGATCCCCTGGAGGAGGAAGTAACAACTGACTCCAGTATTCTTGCCTGGAGAATGCCATAGACAGGGGAGTCTGGCGGGCTGGCTACAATCTATGGGGTCTCAAAGAGCTGGACACGACTGAGTGACTGTGCACGTTGGTTGGTTGGTTCATTAACTTACCCCGGAGTGCCCTCGTGCCTCATACACTACACTGCCTCTTGGCTCTAGAGCTGCTGATCTTCACCAATGTACCTACCATTTACTATGCACTCTTTTCTATGCATTATTATCTCATTTAATCACTATAACAACCCCTTGAGGCAGATCTCACTATCCCCATTTAATAAATGAGGAAACTGAGGCTTAGAGGAGTGTAGTAACTTGCTCAAAGTGCAATAGGAATTCAAATGTATGTTGCTTTGACCACAAACTCAAGTACGAAGCAAACCACTCTGCACTCTGGCCGAGCAGCCCTGTTGGGGGGCCACAGGAATAGGAGCAGGCTTCCTGTTTCCACTTGGAGGCTTAATTGGCAGCAGCCTGTGGTGGCTGGGAGAGGTGGATGTCAAGGAGTCCTAATTCCTGAGAACAATCCTGTCTTCTCAATTTGGAACCAAGATGAGTAGTACACACAAACACACACACACACACACACACACACACGCGCGCGCGCACTTTCAGAAAGGGTGATAACAGCGTTGCAACTCCAGATCACATTTCTACACAGTCAACCACATTGCAGTTACTTGGGGCCCCAACCAAGCCAAGGGGCAAGGCAGGTTGCCCCCTCGACACCAGTTTTGTGTAATCTACCAACAGCACACTGCTTCTTCAGACCTTGTTTCCTCCTGCAATTCACTGACTTTTACTAAACATCAGTTACGTGTCAATCCTACGGGGGCTGGTTAAGAGATCACACTAAGTCAGACTGTCTGGAGTTTTGATCCAAGTTAAACTCTACCACTTGCTAGTTGTATGATCTTGGGCAACTTTAAAAACAAAACACAAAAAACCCCTCTGTGCCTGAGTTTTCTCATCTATAAAAAGAGAATATTAATAGCTCCCATCTCATAAGCCTGTTATAAGAAATAAGCAAAATAACCCATGCATCATCTGTTTAAAATGTTGTCTGTACACAGTAGGGCTTCCCTGATGGCTCAGTGGTAAAGAATCCACCTCTCAATGCAGGAGACACAACTTTGATCCCCGGACTGGGAAGATTCCCTGGCAACCCACTCCAGTATACTTGCCTGGAAAATCCCATGGACAGAGGAGCCTGGTAAGCTATAGTCCATGGGCTAGCAAAACAGTTGGACACGACTTAGTGACTGAACAATGACAACACAACTGTACACAGTAGGCACTCAGCAAAAGTTGGCTATGAATATTTGGTGCATGGATTGGGAACACGGAGGGTGATGAGACAGCAAATGAGGAGTGAACAATAGCAACTGCGGGTGAGGAGAGCCAGGCAGACCTCTGCTCTGTGAGAAATGACCTGAACTAAGGAGACACACAAAGTGCTTACACATGTGCGTGTCGTGGTAGACAAAGATGCTCATGTCCTCATCTCCAGACCTTATACAGCAAAAAGGGCTTCGCAGATGTGAATAAGCCAAGGATCTTGAGTTGGAAAGATGTACTCATAATTGTCTTTGTAAGGGAAAGAGAGAGGGAGGAGAAGGAGACCAATGGGAGACATGATGACAGAAGCACAAGTTGGGGTGATGCATTTTGAAAATGGAGGAAGTGGCCACTAGCCAAGGAATGCAGGTGGATCTAGAGGCTGGAAACATCAAGAAACATTCTCTCCTAGAGCTTCCAGAAAGAATGCATCTCTCTTGAAATCTTGAATTGAGCCCATACTGCCCTGTTGGGACTTCTGCTGTCCAAACTTTAAGAGAATAAATTTGCGTTGTTTTAAGCTGCTGAACTTGTTAAAGCACCAACAGGAAACTACTATATGTGTCTTTGATCACATGTGCTTTACTTCACAAAACCTCTCATTTTCACAAAAGACACTTTCTAATTCATTATGATTCATGTCCCTGCTTCCCAAAAAAGGTGAAGTGAAAACTCAAGTTTCCAGAAGGAAGTGCTTACTTTGACAGAACCGGCCTCTCAAAAGGCTTCTCATGTTCCCCACTGTGAATTAGCTTCTCTGGGAGAACGGAGCTTGGTTCTGAACAACCTACCAGAAGTCACACAAAACCAACAGGTCACAGACTTTCTGGAAAAGCCTCAAAGTACCAGGACCCAACCATTGATAACAAATAGTAGTATCACTTTACATGTGCCTGCCTTTTTGTGGTTTTTATTACATTTATATACATTGCTTTATTTTGATTCATTCAACGTATAAAAATAATCTGTTTGAAAACCACATTCTCGGGACTTCCCTGGCGGTCTGGTGGTTAAGACTCCAGGCTGCCAATGCAGGGGGCGTGGGTTTGATCCTTGGCTGGGCAACTAAGACCCCTCATGCCTCGAGGTGTGGCCAAAAGAACAAATAAAAAAATTAAAAGCCACATTCTCAGAAAGTAACAGATTCTAGAATGAGAGCCAGATCTTTTGTCTCTAAAGCCAATTTTCTCTCCCCCAGAGAAGAACACCCCTCACGGGTAGGTGACTGAGACAACGAAGGATCACCTCCAACACCTACAATGCTCCTGGTGTGACACTTCCTCACCCACCCACCCCGCCTGCGGCTCAGAGGTCAGCATTCCAACCGGCCTCTCCGCATATCAGCTTCCTCTTCTATGGGCTGAAATGCAAACAAAAGTCAGGAAGAAGAAGCGGAGTGAAAGGGAAAGAAAAAAACCAACACAATATATGAAAAGGCTAATCCAGACAGCAGACCAGTCCATTCCTTCAGAAAACAGAGCCAAAACCTTGTCAGAAGTTGATTTCTTAGAGGCAGAGCCTGGACTCAGAGAAGTAACCAGATGTAAGAAAAGGAAACCGCGGTCAGACTGAGAGGCCTCGGCTCAGCTTTGGCCACAAGCCAGATATGGGTCTTGAAAAAGTCACTTCATTTGCTACTCTCATTTGACACTGTGTAAAATGCGGGAGCTGGAATAGATAATCTTTACTAGCAATTCCAACTAGACACTTCTGAGCTTCTGTCTCTGCAGTTTTTTTTACAAGTAGAAATACTCTATTTTGAAAGAGATATTTGAGTCATTCTCAACCAAGGTCAGGAACTTTATCTGAGCTTCTTCACTCTGAAGCAAAACCTTTCTTCTGTCATAGGTGACTCTCAAGTCAGGAGCAAATGATTGCTACCATGCAGCTAAATATTAGGAACTGTCTCAGTTATGAATAATAACTAACATTTCTTGAGCACTTGTCTCTATCTACATCTTTCACAAAGGATATTGTTCATCTTCCTTCCTCAACATCCTTTTGCAACTCATGAAGAACCATCACTCAACAAATCACCTAAATTTAAAAACTACAGGGACTCCCCTGGTGGTCCAGAAGCTAAGACTCAGGACTCCCCAAGCAGGGAGCCCAGGGTTTGATCCCTGGTCAGGGAACTAGATTCCACATGCCTCAACTAAAACTCGGCATGCCACAATGAAGATTGAAGATCCCGTGTGCTACAACTAAGACCCAGAACAGTGAAATAAATATATTTTTTTAATTAAAAAAAATAAAGGTATATACTGTGCTTATAGCTTCAGGATCTGTCAGCTCTTAGAAATTCGATTCCCAGAAACATACAACCTACCATGAAAAATACAACTCGTTTTTTGGGGAGTAAATCTACTTTATCCAACCTTGATTCAAGTTCCCTCCTCCCCATTCTCCCTATTCAAGATCTTCTGCTATTTCCTTCTCCGTCTTCTTTCCTCTATCATTTCCTTTCAAATCACCCATCACCCATCCAGATTCCACACCTCCCTACTCATCTCCAGGTTGTTGGTGTACAACAGACACCAACTTGAGTTGGTGTACTTGAGTACAGACAGACCCAAGTATGCAGAACAATTTGCAAGGGCTTAGAAGATTGGAGAAAATCTTCTCTTGGGGACACAGAGGATGGTCCAGCCCCTGACCAACAGCCACCTCCTGAATCTTGAGGTCTTAAAGACAGAGCATGGATACCCAGAATTCCTCGACATGAGCTCTTCCTGATGGACAGGTGGTGGCGGCAGGGACTTACCAGAGAGAGGAAATGATAGAAAATGAGCTTAGCACACGGCAGGCTGAGATCTCAGCTTCTTGAGATATAAAACAGGAGGAACTGAGACAGTTTCCCAATGCTTTAAGCACAGCTTCCCACGGTGCTTAATGCATTGACTGCACATAGCAAGGATGGGGAAAGATTTGTTGAATTGAAAAAAGAAGGGTCAGGACTTCCCTGGTAGTGCAGAGGATGGGAATCCACTTGCCAATGCAGGAGACATGGGTTCGATCCCTGGTCTGGGAAGATTCCACATGCTGCAGGGCAACTAAGCTTGTGCGTCACAACTACTGAGCCTGTGTGCTGCAACTACTGAAGGCTGATCATCTACAGCCTGCGCGCCACAAAAAAGAAGCCGCTGCAATGAGAAGCCCATGCACCACAACGAAGACAGTCCCTGCTCACAGAAACTAGAGAAAACCCTCACAAAGCAACGAAGACCTAGCACAGCCAATAAATAAATAAATGAAGGGTCACACCAGCAAAGATAATCAGGTGACTTCAGCCTGGTTTCCAGTGAGAACAGGTAAGTTTGGACGTCATATGAATGGGTACTTGAGATACTTGGTACTGAGATAGGGATGGGAGGAGGGGAGGTAGAATCTAAAGTGGAACTTAGCAGTGGGGGAATTCTAAAGGGCAGATGATTCTTAGACCAGAAATCCCAGATCATCTGTCTATTCAGTCAGCTCTGTCAGCGGTCTCAGTTTCAGAGAACATATTCCAGCTCTCAGTGGAAACAGCTGACAAAGAGCTGGGCAGCATCTCAGGGTCCTGGTCGTGGAGTCTGGGGAAGCTGAAGGGAATTACCAGACACCCTACAGAGAGTTTTAGAATCATCCTCTGAAAACATCTCATTCACAACCCACTGCATTCACTTCCAATGATTTTTACTCACTTTGGAAACACAAAGGGAAAGAAACATCTGGTTGACCTGAATCTTTTATGTGAAATTCTCTTCTTCCTTCTCTTCTTCCAGGACATCTCTGTTTTTTCCTGCCCTTTGAACTATGCCTCTTAGCCTCCTTCACCTGTTTCTTTTCTTTCCTCTACTCAAAAATTGGTGCCCCAGAATTCTACCCATGGGGGTTAATTTCTTTCCTTTTCTTTTTACTTGTTTTTAATTGAAGGATAATCACTTTACAATATTGTGTTGGTTTCTGTCATACATCAACACGAATCAGCCAGAGGTATACATTTGTCCCCTCCCTATTGAACCTCCCTCCCACCCCACTTTCCTTTTCTTTATACGCTGCCTGGTTCATTATACCTACTCCCACACCTTCTACTATCATAAATATCGAAACTTAGCCATAACCATTCCTCTGAGCTCCAGCGTCCCATCTCCAGCTGCATCTGTACCTGTATGTCTGTAGCACCTAAAACATGTCTCAAGTCAAATTCATTGCCTCATCCTCTAAACCAGGGGTCCCCAACCTTCAGGATCCAATGCCTGATGATCTAAGGCAGAGCTGATATAAGAATAATAGAAATAAAGTGCACAATAAATGTAATGTGCTTGAATCATCCCAAAATCATCCCTCCTCCCTATTCATGGAAAAATTGTCTTCCATGAAACTGGTCCCTGGTGCAAAAAGGTTGCAGACCCCTGCTCTTTATCTATCTTCCATATGTTCTATTCAATTCATAATGTTTCCGCCTCTCTAGTTTCCCAAGCAGGAAATCCTGAGCTACATTTATGCTTCCCTACTCTTCACACCCCACAGATCATAAATCCTGTCACTTCAATTTCAAGAACCTGTCTAGCATCTGGCTCTTAATGTATTTTAATCCAAGTCCTATTAATCTTTCACCAGGACTATTACAACCACCTTCTAACTGGCTTCCATGGCTAGTTTTCCTCTGCACCGTTCCACTTTATACTGACTTCTCTGCCTTCAAACGTTATTTTCCATAATCTTTAGGAAACAATCTGGCTCCAATAATTTGTCCACTCTCATCTCTCATGACTTCTTTTCTATATCTTTTTCATCAGTCTGCAGACCCCATGTGCCATACACTCTGGATTTCATGCTGTTCTCTCTCAGAATGCTCTTCCCTCTTTTGGACCTAAAGAATCTCTATTCATCCCTTAAGTTCTGCCTTAATTGTCACCTCCTCTGCTTTCCTCAACCTTCTCAAGTTACACTAATTGTTTTCTCTGTGGTCCCACAGAGCTTCTTTCCAAACCTCTAATATGGCACTAATTGCATTATTAAATCATGTTTATGGTTTATATGGGCTTCCCAGGTGGTGCTAGTGGTAAAGAACCTGCCTGCCAATGCAGGAGACATAAGAGACATGGGTTCAATCCCTGGGTTGAAAAGATCCCTGGCCGAGGGCATGACAACCCACTCCATGATTCTTGCCTGGAAAAGCCCATGGACAGAGGAGCCTGGTGGGCTACAGTCCGTGGGGTCGAAAAGAGTCGGACACAACTGAGCGACCAAGCAGCACAGCAGAAGCAACACAAATGCCTAATGGAAAAATGAATAAAAGAATGCCAGATACAAAGATGGGCTCAACTAATGGGCCAACTGTTTCCTTCAGGATTTTTCCTTTTCCTTCTAAGCTAAACAGTAACAAGTTACTCACTTAGCTGGGGGAAGGGGGTGGTGGCAAGACAGCTAATTTAAATTAAACTCTGCCTCTATCTGCATTTGCAGTGTAATATGAAATCATTTGAACTGTCTGCTGATCTCCCTGACTCCGACCTCTCAAACCAAAGCAGAGCATTGCTCCCTGCTTATTTGTCCTTTAAATTTACTTCGGGGCCCCCTTGTCTGGTTATATCACCTCCTCCTCGTCTCACTTAGATACTGCATCTACCACTTACATCACATTTTCAACATTTTATCATAATTTTCTATCTTCCACACTAGATCATCAGTCCCCTGGGGACAAAGATTACATCTAATTATCTTTGTACTCCCACTTCTCTTATAATAGGCTATAACAGTTGCCCATAAATACACCCTGAAATATCTGTATCTATATATACATATATAGATATTTTGTTTTTTTAAATGGCTTTACTTGGAATTTTTCATGACGATAAAAACATATACTTTTTTTTTCTCAGTCTTGTTTTTCAAAGATTTCGACTGTCAAGATATAAGAGGTCCCCAAGATAACTGTCAGAAGTGGCTGAAGACCTTGGACAAAGCGCATCATCAGTGATGGAAAGATGATGCTCTCTACCCTGTTTACTTCACAAGGTGAAGGCTTGAGGCAAAAGAGATGAAAGAGAGAGGATAAGAGAGACAAAAAGAGGCGGGGAAAGGGAGAAGAAAGCAAAGGGAAGGGAAGTCAGCTGTTCTGTGGCTGAACTAGTTCTCCAGGGCGGGGGAAATCTGATTAGGCAGAAAGAGGAGAAAGGAAGGGCATGCAGGCAATTCAAGGACAGGTTGATGAAGAGAGGAGACAGCAGATGCCTCGGGTTCAGAAACCCAGCAACCCTGTGTGGTTCTGCATGTGTTTGCCTGTATTTAAAGGGACTGTACACAGAAGCAGCCATTGGAGGAAGGTATCTTTCCTTCTCTCTCTATGCTTCCTGCCCAAGAGAAGAGAATAAACATTTAGACAGCAAACGCTCACAGTTAAATATTTCTGCATGGGGCACCATCGACATGGAAGTAGGATTCTAAACAATCCTGCTACCTGATTCACAGAGAAGGTTTATCCAGCAAAAGCTGGAAAGAAATCAGAAACATTTGGCTGCCTCTGGCCATCTGTGAGCTCAGCTTCCCCTTGGCGTGCTCCGGACTGCTGTGAGCTGCGATGCTGGTGTTTCTCTCAGCTTCCCACTGTGTGGCAATAGCTGGTCCTAGTGGAGTTCGTTGCCACTGGTGCTTTCTGTACAAGGATGTTTATGCTTCCACTGGGGCAACAGAACACAATGGGAATTGTTGCAAAAACAGCTGCTGATGTCCCTTTAATTAAAAAGGTGCCAAGGAACAATTTCTTTCCCCCGGGGGCTGGACTCAAGGCACTAACCTTTTCTCTCATTTCACCAGTATTTTGATTGTATTTGCAAGAATTTGCACATTCTACCAATTTGAAAATTATACTAATGCATCCTAGTGAGATGACTCCCCACCACTCCAATTGCCTCATTTCTTTCTTTCCACTTATTTACTCTTTAGACTATCAATAGTCCTAAAGAGTTTCCTTGAAAGGGAGAAGGATTTGACCATACAGCACTGGGGAAAGTACAACTAAGCAAAACAAAAAACAGAGAAGCCAAACACTCCAGAACAGAAAACCACACAGGAGGCGGTGAAAACATCCTTGGGTGGAATGAAAACACTGTCCACATCACCCCTGAGTCACCAGAACTGGGATCTGAGGGGTGGTTGACCTTAGCCCCTTTTACAGGTGGGAACACTGAGGCCCAGGGAAGGAAAAGGATAAATGTGAGTCCAAAGAGCTAACAAGTGAGAGCCCAAAGCCAGCTTCTGAAAGAAAGGTACACAGAGCTTGCTTTCATTGTGCATTACTTTTGTACCCTGTGGGGTGTGAACTGAACCCAGAGCCTGTCAATTATCTGCAGAGGATTATTCATCCAGGTGGAGGAAAGGCAACCTGCTCCTCAGAGAGTCACCATGGAGGATCTGCAACCAGCTAGAGCCAGCAGCTGACTTCAGAGTGCTAGGTGGCAGAACTTGACATTCATGTTTTCCTGCACAGATTTTAATGGCATGCTGTGCACACAGTAGGAGCTAGACAATTTCTGGATGTCCATTGGAGGCACTTCATCATAAGCCTCTTCCTCTTAGGCAGCAGGTGGCAAAGAACCTGATAGCAAAGTCACCAGTGAAACGGGAAGTTAGCAAGAGGGACCAGCAAGGAAGGACAACAGCTATCATAGCTTGAGCTCCTGACAGACGATCCAGAGGACTCAGGCTGCTGCCGCATCTATCCTTCCATCCAGGGGAAAGAAAACCCAGAGATTCTCCCATAAGCCTCTAGGAAAACCTCCAGTGGCACCCAGAGAACTTCCCAATGAAGGAGCCATTCTTCAGTGTGCTTTTTCTTTCTCCCCAGGGCTGGAGTCTGATTCCATTTGAGATGAATCAGAGGATAACCATATGGCCCTCCTTCAAATCCCCAGCCTGGCCACTTATTAGAGTCAGCAGTTTGGATGGCCCGGGCTCTGCTCAGGTCTGCTTCCACTTGGCTGGCAGCCCTGGGGCGCTCTGCAAAGACAAGATGCTGAGGAAGGTGGCTATCCACCTCACCTCTGCTCCACACTTAAGACTTCATGGCCACAGCTCAGTGAGGAGCAGAGAGATGTAAAAGTGGGGGGCAACTGGGAACCCCAAGACAAAGGGAATCATGCAGAATGAAATCACCACCAGAGAGGAGTCACTCTCCTTCCCCACTGAGGCATTACAGCCACTCCCCAAAGATCCAGCAACCTTAACCCTCATAAGGGTCCTTACTTCAAGGTAAGTACAGTTATGGTTGTGGACAAAGAATGTCACCTGCCATATCAGTAAACAAAGGATGATGCTACAGCCATCAAGCCAACAGACACTGAAGCTACCCCCAACAGTGCACCTAGGGGACTCAGGATGGAGAAAGGCAGGATGCTGGCCCCAGAGAGCTGAGGTGCACATCAAAGGAATGATTTCAGTGAGCCCCAATTCTTGCATCTTCCCACACATAGAAAGGCGCTTCATTCATTAACTTGAGATGTCTGATTTTCTTTAATTTATAGTGATCTCTTAATGTTCCATGGCTCAGACAGTAAAGAATCTGCCTGCAATGCAGAAGACCCAGGTTTGATCCCTGGGTCAGGAAGAACCCCTATAGAAGGGCATGGCAACCCACTACAGTATTCTTGCCTGGAGAATTCCATGGACAGAGGAGGGTACCAGACACAACTGAGTAACTAACACTTTCACTGCTACTTGATGTTCTTATTGCCTGGTTTTTTTGCTGCAAAATTCCTTTGTATCCTGAGTGCTCCCTCACCTCTTCAAAGAGGTCCGCCAGAGATATCTGAGAAGCTGCCTCCTAGGCTTGAGTTCTCAGCAAGCCCCCCTCGAAAAACATAACTCTCAACTTCTGGCTATACACTTTTTTTTTTTTTTTTTGCTATAATGCATGTGGGATCTTAGTTCCCCAACCAGAGATTGAACCCACACTCCCTGCAGTGGAAGTGCCCAGTCTTAACCACTGGACCATCAGGGAAGTCTCATGCATTTTTTTTCCAGCCAACACTATCAACAGTATAAAGACAGAGAATCGAGGCTCAGAGTGTTCTTCAACCAAGGTCACCAGCAGAAAAGAGGCAGAGCTGGGCTTCAAACCCAGGCAGTGCCAACAGCTGTCATGAGTGAGACGTCAGTGTGACATGCAGACAGTGACTGGGGTCTCTTTGGTTCCTGGCTGCCCAAGAAGAGGGACTCCCTCTCACACACACCCACACCAGATGCCTGTAGGGATGGGGGTGGTGCTGAGCTCTGCCACCACCGCAGTTGGCAGGAGGAGAGCTGGCGGGCGACAGGGCTCCCTTGGTTTCTTGCCTCTGAAAAGCAAAGCCCTTAGCTCTGAGCATTTTAATCCACTCAGTGAAAAGCAGTTTGAGGCCACCAAGGGTGGGGTACTGACAAAAACCACAGGATAGAGTCATGAGGCAGGGTTCTCTTTACTCTCTGGGGCACTTAATCTACTGAACCTCAGTTTTCTCATGAAATTATCATTGTCTGAAACTTAATAGTGATTATGTGTACGAATCAGCTTTGTAATCTCTTTGTTGTTGCTGTTAGTCGCTAAATTGTGTCTGACTCTTTGCGACCCCAGGGATGCAGCATGCCAGCTTCCCTGTCCTTCCCTATCTTCTGAAGTTTGCTCAGATTCATGTCTATTGAGTCGGTGATGCTATCTAACCATCTCTGTACCCTCTTCTCCTTTTGCCTGTAGCCCACCCGGCTCCTCTGTGTAGTGGAATTCTCCAGGCAAGAATACTAGAGTGGGTAGCCATTCCCTTCTCCAGGGGATCTTCCTGACCCAGGGATTAAACTCAGGTCTCTTGCATTGCAGGCGGATTCTTTACCATCTGAGCCACCAAGGAGGCCACTTGAAATCTCTAAAGTGGTCTAAAAATGGAAAGTAGTATTAGGGCATAATAGGGAATTTTCACAGACGCTGGGTACAAGGGATTATAATTACATTACCAGCCCAACTGAATATATAAGGCCTATTCAGGAATAAAAAGAGACAAACTATTGTTACATACAACACGGATGAGTCTCAAAAACATCAGGAGAGAAGCCAGAAGTAGGCATTGTATGATTCCAGTAGTATGCAAGTCTAGAAAATGTAGACTAATCTCCAGTGACACAAAGCAGGTTGGTGGCTGGTGGCTGCCCAGGGTGGAGAAGGAATTGACCACGTGGGGACACAAGGAAACTTACAGGAGTGAAGGACACAAGCGGTCTCGAAGAGGTGAGAAGAGGCGATTCTATGGGTATATTCATTAATCTGTCAAAACTGATCAATCTTTAAGTAAGTTTAGCTTATTGTACATAAATTAGACCTCAGTAAATTTTAAAAAGAATGCATGCTCCTTTGGAGCCAAATCCTCTGGGTCAGTGCTCCCCAACTTTTCTGGCACCAGGGACCAGTTTCACAAAAGACAATTTTTTCATACACAGGGGGAGGGGCAGGAGGATGGTTTCAGGATGATTCTGTGCATTATATTTAATGTGCATTTTATTTCTTAATCTAATGCCACTGCTCACCTGACAGGAGGTACCAGTCGGTAGCCCAGAGGTTGGGGACCCCTGCTCTGGGTAGCATCGGAAGTTCACTGGACTTGCAGTTCTAGCCTAAGGCTGTCACAGCAACATAAATAACCAAATGCAGAGTAAGTCCCTCTAAGCCTCAAGTCCCCTCATCTTTAAAATGAAGCTTTTCTCAAGATCAAGAGGGACATTGAGTGCACAGGAGCACAACTTTCACCCACAAAATAACACACAAATGCAAGGGAGTGGTGCGTGGGCACACGGTAACTGTAGGTGGAATAGAGACTTTCTTGCCCATCTACCTCTAAGATCCCATCACTCCAAGGGGCCCCTGATTGGTCTCCTCATTCTGCCCAAGGTCCCTGGGAAAGCAGCTGCAGCTCCCACCCAGAATTGACCATGATTCAGAGATGCTGGGCTTCCCAGGTGACTCAGTGGACAAAGAATCCGCCTGCCAACGCAGGAGACACAAGAAATATGGTTCGATCCCTGGGTTGGGAAGATCCTCTGGAGGATTCTTGCCTGGAGAATCCCATGGACAGAGGAGCCTGGTGGGCTAGAGTCCACGGGGTCACAAAGAGTTGGACACAGAGTGAAGCGGCTGAGCACACGTGCACGCAGAGATGCTGAGCTGACCAGGTACTTACAGGGGATCCAGCGTCCAGCAGCAGGTAAGCTAGAGAAGGCCAGACAAACTGGATACTTGAACTCATCGGTTCTGGAAGATGCGTCTCAATTCCTTGTGTCACCAGCTCGAAACTGCTTTTCTCTTTGGGCAGAGAGACGTAGCTAACGCTGCTGACTGTCCAGAGTCAAAGGTGCTTAGTCCTGCTCTTTCCTTCTGCCACTGTCCTGCGCTTTAGCTGGGCGTTGTTCAAACAGTAATGACGAAACTGCACATGTAAATCCTTGCTGGAGACCCCAACCACCATCTCACCTCTTTCCTTTTCTTTCAATCCAACACAATCATACAACAACCCTATCTACCTGGTCCAGATTCTATTTTTAAGTTTTCTAAGTCTCTTCCTGCCCATCAGCTTGTCTGGTCTTCACAAAGCCTTGTTTTGAGTTACACCAAACAGGGATTGCCATGCACAGCAGCTGATCGGGATACTGAGGGAAAGGGATGACACAGAAGACCTAAATTCTCCAAGTGTCAGTCAGAAGCTAGGCTAGGACTCGGGACACCAGACCCTGGCCTTAGTGTTCTTTTGTAAGATTCTATTTCTCAATCATTAGACAGCCATTGTGCTCTAGACAAAGTATTAGCCACAGGCAGCCTCAAATAAATGGAACCAAAACAAAAGGCCAGAGTTCTATCAGTTGTGGTGGTTTAGTGACTCAGTCGTGTCCGATTCTTGCAACCCCATGGACTGCACCCTACCAGGTTCTTCTCTTCATGGAATTCTCCAGGCAAGAATAATGGAGTGGGTTGCCCTTTCCTTCTCCAGGGGGTCTGCCTGACCCAGGGATCAAACCCACATCTCCTGCACTGCAGGAGGATTCTTTACCAATTGAGGGGGCCTCCTCAAGTTCACTTGCGGGGTGATGGCTCCCAGAGTTGGCCTCCAGCTGCAGAGCAGAGAAGAAAAAGAGCCTCACTGTCCCCTAGAACCACAGAAAGCAAGTAGGGAAAGCAAAGCAACACTCCAAGGGGGTGAGTAGAGGGAGGGATATATGGGAAGATTGGGACTGCCATATACACACGACTACATATAAAACAGGTACCTAATGGGACTCTGATGTATGGTGCAGGGAACTCTATTGGGAGCTCTGGGATGACCTATGTGGGAGGGGTTAGATTTCTGGGTATGCCTGGCTGTACACCTGAGGCTGGCACAACAATGTAAATCAACTATACTCCAGTTTAAAAAAAAAAAGATACAAAAGACAAAAACAAACCATAAAAGCAACATTCCATCAGAATTCCTCCTGCCTTCTTGGGTGATACAATCAGCCCTGTCCTGGCCCCAGGCCTTCCCAGCACACACACACACTCTTCCTTTTCCTTCCAACCAACCTCACTCCAGTCTTGACAAAGCTGGGACTTTATTTTTAGAACTTTGGGGAAAAGGAGGAGCTAAGCACATAGAAAGAAAAAGGAAGGAATAGGCCACTTTGGCCCCTTAAAATCTTCCTTCCTAAGGCCTCCCTGACACCTCCTTGCATTGTGGTTGCATTCGTGTGTGTGCATGCACGCACACACACACACACACACCATAAAAGTGACCACTTCTCAATCCTTCCTCACACAGTGGGCTCTTCTACAGCAGTGTCTAAGTTGGACCAAAGGTCACAGGGTTGGACTGGAAAATACCTAACACAGTTTCAGGGGTATAATGAGCTGGAGGAACATACCCTGAGGTCACCCTGCTTGTTCAGCACTGCTCTCAGTCAAGCACTTAGCAAGCTTGCATTAATTAACCCTGTTCCCCTCAGAGGAAGCCAGCCAGGCCCTGAGGGCTTGGGTGATTTATTCAAGACCAGAGCGCCACGCAGGCTGGCAGGGGACCTGGGCTTTGCTGGCGTGGGAGCTCCCTGCAGCCCACCCAGAGCCCAGTGGAAGGGCCCTTCTTGCTGCTGAACAAGACCAGACACAGTCACACCCAGAGGGGAAACCAGAGCAGCCAGCCCTGGCTGCCGCCGTTCCCTCCAGAGGGCCAAGTTCCAGATGTCAGTCTCATCTCTTCTTGAAGCATCACCACAGCCAGGTCTTCCTGAACCCAAGGGACTGCCAACTGTTCTCTCCCGCTTGCCATTTCATCACACTCCAGGCTTAAGGCTAAGAGGCCTCTCAGAATCGAAGTCAGATATCCTTGCTCCCTATGCTCACAGTTCTCCAAAATGAAGCGCCAAGTCTGCTCTCTGGAATCTCAGATGGCCCCGGGGAGAGACCCTCTTCTTACTGACCTGATTAAGTTATGAAGAGGAAGGCTGACCACATCAGCCTCCCTGGGCTTAACTATAAGAGATGTCAGCCCAGGAAGGAAGTGGACTAGATCACGTGATCACCAAGGGCTCTGACCCCCCGAAACAGAGAATTTGAGGAGACAGAACAGTAAACCCACCCCCATCCCCAGGATGTTTCATCATGACCCACTCTATCACCTTTTCAGTAAAGAGAGGTGATGTTAGTAATAACAGTAACTCTGATAGGCTAAATAGGGGCTCCTCCCCAAATTTTCATGCCCTCATTCCTGGAACCTGTGCATATTACTTTATGGTTAAAAAAGGGTTTTGCTGATAAGATTAAGTTAAGGATCTTGAGATAGGGAAGATTATCCTGAATTATCTGGGGAGGCTCTAAATGCAACCACGTGTCTTTATGGGAAAGAGCAGAGGGAGATTTGACAGAGAAAGAAAGGAAGGCCCTGTGACCACAGAGGCAGAGACTGGAGGAATGCTGCCACAAGCCAAACAATGCTAGCAGACCAGGAGCTACGAGAGGCTAGGAACAGATTCTCCTTAGAACCTCCGTAGAGGGCACAGTCCTGCCAACACCTTGAATTCAGCCCAGAGATGCTTATTTAAGACTTCTGGCCTCCTCCAAAACTGTGAGAGGATAAATTTCTGTTTTTTTTTTTAAAACCACCCGGAGTGTGGTAATTGGTTACAACAGCCACAAAAGCTAATACAGTGCACGCTGAGTCGCTCAGTCGTGACTGACTCTTGCAACCCCATAGACAGTAACCTGCCAGGCTCCTCTGTCCATGGGATTCTCCAGGCCAGCATACCAGAGTGGGTTGCCATTTCCTTTGGCAGGGGATCTTCCCAACACAGGGATCGAACCCAAGTCTCCTGCATTGCAGTCACACTCTTAACCGACTGAGCTATGAGGGAACACTTAAGGATCACTCAAACTATGTACCAGGCACCACCACTCTAAGTACTTTATCCACTTTAATTCACTACATCCTGGTCCTGGCTCTGAGGCCTGGGATGAGCAGACACATGCCTGCTCTGAGTGTGAATCCCAGATTCACTGCTCATGGTGGTGAGCCTAAGCAAGTTATGTGACCTCTCTAAAAAATGTCTTTCCCAGTTCATAAAATGGGCACATAATTACCCTTCTCACTGGGCTGCTGGGAGGATTAAATGGATAATAAACATGAAGTGATTAGAACACCACATAGTAAAGCCTAGCTGCCTTCTCAGGTGGCTTGGCAGTAACGAATCCGACTGCCGATGTGGGAGACACAGATGCAGGTTCAATCCCTGGATGAAGGAGGATCCCCTGGAGGGCATGGCAACACACTCCAGTATTCTTGCCTGGGAAATCCCACGGACAGAAGAACCTGGAGGGCTACAACTCATGGGGGCGACAACAGTCAGAAACGACTTAGCGACTAAACACCACCAACAACAAATAAATGCTAGCTGTATGAGATCTCAAGGATTGAACAAGCCAAAATTAAACCATCATCCTAATCTATCAGGACACAGATGAGGCCTCTTGGACCCATCTATGTAGGAAAGACCCATCAGTGCAGGAAAGAAGATGTCCTATTAAACCACTTCTAAGAGCAAACATGACAGTCTGAAGAATTCAGTTAAGTATTTCTTCCCTTAATTAAGCAATTTAGAATGCTGGCCTCATTTTAGAAAAGGCAGGTGCAGGGGGCTGTTCTAATTCTGCAGCTTCGACCCACAGACTTCCAACCCCTATGTCCCCTTCTTAAAGACAGCTATGCACATCCATCACACAGGAGGACCTGACTTGCAGCTTCCATGCCTGGCACACCCCTGCAGAGCTCAGCGCATCTCCTTCCTGTAACTCTGGCATCAGGAACTGGAGCCCCAGTGATTGGAAGTCAGTGTGAGGCAGAGCTGTAAGTTCATTTTTATGGCCTTCCGACCATAGGGTACACCAACCTGTCCCAGCACGTTGGGTGGAATGATAAAATTAGGAATGAGCTTTGATAAGAGGTTACAGCCAAGTCAGTAAAGAATAAAGGTTTGCCCAGAGGCCAAGTAAGAGAAACCTAGAACTATCACGTGAAAAAAAAAACAACACTTTAATCAAGTTGGCCCTTTCTGATAAAGTTTGCCTAACTCCCTGTGCAGGTGATGTCATGCAAAGAAGCAAGGATCCCAGGCCTTGTGTCCCGGCCTAAGAAATTTGCATGCGAGGAATAAAGGGGGACGAAGGACCTGGCCACCCGGCCTTGGCTTCCTTCCAGGCAGAGGTCCAGACTTGGGTGGCCAACCTCCGAAAACTCCTAGGGCCACTGCTACCTTGTCCTGGCGACCAGGCCTCTTATCAGTAGGCTGCTGCGCGCCACCTGCGCGCTCTCAGCTCTGCCCTACCCCACCCTCCAGGAGGAAAAGGGATGAGGGAGGACGCACCCCCTCTTACTCTCAGGCACCCACAGATTCCTGCGCTGCCGTCACCACTGACGAGAACCCAGGTCCCCTGGGGGAACTGCTTCCCCTTCTCATTCCAACCTCCCCATCAATGAACACGCAACAACCCCTACGCTCCCTGCTCCTACTCCGGAGGGAGACAGAACCCAGAACGACATCCGAAGCCGAAAGCCGCAGCCGCGGGAGCTCCGGGCTCCCGGCCCCGCCGTCCGTCCCTGCCCTCTCCCAGTCAGCAGTGGATCCTCCAGCCAGGCCGGCGTTCAGGATCCAGAGCGTGCCCGTAGCCTCCGTGGGGCCCCGCCTCCCTCGGGGGCTCGGCGCTGGAGACCTCGGGGAGCCCGGGGAGAGAACGGCTTAGCAACACCCGCGGAGGCCTGGGGCCTGCCACGGTCCCGGGGACTCGAACCCGGTGTCCTCGCCCGGAGGCATCCCGCGCCCTTAGGCACGCCTCATCGTAGGCATGCCCAGCCAGCCCCCGGCCCAGCGCTCGGGCGCAGCGCCCTCCCCTGCACCCCCCTCCGGGAGCAGCCGAGTCCCGGACCGCCCGCGCGCCCAGCCTGCCCCCAACAGGTCGTGGGCAGCGGGGAGCGCGCCTCCCGCCGGGCAGGGGAGGCGAGCCGGAGCGAAGCCGAGGGCCGGCCGCGTGGGGCAGGAGGGGTCGCCGGGGCAGCGAGCTCGGCCACTTACGCGCGGGCTCTGGGGAACCCCATGGACAGCAGCACGTCCAGCGCCGATCCATGCTTGATGGTCCCGGGGCGCTGCTGGCGGTTCCTCCGCGGGGTGACTTTGCTGTACAGCTCCTCTCTCGCAGCCATGCCGAGCGGGCTGGGGTGGCCGTACTGAGCCATGCTCAGCGGCCAGCCATCGCCCGGGAAGGCACCCGAGCCGGAGGGCCCGGGAGGGCGGAGGGCCGGCCCGGGGCAGGGGAGGGGGGCTCGGGGACCCGGAGCCGGGCGCAGGCGGCGGCGCAGGCGGCGCTCCGAGGTTCCCTGGTGTCGAGACTGACGCTTCCTGGTGAGGCCACCGGAGCCAAAACTGCGAGCCGCTTTCTGCCCGGCCGGCCGGCCGCCACTCGGGCCCCGGGTGCCCCCTGCTCGGCGCCCGCAGCAGCCCTCTCTCCTCCGCCCCCTTCCTTCTCCGCTCCCAGCAGTCCGGGAATTTGCAATGAGTAATTTTTGAATGGATCAAAAAGGAAAAGGAGCTTTGTGGGCCGGCTCTGCCTCGCCTGTACCCGGGCCCCGCCCCTCTCTTAAAGAGGCAGCGCGGCCCGTGACTGCTCCCGGCTGGGCGCAGGCTGTAAAAGTTCAGGTGCTTCTGGGCAGAGAACTGGAACCAGCAAGGGCCGCCTGTGTACGCTGGTTCCGGAGAGTCACTACCAGCGCTCCAGTTTCTCCATGACTTCCATCCGGAGCCAGCGGGGCCTCAAGACACCAGACCAACCCATTTCAAGTTTCCTGTGGTTCTAGATGGGGTTATTAGTGGAAATTGGGCAAACTGATGGATGACATGAATGGACCAGAAGGCCAAGTCATAGCATCCAGATAAAAGGGTTTGCTTCCCAGAGACCGTGCAAGACCCAGAGGATTGTTAATGGCAACTGGAGACCAAGTTCCCGTCAGCTGGCCAAGGAATCACGCTGAAGACCTTCTGTGTTCTCCATGATGGACCATGGGATTTCCCAGGCAAGAATACTGGAGTGGGTTGCCATTTCCTTTTCCAGGCTATTTTCCCAACCCAGGTCTCCCGCGTTGCAGGCAGATTCTTAACCATTTGAGCTACCGGGGAAGCACAAGGGAGGGAGAGAACGGCAGAAAGAAGAGGAAGAGGAAGATGAAAGGAGGAAGAAGGCTGGAGAGGGAGGAAGTGGGATGTGGAGGAGGGTGGGGGAGCAGGAACTGAGAAAGAACACTTTGTAATTGTAAGAGGTGTTCGGCGCCGAAAGGGTTGATTTTCAATAGCGAAAGAGTACCCTGTCAGTAAAAGCATTCAAAGAAAGACTGCTTCATCACAGATCAGCAGTGACAAGTAAGTTGCATCATAGGTTTGCCCAAACTACTCCCACCTCAAAGAAGGTGGAAGTCCTAACCACCCCTCTCTCCCCACAGCTCCACACCATGAACTTGGCTTAGGGATGTTAAAGCTGTTTCATTCAGAGACAAATTTATGGTCCTCAGTTAGCTAGGAGGACCCTGCTCGGTATAATGGAAAAGGCACAGACTAAACCCTAGCTGCTCTTTTTCAAGTAATGATTATACTACCACCTAACATTTGTTTATTAGGTTGTTTTATGTGTCAATAACTGTGTTCAGGATAATAAATGAATTAGCTCATTTAATTTTTATGACCCGTATAGAACAGACTTGTGGACTCTGGGAGAAGGCGAGGGTGGGATGTTTCAAGAGAACAGCATCGAAACATGTATATTATCTAGGGTGAAACAGATCACCAGCCCAGGTTGGATGCATGAGACAAGTGCTCGGGCCTGGTGCACTGGGAAGACCCAGAGGGATCGGGTGGAGAGGGAGGTGGGAGGGGGGACCGGGATGGGGAATACATGTAAATCCATGGCTAATTCATTTCAATGTATGACAAAAACCATTGCAATGATGTAAAGTAATTAGCCTCCAACTAATAAAAATAAATGGAAAAAAAAATTTTATGACCCTATGGTGCGTGTATAACTATTATCCCGGTTTACCTCTAACAGCCCGGAGAGGTTGAGGAAGATGGTACAGATGAGGCGTCAGAGCCAGAGCTTTTGGTGCCTTGGACAAGCTGTTTCTGCCTGCTACAGCCCCAAGTCCTTACCTGTATGTATCGTAGTAACTGGCCTTACACAGGGCTGGGCTCTCCAAAAATGTCAGTTCCTTCCCCTGCCTGGAGCGTGGAGGCAGGGCTGATGACCAGCTCTCAAGGAGCAGCTTTTTGATGTTGCTTTCTAAAGCATCTAAGGGTTTTACCGGGGGGGGAAATGACACAGCTTAATTCTCTTAGCCCAGAATGAAGTTTTCTAAAAAATATCCAGCAGTGTTTGGAAGTGGGGAGATAAGGACTACTTGGGCTTAAGCAACAATGTGCATAGTTCTATCTGCTGCTGTATAAGGGATGAGGAAAAAGTCCATACTTCCTGGGTGGGGGCCTCTGCCTAAGCAGAAGTGTCCCGAAGCCATGCAGAGGGCCTCTCCTGGACACAGAGGAAAGAGACAAAACTGGGCTGGGGAAACCATATCTAGTGGACTAGCCTCCTTGGGATGGGTTTGGTAAAGGACACTGGATCTTACCTGATATTCTGAACTTCTTCCAAAACCTTGGGTTGAGAGTTAAATGATCAGAAACCTAGTCAAGCGATACTGTCTTGTGGAAGCAGTTTGTAAACCATAAGTATCTATACTACATAAATAACTGAAATTTACTGAAAACTCACTACACATTGATGCTGCTCTTAGCTTCTTACGTAAATAACTTAATCCCTTGACAGTGCAATAAAGTAGGTACCACCATATTGTCATTGGCCACTTTACAAATGAAGATGTTGAAGCAGACAGAGAGCAAGAATCTTGTCCAAGATCACATGGCCAGTAAGTGATTTGAACTCTTAAAATTTGTCCATACAACCACTTCTGCTGTTATGATGATGATGAAGAGATGCCAACCAGCAAAATAACATGTTCAAATAATAACCTTTTTGACTCCTCCTGTTACCAAGCCGAATTTGAGTCAACTCACTAAACGTGTAGCCAAGCCATTCAACTGACACTGTGGTAAAGGAAAGTGTAATAAGTCCCCTACATACGAATGAGTTCTGCTCCAAGAGTAAGTCCAATTTGTTCATAAGTCAATAAGGTTAGTCTAGGTACCCAACTAACACAATTGGCTATGTAGTACTGTACTGTAATAGGGTTATAATATTTCTCATACAAGTAATACATAAAAACAAACACCAAAAGTAAACTAATTTTAATCTTATAGTTCACTACTTTGCAAAGTACAGTAGTACAACAGTTGGCGTTTCTTAGCAGTATGAGCTACATCATTGCTGCTTATTCTTGCTTCTGGACATCCTGGGTTTGAAATATACTGTACTAAAAAAAAAGAAAAGAAATATACTGTACTACTGTACTCTATACGGTCCTGTACGGTAAAGTACAAGCACAACCACTCATAAAGGATACACACTCGGGACCATGTACATCAGACACATGAACTAACTTACATGACTGGACTTGTGAATGGACGTACATTCGCATCTTTGAAAGTTCTCAACTTGGAGGTTCATATGTAGGGGACTTACTGTTTAGTGTTTATTGCAAGGCGCCAAGCAAGGGAGTTGGGCGATAAGCCCCAGATCCACTCCAATTTGATCTTTGAGTGAGAGCTTTTTGTTTGTTTTTTTTTAAGAACAAAAAAACTGGGCTTAATTGTTATCTTCTGACATTTCTGTGGCATTTCTCGGAGTCAGGATGTCTCTGTCTTGCAATTCTCTGGCCAGGTGGTACATGACTTAGGGGTTTTGTTAGCTCATCTTGCCCTGGAGAAACCCGAGTTTGTTAATGATGGTATCTAATGATACAACAGCAATTTTATCAGCATTGATGTTATCAGTAACAGCAATTTTAGTCATCCGACTCTGGTTGACAAGGATTCAGTTAGCCTAAGACTGAGGTCTGTGGGGCGAGAAAGGGAATAAAGTTTTGTATAGAGAAATTAGCCATAAACTTGGTAAGGGATGGAGGAGGCAATGGCAACCCACTCCAGTGTTCTTGCCTGGAGAATCCCACGGACAGAGGAGCCTGGCAGGCTACAGTCCGTGGGGTCGCAAAGAGTCAGACACGACTGAGCGACTAACACTACTGCTACTACCTGGTAAGGGAACTTGGTTTTATGCAGACTCAGTTTCACTCCTCTGTCCCTTGACACAGAATTGTAGATCTCTGTTTCCTCTCAAAAAATTGAACTGTTTTTCTCCCTCCTCTAGGCAAACTGTGAGAGGAAATGATGGGTATAAAAATAGTTTTAGGTAGCCTGGGAAAAGCACTGTGGAAAACCAGACACCTTAGATGCGGACAGTTAGTTGCGTTTGGGGCACTTTTACCAACATCTCCATCCAACGACCTCACCCTTCAGCCAGGAGCCAGCGATCACTTTATTTAAGATAGCTGCCCTCAGTTCTGCACAGAGTGAGGTGCTGGCAATTAAGATGCATTGTGCTTCAATTGTATTGACTTTGAAGAGCTAGGGAAAGCTTTATAAAAGTCCATATTGTTATATCACAGAGAGAAGAGGAACGACTATTTATTAGACAGGGTATCTGACAGCAGTGGGAGGTGGGAGGGGCCCTCGCATGGTGAGGAAGCTGACACATCAGCTTCAGAAGGGAAGCGAGTTGTCAGTTTCCCCTGCATCCACGGGTCGAGTCAGAATCCTCCCTGAACTACAAACCTCTTTCTCTCTCTTTTTTCTTTTTTTCTAAGTCATGCCGCGTGGCTGGTGGGATCTTAGTTCCGCAACCAGGGATCGAACCGAGGCCCTGTGCAGCCAAAGCCGTGAGTGCTAACCACTGAACCTCCAGGTGCGTGTGTACATGCCAAGTCACGTCAGTCGCGTCTGGCTGTGCGACTCTATGGACTGTAGCGCGCCAGGCTCCTCTGTCCCTGGGATTCTCCAGGCAAGAATAGTGGAGTGGGTTGCCATGCCCTCCTCCAGGGGGTCTTCCCAACCCAGGGCTCAAATCCACGTCTCTTTCATCGCCTGCTTTGGCAGGCAGGTTCTTTACTGCTAGTGCCTCCTGGGAAGGCCCCGACCTCCAGGTAAGTCCCCACAAACCCTTCTGTCTTGGTGTGGCAGCCCTTCCAACATGGCCATAAGGATGCCAGAATGAGCCCAGTTATTAGTAACTGCACTCATAATTTCTGAAAGCGAGTCCTGTGTCTTTCCCTTCTGCTTCTCTCTGCCCTTGAGAAGAGATCGCGTGATCCCTTCAAGCACAGGCAGTAAAGTCTGCAGAATGTCTCCGGTCCCCAGAGTTCAGATATTGAATCACTGGGATGCCACTGGCCCCTAGAGGTCAAGGGGATTCTTCATGATCAGAAGATTTTGACACTATCTGGTAAGGAAAGAGAAGAAGCACCAGAGGAAAGTTCCAGAACTGGGAGTCAGGCTGTAACTTAGATATTTTCTCTGCCCCTCTCTGGACCTTAGCTTCCTCCTCTGCCAAATGAGGGCTTCACTTAAGCTGGCGGTTCCCAGGACTTTGCCCAGGGACCCTCAGGACTCTTGTGGGAGGAGGATGGTGTTATCAACTGAAAGTCAGGATGGGCAAAGCGTGGTATCCTCTCCTCCCTTCCTCTTTTTGAATTGGGTACATTTGATCAGTTGTATGTCTTGGGCGTTTTATTTAAGGTTTTCCATGGGAAGATGGTTTACAGGATCAAAAAACATTTTGCAAAAGACTGAACTAGATGATCTCTAATGCCCAATTTAGTTCTGAGAGACCATAATTTAACAGGAGAGAAAGCAGAGGGGAATGGAGTGGGATTGGTGAGCAGGGGTGGGGTGGGGTGGGGGTGGGTGGGGGGGCCCAAGGTAGCTGGGAAGGGAGGGACACCTGAGGAATGGGGTGAGGACAAAGGAGAAGGGTCCACACAGCTCGAATGTTAAGGTGAAACAGACTTTAAAAAGTCAAGCTGTTGTATCATAGGATATCACTTATATGTAGAATTGAAAAAAATGATACAAATGAACTTATTTACAAAACAGAGACTCACAGACATAGAAAACAAACTTATGTTACCAAAAGGGAAATGGGGAGGGGGAAAGAATAAACTAGGAGGTTGGGCTTAACATACATACACTACTATATATAAAATAGTAAACAACAAGGACCTACTGTACAGCACAAAGAACTCTACTCAATACCCTGTAATAACCTATGAGAAAAGAGTATGAAAAGCAAGATATACATATATATGTATGGATGAATCACTGTGCTGTACATGTGAAACTAACATGATATTGTAAATCAACTATACTTCAATTAAAAAGAAAAAAAGTTCACATTATTTCCACCACTAGAGGAAATAATAGTTGTGTGACTTGGTAGAATGCTGCAGTGGATATCATATTACAATATAAATGTATCAAATCAATATGTATCTATACCTTAAATGTATACTATAGTTTAATTATATCTCAATAAAAAATAAAATTTAAATTTAAAAGAGTCATATCATTTCTACTGTGTCCCAAAGCACAGTTACAAGGACCTGGAGATTGTGAGCACTTCACAGTCTTGAATTTGCCCATAGGACTTGGCACAGTGCTTATACTCGCACAATTATTGATGGGTTGTTGAATCTGCGAAGCCATGTTTTATGGTAGGAAAAGGTAAGACTGAAACAAAGTTTGGAGCATCACTTCAAACCCAACAAAAATCTTGTATTTTTCTCCTATGTTGAAAAAATTAAGATCTCTCCCTCAGTTGCAAAAGGAAGAGAGAGCACAGGGAGTCTATTTTCACTTCTTTTCATCCATCTCTGAGCAATAATCCCAGTGGGTCTATTTTGGAATCCTCATAGGAGATACTCCATTGTCTGTGCTTCCTCCTTGGATAGGCCTAATCCCAAATGTCACTGCTGAAGCCTGTGTGTCCCTGACTTGCCACGTGACAATAGGCGTGTAAGGAAATAAACAGTACAAGCTTAAAAAAGGCTTATTCCTCTTCTCACACAACTTCTCTTTTTATATACAAAAGGAAATGTACGGGACTTCCCTGGTGGTCCAGTGGTTAAGACTTGACACGGCCAATGCAGGGGGCATGGGTTCAAACCCTGGCTGGGGAAGTTCTTCATGCCATGTGGGCCATCCAAAAAAAGAAATGTATAGGCAACATACAAATGTACAGGTTTCCTTGGAGGCTCAGTGGTTAAGAATCTGGCAATGCAGGAGATGTGGGTTCAATCCTTGGGTCAGGAAGATCCCCAGGAGAAGGAAACAGCAACCCATTCCAGTATTCTTGCCTGGAGAATCCACAGACAGAGGAGCTTAACGGGTTACAGTCTATGGGGTCGTAAAGAGTCGGACACGACTGAGCAACTCGCACAGGCAACATAAGGGGGAAATTTTATTTATAAAAAATAGAATAAAATTAAGTAGCTATAAAAACCTAAGTATGTGGAAACAACAACAACAACAACAACAACAAAAAACAACAAGCAAAAATAACCTCCAAGCCCTAAAAGAGTGGAAACAGCAGCCATGGACCGAAATACTTGGAAAAATATTTTTTACCATTTAAAAATTCAGAACGGTTTCAGGGGTTACAAGATACAATTTTTGAATATTTATGTTTAAAAATGGAAGTTTAAAACTTCATAGAATGCATTTTAATGAATCTTTGTGAGGCTGGGTACATTGATGTTAGATATATTTCCAAATCATGCATAATACATAATGTCAACATAAATAACTTATGACCTATACAAATAGGGGAAGTTTTGTAATGCCAAGTCATCAGTAGAATAATACTCAGGCCAGTTAGCTGTTTCTTCCATCTTCATTCTGGAAATTAAAATACTAAAAGTGCCAGTTGCTGCCTCCCCACCTAGTTGCCTGTCCCATTGTCTCCCCAGCCACCCTAGAAACTGTTTAGCTATATTTTATGACACTTTCCCTTCTAGGATTGAGTTAAGGTTTGGGAGTGTAGGATAATTTACCTCTGTTTTCTCATCTTTAAAATGGAAATAACAAGATATACTTCATAGGGTTTTGTGATAATTAAGTGAATTGTGAATATGAATATACCAAACAAAGTGACACATGCTTGCTGAAGCTGTAATGAAACTGTTTATCCCTGTGCCCTACTCACCTTCCTATTCTCATGACATTTGTGCAGTTTCTTTGTTTCATCAGAATTTAGGACTGTAGAATTAGATTAATCATAATCCATGGTCCATATGTGGTTCAATTTTGGCCACCTAGCTACTTATTTAATCAGTTCATTTTTAATAATTCAATCAGTTCAGTTCAGTTACTCAGTCGTGTCCAACTCTTTGCATCCCCACGGACTGCAGCACGCCAGGCTTTGCTCTCCACCACCAACTCCCAGAGCTTGCTCAAACTCATGTCCATTGAGTTGGTGATCCTTTCCATAAGCACCCACAAAACTTTCACCTGAAGCAAAAGTTAGGACCTTGATAGTAACTAATATCTTACCAAATGACCACAATCTACTCCAACAATCCTATTCCTTGCCTTCCCATACTCTAGGTGGCTTCATCCAATATTCTATGTTCATCATTCCCTTCTATTCCTTTTCATATAATCTTATTGAATCTATGAAAGTGAAAGTCGCTTAGTCATGTCCAACTCTTTGCGACCCCATGGACTATACAGTCCATGGAATTCTCTAGGCCAGACTACTGGAGTGGGTAGCCTTTCCCTTCTCCAGGTGCTCTTCCAAATCCAGGGATCGAACCCGGGTCTCCCGCATTGCAGGCAGATTCTTTACCAGCTGAGCCACAAGGGAAGCCCTAGTGAATCTTTAAATATCATAAAGAATATTCTTAAAGAAATTTTTAGCTGTTTTTTTGAAAAAATTTTTAAGAATTTTTTCATTCTTTACTGAGTTTGTTAAAGTCTTTATTGAATTTGTTCAATATTGCTTCTGTTTTATGTTTTGTTTTGTTTTTTGGCCATAGGACATGTGGGATCTTAGCTCCCCAACCAGGGATGGAAATTGTGCCCCTTGCATTGGAAGAAGAAGTCTTAACCAATGGGCCATCAGGGAAGTCCCTTTGCAACCTTTTTATTTTAAGTGTACTGTGGTTGATTTACAATGTTGTGCTACTTAGAGGTGTATAGCAAAGTGATTCAGTTATACATATATATATCTATTTTTTCAGATTCTTTTCTCTTACAGGTTATTGCAAAATATTGAACATAGTTCCCTGTGCTATACAGTAGTCCCTTGTTGGTTATCTATTTTATTTATAATAGTGTTAGCTGTTTTGATATAACAGAGTATAAAGCTGTTTGTAATCTTTTGAGATTTGCTTTTGGTTTTTTTGCTCAATAGTACATAGCTAAGGTATATAACTGAAGTATATTCATACTGCTGACTATAGGGTAGTCCATTGGTTTGGTTGCTGTATAATAGTCCATCTCTTGTTATGTCACATTTGGATTATTTCCAGGTTTTTGCTTTTATGATTCTGCTGCTATGACCACTCTTTTAAAAAAAATTATTTATTTTAATTGGAGGCTAATTACTTTACAATATTGTGGTGGTTTTTGCCATACATTGACATGAATCAGCCACAGGTACACATGTGTTCCCTATCCTGAACACCCCTCCCACCACCCTCCCCACCCCATCCCTCTGGGTTGTCCCAGAGTACCAGCTTTGAGTGCCCTGCTTTATGCATTGAACTTACACTCATCATCTATTTTACATATGGCAATATATATGTTTCAAAGCTATTCTCTCACCAGCTTTGAGTGCCCTGCTTTATGCATTGAACTTACACTCATCATCTATTTTACATATGGCAATATATATGTTTCAAAGCTATTCTCTCAAATCATACCACCCTTGCCTTCTCCCACATAATCCAAAAGTCGGTTCTTTACCTCTGTGTCTCTTTTGCTGTCTTGCATATAGGGTTCTTGTTACCGTCTTTCTAAATTTCATATGTATGTGTTAATATACCGTATTGGTGTTTCTCTTTCTGACTTACTTCACTCTGTGTAATAGGCTCCAGTTTCATCCACCTCATTAAAACTAACTCAAATGCATTCTTTCTATAGCTGTGTAATTAATATTCTATGTGTATATGTACCACAACTTCTTTATCCTTTATCTGCCAATGGGCATCTAGGTTGCTTCCATGTCCTAGCTATTGTAAACACCACTCTTTCTAAGTCTCTAATCGTATCTGTGCAAGAATTACCCTTGGACTATAGCCCACCAGGCTCCTCTGTCCATGGAATTCTCCAGCCAAGAATACTGGAGTGGATAGCCATTTCCTTCTCCAGGGGAGCTTCCTGACCCCGGGATCAAACCCAGGTCTCCTACACTGCAGTCAGATTCTTTACTGTCTGAGCCACCAGGGAAACCCAATTCTAGGAGTAGAAGCTGGGGCACTTTCTACTTAGAAGATAATACAAAACTGTTTTCCAAGGTAGTTACACCAGTTTATATTCCCATCACAGCACATAAGAGATTCCTTTGCATTGTGGTTGCCTGTGGCTACATAATTATTCTATATTCTAGACTATTCTACAAACAACTTGAGGTGAACTTGAGGTAATGTAGTCAGAGAGTTCAAGTGTATGGGCTCTGTGTTTGACTTCCACTTTCTTTCTTATGAGCCATGTAACATTGAACAAATTCATCCATTCAACAATTATTCACTGAGCACCTACTATGTATGTGCTGAAGACAAAGTCCCTCTTCCCAAGGATCCTACATCCTAGAGGGAAGCAACAGATAGTGAGTAAATGTAAATTCCATACAATGATAAGTGCTATAAAGAAGGAAAACAGAGTGATGTGCTTAGAAGTAACTGAGGGTGGGAAAGTCCTCTAGCAAAAGCGAGTTGGGAAGGTGACCTGTGTGGAGGTGACCTCAGAGCTAAGATATGAATGATCACAGGGAAGCAGCTGAACAAAGAGGTGGAGGGGGAGACTTGCAGGCAGCAGCCACAGAAAAATACAAACCCTTCAAAGGTAAAAATACTCAAAGGCATGTAAAAGAGGCCAGAGAAGCTGCAACACAGGGAAGGAGGGGAGAATGAAGACCTGCAGTGGGTGTGCAGAGCCAGTTCCCGCTTCCAGGGCAGAGCTCATTGTTTCAGGAATACCTGGAACCGTTCATCAAATCATTAGCAGGAAATCAGCGGTGGTGGGAGTATTTAAACCATGGAAATTGACAAATGCTTCCCCAGGGCTTCTTCCCCATGGCCCTGAGAGTCAGGGGGTAGGGTGAGGTGGGGGAGCAGAAAAGACAACTGAGCAGATACAGTTAAAGAGTTGCTTCACCTCTCAGCACCCAATCTCAAAGGGTCACTGTGAGAATTAGATGAGTTGGTTCATCTAAAGCACAGGGTGGAGGAAGAGTGCTCAGTGACCACAGAGCAGTTGCCTGCTCTTGCCAATTTTCCTACTCCTTCTCCAGCTTCCCTACCCTACAACCATCTGGTCATGAAGCTCCTAGGAGGAAAAAGAACAAACATATGTTGAGCGGCCACTATAGGCTAAAACTCTCACATATTGTTATTTCACACCATCAGCAATACTGTCAGGGAGATAACTACATGGGAAGTTTACTGATAAACCTATTGAAGTTCAGAGAGGTTGGGTAACATGCCCAAGGTCTCACAGCTGCTAAGCGGTGAACTGGCATTGAAAACTAAGACATCAGTGGGACTTTCCCAGTGGTCCAGTGGCTAAGACTCCATGGCTAAGGGAACTAGATCTTGCGTGCTGCAACTGAAGATTCTGCATGCTACAATGAAGATCAAAGATCCAGGCATAGCCAAATAAAATAAATAAATACTTTTTTTAAAAAAAAGAAAGATTTCCTTGGTGGCTCAGTGGTAAAGAATCTGCCTGCCAATGCAGGAGAGATGGGTTCAATCCCTGGTTGGGAAAGATCCCATATGCTGCAAAGCAACTAAGCCCATGTGCTGCAACTACTGAGCCTGTGCTCGATAGCACATGTGCCGCAACCACGAGGCCCACATGCAGCCAACTATTGAAGCCTGTGTGTCCTAGCACCTGTGCTCTGCTACAAGAGAAGCCCCTGTAATGAGAAGCCTGCACACCACAACTAGAGAAAGGCCTGCACAGCAATGAAGACCCAGCACAGCCAAAATAAATATATAAATAAAATTGTAAAAAAAAATAAAAACAACTGGTATCTCCATTTAAAAGAAAAAAGAAAAATAAGACATCGGAATCTAGCTTCAGGGCATATTACAATTAACTTTAATTCATTAATATCAGTTAAAACATTTTAATAGGCAACTCATTTGAGGGGATGATTTATTTGGATATACTGTTAAATGAACCACAGACTTGCTTGAGACTATTGGAAGATGTGTGAGTAAAAGGGGTTGCAGCAGATCTGGGATTGAAGTAACCTTTGCTAAACTCATCGTCAGGTGACTAACAAGTAAAAGACAAAATTTTTCCTTTCAGTAGCTCTTTCCGTCTACAGTAAGTGGTTGCCTACTATATGCAATGGGCTCAAAGATAGAGGTGGGTTCAAGGTTTGCCAGGTCTAGTGGGAGACAGGCATGATTAGACCATGAGAAAACAGGATGATTGAGAGACAGAGGTTTCCTTGAATTTTGACAGGGGCAACATGGTGGAAAGGTGGGTGGGAAGGCTTTCCAGAGAATGTGATGTCTGAGTTGGATGTTGAAAGATGAATGAAGGTCCATCAAAAGTGGAATGAGAAAGTAGGGGTGGGATGAGGCTGGGTAGAAAGAGAAGGAAAGAAAGGATGTTCTAGGCTGAGAAAATGCCAAGTGCAAAGGCCAAAGACAGGAGAGATCTGGTCATCTTGAAAGATCATCTTGGAAGCCCGGCATGGCAGAAGCACAGGGCTTGGAGGAAATGGAAGAGATTCAGATGATAGATCAGGGTTGGAGAATTTGGGTTACTGCAGAAACAGACTTCTTTATAGATAATACTTCCCTGCCTGATGTAAGCCCAGCTTTGATACTCTATTGGGAAATTCATCACCACCCAATGACTGGATGACTAATACAAAACCACTTAGAAACTGTGGTGTTATGGTCCGAAATTTTATGTTCTCCCAAAATTAATATGTTGAAATCCTAATCTGTACAGTAATGGGATTAGGAGGAGGGGCTTTGGGGAGGTAATTAGGCCATGAGGGTGGAGTCCTTATGAATGGGATTAGTGCCCTTATAAAAAAAGACCCCAGAGAGCTCCCTTGCCCCTTCCGTCATGTGAGGACACTGGGAAGGCTGCAACCCAGAAGAAGACTCTCACTTGACCATGCTGACATCCTGATCTTGGACCTCCAGCCCCCAGAACTATGAAAAGTAAATTTCTGTTGTTTATAAGCCACCCAGTATATGGCATTTTGTTACAGGAGCTCAAACAAATGATGACACAAGGGAAAATCAGTATGACATCTCAAAATACTACTCATTCTTCACACTCAATCAAAGTAGTGAAATTTCCAAGAAGTCTTCTCAGGCCCCCAGCTTCTGAAACTCAGAGCACATTTTTTTTTTTTTTCTCCAGAGCACATTTCAAACTTAAAATCTCAGGGATAATTTACAATATCCTGCCCTTTCTTTTCCTTCACATTTTCATTCTATTTAAGTGTAAATGCTTTATAAAATATAGAAGCAATACAGTGAGGTATTTTTTTAATCATAAAATTAATGTCAATCAGATAAAGAAGGAAAAACAATCACTTCAGACAGAAGTGATCAACAGTTACATTTTCTTCCATTGATTTTTAGTAAAATAAATGATGAGTGCTCAGGCCTAGGCAGATTAGTTATAAATTACTTGAGAGTGGAGATTGCTCACTATCACTATATCCTTTTTAAAAATATTTATTTATTTATGTGGCTATGCTGAGTCTTAGTTGTGGCATGTGAACTCTCAGTTGTGGCATGCAGACATTAATATTTTTACCTCCCATGTGAACTTAAATTTGTTTGTCATTGATGGAGACAATTCTCAGTGAATTAAGAGCTCCCAGCTAGTTGGGAGCATGGCATAAGCCTGAAGAGTCTGTTAAGATAGATTTGCTTACCTAGATGCCCATCAGCAGATGAATGGATAAGGAAGCTGTGGTACATATACACCATGGAATATTACTCAGCTATTAAAAAGAATTCATTTGAATCAGTTCTAATGAGATGGATGAAACTGGAGCCCATTATACAGAGTGAAGTAAGCCAGAAAGATAAAGAACATTACAGTATACTAACACTTATATATGGGATTTAGAAAGATGGTAACGATAACCCTATATGCAAAACAGAAAAAGAGACACAGATGTACAGAACAGACTTTTGGACTCTGTGGGAGAAGGCGAGGGTGGGATGTTTCGAGAGAACAGCATCGAAACATGTATATTATCTATAGTGAAACAGATCACCAGCCCAGGTTGGATGCATGAGACAAGTGCTTGGGCCTGGTGCACTGGGAAGACCCAGAGGGAGCGGGTAGAGAGGGAGGTGGGAGGAGGGATCGGGATGGGGAATACATGTAAATCCATGGCTGATTTATGTCAATGTATGACAAAACCCACTACAATATTGTAAAGTAATTAGCCTCCAACTAATAATAATAAATGAAAAAAAACATAGATTTGCTTGAAAATTTGTGCCCTGAGTGAACAGTGTTGTAAAAAAGCCCAGAAGAGAAGATGGCACAGTCAGCCTTGTCATCTTCAAAATTACAGGACAAGTCTTTCCACAAATGTGACTCTTTAGAGTGGAGACCATCAGTGGCTAGTCTTGTGGGGATTCTGGATCCATCTCTGGGGGTGGGTGACTGGACTATCACCCGAAAAATAAAAGCTAAATGAATACAGCAAGGAACAGACCACCCTTTTCCCCTCTCTTTCTTTCTTCCTAAAGTCCCCTGAACAAAACAGATTATTCATCTCTTGAGGAATCTGAATGTTGTTCATTGCTGTGGCTGCTATGAAAAATTATCACACTCTGGGTGGCTTAAAACAAGAGAAATGTATTCTCTCACGGTTCTAGAGCCAGAAGTCCTGAGTCAGAGTCACTGGGCTGAAATTGAGGTGTCAGCAGGGGCTGTACCTCATCAGACCCTTTAGGGGAGAATCCGTTCCCTGCCTCTTCCGTCTTCTGGTGGCTATGGGCATTTTTTGGCTTGTGGCTGCATCCCTCTGGTCTTGAAGGCAGTGTCTTCAAATCTCTCTTGGCTTTGTCTTCACGTCAGCTTCTCCTCTTAAGTGTCTGTCTGAAATCTCCTTTCCCTTACAACGATCCTTATGATTATATTCAGGGCCCACCTGGAAAATACAGGATAATCTCTCCATCTCAAAACCCTTAATTTCATTCCTTCTGTGAAACCTCTATTTTCCTTACCAAGAAACATTTTACAGGTTCTAGAGATGAGGGCCTGATACCTTTGGGTGGCCATTATTTAGTCCTCCTACACTAGTAGTTCTTGGAGCAATTCACTGTGAGGCTGGATGAACTTCAAGGTTCAAGAGAAGCTTTTTGAGGGGTACTTTCCTGGTGGTACAGTGGTTAAGACTCTGCCTTCCAATGCAGGGGACATGGGTTCGATCCCTGGTTGGGGAACTAAGCTTGCTTGCCCCAAGAGTCTGCATGCCACAATGAAGAGCCCATGTGCTGCAGTGAAGACCCACCAGAGCCAAAATAAAGAGGAAAAAGTAAAAAGAGAGAGACAGAGAAATTTTTTCAACTGCATGATCTGGGTTAATGGGAGCAGACAATGAGTAAGACAGAAATAAGGGGCAGAAAATGAGTAAGAAAGTTCATATTTTCTCAATATTTTTGGAAAAGGCCCCTGTCCTTAATTTATGTTGTTTCCCCTGCCTGCAGCTCTTCCTTCCATGACCTCTTCTAAGGGGACTTACCTGAGCTCACCTGCCTGGCTTGTGCATACTGCATCGATGAAATCTGCAACTCACTCTGTCTTCTGTTTCCCTTTTATCATAGCACTAAGTGCAGTGAAAGGCATTTCATACACTTAATGTTTACCTCCAGGGGACAATGTGAGCTCCATAAGGCTCAATGTGCCTTACCCAGAGCTGTGCACTCAGTAGGCACTTAATAAATGCTCCTGAATTTACTTGAATTGCATTCCAGCTGAGATGAGAGATGCCCTGATAGCACATGTGCAATTGCATTTCCTCGCTTCCCTGATCTTGAGACCAAGGCTAAGAAACTCTCTCTCCCACCCCACTGGCTGGACTGGCTCAGAGCCCTGGCCTGAACCTCGCTTCTCTCTCCTTCAGTTTCCTTGGTGATTAGACAGATCCTAGTTCACATCTCCAGTTCATGCTGTGAATAAGCTCAAAGCAAATCTCCTTAAAGCCATCCTTACGGAAAAGTCTGTCTAAGGACCTCACACCAGAGCCCCTGTGACTAGAGACTTGTAGGGGTTATGGAGGGAAGAATGACCTTCTTTGAATAGATGGCCTGAACCAGGAAGAGAGGTGATATTTAGGGAAACCTCCAATGTTCAGTGGAAGGACGGTTTGGGAAACGTGTCTTTTCTAAAAAATATTTTATTTATTTATTTAGCTGCACCAGGTCTGAATTGTAGCACTCAGGATCTTTGATCTTCATTGTGGCGTGCCGGATCTTTAGTTGCAGCATGTGGGATCTGGTTCCCTGACCAGGGATGGAACCCCAAACCTCCTGCATTGGGAGCATGGAATCTTAGCCACTGGACCACCAGGGAAATCCTGGGAAACACATGTCTTTAAATGACAAGGGACTCTGTTCTTTTAGGCGCTGGCTTTGACATTAGTCACTGCACCACCACCACCCCCACCCCCACCTAGCTACTTGTGGGTGCTCCTGGGGCTGCGTCCAGCATGAGTGTGGATGGAGCCTTCAGACCAATCCTAGAAGTTTCCTCATGGCTGGTTCTCTGCTTATTAGTTAGAAGCTCCTGTAAAGAGAAGCCAAGAGAAGAAATGCAAGTACAAACTGCTCCTTGGTTAAAGACTTTAATTAAAGAACTAGGGACTGAGATACTCTTGAATTTCTATTATCTATGCTGCTTCCACCCACTGGAAATTTTACCCTCCTCTTCCTGGGAGCTCAGCTGGTAAAGAATCTGCCTGGAGTGCAGGAGACCCCAGTTCGATTCCTGGGTTGGGAAGATCCCCTGGAGAAGGGATAGGCTGCCCGCTCCAGTATTCTTGAGCTTCCTTGGTGGCTCAGCTGGTAAAGAATCTGCCTGCAATGCGGGAGACCTGGCTTCAATCCCTGGGTTGGGAAGATCCCCTAGAGAAGGGGAAGGCTACACACTCCTGTATTCTGGCCTAGAGATTTCCATGGGGTCACAAAGAGTCGGACATGACTAAGCAACTTTCACTTTCACTTCCTCTTTAGTAATAGTGTTCACATAGCTCCTTACGATTTTCAAGCGCTTTTAGGCATAATACCTTGTTTAATTATTATCCCCCCCCCCCCCGCCCAGAAAACAGAACAATATAAAGAAGTTACATTACATACACTTTTCTTAGTGACAAAAATAAAAGACTGAGGCTCAGAAAAAAATTATGCAATGTAACTATGATAATGCAATGATGCATGAGAGAAAATCAGTGTTTAAACCCAGGTTTTGCAGAAATGAGAGCCATTCTGGTAATTTTCTTCTGTCTTGGGCTGGGACCAAAAATGTCTTATGACTTGGCACTCTTAAGTGCAAGGAAAGTTCCTTAAAGTAATGTAGGTCAGTGGTCCCAAACCTTTTTGGCACCAGGGGCCAGTTTTGTGGAAGACAGCTTTTCCATGGACCAGGGGATGGGGGATAGTTTCAGGATGATTAAATGCATTACATTTATTGTGCACTTTATTTCTATTATTGCACTGGCTCCACCTCAGATCATCAGGCATTAGATCCTGGAGGTTGGGAACCTCTGGTGTAGATAACTCTCTCAGGTGAGGCCAAGTGAAGGCATCGATCACCCCTCAGCTTCAGAAGGGCATCTAAGACAGAGATTTTCCCAGGAGGAAGGTTTAAGCATCCTCTGGGGTCATGACGTATTGCTATTGACTGTCATAATGTCTGAGTAATCCCAGACCTGGTTAGCAGCAGTCTAGAAATTTGATTTAAGATTGCATCTTAAAATTGTAGTTGAAAGCTCTCCTAGCATATAGATTTTGATTTCCAAGTACCATTTCCTACTAAAAAGAGGCAGGGCTCCGTGGAGAGATGCTGATTCCAGGTCACAAGCAAGGGAACTACAAAGTTGGCCTGGAACATCTCATGTCACAAAGCTTCAACTGTCCCCAAATGAATGGGATTATATGAAGAGTACACAGGAGCCAGATTGAAGGAGCTCCCACAGCTAAATCCAATTTGAACATCCCCCTTCCCTGCCCTCAAATGATGATATTGGATTATAGCAGGCAAATAAAACCCATAAATCCATAGTGATATTTTCAAAGATAAAAAGAAGAGGGGAAAGGGGAGGGGGAAGAAAAAACAGTTTTTCACAAAGCAGTGCTGACAAATGAGTGAAGGAACAATGATAGAATTAGAAAAATCACCATTTTGCAGCCTTCAGTGTAACAATGGCAGGTTCTGGTAAGAACCACTAAGGGATGTTAAAGTCTTTGGGTAAAAGACTTCCCAGGTAGCGAAGTGGTAAACACTCTGCCTGCCAATGCAGGAGACGCAAGAGACATGGGTTTGATAAATAATGGGTTGGGAAGATGCCTTTGTGGAGGAAGTGGCAACCTGCTCCAGTATTCTGGCGTGGAAAATTCCACGGACAGACGAGCAAGGTAGGCTACAGTCCATGGGGTTAGTCGGACTCGACTAAGCACACACCCTCACATTCATTGGGTAAAATGGTTGTTGGGGAGTAGTGTTAGGTAGTTAGAATAGGGAAAAGGAGTCCAAAATGGCGGTGGCTAAAAGACAAGGAAGGGAAAAGAACACAAAAGTAGAACAGAGGAAGGTCAAAGGAAGGTCCGAGGACCGGAGTGAGGACTTCAGGTAGAACAGCGCTCCTGCCCAAGCCCAGTTTGCATAGTACAGGCCCAGGGGGAAGAAAAAGACATATAAAAAGAGGAGCCGAAGGGTTTGCTCTCTCTCTCTCTCTCTCTTTCTCTCTCTCTCTCTCCCTCTCTCCCCCACACATGTATATACTCTATCTCTCTCTCTCTTCCGCACGATGGGGTGATCTTTTCTTTGCGTCTTTGGATCAACTTGCCCTCACACCTCAAAGATGGATTTTCCTGCTATTATCTAAATAAAATAGAGCTGTAACACTGATTTATTTAAGAGCTATAACAGGGTCTGTCCAAGACCCGAGAGCTGTGACCCGCCGAGAGTTGTGACCCGCCGAGAGCTGTGACCCGCAGAGGGGGCTTTAATGTCCGTCACTCCAAATTTTTGTTGTGATGAGACAAAGAACCGAGGAGCAGTCACTCGCCTGACAGTAGGATATAATCACAGTATTTCAAAGTGTCACCCATGCCTTATTTATTAATGCACAGAAGGAGAAAAGAGAGACCTTGTGGTTTCTACCTTAACCAAGAATTAGACCTTGGCATTGCCAATCATGGAGTGACAGACTTGTGACTCTTGAGATGAGAATCATAGTCTATGTGATGCTCTTGTCAGAAATGTCACCTGAATCTAATCCCATGGAAACAGTCATTCATTCAGAGCATGGGACATTCTGCAGGACAAGGAGCCGAGGCTTATTAAAGACCCTAGCACCATGAAGATCAGAGTGAGAAGGTAGTGTGCTCTACATGGGGAAAAAGTAGAGAGACAGAACAGTCACATGCAACACTTAGACCTTGATTGGATCCTGGATCCAAAAAATAGGCTATGAAAGGACATTTAAATTTGTATTTATTTATTTTTTGGCTGCACTGGGTCTTGGTTACTGCACTGGAGCTTTTCTCGAGTTGCAGCAAGCGGCGGTTACTCTCTAATTGTGATGTGCGGGCTTTTCATTGCAGTGGCTTCTCTTGTTGTGAAGAGACTTTAGGGTGTGTGGGCTTCAGTAGTTGCAGCTCATGAGCTCTAGAGTGTGGGCTCAGTAGTTGCGGCACATGGGTTTAGTTGCCCAGTGGTGTGTGGAATCTTTCTGGACCAGGGATCGAACCCCATGTCCTTTGCATTGGCAGGCGGATTCTTCACCATCGGACTACCAGGGAAGTCCTAAAAGAATATGTTGAGACAATTTGGGAAATTTGAATATGGATTCAACGTTGTCTGCTGTTATTATATTAATGTTGATTTTCCTAAGTGTGATAATGAAGGAGAATGTTCTTGTCCTTGGGAGATGCAAGCTGAAGATTCTAAGGGTGAAGTGTCATGGAATGGGAAGTGTACTTTTGGATGATATGGCTAAAGGGAAGGGTTGGCATAAATATATAGAGAGCTGGACTTAAGGAATTGCGGTTAAGCCTTTCACATTACAAACGACTTTGGGTTTCTGTCTGATAGTAGTGATGCATTTACAAGAAAGCTGGCAGACCTGAGCAGGGGATGGTCCGATGGCCTTGGAGCAGGGTTAGCACAGCTAGAGACGAAATGGGAGATGCGGGCCTTCTTCCAACAAAGAATCTCTGGCACAGGCAGCAAGAGCCCCAAGGCATAAATCCACACATCTAGCTAGTAATTACTCGTCAAGAGTATCAACATCATTGGTCTTTGAAATCTAAGTAAAGTAGTTCAGGAAGCTCACAATCAAAGCAAATTTTTTTGTAAATAACAGCTTTTGAATCCTTCCCTGGGGACTGCTATTCCCTGAAATGGGGTTGCCTCACCCCCCACACCAGCCCTGTTACACACCACCCTCATTAAAGCTAGTGTTTTTGAACCTTTGTTTACAGAAAGGAATGCTGTAGGTATTTGCAATACTATTCTGGTCCCCTGTGTTTTTAAGAATGTCACCATCCCTCACCTCCTGTGACTAATACATACTGTCCCTCGGAGCCAATCCACTTCCCCTTTTAGAAAGTGGCTACTGGTAAAATTGCTAACAAGTGCTTCTCTGAGTATTTCTGGAAAAAGTTCTGGGAAGCTGAGTGATACTTGACCAGAGAGCTGAGTCGGCCACTCCACAAAGCAGTGTAATGTTGTGGCTTGTTCCTTATCTGTTCGTCTGTTTTGAAAATAATCATTCATTCACTTGTTCAAGATGAGTAACAGTCTGAGATGGATAAATAAGCAAGTTGTTGATTTCATTTCCTGCGCATGTCTTCTACACAGAGGGCTGACGGGTAGAGAAAAGCATTCCAAAAATGTTTTGAGCTAACACAGCATAGTTAAGCCAAGTGGGTAATGTCCCAAGACGTACTGCTATGCTGGGGACAGCATTCATTTAGATGTTAGCATTCCAGTCTCTTTACTTGCAGTATTGGTCTTAGTCTTTATGTTAGAATCAAGTCTTGTGTATGGACTAGTAAATCATTATAAAGCAGGGGATAGTGGAAGGAGACTAAAGTTTACTTATTACCAGCAGCACGCCAGACTAAAGTTTACTTATTACCAGCAGCACGCCAGGTAGTTTATACGAATTGTTTCATTTGTTCCTTTATGTGTGTGCGCGCTCAGTTGCTCAGTCGTGTCCAACTCTTTGCAACCCCGTGGACTGTAGCCCACCAGGCTTCTTTGTCCATGGGATTTCCCAGGCAACAATAATGGAGTGGATCGCCATTTCCTTTTCTAGGGGTTCTTCCTGACCCAGGCATCAAACCCACGTCTTACACCATTTCTGAAAACAAAGTTTTTATTTTCCTCATTTTACAGATGAGAAATCAAGACTTGGAGAACTGAGAGACTTACCCAAACCATACAGTTAGAAGTTTCAGAAGATGTAATCCTTGCTCTGTTTACTATCTCCAGTCATTTATAGTCAACTCTAGTATTTGTGTGATAGGTGATAGCCAGCAGATTTTAGTCTGTTAAGTTCCTTTCAGCTCCAAATACACATCTGGGCCATCTCCTTCTCATGACCAGCAAGCATATGCTCTTGGGTAATGATCTTCGGTAAAATCTGCAGAGAAGTATAAGAACATGCATTTTCAAGCCAGATATTAATGAGGCTCACGCTGCTACTTGTCTCCCAGAGTCTGAAAAACACACTCGAATCATTCCATTATTGTACACGTCTGTTATATCATTTATTTCAGTAACTCTCAATCCTCCTGAAATCAGTAGATACCAGGGTGTCACCAATTTTCTTAAGAGATGTTGTAGAAGTTATATATTAATTCTGAAAACAATGGTAACAGTGACAAAAGCACCACTATCCTAAAAAACAGTCATCTAGCACTTTTAGGAGATAGCACAGAATTGAAAAGTGTGAACATTTGCAGTCAGATACCAAATATCTGAACTCTTTTACTTAGAGTAACTCTGCTACTCTGTGAAAACTTGCAAGATAACCTAAACTCTATAAATTTCATTTTTTCACACATAAGATAGAGATAAAAATGATATTAAATTCATAAGGCTGTTGTGATTGTTTTATTAAAGAATGAAGGTAAAATTCAGCACAGAGCCGAGCTCACAGGACAGCTAACAAACTTAAAAGCAACAACAACAAATAAGATGATGTCCAATAGCGGAAGTGATACACGAGGTGAAGGAAATAAAACAGGTGAATGCAAGAAAGAGAATGAAGGGGAGGAGGGCACCTTGACTGGATGAATGCCGGGGGCTGGGGGTGGAGGGGTGGGGTGGGGGGTGGGGTGAAGTCGAAGCAGAGAGTGTTTCAGAGGGAAATGGCAATGGTGTGGGCTTAGAGGGAGAAGACCTGAGTTCAAGTTTCTAGTCTGTTACTTCTTACCTAGCACGCTGTAGGCAAGTCTGAACCTCACATTCCTGGTCTGCAAAAAGAAGAAAATAAACACCATAGAAAACAGTAAGTCCAAAAGATATATGCACCCCAACCTTTACTGCAGCACTATTTAATGTAGCCAGGACATGGAAGCAACCTAAGTGTCTATCAACAGAAGAATGGATAAAGAAGATATGAAACATATATACAATGAAATTTTACTCAGCCATAAAAAGGAATGAAACTGTGTCATTTGCAGAGACACGGATGAACCTAGACACTGTTATATGGAGTGAAGTAAGTCAGAAAGGGAAAAATGATTATCATATATTAATTGCACATATGTATAATATAGAAAAATGGTACAGAGGAACCTATTTGCAAAGCAGAATAGAGATACAGAGGTAGAGAACAAATGTATGGATTCCAAGGGGCCAAAGAGGATGTGGGATGAACAGGGATTGACATATATACACTATTGATACTCTCAATAAAATAGATAGGGCTTCTCCGGTGGCTCAATGATCAAGAATTTGCCTGCAATGCAATCCCTGGGTTGGGAAGATCTCCTGGAGGAGGGCGTGGCAACCCACTTCAGTATTCTTGTCTGGAGAATCCCATAGACAGAAGAGCCTGGCGGGCTGCAGTCCATAGAGTCGAAAGGGGTTGGACATGACTGAAGTGACTGAGCACGCCTGCATGCATAACATGGATAATTAGTGAGATTCTACTGCACAGTACAGGGAACTCTACTCACTGCTCTGTGGTGGCCTAGATGGGAAGGAAATCCAACAAAGAGGGGATACATGTATACACATTGCTGATTTACTTTGCTGGGCAGCAGAAATGAATACAACATTGTAAGGCAACCATATTGCAATAAAACATTTTTTTAAAGAAAAAAGAAATGAAAAGCTACTTAAAGGAATGTGAATATTAAAAGAAGTCAGTGCATACATCTTTGTATGCACATGTGGTTTGCATAGAATTGTTTGTAACATTTGATTGCAGGCTATCAAATCCCACAAAAGGTGACTTAGCCCATCACTCTTACACTGACAGTAAAACATTATATTCATTCATTCGTTCATTCTTTCTTCCATTATTTCCTCATTCTTGTTCAGAGTTGATGAAGTCCTACTAACAGCCTGTAACTGGGTGGGCATCAGAATAGCCTTCTTCTATGGGGTGCTTTCCAGTTATCACATGAATTGTCTCATAGTAGTCTTGGGAAGTTTCAAGTATTGTTGTCATTTGACAGATGAGGAAATTTATTTGTTGTTCAGTTGCTAAGTTGAGTCCAACTCTTTGCGACCTCATGGACTACAGTAGGCCAGGCTTCCCGGTCCTTCACTAGCTCCCAGCATTTGCTCAAACTCATGTCCATTGAGTCGGTGATGCCATCCAACCATCTCATCCTCTGTTGCCTGCTTCTCCTCCTGCCCGCAGTCTTTCCCAGCATCAAGGTCTTTTCTAATGAGTCTGTTCTTCTCATCAGGTGGCCAAATTGGGAATCACCTTTAACAACATCCTGCAGTGACAGCGCTCACATTTGAGGCAGCTAACTGTCCCTACTACCAGGTGAGGACCACATGAGGGCAAGGACATCATCCATCAGGGCTTGGACTATGGATGTTCGTTTACGGTCTGTCGTCTCAGCCTCTTCTCATGCTAAACTCCCTCCAAATTCTTGGAACTGGGTGGGGGAGGTCAGTACATGCTACAAAAATGAAGACAGGACGGACACAGCCAGGCTGGCTTTCTTCCCCAAGAAACATGGTTGGGAAATGAGCCTTGAAAGTCTCCAGGGGGAGGTATTAAACGAAGTGACCATGTTTTTTGAACCCAGCGTCAGCTCACAGGCTCTGACAATAAGGTAATATTTAAAGTCAGACTGTCCCTTGTTAAACAGGCATGTGGTCAGCCTATGACTGCCATAGAGAAAAGTCATTCTCTGCAGTGAGCTTGGGTCTAGCCCACTAGGAGACTACTTGTAATCCTGGCATTAGAATGGGAAGGAAGACAGGAAAAGAGAAAACAAAACAGATACAGGTAGAGACAGAGTGCAAGCCCATCCCCCTCCAGCTCCTAACTGTTTCTGCGCTTACTCCTGAAAGCCTGCAGAGGAAGCCTCTTTGTGTGTTATTCACCCGCCCAGGGGAACAACCACAGAAGGAGAGCTGATGCTGGTTTCGCAGGGATGGTCTGCAAGGAATGAAAAGAAGTAAATTTCTTGAAATGCTAGGCAATTTCAAATCTCCTGGGCCCATCAGAAGGGGAGAATGCAGTTCCAGAAGGTCCCCAGTAGTAATCTGAATGGGTTTAAAAACCTGGCTACGTTATGCTGGGATGAAGGCAGGGTCGGGGGAGAGAAGGCCAGAGAGGGGAGGAGGGGGAGAGAGAGAGAGAGAGGGAGGAACCAGCCCTTTAACTGCTTCCTTTTGCTGTGGCGGCTATTGTACTTCTAGGTCTGGGGCAGGATGTGAAGTGGGAAGTGTTTTGTGGTCAGAAGAGCTGCAGCTGGTGGGGGATGGCGTGGGTGATGGATGCTCTGGGGGGAGATAGCTAGCGGGTGGTGGATGAGTAAGATCATCTTCCCCTCCCTCAGGCCTGCTTCCCCACTCGCCCAGGTCCAAAGGTTCCAGCTCAGCATGCTGGATGCTGTCCTGCTATGATCAGCGGGTTTCATCACAGGGTTTCACGGCTGGGCCAGGTTCTGTGGCTTTCCTGCAGTGTGACTTTGGACAAGTCACTTGACACTGGCCTCAGATTCTTCACCTGTCAGTTGGCTACTACTACACAGAGCTGACTCACTGAAAAAGTCCCTGATGCTGGGAAAGATTGAGGGCAGAAGGAGAAGAGGGCGTCAGGGGATGAGATGGCTGGATGGCATCATTGACACAATGGACATGAACTTGGGCAAACTTTGGGAGGTGGTGCAGGACAGGAAGGCCTGGCGTGCTGCCGTCCATGGGGTCATGAAGAGTCAGACACAACTGGGTGACTGAACAACAACAGAGAGCATCAAGTTGTTGAAAAGAAAGGAAATGTCTTCCAAACTGAAACACAGACACCAATGGGTCTGCAAGATCTCTGTGAGAAGGAAATGGCTACCCACTCCAGTATTCTTGCCTGGGAAATCCCATGGACAGAGGAGCCTGGCAGGCTACAGTCCATAGTGTCACAAAGAGTTGGACACGAATTAGCGACTAAACAACAAAGCTGTTCTTAGTGTTTTGTAGAAATGGCTAGAAGGCAATGATACCAACCAGGGTTCTTGGCCTTCCCATCAACAGAAATGGACTAGAGGCTAGACAGGAAATTCAGGCCAGGCTTTAGGTGCCCCTGATGACACCAGGCAAAAGCAAGGGAAAAAAGGGGCAAGCTTGTTCCTTATATGGGGTGATGGGAGGGGTGTGTCCAGACGGGAGGGGTGGTTTAGGCGTTTCACCCGCCCCCAGGTGGTGGTGTGTACAGGGGGCATGTGCAGTACCCTGCTTTTGCTCTCAACTCCCTGTTTGTGTTCCAGGCTCCCCAAAAGTGGCATTTGGGTTTTTTGGTCTCTTTGTATTTTGGGGTCCAGAATTTGCAGTTATTTTTAGTCCCGTACAGTTTCTTAGTATTTTCTTGCTCAAGGAAAGGTGTGTCCAGGTGCAAGCACTGCAGCATTGCTGCAATGGGTCCCAGGTCCCAAGCCTGTCTCAGAATGATGGTCGGAGTGGCCTCTAGAAGGGCAGAGTTCTGGTTCTGCAAACCCAGTAAGTACACATCACCCCCACCCTATGTACCTCACCTGTCTTTCTAGAGCTCTTCCCAGTTTACGGGCATCAGGTCTTCACAGGGGTGTCCACAGTGTCTTTCAGCGCCCCCCCCTCCGCCCCCCCACCACTGGTCCCTCTGTGCTCCTAGCTTTACTCACCTGACTGTAAAGGCCCCCCCGCCGGAGGAAGACTCAAGGCGTCTACTCTTTGATCACCTTCTCCAAGTGCAGCCAAATGGGACAGAAGGAGGGAGAGGGAGGAAGGGACAAAGGAACGCAGGAAGGAGGACAGGCTTTCCTCTGACCGACCCCAGCTGCAGCCTCTGCTCTGCTTGCCGGCATCTTTCCCTGACATGCTCTCGGATCCTGAACGGCCCCGGGACTCTGGTCTTCCCCTTTGCACACCTTTCCTCCCAACTCAGCTTCGATTGAGCTGTGCAAACAGAGAGAAGAGCAAAGGAAGAAATAATGGCGACTTCGGGAGTATCTGAACATCAAGGAGCCTTTACAGTTGATCCATGTCTGTGACACCGTGACCCCAGAAGGGCTGCTTCGATGGTTACCCCCATTTTACAGGTGAGAGGCTGCAGTTCCCGCCTGCTAATGCAGGAGATGTAAGAGACACAGTTTCGATCCCTGGGTCGGGAAGATCCCCTGGAGCAAGGCATGGCAACCCACTCCAGTATTCTTGCCTGGAGAAACTCGTGGACAGAGGAGCCTGGTGGGCTACAGTCCATGGGGTCACAAGGAGCTGGATGAGGCTGAGTGACTGAAAACAGAAACAGCCCCTGGGCCTGTAAGCATGAGAACGGGGCTCCACCCCAGGGATTCAGGTTCTAGACTTTGACTTCTTCCCTCTCTCCTGTGTCTGTCTCAGCATGGAAGTGCTGAGTGTGTGTATGGGGTGTGAAGAGGGCAGGGGGTGTGGACAATCTGCACCTTAATAGAACTAGAATAAGAATGATCTACACAATTTGGGGAGAATTCCTATCTGAGAATTCCTATCTGAGATTCCTTTGGAACCTAAACGCTGTCTAGTTTCGAGAGGGTTGAGAATCACACTTTTGGAAAAATCCTAAGCATTCTTCAGTGCTTTGAGCACCTGAGGAGGTGCTTAAAAATGATTTAGAAAGTGAACAGAGGTGTCTGGCTTTCTGACTTGACCCCATTTGGACTATGAATGAGGTGTGCAGAGGTCCACAGTCCTGACTATGGTTGTGTCTTCTCTCCGTACAGATAGGACAGAATTGGAAAATGTTACCCTGTGACTTAGAATCTGATTAAACAAATATAAGCTCTACTATGCACACATTAGTCCACCTAAAATAGGTCATTTTACACCTGTCCTAAGATAATCAGAATATGACCCAAATCCAAGCAAGAGCCCAGAACAGTATTAATGTTAAATATTAATATTCAACATTCATATTATGCTAATATATAAAATATTTATAATGTTAAATGTAAATTATAATATTTAACATTAATGAGGAATAGACTTGCAGATCATAGAGAATTAATACAAGGTGGTCTTCTGGGAGCGTAAGATAAAAGGAGCTAAAACAGTAAAAATGAGCATTATCTGAGTCTTATCTGGGCTTCCTTGCGGCTCAGACAGTAAAAAATCTGCCTGCATTGCAGGAGATGTGAGAGACACGGGTTCAACCCCTGGATCGGGAAAATCCCCTGGAGAAGGGCATGGCAACCCACTCCAGTATTCTTGCCTGGAGAATCCCCGTGGACAGAGAAGCCTGGTGAATTATGCCATGAAACTTTTCCAATTCCTTTTCTCCTCTTCTCCTCTAGGAAAAAATCTCTTCTCCAAAACTGCAAGTTACCTTGATTTTGATCCTCACAGCAACCTCATGTGAAGTTTAGAGCCAGAAGCGTCTCACTCATGGCCTCTTGCTAGCTGTAACTGAAATGAAAATTAACTTCAGCGTTGTGACTCCAGGCCATGCCCTTTATATCTCACTTCCTTATCTAGAAGGACAGATCTATGGCCCCTGTGAGCACATTAGCAGATTAGTTCTGTAGCCGCTGTCACAGAACAAGACCCCAGGACCCAGGACCAGTCAGCTTTGGCAAGGGGGAGGGTAGTCAGGAGGGACCTGGAAAGTGAATGCCCCAAGAACAGGGCAGGCTGGTGAGAGAGCTTCAAGCTGGGGTCAGGGAGGCACTAATCTTGGCTGACTTTCATCCTTTTCACTGTAGCTAAAGTACTCTCTTTCAAACCTTACCAGGGAAAGTGCTGATGCCTTTCCCTAGCTAAAGATCCTTTTATTTATTTATTTTTATAGATTGAAAAAGTAATTTTTAAAATTTATTTATCTTTGTGCTGGGTCTTTATTGCTGCTCAGGCTTTTCTCTAGTTTTGGTGGTCAGGCTTCTCACTGAAATGACTTTTCTGGTTGCAGAGAACGGGTTCTAGGGCTCACGGGCTCAGCAGTGTGGCTCTTGGGCTCTAGAGTGCCCTAGCTGTGACTCAGGGCCTTAGCTGCTCTGTGGTATGTGGTAGCTTCCTAGACCAGGGATCAAACCCATGTCTCCTGGATGGCAGGTGGATTCTTTATCACTGAGACACCAGGGAAGCCCAGATATATATGTATGTATATATATATATATTTTATATAGACCATTTTAAAAGTCTTTTATAGAATTTGTTACCATATTGTTTCCATTTTTTTTCTATGTTTGACTTACTGGCCATGAGGCATGTGGGATCTTGGCTCTTTGACCAGGGATAGAACCCCAACCCCCTGCATTGGAAAGTGAAGTCTTAGCCACTGAGCTGCCCAGGAAGTCCCTAGAGACCATTTTAAAGGGTCCTCCACTGCCTTCAGGATAAAGCCAGATACCTTGACACTGTCTTCAAGGCCCTCTTCCCTGTGGCCTCTGTTTTCCTCTATAACTTCACATCATGTAACCACTGCCACCTCTTCAGTCCCCCATCACTACCAGTAACATATATAATGTGGGCTTCAATTCATACGTGGCAAGTGACACTGTGACCCTGCCTTCCAGATGTACATTGGTGCTCTTGACAGCAGACAAGGCCGATGGCAGTCATGATGCAGAGAGATCCATGCTGTGATTGTGAAGTTCTGAGTTTTACGGGAACTCACAGGAAGGATGCCTGGACCAGTTTTAGGAGATCAGGGAAGACTTCCCAAAGGGAGTGCCACCTAAGCTAAAACCTAGATGATGGTAATAGATGAAGAGAGTTAGGAGACAGTGTTTCTAGCAAACAGAATGGAGTGACGGCAGAAGGCAAACCAGCACACAGGGTTCAGGACCCACAGGAATAAGGGGCCGCTGGGGAGACAGGAAGAGATGACCCTGAGGCAGGCAGAGCTGGCTATGCTCGGGTTGCTAAGCCCAGCCAAGGAATCCAGACGATGCCTCGAAGGTTATGGGAAACCAGTGAAGAGTTTTAAGCTTAAACTGAGGTGAACAAGGAATTGAGGAGTGAGAAGGGAATGAAGGGCTGAGTGAAGAGAGATCGCTAGCTTCTTTTCACTTTGCCCAGTCAACAATTATTTGTTGAAAGCAATCACACAAAGCTCTAAGCCAAACCTGGTAGGGAATACACAGAAAAGAACACCACAGCTTTCCCTTAAAAATCCCACAGTCTAAGAAGAGGCTTAAAACAAACAAAACAAAAGCATATATATATATATATATATATATACACACACAATGAAATATTACTCAGTCAGAAAAAATAATGAAATAATACCATTTGCAGCAACATGAATGATATTATCATACTAAGTGAAGTAAGCCAAAGACAAATATCATATGATATCACTTATATGTGAAGTCTAAAATATGACATAAATAAACTTATTTACAAAACAGAAACAGACTTATAGACATAGAAAACAAACATAAGCTTACCAGAGAGGAAAATGCGGGAGAGAAAAATTAGGAGTTTGGGATTAGCAAGTGAAAAACTGAAAGATTAGTTGCTCAGTCGTGTCTGACTATTCACTTGGGATTGGCAAGTGAAAAACTGAAAATGTTAGTTGCTTGGTTGTGTCTGACTCTTTGCCACCCCATGGACTGTAGCCTGCCATGCTTCTCTGTCTATGGAATTTTCCAGGTAAGAATCCTAGAGTGGGTAGCCATTCCCTTCTCCAGGGCATCTTCCTGACCCAAGGATCTAACCTGGGTCTTCTGCATTGCAGACAGATTCTTTACTGTCTGAGCCACCAAGGAAGCTCAGAAACAAATTGTTGTGTATAAAATAGTTAAAGAACAATGCTCTACGTAGAGCACAGGGAACTATAGATTCAATATCTTGTAAAAACTATCATGGAAAAGAATATATATAAAACTGAGACACTTGCTATGACCTGAAGCTAACACACTACTGTAAATCAACTATACTTCAATAACACAAACAAACACAACCTCAAACCCAAAACCTGGTAGAATATTAAAACTGTGATAATAGATGTACCATCCAATGGTAGCTGAATTCAAGAGAGTGATTCAGTTCAGTTGGAGTATCACCAAAGATCTCATGAGGACGATGCTCTTTGAGGCTGTCTGAAGAAAAGGAAGGGTTTCCATCACTAGTGATGGGAACAAGTAGAGGAGGGATCAGGAAGGTCATGAGAAGGGAGGAAAAAGCAAGAGAGCAGGGACGAGAAGCCTCCTTAGACTCTTCTGAACAGGATGATGGAGGACCACAGTGAGAGATCAGCCAGGCAGGTTGCAGCCAGAGTCCGAAGGGCCTCAAATGCCTGGCCAAGAAATGTGAATTGAAACTCTGCAAGTAACAGGAAGTACCAAAGGTTTTTAAGATCAGAAGAGCCAAAATAAGAACTTGAAGATTAATTGGCAGATTAATATATATTAATCTATTGTATATAACAGTGTCACCCAACCGGGGTTTGTGGATATATTCTCAGTGCTCTGAGAATTCTACAATAATTTTCAAATTGTGTGCTTTTATTCTAATGAGAATCTTAAAATACTATGATATCCTAGAGTATTTGAACAACTACCTTATATAACAGAATTCTGCCACTCAAATTCAATGTCCATTCCTTTACTCAAATAATAATTGAGCACTTACTATGTGCCAGGTGTTGTTCTACACCCTGGGCATACAGCTACAGACAAAACAGATGAAAGTCTCCCTCTGCAAATTTGAGCACTAACTGGTTACTTATCAATAATAAGAAAAAATTTTTTAGACATCATCATGGTGTGTGGTCATGTTTTAAAAGGAGTTCTTGGGGAAAAAAAAAAAAAAGGAGTTCTTGGGCTTCCCTGGTGGTCCAGAGGTTAAGAATCCACCTGTCAATGCAGGGGATGTGGGTTTGATCCCTGGTCCAGGAAGATCCCGCTTGCTGTGGGGCAACTAAACTTGTGTGCCACACCTACTGAGTCTGTGCTCTAGAGCCCACGAGCTGCAACTCCTGAGCCCATGTGCTACAAACACTGAAGCCTGCATGCCCTAGAGCCTGCCTGTGCTCTGCATCAAGGGAAGCCACTGCAATGAGAAGCCCGTGCACTGCAACTTCAGACAACCCGTGCATAGCAACAAAGACCCAGTGCAGCAAAAAATAAATTAATTAATAGCTTCTAATATTTTTAAAAAAATAAATAAAAGGAGTTTCAGGGATATGTGCTGAAATGTTTATGTATGGATTTACTTGGTGTCTAGGATCTGCTTCACAACTGCCCAGTTGGGGACTAGGGGTGGAGGAAAAGTGGATGAGAATATAAATGAAATGAAATCGCCTACAAATGGATGATTATAGCTGGGCAACGATGAAAAGGTTCATTGTGCTATTCTCCTTACTTACTTTATGTACACTTAATGTTTTTCACAAGAAAGCAAAACAAAAACAAACCCTCTGCTTATGGAGTTTACTTTCTAGTGTCTGAATTTGTGCTTATGATGCATTGACAACCAAGTGAAGGCAATATGATGTCACAGTACCAGAAAAGAACAGAAGCTGTGGGACTTCCCTGGTGGCCTAGTGGTTAAGAATCTGCCTTGCAATGCAAAGGATGTGGGTTTGATCCCTGGTTGGGGAACTAAGACCCCACATGCAGCAGAGGACTAAGCCCTAGCCACAGCTACTGAGTCTGCACATTGCAACTAGAGAGTCCATGCGCCGCATTGAAAGATCCCATGTACTGCAGCCAAGACCTGATGCAATCAATTTTTTTTTTTTTTTTAAAGAATAGAGGTTGCAAAGTAGCTTATACAGAGATGAGTGAGGAAATTGAGACCTTACCTGGCACATGGAAGTGTCAGCCTCCTGGATCCCAAAGAACCAGTTTGAAACATGAAACCTCTTCGAGGTGCATCTTTCCTGAGTATCTTGCCTCTGCACATTTTAATTTGAAACTGCTCTGTGCTGTGTGTTCTTAGTCGCTCAATCATGTCTGACTCTCTGCAATCCCGTGGACTGTAGCCCACCAGGCTCCTCTGTCCTTGGGGATGCTCCAGTCAAGAATACTGGAGTGGGTTGCCATGCCCTCCTCCAGGGGATCTTCCCAACCCAGGGATCAAACCCAGGTCTCCTGCACTGCAGGTAGATTCTTTACTTTCTGAGATACCTGGGAAGCCCAAGAATACTGGAGTGGGGAGCCTATCCCTTCTCCGGGGGATCTTTCTGACCCAGGAATTGAACCAGGATCTCCTGCATTGCAGCCAGATTCTTTACCAGCTGAGCTACCAGGGAAGCCCTGAAACTGCTCATTAGCAAGTAAATAAGAAAGAGTTACAAATATTTGTGTGTTAGAATTAGGGGTATACTATTAAAAATCATTCAGTGACAGTTTCAAGAGTATTTGTTTAAAAAATAATGTGCTATAACTCAAAACGTGGCCCAGAATACTGGAATGGATTGCCATTCCCTTATTCAGGGATCTTTTCAACCTAGGGATCAAACTCGGGTCTCCAGTATTGCAGGCAGATTCGTTACCATCTGAGCCACCAGGGAAGCCCAAAAAGTGGCCCACCACACTCAGAATTCAGCTAATAACACGTGAAACACAAACGAACAAATTTACCTAACACTAGTTTCAGCAGGACAACATACTGTCACTTTAATGTATTGTAGTTTCATTAGTCTTGCATGTTTATTTTTAATGTAAAATGTTTTAGTTACAGTCATCCCTGGGTTTCTTCAAGGGATTGATTCCAGGACACCCACAGATATCAAAATCTGTGGATGCTCAAATTCCTTATATAAAATGGTATAGTATTTGCATATAACCTACACACATCCTTCAGTATACCCTAAACCATCTCTAGATTACTAATTATACTTAATGCAGTGCAAATACTGTATGCATCCGTGCGTGCGTGCTGTCGCTTCAGTTTTGCCTGACTCTTTTGTGACCCCATGGACTGTAGCTCGCCAGGCTCCTCTGTCCATGAGATTCTCCAAGCAAGCATACTGGAGTGGGTTGCCATGCTCCCCCTCCAGGGGATCTTATCGACCCAGGAATCGAACCCGTGTCTCTTATGTCTCCTGCTGTAAATACAATGTAAGGGCTTTGTGGATAGCTGCCTGTGTGTGACAAATTCTCCTGTTTTGCTTTTTGGAATTTTCTGGAATTTTGGGGAATATTTTTGATATGAGTTTGGTTGAATCTGTGGATGTGTAATTTGCAGATGCAAAACTCATGGATATTGAACCTGCAGATATGGGGGGCTGACTGTTCCTAGTAATAACTACTATAGGTAAAAAGTTCATAATTTTAATTTTATGCCTGCATATATTTAAATTAATGTATTACACCAACCCTGAAGGACCACAAGATTTTTCCCTGTCTGGTATAAAGTCAATATTATTTTCAGGGATACAGAGAGATTATGATGTTACAAAAATCGAGGTGAGAAAACTGCTTAAACAGAATGTTGGCAGTGCAGTTGAAAATAAAGAATTAAATTCAAGAGATATTTTGGAAGTAAATCTACCCATTCTAGAGGACTGAAAATGATTTAGATATGGGAGGTAAATGAACAATATTTGAAAAAAAAAAAAAGAAAAATATTTGAAGTTAGAGGACTAAAGAAATGCCATTCTGAAAAGTTGGAGAAACTTTTGCAAAATTAATTTTGGACACATTGCATTTGAAAAGCCAATGTGGTAGCAAACTGGAAAGACGAAGCTGGAACTTGGAAGAACCAGCAGACACACCACCCAGCCCCTGGCCTCTTCACTCATTACAGTGTGGCTCAGTCTGAGCATGCAAACCACACACAGAGCTGAAAGCAAGGCCAGTTCCCCAAGACCAGAGATTCCCAAGTCCTAAATGGGAAGATGCCAGGGCCAGCAGAACCTTGTGGCCAGGACCATGTGTGGGGTGGGACCAAAGGCCCCAAGGCTCCCGTTCCCTTGCTCCAAGCCAGAGGGAGTTATCACTTGAAGGCACTTGTATCTGCCTTCTGTTTTTTGGTTCAGATTACAAACGGTAAACAACCAAAAGAAGTTTCCGGTTTGAAAATTAGAGACCATCTGTTTCTCATTCTATTTCTCCTCTCTTCTCTGATTGCTCTTCTTCCCTCCCTCTCCCCCACCCTAAGAACACACAGCTCAGCTGGGAGCATAGTAACCTCATTTGACTATCTTCGCTTTAATGGGAATGTCAGGTTTGTTACTGGGATTAAATGAAAGAATTCCTTGTTCCCACTCAAAACAAGGTGTCTTGGATTGTTCAATCAAAAATATTTGTTTTTCATGAAAATGAGAGTTTTTCTATTTAACTTATAAATAACTCTAAATAAAATAATAAATAAAATCATGTTAGATTAAGTCATTTGCAATCTTTTTGAAGGTCATGCACAATATCTTAATATCTTGCTAAAGACTCTTGCTAAAAGACTCATTAAAATTTAACCAAAGGGTAAGCGCTGACTTAAAGATAAAAATGAAATATTGAACTGGCTAAATTGGAAGCAACGGTGTTGCCAGAACTGTTTCACTCCTGGGATTCAGAAGTGGGCAGGCTTGCTTTAGAATATGGCGCTATTGCCCTGTAGTCTGGTGTTACAGGTCCCTCTTGTGTTGGTTGCTAACATTGTCTTGCTTCTGCCCCAAGAACATGATGATTCTACATGTGAGTTCATCAGCTTATTGCAACCGATATCCACATCATCATCTCTGACATCACCATCGTCCTCATGGTCACCATCAGCATCACGGAAAAACAGTGTCGGGTACTTCAAAACCACATGCTTTGGAACCAGACAGATCTGATTTTGAATTCTTCCCTCTCCACTGTTACCTTGGGTGCTTTACTAGCATGTTTGTATGTCAGTTTCTGCACTGATTAAATGAAAGTGATTATGATACCCACATAACCATCTTCAGAAGAAACTAGGATAAAATATTGTTGGGGTGTAGCCTGCAAGCCTTAGTAGTTGCCCAGCCTTAACGCGAAGAAAGAGTCTAGAGACAGAGACATCCATTGCTTATTGGATGAGATCTTACACATATGAAGCAGGTTCCTGGAGCAACACCCTATTCAGTGCAGCAGACGGCAGGCAGGACGTGGCAGCAATCTTTGTCACTTTGGGGAGGAGGCTACCATTTATAGGGGGAATTGATACCAGGTTGGCTCATCAATTACCATGGAAATCAGAGGCTGGGGCAGGGGTCAAGCACATAGGCAGTTACTAATGAAGCACCATAATTAAGAGGATTGAAGCAGGATTGGTCAAGCAGGGAATGTACAGAGAGCAAGAGACAAACCATCTTGAATGGACTGACCGTACAAGTTTGGAAAGTATCTGATATTGAGGCTCAAAAAATATTACTCCCTTGGGACTTCCCTGGTGGTCCAGTGGCTAAGACTCCATGCTTCTAGTGCAGGGGGCCCAGGGTTCAATTCCTGGTCAGCAAACTAGATCCCATATGCCGTAACTAAGAGTTCATATGCTGCAACTACAAATGCTGCCTGCTGCAATGAAAATTGAAGATCCTGTATGCTGCAACTAAGACTTGGAGCAGCTAAATAAATATTAAAATATTACTGCCCTTTCCATTCATTTCTTCTGTCTCTAAAGAAGACAGAAACTCTGGCAAAGATATGGTGAAGATGTGATGGTAGAAAATTGGATATGTTGGGAACTTATCAAAGGCTTGAGTAATCTTTAAGCAACTTACAAAGTAACAAAGCAACCAAAAAAAAAAAAAAAATTAGTCAGTGGTACTATTTTTCTTCAGCATTATGCCCAGCAGGGTACCTTTTGCTCACTTCCTGTCTTTCCAACTCCTTGCCTTTACTGTCACTACTCTGGAGGGTGGAAGGTCCTATCGTTTCCTCTGGTTGTTGACATCTGGCACATGCCTCAGGGCTCCGTCCCATAACCCTGTGCATAGCAAGTTCTCATATCAAAATACAAAACACATTTTCTTGAGATTAGTCAGAAGAGTTGTGTGTACGAAGTATTCAGCAAGGCCTTACAGCTTATACATAATTATGCTCCTGCTCAAAACAAAGGATTTCTCCTCCCTCTGAATTCATGTAGAACTTACGTAAAAAACTCAGTTAACCCTGAGAGTACAGCATCTTGCTCTGATGTAGGCATCTCAGGATCCTTGGGGCTGTCTTAATTCCTCTTTGAATTTCTACCAACAACCACAGGCTTCACCAGAAGTCAGCTTTAATAAATATTTATTGGATTGAATCGTGTATCTTTCTTGCCTAAGGAGACTCGAAATGTTTTGAAACAGAAACTATCCTCTAGGTCTTTGTACCTTCTTTTCTCTCCTGTAACCCCACAATGGTGCTCAAGAAATGACCAATTAATACTTGATAATATTTACACTGAGCAATAGAACATGGCAGACCTAGAATTCCAGTGTTGTAAGGAATCTTTATGGGCATCCAGCCTAGGCCTGAAATCTGTGATAAACATCCAGTCAAAAAGGCCATTCTCCCTTTGCCAGTATGAGTCTCATTCTCAGATTCTATGGCTTATCAAGGCACAGTCATTTCACTTTTTTAAAAATTTATTTTAAAAAATTTTTGGCTGCACCCCACAGCATGTGGGATCTTAGTTCCCGGACCAGGGATCAAACCCAAACCCTTTACATTGGAAGGCGGAATCTTAACCACTGGCCCACCAGGGAAGCCCCAGGGAAGCCAACTCAGAAGGAAAGCCTTCTTTACATTGAGCTGCAACTTGTTTCCCTTCAGCTTTCATCTTTGATCTAAGAACCCAACTACAGAAGGAATACCATACACTTTTTTAAAAAAATTTATTTTATCAAAGTATAGTTATATAGCAAAGTGATTCAGTTACACACACACACACACACACACACACACACATATATTCTTTTTCATACTCTTTTCCATTATGGTTTATCACATATTAAACCCAGTTCTCTGTGCTATGCAGTAGGAACTTGTTGTTTACCTATTATGAATAGAATAGTTTGCATCTGCTAATTCCAAACTCCCACTCCATCCCTCCCCCACCACCCCTCCCCCTTGGCAACCGCAGATAAGTTTATTAGGAAAACAAAACACTTTAAAGTCCACTGTTTACAGGACACCCCATCCTATACTCAAAGAGAACTTTTGAATCTATTTTTTTCCTTGGTAAAAACTTCATGACATGACACAATTTTCACCTTTTTTGTCATCCTGGTCTTCCTGATTCTTCACCTGGCACTGGTTCACTTCACTTGGTTTTTCACTTCACTTGGGATTGGTTATAATTATCATTATTTTTAATGGAGAACTGACTCTGTGTCGGGCACTGTGGTGAATTGCTTACAAATATTGTCTCTTTTAATTCTCCTAAACTCGTGAGGTAGGTATTATTATCGCAGGTAAGGACACTGAGGCTCAGTGAGGATAAGTCACCTGTCTGAACCCTGAAGAACTGCGATGGGACTGGAATCCAGAAATGTCTGCTCCCCACGCCCAGACCATATTTACTGTGCTTCACTGTCTCTCCAAGTGAAATTGGATCCATCTGCTCAGACCTGAGTTTGTTTTTCATCTGGACTGGACTGTTTTTGCCTATTTCCCCTCCCAATTCCATTTCCCCTCTCATTTTTAGAGTTAAAGAAATCTACTTGCCTCCTAATGTGGATTAATTTCTTTCCCTCTGGATGTTCCAGTTACCCTGGCAACATGGCCAAAGAAATAAAGGAAGTGAGAAACTATCTGCAGGTGAGGGGGAGTCCACAGGGACACGAGTCATGAGCTCTTTGCCAGAGTTTAGATTCCAGGGACTTCCCTGGTGGTTCAGTAGCTAAGAATCAGTGCTCCCAATGCAGAGGGCCTTGGTTTGATCCCTGGCCAGGGCACTAGATTCCACATGCCACACAACTAGCAGTTTGCATATAGTGATTAAAGAGCCTGCATGCTGCAAGGAAGATCAAAAATCCTGTGTGTTGCAACTAAGACTCGGCACAACCAAATAAAGAGATCTAAATAAATATTAAAGAAAAAAAGTTCAGATTCCAGGTATTGGTGGCCAAATGTCAGGGGAGGTGGACTACGTTTTGTCTAAAGAGGCAAAACCAAACTAAACCAAAGCAATGGTAAAGCCATATGTGATGCCAAGTGTTATGACCCAAACGTGAAGTGAGAAAATGAGACCTGAGGTCAGAAAGATTGGGGATGGAGTATACAGTGGGCCAGGGTGAGAGGCTCAGGAGAGAGACTGTCAACAAAGATTTCCGGGGCAGAGGTGGGGACTCGGAGTCAGACCTGATAATACTCTAAGGACCCTGGGCAAATCTGACTAGAAATAGGGGAAGCAGTGCCTTTTTTGACCTGGTTTTAGTTATAGATTTTTTTCCCTCCAGAGCTTTTCTGAAATGCCTACTCAAATAATTAGCATTTTCAACCACCTGATTCATTTGGCAGAAGCAGAACACCCTAGTGCCAGTGTGTAGATGGAGTCTGAGCCTTCTCTACTGAGGAGTGCAGCTGTTGAAAAGTTCGTCGTGGGCTGGCCACCTTGCAACCACTGGGAGCTAGTGAGCTTCTCTTTTTCTTGCTTTTTAAAATAGAGACGTCTTTGACCTACATCTAGCATTCTGGGTGACACATATGTGCCAAATGTTCAGATTTAAAGGAGAATTTGAGATGAGGGGTACGGGAAGCAGCAGAGAGAGGGAGGAGGGATGGAGACAGAACAATTTCCTAATTCATAAAATTATCAAATAATTACTATATATTTCATTGTGGTAAAATACAACCTGAAACATATATAATCTGAAATATATATATAGAATACAAACTCATGACATTTTGGACCATTTTAAAGTGTACAGTTCAGTGACATTAAAAATAGTTAACTTTGCTGGGCAGACATCAGCACCACCTTCACTTCCAGAACGTTCTCATCTTCTCAGACTGAACCTCCGCACCTACTAACTTAAACAATGACTCCCTCTCTCTCTATCCTAGCCCCTGGTAACCACCATTCTCCTTTCTGTCTGTGAACTTGACATTTCCACTACTTCATATAAGTGAAGTCATACAGTATTTGTCTTTCTGTGTCTGACTTATTCTACTTGGCATAATGTCTTCAAGGCTCATCCATGTTGTAACGTGTGGCTACCCACTCCAGTATTCTTGCCAGAGAATTCCATCAGCAGAGGAGTCTGGTGGGCTACAAGTCCGTGGGATCATAAAGAGTTGGATGCAACTGAGTGACTCAACTGAACTGAACTGAGTGACTAACACTTTCACTTTCCTTTTCAAGGCTGACTAGTATTCCACTGTAGGTAGGTATCACTTTCTCTGCACCTTCATCCACAGAAACACATTTTTTTCTGAGGCAGAAAAATCATGAGGTTGGAGATTGATGGGTTCCTGGTTAGACATTTACAGCTGGCCTCTATGGGCTTCAGGCTGGATACTTACAACTAGCTTCCTGTTTGTATTTCCTGAGACAGGAGATAGATGGGCTCCAGTTAAGGCATTTACAATCACTTACCTTCTATTTGCCCTCCAAAATGGAAGTAAGAACAGTCTTTTGTCTCTTGTGAATGCCTTAAGGTAATAGTCATGGCAAGGACAGAGAAGGGAAAAACCCTGTTAGGATAAAAGGGATCGCTATTCTCCCTTTTCTGGGGATAAGGGAGATACTACACGTGTGCAGAAAGGCTCCTTGGGGTCAAAAGTCAGGGGATAATTCCAGGACAGAAGCGTGGAAGACATAAGCCTTCCCACAAGCTTTTACTTCGCGATCCATCTTGGCTGAGGGGTCCATGTGCACCTCAGGGGAAGGTCCTGAGACAAATTAGTCAGGAAGCGGGGGGGACAAAGCAAGAGATTAGCCTGTAGGAAGACAAAGACCCAGAAAACTGCCCCCTTATAAAGGATTTAAGCTTCCCAAAGTCTTGACTCTCTCTGAGTTCGCCTGTGAGCCTTTTCACATGTACTTTTCTTTCCCATAAAATTAAAAATTTTTTAAAAATTTATTTATTTGTTTTATTCTTTGCTGTGCTGGGTCTTCATTGTTGCACAGGCTTTTCTCTAGTTGTGGGCTTCTCACTGCGGTGTCTTCTCTTGCGGAGCACAGGGTCAGCAGTTGTGGGGTGCGCCCTTAGTTGCTCCAAGGCACGTGGGATCTGCCTGGACCAGGATTGAATCCGTGTCTCTTGCACTGGCAGGAAGATTCTTTATCACTGAGCCACCAGGGAAGCCCTCAATAACCTTTTTACTTAACTCTTTACCTTCTGCCTCCCCTACTGAATTTGTTCTTGACTAGGCAGGCAAGGATAAGGGACTCAGTTCCTAACTGCTGGCCCCTGTGGCCCAGTGGTTAGGACACCCAGTCTGATAAACTAATACCTTACTTCTAGCTAATGCTTGCTGCTGCTTGCTGCAAGCTGCTATATACTGCTGTGCGCATCTGAAATCAAGCCTACTTTTGTGCTATTATTCTGTCAACTGAAAAAAAATGACAACCTAAAAGTTGAGAATTATGTTTTATCTGTGGACATTCTGAGGATGTACTCCCGGAAGACAGCCTCTTAAATAGCTGAGGGGCTGCTCCAAAGAGGTAAGGGAGGAGCCAGGATGTATGGGAGTTTTTGCAACAAAAACCGGTAGTCAAAACATCAAAAGATTAAACAGAAAACAAACTTCTCAAGTTAGTGAGTTCAGTGCTTTTCTATTAATATGTATGGGAAGATGCAACAGTGTGGGCTTAATGAAACTACTCCCTTGATATGTACCTCAACTATCTAGGGTCAGTATCCAGTTCTTTACCAATGTGAATCCCCTCAAGCTGTACAGTTGAGGGTGACTGCAGTGGCTGACTGGCTTGGCTTGATGGTAGGCAGCTTCTCTGTCTCCATCCCGAGTACCCTCAGGGCTCATCAACCCCAGTGGTTGCAGCAGCTGATGGCTTGATGGCCGCAACATCCTTTGTTTGCTGATGCGGCAGGTGGCATTCTTTGTCCACAGCAGTGAATGTGACTGCCATGGTGCTGGGGCACGTGGCAAGGGGGGTGTTTGGTTATCTATTGTTATGTAATAAACCAATCCCAAAACTCAGTGGGTAGAAACAACTATTTATTCCCTCCTGATTATGCAATTTGCACATGGTAGGGTTGGCATGTCTCTGCTCCTGTGGTACTGGCTGGAAGGTCCAGAGAGGCCTCATTCATATGTCTGGTGCCTTAGCTGGTGAGGCTGAAATGGCAGGGGCTTGCCGGGTCTCTCTTGCTTTCATCTCTCACAGCTCTCCTCTCTCCACATGGCCTCTATCTCCAGCAGGGTAATCAGACTTCTTTACACGGTGGCGGGCTTCCAAGAGGAGGAAGCCGCCAGTCTTCAGAAGGTCTAGGACTAGGATTGGCACAGTCTCACTTCTGCTACCTTTTATTCGTCACAGCAATCGAGACCAGCCCAGATTCAATGGAATAGGAATTAGGCCCCACCTCATGAAGGGCTGGTAGGAAATGTTGGTGGCCTACAGCAGGGGAATAAAATGTGAATAAGGTCTGTTTTTTTTCCTAAAGGAGTTCATGGTCTCACCTTCCTGTGGATAAGATAACATAGATAACATGAAACCATTAGGTGTCGTTTCCTGGGGCTCTGGAGAGCTCCAGTACCATAGTTCTTTGTGTCTCAGCACAGAGAAGAATTCAGTGAGAGCAAGGTGATAGATAAGAAATGATTTATTAGAATAGGCTGCTTGTGAGGCTTGCAAGCAGAGAGGAGAGAAATGCTGCACCCTGAGAACTTGGTGGGTTACAGTTTTATAATCAAAGGAAAAGTGAGGAGGGGGAGAAGACCATCTTTCTTAAGTAGACATCATGTTTTCATCATCAGCCCCTTCTCCAGGTTGAGCAGAGGAGTTTTCTTGTCCCTACATGGTCACGCTGGGTTAACAAATTGTTGTTTTTCATGTGTGCAGAGCATGTCCTAGGAATCATTAATTTACTGAGCTGATTGGGCAGGCTGTGGTCCCATGTTGCCATTGTTTTATTGTTTAGGGGCATGTTCCATGCTTCTGCTGTATGGTTTTGTTGCTGAGCAAGCCTGCTTGGTTTTGTGGTTAAGCAAACCTGCTTTCTTGAGTAATCATTAACCTACAGGGGTCACCATATTTTTTCTACTTATAATCCCCTTGTGGGATGAACTGTCTACTCACCTACTTTGTCCCTTCACTTTGTCCCTATCAGACACAGAGTATAAAAAGTCCCTGAGCTCTGGGTCCCTTGGGAAACAACGCACAGGACTCGATCCCTGTGAAGTCCTGTGTCCAGCTATTGGTTTAGGGAGGCTTCTGGTCACCTGATAATGCTTCTTTGGGTACCAGAATCTTTCCTTTGGAATGCTGTGCCTGCCTTGTGGAACGTTTGAAGCAGTAAAGGAACAGAGAGCTAGGATTCATTGTGTTTGGCAAACAAGTTATATGAACTGTGCTCTTTCTGTTTGCTCCTAATGCTTGCTGAATTTTATTTTTTTTTCTTTTGGCTACACTGGGTCTTCATTGCCTCGTGCGGCCTTTCTTTAGCTGTGGAGCTTGGGCTCTAGAGTGCACAGCCCACTACTTGCGGTGCACAGGTTCAGATGCTCTCAGGCATGTGGGATCTCCATTTCCTGACCTGGGATCGAACCTGTGTCCTTTGCATTGGAAGGTGGATTCTTAACCATTGGACCACGGGTAAGACCCTTGTTGAATAATTTTGTGCATGTATTTGGTTTGAGGTTTATTTTCATTTTAATCAAGGTCCCAGGTGGCTCAATGGTAAAGAATCCATCCACCAATACATGAAAAAGAGGAGACCTGGGTTCGATTCCTGGGTGGGGAAGATCCCCTGAAGAAGGAAATGGCGACCCACTCCAGTATTCTTGCCTGGGAAACCCCTGACAGAGGAGCCTGGTGGGCTACAGTCAGTCCACGGGGTTGCAAAGAGTAGGACATGACTAAGCATGCACACACATCTAGATTGGAGTGAAGTAGCTATTTATGCCACTTTTAAAATTCCTAGGTGGGGACTTCCCTGCTGGTCCAGTGGCTAAGACTCTGCTCCCAATGCGGGTGGCCTGGGTTCAACCTGGTCAGGCAACTAGATTCCACAGGCTGCACGTAAGACCCAGCACAGTAAAAAAAAAAAAATTAATAAAATAAAAGCCCTGAGTGGCTTTTACAGCAGGCAGTCTCTCCTTTCACATATTGGGCCACAATCTCCAGCTACCTTCTCTCTGCTGGTGGTGGTGTTTTGTCTCCTGAAGTCGGATTCACCTGTGCACAAAAGTGCCCCCTTGTGGTTTTCCCTGGGCTCTGCATTCCTTGTTCCGTCACTAAGTCATGTCCGACTCTGCAACCCTATGGACAGGAGCACACCGGGCTTCCCTGTCCTTCACTATCTCCCCGAGCTTGCTCAAACTCGTGTCCACTGAGTTGGTGATGCCATCCAACGATCTCATCCTTTGTCGGCCCCTTCTCCTCTGGCCCTCAACGTTTCCCAGCATCAGGGTCTTTTCCAATGAGTCGGCTCTTGCATCAGGTAGCCAAAGTATTAGAGAGCTTCAGCTTCAGTTCTTCCAATGAATATTCAGGGTTGATTTCCTTTAGAAATCCCTAGGGGCTGGCTTATGGGTCCCCAGAGGAGCCCACATAAGATGCCACCAGGCTGTGGGAGGCATACATCAAAAAGAACAGTCTGTTTGCCAAGGGAATGTGTGTGTGCAGAATTGTATAGTTCAGCATAACTGCTGCACCGAGAGAGAAATCACAGCATCTGCCAGCCGGAGCAGTCTGCTCACACTCTTTCCCGTGTGCCCCTCCCTCCCAAGAACAGCTGCTATGCTTATTCCAGTCACAGTTGAACGCTTATTTTGCAAAAGAAGAGCATAGGCCCGCAACAGCCATCTGATCTAAGAGCCAATTTATACTTGAGCAAAAGATGAAAATCTCTGGTGTGATCAGCCTCAGGGAGTTGAAAGCTGAGGGATGACATTTTAATGATGTTTACATTTTCAACGACTTTTTGTCTAAGGAAGTCTGCTTTTAACTGAGGAAATATCCTATATGTATCAATGCAGATAAACTAATGTTCAATAGTAGTGAAAACCATTAATGAAACCCAGAGCAGATTTTGAGATTCTGTTATATTCAAAGGACTGTGCTGATTAATGTAGGAATGTGAGAGATGCCTTACTGAAGCCTGATTTTGTTGTTGTTTTTCCCCTATTGAGTTTAGAAATTAAAATATTGGATTTCATTTGGGTTTCTTAAGGATCCTCATGTGGTGATCTGTTACTGTGCTAAGGATTAGAACCAGCTGATGTGTATGGGACTTTATTTATTAAAAATGCGTTTACTTATTTTCTTGTTTGTTGTCAAGCATATTTTTCATTGTGGCAAGAATATTTAACATGGGATCTATCCTCTTAACAAATAAGAAAGTGTGCTACAGTATGGCTAACTATAGATACAAGGTTGCACAGCAGGTCTCTATAATTTGTTCATCTTGCATAATTGAAGATTTTTACCTGCTTGCAACTAAAGAGTATCTCTCACCACCTGATTCTACAAGAATTAAGTTATTAGATACTGCCATTACTAACCTTCAACACACTCTGAAAGAAACTCCAGGTGGAATGAGGCATTCTGTGCTCTAAGAGAACTGGCAGAACAGGGCTTCAGACAGTTAGGTATTTCCAGGAGAGATTCTTTAGGAACCAGGTTACTTGCATCTTCCTAAACTTAGAAAAGCACTGAAACTGAAATTGCACAACTCAGATTGGGACTTCAGTCCACTGTCTTTTAATTAGAATCACACACTTGGTGTCATGGGTAGAGGAGCCTGGTGGGCTACAGACCACTGGATCACAAGGAGTCAGACAACTGAAGTGGAGAGTGCATGCACACACATTTGGTGTCAGGACTTAATGAAACTCAGGTTCTTTTCTTTATGTCTCAGTGCATAAAGAATTCAGTGAAAGACAAAGTGATAGGTAAGACGTATGTCTTCTAGGGAGATGCACATTCTATAGACAGAATGTGGTCTGTTTCATAAGGCAAAAGCAGCCCTGGAATACGGGGTGGTTGGTTTTAAGGGTTGGGTAATTTCATACGCTAAGAAGCAAGGGTATTTTTTTCAATTATTTTGGGGAAGAGGTGGGATTTCCAGGGTTTGGGCCACTGTCCACTTTTTGCCTTTTATGGTCAGCCTCAGGACTGTCATGATGCCTGTGGGTGTGTCATTCAGCATAGGCTAATGTAACACCAGGAGTACATAATGAGGCTCGAGGTCTATTGGGAGTCAAATCTCCTGTCATCTTGGGCCTAATAGGTTCTAACCAATTTTTTTGTTGTATTCACAACAGCTCTGTCATTCTTTTAAAGGTTGTGCCCTGTCCTCTTCTCTCCTGTTTCAAAAGCATTAACTGAGCTATCTGTTCTTGTGACTAGCAGCAAGGCTCTACAGAGGTGTGCTTGATTGCATTCTCTCTCCCTCTCCTTTTCTGAGGCAATAAAAGCACATAATGAAAGACATAGGTGAGTCTTCCCTCTCAGACTCCTAATCCACGACTTCCTAGAATCAACCACAAACATTGTTTTCTCCTTCCAGATTATCCCCATTAAAAAAAAAAAACATAATTGGTAGTACAGTCTTTTTCTGTATTTGGTTTCTTAATATGACATTTTCAAAATCTTTCCATGGATATACTAGAGCACCACCTTATTCTATTAAAGAGCTACATTTTATTATATTGCTTTATCACAGGGTATATAACTGTTTTCAGTCTTATATTACTAAAGATGTTACAATTAATATTCTTGTACATGCATGGTTGGGCACATATATATCTGAGGGATCAACCCTAGAACTGAAATTGCTGCACAAAGGGAAGATAACTCTTCACTCTTGATGATCTTGCAAATTTAGCAAGATTTAGCAAGATTTGTATCAAATTATCCTCTCAAAAACAAAGTATAGAAATGCTCATACATTGCATTATCCATTTTTTTAAATCTTTGCCAATGAAAATTTAAAATGATGTCTAATAGTTTAATTTGCATATACTTTATTTGGAAGGTAATAATAATAAAAGTAACAAGTAGTTAAGTAAGCATTTAAAAAATACTTTGTATATATTTGAACACCTTTATAAATACTTAAAAGACATCTGTAATTATTCTGTATTTCATTCTTGTCTTTGTCCATTTTCTATTAAGGAGATTAAACTGCATATAGTGTGAATCAAAAATATTTCCCCCTAAGCTGTAATCTGTTTTTCAACTTAATGGCCCCTTTAAAATGCAAATTTTTTTAAAAAGTAAAATTTATGACTTTAAAAAAAGTTAAGGACTTCTGCTTTCAAGTTCTACATGTAGGGAGCTTAGAAGTTGCCACTTCATGCTAAGGGGAAGGTTCATAGCAATACAAGCCTACCTCAAGAAGCAGGAGAGAAATCAAATAAATAACCTAACTCTACACCTAAAGCAACTAGAAAAAGAAGAAATGAAGCACCCCAGGGTTAGTAGAAGGAAAGAAATCATAAAAATTAGGGCAGAAATAAATGCAAAAGAAACAAAGGAGACCATAGCCAAAATCAACAAAGCTAAAAGCTGGTTCTTTGAGAAGATAAATAAAATAGACAAACCATTAGCCAGACTCATCAAGAAAAAAAGGGAGAAGAATCAAATCAATAAAATTAGAAATGAAAATGGAGAAATCACAACAGACAACACAGAAATACAAAGGATCATAAGAGACTACTATCAGCAACTATATGCCAATAAAATGGACAACTTGGAAGTAATGGACACATTCTTAAAAAAGTATAGCTTTCCAAAACTGAACCATGAAGAAATAGAAAATCTTAACAGACCCACCACAAGCACAGAAATCGAAACTGTAAACAGAAATCTTCCAACAAACAAAAGCCCAGGACCAGATGGCTTCACAGCTGAATTCTACCAAAAATTTAGCAAAGAGCTAACACCTATCCTACTCAAACTCTTCCAGAAAATTGCAGATGAAGGTAAACTTCCAAACTCATTCTATGAGGCCACCATCACCCTAATACCAAAACCAGACAAAGATGCCACAAAAAAAGAAAACTACAGGCCAATATCACTGATGAACATAGATGCAAAAATCCTTAACAAAATTCTAGCAAACAGAATCCAACAACAAATTAAAAAGATCATACATCATGACCAAGTGGGCTTTATCCCAAGGATGCAAGGATTCCTCAATATTCACAAACCAATCAACATGATACACCATATTAACAACTTGAAAGATAAAAAAATATGATTATCTCAATAGATGCAGAGAAAGCCTTTGACAAAATTCAGCATCCATTTATGATAAAAACCCTCCAGAAAGGAGGAATAGAAGGAACATACCTCAACATAGTAAAAGCCATATATGATAAACCCAGAGCAAACATTATCCTCAATGGTGAAAAACTGAAAACATTTCCCCTAAAGTCAGGAACAAGACAAGGATGCCCACTCTCACCACTACTATTCAACATAGTTTTGGAAGTTTTAGACACATCAATCAGAGAAGAAAAATAAATAAAAGGAATCCAGATTGGAAAAGAAGAAGTAAAACTCTCACTGTTTGCAGATGACATAATTCTCTACATAGAAAACCCTAAAGACTCCACCAGAAAATTACTAGAGCTAATTCAATGAATATAGTAAAGTTGTAGGGTACAAAATTAACACACAGAAATGCCTTGCATACCCATAAACTAACAATGAGAAAACAGAAAGAGAAATTAAGGAAACAATTCCATTAACCATTGCAATGAAAAAAATAAAATACTTAGGAATAAATATACCTAAAGAAACAAAAGACCTATATACAGAAAACTATAAAACACTGATGAAAGAAATCAAAGATGACACAAAGAGATGGAGAAATATACCATGTTCATGGATCAGAAGAATCAATATAGTGAAAATGAGTATACTACCCAAAGCAATCTATAGATTCAACACAATCCCTATTAAGCTACCAACAGTATTTTTCAGAGAATTAGAACAAATAATTTCACAATTTGTATGGAAATACAAAAACCCTCGAATAGCCAAAGCAAACTTGAGAAAGAAGACTGGAACTGGAGGCAAACTGCCTGACTTCAGGCTATACTACAAAGCAACAGTCATCAAGACAGTATGGTACTGGCACAAAGACAGAAACATAGATCAGTGGAACAAAATAGAAAGTCCAGAGATAAATCCACGCACCTATGGACACCTTATTTAACAAAGGAGGCAAGAATATACAATGGAGACAAGACAATCTCTTTAACAAGTGGTGCTGGGAAAACTGGTCAACCACTTGTTTAAAAAAATGAAACTAGAACCCTTTCTAACACCATACACAAAAATAAACTCAAAATGGATTAAAGACCTAAATGTAAGACCAGAAACTATAAAACTCCTAGAGGAAAACATAGGCAAAACACTCTCTGATGTAAATCATAGCAGGATCCTCTATGACCCTCCTCCCAGAGTAATGGGGAAAAAAAGCAAAAATAAACAAATGGGACCTAACTAAACTTAAAAGCTTTTGCACAACGAAGGAAACTCTAAGCAAGGTGAAAAGACAGCCATCAGAATGGGAGAAAATAATAGCAAATGAAGCAACTAACAAATAATTAATCTAAAAAATATACAAGCAACTCCTACAGCTCAATTTCAGAAAAATAAGTGACCGAATAAAAAAATGGGCCAAAGGACCAAACAGACATTTCTCCAAAGAAGACATACAGATGGCTAACAAACACATGAAAAGATGCTCAACATCACTCATCATCAGAGAAATGCATATTAAAATCACAATGAGGTACCATCTCATGCCAGTCAGAATGGCTGCTATCAAAAAGTCTACAAACAATATATGCAGAGAGGGTGCAGAAAAAAGGAATCCTCTTACAGTGTTGGTGGGAATGCAAAGTAGTACAGCCACTATGGAGAACAGTGTGGAGATTCCTTAAAAAACTGGAAATAGAACTGCCATACGACCCAGCAATCCCACTGCTGGGCATACATGTCAAGCAAACCAGAAGTGAAAGATACGTGTACCCCAATGTTCTTTGCAACATTGTTTACAATAGCCAGCACATGGAAGCAACCTAGATGTCCATCAGCAGATGAATGGCTAAGAAAGCTGTGGTACTTATACACAATGTAATATTCAGTTCAGTTCAGTCACTCAGTTGTGTCTGACTCTTTGCAACCCCATGAACCACAGCATGCCAGGCCTCCCTGTCCATCACCAACTCCCGGAGTTCACCCAAACCCATGTCCAGTGAGTTGGTGATGCTATCCAACCATCTCATTCTCTGTCATTCCCTTCTCCTCCTGCCCTCAATCTTTCCCAGCTTCAGGGTCCTTTCAAATGAGTCAGCTCTTCGCATCAGGTGGCCAAAATATTGGAGTTTCAGCTTCAGCATCAATCCTTCCAATGAATATTCAGGACTGATTTCCTTTAGGATGGACTGGTTGGATCTCCTTGCAGTCCAAGGGACTCTCAAGAGTCTTTTCTAACACCACAGTTCAAAAGTATCAATTCTTTTGTGCTCAGCTTTCTTTATAGTCCAACTCTCACATCCATACATGACCACTGGAAAAACCACAGCCTTGATTAGATGGGCCTTTGTTGACAAAGTAATGTCTCTGCTTTTCAATATGCTGTCTAGGTTGGTCACAATTTTCCTTCCAAAGAGTAAGCGTCTTTTAATTTCATGGCTGCAATCACCATCTGCAGTGATTTTGGAGCCCAGAAAAATAAAGTCAGCCAGTGTTTCCACTGTTTCTCCATCTATTTGCCATGAAGTGATGGGACCAGATGCCATGATCTTAGTTTTCTGAATGTTTAGATTTAAGCCAACTTTTTCACTCTCCTCTTTATTACTCAGCTATTAAAAAGAATGCATTTGAATCCGTTCTAATGCTGTGGATGAAACTGGAGCCTATTTTACAGAGTGAAGTTAAGTGAGAAAGAAAAACACCAATATAGTATATTAATACATATATATGGAATTTAGAAAGTAATGATGACCCTATATGTGAGACAGCAAAAGAGACACAGATGTAAAGAACAGGCTTTTGGACTCTGTGGGAGAAGGTGAGGGTGGGATGATTTGAGAGAATAGCATTGGAACATGTATATTATGATATGTGAAGTAGATCACCAGTCCAGGTTCGATGCATGAGACAGGGTGCTCAGGGCTGGTGCACTGGGATGATCCTGAGGGATGGGGTGGGGAGGGAGGTGAGAAGGAGGGTCAGGATGGGGACACATGTACACACATGGCTGATTCGTGTGAATGTGTGGCAAAAACAACCACAATATTGTAAAGTAATTAGCTTCCAATTAAAATAAATTAAAAAAAAAAAGAAGTTGCCACTTCATCCTAGCAAGTAAAAAGCTGAAGAGACTGAAAAATCAATAACATTTCTAGGATCTGAAAGCAGCATGAGGATACCAGGCACACTGCAGTCAAATGAATACAGGAAGGCCCCGCTTCCCCGAACAGACACAAATGGAAACCGCCTGGAGGCCAGCACAGGCACAGGAAAACCAGCACTCTAATTGGCAAATTGCTGGAGGCTCGGCATGTACCAGTCTGAGAATTAAAAACTCTACGAAAACCCAGTCATGGGGGACCGTCACAATATTGTAAGTTTACCTCCAGGAGCTTGACCATGTTCTCATAGTAAATTTTGGAGAAAAATCCCCTAGTGCTTCCAGCTGGAGGAGAGGAAAAGGAACCATTTAAAATAAGCCGGAGCATTCTACTCTTCTGAGTGCCAAAGAATTGATGCTTTTAAACTGTGGTATGGAGAAGACTCTTGAAAGTCCCTTGGAGAGCAAAGAGATCAAACCAGTCAATGCTACAAGAAATCAACCCTGAATATTCACTGGAAGGACTGCTGCTGAAGCTGAAGCTCCAATACTTTGGCCACCTGATGCAAAGAGCCTCCTCAGTGAAAAAGACCCCAATGCTGGGAAAGGTTGAGGGCGAGAGGAGAAGAGGGCAACAGAGGATAAGATGACTGGATAGCATCACGGACTCAATGGACATGAGTTTGAGCAATGAGATGGTGAAGGACAGGTAAGCCTGGCATGCTGCACTACCCAGGGTGGAAAAGAGTCCGACGTGACTTAACATCTGAACACCAATGCTACTCTCGCCCTCAGGGGAAACTAGTCAACAAGCGCTTAACCTTCAGGGTATTCTTAGAACCTAAATGACCTGGAGGAGGAAACACACAACACTAGCTCACTCCACCATCCTCTACCTCTTAAGAAGGGAAAAGGAAAACCTGAGAAAGTCTTGTGAAGCTCACAGTCCAGAGGCATAGGCTCAATAAAACACTGAGACTTTGTCACAGGACTGTAGGAAGTTTCCCCTCGATCCATTCCTCACCACCACATTACTAAAGGCCTTTGACACAGTACATTGGGACAACTATTAAGAAAAAAAAACATTAAAAAAATGCACCAGTTATAAGTTGAGAATTGTATTTTATTTGGCAGGTAAAACTGAGGACCCTGTTTAGCCTCCAGAATATCATATATTTGGAGTCATATGATATGACCTTTCAGACTGACTCTTTCACTTAGCTATTTGCATTTCAGTTTTTTCCCAGTCTTTTCATGGCTTGATAGCTCATTTCTAGCAGTAAATAATATTTCATTTCAGTATCCATTCACCTACCAAAGGACATCTTGGTTGCTTCCAATTTTTGGCAATGGTGAATAAGGTTGCTATAAACATCTGTGTGCAGGTTTTTGTATGAATGTAAGTTTTCAGCTCACTGGGGTAAATATTTAGAGTGAGGTTGTTGGGTCACATGGTAAGACTACGTTTAGTTTTCTAAGAAGACACTGTCTTCCAAGTGGATGTATCATTCTGCATTCCCACCAGTAATGAATGAGAGTCCTGTTGCTCCACCTGTTAGTATTTTCATTAGAATATCATTAAATTTATAGATTAATTTATGCATGCTTGATCTTTTCATTACCTTCAGTGATTATTCAAGAATAAAATAGATCTTTTAATTTATATAATCTTCATTTATATCCTCAAATGGCATTTTAAAGTTTTCTCTGCATATGTTGGGAGACAATTCTCCAAGGGTCTGTCATGTTTCTCTGTGTCTTGGTTTCTGCCTTTGTTCCAAACTATCTTTATAAGGCTGTTTGCACAACAGCCTTAAAAGATAATGTCTTCCTTTTGAGCAAAGGGCAGGCATGATCAATGTCTAATATAAATGATTCAGGAGGCTTCCCAGGTGGCTCAGTGGTAAAGAATCTGCCTGCCAATGCTGGAGACGCAAGAGACGTGGGTTTGATCCCTGGGTCAGGTCAGGAAGATCCCCTAGAGGAGGAAGTAGCACCCCGCTCTAGTATTCTTGCCTGGGAAATCCCATGGATAGAGGAGCCTGGTGGGCTATAGTCCACAGTATTGCAAAGAGTTAGACATGACTAAGCATACACAGTGCTTTTAAAATGGGAAGCCCTTTAATAGCATTTTCCATTTTCTCTATTATATTTTAAGGCACTTGTACCCTGTGCCATATTCATTGGAGCTTGGTATTATCCTGTGCTAGTGTAAATGTTTTACACATAGCACTCAGTTTCTCTAGTTAGACTGTAATGATGCCAATACCCCTAGTATTGGGCACTTTCTACTTCGTTAGTACCAACTTAAAATTTTTTTTTCCTTTTCTTTTAACTTTTCATTTTATATTGGCACATAGCCATTTAACAATGTTGTGACAGTTTTAGCTGTAGAGCAGGGTGACTCAGCCATACATTTACATGTATCCAGTCTCCCCCAAACTTCCCTCCCATCCAGGCTGCCACATAACATTGAGCTGAGTTCCCTGTGCTATACAGTAGGTACTTGTTGGTTATCCATTTTAAATATAGCAGAGTGTACATGTCCATCCCAAACTCCTAACTATCCCTTCTCCCACTAACTTCTAAGTTGACTGAATTCACTCTTTGAATATACCTAACAAACCACTACTTTCAGTTTATCAGTGGATGAGTCCGAAGTCCATAAATTCTAATGAGTGTTTTGTGAGGACTGAGTTGATGATCAATTACATTTCATAAACTCAGGCTTCAACAAGGGACCAGATTGCTTCACTGCAGAGTATCTGGGAACCTTAGACACATAGGGCGTCTCGGAGAGGAAGACACAGTCTGCACACAGTGTTTTCCACATTTATTTGGCCATACAACTTCGCTCTGGCCTCTGCCAAGAGTGACTCACATGTTTTGTAGCAGTACTACTCAGAGAGTAGTTTGTAAAATGTCTTAGAAATTTTATTTTTCAAGTAATTCGTTTTTATTGTATGCTACAAAAATATCAGTCTGCCATATAAGTTGGAAATAAAAGACAAACTGTCACTCTCCAGTTTGAGGAGCATTGTTCTCTAGCACACGTTGTGATATGCTGCTTGTGTATGGCACACATGGTTAGTATCTCTTTTGAATCCTTTGTGTTAGTTGTTCAGTTGTGTCCAGCTCTTCGCAACCCATGGACTGTAGCCCGCCAGGCTTCTCTGTCCATGGGATTTCCCAGGCAAAAATATTGGAGTAGGTTGCCATTTCCTTCTCCATTTGAGTGCTTTATTGCAACTTAAATTCCTTAATTGCAACTTAAACATGTGGAAGAGCTAACTCCCTATAGAGTGAACTTGGGATCAACAAGGAGACAGACCGGAGGTTGGGGTTGGGAGGAGGCAGGGCAAGGCAGGTCGTTTCCCCCTCCCCATCTTCTCTACACAGAATTTCTGGAGACACTCCACGTGCCAAATGGACACATCTGCAAAGATCTGCTTTGTCTCACTGTGGCTTGTCATGAACAGTAGCCAGAATGCTAGCACTGCCATGAATCTTTCCTTGTCTCATTTTTCCTGCCCTAGATTTGTATCTCACAAATTATCAAGCTCTTTTTTCTAGAGAACCCTAACTAAACACAGCTACAGGGACAATACAGTCTCTAAGCAGCTTTCACAGTGATTTTTCCATATGTAAGGATAACAATACAGATATCAGAATATGTATCTATTTTGGGCTTCCCAGGAGGCTCAGTGGTAAATAATCCACCTGCCATTGCAGGAGATGCAAGAAACCTGGGTTTGATCCCCTGGTTGAGAAGATCCCCTGGAGGAGGAAATAGAAACCCACTCCAGTATTTTCGCCTGGAAAATTCGATGGGCAGAGGACCCTGGCGGGCTACAGTCCATGGGGTCGCACAGAGTTAGACACAGCTGAGCATGCAGGCATGGTCATAGTCTATAGATGTCTATTTATCTCTAGATCTCTCTACCTACCTATCTTTAGAATGTACAAGTCTAAGTTCCAGGCACCACAGCAGAATTTTTGAAGACTCCTGACTCTCATTTCTTCACTGATCATGTTTTGACGGCCTACAACATGCTGCGTTTGATAGGAGCTGGGAGATGATGCTGAGCAAAATCTGACTGTGTGACTGAGGCAACCACCGTGGAGTGGAGGACACAGGCAGGCACGAGGCAGAAACACTGCAGTGAAGGGAGTGGGGTAGAAGTGCACACGGATATCATGTGGCATTTGAGGCTGGTACTAGACCCGAAGGATGGGACGATGATCAGAGGAAGGCTCTGCAGAGCTGTATGGAGAATGAGTTCACATCAGCTGCGTGAGAGTAGGGCTGCAATGTGGGATAGCAGTGGAGCACTCACGTTCAAAACACAGAAGTGGTCCAGGGACTGACATGTTCAATCAGGGACCTCAGAGTTGTTTTTTTTATTTTTTATATTTTATTTATCTTTGGCTGCACTGAGTCTTTGTTTCTGCACACAGGCTTTTTCTAGTTGCAGCAAGCAGGGACCACCCTCTAGTTGTGGTGCACCGGCTTCTCATCGTGGCGGCTTCTCTTGCTGCGGACACAGGCTCTAGGTGTGTTGGTTTCAGTAGTTGTGGTGCATGGGCTTAGCTGTCCCAAGGCATGTGGAATCTTTCCGGACCGGTGATTGAACCCGTGTGCCCTCCTTACTGGCAGGGGGATTCTCAACTGCTGGACCACCAGGGACTTCCCCAGAGTTGTTTGGTGAGACGAGCTTACAGCCCAACAACGCCCAGATCAAGAAGACCTCTGAGAGCCCGCTGCGGGGACTTGCGTTTCATCCTGAACGCAGTGGGGGACAGCTGATGGATGTTAGGAGGAGAAATGGTGTCATAGTCTTAAAATCTGTCTGCAAAGTCATGTTGTGACTTTGGAAAATTAACACTTTGTTCAGTAGACCCCTGGGATGTCAGTCACTGAGCCAAGGTTCAAGAAAAGACTACCAGGGTAATTGAAGCAGAGAAATTTATTGCTCACAGGTCTGGGAGAAGGTACACATCCCTCCTGGAGGGCCCACACAGGGAGGTCAAGGGTGGGTACAGGCACATAGAGTGGCAGGGCCTGGGGCACCTGCCTTTACTAAGACATGCAGAGGGAGTGCTTTGTGGCTCCCCAGCTATGGCTGGATGGGTCAATTCAATCCCCAAAGGGTGAGGTTTGGGTGAGTTCCAGGGGGCGCATAAGGGAAGGCCTTAGGAGGTGAGGGAGACTGGTGCTTATGAGGGCTGCTTGGGAAGTCGTACCAGGAACTTACGTTTGTTTATGGCCCTGCAGGCTGTTCTGTCCCCAACATTTTTGGCACCAGGGACCAGTTTCATGGAAGGCAATTTTTCCATGGACTGGGCTGGGCAGGGGTCAGGGGGATGGTTTGGGGATGATTCAAGCTCATCACATTTATGTGCACTTTATTTCTATTATTATTACATCAGCTCCACATCAGATCATCAGGCATTAGATCCTGTAGGTTGGAGACCTCAGACCTAGGGCATGAGCTTGTATGAAGGGCTAATGTCAGTTTAAGGCCCTAGAGGATGCTTGGCCAAATAAAATGGATGTCAAGGCAGCAAACAGCATGGAGTAGTTCTCTAAACTCTTGACAAGATGCTCTTTCTTTCAAAAGAGAAAGTCTAATTCAACTCCTCTTGAAAGTGGCTCAGAATAAGTAACTCACTTCCATTGAATAGGAAGTGGTGGGAATGACATTGAATGATTTCTGAGGCCAGGCAAGAACAGACTGTAGACCTTCCGACTGGCTCTCCCACGGGGCTCATGACCTTGGAGCACTGGGCCACAATGTAAGAAGTCTGGCTGCCTTGCACATGCTACACTGGAGGGACCATGAGTAGAGATCATATTAAAATAGTGCTGCCCAAGGAGCCTCCAGATTTTGAGTCCTCCAAGGCCAGGTACCAGTCGTGGGGGTGAGTAAGGCTACAAGTGACCCCAGTCCCAGCTACTATCTGACAGCCACCACGGAGATGCCCTGAGTGAGAACCACTGCAACTTTTGTTGTTGTTGTTCAGCTGCTAAGTCATGTCTGACTCTTTTCGACCCCATGGATTGCAGCATGCCGGTCTTCCCTGTCCTTCACCACCTCCCGGAGTTTGCTCAAATTCATGTCCATTGAACTGGTGATGTCATCTAACCATCTCACTCTCTGTCGCCCTCTTCTCCTCCTGCCATCAACCTTTCCCAGCATCAGGGTCTTTTCCAATGAGTCAGCTTTTTGAATCAGGTGGCCAAAGTATTGGAGCTTTAGCTTCAGCATCAGTCCTTCCAATGAATATTCAAGGCTGATTTCCTTTAGGATTGACTGGTTTGATCTCCTTGCTATCCAAGGGACTCTCAAGAGTCTTCTTTAGCACCACAATTTGAATGCATCAGTTCTTTGGTGCTTAACCTTCTTCATGGTCCAACTCTCACATACATACATAACTACTGGAAAAACTATATCTTTGACTATAATGACCTTTGTCAGCAAAGTAATGTCTCTGCTTTTTAATACACTGTCTAGCTTTGTCATAGCTTTCCTTACAAGACCATCTTTTATTTTATGGCCGCAGTCACTGTCTCTAGTGATTTTGGAGCCCAAGAAAATAAAATTTGTCCCTGCTTGTACTCCCCCCACCCACCTTCTATTTGCCATTGCAGCTAAGCCCAGTCAAATTCTAGGACCAGTCAATAATCAGGCATCACTGCTACTGTTTTCAGCCATTCTTTAAGGTTGTTTACCCCATGGGAACAGATAACTAATAGAGTTGGCATGGTGGGACATAGCGTAAATGCACTCTGGATGCAGGGTAAAGACTGAAGTATAGACATGTGGGAAAGAAATTCTGAGCTCTGAAGCCAAAAGACTCCAGACTCTAACTGGACAACCTGTTCGCCCTTCCTGATTTGGGATTTCCCCAGGCATTTCAGGAGTTGTTTGATTAGCACTCTATCTGTGGGGCTATTGAAAACCTATTTTAAAAAAATATTTATTAATTTGGCTGCACTGGGTCTTAGCTGTGGGTAAGTGAGATCCCCATTGCAGTGTGTGGGCTTCTCCAGTTGTGGCACTCAGGTTCAGCTGCCCATGGCATGTGGGGTCTTAGCTCCCTGACCAGGGAGTGAACTCTTGTCCCCTACACTGGAAGGTGGCTTCTTAGCCACGGGGCCACTAGGGAAGTCCGTGATGGGCAGTCCTTTATCTGTTACATCTCAATAAATCTGTTAAAAGAATTAGTGCTTCCAGAGCAGGCGGCTTCATTTCTCTCATTGTTCTCACTCTGCTGTGTTCTTTATCTGTTTACTTCTCTGCATTCTCCTGCTCAGCTGGGGGCTCCTTTAAAGTCCACCCCCCCACCCCTGTTATTCATCCTTGTACTTCTTCAGTGCCTAGTAAAGTTGCTAGCACAAACTAAGTTGTCAGTAAATTGAATCTACAAAGGGGAGGACCAGATACGAGAGAAAGGGGGAGATGGGGTGTGCTTAAGCTGTCAATTCTCTTTAACTCCAAAGATGGATGAAATGACTCTGCCTGGCTACTTAGCATCCGTTTGGTACCACTAGTATACACCTAGGAATTCACTGGGGTCAGTACAATGGCCCTTTCCTGTTTCTTAGAAACCAGTCTGCCTACCTGCTCTGGCTGTGATCTGAAGTGGGTTTGAGGGAGACTGTTCAAGAGCTCATCCTCTATTAGAGTTCACTGTATCTCCTCTGCCAAACCTAGGAGAGGATGTAGCGTTTTCAGTTTTGGCCAGAGTCACACTTAGGTCCTCACACTGCAGTGATGTTTCATTCATCCTGTTTTTAAAAAATTAATCTATTTTTTTTTAATTTTTTTTTGGCTGCACTAGGTCTTCGTTGCTGCACGTGGGCTTTCTCTAGTTGTGGCGAGTGGGGGCTACTCTGGGTGGCAGTGCCCAGGCTTCTCACTGTGGTGGCTTCTCTTTTGCAGAGCATGGACTCTAGGGCTCTTGGGCTTCAGTAGTTGTGACACATGGGCTTTAGTTGCTCTGAGGCATGTGCGATCTTCCCTGACCAGGGATCTAACCCATGTCCCTTGCATTGGTGGGTAGACTCTCATCCACTATAGCACCAGGGAAGTCCCTCACTCATCAGCTTTTGACTTGTAGCATTCTCAAGTGTTTGCAGGGTAGCTGTGAACCTAGAAGGAAGCGGCATAAGATAGAAGAAAACAGATTTCACAAAGCTTGTATCCTTTACCTTCTGCTTCAGTAGAGAATGGAACCACTTTCAGGTCTGTTGATCCCAACATATTTTTTCAGCCTAAGTGAGTTGGTTTGGTTGTCTGAGGTCTTGCAATGAAGGACTGATGTAGAGATGGAAGTGAGGGATTGCCTAAGGTGACATCCTCAGACATGAAAGAAGTCAAAGTGTTAGTCATTCAGTTGTGTCTGACTCTTTGTGACCCCATAGACTGTAGCCTGCCAGGCTCCTCTGGTCATGGGATTCTCTAGGCAAAAATACTGGGGTGAGTTGCCATTTCCTTCTCCAGGAGATCTTCTCCACCCAGGGATCGAACCCACATCTCCTGTGTCTCTTGTGTCTCCTGCATTGGCAGGCAGATTCTTTACTCTTGTGCCACCTGGGAAGCCCCTCCTCAGACATGGCCAGAAGAAATTCCCTGATGGTCCAGGGGTTAGGACTCCATGGTTTCATTGCAGGGGGCATGGGTTTGACCCTGGTTGAGGAACTATGACCTGACAAGATGTGTGGTATGGCCAAAAAACAAAATTGAAACATAAAACAAAAGGCCAGAGACAGGAAGAATAGAACGACATCCCCAACAGCAAGAGGAAATGTCTTGTTTAGGGGGGAGCCCCTCTAATATAACCCCAAATCATTAAGAGAAGGCAAGTTATTGCCTTTTCTGTTCAAGAAAGCAGGAACATAGGTGACACATTTTAGAAATATTTCCAAATTAATTTATAAATTAAAAAACTAAAGTTTTATGCATATAATGCCATAACCCTGTTGTCCAATGTCAGGAAAGCTAGGTGATTAAAAAGATACACTGAGGCAACTAAAATAGTTTTAAAATCATAGTATTTCACTCACAGGTCTCAGGTAAAGGACGGAAAACTTCTGCTCTTTGTAACTTTCCTCAGAACAAGGCCTCTTATCATGTCATCTTCCTTTTTCTTTCTTTGGCCACATCACCTGGACTGGTGGGACCTTATTTCCCTGACCAGAGATCAAACCCATGCCCCCTGCACTGGAAACACAAAGGCTTAATCAATCGATGACCAGGGAAGTTCTCTCACCCCTGGATGAGGTGGATGCTCATCTGACTATTTAATTACTAATGGTGATGGAGAACTTATTACCCTACAAGTTAACTCATAAACGTTAGGAACAGAAAATTCTTTAGCTTCAGCTAAAAAAAAAAAACCCATGTCCTGGAAATTTCTGCCCCTTGGATTCCAAGCAAATCCATTTCTACATAATGTCAGTTATGTGCTCTTGAGTCTTCTGTTTTGGGTAAAATATGCCCAGTGTCTTTGACAGCCCTAAGCAGTGATTCAAAGCAGGGTCTCTGTGATTAGGCTTATGGGCAATAATTTATTTAGCCTGCTGCTGCTGCTGCTACAGTCGTGTTTGACTCTGTGCGACCCCACAGATGGCAGCCCACCAGGCTCCCCCGTCCCTGGGATTCTCCAGGCAAGAACACTGGAGTGGGTTGCCATTTCCCTCTCCAACGCATGAAAGTGAAAAGTGAAAGTGAAGTCGCTCAGTCATGTCCGACTCTTAGCGACCCCATGGACTGCAGCCCACCAGGCCCCTCCGTCCATGGACGGATTTTTCCAGGCAAGAGTACTGGAGTGGGGTGCCATTGCCTTCTCTGTTATTTAGCCTAGGGGTTGGCAATTTGTTCCTGTAAAGACCAGATTATAGATTTTTAGACTTTGTACAATCTCTGTCGCAATGACTCAGGCCTGCAGTTGTAACATGAAAGGAGCCACAGACCACATGGATGTGTTCCAATAAAACTTTATTTTACAAAAACAGGGGTGGGTTGGGACTTGGGCGGTAATTTGCTGAGCCCTGATTTAGCTAATTCTCTGATGATTTATTGCCCAGGAGGTGGCTCAGATGGTAAAGAATCTGCCTGCAATGCAGGAGACCCAGGTTCAATACCTGGGTTAGGAAGATCCCCTGGAGAAGGAAACGGCTACCCACTCCAGTATTCTTGCCTGGAGAATTCCACAGACAAAGGAGTCTGGCAGGCTACAGTCTATGGGGTTTCAAAGAGTTGGACATGACTGAGTGACTAACACACACACACACACACACACACACACACTATTGATTTCTCAAATCTCATCTATTTGATTGACTCCTTGTCCCTCCATTCCTCTTAAAAGGTGGCCTCCAGACCTGAAGACAACCTCCAGATGAGGGTGACCAACACACAGTCTAATGGGCTTCCTAGCTGCCTCTCTAAGAAGAACACTGATACAGGAAGACTGTACCATGCAGTGGGTTAAGGCGAAGAATACCAGCCCTGCCACATACTGTGTGCCCTTGAGCAATTATTCATCTTGTTCTGAACCGTGGCTTCTGCATTCTGAAAATAAGCCCTTCATACCTGTCCTGAAGAACTGCTCTGATGATCTTGGATAAAATGTGCAATGCATGTAGCGCAGGGCCAGCACTTAGAAAGCAGCTCTAAATATTAGGTGTTACAAATGATGTTGTGCTGTTCTGTTCTATTGTGGCTGAGCGTAGGAGCCCAAACTGAAATAAAAAGGAGGAAAATTCCACTCTGGTTAAAATTAGGTTATGGCAGTCAGCTTCTGCCCTATTCACTCTTCGCTCACCCCACCCTCTGTGTCTCCACCTGTTATCCAATTAACACCCTATTATGCTGAACACCTGCACGGAAGCCTTTCGCTGGCTCCTTTCCAGCACTCTCGTTACCGCCTCAGTCACCCAGAGTCCCCTGAGTCCACTGCCAGGTCTTGCAGGTGTTTGCCTGCAGGAAGGCTTTAGGCTTTGCTGAGCTTTCCCTGGGACAAGAAATTAATGGGGTAATTAATGCAAACGGCTTTGCAGAAGCTTCTCTCCTGGGTCCTAATCAGAAGAGATGCTCTTCACATCTCTTTTAACTTTGAAAATCTAACTCTGTGTGTGCATGTGTGTGTTGGTGGTGGGTGGGTGGGATGGGAAAGACACAAGGAGAAGGGACCATGAGAAACAAGAGCAAAGACAGTGGGAGGACAGAGGGAGAAAACCTAGCTGAGAAAATCTGTGCCAGGCAGTGAGAGGAAAGCTCAGTGATGCTGGCTTTTAAAGTCTCACTTTCTCAAGTGTAGGTCAAGGATAGTGAGATCTAGTGATCTCATTACCCTCCTACATGATGGACCAACGGGCTGCTGCCCACGGGCTCCCATGTGCCCCGAACAGTGCTCGATGCTCTACAGTTGTTATCACCTTTTTGCTGAGCCCTGGTGTGTCATCTCAGTGTTCAAGATGCTGGCAGTGGACTTACAGCTACTCCCCTACCTGCTGGCACGTTGGCCAGAGGGTGCCGGACAAGAAGCTGCATTTGTAAAATCTCAAGGATGCAGGGGAGTACAGATAAGCTTCTCAGGCAGAGTGGGCACATGATCCACCTGGGTCCTTGTTAAAATGTTGACTCTGATTCAGTGCTTCTAGGGTAGAGTGCGGAGTCTACATTTTAATGAGCCCCAGGTGATGCCCACCAGGCTACTTGCATAGCAAGAATAGAGACCAATTCCATTCTGAGTCAGTCTGAAGGACCCTTGCTTCCAACACCCAGTCTGACGTCTACTACAAATAGCCAGGCTTCATTGCACAACACAGCTTTGTTGTTGTTGTTTAGTTGCTAAGTTGTGTTTGACTCTTTTGCAATCCCATGGACTGTGGCCCACCAGGCTCCTCTGCCCATGGAATTTTTCAGTCAAGAAGGCTGCAGCAGGTTGCCACTTCCTTCCCCAGGGGATCTTCCCAACCCAGGGATCAAACCCACATCTCCTGCATTGGCAGGCAGATTCTTTACCACTAAGTTACCAGGGAAGCCGCAACACAGCTTTAGGTGACCATAAAGATCAGTATCATGGATCCAGGATATGTGAGCACCCTGAGCCTGATCACTGAGTCCTGAGTCTAACTCTGAACCTTCGAGTTGTTTATAGTCATTGACTCTGAACCAGTATTTAATCCCTGTTTCATTCCAGTAAACCTGTTTTATAGCTGCCAAATTCAAGACCCCAAATCAAGTGGTAGCTAAGTTTTCTCAGGGTAGAAACTTCTATTGTTTTGAATTTAGAATGAGCAGGTCCAGAGGCAGGTGTTTGCAGGCTGATAGCTGATTCACATTGTTTTACAGCACAAATTAACACAACATTGTAAAGCAATTACACTCCAATTAAAAATAGATAAATAAAAAACAAAAAAGAAAATGAACATGAAATAAAGTTGGAAGATCAGAGTCAGCAGAGGCTCTGACATCTACAAGCAAAATACTTAACCTTCTTGGGCCTCAATTTTATCATCTGCAAAGTAGGATAACATCCTGTAGTACCACCTATGATGAAGCATTCATGGACAAAGCAAATGATTCCTAAAACTTTAAATGGAGGTAACACATGTGGGAGTGCTCTAAGTGGCTTTTATTTTCAGACAGAATACATAAAGGTGCAATTTCTGTAGAATAAATCCAAAGAGCAAGGCTGTGCAACTGTACATTTGCTTTCTGTAAGTCAAGGATAGGGAGCTGGTCTGAAATGTTTATGCCAATAGAAACTGTGCTTTCTTCACCTCTCCCTAGCCCACCCCAGCCATACCATGTGGCTTGTGGGATCTTAGTTCCCTGACCAAGGATTGAACCCATGACCTCGGCTGTGAAAGCATGGAGTCCCAACTACTGGACTGCCAGGGAATTCTCGAAACTGCTTCCTTATCCAATAACCAGCACTATAGTTTGAAAAAACTACATTTATGGGGATGATGGGGCAGGACAATTAAAATATGAAATATCTTGGAAAATCTGATCTTCTGTGTCTCTATAATGATGCTATCTCTCTGTACACACATAGGTGGCCCAACAACAAACGAGGCGTTCAATTCCCCCAACTTCTGAGTCTACTCCAAGAAGCTTACTTGGTTAAGGTTATGGAACTCCAGGGAGCTGCAAATTTCTGAATCTGCCTGGCTCTGCATGGCTCTTCTGTGAGTCAGACCACGGAATCTGTGAATCCAAGAGTCAGAGGGCCCTTTGAGACTGTCCTGTGCAAGGCCCGCATCTGCTAGACGTGGAGTGGGCACAGCCGGCCAAGGCCACCCTGCTCCTTAGTCAGCGGAGAGCCAGGGCTGGGCTTTGAGGCTTGGCAGCAAGCACGGCACCTCCCTCTCCAGCAGGTTGTCAGTCACTTCTTAGGGAAGGAGTCCCCAACCTCCAGGATCTAATGCCTGGTGATCTGAGATGGAGCTGCTGTAATGATAATAGAAATAAAGTGCACAACAAATGTAACGAGTTTTAATCATCCCCAAACCACCCTCTCCTTCACTGGTCCACGGAAAAATTATCTTCCAAAACCCGTCCTTGATGCCAAAAAGGCTGGGACCACTGCTTTAGGGACTCAAGTGAACTCAGCAGAAGGCTTCTTCCCTTTGGGGAGCAGAGTGTTGGCTTAAAAACCAACATGCAGGGCTGCCTGTTTTCAGGACCACCCAGTCACTCAGTCTAATGTGTGTCACTTTTCAGTGAAAACCTTGTGATCTCATCATCAGGAAATTCAGTCAGAGACTGGGGAGCGAGGTAGAGCTGGAGAGGGTTAGTACAAGAATTCCTTTGAGGGGAGGGGCAATCTGAGGTCATCACTGTGTTTTATATATTTATTTATTTATGTGGTTGCATTGAGTCTTGCTGTTCATAGTATCTTTGTTGTGGCACTCAGACTTAGTTGCGTGTGGCATCTTAGTTCCCCAACCAGGCATCAAACCCATGTCCCCTGCATTGAAAGGTGGATTCTTAACCACTGGACCACTGGAGAAGTACTCATCATTGTGCTCTTGACTATGGGCAATGCCACAGCCAAGTGCACTTATTACTGTAAAAATCAGTGGTAGTAATGAGTTATTACTAAGATAATAATGTTAGCAGATTTTGGGGGGGGTTGTTTTTTTTTTAATATTTATTCATTTTAATTGATTGATGATTGCTTTACAATATTGATTTGACTCGTCATACATCAACATGAATTAACTATAGGTGCACATATGTCCCCTCCCTCTTAAATCTACTTCCCACTTCCTGCCCGTTCCCACCCCTCTAGGTTATTGCAGAGCCCCAGTTTGAGTTCCCTGAGTTACATGGCAAATTCCCATTGGCTAGCTATTCACATATTTTAGCGCATGTGCTTCCCTGGTGGCTCAGTGGTAAAGAGTCTGCCTGCAATGCGGGAGACCTGGGTTCAGTCTTTAGGTCGGGAAGATCCCCTGGAGAAGGAAATGGCAACCCACTCCAGTATTCTTGCCTGGAGAATCCCCATGGACAGAGGAACCTGGTGGGCTACAGTCCATGGGGTCTCAAAGAGTCGGACATGGCTGAGCGACTAAGCAGAGTACAGTGTATATGCATCCATGCGCTCTCTCCATTCACTCATCCCCTCCCTCGTCTCTCCCACGCTTGTCCATAGGTCCGTTCTCTATGTCTGCCTCTCCACTGCTGCTCTGTGAACAGGATCATTAGTACCAGCCTTCTAGATTCCATATATATGTGTTAATATACGATATTGTTTTTTCTCTTTCTGATTTACTTCACTCTGTATAATAGGCTCTAGGTTTATCCACCTCATTAGAACTGACCGCAGAATTTCAACGGCAATTTTAACTTGCCTGAGAGTTCTCAGGACACCTGAGTTTTTCTAGGTCTGGGTCTACCATAATCGGGCTGTCTAACACTAGGACAATAACACCATTTTCCTAAGCTTCAGGTTTATCATGTCTAGAGTGTAGATTCTGCTGATGATCAAATTTTGACCAGAGTCAACATCTCCTGTATGAAAATAAACTGGCTTCCACCTTGTACTTGACAGACTAATATAATCATGAGTTCTCTCCCTCCCTGCTCCCTTTTTATTTCTTTGCTGAGCAACTCATGGTACTTTTTTTTTTTTTTAAGATGAGTACAAGGTAGATTTTATCCTGAAGAATGTGTTTTTATTTATTTATTTTATTTTTTTTTGTATTTTTATTTATTTTTTGAAGAATGTATTTTAAAAAATTAATTTACTCATGGCTGTGCTGACTCTCTTGTTGCTGCGAGGTCTCTCTAGTTGTAGCAAGCAAGGGCTGCTCTTTGTCGGGGTACAGGGCTTCTCACTGGGGTGGCTTCTCTTGTTGAGGAGCACAGGCTCTAGAGCACAGTCTCAGTGGCCCCACAGCATATGGAATCCTCCTGGACAAGGGATTGAGCCCGTGTCTCCTGCATTGACAGGCAGATTCTTAACCACTGGATCACCAGGAACATCCTCATGACACTTTTCAGTTTTGACTCAATGCTGCTCCATAATCCTGCTTTTACATTTGCTCGAGAATGACAATCTGAATTTAAGACTGGTGGAAGGGTCCAGGACTCTGTTCTGAAGGGATTAGCCTGGCTGTGAATCTTTAAAATGGCCCCCCATTTACTCCAAATCCCTTGGGCTCTGCCACTGGGACAGACATGTGGATGTCCATGAGTGGGCACCCATGTGTGGGGACCTATGAGTGGACACTCATGTGGATACCCCTGTGTGGGCACCCAGGGCACCCATGTGCAGATGCCCATGGTTGGGCACCCATGTCTCATGCCTACAGGTAAGCAGCCCCCAACACCCGCTGCCCATTAGACTTGGCCTGGGGGATTTTTAGAAGTCATGGTGCCTGGCTGCACTCCATCCCAAATTAGATCAGGATGCTTAGGTGGGGCCCAGGCATCAGTTTTTCCTTAAGAACCCATGTGATTTCAATGGAGAGCAAGTTTGGGACTCAGAGATGGGAGACACACTTCATGTCCATGAAGCAAAACAGAATGGTCATTTCTGACTTCCTTCTTGCTTCCATTTACACTGAATTTTTCAGAGGATGGTGAAGAGAAAGAAGCTGCAAAATGTACAAGTTGAAGTCAGAGAGGGGAAGATGCCAGGATTAGAGAAAGTATAACGGAGGAGTGAGACTGGGGAGGAGACGGGGAGGGCTGAGGGAGAAGCCCTGAGACTTCTGAGTTGAAGAACTTGGGATGTCACAGAAGGTGGTGGGAGAACTTGGGAGGAGAAGAGTGTCACCGAGAAACATGGTGGGACGCGGGTGTGTAGAAATATACTGCTGTCTGGTAAGGAATGCCTGGGGATATTTCCGTACAGAGGAATCATTCTTTGTAACTAATTAAGAGAAGGGAATCCTCTCTGAAACACTGCTCAAGTTCCTTGAGTGAAATTTACACACAAGGCTCAATTTATAGCCTGCCAGGCTCCTCCATCCATGGAATTTTCCAGGCAAGAATACTGGAGTGGGTTGCCATTTCCTCCTCCAAGGGATCTTCCTGATCCAGGGATAGAACCTGCGTCTCTAGCGTCTCTTGCATTGGCAGGCGGGTTCTTTCCCACTGTGCCACCTGGGAAGCCCAAATAAATAAATATTGAAGAAAAAAAGAAGGTGGGAGTTTAGTCAGTCCCCACACCCCTCATTTCTTCAGGAACAGTGACCCCTCCTTCCCTCCACTTCACATATTAAGTAATGATTAGTTTTTTCCTTTCTTATTTCTCTTGTCCTCTACTCATTCATTCATTCTTCTGTTCCTTTAAAAAGTTGTGACTTTTATAGCTAAATAAAATTTGAAAAATCTGGGCCAGGAAAATCTTTGTAGTTCTAGTAATAACATTCTGGAGTATTATATTAGTATTGAGCAGTAATAAAGCTTGCTTCCCAGGTGGTGCTACTGGTAAATAATCTGGTTGCCAATGCAGGAGATGTAAGAGATGCAAGTTCAATCCCTGGGTTGGGAACATCCCCTGGAAGAGGGCATAGCAACCCACTCCAGGATTCTTGCCTGGAGAATCCCATGGACAAAGGAGCCCAGCTGGCTACTGTCCACAGGGTCACAAAGGGTCAGACATGACTAAAGCAACTTAGCACACACCCATGCAGTAGAAAAAGCGTAAGAGATCTGACAATTCTCAAAGTCCTGATAATTCATGAGAGCAGAAAACCTTCACACCCTCCTTTAGACCCTGTTTGTAGCTGAGCTCCTTCAGAAAGACGTATAGAGATGGTTAGATATCTGCATTATCAACTTTCTGCTTGTCCTTTTTGTACATTTTCTTGTCCCTCCTTGTATGTTAACACGTTTTCCCCTCCAATGTCATCTCTTTGAAAATAAACAACCTCATATATAATAACATAGGAAGACTTCCTTTTTTCCCAAAAGACTGACCTCTTAGTGATCCCATGTATTTTGGGAGAGCAAAAGGCAAGATAAGACTCCCAGACCGAAAGGTAAGGAGAACCTCTGTCTTTCTTACACGGGCTGTGTTAGGCCTGCCAAACTGGAAACTCCTCCTCTGCGGCTGCAACTCATAATGTGCTTCTTTTTTTAAAAAAGTATAACCTCTAGGTTCTATTTATTTAGTTAATAGTTTATTTATTTGGCTGTGCTGGGTCTTAGTTGTGTCATGTGGGATCTTTCAGTTGCAGCATGTGCGGTCTAGTTCTCTGACCAGGGATTGAACCTTGGAACCCTGCATTGGGAACATACAGTCTTAGCCATCGGACCACTGGGGAAATCCCCATAGTTTGATTCTTTTAATCACAATGAGAGGAAAACGTCAGGACGTCAGTATGTAGTGTCAAGAAATGCCTCTATATTCTAAGCATGGTTCCTGACCTCTTTCTGAGGGTGGAAGTCTTCAATCATACAAATAGTTCAGAGTCTCAGAACAGGTTCAATTCACTTAGTGTTTACAGCCAGAAGACTGAGGAGTCGGCTGCTGTGTCTGTAGCCACGTCCTTGCCATTATACCAGGGGCGCACCTAGAAGGAGGGACGTGTTCTGACCCCTCTCCCCCTTTTTTTATTGTTTTCAGTGCAGAACCTGTAGGCCAATTGTATTATTCAAACATGTCTCTTACATAATTTGAAGCAAGTTTTTTTTTTTTTAATATTTATTTTTATTTACTTGGCTGCTCCGGGTCTTAGTTGCAGCATGTGGGATCTAGTTCACTGACCAGAGAATGAACCCAGGCCCCCTGCACTGGGAGCATGGAGTCTTAGCCACTGAACCACCAGCGAAGTCCCTGAAGCAAGTTTTATAAGGGCATCTCATCCCCGCCTTGCTTTTTAAAAATCTTATTTGGACACTGAGAATTTCCTTCCCTATTTTTTAATGAATACTTCACAAATATGTATAATTTCTGAGCAAAGATAGGCTTTTCACAGGAAATTTGCAAACAAAATATGTGCTTTTCTTGGTTGCAAGCCTATAGCTTCTCTTTTGGGAGGACAGACACAGATCCCTTCTGTACTTAGGAACAACAGGCAATCATCAAGAGTCTGTAAACCTTGCTGGATTCCCAAGAGAGTGAAAAGCAGTTACGATAATGTAATCAGTGGGTCTTTAAGGCTTCCTCCAACTGGTCTTCCATGGTGACTGGAGATGTGATTCAGGAGGGCAGTGGGAGTTAATGTAAAATCTTTTGAAAACCTTTTATGCAATTCAGATGGAAACTGAAACACTATCCAATTTTCATAATGTGCTATATAAGCACAATCTCATGAATCTTCTAACCAATTGATCCTGGGCTTTAATCCATTCCAGGATCCCTTAAGAGTCACAGTGACAGAAACTTTGGGGATGGGTCCCTGATGGCCAAGATGATGGGTATATTTGTTAATAATTCAATAAAAACACCATCCATAGGTTTTTTTTTAGGCTCTTAGAGCCTCTGTTATTGTCCTCACCAAATTTCTAGGTTGAAGCCCTATGAATGTAATCGTATTTGGAGATAAGTTCTTTAAAGAGATAGTTAAGTTAAAAGGAGGTCATTAGGGTGGGCATTGATTTAATATGCTTGATATTTTTAAGGAAGAGGAAGTTTGGACACAGACTTGTGTGCACAGAGAAAAGACCATGTGAGGACACAGCAGGAGGGTGATCAGCTGCCAGCCAAGGAGAGAAGCTTCAAAAGAAATCAAGCCTGCTGACACCTTGACTTTGGACTCCTGGCTTCCAAAAGAGAACTCTCAGAAAATAAATTCCTGTTATTTAGGCCGCTGAGGCTGTTGTATTTTGTTATGGCAGCCATAGCAAATGAATACAGTCGCTAATGTATTCTTAGGCCTTTAGATTTAAACTATTGTGTTTCTTTATTTTTGGCTGTGCTGGGTCTTTGTTGCTGTGTGCGGGCTTTCTCTGGTTGGGGAGAGTGGGGGTTACTCTGTAATCGTGGGACACGGGCTTCTCACTGCAGTAGCTTCTCTTGTTGCAGAGCATGGGCTCCAGGCATGCAGGCTTCAGTAGCTGTGGTGCAGGCTTAGCTGCTCCGAGTCATGTGGGATCTTAGTTCCCCAACCAAGAACTGAACCCATGTCCCCTGCACTAGCAGACAGATTCTTAACCACTGGGCTACCAGGGAAGTCCCAGATTTTTTAAATTATAAAAGTAACATGATTGCACAGTGAGTGAAGTGTTAACTACTAGATTGAGCTGAATTTACTGGCCAGTTAAGACCTAGTCAACAAACTATAGAAAAGAAATGTTACTGATAGAGACATTCTGTGTTGCAGTGACCAGAGGTGGCCCTCTGAAAAAGGCTTGGACCTTGGAGATTTTTACCGGAATCCTCCATCTACCACTTAATGCCAATGTGGTTTGGGGGCAAGTTTCTAAACCTTTCCAAATGTTCTTTTCATTTGTGTATTGCAGGACAATAGAATTTATGTCCAAAAACACTGTGAGAGTAAAAATAACATAAGGTGGCCTGAAAAAAAAAAAGGCAAAACCTGGAAGTTGAAAATGTTGTTTTATTTGGTGAACATACTGAGGATTCAAGCCTGAGACAGCCTCTCAGAGAACTCTGAGGGACTGCTGTAAAATAGGAAAGAAAGAGCCAAGATATATAGGAGGTTTTGGGGAAAAAAACTCAGGTAGTTGGAACACCAAAAGATTACTATTAATTAAAGGAAAAACAAAACATCTAAAGTGAATAACTGTAGCACTTTTCAAAGTATGAGAAGATGCAAGGCTCTGGACTTCATGAAATCATTTCTCTGAGATGCACCTTAACTGACTAGGGCCAGTATCCTGAAACAGTATCCTGTTTCTCTCCATCCTGACGGTGCACTGTTGGGGGTGGTTGTAGAGGCTGCTGGCTTGATGGCTGCAGCATCCTTTGTTTACTGATATGGCAGACAGCATCCTTCATCCACAACAGACATAACATGATTCTCTTTCTGGACAGAAAACATGCTCAACATTAGACAGAGCAATTGCAACAATAATAATTCTGAACTGATTCTAGCCAATACCTCGCTGCCAGGACATTCGTGAACCTCTTGGTCAGGAATGCCTGGTAAATGTCTATTGTGATTTTGGTTAAGTTCCTTCCACCCCTCTTTGAGGTCATTGTCCAACTGTTTTCTACAAGTCCCAATGGTACCCATCTCACTGTCACCATCACCTTTGGACACATCAATTGTAAACAGTCCTTGGTCATTCATCCTGGGACTGCTTCAAGTTCACCACCTGGATCTGCACTGGTCTGGAAGTTTCTGTTCTGATTGCATCTGAAGTCTGCTTAGATGCTCACAGACTTGCTCCAGCTTAAGATAATACCCTCTGAGGTCATTAAGTGAGGGGATTTTTAGAACGAATTTTGGCAGGGAAAGAACAACTTCCCAGCTGGGTTATTCTCAAGAGATTTCCATCCTATGATTATAAACTCCTTACCCCACAACTGCTTCCCATGTCCCCCTCTCAAATATCTGTCCCTCTGAAGCAGCTGGGCTTAAAAAATATAACTTCCGCCTCATGACTGTTTTGTAGTTTAACTGTTTCATGAATGTGAACAGCTAGAGTTCACATGAACCTTGAATTGTCTTTTCAGGAGTGAGGATGGACTTTTTCTTTTTTTTTTTTTTAATTCTACTTCCCTCCCCCCACCCCCTATTTTTTGGCTGCGCTATGTGGCATGTGGGAACTAGCTCCCTCATTAGGGATCAAACCTGCAGTAGAACTGCATGGCCTTAACCACCTGACCACCAGGGAAGTTCGAGGATAGATTTTTTTTTTTTTTAATGTTTCATTATAGGAGAAAAGCCTCATAAATCATGACATTAGCTTTCTTAAAACATTTATTTATTTTTGGCTGTGCTGAGTCTTCTTTGCTTCAAGAGCTTTTCTCTAGTTGTGGCTAGTGGGGGCTATTCTGTAGCTGTGCAAAGGCTTCTTATTGAGGTGGCATCTCTTCTTGCATAGTGCAAGCTCTGGAGACCGTGGGCTTCAGTAGTTGCAGCTCCCAGGCTCTAGAGCACAAGTGCAGTAGTCGTGGCACGGGCTTAGCTGCTCCTGGGTGGCATGTGGGTTCTTCCAGGATCTTGTTGAATAGCCATGCTAATGGGTATGAAGTGATATCTCATTGTGGTTTTGATCTGGATTTCCCTAACTATTAAGTGATATTGAGCATCTTTGCACATGCTTATTGGACATTTGTTTATCTTCTTTGGAGAAATTTCTATTTAAGTCCTTTGCCTATTTTCGACTGGATTTTTTGTTGTTACATTATGAAAGTTCTTTATATATTCTAGATGTTAATCTCTTATCATATATATGATTTATAGATGTATTTTCCCATTCTGTGGGTTGCCTTTTCATTCTCTTGATAGTGTCCTTTGAGGTACAATTTTTTAAACTTTTGATGAAGTCTAATTTATCTATTTTTCTTTTGTTCCCTCTGCTTTTAGTGCTACATCCAAGAAATCACTGTCAAATCCAATGTCATGAAGTGTCATTTCCTATTCTCTTCAAAGAGTCTTATAGTTTTATCTTTTACATTTATGTCTGTAATCTACTTTGAGTTAATTTTTTATGTGGCTAAGGTAAGAGTCAACTTCATTTTCTTTTTTCATAAGGATATCCAATTTTTTCATTACCACTTGTTGGAGAGACTATTCTTTGCTCATTGAAGTGTCTTGACACCTTTGTCAAACATCATCTGATGATATATGTATATGATATGCGTGTATTTCTTGGCTCTCTATTCTAGTCCACTGGTGTGTCTGTCTGTCTTTATGGCAGTATCATATTGTTTTGATTGCTGTAGCTTTATAACAACTTTTCAAATCAAGACGTGTTGTGTCTGACTTTGTCCTTCTTTTTAAGACACAGTGTTTTGATAACCTAATCTTAGAAATGACAGCCAACTTGTCATATTTCATTCATTAGATGTAATTAATACATCAAGCCCATACTCAATGGGAAGGGATTACACTGGACTTTGAATACCACAGGTAGTGACCATTGGGGTCAATATAGAGGCTGCCCATCCTTTCTACAGAATATCTACTACCATTTCAGGAGACAATACTGTTCGGTAATTTATTTTGAGAGACCATGAAACAGAGACTCACCAGGCATTCCCAGAAGGGCCGCAGCATTAACTTTTTGGTTTACTCATATCCTTCTAAAATAATCTATCCAGGGTGACTCCGAGAAATGGTGGACAACTGGAGAAAAAGGTAAACCATGCTTGAACTGGTCTGACAGTCCAGTTAAAGGGACAAAATGTAGAAGACACACGAGGAGAATATTTACTGAAACAAAATTCAGCGAATATTCCCAAAGTGCCAGCTGTCTGCATAGCACTTCGCCAGAGGCTAAACCCGTCCAGGACACATCAGAGCATCTGCAGGTCTCAATGTGCTGAGAAGCGCAGTAAGGCAGGTGAGGCCTCACAGCGCAGTCCCCTAGGTGAATGAACACCCATCAACACCTTTAAAACCAGAGGCCGTGGGAGACTGTCATGGGTGTGGAAGGTATTTCAGAAGGAGTATTTCAGGCGGTGATTTGTGTGCAGGAAAGCCTACTAACCTGGATGAAGCAGGAAGTCTGCAGGGAGAAGACTGAAGGACTGTGAAGGCCACGACGAGCCACTAGAGGGACTGGACAGCCCGGCACGATCTACATCCCAGGCACAGGGGAGGGGATCTTTGTTGGAACTTGGCTCATCTGCTATAGGCAAGCAGCCCGCTGACCTCTTGTCAGCTACTTCTCCTGATATAGTATGTACACAGTATCTGTTCACTGCCCTTAGTGTTTGACAGTTTTCCTGTCAAGCCCCTTCTACGTTTTTCTTTAACTCTAGTCCTTTGACGGTAATTGATCTGTTAAATTTCCACTTCTTAGTCTAAGTAATATCTTCCCAGGAAGCCAACCACCTCATATGATTTTCTACAGTTATATGCATAGTTTTGAGCAAAGCAGTCTCAATGAAAACCTTAATCTCCTCCGTAAGGGTGAACATTTTTCTTCAATAGCATTCCTTATTTTCTGTATTTGTTGCCTATTTATTAAAAAAAAAAATCAAGTTTTATGATTCTTCTCTTGAGTTCTCTAAAGTACAGTCAGTGTTTAAAAGCAAAAATTATAACATTGCCTGATGGGGTTTTAATGTATGTAGATGTAATATATTAAACAACTATAACATAAAAGAGCATGTGTAAATAGCCCTACATGGTGGTAGAATTTCTACATTCTACTTGAAGTGGGAAGGACACTGTTAAGAGAATAACAAGTTCCAGAATAAAAAACATATTTGTAAATCATGTATCTGACAAAAAAAAAAAATACTTGTGTCCAGAATATATAAAGAACTTTCAAAAGTCATTAGCAAGATAACAAACAACCAAATTTTAAAAAGAGCAAAACTTGAGCAAACACCTCACATTGAGGATATATGGGCAACAAATATGAATAATGAAAAATATTGAACGTCCTTACGCATGAAGGAAATGTAAGTTAAAATCTCAATGAGATACCTCTGTATGCATGTTGGAATTGCTAAAATTAAAACACCAACCATACTAAGTGCTGAGCAGGATGCAGAATAACTAGAATGCTCACACATAGTTGATAGAAATAAAAAATGAAACAACCATTCTGGAAACATCCTTGGACATTTCTTTCAAAGTTAAATGCATAAATACTATTACCCAGTATTTTTGTTCCTGGATAGTTAGTTACCCTAAGGAAATGAAAAATTTAAGTATACAAAAAAACCTGTGCACATTATTTATAGCAAACTTATTTGTAATAGCCAAACACTGGAAGCAACCCATATATTTTCGACAAGTTAAGAGATGGCTTACATTATATGCATAAAATAGAATACTACTCAGCAATAAAAATGAATAAACGGCTGATGTTTGTAATAGCTTGGATGAATCCCAAAGGTATGACGCTGAGTGAAAAAACCTTCTCAAAAGGTTATATAATGTATGTTTCTATTTATATGTCATTCTCAGAAAGACAAAACTGTGGTGATGAAGAACAGATCAGAAGTCACCAGGGGTTAGAAGGGCAGAGAGGGTGTGATTATAAAAAGAGAATGAGGAAATTTTGAGTGATGGACTGTTGTGTTCTAGGTAGTGGTTACATGAACATATGAAAGTGTTAGTTGCTTAGTTGTGTATGATTCTTTGCGACCCCATTGACTGTAGCCCACCAGGGTCCTCTGTCCATGGGATTCTCCAGGCAAGAATACTGAAGAGGGTTGCCATGTAGTTCTCCAGGAAATATTCCTGACCCAGGGGTTGAAGCTAGCTCTCCTGCATTGCAGGCAGATTCTTTATCATTTGAGCCACATGAATATATATATGTGTTCAATTTCAAAGGTCTATATACCAAAATAAGTTAATATTAATAATACTCCATGTTGAAAAGTAAGATTAACAATGTTAGTGGTAGAATCTAGGTGGTAGTAGATTTACTCATATTCACTATAAAATTCTTCCAGTTACACTGCAGGTTTGAAATTTTTAATGATACGTCAAGGGAAAATATAACCAATGCATAGACCTCTGTCCATTCAGATTGCTGTAATAGAATACTGTGGACTGGGTGGCTTACACTGGCTGCACCCCATGACCTGATCACCTCCCAAAGGCCCCACCTCTGAATATCACATTTGGGATTAAGATTTCAACATATGACTTTTTTTTGAGGGGATGGGGGAGGGGACATAAACATTATAACAACCTCACTCCCAGAAATTCTGATTTAATTTTCCAAGAAGGCCTGAGCACTCATATTTTATAAAGCTTCCAGAGGCAGTGGGATGGGAGGGGTAGGACCATCAGTGAGGACAAAGCCTTATAAAGTTGTGCTGTCCAATCACTCTTACTCCTCTGCACAGATTTTCTTCCCACCTGCCACCCAACTTTCTGGTTTTCTCCCATAATCGACTTACTAGTGTTACGGAAAGGTATGCATGGGGGTGTCTGGCTGCTTGCCGCTCAAAAGTCAATAAGCAGGCCAGGCTGGTGGAAAGGAAAGTTTGATTTCAGATGCTGGCAACTGAAGGGGAGGTTGGCAGACATCTGTCCAAAGGTCAACTCGCCCCTACCCCACTGACCCTTGACAAGCAGGGGTGAGAGCTTTTATAGACAGAGCGGGCAGGTGGTGGGGGAAGGTTCCATGCGGAAGCAGCACAGTCATCTCTAACAGTCATCTTCAATTGATCACCAGTGGTCTGACTAGCATCACCTTGGTAGTTTTAGGTTCAGTTAATCTTTGGTTCCAGGGTGCACTTACTCCCATTTCTTTGCAGCCAGTTCTTGGAATTGTGGCAGCTCAAGTCCTGGGCACAGTCTGGCCATCCTGTAGTTAACTTCTCCACCTGGTGTTTTGGTGTCTATAAGACAGCTCACAGGATATGGCTCAGAATATTATCTGCAGCCCTTGAGAAAGCACTAAAGGTCCTTGACTAAGCTTAATGACTGTGTGATTATTATCTAGTCTCCTGAGACTGTTTTCCTTTGTTGCAGCTTTTCTCACTTCTCTGATTAAACTTATTATTTGATTATAAAGTTTTCCACAGACAAAAGGCAGGCAGAGGACATGGTGGTGGTGGTGGGGGCACAGACCATGTGGTCCTGCTCCATTTTACGAGATGTGGTAGCCTTATCCTAACCATATCATTTTCTCCTGTTCTTGTTCTGTTATCAGCTGTTTTTATGCTCATACTTGAAACTCAGGTCTGATCTGTTTCCTTTCAGTTTGTATTTACATTGTTTGCAATTTTTTTTTTTGACCAATTTATTTGGCATGCAGAGCATCCCTGACCACAAACACCACACCCCTCTTTGAGTGGAAGCATGGAGTCTTAACACTGGACCACCAGGAACATCCCTGCAGTGCTTTATAGGCACTGATGCCAGCACTCCACACCTGCATGCCTTTGCTCATACTGTCGTCTCCGGGAAATTTCTTCTACCTGTTCCTACAAAGTAACTCCATTCTAGATTATCTTGGGTGTGGAGTTGAGGGCCATTCCCTAAAGAATTCCAAGCACTGCGGTCTGTGAGTGATGCTGCTGCATCACCTAAGTGAGATGGTGATAATTAGAAAGAGGTGAGGGGGAGGAGAACTGTACTGATACTAAGAGGTTCAGAAGCAGACATTGGGAAGAAGTCAAGGGAGACAGGCAGGACCAGAATCCCACAAGCAGTGTGGAATGTTGGAAGGAATCTGGGCACAGGTCTGGATGTTGAATCTACTGTGTCCCAGCCTGGGCACTTCCAGGAAATACTCTGGGACTCAGACCATACACTAAACATCTTCAGGATTCAGCTGCATCCTTTGGAGAATATAGGATGTGAGCCAGACAACCTCTAAGCTCTCTCTGATTTCTAACATTCAGCAGTTCTAAAATTCTGACAGAGGATTATGTAATGCTAGGATCCAAGAGGGAGAGACTGTTATTAGTCATTTTCACATGATTGTACATCAATTCAGTGAGCTTGCTTTCTCAGAAACTGACATAGCCTGACACTGAAGAAAAATGAGTTTTGGTGACAAGGTAGGAACAGAGCATGTAATTTGGAGGCATGCGGGTGTTTTTAAAGAAAGGTTAGACTGAAAGGATGAAGCCCTACAAGAGCGGGCTGCTGAGATTCCGGTACTGTCATTTCACAGATGAGAAACAAGGTCGAGAAACATGAAAATGTCATCCAGCTAGCAAGGGAGGCCATCTGAATTTAAACCCAGATCTGTCACAGGCCAAAGTGTGGAAGAGTGGTGGCTTGGGAAGTGGAAGAAAAATGCAGAAGGGAGGGAGGAAGGGAAGGAAGAAGGGAGAGAAAGAGAGGAAGGGGGAGGAGGAGGGGAGGGGGGCAGGGAGGAAGGGAGGGAGATTCTGGGCTGAGCTCGGGTACTCTGAACACTTCCTCTGGCCAAACTGAAGTAGGAAAAACATGGTGCCGTTTTTTCCCTTCTTCTGCACCCAGAGATACCCTGGTCCTCTGCTAGGTTCTGTGTTCCTGGCCCAGGAGCTTGAGAAAGATGCTGTTAGGGAGACCTGGGAGTTGTTGCTAAGACAAAGCTTTTGGAGGAGAATCGAAGACTTACTTAGGCTTTCTGAAATGGTGGGGGGTTAGAGAAAACGGACTGCATGCCCTGATTTTGAGGCTCTTGCTCAAATAATAGTGGGGTGCTAGGGTAAGGCCTTCATTCTTAGGGAGCATGAGAGGTCCTTTGCAATGTTCACTGGGACTGTTAAAGGTGGGAGAGACCGACCAAGTCCTCACAGGCATCTGTGAATATACTGACCACCCACTTCGGAACTGACACCATGAGGTGCTGGGGGGGACAGGACAGCGCTGTAACAGGTGTCACAGAAAGCCCACGTGAAGCAGGGACACAAAGGTCTTGTCCGCCTGTCTAGACAGAAACAGCTCACGTGTACCGCTGGGTGGCAGTGGGGCGCTCTTTTTTGTTTCCGGTAAGTGGCTCCAAGGAGTCACAGCCCTTTGCTTCTTCCCTCCCCGAATGTCCCTGTCCTGTCCCTACACATTCTGAGCTGTAGTGTGTGTGGGTGTGAGCGCGCGCGTGGAGGTGGCTAGGGATAAGGGCTGGGGTTAGAAGGGAGAAAGATAAACGTTTAGGATAGATTGTTCTCTCCTTTCCTCACATCATCTTTCTATACCTCTGAAGCAGCTCGGTTAGGTCTTTGTTTTATTAATAGAGATTGATAATGAATTAAAAAAAATAGGTAGCAAATGTAAACACAACGCTGTGGGGGGAATTCATTTCTAAGCTGAGATGTAAAGTATTTCTGTTCCAAATTTTACTTAGCAGAAAGTCCTAAAAAGAGGAAAATAAGGTATTTTTCAAAAGATACACTGATGCTTTTTGCCAAGAGCAAAGCGGCAGAGGGAACAGAAGGTGGAGCCTCAGGAAGGCAAAAGTAGAGCTGCTCCGCCATCTGGTGGACAGAGTGCAGTTTGAAAAGGGCATGGTTCCCAGACTTAACTTTTATGAATAATAAAACAAGAAGTATAAACAAGCAACCAAGCAAAAAAAAAAAACCCAACAAAAAGTCTGAAAAAATAAATAAAGCCAGCTCATGGTTGCAACTTTTTAGTCTGGCCACTAAAATTTTTAAAAATCCAGCGTCTATAGTTACTATCACCTTATCCTTAAAGGACAATATTCCACAGTGTTTTCTAGGAAAAAAAAAAGAACAGCTCTTTTAATGGTATATTTGGATTAATTAAAATATCATCACACCTTTCTTATTTTTATTATTTACAAACGGGTGAAAAACTTACCAAGATTTGACATCGCTCTAAGGAGTATTTGAGAACCAGTGGGATAAAACAGGGCTTCCCAGGTGGCTCAGAAGGTTCACACGATTATTTCAAATCATTTAAAAATATGTAGGGCCTCTAAAATATTTCAACATAGGGACCTGGGGTTAAACTACCACATTCAAAACTGTCTTTGGTGGTTACGATGATCAGTTTTTTAAGTTTTTGGCTGTGCTGGGTCTTCGTTGATTCTTGGGCTATTCTCGTGGCGATCGGGGGCTCCGCTCCAGTTGCAGCGTGCAGGCTCCTGACCGCGCGGCTTCTCCTGCCGTGGAGCACAGACTCTAGGGCACTGGGGCATTAGCAGCGGCGGCAACTGGACTCAGTAGCTGTGGCACATGGGCTTAGTTGCGGCACATGTGGTTCTTCCTGGAAACACGGGGTCAAACCCATGCTTCCTACCCTGGCAGACAGATTCTTTACCACTGAGCCACCACGGAAGCCCTTTGGTGGTTATTTTTAACCATACTTTTTTTTAAATGTCACTATTTCACAGTTTCTGAGTTGTAAAGATTCCTGTGGGTTTCTCACATTTGTTCCATCTTTTCCCGGTTTAAGAATACATTGCCTCATTCTAGTATCATCGCAGTAATTTACTGGTGGTAGCAGATTATGTTCCTCTAAATTTTGATTGTAAGAATCATGTTTGAGCTTCACCTCTTGTTTTATGTGTACTTATGAAGTTCATAATATACTATCATGTATTATATACATTATAAGCATACGCATGACCGGCATCTGAAGTTAGGGCAGTCTTTTCCTTTTATGTGACTGCATTGCATAGAGTGTGAGATCTTAGTTCCCAGGCCAGGAACTGAACCCAAGCCCAACCCAACACAACAGGGAAAGCATGAGTCCTAACCCCTGGACTGCCAGGGATGCCCTGGGCAGTCTTGTTGGGCACTGTGCCCCTTGACCTCTGGGGTCTGTGATAAGTAGGGTAGTTAGTGTATTTGTGTGTTAGTCACTCAATCATGTCTGACTCTTTGCAACCCCATAGACTGTAGCCCACCAGGTGCCTCTGTCCATAGGACTCTCCAGGCAAGAATACTGGAGTGGGTAACCATTCTCTTCTCCAGGGGACCTTCCCAACTCCGGGACTGAACCCAGGTCTCCTGCATTGCAGGTGGATTCTTTACTGTCTGAGCCGCCAGGGTAACCCAGGGTAGTCAGTGCTAGAATTAAACTGTGGGATTACAGTACTTTCATGTCTTCATTTGTAAGATGGGACGTAATAATATTTAGTTAATACACTTATTAGTAAAAGATAATACATGTATTAGTATATGCCTCACTTTAGGGAAACAAAATATTATTGGATGGTAATCCTTCAAAATTCAACATAAACTCAAAATCACACTGCAATCATTTTGCACTTTTGAATTTTACCAAGGAGAAGCAGCAGGAAAAAATATTAAGGACAAGTGGAAAGGTGGAGTAAAAAGGGAAAGTCCCTAGCAGGTAGTAAAACATCTAACGCTGCTACACTGAAATCAGTGAGGTGTTGCCATCCAATAGTTACACAGAGAAGAGAATTCAGAGACAGGCAAGACCCTAAGACTCCTTTTTCTGTGTGTGAGATGAGTACAGCAAAGTTCGTTGTGAATCCAGAGGTTTTATGATTTCATAACCGAGTTGACAAAATGCATAAGGGAACTGTAAGAGTTAGGAGTTTTAGATTCTCAGTTTTAACATCAGATTTACACATTTAAAAACATATGTCTCATCTGCAAAATATTCAATCCATTCATGAAAAAGACTGAGCATTGCTTTAACTTTAAAGTGAGAACAGAATGTGTAATTATCCTAGTTTGTCACTTCTGATATTCATTAACATCAGTAAGTTTTTAATTTTGTGAGGTTAACTCTATGGGTGTTTATGGTTTGTTTACTTTTTTTTTTTGGCTGCACTGCCTGGCATGAATGTGGGCAAGATGCTCAAATTCAAGCTTACCATAATATATAGTCAAAATCATTTTTAAAGTCATAGGATTTCTATACCTGGTATTGTAAACACTTAAGCTTCCTGACTATGTAATTGGTTTACTCAGCCACCCACCTTTGTATCTTACTGTATGATCGACATTGCAATACTCAGGGAATATAAAGATACACAGGACACAGTCCTTGTTTGGAAGTTGATGTATTTGTGACTGATGCGGATAAACCAATTGCTACACGATTCCTGAAAATCCCTTGGACTGCAAGGAGATCAAATCAGTCAGTCCTAAAGGAAATCAACTCTGAATATTCATTGGAAGGATTGATGCTGAAGCTCCAATACTTTGACCACTTGCTGCAAAGAGCCTACTCATTGGAAAATATCCTGATGCTGCGAAAGATTGAAGGCAAAAGAAGGGGGTGGTAGAGGCTGATATGCATGGAGAGCATCGCTGACTCAGTGGACTAGAATCTGAGTAACTCCGGGAGATAGTGGAGGGCAGAGGAGGTCCATGTGTCCACGAGGTCACAAAGAGTTGGACATAATTTAGTGACTGAACAACAACAACAAAAGTACTTTTGATCAGTGTTCACACAAAGCAGGGACTGCTCTGAAGATGCAGAGTAGGGGGTTCTAACATGGTCTGTGTCAGGGGAGGGAGTGACACCTGAGATGGATCTTGATGCTTTCTTATTATTTTTTTATTGAAGTATAGTTGATTTACAATATTGTTAATTTCTGCTTTCCAGCAAAGTGATTCAGTTATACATATGTGTATCCTTTTAAAAATATTATTTTTAATGATGATTGAATATAGTTCCTTGTGCTATACAGTAGAACCTTATTATTTATCCATTCTGTGCATTATATTATAATTCACATCGGCTAACCCTAACCTCCCACTCCAACCCTCCCTCAGGTCCCTCCCCTGGATCTTGATGTTTTAGTTAGTGTTATTGAGTGAAAGGTGAGGTCAACAGTGAGCAGAGGGAATAGTGCATGTAGGCATAGTATGAGCTATAATATCAATTGGATTTTTAGTTTTCATCATATGAGTTCACCACATGTTTACAGTAGGTATAGATGTTGACACATGAGCATATATTACATCACTATAATTACTGCTATCCCAACAGGAGTGGAAGTATTTAGTTGATTAGCAACCCTTCACAGAGGCAATATTAAATGATCTCCAGCCATAATAAACCCTAGGTTTAATTTTCTTTTTTATAGTAGATGGACTAACAGGAATGGTCCTAGCTAATTCATCACTAGATACTCCTCCATAATAGATATTACGTCATTGCACACTTCCACGTACTTTTTTTTTTTTTCCATTTATTTTTATTAGTTGGAGGCTAATTACTTTACAACATTGCAGTGGTTTTTGTCATACATTGAAATGAATTAGCCATGGATTTACATGTATTCCCCATCTCGGTCCCCCCTCCCACCTCCCTCTCCACCCGATCCCTCTGGGTCTTTCCAGTGCACCAGGCCCAAGCACTTGTCTCATGCATCCAACCTGGGCTGGTGATCTGTTTCACCCTAGATAATATACATGTTTCAATGCTGTTCTCTTGAAACATCCCACCCTCACCTTCTCCCACAGAGTCCACAAGTCTGTTCTATACATCTGAGTCTCTTTTTCTGTTTTGCATATAGGGTTATCATTACCATCTTTCTAAATTCCATATATATGTGTTAGTATACTGTAATGGTCTTTATCTTTCTGGCTTACTTCGCTCTGTATAATGGGCTCCAGTTTCATCCATCTCATTAGAACTGATTCAAATGAATTCTTTTTAATGGCTGAGTAATATTCCATGGTGTATATGTACCACAGCTTCCTCATCCATTTGTCTGCTGATGGGCATCTAGGTTGCTTGCATGTCCTGGCTATTATAAACAGTGCTGCAATGAACATTGGGGTGCACGTGTCTCTTTCAGATCTGGTTTCCTCGGTGTGTATGCCCAGAAGTGGGATTGCTGGGTCATATGGCAGTTCTATTTCCAGCTTTTTAAGAAATCTCCACACTGTTTTCCATAGTGGCTGTACTAGTTTGCATTCCCACCAACAGTGTAAGAGGGTTCCCTTTTCTCCACACCCTCTCCAGCATTTATTGCTTGTAGACTTTTGGATAGCAGCCATCCTGACTGGCATGTAATGGTACCTCATTGTGGTTTTGATTTGCATTTCTCTGATAATGAGTGATGTTGAGCATCTTTTCATGTGTTTTTTTTTTTTTGCCATCTGTACGTCTTCCTTGGAGAAATGTCTGTTGAGTTCTTTGGCCCATTTTTTGATTGGGTCATTTATTTTTCTGGAGTTGAGCTGGAGGAGTTGCTTGTATATTTTTGAGATTAATCCTTTGTCTGTTGCTTCGTTTGCTATTATTTTCTCCCAATCTGAGGGCTGTCTTTTCACCTTGCTTATAGTTTCCTTTGTTGTGCAAAAGCTTTTAAGTTTCATTAGGTCCCATTTGTTTATTTTTGCTTTTGTTTCTAATATTCTGGGATGTGGGTCATAGAGGATCCTGCTGTGATTTATGTCGGAGAGTGTTTTGCCTATGTTCTCTTCTAGGAGTTTTATAGTTTCTGGTCTTACGTTTAGATCTTTAATCCATTTTGAGTTTATTTTTGTGTATGGTGTTAGAAAGTGTTCTAATTTCATTCTTTTACAGGTGGTTGACCAGTTTTCCCAGCACCACTTGTTAAAGAGGTTGTCTTTTTTCCATTGTATATCCTTGCCTCCTTTGTCGAAGATAAGGTGACCATAGGTTCATGGATTTATCTCTGGGCATTCTATTCTGTTCCATTGATCTATATTTCTGTCTTTGTTCCACATACTTTGAATAGGAGCCATGTTCACTGTTAGAGGAGGCTTCATGCATTGATTCCCACTATCCTCAGGCTATATGTATACGCTCAACTAACATGGGCAAAAGTTCACTTTGTAATTAATATCTGTAGGCGTGAATATAACTTGATTTCCACAACATCTCCCAGGTCTATCTGGAATACCATGGCAATATTCTGACTACCCAGATGCATAAACAATATGAAACACTATCTCATCAACAGGCCTCATTTATTTTACAAACAGCAGTAATAGTCATAATTTCCATTATTTGAGAAGCATTTTCATAAAACAAGAAGTCCTAATGGTAGAATTAACTACTACACATCTAGAATGACTAAATGGATGTCCTCGATCATATCACACATTCGAGGAGCCCATGTATGTTAACTCAAAATAAGTAAGAAAGGAAGGAATTCAACCCTCTTCCACTGGTTTCAAGCCAACATAATAACCATTATGCCTTTCTTAGTATGTTAGCTATTAGTTAAATTGTACATAATTTTGTCAAAGTTAAATTACAAGTGAAAAGCCGTTATATCTCTGTGGCATATCCTCACCAATTAGGCTTTTAAGAGGCCACACTACACACTGTAGAAGAACTATGACATTTTTGGGATCACCCATTAATAGCTGTGGTTTTAATCACCTCTTTGGTCATCTATATAATTTCACTAATAGTGACAAGTAGATTAACACAAACAAGTACAACAGATGCACAAGAAGTAGAAACTATCTGTACTATCTTACAGGCCATTAGTCCAGTTCTAATTGTCCTGCCATCATTATGAATTTTCCACATGATAGATGGAGTTAATAGTCCTTCCCTCACTGTAAAAACTGAAGACATCAGTGATACTGAAGTTTTGAGTACCTGGACTATGAGGATTTAAATTTTGACTTCAACATAATCCTAGCATCAGACCTAAAGCCAGAATTATGACTACTAGAAATAGATAACCAAGTGGCATTCTCTATAGAAATGACAATCCAAATACTAACTTCCTCAGATGATGTTTTATACTCATGAGCCATGCTTCCCTAGGCCTAAAGACTAATGCAGTCCCAGGCCACCTAAATCAAGCAACTCCTATTAACATAATTAGGTCTTTATTATGGACAATGTTCGGAAATCTGTGGGTCAAGTAATAGTTCCACACCTATTGTCCTTAAACTAGTATCACTAAAATACTGGGTTGGCCAGAAGGTTCTTTTGGGGTTTTCCGTATGGTGTTACAGAAATGAACTTTTCCACCAACTCAATACTATAAATCCATACAGAAGCTAAAGATCATTAACCTTTTAAGTTCAAGACTGGGAGTTAAACCTTTCCTTAATGGTATGCCACAATTAGATACATCAACATGATTTATTAGTGTTTTATCAGTATTTCTAGTTCTGTATATTCTATTTCAACTAAAAATTTCAAAATATATTATTCAACTAATGGATGTCTACCAAGGTACAAAAACAATCACAAGTGTAAATGATATATGACACGCTCAGGAAGGAAAGCAGCTGGGTGTGGCTGAATGACAGGTGTGTGTATGTGTGAAAGAAAGTGAAAGGGTTAGTTGCTCAGTCGAGTTTGAGTCTTTGCAACCCTATGTACTTTTCTGTCCATGGGATTCTCCAGGCAAGAATACTGGTGTGAGGACTCACTCTCTTCTTCAGGGAACCTTCCCCACCCAGGAATCAAACCCAAGTTTATAGCACTGTAGACAGATTCTTTACCATCTGAGCCAGGAGGGAAGCCTGTGTGTGTGTGTGTGTGCGTGCGTGTGTGTGTGTGAGGAGATAAAAGTGAGAAGGTAGTTTGAAGTAAGAATGTGAAGGCCTTTAGGATGCTGAAGGTCTTAGCAACTTCTGGGGGTTCTGACTTTGAACCCATTTGTTGAACCTCATTTATATGTGTGTAGAACCTGCTGATTGGGTTGATGGAGAAGAGAGAGGAATCACTTGGTGAAGATGTTTAATACTCACACCTAAGGTCAATTAACTCTGCATCACTGTTGGAAAGAGGCAAGATAGTGTCTCGTGTGGTACTCTGATTCCTATGAGTGCCTAGTGTGGGTTGTCAGCCTTAGAAGGGAAGGGTTAAGAAAGTCTTCTGTTGTTTTTCACTCTGCTGTACTCACATTCTCTATAATGAGATAATCAGATAAGGACAGTGGCCTGGGCTAACCCGGCTGGCCCCTGGGAAGAGAGGTAAAGACATATATCAAAAGACTGCAAGGGTTTCCTTGATGGCTCCATGGTAAATAATCTGCCTGCCAATGCAGGAGACACAGGTTTGATTCCTGATCTGGGAAGATCCCACATGCCGTGAAACAAATAAGCCCATGCACCACGACTATCGAGCCTGTGCTCTAGAGCTTGGGAGCCGAGAAGCCCAAGAGCCCATGCTCCGTAGCAAGAGAATCACCGCAATGAGAAGCCTGCGAACAACTAGAGAGCTGCCCTGCTTGCCGAAACTAGAGAAAAGCCGGCACAGCAATGAAGACCCAGCACAGCCAAAAATAAATAAATTAATAAAATTATTAAAAAAAAAAACAAAACTACAAGCACAGATTCACTTCCAGGCTCAAATTCCCTCAGGATTATTGTTGTTTAGTCGCTAAATTGTTTCCAACTCTTTTATGACCCCACGGACTGTAGCCCACCAGGATAAGCTAAGCTATTATAATGGGAATGAATCTTAAGTCTACAAACCCAGGTGTGCAAAGCATATCAAATTTCTTAATTTCCTCTAAATCAAATTGCTTCTGACTCAAAATCGCTAATCAATTTGCCGGCAGGAAATTAAGCCGCAGTCATTACTGGAGTTCCTCTCCCCAAGAACACACGCAGGTCCAAAGGTCACCGGGTGCTAAAGCACTGGTGAGGCCCTTCCAGTCACTGTCTGCTGAGTGGCCCAGTGTCTATGAGTTTGTCCCTATAGGACCACTGCCCACCCGTCTCCATGCTACATGCAGAACACAGGAGAAACTTCTAAGACTTGAGACCTCAGTTATTGGGATTCAGCCTCTTTAGGTTCACAGTGGAAGCACATTACAAGAAGCATCTGATACACAGTTGGAGCATTTTGCTTTGTCTGTTAGACTCCCTTCTTCTTCTCCTGAACTAGTTAATCAAATTTTCCACTTTTTTCCCTCCCCATCTGGTCACTCCAGCTCTGGTCCCTCTGGAGTCGTCTGGCCCACCGCCCACTCTCTGTGCAGCTTGCTGATACCATTCTTGCAGAGATAAAGTAAACACCTCCATCATGCAAGCAATGCATTTTTTCCATAGGAAAAAGCATTACAGAACTTCCTTGGCGGTCCAGTTGTTAAGAATCCACCTGTGAATGTAGGGTACATGGGTTCGATCCCTGGTCGGGTAACTAAGATCCTGCATACTGTGGAGCAACTAAGGGTGTGTGTGGCAACTCCTGAGCCCACACACTGTAGCAAAGATCCCATATGCCCCAACCAAGACCGACACAGCCAAATAAGTAATGTTGAAAAGATCCATCTACCTAGGGGGTGGATTAGGATTCTTAAAGCAGGGATCTAAAGGAGAAGGGAGTGAGAGAAGATGAGAAGAAAGGCAGCCTCTACCGTTTCATTTTTCCTTTCTCTCTTGAGGCCGAGACACTCAATAATCCCAGAGTCTTGGCTTCCACCACGTGGTTCAGTAAGGGATTCCCCGAGTCCCCATCACACACAGAGCCCACTGCAGGGGAGCGCTCGGGAGGCAGGCAGGAGACGAGAGCCGTCTGAGGGCATAGGTATTCCGTGTTCCATATAAAGACCAAAGATTCCCTAAAGGGACAGTTTTGGTTACTGTTCTGGATTCAACCCAACTCAGGGAGAGTCTCCTTCCCACTTGACCATTGGGTGTGGGCTTATGAAGAACACTGGATCAGCAAGACAAATAAACCAACCAATTTTCTCTTGCATCTGAGTGTACTGTGAGTGGATTTCCACCTTCATGTGCCCTATGAGGGGGGCGTGGGGTGCGATACGGGACAGAGGGAGGGAATTTTAAAGGCTGTAGCACAGATAAAGGCAGAGACAAGAATGTCTAGGGTATGTTTGGAATTGTGCTGTGCTGAGTAGCTCAGTGGTGTCTGACTCTTTATGACCCCATGGTCCCCCAGGCTCCTCTGTCCATGGGATTTCCCAAGGAAGATTACTCGAGCGGGTTGCCATTGCCTACTCCAGGGGATCTTCCCAACCCAGGGATCGAACCTGAGTCCCTTGGGTCTCCTGCATTGCCACAGGGGCAGCCCTACGCTTGGAGAGTAGTGTGCAATCCAACTGGGCTGGAATGTTGAGTATATATGAGGAGATAATGGAACATGGGTCCAGAAAATTGGGCTAAGTTTTAGAGTGCTTTGCATAGTGGAGTGAGAAATCTGCATATATATCAGTGGGAACCGAGCATCATCAAGAGATTTAGAGGAGAGAGATGCCATTATAGGCTAACTTCACCTACTGGGTTAAATACTTGAACCCTTTGACCTACAAAAATAGTGTCCTTATAAGGTTCCACCTAACACTTAAGGCAATGGTGTTGAGTCCCTGTGATATCAAGGCTAGTTTTCACTTGTTGGCTCAGGATCCACCAGCAGGAACCTCTAAATGAACACATTTTCATTAAATTAATTCTTTGATTATTTGTCCTACTACTTGCTAATACTCTTAGTTACCTTTTCACAGATACATACTTCCTTGTTTTTTATTCTCTCTAAAGGGTATCATTGAAAGTCATTGTCAAATGCTTTGGTAAAAATCTGTTCTAGTGCAGTAACTCTCTCAGGGAAAGGAACAAGGTTCATACAATGGGATAATCCCTTGGTGAACCAGTTCTGTGTCTTAATGGTCATTGCTTCCCCTGTCAGTATTTCCAAACACCCCTGTGTATGTCCACTCATCAGTCTTGCTCAAGTGTGTCATAAAGACAGCCTATTTTCCGAATTCCCTGTCTCTGAGTTTCCGGTAACTCCCCCCTTTTCTACAGCAGAAGTATTTTACTACCTACCTACCTACCTACCTGTGTATGTATCTCTCTCAGTAGTGTAGCGGGGAGGGAAAGCACTGTACATCATAGCAGTCTTTTCTATAAACATATGCGGTTTCTCACATGTTCTTATTTTCCTCTAGAGCAGTGGTTTTTCAAGTGATGACCCAGACTAACAATTTTAGAGAATTTGGGAGTTTTTATGTTTTTAATTGATTAATTATATTTATCTTTGGCTGTGCTAGTTACTGCAAGCAGGGCCTACTCTCTTGTGGTGCGTGGGCTTCTCATTGCAGCAGCTTCTTGTTGCAGAGCACGGGCTCTAGGGCACGCAGGCTTCAGTAGTTGTGGCTCTTCGGCTCTCGAGTGTGGGCTCAGTAGTTGTGACGCATGGGCTTAGCTGCCCCCACAGCATGTGGCATCTTCCCAGAACAGGGATCGAACCTATGTTCCTGCCTTGGTAGGTGGGTTCTTTTTTTTTTTTTTTCAAAAATAGGCTTTATTTATTTTGACATGGACTATTTTTAAGATCTTTATTGGATTTGTTACAATATTGCTTCTATTTTATGTTTTGGTTTTTCAGCCAGGAGACATGTGGGATTTTAGCTCCCTGACCGGGGATCGAACCCTCAGACCCTGCATTGGAAGGTGAAGTCTTAACCACTGGACCACCAGGGAAATCCTGGCAGGTGGATTCTTTACCACTGAGCCACCAGGGCAATTCGGGAGTTTCTATGTTTTAACAAGACATCTTGGTAATTCTGCTGTACACTGAGGTTTGAGAATAACTATTCTAGAGAAATATTTTATTATGTGATAAAGTGGACCCTACACAAATACAATCTTCAAAGATTTTAGTTAAAAATTAATGCATTAACTAACTACTAAAGGCCAAGCACTTTCTATTAGACATTTTTAATTTATTTTTTCTACATGTGAATTAACCATATTCATTTTTACAGATGAAGAAATTAAAGTTCAGAAAATTGAGCAATTTCCAATTCAGGACTTTGTCCACCATCCTAAGATTTGTAAGTCCAGTTAACAAATGTCATTCTAATGTCATTTAAAAAGAGCGTGTATGTTGTTGGTGTTGTTTTCATTTTAGGCAAAATGTATGCACTGTTACACATTTTGAAATCTGTCACTATTGTTGGGGTTGGCTGAGGGTTTTTTCCCTTGTCTGCATAATAAACTGACTGGCACATTTAATTAACAAAACCTGTCCTGTGAAAGGTGCAAATACAATTACACACAAATTGACAAGTCAATGCACTAGAATAATGGAGAGATGAATGGAAGCTTGTACATGAATACACTTATAGATGCACTACACACACCCGCATTTCCCAAGCTGCTTCTATGAAGCTTTGCTACGGAAATTGTGGTCTGTGGACCAGTTGCCTTGGAATCAACTGGGAAAAACTTAGACATGAAGAACCTCGGGCCCCATCCCAGACCTACTGAATCAGAATCCACATTTTAAGAATAAATCCAGGTGAGCCGTAGACAAATTAGAGTTTGAGAAGCTCTGCTCTGAAGTTTTCCTTTGGTTTTCCTGGTGGTCCAGTGGTAAGACTCCATGCATGCACTGCAGGAGGTATGGGTTTGATCCCTGGTCAGGGAACAAAGATCCTGCACGCCATTGCAGCATGGCAGAAAAAAAAAAAAAAAGAGTCGTTTCCTGAAAGATAATGATGTGTTTTCTGTAGGTCAAGGGTACCATTGTCAAATAAGCTTGAGAACACTTGCATTTAACAGGTGGCTTTATTTTATTTTATTTTTTAGACTTTATTTAATTATTTTAGGTTTAGCTGAGTCCCTGTTGCTGTCCTCGGCTTTCTCTCGCTGTGGAGCGTGGGCTCTAGGTGTGTCAGCTTTAGTAGCTGCAGCAGGCGGGTGCAGTAGCTGTGGCACATGAGCATGTGGGATCTTCCCCGACCAGGGATAGAACCTGTGACCCCTGCACGGGCAGGTGGATGTCTATCCACTGTACCACCATGGAAGTCCCAACAGGTGGCTTTACATTGCATAGCTCTGATCCAAGGGAGCAGAAGGAATAATATTGCTCAAATTTAAGGTCATTTTCAGGTCTAAGACTGTAGCTCTCTGACCAAGATCAATATCCTCAGAAACATGCCCACACTTCTAATTCTAATTCCATCTTCATCTTTTATCTGTCCTGAGAGACACTGCAGCATAATTTATTATTTCATCACTCCATCAATGCACTGGGTGAAACACTGAACAGGGATGATCCCATTTATCTTACAAAGGAACAATCAATACTTCGGTTTTACAGGTATATAAACTGAGGCACAGAGATGTTAATTAACTTACTCACAGATTGTAACTGGCTGGGCTGGGATTCAAATCCAGGGAGTCTGGAGCTGCAGTCTGTGGCCTTAACAATTATTCTAATATATGCCTGTGCAGATCTGTGTACTTCAAACCTTGGGACATGTGGTAACTTGTGAAGAAAAGTAAATAACAAAAAAATTTAAGAGACTTAAAGGCATTTGATTTTTATTTAGTGTTTGTGTGTGTGTGCTTTGTTGCTCAGTCTTGACTCTTTGTGACCCTTTGGACTGTAGCCTGCCAGGCTCCTCTGTCCATCGGACTTTTCAAGCAAGAATACTGGAGTGGGTTGCCATTTCCTTCTCCAGGGGATCATTCCCACCCAAGGATTTGTCCCACCCAGGGATTGAACTTGTGTCTCTTATGTCTCCTGCATTGCATGCAGATTCTTTAGCTACTGAGTCATCGGGGAAGTCCTATTTAGTGTATAAACAATAGTTTACAATGGTATTTAATTTTTGACTAGTTAATACACTTCACACGGTTCAAGGATCAAAACATAGAAAAGGGCAATTTGATGCAAAGTCTTTCTCTGACTCTTCCTAATTGGCTAGCTCCCCTTTCTGGAAGCAAACAATGTTATCAGTCTCTTGTGTATCATCCCACAAACATTTTAGCAAATGCCTTAATAGGTATGCTTGTATATCTTTTCTCTTACTATTTTTAGACAACTGGTAGAGACCATAAATATGTTTTTCACCATTAGTGTGTTTAAATAACAACATATCTTGAAATACATTCCACATCAATATATAAAGGACTTTCTCATTCTTCTCTGATGGGTACTTAGTATTGTTTGGATACACTTACAACACTCTGTGTGTGTTAGTTGCTCAGTGGTGTCTGACTCTTTGTGACTCCATGGACTATAGCCCACCAGGCTCCTCTGTCCACGGAATTCCCCAGGCAAGAATACTGGAGTGGGTTAACCATTCCCTTCTCCAGGAGATCCTCCCAACCCACGAATCAAACCCAGGTCTCCTGCATAGCAGGCAGATTCTTTACCGTCTGAGTCACCAGACAACACTTTAACAGTTCTATACGGCTGGACTGGTTGAAATATTTTGCTATTTCAAGTCCTATGGTCACATATAATTTTGCATTCTCATCATTTTGTATGTTCAGAAATAAATATGTAGAATAAGTTGTGTTCTCCAGGAGTGTTTTAAGGATTCTGTCATCAAATACACAGTTCTTGCTTCTTGGGTATTAGAGTATGGTCCTTAGCATTCTAGATTTCTATTGCTACTCTTTCAGGGTAATGTCTAATATTTGTATGTTTGAATGCTATTGTGACATATTTCTACTCACAACACTTCTGACACCAAATACCTGGGTTCCCCCCACCCCCCAATACCAACAATCAGTCCTCTAACTCTCCAGACACAACAGAATGCCCAGTGATTTAAATCAATCCTGATACGAACTACCCAGAGTTAATGCAGACCCCAGAGGTTAAAGGCTCCATCCCACAAGACTATCCCACTTCAGAAGTCAGCAGCAAAGGTGAGCGCTTCCCAGAAGTCAGCACTTCACAGAAGGTCAGCACTTTCCGAGTGTCTTGGTGTTCTGATCAACCAGTTATATTACCAGCTTATTATTTATTATTTTTATTTATTTTTATTAGTTGGAGGCTAATTACTTTACAATATTGTAGTTGTTTTTGCCATACATTGACATGAATCAGCCATATTGGAAATAAAAGCAAAAATACACAAATGGGACCTAATTAAATTTAAAAGCTTTTGCACAACAAAGGAAACTATAAGCGAGGTGAAAAGACAGCCTTCAGATTGGGAGAAAATAATAGCAAACGAAGCAACAGACAAAGGATTAATCTCAAAAATATACAAGCAGCTCCTGCAGCTCAATTCCAGAAAAACAAATGACCCAATCAAAAAATGGGCCAAAGAACTAAACAGACATTTCTCCAAAGAAGACATACAGATGGCTAACAAACACATGAAAAGATGCTCAACATAACTCATTATCAGAGAAATGCAAGTCAAAACCACAATGAGGTACCATTACATGCCAGTCAGGATGGCTGCTATCCAAAAGTTTACCAGCTTATTATAAAGGGTGTCATAAAGGACAGGCAAGATGAAGGCAAAAAGCTGCATAGGGTAAGGTATGGGGTGGGGAATTAGAACTTCCATGGGAGCACCACCTCTCCAGCATTTTATGCACTCACCAATCTGGAAGATCCCTGGACCCCATCATTCAGGGATTTTTATGGAGGCTCCTTGACACAGGCATGAGTGATGAAGTCATTGGCCATTGGTGATTAACTCAATCTCCATTCTCTGTCCCACCACCTGAGGTTGGGGCTGAAGTTCCAACTCTCTAATCATGTGGTTGTTTCCTCTGGTAATAGATCTAGGGGACCACCAAGAGTCACCTCATCAACATAAACTCAGGTATGATTGGGGCCTCCCCATTGGCTCAAGTGGTAAAGAATCTGCCTAACAATGCAGGAGTAGCAGAAGACGTGGGTTTGATCCCTGGGTTGGGAAGATTGCCTGAAAGAGGAAATGGCAACCCACACCATTGTTGTTGCCTGTACAATCCCATGGACAGATGAGCCTGAAGGCTACAGGTCATGGGGTTGCAAAGAATCATACATGACTGAGCATGCACATACATGTATGTACAGGTATGATTAAAACGGGTTTATTATGAATAATAATAGATGCTCCCCCCCATCACTCAGGAAACTCCAAGGGTTTTAGAAGTTCTTGTGTTAGGAACCCAGATAAAGACCAAATAGGTTATTTATTTTAACACAATATTACTGCTATTGATTCCTGTATTCTGATTATACATTCATTCATCTTTCTGAATTTTCTTATTTTGGTTATGGTTTTTCAGCTGATTCTTTTGAGCTTTACAGATATATTTCATACTATTTGCAAAAATTCATTTTCTCTCCTCCTTTCCAATATTTCTACTGCTTTCTTTTTATAAATTAGTGTTGCTGGAAATGGGTCAGCAAATGACAGCCTATTGGCTGAATCCAGCTCGACCCTTCTTTTTGCAAAGTTCCCCAGGATCACAACCCCATGTGTTCATTTCCATATTATCTATGGCTTTTCCACTACAACTGAGTAATTTCCACAGAGACAATATGGCTTAAGAAGCCTTATATATCTACTATCTAGCCCTTCAGAAAAAATTTACCCATCTTTATGCTAGAACAATGTCAAATACTAAATTATAGTTAATAGTGGGCATCCTTGTTTTGTTTCTCACTTTAATGGGAATACTTCTGATGTCTCCTCATTTAAGCATGGTGGTTTTCCAAAATCTATCTGAACATTTTTGACAGTCTCCCATAGAGGTGGAGTCCTATCTCCTCTCCTTGAACTTGGATAGGCCTTTATGGCTGCCTCAGGGAACATAATTCAAATTGACTCAGGGAACATAAACAAATAGACTCCATTGGTTTTCCCAGCAAGGTTTCCCAGAAAAGGCCATGCGTGTTTCTATCCCCTGGGACACTTGCTTTGGGCGCGTTCAGCTGCCATTTAAAAAAATCTAGCTCCAACAAATATTATATATTAACGCATATATGTGGAATCTAGAAAAATGGTATCGATGATCTTATCTGCAAAGCAGAAATAGAGACACAGAAGTACAGATCAAACATATAGACACACCAAGGGGGAAAGAGGGTGGTGGGATGAATTGAGAGATTGTGATTGACACTATCGATGTGCGGTGTCCTGTGCTGTGCTGAGTCACTTCGGTCCTGTCTGACTCTGTGCAACCCTATGAACCGTAGCCCACCAGGCCCCTCTGTCCATGGGATTCACCAGGCAAGAATACTGGAGTGGGGTGCCATGCCCTCCTCCAGGGGACCTTCCCCACCCAGGGATCAGACCCGATCGAACCCTGCACTGCAGGCAGATTTTTCACCATCCGAGCCACCAGAGAAGCCCTACAATGTTGATACTACGTATAAAATAGAACTAATGAGAGCCTACGGTACAGTGCAGGGAACTCAGCTCAGTGCTCCGTGTGACCTAAACGAGAAGGGGATCCCCGAGAGAGGGGATATATGCACGTATAGCGCTGATTTCACCTTGCTCTACAGTAGGATCACAACATTGCAAAGCAACTATACACCAATAAAAATTAACTCAAAAAAAATCTAGCTCCTCTGAGTTCTCTCCCTGAGGTCTCACACAGAGATGCCTGCTGGGACCTGTTTGGTTCTCTGCAGGCTGAGCACCAGGCTTTGGAGTGGAGATGCTCTGTTGAAGGCCCAGCCTCAGGCAAGTTTGAGGGTATTCCTTAGAAACTCAGGCAGGAACTGCCTCTCTGAGCCCAGGAGACCCTGATTTGTGAGCAAAATAAATGGTATTGTGTTAAAGCCACTGATTCTGCATGGCTTGTTGTGTGTGCTCAGTCGTGTCTAACTCTGCGGCCCCACAGACTGCAGCCTGCCAGGCTCCTCTGCCCATAGAATTGTCGAGGCAAGAATACTGGAGTGGGTTGCCATTTCCTGGTCCAAGGAATCTTCCCCACAAAGGGATCCAACCTGTGTATCCCGTGTCTCTTGCATCGGCAGGTGGATTCTTTACCAGTAGCATGACCTGGGAAGCCCACGGCTTGCTATGAAGCAACAGATAACTGGACACTGGCCTTTCAGTAAAGTTACACATACCTTTATTATGTTAGGGAAAACTGCGTCTGTTTCTAATGAAATAAAAAATATCCTATGTTAACTAACGGCTTTTTAAAAACTATGAAAATGTCTGATTTTTCTCCTTAGATACATTGTAATGATAATCTGTATTAGTAGATTCCTAATACTGACCTATTCTTGCATTCCTGAAATATGACCTTCTTAGTCGTAATCTTGTATGCAGCTGAGTTCTGTCTGATAAAATATTATTTAGGGTTATTTCATTGGTCCTCATCAGTGAACTCACACTGTGGTCTTATTTTTGTGCTGTTTTTACTAGATTTTGGTTTCAGTAGGAGTGGACATAAGTTTTAAGAGAACAGAAGCTTACACAGTTTGGGAGGCATGCTGAGAAAAAGAACAGAGTAGGATGAATATAAACTTGGGGTCAGGGCTTTGGGAGGAGCTGTTGCTAGTGAGGGAACCTGAAATTTAAGCCTCTTCAGCTTTGTTTTATATCTGTCGCCAGGTGTCAGTGTTATTCTTACTTCACAAAAATTTTTGGAAGCATGTCTTATTTTTCTTTGGGCTGTAGCAGTATAAATTATTTTTTATATAAGAAAAATAAAACAAATATCACTTAATATCATCATTGTATCAAACAATTTTCTTTTTTTACATCTTATTATAGTCCTTGTCTTTACAGAGGCGTTTTAAAAAAATAGTTCATTCATTCTTCCATTACCTATTAAACAGATGTTTATCATGTTAAGGAGATTTTAGCACTTCCTAGTGGTCTAGTGGTTAAGACTCTGCACTCCCAATGCAAGGAGCCTGGCTCCTTCCATCTCTGGTCAGGAAACTAGATTTCCACATGACCGCACCTAAGAGTTTGCATACTACAACTAAGACCTCATGCAGCCAAGTAAGTAAATAAATAAATAAATTTTATAAATAAATTTATAAATAAATAAAGATATATATTTTTTAAAAAGACATCATACTAGCGGCCATGGGCTTAAAGGGTCCAGAGAGAACACCTACCTCCCAAGGCAGAGGCGATGACCGAAAAACACGCAGACATTTACAACACAGTGGAAAAACTTCAAGGATTAGCCACATCCATCTCACCTTCACTAACCAAGGCCGTTTTAACACCTGCAGGTCCACAAAGCAACCCGTAACCACAACAATCACTTGTCTACTTCAGTTGTTTTCAGGGACCATCAAGTCAGCAGTGTTCAATTCACATTGAGCCAGTTCAGACCAGACGGGACCACGGACCCTCCACCTGGGCATGCGCGGCGTCCTTTTGCTGGCGGAGGGCAGAAAACTCCACTCATAGAACGCGCAGAGGCCTCTGGTTTAGCTGCGCCTGCGCAGGACGAGAATCACGGTCTCCTGCGCAGGACGAGAATCACGGTCTCCTGCGCAGGACGAGAATCACGGTCTCCTCCGCATCACTTTACCCTCGTGCCCCGCGCTCCTGACGCGTTGCACCCTGCGGCTTTAGTCCTTGTCTCAGAAATACCCCAGTCCTTTGCCTTCAGCAGGTGAATTTCAAATTTGTTCTCCTGCTTCTCCCCTTGGCTGTCTTTCAAATAAACCGACTTTGGAGCAGACCTTGGCATCTCAGCCTTTCGACTTGCTGTGTCTCCGGCGAAACCAAACTGATTCGGTAACTGACCAAGAGCTCTTACAGGAGAGTGGAAGGCACCATGGAAATATGTCGATGTGCTCCTCACTCAGCCTGGGGGAGGAGTGGGAGGGGAGGAAGAGCCTCAGAGAAGGCTTCCCAGAGGGGCCAGCATCCAAGTTAGATTGGGATGGAGAAGTGCTTCCTTATTTTGCTTTTTCTTCTGAGCTAAAGGTCATAGTGGACCCTGACACTGGGTGTGTGTGTTAGTCGTACTCTGTGACCCCCATGGACTGTAGCATGCTAGGCTCCTCTGTCCATGGAACTTTCCAGGCAAGAATACAGGGGTAGGTTGCTGTTCCCTTCTCCAGGGGATCTTCCCGACCCAGGGATCAACCCGAGTCTCCTGCATTGCGGGCAGATTCTTGACCATCTGAGCCATCAAGGAATCCCTGACACTTAAGTGATACTGAAAGTCCTCCCAGAAGACTCGGTTGGCTGGCTGGTAGGAAACCCAGGAAAGTCTCTCTGGGCTGTGAGCTGAGCTCAGAGGCAGTTGGTCTGCTCAGTGTCTTGGTCAGGCTGATTTCCCAGGGGACCAAACCTCTGAGGCAGAGTCAGAAATGTGTAGCGTCTAGGGGGAACATAAGGGGGTGTTGCAGCCAGGTCTGAAGGCCAGGTATTTCCACTACAGGTCTGAGGCTTCCTCCACAATTTTAAGGGCTGATATTTTGTTTCAGGCACAAAGTTCAGTAGGGATTGGGCTGAGGAATAATTTTACCTGGCCACATCCTTGAATCTGTCTTATTGAGCGTCTTCATTGAATATTTTGTTTCCTAGGGCTCCTCTTGGTTGCTTTCTTGTCTTGGGATACCCTATACCCACCTCTCACACACAGAGAGGTTGGAAACTGTGATATGAAGCTGAGGATTCTGAGCCAGGAGCCCTTCTGTGCCATTTGGTAAGTCTGTTTCCTCTTATGCAGTGTTACACATGATTACAGGGTGATTGTCAGGATAAAATGAGAACACATTTGTGAAAGAGTTGTATATACATTGTATCAGTATACTAATACAATGTGTAAGTCTTATACCTTATACCATGTGTTAATGTTGTTATCCTTTAGTTCTGTTCTCACTCTTTTGCAACCCCATGGACTGTAGCCTGCCAGGCCCTTCTGTCAGTGAGATTTCCCCAGGCAAGAATACTGGAGTGGGTTGCCCTTTCCTTCTCCAGGGGATCTTCCCAACTCAGGGATGGAACCCACTTCTCCTGCATTGGCAGGTGGAGTCTTGACCACTGAGCTGTGTAGCCCCTGTTCTTACGGTTTAGAGATTCTTAGTCTTCAGTTCAGTTGCTCAGTCGTGTCTGACTCTTTGTGACCCCATGAACTGCAGCACGCCAGGCCTCCCTGTCCATCACCAACTCCTGGAGTTTACTCAAACTCATGTCCATTGAGTCGGTGATGCCATCCAACCATCTCATGCTCTGTTGTCCCCTTCTCTTCCCACCTTCAATCTTTCCCAGCATTGGGGTCTTTTCAAATGAGTCAGCTCTCTGCATCAGGTGGCCAAAGTATTGAAGTTTCAGCTTCAACATCAGTCCTTCCAGTGAATATTCAGGACTGATCTCCTTTAGAATGGACTGGTTGAATCTCCTTGCAGTCCAAGGGACTCTTAAGAGTCTTCTCCAATACCACAGTTCAAAAGCATCAGTTCTTCGGTTCTCAGCTTTCTTTATAGGCCAACTCTCACATCCATATATGACTACTGGAAAAACCATAGCTTTGACTAGATGGACCTTTGTTGGCAAAGTAATGTCTCTGCCTTTTAATATGCTGTCTAAGTTGGTCATAACTTTTCTTGCAGGGAGCAAGTGTCTTCTAATTTCATGGCTGCAGTCACCATTTGCAGTGATTTTGGAGCCCCCAAAAATAAAGACTGTCACTGTTTCCCCATCTATTTGCCATGAAGTGATGAGATCAGATGCCATGATCTTAGTTTTCTGAATGTTGAGTTTTAAGCCAACTTTTTCACTCTCCTTTCACTTTCATCAAGAGGCTCTTTCATTCTTTGCTTTCTGCCATAAGGGTGGTGTCATCTGCATATCTGAGGTTATTGATATTTTTCCTGGCAATCTTGATTCCAGCTTGTGCTTCATCCAGCCCAGTGTTTCTCATGTTGTAGTCTTAGAGATTATAGAAGTGAGGCTTGATGGCTTGGAAATGTTTGGAAAGCCATCCAAACATCCAAACAAAATGATGCCAAGCTTATGGGGACACACGGAGTTCTACCAATTGGCCAGAGTAGAGGAGTCTCAGGTGATCTCTAGCTGAGCTCGAAAACATGCAGGGAATGGACTAAAACACATGTGTCAAGATGGAAGCACTTCTCACTATGCCTTGGACAAACACGTATTTTGTATTTTAGCAGAATTTTCTAGTGAGACTCCAAGAGGACGGCTGCTTCTCACTTACGTTTAAGACAACAGAAGCTGCAGGTGTTACGTGGAAGGAATGGAGAACCAAATACTGATCTGGTATGGATGGTCTGATGCTGAGGTAGAGTTAGTCATCAACCTGGCCACATAATGTCCACTGATGGTCTGGGAACTTTGCATTCCTAATTTCTCATGGATTGGTTTCAGGAGTTTAACTGGCATCAAAATGGCCCCAGCTATAATCCCTCGTATCTGCAAAGCACTTAAAAATTACTGAACATTCAGCTGTGCATTATTCACACAATTATGATGGCACCAGGTCAGATAGATGAGACAGGCGTTTTTTATACCCAATGGGTAAACTACAGTTAAGCATTTGCCTAAAGAAAATAGTGACTTTATGCCAGGCACTGCACCAGGCCCTGAGGATGCATTGTGTTATTTCTTCCTCAGTAACTCCATGAGACAGGAATTTAATCATGGTCTGACAATTGGGAAACTAAAATTGCGGAGAGATTAAGGGAGCCAAAGAAAGTTGCACAGCTGTCTCCAGCAAGTGGCAGATCAGTGGTTGGAATGGAGGTCTGTCTTCTGACTCGAAGTCCTGTGTTATTTCCACCTTCCTCCTTTTATTAAAAAAAAAAGAAAAAAAAAAAAGGAACTCTGTTTTACCTCCAATTGTTTCCAAATGGAAGCATATGTTTGGGCTGGTTGTTGAGTCTGAAATAAATAGCTCCTTTTAGACTGTTGAGACAGCCAAATGCTTTCAATATGCTCCCAAGGTTAGTGATTGGATCTGAATAGAAGCCAGATGTCCTGGATTCCAGAGCTATTTCCTCGTGGTCCGGTTTTCCCTCACCCCCAACCCTCCATGACACAGAGGAAGGGAAGGGGAGGCCAGACTGCTCCCATTTTTCACATAGTTCTTTCTGGAAGAAGGAGGTCAGGGAGCCATCGGGGTTACAGTTGGGCTGGAGCAGGCCGTGGGCTTGGGTTGGGATGCAGACTGGATGAAAAATAGCCAGGAAGAATGTGCAATCGCTCATTCCAGGCCTGTTGCACCCCTCTGCTGCCTGACCTTTCTGTCCTCCTTCATCGCTGACAGCCCGGGCTCAGCTCCCCGTGAGGAGGAAGTGCCCCGCAGTTGGTCTGCTGATTACAAAAACAGGACCATCATAACACTTGTCAGCTCTGCTTCCTCCATGTGCTTTGGCAGATTTTTTTTTTTATACTGATTTCTTGTTTTATTACTGTTTGTCAGACTGAGGAGGCTTTGAAGTTCTTTACAGATCTGACTTTTATCAGAGCATGTAGGAGTTGGGGGGTGGGAAATGGGGTGGATGGGACCCATCAAAATATTCTATTCCACACCCAGCTCACTCACCCCCCTCTCTCTGTCTGAAAAGGTTTTTGACATGGTGTTTCTATACGTGGCCTGCCTTCCGGATGAGAGAGTGACATCTATTGTCGTAATATAGGGAGGAAATTATGATTACTTAATGATAGCATGTCGCAGCTTGTCGCTTCTTTATTTTCCTCTTAAATACTTGCTGTCACAGCACCACACAATTGGCCTTCAATCCTGGGGCTGGTGGGACCTCGTGTGGTACAGGGTGGTGGAAGCATGACTTACAGGAAGCTGGGGGAAATAAGAGGGAATACACAGGTGTTTCTGCTGCCCTGCTTGTGACGTGAGCATCCTGCCTTGGCCAGCGTATACACGTCAAGTGCACCCTTAGTCCCCCAGATTCTAACCGTCTTTTCTTGTCTGGTTGGCTCTGAGAATGTAATCGGCATTGTTCATGGAGACAGGCAGCAAAGGGGGATGGGCCAGGTCTCAGCTGGTTGGGGTCACCCCTGACTTAGCTGTCTGGTGACAATAAAAATCACTTCAATCCCTCTTAATAATCTGATGTGATTCCCTTTGGTTGAAACAACAAAACACTCATTTTGACTTGCTACATCTTCCCCAATCTGGCCCGGATCTACCAAAACCCACCTCTCAACCACCTCCTATCCTCTGCCCCAGTCGTGTACCTTTCTTTGTTTCCTGAAAAGTCAGTTTGAATCAAGAAACATTCCAAAGCTAGGAAAAAGCCAGAAAACGCAGACTTGTGTCTCCATCATGTAAATACATGGGCAAATGTAAAATACATACTACTGTCAAAAGAAAGTTGAAAAAAGTCTGTGTAGTGAACTATTCTTTCTGAAGGCACCAGAAGTCAGTTCTGTCTCCACCTCTTGAGCTGCTTTTATTCCTTATAACCCTGTTCAAATACCACCCACCCCCATCTCCCAGTTTCCAGATCAGCAGGGTCGTTGCCCCTCCCTCGTGACGTCCAGCTGCTCATTTATAGGGTTTCCATTGCATGTTCCTACTTCTTGAATTATAGTTTCCGTTTTCATGTTGGGATCCCTCAGTAAACGGTGAGCTCTTTAAGGCCTGGGCTGCGTTCTTCTTTGTACACTCGGGGCCTAAACTCATGGTAAGAGTCTTACCAGGAGTCTGGTGAGACTGAAATATTATTATATGACACAAGTGTGACCTGACTATCGGTAGGGAGTGATTTCAGGAAGAGTTCCCGATTTTAATAGTAGCAGCTCTTCAACTGTTTACAAAATGCTTTCAAACGCATCCATTCCACTTCATTATAACTCATTAAAGTATGTCATGCAGGCATATTCCCATTTATTGGATGAAGAAACAAATTCAGAGAGGTTAAAGGACCTGTCTGTTGTCACACAGCTTGTGGGTGATGGGGCTGACTCTCCAACTTTACAGGTCATGCTCTTTTTTTGTTGCTTTTAGATTTTTCTTCCAGTTTTATTAATATAATTGACACAGCATTGTATATGTTTAAGGTGTGTAGTATAATGATTTTACCTACACACATCATGAAATGACCACAGATTTAATGAACGTTCATCATCTCATATAGACACAGATTAATTAAATGGAAGAAAATATTTTTCCTTTTGATGAGAATTCTTAGAATTTACTCTCTTTTAACTTCTTTCATATGTGACATACTCGTGTACTCAGTTGTGTTCAACTCTTTGCAACCCCATGAACTGTAATCAGGCAGTTTCCTCTGTCCACTGGATTTTCCAGGCAAGAAGACTGGAGTGGGTTGCCATGCCCTTCTCTAGGAAATCTTGACCCTGAGATCAAACCCACATCTCCTGCGTCTCCTGCATTGGCAGGCAGGTTCTTTACTACTGTACCACCTGGATACAACAGTGTAAATAATTTGTTATTTTGTGTATTACATCCCTAGTACTTACTTATAACTAGAAATCTTTACCTTTTGACTTAAAAGATCATGCTCTTTTATTATGACTTTTGATTTTGGAGTAACTCCAGTCAATTGTTCCATCCCCCCCTCTTTTCTTCTCCCTCCTTTCTCTTTATTCAGTCACTTGTGTAACTGTAAAGCATCTATACACACTGTGTTAGTCTCTGGGGATAAAATAACAAGCCAGACTATTCCTAGTTATGGCACCTACAGAGGTACCAGTTATTTGGAGAACTTGAAATCCTTCTAAACAATACACAGCATGCAGGCTGGTGAATGTTTGGTAACTCCTTGCAAGACTGTTATGCCGGAATGATGATAGTAGGATAAAAAGCTTCCCAGTGCTTTGCAGAGTCCTGAGTACTCTGAGATTTTTCTAAAGCTAATTGAAGGGGGTGGGGTTTAATTCACTTTGTTTAGCTCTTAAGCACTCTTTCCCCTGGTAGTGAATTGCTTAATGGTGGGTGCTTTGATGCTGGCAGGTACTTTCAGTGGAATATGACGGCTGTTGCCCTCTCTTACAACCTGCACTGTTGTGTGGGCTGAAACCAATTAGACCTAAATTAATTAGCAAGAAAATGATGGGCCCACTTGCTGAGCCATTCACAGTACCATGTGAAGAAAGAGGAACAGTGTTTGAAGGATGCTGTGTGCTTCTGCTCAACCCTAATGATTGAAGTAGTTCCGAATATGGAAGTAGATTTAAGGCATTTCTGGATTAAGTGGTCCACTTCTTTTAACCCATGGAAGTCCTTTATTGAAAGGCGAGTTAGAAAACTATTAAGAACTCCTTATGAGTCCTAGGACATTTGATATGCTTTGAGATGAACTTAGAAAATATGTGGGATCATTATGTAATTAAACTTTGTAAGACCCAAAGCAGATGAGGAAATGGATGATAGAAAAATATATAAGGACCAGTGTCCTAAAACACAATGTGAGCTACAGGTGAGAAAGCTTTCTTCTGAAGGACAGACTCAGTTTTCCCTGTTCTTGGTTTCTTTGTTATCTTCTTGGCTGGTACCTCTTCCACTGCTTGCTCCTTAAATCAGAGCATTCCTAGGGCTACAGTCTCAGATAATGGCTCCTCCAGGACCATCTCTTCTCTTCTTCTCCGCTAACGATAAACACCAACACTGCGTGGACCCCCTCCAAGGCTAGACTGCTCTCCAGATGCTCTTCTGAATTCCAGCTGCCCACACTTCTTCTTCTGGCTGTCTCACTAGTATGTCAAACATTTATTTCTAGAACCCAACATCTTCTTCCTTCTCCTGACCAGCCAACTGTTCACGCAAGCTGGAAACCTGAGATTCACTCTCTTCCCCTTCCACTCCCTCATTCCCCTCATCCAGGATATTGAGGAGCTCCATTCATATCTTTGTACACTTCTTTCCAACCCTTGTTCAGACCAGGTTCCTGCTCGCTGCCCCCAGGCCGACTCTTCTGGTCTCCCTTGATGCCTCTCAGTCATCTCTTGAATGGCAGTTTTTCCTAGACTTTTGCTGCCAGGATTCTTCTCTTTGAACATTATGTTGTATCAGAGTGACTTTACCCATTCCAAGGTTTTGGCTACCGTTTTTATGCTCATAGCTCCCAAGTATGTGTTTCCAATTGCAGATTCTCTCCCGAGCTCCAGATCCACATAACCAGTGGCAAGCCAGGGCACATCCCCATGGATATTCCATAGGTGTCTCAAATGCAGTATGTCCTTTAGCAAGTTCATTCTCTTCCTCCCCAAACCTGCTCTCCTACTGGGAACAGCATCCCTGTCTATTCAATCATACAAGTTAGAATTCTAACTGCCATTGTTGGCTCCTAACTCCTTTATTTCCTTTATATGCTTATCCTTATTTCCAAGTACAGTTGCATCTAGAGTTTAAGATGCTCCAGTCTGTCTGCTTCTCTTCCCATTGCTACCATTTTAGTAGAGGGCACCACCGTCTCTGCCCTGAATTACTACAAAAGTCTCTTCTGTGAAGATCTTGCATATATATCATTTTGCAGTCTGTATGCCACATGGCCAGACTGATTTTTTTGAATGCTAATTGGATAATACCATGCTCTGATTTTAAAATGTTCATAGTTCTGCAAAACTCCCAGGGTGAAGTCTAACAGCTTACTTTAGGTTTGCAAAACTCTTTAAGACTTGGCCTCCTAATGAGTTGGTCTCATCTTCTTCTGCTTTACTCTTGGCACTCCATGTTCTTGCAGTATGGAGCTTACTGCTTTTCCAAATGTGCAGTGTTTCCAGTTGTCTCTGGTTGTCTTTGGGCCCTGGTGGCCCAGATGGTAAAGAATCTGCCTTCAGTTCGGGAGGCCTGGGTTCGATCCCTGGGTGGGGAAGATTCCCTGGAGGAGGGCGTGGCAACCCACTCCCGTATTCTTGCCTGGAGAATCACCATGGACACAGGAGCCTGGCGGGCTCCAGTCCATGGGGTCACAAAGTGTCAGACCCCGATTTAGTGACTAAGGACAGCACACAGCACTGGCTGCAGACACTGTCAATGTCTGTTTATCTTTAAGGCTTAGATGACACTTCTTGACACATCAAGAAAACTTCCTGTAGTTACATCTGATATAAATGCCTGTTTTCTCACCTGTCTCCCTCACTAGACTCGAAGCTCTTTGGGTGCAAAGACTTTGTCTTTTTCATTGCTCTGCCTCTAGGTGGAGGTTTCTTCTCTGTGGACAGAGAGGAAATGATATGTTGATAGTCGATGATTTTGAATTTGAATGATGTCCTCTTACATGTTCTCTCAGCCTCAGCCTTTGCTATTGTGCCCTCCATCTGTTCCAGGATGCTTCTTCTGAAATACAAATATGACCATGCTTCTTCTCTTAAATCTTTCAGCGGCTCCCCACTGCTAGGAAGAAGAGATGGGCTGTGCTCTTTCTTATGAGCCCCTGTTGTTTTTGCTACATAGTCTGCATTAACTCAACTTTTATGAGAATTAATTTCTCCTCCATCTCAAACTCTGGGACTGGAGTGAAGTTGACTTCATCCTAGCCGTCAGGGTAAAATATGTGATTCAGGCCTATATGACAACTATAATTAAGCGTCCTCTTGTACCTGGTGACTGGTTTGGGAATGGACATGTGAATCAAATTGGGAGGCATTTTTGGCAAAGGTACTCTTCTCAGATCTTGCTTTCACATGAAGCTCAGGACTGAGGCCACGACGATGGAAGATAAAGCCTATGTATAGAGAAAACTTGAGTCCTTATTATTTAATCCTTGAGCTCAGTGATATCTGAAGACTGCCTTATCCTGTGACTTTAGCTTGTATAGGCCACTATGTTTCCTTGCTTGTTTAAGTCCGATTAAGCCACATTTGTTACTTCATTTATTCATTAAGTGAGTAATCATTGAGTTCTCCAATTGTTTTATGGAGATGCTAGGGATACAGCGGTGAGCAGTAGACAGATAGACAAAGTGTTTTTAAGAGGATATCACAAGATGAATGAATGCCATGACTTTCATAATCTATTTCCTGCCTGTTTCTTCAATTGAAGATTAATTCAGTCCTGACCATGGTGCATCTGAAGTTCTGTGTTCCTTATCACAGTTTTCCTCCATCTCTGAAATCATCAACTTGAACATCCTATTGTTTAACCAGTCTTTTATCCTTACACCTGTTGACACCTCCACCCTTCCCCCCATCAAAACTCCAGTTTTTACAAAAAATTTATTTATATATTTGGCTGCATTGGGTCTTAGTTGCAACATGCGGGATCTAGTTCTCTGACCAGGGATTGAACCCAGGGCTCCCTGCATTGGGAGCACAGAGTCAGCCTCTGGACCACCAGGGAAGTCCTGACCTGCAGTCTTTTATCTCTTTTAGCCAGTTCATCACACACCCATTAGTATCCTGGCTCTGTGTTTCCCTTCAAGACCAGCCTAGATGTGTAGGGCATCACTTTCAATTGCCCAACTTCCTTTGCCATGCTAGTTTCTCTCTGCCCTGCCCTTGGAAAGCCTCAGTGCTGTATCAACATTCCCAGCCACATCTACAGCTCCTATGCCTTCTTTTCAGAGTCTGACTGTTGAAAACACAGACTCGTGAAGATCAGTACCATTGTATATTCTGTATATTAATGATCTCCAGACTCTACTGGCTCTTCATTGTTGCCTGGAATCTTTCTGTGTCTCTAGTCAACAATTTTCTGTATTCCTTTTAGCTATAATTTCAGTTCTTCACTTTTCTATATGAGACCTCTACATAATCATCTAACTTTAACCTTAACTTATTAATTGTTTAATAAAGACATTGAACTTGCCTTGTGGTAAGCACTATGCTGGGTATTACAGTCACACTGAATAAGGTGGACAGTGATTTCAGATGTGGTGAGTGTTATAAGAAGGAAGGAGGTGACAGGGTGCTGAAGTGGTACTTAATCTGGAGACATAACATTTTGGGAGGGAGGTTAAGAAGACTTTACAAAGAAGTGACATTTAGTGGCAAAGGAAACAGTCAATAGGAGCACCTCATGGAAAGTCCCCGTGGTGCCCTACTATCGCTTTAGTCATGTCTGACTCTCTGCAATCCTGCGGACTGTAGTCTACTGTAGGCTCCTCTGTCCATGGGATTTTCTAGGCAAGAATACTGAAGTGGGTTGCCGTTTCCTCCTCCAGGGGATCTTCCAACCCAGGGATCAGACCCGAGTCTCATGTCTCTCCTGCATTAGCAGGCAGGTTCTTTATCACTAGTGCCACCTGGGAAGCCCCTCCTTGAGACGACTTGGTCAGAAGTCCAGTATGGATGGAATGTAGAAGTCAAGGAGAATATGGCAGAGATGGAGAAGGCCACTCCTTCATTCAGTTACTGATTGCAGTTTTCCTTCAAACATCTATCACAAGCTCACAATGTACCCGGCACCCTTTTCTATTCCAGGGATCTGAGAGTTACAGTGGGTACTGTCAAGAGTTATAGTGGATGCTCCTGTTCCCTTGAACCTACTATTTCTAAGACCCTGTGTCCTAACGTCTGCTTTCCTCTTCTGTATGTGGTGTTTTACCCCAGGGCTCTCTTTGGCTGCTGGAGCAATTCTACCAAACATCTAGAAGTGTTGGGAAATTAAAGCCCTTCTTCCCCAGCCCCCAGCATTACTCCTGTAGTGACCTAGCAGTGGTTCCCAACCTTTTTGCACCAGGGACTGTTTTCATGAAAGACAATTTTTCCATGAATGGGTTGTGGGGGATGGTTTGGGATGATTCAAGTGTATTACATTTATTATGCACTTTATGTCTATTATTATTGCATCAGTTCCACCTCAGATCATCAGGCATTAGATCCTGGAGGTTGGGGACCCCTAAGTGTAGGAGATAGATAGATAATGGAAATCCCAACCCTTTTGCCCCCACATGGGAAACCTCTGTGTCTTCCACACTGGCTGACAAACATTCCAGTTGGGATTACACACCAGTTGCTCACAGTGGTAACTGGTCTGAACACCCATTCCTTACTGTCTTCCTGATGTTTCCTTGAATCACCTCCCACATTAACTCCTTGCACGCGTATCCCAGTATCAGGGTCTGCCCTTGAGAAATCCAAATGAAGACAGCGGGAAACAAGATAAATGGGCTTTCTGCCTTCAAGACACTGATATCCTATCAACAAATACAAAGGAGACAAAAAATAAACAAGGTATTTTTAGCTAGCACTAATGTGATGAGTAGTAGAATAGAAAGTGACTAGTGCAGCAGGAAGACAGGCAGAAAGGGTGGGCCACATAGGTTGGGTGTTCAGGGCAGACGAGGGGGGTGAGGCTCTGCATTCTTCTCGTCACTTTTTCCTGCATAGCAGTTCTGTGCCGGATCTTCCTTCTTGAAGCTGTCCTCATGCCGTGCTCCAGTGCGACTCCTCTCCTCTGGTTTTTCTTTCATCCTTTCTGGTGGTGACACTGAAATCCCCTCCATGAACTTTTTATCTTCATCCGCCTAAAATTCTAAGCATCATGTTTTCCCAGGGGCTTTTCTGGTCCTTCCTTCATTCTCTCTGATGGCTTCAGCCAGCTCTGCTTGGTGCTGAATCTCAAATTTATATCCATCGTGGACCCCTTTCTTGAATTCCAAGTCCAGATGTCCAACTGTTTGTTGCATATCTCTTCTTAGATGTTTCACAGACACCCTAAACTAAAAATTTCCAAATCCAGCTTAATCTTTTCTCTCCCGAAACTAGTTTTCAACTTAAATTCCTTACTTCAGAGAATAACACATCCGTTAGTCAGTACTTTTTAAAAAGAAATTCCCTTTTAACTTTTGTCCCCTCATTTCCATTTTCATCTCTGATTCATGTCCAGGATGTCATTAAAAGTGCTTTTCTGGATTACTACAACAGCTTGGAAACAAACCTCTCCATCCCCCTCCAATCCAGACTCTAGATGGCAGCCTGAATAGTAGTTTAGAAGTTCAGATTTGCCCATGTCACCATTACGCTTAAAAGTATTCATGGTCTCTCTTCAACTTGGATACAGTTCAGAGTCCTTCACATCACAATCAAGATGTTGTATGACACACTGCTATGTTTAACATGGATAACTAACAAGGACCTACTGGATAGCATATGAAACTCTTCTCAATGTTATGTGCCAGCCTGGATGGGAGGGGAGTTTGGGGGGAGAAAAGGTACATGTATATGTGTGGCTGAGTCCCTTCACTGTTCACCTGAAACTATCATAACAGTGTTAATTGGCTGTACTCCAACAGAAAATAAAAGGTTCAAAAAAAAAAGGGAAAAGAAAAATTAAAAAAAAAAGCTGTAAGAGTTTGTTTTTACCTCCATTTTCAGTCTCTTGAGCTGCTTTCTGCTCTCACCCTTTTTGTACCTCTGTGTCATTCTGTATGCCGCTTGCTCCCGCGCTTTGATGCCTGGTTTATTAAGTCTTGTTGCCTGGCATATTCTGCAGATTCAGCTGAAGCATCACCACTTCTAGTAAAGATGTCTTGACCATCCAAAAGCAGAGGCTCATTCCCTCTGAACTCCTTCAACTCCCTCCCCGTGGGGTTATCTATGTATCTGTATCCATAGTGCATTGTCATAGTTTGTGCTTTGCTTATTTCTGTCACCAACTCCAAGCTCCCTAAAAGCAGGTAATTGGTTATTTATGTCTCTCAGTGCCCAATACATGTAGATGTTCAGTCAACCTTTGTCACATGAATTAACAGTGTAGCTTACTCTGTGTGTAGGTCTAGGATAACATCTGACCTAGCCTTGACCATTTTCCCTAAATCATATTATGAAGAATTCTATTTGACATAGAAATGTAAATTGTTTATAAAGATCACTCACCCTGTTCCTTAAGCCACCTAGACCTTTGTCTGCTCTGTGACAGAATGCTTCAAGAACAAAGATACCTTCACATTAGCTAGACCGTTTCCTGCATTTGCCGTAATTTATTACAGAGGGAGCTGTGGTTTCATCTCTGAATTCCTGTTACTTTTGTTCCATTTCTGTGCTTAGCCTTAGACAACAGAATGGAGAGGATGAGTTATTCAGTAATGCTTAGCTATGTTATTTCTGAAATATGCTTTTATTCTCCCTATCTCAAACCAGTCGTTGTAGGTGACCCATGAAACACAAATTGAAAAAATTAAAGCAGATTTGATCATTTCCATTAAGCTTCTTATTTCGTTTAGATCTGTGTTGGCAAGGTCTCTCACGATTTTTCCCTACTGTCATACAAAGCATTGGCTTTCTGTTCTGTCAGTCCTTTATTTAAGCACTTACTATGTTCAGAGTACAATTATAAGCACTTTGTGGGTGGGGAGAAAGTGGGTTGAATTGGAAGAATGGGATTGACATATATACACTATTGGTACTGTGTATGAAATAACCCGTGAGAACCTCCTGTATGTATAGCACTGAACTGTACGCAGTGCTCTGTGGTGACCTGAGTGGGGAAAAATCCAAAAGACGAAACATATGCATATATTTTGAAATATAAATACATGAAACATATGTATATATCTTGAAATATAAATACATGAAATACATGTATATACATGAAATATATGTATAGTTGACTCTCTGCAGTAGAAACACAACATTGTAAAGTAACTATACTCCAATAAAAATTAACTAAAAAATACTGTAGAAAAACATATGGAAGAGAAACTCCACAAACTGTCAAGAATTGGTGGTTAGGGCATATGGGAGAGTTTGGAGTATATTGTTCTAGACTTGAATATAGATTTATCCATTTATAGATCTGAGTATATGCTCATATATCTGGATAGACAGTTTTTTTTTTAAATTAAAATGAGATGAAAAAAAGCCATGTGAGTATCACTTTGAATACATCTAGGCATAGTTTTAAGTATACATAAAATATGCTCTCTCTTTTTTTTTGTTTTTCAACAGATGAATTACATTTGTCTTTCTACTAAAACAAAACAAAAGAAAGTACAGTTATAAGCACTTTGTATCTATTTCTTAATCTGTCCAGCAACCCTATGAAGGATTAATATGTGGAAACATGATATGATGGTCATACCCAAGAGAAGGTATGAGAACTTTGGGAAACTGATAGTATAATTGTGCTATATTGCTTTCAACATTGAGATTGTGGGGGAAGGGGACCACGAGAATGATGGGTGAAGATATAGTTAAATAGAGGCTTTGTCTTATGATCCTTATATCCCATGTTTAAAAGAGTCTGGGCTTTATCCCAAAAGTAAGGGGTGTCATTGGTGGTGACCTTACTACATGTGTTCTTTATATATAAAGAGTTCTGGCTGTAGAATGGAGAATGGACAGAAAGATTATAAAAGCAGAGGAAGAGAGACCAGTTAGGATAATCCAGTAATCTAAGTAACTTCAAAAGAAAAGTGCTTGGGAATTCATTCTGTTGCCATGGTTTAATTTGGAAAAGCTGAATTTGGGGAATTGAGAGATTCATGTGGACATGTTTACCCGGTGGTTGAGATATAGGCTCTGGACCTTAGATCTGGGCTCCAGATACATATTTTAGAGTTATCATCACAAAAAGAACAGGTTTGTTTCACTCCGTCACACTCAGTAGAAAGCTAGGGAAAAAGGATGGCTTCTCTGGTCCCTGGTTTCTCAAATTGACTTCTTGGGCCTTAAACTCAGGATTGCCTGGGGGCGCAAGGGCGTATCTGTGTCTTGGTCAACCATTTTTGGGCTGAAATCAGTGTCTTAAATGTGGCTGTTAACCCAGGGGAATACTGAAATTGAATGTTACTTCTCTTTCTTGAAGCAACAGAATCCAACTCTAAGGGGTTATTTCACATGTGAAAAGTAGCCATGAAATTAAAAGATGCTTGCTCCTTGGAAAGAAAGCTATGACAAACCTAGACAGTGTATTAAAAAGCAGAGACATCACTTTGCTGACAAAGATCCGTGTAGTCAAAGCTATAGTTTTTCCAGTAGTTACGTATGGATGTGAGAGTTGGACCATAAAGAAGGCTGAGTGCCGAAGTATTGATGCTTTTGAACTGTGGTGCTGGAGAAGACTCTTGAGAGACCCTTGGACTGCAAGGAAATCAAACCAGTCAGTCCTAAAGGAAATCAACCCTGAATATTCATCGAAAGGATTGATGCTGAAGCTATAATACTTTGGCCACCTGATGTGAAGAGACCACTCATTGGAAAAGACCCTCATGTTGGAAAAGACTGAAGACAAAAGAAGGGAGTGGCAGAGGATGAAATGGTTAGATAGTATCACCAACTCAATGGATGTGAATTTGAGCAAACTCTGGGAGAGAGTGGAGGACAGAGGAGCCTGGCGTGCTGCAGTCCATGGGGGTCACAAAGAGTCAGATACAACTTACCGACTGAACAATAACAACACACAGAAGGGAACTGATGTTAGGTGATTGTCCTGCCTGATTTTTAAGGTATCGAGCATGCCTCTTAACTACCAGCAACCTCAGCCACGAGGTAGACTGATTTTTCCCCTGCTTCTTTCTGTTACTACCTATAATCCTCCAAGCTAGATCTGTAATATTGTGCTGTGCCTTAGATGTCAAAATACTTGTGTAACTGCCACAAGTGATTCTGCTGTGAGGATTTCCTAGCTTACTGTGTCTAACTCCATCAATAACAGAGTGACACAGGAACACAGTCAGACCTCCACTCTGACGTGATTTCAAGCTCAGAAAAAGGCCCTGTGACTGCCAGGTCAGTGTACAAGTGCAAATCTGTGTGTTCCAACCCAGCACAACTGGACAGAGGCACTCTAGTTGGGTCTAGGCCTTCTCCACGTCCTAAGTCCCACAAAAGAACTACTGGTGGATGAAAATATCCACTAAGGCTTCAGGGTTTCCTGGTGGTTCAGAGCTTGTCATAGGAAGACACACCATGTTATAATCACAACCACTCCCGTTTCCTGGGGGTCTGTCATTTGCTTCATCCTGTGCTTATGGTGCTTTACATGTATGACTTCTTATACTCACCACGGTTTAGCGGGAAGAGTACTGTTATTTTTATCTTCACATATTTTTTCTTAATATACTAGGGCTTCCCAGGTGGCACTGTTGATCCCCTCGAGGAGGATATGACAACCCACTCTAATATTCTTGTCTGGAAAATCCCATGGACAGAGGAATCTGGAGGTCTACAATCCATAGGGTTGCAAAGAGTCAGACGTGACTGAAGCAACGTAGCATATTAGGTGAAGAAATGGAATCTTAGGCAATTTGAATAAATTGCCCAGGCGAATAAAATGGCACAGCCCTAATTTAAAATCATTTTCATCTGCTTCCAAAATGAACAGTGTTTCTCATGTACACGTTCACAGTGTTTATAATGAAGGACAAAGCTGAGACAGTACAAGACTTTCTGGAGCTTCAGCATGAGCTGTGGTATCTGTGGGAACTTCAGCATTAATTCTGCCATACCAGGATTGCATATATATTCTTTATTTCAAACCAGCATTTGTTATCCAGTGTTCACCATGCCAGACACTGTGCTACTTAAGGAAGATGTGTCTAATACCTTCAAGGAGCTCATTTTCTCATGGGATAAATGAACAAGATATATTCTCTCAGGACACAAGAAAGCAGTTTGCTATGGGGACTTGATGAAGAACTGTAATATTCTCTTGATTGTGTCATCTGTCTTTCCCTGTTCTACATTGACTGTGGGCCTTCAGCTGCATGCAGGCGGTCTTGGAACACTAATGCAGAACTGCTTAGATGCAGTCTGTTGGTCTACACGATTTCCCATCTCAGCCACTATTATTTCCCTTCCCTGTCTGTCTTCCTCCATTCATGATAAAATAAAAATGAGGGTCACATAGCAAACCCTACAACAGTCATTATTTATTATCTAGAGGCTGAGGAAGGGGTCTAAGGCTCTGTCATTTCCCAGATGCTCAAGACTTGTCTTTGCGCCACTGGCCTCTTGGGGTCAGGCCCCTCTTGAGTGTCAGAACTGAACCTTTCAGGGCAGCCTGACTTCTTTGCCATCAAGTGCCACCCCTCCTTTGCAATAACCACAGGCCAGCAAGATGCTGTTCAGCAGAATGAAACTGGACTTCTCTCTGTTTCCACCGGGACTTCCCGTTCCCTGAGACCTTGACCTTTGCTCCTACGCACAGCTACACTGATGGCCCTTGTGTTGTAAAGTCTTCTCCTTCTGTGTCCTGTGCACCCCACCCCCATCTGTGTACCCTCTAATGTTGCCTCTCAGACTGGATTTGATTGACACCATAGTGTCTGGATATCAGTCATAGGCAAATACCTGATTTTGATCTCCTTTTGCTTGTCTTTCATTGCTGTGGCTGGGTCTTATGTCAGTTCAGTCTTCCTAAATGTTGCTGTCTTTGTTCTCAGTGCCATAGTGAATATTTTAAATACTTGGACCTGTCTTCTGATCCCAGCCTGCATCTTAGCCTTGTCATATGTGCATGCCTGATCAATCATGTCCCACTCTTTGCAACCCCAAGGACTGAGCCCTCCAGGCTCGTCTGTTCTTGGGATTTTCCAGGTAAGAATACTGGAGTGGGTTGCCATTTCCTCCTCCAGGGAATCTTCCCAACCCAGGGATCAAACTCTCATCCCCTCCTTCTACATCAGCAGATGGATTCTGTACCATTGAGCAACCCAGGGAAGCCCTTATCTTATCCCTAAATCTATTATATAGCACTACTGTACAGCATTTGGGCCAATCTGGACTGCTCTCTGCTCAATGCATTCTTTTCTCTGTGTAAGCTACTTTACACCCCAGATATGCTTCATTTATTTTTCAAACTCTTTCATTTGCCTGGCTAGCTCCTACTCATGCTTTAAGACCCAGTCAAAGCTTTTCATTATTGAGTCCCTTGCCCTTTGCAAAGGCTGAAATAATAACCCCCATTTTTATAAGAAGTATGGAACTTGCATGTAGCACCTTACTAACACCGAATGGCAAATTATTTCTTGACATATTTATCATCGATTTGTGAGTGTTGTGAGGTCAGAAGTCTCTCCTCTTTCATCTGTTTATTCCAAATACCCAAGCACAATGACTGGCATGACAATAGACATCCTATTATTGTTTCTTGAATAGATAAACAGATTAGTGTTTGCTCTACTTGCTGTGTTTTGAAAACATCCCACAGTGGCTGTGAGACAACACTGAAGGTGTCACCAAGACATCATTTTCTGGTGGAAAGAAAGTGAAAGTGAAGTCGCTCAGTCGTGTCCAACTCTTTGTGACCCCATGGACTGTAGCCTATCAGGCTCCTCCGTCCATGGGATTTTCCAGGCAAGAGTACTGTGTGGGTTGCTATTTCCTTCTCTAGGTGATCTTCCTGACCCAGGGATTGAACCTGGATCTCCTGCATTGTAGGCAGATGCTTTACCCCCTGAGCCACCAACTCTTACAAAGGATCTTGTTGTTTAGTCACCAAGTCCTGTTCGACTCTGTGACCTCATGGACTCCAGCATGCCAGGCTCCTCTGTCCTCTACTATCTCCCGGAGTTTGCTCAGAGTCATGTTTGTTAGAGTCAGTGATGCCATCCAACCATCTCATCCTCTGCCACCCCATTCTCCTTTTGCCTTCAGTCTTTCCCAGCATCAGGGTCTTTTCCAGTGAGTCAGCTGTTCGTGTCAGGTGGCCAGAGTATTGGTGCTTCAGCATCAGACCTTCCAGTGAATATTCAGGGTTGATTTCCTTTAGCATTGACTGGTTTGATCTCCTTGCAGTCCAAGGGACTCTCAAGAGTCCTCTCCAGCACCACAATTAGAAAGCATCAATTCTTCAGCATTCAACCTTCTTTATGGCCCAGCTCTCACATCCGTACATGACTACTGGGAAAAAACATAGCTTTGACTGTATGGACCTTTGTTGGCAAAGTGAATTCTCTGCTTTTTAATACACTGTTTGTCATAGCTTACCAGGCAGAGAAGTGAAGAAGGTCATTCAGACTAGAGGAAACAGCACAGCATTTGGGCCAATCTGGACTGCTCTCTGCTCTCAATGCATTCTTGTTTCTGTGTAAGCTACTTTACACCCCAGATATGCTTCATTTATTTTTCTTTTTCAAACTCTTTCATTTGCCTGGCTAGCTCCTAGCTTAGTGTGTATTGGAGAATGGGGAGATTGTAAGACATGACAGGTAGTCATGTCTGGATTCTAAAGAGCCGTGTCTGCTTTACTAAGGAGTTCAGGCCTTACTCTGTAGTCAGGGGAGGAGCCATTGGCCATTTAAGGTCCGTAAGTGATGGAGTGATGTGGTTGCATTCAAGTGGTCCGTAACTCTGACGCTCCTTTTGATATATATTTTCTGTTTATTTATTTGGCTATGCTGGGTTGTAGTTGCAGCTCGCAGGGTCTTTGGTTGCAGCATGTGGGATCTAGTTCTCTAGTAAGGGATCGAACTTGGCCCCACCCCCCGCCCTGCGTTGGGAGTATGGAGTCTTAGTCACTGGACCACCAGGGAAGTCTCTTTTGATATATTTTTAAAGATGCCGTGCATAGGTTTTCTGGAAAGCGATCCTTTCATCCTGCCTGCTGGCTGAGGGAGAGCCAAGTGCAGGCATTTTGTCCTCTTCCAGAGGCACACCTACCGCTGGAGGTCACTATTGCACCATAGATGCGCATGCACGATGCCGCGCTGCCCTTTGGCTTCTGCAGAGGGTGAATTCAACATGCTCTGGGCAGGTTGGAAATTCCCTAGGGCAGACATCTTTCTGTCTCCACTGGTGACTGGCCTGGTGACCTGAGAAATGTGGGTGAGGAAGAGCTGTGTCTGAGGCAAATGGGAGAGAGAGTCTGGACGACCTAGTGTGAGGAGGGCATATGCAGTCATCAGAGACGGGGAATTTGGTGCGGTCTGGACCTCATTGTCCTGCGTCTGGTGTGGGAGAGGCTGGATACCCCTTTGGGTCAAGGCGACTCTTCTGCTGCTGCTTTCTGAAAGTTTGAATCTGGTTGAGGCTGGGTAAGGTTGTTATTGTCCTGTGGATCCATGGAGGTCAGGGGACACAACGTGAGTTGGCATCTCAGACTCCATCCTGGCGGTCATCTGGGGACTGAAGGAGGCCTTCCTTGTCCTGCTTGGCTGTGCCAACAGAGATGCCGGGTGCAGGGGGAAGTGGACACTGAGCCCCACCCCTTAAACATACCCACTGGCTTCAGGGCCAGGTGTCAATGAGGCATCCAGCAGCCACAGAGACGGGAAGGAACTGCTGTTTCTCGTGAGAAACTCTGTGCCAGGTCTTTGTATCTGTTTCCTCAGTTCTCATCATAAGTGTGTGCAGCGGATATTATTCTGCCCATTTATTTTTTTATTTTTTATTTTTTTTCCATTTATTTTTATTAGTTGGAGGCTAATTACTTTACATCATTACAGTAGTTTTTGTCATACATTGAAATGAATTAGCCATGGATTTACATGTATTCCCCATCCCAGTCCCCCCTCCCACCTCCCTCTCCACCCGATCCCTCTGGGTCTTCCCAGTGCACCAGGCCCGAGCACTTGTCTCATGCACCCAACCTGGGCTGGTGATCTGTTTCACCCTAGATAATATACATGTTTCAATGCTGTTCTCTTGAAACATCCCACCCTCGCCTTCTCCCAGAGTCCACAAGTCTGTTCTATACATCTGAGTCTCTTTTTCTGTTTTGCATATAGGGTTATCATTACCATCTTTCTAAAGTCCATATATATGTGTTAGTATACTGTAATGGTCTTTATCTTTCTGGCTTACTTCGCTCTGTATAATGGGCTCCAGTTTCATCCATCTCATTAGAACTGATTCAAATGAATTCTTTTTAATGGCTGAGTAATATTCCATGGTGTATATGTACCACAGCTTCCTCATCCATTCGTCTGCTGATGGGCATCTAGGTTGCTTCCATGTCCTGGCTATTATAAACAGTGCTGCGATGAACATTGGGGTGCACGTGTCTCTTTCAGATCTGGTTTCCTTGGTGTGTATGCCCAGAAGTGGGATTGCTGGGTCATATTATTCTGCCCATTTATTATTTGATGCGTGGGATTTGAGCCGACCTTCAAATCCCTGTCTCTTGAAAAACAAAGAGCACAGTTGGTAAGATGATTACTCATGGGCATCTTCTAAAAATTTATCCAAGCTTGAAATTTTAGTTGTGTCCCATAGGAAAACAGAGACTGGCCGTAGGGTGTGGCAGTAGCTCACTTCAGCATTGGTTGAGAGTAACGTCTGGTAGAAGCTGAGTAACTTTCTAATAAGCCATTCTTTGTTTATAACTTGATGTAGACAGAAGCACTTAACTAATCTGATTCTTAGAATAAATATGTTATCCCCATTTTTTTAGATGGATTTGAGCATCTAAGGATTTGCTGAAGAAACTGTAGTTCATTAGTGAGGTGGGGTTCAAATTCAGGTCTTTTTTTATTCCCCATGCAGTACTCATTATATGACACTGGAATTACACACCTGGGTAGGTCTTGGATGATGGAAAGATGTTGCATGATAGCTTGGTTAACAATAGAAGTCACGGGTCGTGCAGCATAATATTTTCAGAGCTGAGGGAATTTCAACCCAGAAAGGTTAACCTCTGGAGAGAAAAATCTTGTCTTCCGAAGTTCAGGTTCCCAGATTTAGTCAATAAAAATAGAGGATGCCTGGTATGGATGGGATATGCTTATCCTAAATTATTCACTGTTTATCAAAGTGAAAGAAAACTTAAAGTGTCAGTCGCTCAATCATGTCCAACTCTTAATGACCACATGGACCGTAGCCCACTAGTCTTCTCTGTCTGTGGGATTCTCCAGGCAAGATTCCTGAAGTGGATAGCCATTCCCTTCTCCAGGGGATCTTCTGACCCAAGGATTGAACCTAGGTCTTCTTGCATTGAAGGCAGATTCTTTACCATCTGAGCCACCAGGGATATACTTAGCCTAAATTATTCACTGTTTATCTGAAATTCAAATTTAACTGGACCTCCTGTGTTTTATCTGGCAACCCTGTCCTGAATCCAAAGAGCGAGTTGTTGTTCTTTTGGACCTTTTTTAATTTTGGAAATAAAAATGCTTTGAAAAGAGCACCCTAGAAAATTAGAATGACTTTCTGTGGCTTTATCTTGGCTTTGCTAACCCCAGCCTCCCTGAGCTGTGCTTGCCGCATGACGTCGCCTAACGGGTTCATGGTAAAGAGCATCCTTAGAAAAAACAATTGCAAAGCAGTTTTAAAATACAAAGGGCTGCAGGACAATTATGAGAGAAACCAGCCCAGTTAATCATACCAACTACTCAAGGGAAACCAGATCATGGAAAGAAATCCCCAAGGAGCATCGGTTAGAATACCCTTCCGATGTACACCTTTAATCAAGATTCAAAAGGAAGACAGCCAGTTCCCTTTGGAAAGTTTTATGTAATGAAATCAACCCTGCTTTGTACTCCCAGACTAATTATTGGATTTATTCTTCTTACTCAATTTATTGCTAGGTATTTGGACATTTTTCATTAATATTCTTTATTTTACTCAAGAATATATATATATATATGAATAGTAATAATTATCTGACCTGACCTGGTATGAGAATGATTTTAGAGCTAATATTAAAGACTAAAATATTAAGGGAGTTTTGTGCTTCTTAAATATATTTATATTTAACTATAAAGAGACTTTTCGGATCTATTGTGTGTATCATTGTGGGTCTAAGATTTGTAATAGTAAAGCTGTGTGCCTATATGGTGACTGTCATCCTGGAAAGGAAAAGTTGTTGGTTTTTAAAGCCTCTTGGTGATAAGGTGGACAATAATGCATGTATGTTTCACCTAACGCAGCATAAGCATTGGCAAGTTTCTTTGTTTCTACATCAGAGTCTTCCGCCTTGCACCGTCTTTTCCATTCACTCACACTTTGTGCTTCCCTCTCATGACTCATTATTTCCACGGATATTTATTGGGTGCCATCTAAGAGGCACACTTGGTGCGAGGAACTAGGGGAGCAGCTGGAAGCCACAGTGCTGTCCTCAATGTGCTCCCAGGCTTCAGGAGGGGAAGGACCTGTAAACAATGAAGCAGATGAAATGTGAAAGCACAGAGGAGCAGGCATTCATTCTGCCTGGGGTAGAAAGGAGCAGACACCTCCGTGCAAGCCAGAGAACAGTATTTACAAGACAGAGACTTGTGGAAGGATGTAACATATTTTGTGAATGACAAGCTTATGGTGGAGGGAAGGAAGAAGAGACTGGGTAGATGGTTGAGATTCATGGCAAAATGGTCTTTGTTTCATGTACAAAGGGATTTGGATTTAATGGGAAGTCATTGGAAATCTTTAGGAGAGTGACATAAGCAGGTTTTAGAGGAGAGGAACTGAGGGGGAGGAGTCTAGGATAAATGAAGGTGGGGTGAGGGGAAGGCAGTAAAGGGGGCCACTTAGGATGCCACTGTTATCCAAAGGCGTGATAAGGGGGGATGTAAAGCTTGGGCTTGTGGGGGGAGGAAGAGGGGGAAAGACCACCAGACTCCTTCTGGTTGTATTCCTTTAAAAAATTTATTATTTTTTAATTGGAATATAATTGCTTTACAATGTTGTGTTTCTGCTGTAAGCAGCATGGATCAGCTATATGTGTGTGTGTATCTGTATCCCCTCCCTCCTGAGCATCACTCCCCATCCCCTATGTCATCGCAGAGCACCAAGCTGAGTTCCCGGTGCTATGGAGCAGCTTCCCACTAGTTATCTATTTTACACATGGTAGTGTACCTATGGGCTTCCCAGGGGGCACAGTGGTAAAGCATCTGCCTGCCAGTGCAGGAGACGCAAGGGACACAGGTTCAATCCCTGGGTCAGGAAAACCCATCCTCTGGAGTAGGAAATGGCAGCCTGTTTCGGTGTTCTTGCCTGGGAAATCCCTGGGAGCCTGGTGGGCTACCATCAATGGGGTCACAGAGCAGACATGACTGACCACATACACACAGTGTACATGTGTTAACACGACTCTGTCAGTTCACCTCCCCTCCCCTCCCCTCTTGGTGCACAAGTCCGTTCTCTACATCTGCACCTCTATTCCTGCCCTGCTAATAGGTTCATTAGTACAATTTTCTAGATTCTGTGTATATATATATGTTATGTATTCCTTTTTTATTTTTTGATTTTTCGCCTCTGCAAGTCCTGCAAAACTCAAAGTATCAATAGTAATTGAGTAGATGGTACAGTTCAGTTCAGTCACTCAGTCGTGTCCGACTCTTTGCGACCCCATGGACTGCAGCACGCCAGGCCTCCCTGTCTATCACCAACTCCCAGAGTTTACTCAAACTCATGTCCATTGAGTCGGTGATGCCATCGAACCATCTCATCCTCTCTCATTCCCTTCTCCTCCTGCCTTCAATCTTTCCCATCATTTGGGTCTTTTCAATTGAGTCAGTTCTTCGCCATCAGATGGCTAAAGTGTTGGAGTTTCAGCTTCAGCATCAGTCCTTCCAATGAATATTCAGGACTGATTTTCTTTAGGATGGACTGGTTGGATCTCCTTGCAGTCCAAGGAATCTCAAGAGTCTTTTCCAACACCACAGTTCAAAAGCATCAATTCTTCGGCACTCAGCTTTCTTTATAGGCCAACTCTCACATCCATACATGACTACTGGAAAAACCATAGCTTTGACTAGACAGACCTTTGTTGGCAAAGTAATGTCTCTGCTTTTTAATATACTGTCTAGGTTGGTCATAACTTTTCTTCCAAGGAATAAGAGTCTTTTAATTTCATGGCTGCAGTCACCATCTGCAGTGACTTTGGAACCCCCCAAAATGAAGTCTGTCACTGTTTCCATTGTTTCCCCATATGTTTGAGGTGATGGGACCAGATGCTATGATCTTAGTTTTCTGAATGTTGAGTTTTAAGCCAACTTTTTCACTCTCCTCTTTCACTTTCATCAAGAGGCTCTTTAGTTCTTTGCTTTCTGCCATAAGGGTGGTTTCATCTGCGTACCTGAGTTGTTGATATTTGTCCCAGCAATCTTGATTCCAGCTTGTGCTTCATCCAGCACAGTGTTTCTCATGATGTACTCTGCATAGAAGTTAAATAAGCAGGGTGACAATATACAGCCTTGATGTACTCCTTTCCCGATTTGGAACCAGTCTATTGTTCCATGTCCAGTTCTAATTATTGCTCCTTGACCTGCATACAAATTTCTCAACAGGCAGGTCAGATGGTCTGGTATTCCCATCTCTTGAATAATTTTCCACAGTTTGTTGTGATCCACCGAGTCAAAGGCTTTGGCATAGTCAATAAAGCAGAAGTAGATGTTTTTCTGAAACTCTCTTGCTTTTTCGATGATTCAGCGCATGTTGGCGATTTGATCTCTGGTTCCTCTGCCTTTTCTAAATCCAACTTGAACATTTGGAAGTTCACGTTTCACATACTGGTGAAGCCTGGCTTGGAGAATTTTGAGCATTACTTTACTAGTGTGTGCGATTGTGCAATTGTGCAGTAGTTTCAACATTCTTTGGCATTGCCTTTCTTTGGGGTTGGAATGAAAACTGGCCTTTTCCAGTCCTGTGGCCACTGCTGAGTATTCCAAATTTGCTGGCATATTGAGTACAGCACTTTCACAGCATCATCTTTCAGGATTTGAAATAGCTCAACTGGAATTCCATCACATCCACTAGCTTTTTTCATAGTGATGCTTCCTAAGGCCCACTTGATTTCACATTCTAGGATGTCTGGCTGTAGGTGAGTGATCATACCATCATGATTATCGTGACATCTGGCTTGGAACAGTTAAGTGAGCAAGAATTCAGTTTTAATTATGTTAAGCCACTGAGATTTAGGAAACTCTTTTTTACAGCAGCTATTACCCTGTTATCACACACCTGCTAAAACAGCATACAAAGCCATTTATTTTGAAAGAAGGGACCTCAAACCAATGTGTTATCACTGAAAACTCCTCATATAGTGAGGAGTACAAGTGTGCTCTAATTAGAGGAGGTTCCAATTAGAGGCCAGAGTTAGAAAAGGTCTGTAGAGAGCTCACAAAAAATGCAGTCATAAAAATATTTCTGGAAATGTTAGTCCAAGCCCAGCTTTTCAATAACTTTTATTAATGGCTCAAAGATAGAAACCTTGATTAAATTTGCAGATGCCAGGGAATTGAAAGGAATAGTAAATGCACAGACTAAAAAAAAATCAAACTCCAAATGGATATCTAAAATATTCAGAGATTGTCTAAATCTAATAAGATGCAATTTAATAAGGATGCATGTAAAGTTCTGTTCTACAATTGGATCCAAAAAAGCAATGCAGAGTTACAGAGTGGGGAAAATCTTAATTTGCTTATATGAGGAGTTTTGAATGATAACAAATCAGTTTGAGGTCCCTTCTTTCAATATAAATGGTTTTGTGTGCTGTTTTAGCAGGTGTGTGATAGTATGGTAATAACTCCTACAAAATAGTTTCCTAAATCTCAGTGGTTTGATGTAATTAAAATTGCATTCTTGCTCACTTAACTGTCCCAAGTCATATGTCACACATCTTGCGTGTTTTCTTCCACACGGAAACCCAGATCCTGGGCTCATTCCATGTGGAGCCCCAGCGAGTCTCTAAGCTATGGTGTCACTGTTATTTACATCCAACTTGAGAAAGAAGAAAGAGTGGACAAAGGACCTCTGTTTCAAACAAACCTTGGCCCAAAGATATTCCATGCCATGTCCTCTCACATTTCATTATTGAGGGAGACTAGGAAATATATTAAGGAGACTAGGAAATATATGAATAGTTCTTGGATGGCAAACTTCTTTCCAGAAACAAATCTATATTATGAAAGTAGAAGGCCCATGTTGCTGACTTGTTTACCATCCATCCATTCCTTAGGCCATCCAGACTTGAGATGATAGCCCCAGCTTTGGCCAGTCCCCTGTTGGTGGGTTAGTATCAATTCAGAGCATTCCATTTTAGAAGGAAAAATTGGCAAAAAAAAAAAAATATATATATATATATATAATACACACACACACACACACACACACACACACACTTGGAAGCAATGGAACAGAAGAGACAGTAGAAAGATCTGTGAATGTTTACTCTAGACAAGAGAAGGCCCTGTGGGACTCAATGGCTATCTCTAGCTATTGGAAATCATCTTTAAATGTTCGAGTTCCCTGGGGTTCTATTTTATGCTTCTTCTTTCTCAGATTATGTTTTCTGTACCTGGATGATCCCACATATTCTTAAGCTCATTATTCACTGAGATGCTGGGTTTATTTCTCCAAGCTCATTTTTGCCTCTGAGCCGCTAACTTGTATCCAATTACTCTCCATTCATCTTAACTGACATTTTAAAGTTACATCAAACAAATCCAGTCTCAACTCATTGGTACTTGGTGTACCAACAATTGGCAGTACCAACAGTCACGTAATTCCTCATGTTAGAAGCCAGAGAGTATGAACTGTCACATTTCCTTTATCATTTGCATCAAATGAGTTATCCAGGACTGTTGATTTTATTTCATAAATATTCCTTAAAGGTATATATGTATTAGTACAGGTTGAACTCAGGTTTTTGATTTTTTTTCACCTGGATAACAAATAGTCTCACTTCTTCAACCCTTGTTTCTCTACACTGCCTCTAGAGTAACCTAATAAAAAGCTACTTTTATTTTATTCTCTTTTTCAAGTCACTTTTAAGGTGCTAGGTCTGATACTTGTTTAGTCGCTCAGGCATGTCCAACTCTTTTGCAACCCCATGGACTGTAGCCCACCAGGCTCCTGTCTCAGATTTCCCAGGCAAAAATACTAGAGTAGGTTGCCATTTCCTTCTCAAGGGGATCTCCCTGACCCAAGGATCAGTCCTGTGTCTCCTGCATTAGGTCTGATATACAAGTCTCTTTATCAGATTCTTGTTTTTATCTCTAATCTCATTGCCTACCACTCCCCTCATCATTCCATTTGTAATTTCCTTGAATAGATAATAGTATTTCTCATTTCTTTGTTTCCTTATTTTCCTTTAGGGAATTACTTCCTTGGAACTTTGACTTTCTTTAACCCTTCAAATCTGAATTAAGTACCCTGTTCTATACATCTGAACACTCTGAGTATACTAGTAGGCACCTCTCTGCCCACTACAATGTACCTGTCCCTAAAGCATGGGCCATGACTCATTCATTTATTCACTGTCTAGTGCCCAGCACCATGTCTGGTGCACACTCAGGTAGTGTCTGACTTGAATTCTCCCATGGGAGATGGGACAGATTTGGCCTCTGTATCTCAGATGGCAAAACCACAAAACTGTAGGATCACAGCAGTTGGCTTTCATTGGGTGGTAATGCATGAAATTGATAGGTGACTTTGAAAAGCCATAGATTTCCTCTCATTCATTGTATTCAAGTAGAGGCTGGAAGAGACAATTGATAAGGTACAATAGTGGGGGTTTAAAACACTATTGAAGGTGGACTTGACATCCTGTAACATCCCAATAAACAGTAATACTCCCTAATTTTGATTTGTATTTGATGGTTTTGTAAAAATGTATTTTGATCATCTGAAGTGTGTATGGGGCATAATCAGTGGTCTTGGAAAATGTTTAAAAGAGGAAACAGACATAAAAATCTGTAGGTAGAAAACCCAGTCTGACTAAAATTTGTATTCCAATGAGCTTTGAAAAAAATAGAGATCTTTAAAAATCATTACTGATGACTCTTTTCTGATGTCTATGGGTATTATAATAAGGTGGGTCCAAAAAGGGATTTAAGACTGGGGTCCAGATACTTTAATGAGGAATTACCTTTTTATTGTGTTACCTTCTACACCCCAAATATCTGTGTTTAGTTTCTCAAAGGATTTAACAGAGAAAATGACTAATTATTTGAGATTTCATAAATATTCCTTTGAGGGATCTGAGCTATTGCATTGATTCCTATACCTATTTAAAATACTTGGACCCTTAATACTGTGACCCCAGATTGCAAATCCTTTGGGTTAACTTTTCTAGGGGCAGTGTTTAGAAAGGCAGCAGCATTAGGCAAATGAAGTAATAGCTTTCTTTTCACAAAGAGATCTCTTTTCTTTTAATCTTCTCAGGCAAACTTTGCCTTCCAGAGGAATCTGAAACTCAAAGAGAAATATGGCTTTTGACTACCTGGCCTTGAAGCTGGCCAGAAAATTTTATTCTTATAATGTACAGGCTTGTTTTTCCATTAGTCATTAAGGAAGATTATCCCATTTGTCTTGCTACAGGATGAGCATCCACTTTTATATTTCCTTGCATGGGAAACACTGGGTATTTGTTTTTTTTTTTTTTTTTTTTTAATGGGTGTAAGTTCTTTGAGGGGAGGCTTATTTCCTATTTAATAAAGAGTTGGATGTCATGGAAGGTGCATTAGATTTGAGAATTAGGTACCTGCGTTTTGGGCTTCCCTGGTGGCTCAGATGGTAAAAAGTCTGCTTGTGGTGCAGGAGACCCAGGTTTGATCCCTGATTTGGGAAGATTCCCCTGGAGAAAGGAATGGCAACCCACTCCAGTACTCTTGCCTGGAGAACTCCATGGATAGAGGAGACTGGTGGGCTACAGTCCATGGGGTCACAAAGAGCCAGACACGACTAAGAGACTCTTACTTTCAACTTGCATTTTAACTATGGTTAATTTTGACTGTTGTTTGGGGCCTCTGCCCACACCCAGAAAATGAGGTCATTGGACAAAATAGCCTCTAAGCTCCCTGCTACTTTTTTTTTTTTAAATTTTTATTGGAATGTAGCTGCTTTACAGAGTCGTTTCTACTGTACAGCAAAGTGAATCAGCAGTACGTATACATATATCCCCTCCTTTTTGATTTCCTTCCCACCACAGAGCACTGAGTTCTCTGTGCTACATAGTAGGTTCTCATCAGTTATCTATTTTATACATAGTATCAATAGTGTATGTATATCAATCCCAATCTCCCAATTCGTCCCACCCCCATCCGCCCTGGTGTCCATACATACGTTTGTGTCTCTATTTCTGCTTTGAAAATGTGGAGAACAGTATGGAGGTTCCTTACACTGAAAACAACTACCACATGTCCCTCACTACTCTTATATTGTGTTCTGAGATTCCAGATGATACTTCTCTAATGCCCGTGACAGGGTTTGGCAATTGGATTCAGTTCAGTTCAGTTGCTCAGCTGTGTCTGACTCTTTGCAACCCCATGGACTGTAACACACCAGGCTTCCCTGTCCATCACCAACTCCCAGAGCTTACTCAAACTCATGTCTGTCGACTCGGTGATGCCATCCAACTGTCTCATCCTTAGTTGTCCCCTTCTCCTTCTGCCTTCAATCTTTCCCAGCATCAGTGTCTTTTCAAATGAGTTCATTCTTCACATCAGGTGGCCAAAGTGTTGGAATTTCAGCTTCAGCATCAGTCCTTCCAATGAATATTCAGGACTGATCTCCTTTAGGATGGACTGGTTGGATCTCCTTGCAGTCCAAGGGACTCTCAAAGAGTCTTCTCCAACACCACAGTTCAAAAGCATCAATTCTTTGGCATTCAGCTTTCTTTATAGTCCAACTCTCATATCTATACATGACTACTGGAAAAACTGTAGCTCTGACTAGATGGACCTTTGTTGGCAAAGTAAAATATGCTGTCTAGGTTGGTCATAACTTTTCTTCCAAGGCACGAGTGTCTTTTAATTTCATGGCTGCAGTCACCATCTGCAGTGATTCTGGAGCCCCTCCAAAATAAAGTCTGTCACTGTTTCATTGTTTCCCCATCTATTTGCCATGAAGTGATGGAACCAGATGCCATGATCTTAGTTTTTTGAATGTTGAGCTTTAAGCCAACTTTTCACTCTCCTCTTTCACTATCCTCAAGAAGCTCTTTAGTTCTTCTTTGCTTTCTGCCGTAAGGGTGGTGTCATCTGCTTATCTGAGATTATTGGTATTTCTTCCAGCAATCTTGATTCCAGCTTGTTCTTTATCCAGCCCAGCATTTCTCATGTTGCACTCTGTATATACATTAAAGAAGCAGGGTGACAGTATACAGCCTTGACCTACTCCTTTGCCAATTTGGAACCAGTCTGTTGTTGCATATCCAGTTCTAACTGTTGCTTCTTGACCTGCATACAAATTTCTCAAGAGGCAGGTCAGGTGGTCTGGTATTCCCATCTCTTACAGAATTTCCCACAGTTTGTTGTGATTCACACGGTCAAAGGCTTTAGCATAGTCCATAAAGCTGAGGTCGATGTTTTTCTGAAACTATCTTGCTTTTGCGATAATCCAACAGATGTTGCCAATTTGATCTCTGGTTCCTCTCCATTTTCTCAAACTAGGTTGAACATCTGAAAGCTCATGGTTCATGTTCTGTTGAAGCCTGGCTTGGAGAATTTTGAGGATTACTTTACTAGCATGTGAGATGAGTGCAATTGTGTGGTAGTTTGAACATTCTTTGGCATTGCCTTTCTTTGGGATTGGAGTGAAAACTGACCTTTTCTGGTCCTGTGGCCACTGCTGAGTTTTCCAGATTTGCTGGCATATTGAGTGCAGCACTTTCACGGCATCATCTTTTAGGATCTGAAACAGCTCAACTGGAATTCCATCACCTCCACTAGCTTTGTTCGTAGTGATGCTTCCTAAGGCCCACTTGACTTTGCATTCTAGGATGTCTGGCTCTAGGTGAGTGATCACACCATCATGATTATCTGGGTCATGAAGATCTTTTTTGTATAGTTCTTCTGTGTATTCTTGCCACCTCTTCTTAATATCTTCTGCTGCTGTCAGTCCATGCCATTTCTGTCCTTTATTGTGCCCGTCTTTGCATGAAAAGTCCCTTGGTATCTCTAATTTTTTTGAAGAGATTGCTAGTCTTTTCCATTCTATCATTTTGCTCTATTTCTTTGCATTGATCACTGAGATCATGAACTCCTTATTGCAAAATTCAAACTTAACTTGAAGAAAGTAGGAAAAACCACTGGACCACTCAGGTAGGACCTAAATCAAATCCCTTATGATTATACAGTGGAAGTGACAGATACAAGGGATTAGATCTGATAGACAGAGTGCCTGAAGAACTATGGATGGAGGTTCATGACATTGTATAGGAGGTCAGTTTGATTGGACCAACTTAGATGAAGAAAATGACCTAAAGCTGGTGTCTTTGGTTGAGGATCCTGGATTTGAAGTTCACTACATATAAGGGACACTTCTCAGAAATAATCATGGATTTACCTTGGATTCCCTTTCTTGGACACCACCTCCCCATATAAGGATTGCATATTAATGATTGTTAAATGTAAGCATAGGACTCTGCTTATAGCAGTTACTTCTGAGATCTCCCCTCTTTCATCAGTATCTCCTTACTCGTATTTTGATCCTTATTGCTTAGTAATCTATATTCTCATATTATCTTGTTCAAATCACCTGTGAGGTATTGATTATATGATTTAATTGCTCTTTATGTTTCTGTTTTCAGAGGTAGGGTATGAGTTTTTTGATTAAAAAAAAATACCAAACTCTCTTTTTTCCCCCCCCAGTGGCCAGCCCCAGTGCCTGGCACATGGTAGAGATACTCCCTGAATCTTTGTTGAGAGAATGGATGCTGTCCTATTTGATTTTGCCAGAAAGAGCTGACTCTGTAAGAAGTTGATGAATTGAACTGCTTTATGATCAGTCTAAAACATAGAAGGTGATTGCTTCTGAAATTGGGATGCATCTTTTCTTTGTTTCTTGGCATTTTTCCTGTGAGGAATGGAACTTGAGCAGATTAAATAGGACTTGATCGTGAATCCACAAATGACACCAAGCTTGAAATGATGCTGAGGTTGGAAGTGGTTTAGTTCACTTGAATTTTATTTGAGGGATAATGTTTTCCTTCTGGGAAGAGAAATGCTAATGAAAAAAAGCACCTCCCGACTACAACTCAGAAGTAATAGGAATCTGGCCAGAAATATGATCTTATGAAAACTCTCCAAGCAAAGCATCTTATACTCATGTCTGTGCCTTTGGATTGACATTCTGATGTTTGCCTTTCTCTGGTTTCCCGAGATCAGGGTGGAGAGAGGCGCCAGGGTAACAAGCCAAATAGGTCTATTATGGGATGTCATGCTCACTGGGCATGTGTGCTGTCTCCTAGGACATTTATAGCGTTTATTACTCAGCCCAACTTTAATAACACATGGACAAGCCTGGGGCAATTTGTAAAGGATCTGAGAGTTTTTTTGTTATGAATGTCTGTATTATAGAATTAGTGAATTTCAGGATTGGACTGGATTGGAAAGATGATCTCATCAAAGGGGCCCCAGCTCTCTACTGGAGAAGAACTGCTTTCAATATCCTGACATTCTAAATAGTCATGGGTATTGGGGGACCATTTATAAGGATAAGTTGGCAGATGGTGACTGTTAAATTGTAAGATAGAACATGGGCAAAAGTGGCAAATACTAACTCTACCTTTTCCCTTGGAGCCACGGAGAGATGGGGAAGGACAGGAACGACCAGCCGTCCTGAATTTTCTGCTATAAACCATAGCTAGGAGAGTGTGAATGAGGTGCAGTGATGTAAGTCAATGAAGAAAGGTTCTACTATCTTAGAGATCAGTGGTTCTTTTTTAAATTAATTTTTAATGACTATAGTTGCTTTATAATGTGTTAGTTTCTCATGTACAGCGAAGTGAATCGGTTATATATATATCCCCTCTTTTGTAATATTCTTTTCCATATAGGTCATTGCAGAATATTGAGTAGAGCTCCTTGAGCTATACAGTAGGTATTTACTAATTTAATAGTTATTTTATATATAGTAGTGTGTACATGTCAATCACAATGTCCCAATTTATCTCCCCTTCCTCCTTGGTAACTGTGTTTGTTTTCTACATTTATGACTTTATTTCTGTTTTGTTTATAAATAAGTTCATCTGTACCCTTTTTTTTTTTTTAAAAAAAAGATTCCTCATATAAGCGACATCATATATTTGGCCTACTATGTCTGACTTCCTTCACTCAGCATGACAATCTCTAGGTACATCCACATGGCTGAAAATGGCATTATCTTGTTCTTAGACTTTAATGCTCATCAAGTCACCTGGAGATCTTGATAAAATTCAGGTTCTGATTCAGGAATTCTGGAGTGGAGTCTGAGATTCTTTAGAAACTTCCAAGTGATGTCAGTGCTGCTGACATATAAACCACATTTGAAGTAGTAAGACTGTAGAATCTACAGGGCTGATCAGTCTATTGGGAATTGAGCCCCATGATAACCATCTTGAATAGAGAAGAAGCAGAGTCTTACGTCATTATGATGAAAAAAATTACTGAGTTATAGATGGTCAGAACTGTAAAAGAACTTCTAGAGATAATCCAGTCAATTGGTTTCCAAATTTGTTTTTTAAATTCTTTGTTTTTTTAAAGCAAAATTGCACATAGAACTTCACTATATAAAACAGTTCGAAACTTTGATGCTTTGAAATCTGGAAGACAGAGTTGGGAGCCAGCTTGCCCTCCTTCGACTCCCCTCATTTCTTTAGAACTCGTGTGTCATTTCCTTAGAACCCCAGGACTCTTGAGTAGCACTTGAAAAACTGCTAACCTTATTCAGTGCATTCAGGAAATAATCAGGTAGAGCCCAAATCCAAATTATGATTGCTTGACTGATATTCTTTCTAGTATGCAAGGCATCATGACTCATTTATGACCTTGGTTTGGAAGCTAATTTTAATTGATGTGGGCTATCTCTGGTTATCTGGGCATTGGTCTATCTCTGACATAATTCCTGCATCCCTTACACTCACAGCTAACTTTGGACTGGGGAAAGTCACTTAACCTTTCTGGGTCCCAGGTTTCTGATCTATAAAATGAAGAAAATTATAACCTTCTCTATTTAGGCTTCCCTTTTACTTCCCTTTTACTGCAGACAGTAAAGAATCTGCCTGCAATGCAGGAGACCTGGGTTAGATCCCTTGGTCAGGAAGATCTCCTGGAGAAGGGAATGGCTACCCACTCCAGTATTCTTGCCTGGAAAATTCCATGAACAGAGGAGCCAGCAGGTCATGGGGTCGCAAAGAAATTCTTTGCTCAAGACTGAGAAACTAACATTTTCACTAAATATATTACCAGCACAATGTCCAGAACTGTATGGGAGCTAAATAAATACTCAGTGAATGTAAATTAAATGAGGGCAGAGACTGTATTTCTCCTCTCTACCATTGTAACTCCAGTGAACATCTTGCGTGGCACATGTCATGAGCAGATATTAATGCCTATTTGTTAAATAAATGAAGACTAATGATATATCATAGGCAGGAAGCTATTTTTTAGTCATGTGTTTTAAAAGTTTAAGGTATCACCAGGATGATCATGATAATCAAATAAGCTTGAAAGCATCTGTGATGCTTTGCCAGGGGTTGACAAAAGGGAACCACATTATCTGTGTCCCTGGCATCTGGTTGCTTACCACCTCTGACAAACAGCAATGATTAGAATATACAGAGCTTAGTAAAAGTTAAACAAAAATCTGATCCTTTAGAAAGGGATTAGAAAGGAAATTTTTTACATAATGTATAGATAGGGGAAATGCATTTCAGATTGAAGAACAAGCACAAACATAGTTCAGATGGAAAGAAAATAAAGTCACAGGTAATTTTACTTTCAAACTAGGCATGCAAGGGATTTTGTTAGCTTTCCTCTGAGAAACCGGAGAAGGCATCATGAAAGAAATGAAATTCTCAGAATTGTGCAGGTCCCAGCTCTTTTGGCGACAGGTTAAAGCATTTGTCACAGGGGAAGTCAGACTATCATCTGGCTTGTTTCTGGGCAAAGGCCAGTGTAGAAAACAATTGCATTTTTTGTAGAGAAATGCACAGCAGACAAGTGCAAACCCTACTCGTCATCCAGGTCTTATTCTTCTCTTTGGGGAGCAAGACATTTGGGACACAGTGCATGGATGAGCTGACTGGGGCTGGATTGTGGGAGGAGGACTCTGCAAGCCAGCATGTGCACTTTAAACAACTGCACCAGGATTCATTTATCTCTTTTTCTTACTTGCAAAGCCTTGATGGAGAATATCTGCTGGTTCGGTTGGAGAAAAGAGACTTCCTGAGACATGATGTAATTTTTGCAAAGGGGAAACACATGTGGAGTTCTGCAGTGCAAAACAATACCGAGGTGCTGATAGCCGAGCTGTCAGTCATGTGACAGGATACAGTGGGGGGCAGGCAGTGCTACCCAGGACTCTTTGGAGCGTGGGGCGTCTGGGAGGGGAAGGGAAGAAAAGATCTCTGAAGCCTTTTAAATAAAGAGGCTCCATTAAGTTTATGAGAGTCTGAAAGGAATGCTTTTCTGTTTTTAGTTAGAATGATTTTCCTCTTTGGAACATGACAGAGCACGCATGTGCTACTTTTCTGCTCCAGAGACATACAGTACTTAAGAGTGTTTGTGGAAAGTTTCAGTATAACTGTGTTTAAAAATTCAGTGGAATGATTGATTATTATGATCATCAGTATCCTCCTTAATGCATTTCTCATAATCATACGTGAGTAATGTATCTATCCTAGAGCAGTGGGCTAAACCTTGGTACTAGGGCTTGAAGGCTACACGAGATCTTACTTGCCCCAAACAGTTGAAAATCAAGTACATGTCCATAGATGTCAGCAAGTAAGAAGTCAAGGTTTTACCAGGAAGCGGAAGACTAAGGCGAAACCTGTTTATGTCTCTGAATCTCTCTTACCTCGTCATCTAGCTAGTATTAATGAGCTATATAGCCCTCTATTCTATGCTATGGTAATTACAAAGGTAGGAATAACTCACTTTCTTCTTTAAATAGTTATTTTTCTAGTTGATGAGGTGATAAAAATATAAGACTGCTGCTCACACAGTGGAGTCCTCTCAGACCAGAAGCATGAACAGTGCTTGGGAGCTTTTAAACTACAGAGCTCCTGCATGTACATTAAAGTTTGAGAACTGCTGGTGTAAAGTAGTGTATTCTGGGAACATAAAAGAAGAGATGACTCGTGGAAGGATGCTAGTTGGAGAATTCAAGAGAAGTTGGCACTGAGATGGGCTTTGAAAAATGGATAGCTAGAAATACATACAATGACTCAGAAGTGAGAAAACAGTGGGTATAAGAACAGTGAATAATCCAATAGGCAAATGTGTTGTGGGGAAAGTAGAGATGAAATTGGAAGATTAGGGCAGGTTACCATGAAGTTTGGGCTTTCGTAGTATATACATAAAAGCATGATTGTTTGAGTTTTAAATAGTAATAATAATAGAAGTAATATACTAATGATGATGTATTATTAAAATTAAAGTATATAAGTTTATATTCAGAGTTTTCTTATACATTATTTCGTTGAGTCTTTCTGTAAGAATATGTGATGGGACTATTACTATATTCATTGAGAGGCAGAGTAACAGAGAGGTAAAGAAAAAGCATTTTCTTCACTTTGAAGGTATAGTTCCATTGTCTTCTGACTTGTATTATTTCTGGTAAGAAGTTCATGGAATTGCATGTTTTCTCCCCCTAAAGGTAGTATAATGTGAATGTTTTTCTCTGCATTCTTCTAAACATTCCTCTTTGTTGCTGATTCTGGCTGTTTGATTATAATGTGAATTGACATTTTTTGAGAATCAAATTTGGAACAATGTCAGCCATTATTGCTTTAAATACATTTTCTGTCCTCCTTCTCTCCTTCTGGGACTCTCAATTATGCATATAGTAGTTGCTTAACATTGTTTCACAAGTCACCAAGATTCTGTTCATTTAATTTCTTTTTCCCTGTTAAACTTTAGTCTGAAGAGTTTTTTTTTGCTATGTTTTCAAGTTTACTGATATTTCTTCTGATATACAATAATCCAGTACATTTCTTCCTTCAGATACTGTCGTCTTCTAGAAGACCCATTTGTATATTTTGTTTCATTTTTTTACTTCTTTAGTATTTTCCTGTATTTGATGTTTCTTTTAATTCAAGATCTAGTAAATTATGACCTCTGGACCAAATTGAACTGATGATCTATTTTTGTAGGGCCTGTAAGCTGGGAATGGCTTTTAAGTTGTAAAAGATTATTTTAAAAAGTTGAAAATATGCAGCAGAGACCATGTATGGTCCATAATACTTAAAGTATTTGATATCTGGCTCTTTACAGAAAAATTTTGCTGACCTCCTCTTTAAATCCTTGATTTAAATTATATAATAACTGTTTTAAGGTACTTGCTTGTTGATTCTGTTATCTCTGTAATTTCTAGGTCTGTTTCTATTGACTAATATTTTCCTTTGCTGCTTCTTTGCAAGTCTGGTAATTTTTTATTGGATGTTAGGCATAATGAATGTTGTTGAATATTTGCATCATGTTGTCTGTCTTTAAAAAACTTGAGGCTTGTTTTAGCAGCCCGTTAAATGACTTTTGGGTCAGCTTGATACCTTTTGAAGCTTTATTTTGGTACTAATTCAGCCATACCATCAGTGTGTGACTTTTCTGGTCTTTCATCAATGGTGTCTGTGCTCAGCAAGGTCTCTCCATTCTGGTTGATAGCTACTGGAATATTTTCTCTCTGTGTGTGGGCCTACAAAATTGTTCAGCTCATAGCTCCCTGGAAGTGAATCGGTTTTGTCCTGCCTTATAGAGTTTCATTCTAAACTTGGGCAGATCAGTATTTAACCAAACAATTGAAGGAGCCGTTATGTCGATTTTTGGATTTCTTTCTTTGCCTGCTTCCTTCCTTTTCCATCTTCTTCCCCAGAAATCTCATATTCTTTGTGAATCTCATTTCTGACTCATCAACTCAGTAAAACCCCGGGGCTATGCTTGGGTTGCCCCCCACCCACTAATGAAGCAGCTTGAGCACTGTCTCCAAGGAGAAGGATGGCGCATTGTACTGCTCACATTGCTGTTTCTGGACTGCAATGCTGTGCTGCCTATGCCTTCCAGTCTCTGAAAATACTTGTTTCATGTATTTTGTTTACTTTCTAGATGTCTACAGTGGGAGAATAAGTCTTGTGCCCTTTTATGGGCCAAGAACATGTGCATTTGAGTCAGACAGGCTTGTTTCTGGTTCTGATTCTGCATTCGCTAGATGTGTACCTTAGGCTAGTCATTAACTTCCATAAACATCTGTTTGTCATATATAGAACAAGGATAGAAGACTTTTTATGAGGATTAGATTGAAACAGTGCATGTCAGATATTAACTAAGTGTCTAGAAAATAATATAAAATAAACACATGATGGTTATTATTGCATCTCATTTTGGGGAAGCCCAGAGAAAGGAAGTTACTTGTTCAGTATCATACAGTAAGCAGTAGAGTTGGTTTCTCTCCCGGGAACTCTGACTCCAAAGCCTCTGTTCTATGTCAGCACTGACCTTGGCTAGCTCACATAGAAATGGTTGAGCCACAGAGACCAGAGTGTCAAAGAGCCCAAGAAAGGGCCACGCTGATGCAGAATGTGTTATAGGAAGTGAAAGGTTCTAACTCACAATTAGGTCTGAAAGGATGTGTGGATTGGAACACACGCTTATTGCTTATTGGGGCTAGACTGTGTGTAATTGGTGATGCATATGCCAGTGGTGGGAACAAGTGGATTTCTTCCTTACTGAGCCCTCAGTTGCACTGTAACTGATTCAGCTAACATGGTTCTAACTGTTCCTATTTCCCACTTTCTATCCCTGCCCACACCACTAGGGTGTTTCAGTCAGACAGACTACCCTTTCTGGCTGCCTTCTGTTCCTGCACCCTGTGAAATATCCCTTTATTGCAGAGGGCTCCTGCAGGTCCTGAGTGGGTCATGAGAGGGCATCTCAGTAAACACACAGTCAGTACATTGAGGGCGCAACAGTCTAAGACAGGTGTGTCAAAGTGGGCGTCAGGGTGGACTTCAGTTGTTCTGGGGCCCAAGCCACAGAGATGGGTCTGACAGGTGATAGAAGATTGATTTGGATTCTGACCCCAGTTCTGCCAATGCCTGGATAGATAATACTGGGCAAATTACCAAACTTCTCTCAGCCTCCAATATCTTAATCTGTGAAATGATGAAAACAGGGGCTTTATGAGATTAGGTAAGATAATGTATGCAACACACTTTACACATAGTGAAACTGAAAAATACAATATCCCCAACTCCAAATAATAACGAGAGGGTGTACTCACAAAAATTCTAACTCTCGGAAGTCCATTCTACTCCCTTTCCTCCCAGATTCTTGTACAACTAGGAGGCTGGAGCCTGAGCTAACGTTCTCTGATAACTGCCTTCATTCATAGACCCAAACATAAATGGGCTTCGTTCTGTCAAACAAAAACCAAATGCATTTTTAAAAAGAGAATTTAATGTTAGGAGTTTGTTAAACAGGCATTGAGAGAATGAAAAGGCAAAAAAGAGACTGTGGAGGCAGCATGGAGATGGTTCCTGCAGGAAGCATCTGCCATTCCTAGGCTGTTTCCTGGGGAGGAAAGAGACAAGAGGCAAGCTGGGAGGATAAGAACCCAAAGTTTAGAGGAACAACCCCAGAAAGCCGGGACTGAGAGGAGAAGGGGTTTGACCTTGCTGGTGCCACAGGAGCTTCGTTTGGGGACCCCATGTAGCTGGGACTTGGGCATCAGAAGAAAGGGTGCTGCTCAGCTGGTGATGGTGCCTCTGAAGGGCCCTGCGATAAGTGAGCAAAATCTGGATCCCGGCCCAACTGTTTCTGCAACTCACTGCTGCTGCTGAGATTGGGGAACTTGCTGGGTGACACTTACAGCCAGTAAATGGGAAGAGAAATCCCTTTGTCTAGGCTCGCAGTCTATGGACAGAATGCAGCAGACATCTGGCTGGCAGAGGAGAAGTGAGGTGTTCCGAGTCCCTGCCTCAGTGTGGTGAAGCAGAGTCTGGGAGGGTGTGTTTGGAACTGAGAGGCAAGAGCTGAAAACCAGCACAACATGCTTTGTGCTCTGATGGCTGACCTAGTTCTGATCTCCGTGGCTCCTGACTTCCAGATTTGCTTCCTGTTTACTCTCCTGCCTCCATGCTAGCACTTGATATTTCATCCCATTTATGCTGCTCTGATCTTTGGGATTCTCTCCTTGATTAGGATTTGCCTTTGTTAGGACTTTTTTGGGTGTGAGTCAAAAAAGGCCAACTTGACCTAGCTTAAGCTTTTGTTTCAGGCCTCTCCTGAACAATATAACTAGGAAGGAAAAGAGTCCACTGGGGGCAATTAAAACAAGGATGCCATGCTGCTGGTGTTTCTCCTCCATCTCTGGTCTGAGTTTTCTCGATCAGTTGGCCAATTCTTTCCCCTGTTTGGCAGACGTCCTGGCCTGAATGGTGCATGCAGCCTGTAGCTCTGGGCTCACAGCCTCACCGCTGTGTAGAAAGAAGAGAGTTTTCTCTCTTGTAGCTCCAGAGTGAACAATTCCGGGGAATTCTGGTTGGTTGGCTGTAGTCCTGGGCCCTCTTCTTGGACAAGGAAAGGAGGTATTAGCTTTTTGGTTTAGCTGAAGTCTTCTGTCCACTCCTAAGAACTGGTATGACTAGAAGGAATAAGTGAGATCTTGGGAAAATAAGGCACATAGTTGTCCACTGTAACTTTTAATTATTTTTAAATCATAGACAAGAATTCCCTCATTATTCCTGTAAAACAGTGACATATAGAAATTGTACATGGATAGGTCTGTTCCAGGCAATACCTTGATTGTGTTGTCATTTCTGCAGACACCAGGTAGTCAAGAGTCTTGATGGCATTTTTACAGGGTCCCTATGAATCTTACTGTTAGACAGTTGGGGAGCACAATAAATAATAGTTTCTCCCCATTTTTTTTTTTAAGCCAGAGTTCTGAAACAATTGGAGAAAATCATAGGCTTCGCCTGATCTGTGACAGTAAGTCAGGTAACCATTCATTAAGTCATTCATCTACTAAATAGCTTAAAAGATACGTCAGGAGAGCAGAAGTAAGAAAATACAGTCATGGGTTTATAAAGGAAGAATCAATAAAGCAATGAATATGTATCAGTCCAGGGACAATGTGCCAGGGATAATGAAAGATTTTAAAACAAACATGGATAGGCTGGCTTAACCCCTAATGATGTATTCATTTATTTGGGGAGACAAAATTAGCATACAGCTTATTTATTTATTGAGGACTGTCCCAGTGGTTGTTCTGAATTATTCCAGTCCCCTTAAGTCCTCAGTCCTTCCTTCTCTTCCTTTCTTCTCTGTTTCTCCTTCCTCCCTTACCTTTCTTTCCCCTTTATTTTCCTGTCTAGATGGAGGCCACCATGTCCGTCAGGGTTCAACCAGGAAGACAGAACCTGTATGAGGTAGATGTGCGTGCTCGGCCGCTCACTTGTGTCTGACTCTTCGCGACCCCATGGGCTGTAGCCTGCCAGGCTCCTCTGTCCGTAGAAGGCTCCGAGGCAAGGACGCTGGAGTGGGTTGCCATTGCCTACTTCAGGGAATCTTCCCAACCCAGGGATCCAACCAGTGTCTCTTGCATCTCCTGCATAGAGATGCATACCTCATATGAGGTATATATTAATAGATTTAGTTCAGGGAATTGATCGACATTAGGGACTAGTTAGGTAAGTCTGGAATCTATAGGGCAGGCAGGGAGGATCATATAAATCTCAATCATTCTTTCCTCATTTAGTTTGCTGTCATTATCACTTCTTCTCTGAATTGTTCTTTAAGGTTAACTAGTGTAAACCCTGGAACTGCTCTTGATTCTTCCCATTTCCTGTCTCCTGTATCAGTCAGTCAGAAAGGTCAGTGGTTCTTTCTTCCTGATGATTCTCACATTGGCCTATCCCTTTCCATCCCTACTGCCACCTGTCTAGTTGGAAACCTTAATTCTTATTCCTGGACTATTTTGTTAGACTTTCATTAATAGATACTTGACCTTTTTGCTCTTCAATTCTTCCTGTATAATATGATCAGATTATTCATCTCAAAATGGTATTTTTAGTATGTTACTTCTCTAACAAGATTTTTCTATGGGTTAAAACTATATATAATGACCTGGAAGGGATGTCTATGGTAAATTTTTAGATTAAAACAGCATGGTGCATAGAAATAAACTACTTTTAATTAAAACTGTGTATATTGGAATGTATTTATGTATGATTGTATGAACATAGAAAAAAGGGTGGAAGAGGTCATGCACTGAACTGTAACACTAGTTCATTGATTATCTAGGGCAGTGCTTTTAATGGTGACTTCACATTGGAGTCATCTGGATAACTTAAAAAAAAAAAAAGAAATTTCATTGGCATGGGCATCAGAATTTTAAAAAGTTCCTTATGTGAATCTAACAGGTTGAGAACCATGACTCTAGAGGATTAACCTGGATGAAGTGACTCAGAAGTATTTCTATGAATAGAAAAACATATACTCACAACTCAGTCACACTTCCACACCCCAAAAATGTGTATGACTCTGCTTAGTCACATGAGCAGAGAAAAGGCAGCTTGGCTTAAAATATACTGTATCAAGAGGGAAGGGATATATGCACACATATAGCTGATTCACACTGATGTACAGCAGAAACCAACACAGCATTATAAGGCAATTATCCTTCAATTAAAAAAAAGTGGAAAAAGAAGTGTCACCATGTACCCAGGAAAAAAGCCTGATACATCTAGTAGTAAATGTACACTCTCTGTCCATGAGTAAAATATAAAATGAAACAAAATGCACAATCAGAAAAAAACGAAGAATGATAATGGATGTACCTTGGAAAAACATGTACTATGTCACAACATTGTAAATCAGCTATACTTCAAGAAAAAATAAATTACTATTGATTTACATGAACAAAAACTGTATGTGTATACCAAGCATCTATGTTGTATTATATAACTGTACACACCCATATGTATATATGTATATATATTTGGTATTTGATTATGTATTCCTGTGACGAGATTACATGATTATTTCAGAAACCAGTAAGTTTAGATTACAAGTATTTTTGTTTCTGTTTTTCTTTTCTTTTTTCCAATATGACATCAATGGCTGAGATCTTTCCTTGTGCAGCCCCTATGTTTGACACCAGAGGGAGGAGGCCTGAGTATTGATACCTGATTAAAAGGCAGTTTTGGTGAAGAGGATGTGTGTGAATGTTATTTAATTATTACTAATTAGGAGGCCAGGTTTCCTGTGATTTCTTTTTCTCAAAGCCGAATAACCCAAAATAGACATGGGGCTCTATAGAGACAAACTTGAATTGTGTTTCACAAGTGACAGGTCAGCTATGAATTGACGTACATGAGACAAGAAGTCATTGATCTTGTCTTAACTCTGGAAACCATGGGTTTGGGCCTACGTTTGCTCAAACCTAGAGAACAGCTTAGGCTGAGAAACCATTAGCAGATTCCTTCCCCCATTCCAAGTTTGCAAACTTTGCCCATTATTTCTGCTTTGATCTGGACTCTGTTCAGTTTCAGACTGAACCATCTTAAAAATGTAAAAGTCCCTGAGACTGGAAGCTTGTACCTATATAAGGTCCATACCACAAAAATTTGGGCAGTAGGTGGTATTTGGAGAAAGCACATGGTCTCTATGAAAGGGGCAGGCTGGTGCCTGGACTATCTGGGACATCGTGTTTTCTCTTGTTCAGAGTCCTTAATGATCTATAGTGTAATTAAGAAATAGATGGTCACTGTGGCCACCAGACTGAGATTTATTCAGTGATATGCTGGACTGGTTCATACTGGCTCATAAGAGATCACTGTTACATTTTCAAGAATTTTGCTTGTTGGTTGTTAAACTTGGATATTCTTTCTTTCTTTTGTAGTATGTTATTCATTTAAACAAATTTTCTTTTATTTAAATTTTTTTTTATTGGTGTATAATTGGTTTACTGTGTTGTGTTAGTTTCAGGTATGCAGCAAAGTGAGTCAGTTATGCATATACATACATCTGTTCTTTTTTAGATTCTTTTCCCACGTAGGTCATTATGGAGTACCGTGCTTAGTCGCTCTATTGTGTCTGACTCTTTGAGACCCCGTGGACTGTAGCTCGCCAGGCTCCTCTGTCCATGGGGACTCTCCAGGCAAGAATACTGAAGTGGGTGGCCATGCCCTCCTCCAGGGGATCTTCCCAACCCAGAGATTGAACCCAGGTCTCCTGCATTGCAGGCAGATTCTTTATTGTGTCCTTATAGGTTATCTATTTTATAGATACTAATGCATATATGTCAATTCCAATCTCCCAATTTATTTCTTCTGCAAACATAGATATTCTTTTTTTTTCATTTATTTTTATTAGTTGGAGGCTAATAAAACATTTACAACATTGCAGTAGTTTTTGTCATACATTGAAATGAATTAGCCATGGATTTACATGTATTCCCCATCCCGGTCCCCCCTCCCACCTCCCTCTCCACCTGATCCCTCTGGGTCTTCCCAGTGCACCAGGCCCGAGGACTTGTCTCATGCACCCAGCCTGGGCTGGTGATCTGTTTCACCCTAGATAATATACATGTTTCAATGCTGTTCTCTTGAAACATCCCACCCTCGCCTTCTCCCAGAGTCCACAAGTCTGTTCTATACATCTGAGTCTCTTCTTCTGTTTTGCGTATAGGGTTATCGTTACCATCTTTCTAAATTCCATATATATGTGTTAGTATACTGTAATGGTCTTTATCTTTCTGGCTTACTTCGCTCTGTATAATGGGCTCCAGTTTCATCCATCTCATTAGAACTGATTCAAATGAATTCTTTTTAATGGCTGAGTAATATTCCATGGTGTATATGTACCACAGCTTCCTCATCCATTCTTCTGCTGATGGGCATCTGGGTTGCTTCCATGTCCTGGCTATTATAAACAGTGCTGCAATGAACATTGGGGTGCACGTGTCTCTTTCAGATCTGGTTTCCTTGGTGTGTATGCCCAGAAGTGGGATTGCTGGGTCATATGGCAGTTCTATTTCCAGCTTTTTAAGAAATCTCCACACTGTTTTCCATAGTGGCTGTACTAATTTGCATTCCCACCAACAGTGTAAGAGGGTTCCCTTTTCTCCACACCCTCTCCAGCATTTATTGCTTGTAGACTTTTGGATAGCAGCCATCCTGACTGGCGTATAATGGTACCTCATTGTGGTTTTGATTTGCATTTCTCTGATAATGAGTGATGTTGAGCATCTTTTCATGTGTTTGTTAGCCATCTGTATGTCTTCCTTGGAGAAATGTCTGTTGAGTTCTTTGGCCCATTTTTTGATTGGGTCATTTATTTTTCTGGAGTTGAGCTGGAGGAGTTGCTTGTATATTTTTGAGATTAATCCTTTGTCTGTTGCTTCGTTTGCTATTATTTTCTCCCAATCTGAGGGCTGTATTTTCACCTTGCTTATAGTTTCCTTTGTTGTGCAAAAGCTTTTAAGTTTCATTAGGTCCCATTTGTTTATTTTTGCTTTTGTTTCTAAAATTCTGGGATGTGGGTCATAGAGGATCCTGCTGTGATTTATGTTGGAGAGTGTTTTGCCTATGTTCTCCTCTAGGAGTTTTATAGTTTCTGGTCTTACATTTAGATCTTTAATCCATTTTGAGTTTATTTTTGTGTATGGTGTTAGAAAGTGTTCTAGTTTCATTCTTTTACAGGTGGTTGACCAGTTTTCCCAGCACCACTTGTTAAAGAGGTTGTCTTTTTTCCATTGTATATCCTTGCCTCCTTTGTCGAAGATAAGGTGACCATAGGTTTGTGGATTTATCTCTGGGCTTTCTATTCTGTTCCATTGATCTATATTTCTGTCTTTGTGCCAGTACCATACTGTCTTGATGACTGTGGCTTTGTAGTATAGTCTGAAGTCAGGCAGGTTGATTCCTCCAGTTCCATTCTTCTTTCTCAAGGTTACTTTGGCTATTCGAGGTTTTTTGTATTTCCGTACAAATTGTGAAATTATTTGTTCTAGTTCTGTGAAAAATACCGTTGGTAGCTTGATAGGGATTTCATTGAATCTATAGATTGCTTTGGGTAGTATAGCCATTTTGATAATATTGATTCTTCCAATCCATGAACTCGGTATATTTCTCCATCTGTTTGTGTCCTCTTTGATTTCTTTCATCAGTGTTTTATAGTTTTCTGTGTATAGGTCTTTTGTTTCTTTAGGTAGATATACTCCTAAGTATTTTATTCTTTTTGTTGCAATGGTGAATGGTATTGTTTCCTTAATATCTCTTTCTGTTTTCTCATTGTTAGTGTATAGGAATGCAAGAGATTTCTGTGTGTTAATTTTATATCCTGCAACTTTACTGTATTCGTTGATTAGCTCTAGTAATTTTCTGGTAGAGTCTTTAGGGTTTTCTATGTAGAGGATCATGTCGTCTGCAAACAGAGAGAGTTTCACTTCTTCTTTTCCTATCTGGATTCCTTTTACTCCTTTTACCACAGCCCTGATTGCTGTGGCCAACACTTCCAAAACTATGTTGAATAGTAGTGGTGAGAGTGGGCACCCTTGTCTTGTTCCCAGATATTCTTAAAATATATAAACTTAAATCACATAAAATTATATTGAATTACATTAAGAACAAAAAATACTATCAGTTGTCACTTCCTAATTTTTTTGCTATTATCTATTTTTTTGGTATTCTATTATCTATTCCCATGAGGCTCTTTGTCTTTTGTATCTGCATGGTTGAAATACTGTATGCTGGTATGATGCTCATCTCTTCCTAACTCTACGTTTAGTGACATCATGTTGGTAGCTTGAAATTTACCACTGTGGGTCATAAGGCAATATGACAGGCCCCCGTGAAGGTTACACAACCTAGTTCTCCCCTAGTCACACTGTGGTGATTTTCACCTACTTAATTGCCTATGTGACTAGCTACAAAAATGGCTCAGGGTCAGAAAATGGTTAGGTCATGCAGTTTGGCACACCCAGCAAGGACATGCCAGGATGTTTGGAGCCTGGGATGGATTTTGCCCTTCTGAACAACTGTGGATACAAGAGTTCAGAAAGAGTCAGTGAATGAAAGCATACTGAGAAGCAATTGGTTACATCGGATTTATGATACAGAGTATTATATATTTATTATTTGTCAGGTATACATATCCTTCCTTTGTATTAATAAAATTTTAATAAACACACATGTATACGTATACACCATTTTTTTTTCTTTAAAGAGAGCTGTTAAACAGTTACCATAATCTCACTGGATGCCTTCCATTATAGAGTTCTTGTTAATAAAATAATCTGGGTCCACAGGAAAGGGTGCAGAATAAATAAGGACGGGAAATTTGTCAGTGGCTTGAAGATTATAAACCTTGAAAAAAATCTCAGGAGAAGGATATTTATACTTAGACAGGGATCCAATGCTAGACAACATAAGACCCCATAAGTATGTGGAGAGGCCATCTGAGATGTGCAAATTTCCCACCTCTGATACCCCTAAACCAGATAGGGGGTCTCTTTGAAGACATTTACATAGATATTACTCTGAAAGCATGAGCTGCTTGCAACAGCAGCCACAGGGGAGAAGCAGGGTGCTGGGAGAAAATGGAATCTCCCTTAATTTTTTCCCCCTTCCTTCCCTGCAAAATATGTAATTTACTTGTTAAAGCCAACCTCACATTGTTTATCCAAACTGTCTATTTTTTGTCCTAATTGATACTAATTAAAATCAAAATAAAATTACAACTGTAAAACTTGGCTGAGATTTTGAGCCACTGCCAGCATGCCCACAACCAGTGAGAGTTACTATATCAACACTCCTATTTGGAAACTCCAGGTATTTTACTAGTGAATAGATGTGAGGGAAAGAAAAGAAAAAAACAGTATTTTCATTCTAAGATTTCTTTCCAGCTGCTATTAGGGACCATAACAAAAATAGAACCTAACTCATTCTTTATTGAGACTGAGGGTCTTCATTCAGAAATTGAAAAGTCAGTGTGGTGTGTGTGAGTGAATACTGATGAATCTGGAATTGTTAAATGAGTTGTTTAGCATTTGGTGCTAATGAGGCTAGGCTCCTGGGTTCTGTCCCCATATGGACTGGTTATCTTTACCTGGAGGAAAAGGTCTGACCCTCGATTAGGAAGACGTTCCAATTGGCAGAGCCGTCTTGTAGGTGCAGTAATGGGTCATCTGGGTACTGGGTGAGTCTATGAGTGGTTCAAGCAAGTCAGCCACAGGCAGTCTTGTAAAACAACTCAAAAGTGCACCTTTTATTGAGGGTAGGTTAGCAATTGTTTGCTAATATACCCTACTACAGCACTGAATTGAATATAAAGCTGTGTCTTAAATCATATCCAGAAGAGATTGTTGGCAGTATCAAAAGTTCAAGAGATGTAGTAGGAAGAACATACAACTTTGATTTAGATGTGAGGGTTCTGCCACTGATAACTTTTGTTACTGTATGCTAGACATAATAAATGCCTTACATTTTGTTATCTGTCTTAAAAATCTGTGGGGTAGGTAATTCTGCAGCTTCATTTCCCAGATAAGAAGAGGTTAGGTAACTCACCTGATGTTTATAGGTAAGCCAGTGAGGTGGCATTTGAGCTCAGGTCTGTAGAACTTCAGAATCCAGAGCTTTACACACTCTACTATCTCTACCCCAAATACCTTGTGTTTTAAGGTAGAATTGCTTAACTGCTCTGAGCCTGGGTCTCCTCTCTTATATGATGGTGATAATAATGTCTACTGTTCTCACTTGAAGGGTACAATAGTCATGAAATAATGTAGGTAAATCATAAAAGGTTGGCATGAATCCTAAAAAGAACATTATATAGCAGGACTTGTATTTAAACACAATGTAAATAGGTCAATGATTATCCTTGTCAATGTTTCTGATCTATTCATTTATTAGTTAAAAAAACAGATCTTAGTTGAGCCATTTGAGTAGTAGAAAAAGACTTGGAGTTGATCAATTTGGAAAATTTGATGATCAGCTCTTGCCTGTCTCTTGATATTTGTGGGAACTTGGACAGATCGCTCATACTCTCAGAGCCTGTATACAGTAGCTCCTCCAGAGGACTGTGGCAAGAATGAATCGAGATGACACATGCACTCAGTCATGTCCAACTCTTTGTGACTGCATGGACTATAGCCCACCACACTCCTGTGTCCACTGGATTCTCCAGGCAAGAATACTAGAGTGGGTTGCCATTTCCTTCTCCAGGGGATCTTTCCAATTCAGGGATCAAACCTGGGTATCCTGCATTGCAGGTGGGTTCTTTACCATCTGAGCTACACTGAAAGTAAACTTCTTTGCTTAACTCTAACTCTTGCTGTGGTAAGGATAATATGAAGTTTAAAAGAAAAGTAGGAGATAAATGCCAATATAATTTTAGAGTTGGAAGACAGAATTCATCTCATTGGAAATTTCCTTTTTGCTGATGTAGAAGATAAGATTGAGAGGAACTGATGCACGATTACACAGCTAAACATCGACAAGAATCAGCCATAGATATTATTCTTGTTGATGTTTGACAGAAAACAACAAAATTCTGTAAAGCAATTATCTTCAATTAAAAAAAATTACACAGTCAGCTCGTGAAAGAAATAGGACTGGAACCCAGGTTTTTTTTTTTTAACTCAACTTTCAATTGAATCAAAATATGCTGGTTTCCAAGTACTTCTTTTTTTTTTTTTGTCATCTTGTAACAAATATTTATTTGGCATCCAAGTACTTCTGACTGGTGACACAATGCTGTCTTCATGTCCTAGCATTAAAGTTACATACACAGAATAGTTTTAGAAATGTGGTTTGGAGATGCAATCGTGAATCAAACTTTCCTGAGTCAGCCCTGATGACTTCACAACCATTTTTCCATTTTACAGTTCACTTGCCATGTGGGCACCATTTTGCTTACAAAATTTTGTCCTGTTTATCTTATAAGTACTCAAAATTTCAACATGGCTCTCATCCTCAAAGAGCTTCTTTCAGATTTTTGGACAAACAACATGTACCCTTAATAAGTGGGGCTTCCCTGGTAGCTCAGTTGGTAAAGAATCCACTTGTAATGCAGGAGACCCCAATTTGATTCTTGGGTCAGGAAGATCCACTGGAGAAGGGATAGACTACCCACTCAAGTATTCTTGGGTTTCCTTGGTGGCTCAGCTGGTAAAGAATCCACCTGCAATAAGGGAAACCTGGGTTCGGTCCCTGGGATGGGATGATCCCCTGGAGAAGGGAAAAGCTACCCACTCCAGTATTCTGGCCTGGAGAATTCCATGGACTGTATAGTCCGTGGGGTTGCAAAGAGTCAGACATGACTGAATGACTTTCACTTTCAGTAAGTTGAAGGAACTTCCCTGGTGGTCCAGTGGTTAAGAATCCATCTGCCAATGCAAGGGACATGGGTTTGATCCCTGGTCTGGGAACTAACTGTTGCTTCCTGACCTGCATACAGGTTTCTCAAGAGGCAGGTCAGGTGGTCTGATACTCCCATCTCTTTCAGAATTTTCCACAGTTTATTGTGATCCACATAGTCGAAGGCTTTGGCATAGTCAATAAAGCAGAAATAGATGTTTTTCTGGAACTCTCTTGCTTTTTCAATGATACAGAGGATATTGGCAATTTGATCTCCGGTTCCTCTGCCTTTTCTAAAACCAGCTTGAACATCTGAAAGTTCATGGTTTATGCTGAAGCCTGGCTTGGAGAATTTTGAGCATTACTTTACTAGCGTGTGAGATGAGTGCAATTGTGTGGTAGTTTGAGCAGTCTTTGGGATTGCCTTTCTTAGAGATTGGAATGAAAACTGACCTTTTCCAGTCCTGTGGCCTTGCTGAGTTTTCCAAATTTGCTGGCATATTGAGTGCAGCACTTTCACAGCATCATCTTTCAGGATTTGAAATAGCTCAACTAGAATTCTATCACATCCACTAGCTTTATTCATAGTGATGCTTTCTAAGGCCCACTTGACTTCACATTCCAGAGTGTCTGGCTCTAGGTGAGTGATCACACCATTGTGATTATCTGGGTTGTGAAGATCTTTTTTATACAGTTCTTCTGTGTTTTCTTGCCACCTCTTCTTAATATCTTCTGCTTCTGGATGGACAGGGAGGCCTGGCGTGCTGCAATTCATGGAGTCGCAAAGAGTTAGACACGACTGAGCAACTGAACTGAACTGGGAACTAAGCCCTTGTCTGACAGATTGAAACTGTGAACCTAAGATTCTGAATAATCTGGACCACAAACACTTAAAAAATATAAAATCCAACTTGTCACTAAGTTGTTCAAATTTTATTCTCATAAAGAACTGGAAGTGAATCTATTGTCCCATGTCTTTGTATATGTAAGGATAAATTGCTGGTAGGAGTGAAGGAAAGCTTCTCATCAAATATATTCATATGTAATATACCAAAAGGATTGTGTACTTCTGTAATGCCATCCTTAAATCTCAGAGGTAATGAAAAGATAAGGTTTGTTGTTGCTTAGTCACTAAGTTGTGTCCATGAACTATAGCCCACCAGGCTCTTTTGTCCATGGCATTTCCCAGGCAAGAATACTGGAGCGGGTTGCCATTTCTTTCTCCAGGGGCTCTTCCTGACCCAGGGCTCAATCCCGCGTCATCTGCAAAAGATAAAGTTACTGTTCATCTTATTTGAAAAATTAAACACATATCATCACAAAGTAACACACACATGCTGAGATCCCATAAAGAGACACAGAATACTGTATCGAATAGCATAAATTTAATATAATTAAGATTTGCTATTGAATCCTTATTCTGTATCTGTTTCTCCTTAAGTGATTCAACTACTTGCCTTCTTTTCTTAACTAGAGATTAGTGGTATTCTTACACATCTTAGAGGGGTGAAGATTGGCTATGAGAGCACATGTCAGTCACCCAGAGTAGTGACTTTCCTAGGGAACACTCTAAGTTCTTCAAAAAAGATTAGGACTTCAGAACTAGAGTTGAGAAAGGAAACATTCTCCCTAAGGAATGTATGTGTAAATGAAAGCATGGAGATGTGTTTTTTTTTCTTGGCACCCTCCTAAAATGATGATCTGTGAAGTTTGGCTAGAGGAGTGAGTTAAAAGTAGTAGTTATTGAAAGATTTTGGTGGAGAGACAGGTCAGGAGCAGATTTAAACATTACTGTATGTCAGGATAAATGGTTCAACTCTATCCTGCAGGGGAATGGTTTTTCTTTTTAATTCAATCCAAAAGAGTTATTTTATTTGAAATACCTGTGAATACAGAATACAGATACTAGAGCTGTTTCGTTTTCTTCTGTGTCATAGATCTTTCTCTTTGAGTGAATAAACCAAATATACAATCAATGAAGTATCCCACTTTTAAATATTCAAAAGTTATCTTTATTTGGTGAATGCTTTCTTTCTTTCTTCTTCTTCTTTTTTTTTTTTTTTCTGTAGGGAAGGGAAATTCACAGATGTCTGGGGAGAAAAACAGCTTTTCCATGTTGAAACATTTGAAGAGAGGAGGCAGGAGGCATAGAGAGTCTGTGCTTTGTGTGGACGGGTGGACTCTGTGGGACACCCCTGCATTTTCTAAGAGAAAGTTCTGTTGAACTAGTAAGGCAGCCCTGTTCTCTAGTCTCTTCTTGGTCCCTTGTTTTGGCTGATTTCTTTCCCTTTTCTCTCTCTGCCAACTCATGTTCCAGTCTTCCTTCTGAACCCAGCTGGAAGTTCATCTCCACTGAAAGACATGTTTGGTGTCTGGTCTAGAACTGATTTTTAATTTGGTTCAGTGATCCATTAAAGAAAAATGGTGGCCTCTTCCGAACCAAAAGACTGACTGCCAAGAGATGAGCCAGTGTTTCGTGGATGGTGTTGAGAAAGTGCCCAGTGAATGTCAAATCCGTATTCCCCAGAGGAAATCGGAGAGTGGATCTGACGGAAGTGGAATCAACCCTTCTTCACAACATTTTCCTTTTTGTGTACTATTCTTGGGATGGTGCCCAGGTCTGGGAAGAGGAGAGTGAATATAGCTCCACATGGGTGAGCTGTGAACAGGCATCTGTGTTCTTGGATACCATAGCCTAGGAGCAAGAGGCGGTCAGAGCGCTTAGGAGAGGAGATGAGATGATTTTAATTAATGCACAGATACACCTAGTTTGCAGGTTTAGGAAAAATCTGCAACAAATCTATGTATGAAAATGTCTGAACCTGCTCTTATACTTGCTCCTATTTTGTGACTATAGAGTAAAAATAAATAGGTCTTTAGTAATATTTAACTTTGTATCTGGCTCAAATATATATTCAGTTCGTTGGTCAGTCACTTCAGTCAGTTTTCTTCATTTTCAAGTCAGTTTTATTGAAGTATAGTTTACATAAGTAAAATTAACTATTTTAAAGTACAAAGTTCAATGAGTTTTGACAAATGTTTACTGTCATAGCCAAGAGCTAGAATATTCCCACAACCCCTAAAAATTCCCTTATTCTCCTTTGTAATAAACCTCATTCTCCTATTTCTATCCTAAGTTAATGATGATCTCAGTTTTCTCTTTTCCAGAATGTTACATAAATCAAATCTGGCTTCTTTCACTTAACCTAATGCTTTTGAGAATATCCATACTGTTTCATATATTAGTGCTTTTCCCCTTTTTATTACAGAATGGTATTCTGTTATATGAAAGTGGTAGAGCAGTGGCTTGTTTCCAATATTTGCTAATTAAGAGTAAACTTGCTATAAACATTTGCATGCTGGTCTTTGCATGGATACAGACTTACCTCTTTTTGTTGAGCTTCACTTTACTGCCCTTCCCAGATATTGTGCTTTCTAAAAATTGATAGTTTTTGGCAACCCTACATTGAGCAAGTCTATCAGTGCTATTATTCCAACAGTATTTGCTCACTTGGTGTCTCTTTGTCACATCTTGGTAATTTTTCTTAATATTTCAAAGGTTTCATTATTTGTTCTGGTGATCTGTGATCTTTGTTCCTACTATAATTGTTTTCGAGGGCCATGAACCACATCTATATGACAGTGAACTTAATAAATGTTGTGTGTGTTCTGACTGCTCCATTGACTGGCTGTTTCCTCATCTCCTTCTCCTTGGGCCTCCCTATTCCCTGAGTCATAGTTACATTGAAACTAGGCCAGTTCATAATCCTGCAGTGGGCCCCAAGTGTTCAAGTAAAGGGAAGAATTGCAAAAGCTGGAAATGATTAAACTTAGTGAGGAAGGCATGTTGAAAGTTGAGCTAAGCTGAAAGCTAGGCCTCGTGCACAAACAGCCAAGTTGTGAATGCAAAGGAAATGTTCTTGAAGGAAATTAAAAGTGCTTCTCCAGCATACACACAAATGATAAGAAAGTGAAACAGATTTATTGCTGATAAAGAGAAAATCTTAGTGGTCTGGATAGAAGCTTAAATCAGCCACAACAGTCCCTTAAGCCAAAGCCTAATCTAGAACAAGGCCCTTAACTCTCTTCAACTCTGTGAAGGTTGAGAGAGGTGAGGAAGCTATAGGATAAAAGTTTGAACCTAACAGAGGTTAGTTCATGAGGTTTAAGGAAAGAAGCTGTCTTCTTAAGATAAAGGTACAAGATGAATCAGAAGCAAGTGCTGATGTAGAAACTGGAGCAATTTATGCAGAAGGTCTAGCTAAGATAATTAACCAAGGAGGCTACACTGAAGAACAGAGTTTTCTGTGTAGACAAAAGAGCTTTCTGTTGAAAGAAGATGCCATCTAGGATTTTCATAGCTAGTAAGGAGAAGTCAATGCCTGGTTTCAAAGGATTGGCTGACTCTTGTGGCAACTCACTCCAGTACTCTTGCCTGGAAAATCCCATGGACGGAGGAGCCTGGTAGGCATCAGTCCATGGGGTTGCAAAGAGTCGGACAAGACTGAACGACCTCACTTTCACTTTCACTCGTTAGGGGAAAACCAGCTGGTAACTTTAAGTTGAAACCAATTCTCCTTTGTCTTTTGGAAAATCTTAGGACTCTTAAGATTTATGCCAATTTTACTCTGGCTATGTTTAAAAGTGCTGCACTCGACATGGCAGCAAATTTGGAAAAGTCAGTGGTGGCAACAGGACTGGAAGAGGTTAGTTTTCATTCCAATCCCAAAGAAAGGCAATGCCAAAGAATGTTCAAACTACTGCACAATTGCACTCATCTCACACGCTAGTAAAGTAATGCTCAAAATTCTCCAAGCCAGGTTTCAATAGTATGTGAACCATGAACTTCCAGATATTCAAGCTGGATTTAGAAAAGGCAGAGGAACCAGAGATCAAATTGCCAACATGCACTGGATCATCGAAAAAGCAAGAGAATTCAAGAAAAACAGCTGTTTCTGCTTTATTGACTACGCCAACGCCTTTGACTGTGTGGATCACAACAAACTAAGGAAAATTCTGAAAGAGATGGGAATACCAGATCACCTGACCTGCCTCCTGAGAAATCTAGATGCAGGTCAAGAAGCAACAGTTAGAACTGGCCATGGAACAACGGACTGGTTCGAAACTGGGAAAGGAGTATGTCAAGGCTGTATATTGTCACCCTGCTTATTTAATGTACATGCAGAGTACATCATGAGAAAGCTGGACTAGATGAAGCACAAACTGGAATCAAGATTGCTGGGAGAAATATCAATAATCCCAGATATGCAGATGACACCACCCTTATGGCAGAAAGCAAAGAGGAACTAAAGAGCCTCTTGATGAAAGTGAAAGAGGAGAGTGAAAAGTTGGCTTAAAACTCAACATTCAGAAAACTAAGATCATGGCATCTGGTCCCATCACTTCATGGCAAATAGATGGGGAAACAATGGAAACAGTGAGAGACTTTATTTTCTTGGACTCCAAAATCACTGCAGATGGTGACTGCAGCCATGAAATTAAAAGGCGCTTGCTCCTTGGATTATGACCAACCTAGACAGCATATTAAAAAGCAGAGACATTACTTTGCCAACGAAGGTCCATCTAGTCAAAGCTATGGTTTTTCCAGTAGTCATGTATGGATGTGAGAGTTGGATTATAAAGAAAGCTGAGTGCTGAAGAATGATGCTTTTGAACTGTGGTGTTAGAGAAGATTCTTGAGAGTCCCTTGAACTGCAAGGAGATCCAACCAGTCCATCCTAAAGAAAATCAGTCCTAAATATTAATTGGAAGCACTGATGTTGAAGCTGAAACTCCAATACTTTGGCCACCTGATGTGAAGAACTGACTCATTTGAAAAGACTCTGATGCTGGGAAAGCTTGAAGGCGGGAGGATAAGGGGACAGCTAAGGATGAGATGGTTGGGTGGCATCGCAGACTCAGTGGATATGAGTTTGAGTAAACTCCGGGAGTTGGTGATGGACAGGGAGGCCTGTCGTGCTGCAGTCCATGGGGTCGCAAAGAGTTGGACACCACTGAGCATCTGAACTGAACTGATGGTCTACAAAAGGAACAACAAAACCTGGATGACAGTGAATCTGTTTACAACATGGTTTACTTAATATTTTAAGCCCATTATTGACACCTAATACTCAGAAATAAAATACTTCTTTCAAAATATTTTGCTCATTGACAATGCCTGTGGTCACCCATGAGCTCTGATGGAAATATACAGCAAGATTCATGTCATTTTCATGCCTGGTAACACAATACTCGTTCTGCAGTCCATGGATAAAGGGTCATTTTGGCTTTCAAGTGTTACTGTTTAATAAATACATGTCATAAGGCTATAGCTGCCAAAGATAGTGATTTCTCTGATGGATCTGGGAAAACTAAATGGAAAGCTGTCTGAAAAGGATTCACCGTTCTAGATGCCATGAAATACATTTATGATTCATGTGGTGAGATCAAAGTATCAACATTAACAGGAGGTAAGAAGTGTATTCCCACCCTCATAAATTAGTTTGAGGGTTTCAAGACTTAAGTGGTGGAAGTAATTGCAGATGTGGTGGAAACAGCCAGAGAAGTAGAATTAGAAGTGGAGCTGGAAGTAGTGACCGAATTTCTGCCATCTCATGATAGAACTTTCAGGATGAGGAGTTGCTTCTTATAGATGAGCACAGTGGTTTCTCAAGATGGAATATACCCCTGGTGAAGATGCTTGTGAACTGTTGAAATGACAACCTGGCAGTGAACTCATCTTCCCCATTGTGAACAATCAGGGGAGATCTGTTACAGCACCTACGATGGCTTTGAGATCCCCTGGAGAAGGAGATGGCATCCCACTCCAATATTCTTGCCTGGGACATCCCATGGACAGAGGAGCCTGGCAGGCTATAGTCCATGGGGCTGCAAAAGTTGGACACGACTTAGTGACTAAACATAATGCGTGTTTGTTTTCTCTTCCTACTTTCACCTGATTTAATCCTGCAGTTCACTTGCTTCTTAGTCTTCTTTAAGGAAATGATGTGAGTGGTTTCAGGTCAAAGTCCCAGACTCAGGTTATTTTGGTAATTTGAGGAGGGTATATGCCTAATTAACAAGCCACTCCCTTGTCTCCTTTCTATCTTCCATGTGCCCAGTCTCCCAGCCTGTGATTGTGCCACAGGCAGACAGCTGACTCACTCTGAGCCTGCTGCCTTTTTTTGCCTTCTAAATTGGCATCGGGTTTCAAGGACAATGTATTAAAGGCTGTGTGGGCCAGGAACTGCAACATGTAAATGATTCTGCACCCACATTCTAGCATGTGTCCTGAGAAGGAGTTGGTTAGTGAAGGAAGAAGTTTGAAGAAAACAGGCAGAGATGAGAGAAAGGCAGAGTCAGACCCATGTTCCTACAGCTTTCTAGTTCATGCTTCCAATTCCTTCCTGAGACCTAGCTTTTTTTTTTTTTTTTTCCAATTCTGTTAATACCGTATCATTTGTATAACAAATACTCCTGATCCTACTTTTTTCTTCAGGTTCCTCCAGTTTGTTTCCGTTAGTCATGATTGGAGAGCCTTGCATGCGTCCTTAGTCGCTTCGGTCATGTCCAACTTTTTGCGACCCCATGGGCTGTAGCCCACCAGGGTCCTCTGTCCAGTGGAACTCTCCAGGCATGAATACTGGGGTGGGTTGCCATCCTCTTCTCCAGGGGATCTTCCCAACCCGGGGATCGAACCTGTGTCTCTTGTGTCTCCTGCATTGGCAGGTGCATTCTTACCACTATTGCCACCTGGAGAACCGTGGCTAACATGTGCTCTTCACTTTCCCATATTAGATGCTTTATCATCCCTGGTATGTGAAGGAAACGTCCCCAAAATGCTCTTTGCAGGTCTGTCATTAGTTAATGAAATCATTTCCTCTAGGAAGGCAGAGATTTTCTCCTCTTAAGCTCTCTTGCTCTTTTTCACACATTTCCTTGATGTGTAATCACTCTGATGTTCCTCACACATACTGCATTTTATGCGGTTCCTGAGTTTATCCTTCCATTATATTCTGTTCCTTCTCAGCATGCTTTGGTCTATCCCAATATTAGCATTTATTAAGTATCCATATTGCATAAAAGGTGCAGAAATCACATTTCGTCTGATATTTTCAACCATATTCATTATGCAGGATCCAGTTTAAATCTCATTTACACCATGAACTCCTGTATCATCAGTTTGTTTCCTTCTCTTTCAGAAGGAATGTTGGTAGCTCTTTGTGTGTAATTATAATATTCCTCTATTAAATCTCCCTAAGACAAGGGATCATATCTTATTTGTATTATAAGCACTTTGTATAATAAGCACTTAAACCATAGTAGGTAATCAGTAAGTGCTTGTTGAATGAATGAGTAAGGGAATGTAGGGTGTGTATTTTGCTGTATGTGAAATTGAGAAAATTGCCTGATGTTCACAAATGTCTCTTAAAACATCCTGTTTCCAGGGCTGTGTTCATCTCAGTCTCTTTCTCATTCCACTTTACCCTGTTTCTCTAGATGTTCTTGGTTACCACTAGAATGTCAGTTACCATCTGCCATATGTCAAGGCACTCCCAAGTCTATATTTTTATAGACTGGCTGTGTCTCCTGAGAGCCAAACCCCTAAATCCAACTGTTTACTAGGTTTCTCTAGTGGGAGTTTCTGCAGGGACTTTAGTGTTTGTCTGCCTTATCTTTATTCACGGACTTCTCCACTCACTCCATGCCAACCTTCTTCTCTCTTTCTCTTCCTCCTCCTCTGATGTTCCATAAACAGTTAATGGCAGCATTATCTAGCCAATTGAACAGATTTGATGTATGGTACCTAGTAAGTATCAGTATTTGGTGAAAAAACAAATGCCATTCATGAAGATGGCCAAATCAGCTGACTATGAAAATTTGATGGCTACATTTAGAAATGGTGTTAAATCTAGTAGTAAAAAGCTAGAATGAGAGTGGGTTCTGGGAATTTCCCATCTTGCACTTTTGGCATCTTTGGAACATCAACCAATGCCACTCATGAGGTCTCCATTTAAAATCAGACCTAGAGAATGATTGATTTGTCATCCTCCTTGCAACTCTGAAATATTTTCCTCTAGGCCTGTGGGCCTTTGTAGTGAAGCCCTCTCATGGACACGTGCCAAGGTATGTTTTTCTTCCTTCTGGGGATTGGGGATATTTTGTGTAATATCATGTTCAGAATGAGGCTCAGAACAGATTTTTTCACTCTTCCTTCTCAAGCTTCTATTGGAGGCATCAATTGTAATGAAAAAAGCAAGAGATTTGGGTGGCAGGCTGATGTGAGTGTGAATGCTGGCTCCTTATTTATTTCTATCTTTGTGATTTTGTTTAAATTCCTTAAGTTCATCGAATCTCAATTTCTTCATAAAATGGAGACAATATTAGGCATAACATAGGGTTATTGACAAGTTACGTGTAAGAAGCTAAGCATGGTCTCTGAAACAGGGGTCTCCAAAATTGCACATTCCTTCCCTTTTTTTGTTAGGTGAGTGGTGTTCTCTGCTTCTAACCTCGATTATCACTTTCTTCATTAGTGAATGAAATAATACTTATCCACAGTTATGAGGACGAAATTAGTTACAGTCACATGAAGTACATGATTATTTAAGAAATAAGAGAGTACTTCTTTTCTTCCTTCCCAGGTTTCATCCTTCCCAGGAAGGCATTGGGAAATACCTGTTACTGATGTGTTTTGAGTCTGTTAGAACCTCTAGTCGACCTTAAGGCTTTTGTTAGGAGACCCAGGAAGATATGAACATGGAGGAGTATCACCGCTTTGCTTATTTTCTGTGATTCAGTGCTGCTCAGTAGCAGTGGTTCTGAGCGGAAACTTGCCATCTTCTCTGTGCCAGCTGCATACACCAGTGTACCTTTATCAGATTTTCCTTGAGGGTCTTTCACTGTGGTGCATTTAACCAATGGGATTAAATAATACCCTGAGAGCTCTCATTGGTTACTTGTAGGTGTCCATATTTTCTGACTGGTGTAAGAATCCACCAGTCCTCATCCACTTATTAGCAGTTCAGTTATTAGGCCGTTACTGACTTCCATTAAATCAAGGTATTTTTCCCCAACCATAATGGACTCCTGTGTATTCTTCCTTCCTTCCATGGTGTACAGTGCCCACCCCAAATAAGGTGATCGTAGTTCATTCTCTTCAAATACCCAGAGCTTTCTACAGCAGCTAATACCTACAACAAAAGTAACAGTAGCAAGAACTACTTGTATTTCTCTGGACACATAAACTCTAATGAAGGAACTGATACATATTCAGTGTGTTTGTATAATGATTTGAGCTGGGGAACAGGCATATGGAGGCAGGTGTCACACACTGAGATGACACCATTACAGTGAGCTGTTTTCCAGGATGGGTTGATAAATGCATGGCTCTCACCTAATCTCTGCCTCGACTGTGACAGACTGTGTCACTCGTCAGCTTACTTTAATGGTAGATGGAGTTTGATGAGGAAGAAGAGAGGGAGCAAAGAGGACAGAGATGGGCAAGGATGGGCATTTCCATGTAAGAGACTCTGGGAATCTACAAGCAAACAATTTGTAACCCAAACCTCCCACTCCCTTGATAGATGGCTGTTGGCATTTGTGTTTCGCAAGAAAAAAAGTCATTGCTTCTTAAAAAAATTAGGCAAACATAGGACTTTAAAATGTGGCAGTGGGAAGGAAAAAAAGCGAGAAAGTGCACTTGGCAAGAATTCAGGGACAGCCAGTTGTCTTTATTGAAATGGCATTGAATTAAAAACTCAAAGAAGGCAGTGGCGTTTTCTTTAATAGAGAGATTAAAAAGATGCTAGGCCATCACTACCCAGTATGCATTGCAGGGAAAAAAAAACTCCAAAACTGGTGCCATGTTTCTTGCCTCTTTTTTTTTTTTTTTTCTTTTTCTTCTCCTGTCTCCAAACAAAGAGATCTGTTCTCGCTCCTGAAAGAAGGCAATAAATACACTGCCCACATACCCTACTGGTTGTGAACCTCTCTCCGGAAGGCATACCCCTAGGGCACTCCAGCCCGTCCGAGCCCGTCCCAGCCCTTCCCATCTGTTCAGGCTCCAAGTCCTGCCTCTGTGCGGGGTGAACAGGTCCTCCAAATCCACGTTTACACACACTTGTTTCCAGACCATGGACTTTCCCAATGGACAGTGTTTCTGTCTCTGATGGTCAAAAATGAGGTTCAGGGTGAGAACAATTAGAAACTTTAATTACTCTCCAGGCATCTACAAGCCACATTGCTATTTTTATAAGGAATTAGCTACAGATTGGGTAGTGCTTGTCGCGCTTTGAAACGTTTCCTGTGTCTTTCTGGCACAACTGTGTTCTCTTTGGAATGCCGGGGCTTCAGAGCCCCTCTCCGCATCTCTGGCTCTTTTTTGCTTGCCAATTCCAGCACCTTCGCATGCATTACTCCGTCTTTTCCTCTCCAAGATGACCTGAAATGACCTTTTGCTTGGCACGAGACGTGATTCAACTGATAATAAAAGGGTTGGGGGCGGGGTGGGGACCGCGGTAGCTGGCTGTTCAGAACCGCGGAGGGGAGCAGGGGAGGGGGGACCCGCATCCATTTGAAGACAAACGCTGCTCCATTTTTTTTTTTTTTTTTTGGCCATGCATTTCCTGTAATTAATTTTCCACCTATCGCCTACTACACGCAGAGAAGTTTTTTTTTTTAAAGGCATACCACTGTCTTTGTTTAACCCAAGCTCTTGGGTTGTTTGGATGAGGCCGGGGAGGAAGCGGAGGAGGAGGAGGGACATGGGGCACCCCGGCTGGGAGGCCCGAGCCCTCCGCTGGAATGCGGGGTCGGCTGCCCCGCAGCTTCCTTTCTTTCTCCCGCCGGGGTGTTTAGGGCTGGCAGCGTTTCTCCAAAGCCGCGGTGGCGGCTAAGGTTCCGGCGCACGGCTCCTCCTATTTCCCATCCGCTGCCTTTGAGGGGCGTGGGCTTGTTCCGGAGGCCGTGTTTCTTTGTTGTTTTGGGAAACTTAATTTTTTTCCCCACTAACTCCTGAACTCCAAAAAATGCCCCTGGCCAGTCTCATCGATCCTTGCTCTCATTCTCTCACTTGGGGAGGGGCGGGAAGAAGAACAGACTATTTATTTGGGTAGTACTTGGCTGAGGTTGCGGCAGTTGCCACAGCAACAGCTCTGAACCTTGCACTGCGGAAGGTCCTCACTGCCTCCTAAAGACCTCCTCTTTAAAGAGACCCTGCTAGCGATACTCCGTCTGTCCGTTTGAGGTTTCCGTGTATCATCGAGACTGTTTGAGAAGACAAAGACAAGGTTTCCTTAGGTAGTTGGCGGGATATTTTTAGCCAAGCTTGATTAGATGAGCTGTGAGAAGAGAAACGTGGACGTAAGTCACGTGGGATGCTGAGGGTAGGGAATGTTCCGTCCAAAGGCTTGTGAAATGCTAGAACATAGTCAAAAGGTGTGTCGCCACCCTGCAAGTTGCAGACAGCTTCCAAGTGAGCTGATGGGGATGGTTATGCAGCCATCCTGTTGCGCTCTCTGCCCCCAACAAAGGGAACTTACACATGAGATGCTCAGAGAGGTGAGGACCATCTTCCGTGGTCTGGAAAGACTTTCTCTTCTCGAGAATGCCTTACAAGCTGAAAGTTCCCTGAAAGGCAGGAGGGTTGCTGCACAGTCCTATTGTAGTTTCATACGTTCTGGCTTTTGTTGGAAACCATCAATTCATTAATTCATCAGGGACATGTTGAATGTTGGCTCTGTGCTAGGCACTATAGCTCTAAGATTACCAAACACACATGTACCCACCCACCCACCCAACTAGTCTTAGCACTTTCCTCCAGAAGCTTTCAGTCAAGAAGTAGAAATAAGTAAACAGAAGATTAAATTCAGGGAAGAAGTAACTGTAGGATGCTGTCATTTTCGGGGGAAGAGAAACTCTGTGGTCCTGCCGGTTCCATTAGAGCCACCGGTGTGATCTGCACCACTTCCTTCATTAAAAGGAAGTGACTCCTGTGAAATGCTTGATGAAATACATCCCCCTCTCCTCTCAGCCAATCAGTATCCCTCTCTTGCCCTTCTTCAAAAGTGCCTTGTAGGAAAAGAACTGCCCTTCTGGAACAAATGCCAGGAAGCTGGCCTTGAGAATCCCGGTGTGGATGGGCACAAGTGTCATCTTGGATGAGAACCTCAGCCCAGTTTCTTTCTAACCTGCTGCAAAGAAGGAAAGAAGGTCATAGCCCTGTGGGCCTTCCATGTGCCACACATTATGCTGATTCTTTATCACATCTGTAGTGTCCTCATGCAGTCTTCCTCATGTGCTACCTGGTTTCATCTGAACCATAAAGTTAAAGAAAAAGATTTGAGTTGATAATTTTCTCAATTATCATAAGGATTGTAAATAACTGGTTCCATTCTGGATGTGCAGACAGAAGTAGATTCGTTGTGTAAAGAGTGAGGATTTGCTGCCAGTGGAATATAGGAGCCAATACGATGATGGTTCACCAGGTTTTGAGAAAAGAGAGAGCATTATTTTGTGATCAGTCAGCAAGGAGACAAGAGGCTGGGCTCAAATCTATCTCCCCAATCCAGAGTTTGGGGCCAAATCTAAGGGATTAGGGGAATTTCCAAACATGGAAGCTGATTGGCTAGTCCATATAAGCTACTTCTTCTGCTGGAAGCCAGCTCTTCTTTATTGAAGGACTTCTTGTAAGGGCGTCAGTGGTGTTTCTATTCTTTATGTTTGCTGACTGAAGATTCTTGATTCCAGATTCATCCTGGAGCTTGGGTTCCTATCTTGCAGATGCTCAGTGCTGTCTCTGTAAAATAACTCTGGTTTTGATGAATCAACAACCTGTTTTAAGGAGGTGAAACCAATTTAAGCCGGTCAGTGTCTTACATGCTGTTTCAGTTTTATGCAATAGATGATCTGAGGCATTAGTCTTAATGCTCCCTCAGAGTCCCTTTTGAGAAAGTTGCAAGATATCCATGTTAACAGATGAGGAAACTGAGGCTCAAAGAAGTTGTTCAAGATCACATAGCCAGCAGTGATGTAACTAGGGATGACAACTTTTCCTTTCCGACTCCAAAATTCAGTCTTTGAAGATGATTTGAGTTGCTTGTACTATTAAAAAGAATTGGTTCCAATTCTCCTCTAGGCTATTGAAAAAGAATAGAATGGTAGGATTAAAATTCAGGGACTTAAAGTGCTAATAGTTTGATTGGAAACTCTACAAAGACAAGAATTGAGTCTTTTTTCTATTTTTGCTAATAGCTCTCTCCCTTGACATTATCTTTCGATTTAGGCAGAGAGTATTGCCAGGAGAGTCACTGCTCAGTGTGACAGGGACACCTTGTTTTTAACTCAAGTCATTACCATCCAGCTTCATCACTCAGTAGACTTGACCTTACGTGTCTTGTAAAACCAGATCTCTCTTCAAAGGCTGGAAACTTTTGCCATCAGAATCAAATACTGAGCCTCAAGGTCTAGGATCATTCCTGAAGAAGAGCTATGAGCACTCGCATGTTTGACAAAGTGAGTGCTTTTCAAGGGATGGTAGTAATTTGCAAGACTTTGTCTATGAACTTCCTCCTTTGTCGCATAGATAGTTACTCAAATTCTCTGTTCCTTAGTTTCATCGGAAAAGTAGGGTAACAGTAGTATTATCAGATAAGATCATGGTAAGGGTAACTCTGAGAATAAGCCTGCACAGGCCTGTGCACAGTGCCAAGCCCGTGTGAAGTGCTGTTCGTTATGCCAGCTATTATTATGTTAATTATCACCATCACTTTTATTTGTATTAGAATTGATTGATTAAATGGAGAGTTGGCATTGTATTTCCCAGGCCTCTGATGGACGTAAGCCACCTTACAGGCTGATAAATCTTTTTCTTTCTGTACTTTGTCTTCCTCTCACCATGATACCACTTCTCTTGGTTTTAAACATCCATTTATTCTTGGACTCCTCCCTTCCTTCTCCTTTAGCCTTCTCAAGCAACACAAAATATCTTGCTCCTAAAATAGTTGTATGACAACACCAGGAATCAGCAAGTTTTCTTTCTTTCTTTCTTTTTTTTGGTAAATAAAAAGCCAGATAGAGTTTTAGACTCTGCAGGCTGTAGGACCTCTGATGTAATGGCTCAACTCTGTTGCTTGTAGTGCAGAAGCACACGCCTTAGACAATATTGAAATGGGAGTGTGGGTGTTCTGATAAAACTATGTATGAAACTTGAAATTTGGATTTCACAAAGTTTCAACTGTCACAAAATATTACTACTTAAAATTTTTTTCAACCATGTAGAAAGGTAAAAATCACCCTTAGCTCCTGGGCTTTATAGAAACAGGCAGTGTGATTTCCTGGCAGTCCAGTGGTTAAATCTCTGCACTTCCACAACAGGGGGCATTAAGTTCGATCCTTGGTAAGGGAACTAGCATCCCACATGCTCCATGGCACAACCAAAAACACCAAATGATTAAAAAAATTCAACTAAAAATCTATTTTAAAAAAGCAGACAGTGGACCCCTATTTTGCTGACCCCTGATTTACACTTAAATATGTTTCAATCACTGTGGCACTAGAAGAATTTACAGAAAATACATCTTCGAGGGGCAGTGCCTTGTGTGGGCCACAGACAGTGGCAGTTTATCCCCTTGGTTCTCTGTGGGATGGATGGCTGGCACAGTGAGACCCAGGTTGGCCAGCTCAATGTTTTCATTTTCAGGAAAACATCAGAGCATCTGGGAAGAGCATCTGCCATCATGACAGACATGGCTTCAATCACATTTGGGCTCTTAACCCTTAGTACTGTTCTGATTTAGTTTTTCAGCTTCAGTTTTCCTAACCGTCAAAGTGGAAATGACCATGCTTACTCCGATGTTACTATACAACTAAATGAGATAGATGCTCTGTGTGACAATATATATTAAGAGGATAATGACAAATGCATGGTGGATATTTTCTAAATGTTTGATGAGTGTTAGTAGGCACTCAGTGTATGTTTACTTCTGTCATTCACCAGTGAGGGCAGCTAGGGTCCAGTCTTGGCTATTGTGAAAGATGAGAGTAGGAGGGTAGGATGTCTGGTATTTAAAAAAGAAGTCTTCTGATCTTTTCAGGGATAGATGTGAGGGCTGGTGAGAAGACAGAGTTAGGACATTTTTGGCAAAGGAAAAAATAGATCATTTGACATAAGTGAAACTGGTGCTTGTAGAATCAGAGGCTCTGTCATCGGGTTAGGACTCAGCTCAAGATGACTGTGTCTGAGGATGCGATCACAGTGTCAGGGCCATTTCAGGTACGGCATCTTCAGGGAGAGTGAGCCATCATTGCCTGATTCCTATGGGAGCTGGGGCTTAACTTGAATGGAGAAGCAGAGCTCTTTGAGAGACTCTGCACTGTCAGGATCTGAATCACTGAGGGAAGTAGGTCTATGTGCATGCCTGTGTGCACGAGAGAGAGATGTACTCTTCTGCTCATATACATTAGTCTTGCTGGTTGAGATAAAAACAGGAGAGAAGTGTCTTAGGAGTTTGGAAGCACAGGAAAAGTGAAAGTGTTAGTTGGTTAGCTGTGTCTGACTCTTCGTGACCCTATGGACTGTAGCCTGCCAGTCTCCTCTGTCCATGGAATTCTCCAAGCAAGAATACTGGAGTGGGTTGCCATTCCCTTCTCAGAGTATGTTGCTGACTCAGGGATCGAACCCAGGTCTCCTGCATGACAGGCATATTCTTTACCATCTGAACCACCAGGAAACCCAGGGCAGGCAGTCAGTTCTGTGGATTGCGTGCACCGTAAAGGGTTCTGAACTGAAGCAAACAGATTTCTTTTTTTCTCATCTCTTAGGCAGCTTAGTTATATGTATTTTGATATATGAATACAGAGATTATTTTGTATTAAAATTAACTTATGTAATGTTCCTGAAATTGATGCCTCAAATTAGATTAACTTTAGCTTAAAAACAACTGTATTTCTGCTCCCTTGTTTGACCAACATTTAAAAGTAATGTTAGCAAAATATTTTAAGGCAAGATTTGGATTTAGTTTATCATACATATTCTAAAAATATAAAAATTCCTACATAAATTCTATGAACTCAGTTATTGTTTCTACAAATTATTTAAAATCCTAAGAATGTAGGGTCATATTTAATTATATGAACTTGTAACAATACATATCTTTTAAAAACAGTTGATCCTGTGAATTCCTATAATGCTAAAAATCATACATATGTAATGTGTTAGCTTAAAATTGTAATTTCTGTACCTTTAGTCAGCTTTAGACTAACATTAAATTATCCATAAATTTTGGATTTGTGGGCAATTTTAAGAAAAAGATGTAAATATTAGGTATTAAATGTGATTTTAACTGACCTTTATTTTATATATTAATTACTATACCTTGGGCTTCCCAGGTGGCTCAGGTAAAGAATTTGCTTCTCAATGCAGAAGATGTGGGTTTGACCCCTGGGGTCAGAAAGATCCCTTGAAGAAAGAAATGGCAACCTACTTCAGTATTCTTGCCTGGGAAATCCCACGGACAGAGGAGCCTGGTGGGCTACAGTCCATGGGGTCATAAAAGAGTCAGACATGACTTAGCTACTAAGCAACAACTGTACCTTGGCAAAATATGCAGATATCTTTAAATGTTATAATAAATATGCTTGTTTTTCTACCTTAGAAATCGTCACAGTGGTAAAATATGTATGTGGAAAAAATTAGCTAGACTATTTTTGTTTTTGATCTTCCAGTTTTCTGTCTGGAAAAACAAAAGCTGCTTACCTTAGTAAGGGAGTAATTCATGCAAATTGTTGAGATAATACTAAGTGCAATAATTTTGGAGAAATATAAGTACATATAAAAATAATAAATATGGTTTGCCTTTTAAGGAAATTGTTACAGTTTATTAGAATGATAAATTTAATTATATACACATACATGTATGTACAAACATTTTATTTTATGCTAATAAAATCTATTTCCATAGTTACATATTTGTATATATCTGAATACATACACGTAAAGGCATATTAAGGTTGATCTAAAAAGTTTAGAGATAACATTAATCTTTTATTACATTTTTTAAAGTCAGATTAAATGTTAAGGGTCTGAGGAAGGTAAAATGTGTTTGCTAGGTTTGTAATGCTAGCATAAGTTTGAAGGAAATGCTGAATTGTGAAAAAAAAAATAGTTTACAAGGTTGTGCATCTTTTACTAAAAATTGTTACATGGATCATGTATCTCCTGTTTCAGTTCAGTTCAGTCACTCAGTCATGTCTGACTCTCTGCGACCCCATGGGCTGCAGCATGCCAGGCTTCCCTGTCCATCACCAACTCCTGGAGCTTGCTCAGACTCATGTCTATTGAGTCAGTGATGCCATCCAACCATCTCATCCTCTGTCATCCTCTTCTCCTCCTGTCTTCCATCTTTCCCAGCACCAGGGTCTTTTCAAATGAGTCAGTTCTTTGCATCAGTGGCCAAAGTATTGGAGTTTCAGCTTCAGCATCAGGCCTTCCAATGAATATTCAGGACTCATATCTATGACATTGTCAAATTAGAATGTGTTTGGGCTTTCTTTTTAGATTTTTAAATTTTATTTATTTTTTTAACCTTTTAATCTTGCATTGGGGTATTAACAATGTTGTGATAGTTTCAGGTGAACAATGAAGGGATTCAGTCATACATAAACAGGTATCCATTTTCCTTCAAATTCCCCTCCCATTATTTGGGTTTTCTTTTTAAAAAATTGACCAAATTATTCTGTGTCCAAATAATGGAGATTACTTTTCATTGCCCAAATATTCTGCCAAATGTCTAAATTTTTGGTGAATTTTGAATCATTTTGACCCAGATTTTCCCTTTTATTGACAAAAGTTAAATTTCTGATAATCATTATTTTTCTTGTGAGTTTAAAAATATTATCTATTTTTTGCCTTTGGATGTAATGATTTATATTCCTATTTTGTTTCCTTTGACATTCTTTCTTGATTTTAGCTTTCCAAGGTAAAATCCCCAAATCAGAAGAATTAAACTATTAAGGTATCTTTTCAACAAAATCTTTGGGTTTCCTGGTACGTCCATTAGGTAGCACAAAATTGAACCCTTTCACTTTATCAAAGAAAAAGTAATACAAAAATTTTGGATCTTTCATTTGAGCTTGCCTTTGTAATCAAACTTATTTTAAGAAATAGAGCTTTGGAGTAATTTAGGGAACAATGCTCTGTTTTGGGACACTTCCATTTTTTTTTTTTTTCAGACCTTACTAGAAAAGCTCATTACTTAAGATAAAGCCCAAGTTATTTTGATTTAGCCATATCTGATGATAGCTACATTGCAATTTCATCTCCTGGTGCAAGTATCACTCTTGATGAGTGGTTCAACACTTTCTTGGGTTATTTGATAACCCCATTGGAGTATTTTTTCCCCTGGAAAACAGATTATTGGATGGCCCTTAATATCTGCTATTCAGTTTGCAGTGTACAAATCTCTTGACAACTACCCACAAATAGGGCACAAATCTTTTATCTTGTTAACCTGATGCTTTTCAGGATAGTCTGTGATGTATCATTCATTATTATTTTGGTCCATGAATTTTTCTTCTCAGAAAAAGAGATCTTTGGGTAATTTAATTTAAGAAGGGGGAAAAAATTATAAGTCTTATTTAAATGAGCTCAAATAAGAGGATCTTACATGTTGTGGTTTGGAAAGGAACAGGAGAGTCAGAATTACTGGTGGCTCAGTGGTAAAGAATCCAACTGCCAATGCAGGAGATGCAGGTTTGATCCCAGGGTCAGGAAGATTCCCTGGAGAAGGAAATTGAAACTCACTCCAGTATTCTTGCCAGGGAAATCCCATGGACAGAGGAGCCTGGTGGGCTAGAGTCCATGGGATCACAAAGAGTTGGACAGGACTGAGCCACTAAACAATAAAGAGCTTGAATAACATAGGCCCCCTAGAGGTAATTGTGTCCTATAAGAAGATCTTTTAATTTGTGTCTCTATAGACCTCTTAGTATCTTTAACAGTACTAACAAGATCTAGGGATCAAAGAAATCTTGACATTAGGTAAAGTTCATTCTTCGGTATCTGGTTCTTTAGTCTGACACCAGAGGTCATCTATTGTAAGATTCCATGTATTTTATTTTTAGAAAACTTAATTTATTATTTTTTGTATGTTAGTTAAGTGTCTACATCATTTTTACTTCTCCTGGGATTTAAAAAAATTTTTGTTAGAGTATAGTTGATTTATAATGTTGTGTTAGCTTCAGGTGGAGAGCAAAATAAATCAATTATACCTGTACATATATCCACTCTTTTTTAGATTCTTTTCCCATAGAGGCCATTGTAAGATTTTGAGTGGAGTTTTGTATGATTACATTTAAATGAAATATCCAGAAAGGTAAATCCATAAAGTCTAAAAATCCAGGGGGTGGGGTTAGGGAATGTGAAGCAAGTGTTGTGGGTTTGGGGATTTTTGTTTTGTTTTGGAATTTGATAGAGATGGTGACCACACAACATTATGACTGTGCTTATTGCCACTGAATTGTTTTCTTCAAAATGATTAATTTTACATTATGTGAATTTCACCTAAAAAGCAAAACTATGAGATTGTTCATGAAGGCCTTCTTTAAGACTCTTGACTTGCTGTGCCCACCACTCCAAGGGTCCAGGGTCCTAAGCTTTGCTGAGTCTTGACTCGTTCCATGCCTTCTAAGACCTGCCTTAAAATCATGCAACTCAGGCCCTTAAACTTTATAAATACATTCCCCTGATTACTCCAGCTGAGACACTTTTGGTCTCTCTTACTACAGTAGTTAATAAACTTGTCTTTGGACTCAACACAAACTGGATCAGGGGATAAGGAAAAAGTAGGGAAAATAACTAGACCATTCACGTATGATACAAATCAACTCCCTTATGATTATACAGTGGAAGTGAGAAATAGATTCAAGGGATTGAAGTGGATAGACAGAGTGCCTAAAGAACTATGGAAGGAGGTTCAAGACATTGTACAGGAGGCAGGGATCAAGACCATCCCCAAGAAAAAGAAATGCAAAAAGGCAAAATGGTTGTCTGAGGAGGCCTTACAATTATCTGTGAAAAGAAGAGAAGTAAAAGGCAAAGTAGAAAAGGAAAGATACACCCATTTGAATGCAGAGTTCCAAAGAATAGCAAAGAGAGATAAGAAAACCTTCCTCAGTGATCAATGCAAAGAAATAGAGGAAAACAATAGAATGGGAAAGACTAGAGATCTCTTCAGGAAAATTAGAGATATTAAGGGAACATTTCATGCAAAGATGGGCACCATGAAGGACAGAAATGGTTTGGAACTAACAGAAGCAGAAGATATTAGGAAGAGGTGGCAAAAATATACAGAAGAACTGTACAAAAAAGATCTTCACGACACACATAACCATGAAGGTATGATCACTCACCTAGAGCCAGACATCCTGGAATGTGAAGTCAAGTGGGCCTTAGGAAGCATCACTTCGAGCAAAGCTAGTGGATGTGATGGAGTTCCAGTTGAGCTGTTTCAAATCCTGAAAGATGATGCTGTGAAGGTGCTGCACTCAATATGCCAGCAAATTTGGAATACTCAGCAGTGGCCACAGGACTGGAAAAGGTCAGTTTTCATCCCAATCCCAAAGAAAGGCAATGCCAAAGAATGCTCAAACTAACACACAATTGCATTCATCTCACACGCTGGTAAAGTAATGCTCAAATTCTCTAAGCCAGGCTTCAACAGTACATGAACCATAAACTTCCAAATGTTCAAGCTGGATTTAGAAAAAGCAGAGGAACCAGAGATCAAATTGCCAACATCCGCTGGATCATCGAAAAGGCAAGAGAGTTCCAGAAAAACATCTTTTTCTGCTTATTGACTAGGCCAAAGCCTTTGACTGTGTGGATCACAACAAAGTAAGGAAAATTCTTAAAGAGATGGGAATAACAGATCACCTGACCTGACTTGGGAAATCTGTATGCAGGTCAGGAAGCAACAATTAGAACTGGACATGGAACAACAGACTGGTTTCAAACAGGAAAAGGAGTATACCAAGGCTGTAAATTGTCACCCTGCTTATTTACCTTATAGGCAGAGTCATCATGAGAAATGCTGGGCTGGATGAGGCACAAGCTGGAATCAAGATTGCAGGGAGAAATATCAATAACCTCAGCTATGCAAATGGCACCACCCTTTTGGCATAAAGCAAGGAAGAACTAAAGAGCCTCTTGATGAAAGTGAAAGAGGAGAGTGAAAAAGCTGGCTTAAAACTCAACATTCAGAAAACTAAGATCATGGCATCTGGTCCCATTACTTCATGGCAAATAGATGGGGAAAACTTGGAACAGTGACAGACTTAATTTTCTTGGACTCCAAAATCACTGCAGATGGTAATTGCATCCATGAAATTAAAGAATGCTTGCTCCTTGGAAGCTCCTTGGAAGTTATGACCAACCTAGATAGCATATTAAAAAACAGGGATATTACTTTGCCAACAAAGTTCTGTCTAGTCATATCTTTGTTTTTCCAGTAGTCATGTATGGATGTGAGTTGGAGTATAAGAAAGCTGAGCACTGATGAATTAACACTGTGAACTGTGGCATTGGAGAAGACTCTTTGAGAGACCCTTGGACAGCAAGGAGATCCAACCAGTCCATCCTAAGGGAAATAAGTCCTGAATATTCATTGGAAGGACTGATGTTGAAACTGAAACTCCAATACTTTGGCCACCTAATGCAAAGAACTGACTCATTTGAGAAGACCGTGATGTTGGGAAAGATTGAAGGTAGGGGGAGAAAAGGATGACAGAGGATGAGATGATTGGATGGCATCACCAACTCAATGGGCATGAGTTTAAGTAAACTCCGGGAGTAGAGTTGGTGATGGCCAGGGAGGCCTGGCATGCTGCAGTCCATGGGGTCGCAAAGAGTCAGACACGACTGAGCGACTGACTGAACTGAACTGAGGCTCATCTCTGGATATGGGAGGCCAGGCTTATTGAGAAACCAGTCTTAGACCAAGTCTATTGGGAAGGAAGGGTATAAAACTGCCCGTGGACTTATGCCTTGATCTAATTTGACTCAGGAAATAATGAATGCATTCATGCTCACTTGCTTAGTCATGTCAGACTCTTTGTGACCCCATGGACTGTAGCCTGTCAGGCTCCACTGTCCATGAAAATTTTCAGGCAAGAATACTGGAGCGGGTTGTCATTCCTACTCCAGAGGATGTTCCTGACCCAGGGGTAAAATCCACATCTCCTGCATTGGCTTCTTTATCACTGCGCCACCTGGGAACCCCTCAAGAAATAGTGCCCAGTCTAAATATGAAGTGTCTTGGTACTTGATGATAATTAGGATTGATTTTTTAGAGGTGTGTGTATGTCTGAAATAATGTCTATTACTTTATAAAAAAAGATCCCTAAACTAGTGGCTTAAAGCAATACACATTTGAGTATCTTATAGTTTTTATGAATTAAGTGTACAGGTACATCTTAGCTGGTCCTCTCTTCCAGGATCTCTTACAGGCTGCAATCAAGGTATTGGCTGGGCTGCAGTCATCTCGAGTTTCATGTTGGAAAGTTCTGCTTCTGAGCTCTTGAGTGAGTTCCTTCTGGGCTGTTTGACTGTAGGCCTCAGTTCCTCACTGGATGTTGTTTAGAGGCAACTTTCTTTCTTCCCACATGGATCTGTCCAACATGGAGGCTTGGTTCATCAAAGGATGAGGACTGAGAAGTTGATAGAATCTAACAAGTGAGAAATCAGTCTCGTAATCTGATCATGAAAGTGACATTCTACCCCTTTTGCTGTATTTAAAAAAATTATTTATTTTAATTGGAGGATAATTACAATATTGTGATAGTTTTTGCCACGTATCAACATGAATTGGCCATAGGTATACATGTCCCCACCATCATGACCCCCCTCCTTCTTCCCTCCCCCCCATCCCTCTAGGTTGTCCCACAGCAGCAGCTTTGGGTGCCCTTCTCCATCCATAGAACTCACACAGGTAAGAATCAAGTCACTGGGTCCATCCCACCTTCAAAGGGAAGGGACGACACAAGAGTATGAATACTGGTGAGGGTCGTTTGAATGCAACCTTTGAAAACTGGCTACCACAGATGATAACCATACCCAAATTAGACAATATGTCTCATTAGCCATGGAAGCTTGAAAATTATAGTGAAATTGGTTGTCTTTGATTTAGACTTAAAGCTAGAATATTAGGTTGACCAAAAAGTTTGTTCAGGTTTTTTTCCGTAACATCTTATGGAAAAACCTAAATGAACTGTTTGACCAACCCAATATCACAAGTAGAAGTGAACTCAAATTTTTATCTTGAGGTTCTACAAGAGGCTAAATAGTTAATGCACACTTTGGTTTTTAAGATTCCAGACCTATCTGAAAGTATTATTGCCTTTTTCTCAGATGAAGTGACAGATAGTCTTGAAACAGGAGTGTCTGAAAAGTTAGGGTGTTTTGTAAGTATTTCCTGTTTCCCTTGAAAATTACAGGGCTTGTGTTGTCATCAGCCTCATTCCAGTTAATTAACTGGATTTGCAGACCTCTCTGTGGAAAAGATTCACTAAATGAACCAAGTGTTTTACAACTAGTGAAACGTCTCAAAATGTGGGAAATTGTAGTGTTTGCTTCAGAAGAGAAGGGATTATTATATTTTCTTACCGTCTGAACTTGTCCAATTATAGAAACAGAAACTTGGTTTGCCTGTATCCAGTAGATTATCAGTAAATATTGCTTTATTCTGTCTTGGAGATGGAGCTCTTTGGTATGCTACAATGGAACAAGATTTAGATAAATAACTAAGAGACCAAGGCATTGAAAGAACAATTGTATAATATATCTGGGATAACCCTTAAAAAAAGCCTTCTCATTTTACTTGGGGAGAAATTGGGGTACAAAGAACTTAAGCTGTTTTTCCAAGAAGATAAAGGTGGTTCAAGGAATTTTTAGATTGATATCTGATCTGTTGTTGATTTTGTTTAACTACATACTATTAAGTATTACAGTGGAAAGTATATGAGACTAAGACCAAGATTCAAATCCAACAAACTTTGTCCATTTTTTCCCCCACTGTATGCTATACCTGAAACTGAAAACCTATATCTGACATTATATCTGAAAAAGTGTTAGTCACTCAGTTGTCTACAACTCTTTGTGACCCACGGACTATAACCTGCTAGGCTCCTCTGTCCATGGGATTCTCCAGGCAAGGATACTGGAGTGGGGTTGCCATTCCTTTCTCCAGGGGATCTTCCTGACCCAGGGATCAAACCCAGGTCTCCTGCATTGCAGGCAGATTCTTTACTGTCTGAACCACCATAGTTTATATCAGTAATATTTGTTGGATACATAATGAGTGAATGAAGCCCTAGTTGTGTGATGAACTGGTTGAGAGGTTATGGGCAGTTTGTTTCTCTTGTTTGCTGCTGCTGCTAAGTCGCTTCAGTCGTGTCCGACTCTGTGTGACCCCATAGACAGCGGCCCACCAGGCTCCCCTGTCCCTGGGATTCTCAAGGCAAGAACACTGGAGTGGGTTGTCATTTCCTTCTCCAGTTTGAATGCTAGTTTCCTCATATTTAAAATGAGAATTTTGGTCTGGTTCATCTTTAAAATTCCTTTCAGTTCTGAATTTCTATGATTTAATGATGAATATTTGTCAAATACTCTTTGTGTCATGTACTATGATTAACATAACCCTGACATTTAATTCTTATGACCACCCTGTGATACAACAAACCCAGAAGGAAAATAGTGAATAGCTAACAGTTACTTTGACCTCACTTTGAGCCAGACACTTATTAGCTCAATTTAATCCTCATCTCCACCCTATGAGGTACAGAGAAATTTAATTTGTCCAAGGCCACATAAGTAGTCAGGGATAGAGCTACAACTTGAACTCAAACGGTCCAATTTCAGAGCTTACCTGCTTAATCACATTGTAATACTGAATAGTGACATTGTAAGGTCAAGACTGTGGCTCATTCTGTTCGGTTAAACCTGAGTTCCAGTTTCTTTGTGGCTACCAGCTTCCTTTTTATTTATAAAACTATTTGTACCCAAATATATTAGTCTTTACATTTCTTCTCAAGGTATAGTTCCCAAGCAAGCCTTAAATTACTAAATGTGTTGCAGATTTGATATATCTTCTATAATACTACCCAGTCACTTAAATGGTGGGTAGAAGTTAGTATAATTGGCGTTAGTTCTGTTTCACAAATTGGAAATGGAGAAATATTTTCTGAAGTCATGTCTGGGATATGGTGGGTGGATGTTTGGCTTGCTTGGAGAAATTTAGCTGAAAACTCCAGAATTACTCAAATGTTTGGACTGGTGAGGCTTAATGTTTTGGCCAGCTGGCAGTAGGAAGACATGAATCAAACCCATGGAGAATGAGGAAGATGAGGTTCAGATGCTGTGGATCCATCTATTTTATTTTTGTTTTAGTCTCTTTAGACTCTGACTCAAGAACTCTGTGAGTCTTCTTTTTTTTTTTTTTTCCTTTTCTCTTTCTCTGTCTGATTTATCTCATCTAACAAAATGCCTTCAGGGCCCATCTGTGTTGTCACAAATGGTAGGATATTCCTCATTTTTATGGCTGAATAATATTCCATTTTGTGTGTGTGTGTGTGTGTGTGTGTGTGTGTGTATAGTTCATCTTAATTTCTGAATACCTGTTATGACTAAGAATAGATACTTTGTAAATCTTTATGCAAAAAGCGAGATTAGAGGCAATTTTCTAAATTAGCTTTTTGTATTGAACTATAAAAGGCTTTGAAGAGTCAAAGAAACATTGAGAAAAAAGAATAAAGCTGGAAGTTTCACATTCCCTGACTCCAGGCTATACTACAAAGCTACAGTGATCCAGACTATGTGGTACTGACACAAAAACAGACACATAGATCATGGTACAGAGTAGAGAGAGCAGAAATCAACCTATGATAGTCAATTATCTATGACAAAGTAGGCAAGAATATACAATGGGGAAAAGACAGTCTCTTCAATAAATGGTGCTGGTAAAACTGGACAGCTACACATAGTATAATGAAATTAGAACACTTTCTTGTACCGTATGGAAAAATAAACTCAAAATGGGTCAAAGACCTAAATGTAAGACCAAAACCCATATAATTTCTAGAAGAAAAGAGAGGCAGAACATTCTTTGGCATAAATTGTAGCAATATATGTATTTTTATCTGTCTCCTCAGGTCAAGGGAACTAAAGCAAAAATAAGTGGGATCTAATTAAATTTGAAAGTTTTTAAAAACACAATCTACTGAATAGATAACATTGCAAATGATAACACCAATAAGTGTCTTTTTGGTAATGCCCAAAATATATAAATAGCTCATACAACTCAATATCAGAAAACCCCAAACAGCTTGATTAAAAAAATGGGCAGAAGACTAGAATAGACATTTCTCCAAAGAAGATATACACATGACCAATAGGCACATGAAATGATGCTTAATGTTGCTAATTGTCAGAGAAATGCAAGTCAAAACCACAGTGAGATATCACCTCACACTTGTCAGAATGACCATTATCAAAAACTACAAGTAATAAATGTTGACAAGGATGTGGACAGAAGGAAATCCTGGTACACTGTTGGTGGCAATGCAAGTTGGTGCAGTCACTATGGAAAACAGTATAGAGATTCTGCTCAAAGCTAAAAATAGAACTGCCATATAATCCAGAAATTCCATTCCTAGGAATATATCCAAAGAAAATTAAAACACTAAATCAAACAGATACATGCATTGGGGTCAATGCATAGCAGCATTAATTTCAATAGCCAAGATATGGAAGCATCCTAAGTGTCCATCAACAGATGAATGAGTAAAAAAGATATCACACACACACACACACACACACACACACACACACACACACACTGGAATACATTACTCAGCCATAAAAATTAATGAAAATTTTCCATTTTCAGTAACATGGATGGAACCAGAGGGTATTATGTTTAGTGAGATAAGCCAGAAAAAGAAAAAAAAATAGTGTATCTTATCAGTTATATGTGGAATCTAAATAATGAAACATGAATATAACAAAATAAATTCATAAAATAGCAGTTACTAGTGGGAAAAGAAGGGTGGGGGCAAGATCTCCTAACCCTCACAGGGGTTAGGAGATTAAGAAGTTCAAACTACTATGTATAAAATAAGCTGCATGCATATCTTGTGTAACAAATGGACTATAGCTGATATAACTTGAAATGGAGTATAATCTACACAAATATTGAATTACTACATTGTACACCTGAAACTAATGTAATACTGTAAATCAATTATAACTCAATGAAAAAAATTGAGATTATGGTGAGGAAATGAAAAGGCCTGTATTTTGAGCATAGTCATCTTCTCCAGTGGAACCCACTGAGTGTCTTTTCAGTGCTGGCTTCAGTTCAGCCAGGCTATAATTTCATATCCATATGAATGTGGGTGCTACTGTATAGGGTAGTGTTAAAGGGAAGTGAAATACTATTGAAAAAAAAAAAAGCCAAAGATTGAGCAGTTAGTAGGAAAAGTGTTCTTATCAAGCACAGGGCCCTGTCTAATACAGAGCCTAGATTTTGGAAAGATTGAAGTGGGTCTTTTTTTTAGTATTTAATTTTTTTTTTATTTACTTGGCTGCGGTGGGTCTTGGTTGCGGCATGCAGGATCTTCAGTCTTCGTTGTGGCATGTGGGATCTGTAGTTGCAACATGTGGGATCTAGTTCCCTGACCAGGATTGAACCCAGGCTCCCTATATTGGAAGCGCGGAGTCTTGGCCACCAGATCACCAGAGAAGTCCCTGAAGTGGGTCTTTTCAAGCTGAAAATTGTCAGTTGTCTCTGCCTCATATTAGGACAGCACTGTTTTTGAGTGATGCAGACTTGTTGGGGATGCCTGGGATTGTCCATTCTGTAAGTTCCTGTTGGCCAAATGTGCTTGGCAGTGTATGTGGGGTGCCTACTTCCAGATGGCGGTGGCCAGTTACCTCTGCTCTGTATGTGATATTCTGCCTCACGTTGTGTCACTTGTTCAGCGTCTGCAGGTTAAGTGGCCAGTTCAGAACTTACAAGAGAGAGCCTGTGGATCCTAACGCCAGATTGAGAAGTCCTGGGTTCTGGTCTTGGTAGTGCCATGCTGCCCTTAGCTTTGAAACTTTGACTCACATTAGCACTCCAGTAGTCTTGCCTGGAAAATCCCATGGATGGAGGAGCCTGGTGGGCTGCAGTCCATGGGGTCGCTAAGAGTCAGACACAACTGAGCGACTTCACTTTTCACTTTCATGCACTGGAGAAGGAAATGGCAACCCACTCCAGTGTTCTTGCTGGAGAATCCCAGGGACGGAGGAGCCTGGTGGGCTGCCGTCTATGGGGTCACACAGAGTTGGACACTGAAGTGACTTAGCAGCAGCAGCAGCATTCCCTAGAACTTAGTTTCCTAGTTTGTAAAAAAAGACAGAGTGGCCCTAGATCTGTGAAAATCACCTCACATTCTGCTGTAAGTTCTGTTGAAGCATTTCAGGATTAACAGTGGTGCCCTGGCCCACCCTACCTGAACTCCCACCCCACGAGATTATCTCTTTATGTCTGCTGTTTTACATAGAGGGCCTTCTTCCCCAGAGTTTTCTTAAAGAAAGGTCCTGGTTCTTAAAAATAAAATGGTCTTTAGGATTCCTTCCAGCTCAGACGATCTAGAAAAACAAGTTTGAAACTGCTTACCCTCAGAAGTATTTTAAAAATCAGTTGTACTCAGACTGAAAAATCGTATTTTGCATGGAAGGAAAGAAGAGTGAGAGTTTCATTTTTTTCTTCTAGTTTAAGATGAGCCTGTTGACATGTCATTGTGAAAGTCTGGAAGCCTGAGGTGGCATGTGAATTCATGTTTCTGGATCCTGAGTTTAGCCTGAGAAATGAAACTGGATGGAAGACATCCTGTTCACCCAAAGAAAATAGCCTCTCACTGTGATTTCCTTTGGTAAATATCGTTTTGGAGAAAGATGGCATCATTTCTTTTGGAAGTTTTCCCTTCGTCATTCCTCAGAGTGTATTTCCATTGAGCTCCCTGGGGGAAAAAGGCAAGTGAAAGGGAAGTCAGAGAGTATATCCACTGAGAATACCTGGTGTCCCATCTGAACTTCTGGAAGATGTAAACACTCCTCGCCAGCCCATGTGACTGTTCCGCCTGCAGCCCCCAGGTCAGTGGTGCTGTCAGCATATCTGTGTTTTATTAACTGAATGGAGTTTGCATGCATCAGGCTACCTGTGATTTAGCAAGAAATAATATGTATGTTGCAAAAGTCATTGACTCTCATGGAAATTAAAATAGAGGTCCACTTTTCTGCCCAAATGCTTCATCCTTATGTAGGCAAATCCCATAAAGGTGACTGTTCACCTAGTATCTCCAGGAAATACTAGGAATCTCCTAGTATCTTAACCTCATCAGATTCTCCATGAGGTTTTCTCTAGTGAGTTTGTTTGTGTCCCCACAGTTCTAGAGGTGGTTTCCACAATTCCATCTAAAGACCCTAAGGTCGCTATTCCACATGGGATACAGATCAGAACATCAGGGAGGCTTCGCGTGACTTAGTGCTGTCTTGGGAAAGTACTGACTTTATTTCTCATCTGCTGTGTGCAACAGGCACAGTATTTGTTTGGCAATCCAGAGTGAAGAGGCACCTATGAAAGTATATTTGCCAGTCATGGGGAAAAAGTTGAGTTAGATACTGTCCTTCAAGGCTCTTATGTGTGCACTCTTTTTTATGTTAAAAATTTATATTTATTTTTTAGTTTAAAGATTTATTATTTTATTTTAAAATCAAATTAATTTTTTTTAACCTATGTGTGTGCTTTTGTGTTCTCTTGATGTATAATAAAACTTGGTGACTTAGAACAGTGGTGATCATTACTTTGCCTATGGCTCTGTAACTTGGGCAGCTGGATGGGGTTACCTGGGCCTCTGCCTTTCTCCATACAGACATCTGTGGGCCTCCGCTGGTATGACGTAAATAGCAAGGGGCTGAAACCACTCAGGCAAAGCAGGAAGCCCTTTCTCTCTATGTTCTCTAAGTGTCTTTCCACTGGGCCTCTCTAGCGTGGTGGGCTCAAGGTAGTTTAAGCTCTCATATAGTAGCTCAGGGTTCCCAAAGCTATTGTTCCATGAGGCCTGGGTTGAAGCTAAGAAACTTTTTATGACTTATTGGTCTATTGTTCAGACAAGTCACTACAGCCAGACCATGTTCAAGGGGAGGGGGACTTACTCTCCAGCTCTCAATGGGAGTGAGAAAGAACTGGCACAGCATCTAACATGTGTTGAGTTAAAAATAATTAAAAAGCATAGTGTGAGAGTTTCAGGTTCTGTCTGGGGCAAAATGAGGACTGTAGCCTGGGAGATAGCACCTGAGATAGCTCTGGGAAACTGCTTCAGAGGGGCAGAGGGGAAGGTCAGGATGTATGTGATTTTGGTGTAGGGGAGTACATGCAATCAAGTACATATTTTTCTAGAAGATTTCTACTAGTCTCACGAAGCTTTGGCTAGTCATGAAGAACAGTTGTCACCATGAAGGATTTTAGTGTATTTCTAGGTATGAGGAGATACAAGAACTGGGCTCTTAAAACCAACTCCTGAAAATACCTATCTGAAGACCTGTCCAGCCAGTTTTTCCCTGAGCACAGGGTGCCTCTTTTCTGCTGTCCACCCTGAACTCCTTCTGGAGGTGTTGAAGGTCTGCAGCTGCAGCAGCGCATGATTTAATCCTTATAGAGGTAGATGGCAAATGCCAATGGCAAGGGCCAGTTTGTAGTTGGCACATGTTATGTACGTCTCCCTCCGTGTTCGCAACCGCCTTGGGTAAGAATGTTACTGATGAGTGAACTGAGTTATGATGGCTCAGGTAACTTACCCAGGCCACGCAGGTGGCAAATGGCAGAGTCGGGATTCAAACCTCGGGTTCTTGCCTTCCAGAAGAGGCCTTTTAGGTCTTTTGCTGAGTTTCTTTAATTTACATTAAGAAAAACAAACAAAAAAACTGATCCCCAAAGAAAGGAAAGGAACGCCTGCTTGGTATCACACATTTTATCAGCAGAATTGGGATAACCCATGCCCAGTAAGTTAAGCAAACACAGTGACTGTAGGCCACTTTGGCAGTGCTCCAAGGGAGGCACTTTGAAAGAATTAATGGAGGCCGCTCTTTCAAGGCTGGATGTTTTTAGATGAAGTAATGCTGTCTATGGTCAACAGACACAGTGTTATTACACTGTTCAATGTGTCAATTCCAGGAAACTATAGGAATACTTTAAACTGATGCCCAAATGACTTTGACCTATTTGACATACTTGGGGTAAAATTATTTCATGTTGAAGTCTAAAATTTGGTAATGTTCTGTTTAAATGTATTTTAGATGATTGCATGAACTGGGATTTGAAACTCCAAATGGATAATACATCTTTAAGAGAAGGAAGGTTTTTTTTCTGTGTTGCGTGAAAGAGGCTTACCATTGCCTTTAGATCCATCAGCATTTACCCGTTAGGTGGGAGGAGAGGAGTCTCTGTTGTAAAGGGGAATTGAACTTTTTTGATTACAAAAGATGGACTTGTGTCATCTTGTTGATACAGATGCACACTCTGGGTCTATGCTTCCTCTCTTTCTGCAAGTAAATGATGAAGAGAAGCAATTTTTATTCTTTCAAAGAAAAAAGGTAGAAACCTAGCTAGTATATAGGAATGTGGCAGGTAGAGAGAGAGAGAAAGGAGAGAGTGCAGGAGAGCCAGCAGCCTCTGGTTATCAGATGACTCTCTCTTAGGAAAGAAACTGTAACAGAAGAAATATTGCCATGGTTTCCATTTCTTCTGAAATTGTCAGAAACTCCAGAAACAGACCGTTGAGGAGGTCCAATTTCAAATTTAAGAAATCCACTTGGAAATACTATGCAAACTAGGGAAAAAGTTGAGACATATTAAAGTTTGCTGTAACTGAGAATCAGTGTGTAAAGTATCTGAATGTGTGAACGGGTTTTGAAGCGAGTGTGTGTATGTATATTTCAATGTGTACATTTCCTCCTATTTAAAAGTGTTGTTAATCTAGTTTTCTTGTAATTAGGGATAAAAATTAGTTTTTGTTCCTTTTTTCAACAAAATACTCAGTTTTTAAAAAGGATGACGAGGAAGAAAACGACCTGCTTGTCTTTTAATCACAATGGGAAAGCATGAAAGTTAACAATAAAACCAAAGTAACGCATTGCAGGAGACTTGCAGTTGCTTACTCTAATTGCAAGCCAAGTACGCAAGAAGAAAAAAAGGCCACCCCAGAAAGGAAGCCCATAAAGAGATGGTTGTCATCATGCTTTTCTTAGGTCAGTCCTCATCTTTACGCAAGCCCCACAAAGTATTGTCTAAGGAGATCAGTTACCTGCTCTAGGTGGGGCCTGTGTGGAGGACAGGGATGGAGAGGGGCTGAGAAGAACAAAGTGAAGGAAGGAGTGAAATTACTGCACAGATAATTCAGCTTGGAACCTAGGACTTGCCATTATCTTTTCATAACTTTATTTGGGAAAAAAGGAGTTTGGCTGTGTGTTTTTTTTTAAGTTTGAAAACTATTGTGATATGAAATAAGTTTGGAATTCACAATCCCAAGCTCCAAGGTGCAAGAACAAGGTGCAGAACAGGAATGTTTCATGTAGGTGAAGCCTTTACCAAAGGATGTGACAAGAGTCCCCAGCAGATGGGTAGGTCCTGGGTGAGGCAGCTGAGCTACAGCTCACCTGGGTCTGTGTGCTGGGGGTTTGGGTAAGTGGGTGGTGAAATTTTGTGAATTCTGATAGAAACAGGTCTGAGGAAAGAGACCTGTTCCCCATCACATTGCTTTTGTCCTTTCCAGCCTCTTCCAACCACACATCTGCCCTCTGTTGCTTCCACATTCCCTCCATTCATGATTGGCAAGGAGGTTGACCAGGCTTGGGACTTTCTGGAACAGTTAATAGTGATTAAAAAGGATATTACTATAGTGAAATAATCACATGTAAAGAATTTTCATTCCAACCAGGGTTAAGTGATATGCCTCTGTCCTGGGGCTTATGAAACCATTCAGTCAGTGTCACTTTAGGAAAACAGTAAGAGGGACCAGTTAATTTAATTCCATTCTTTGTAAGACTTTTAATTTCATAACATTATTGAAAGGCAGTTAGGATGGAAGATCACTTTGATCTAATTTTCCTCTGAGACATTTTGGGTCAGTTTGTTCCTAATGGGCTTGAATGGACCACAGTGGGTATTGCCACATTCAAGAAAACAGGGCAACTCTCTCCTCTGTTGGATAATTGGACAGTTAGATGGTAAAAATTACATCTCTGGGACTTCTTCTTCCTTCTAAATGCATCATGTGGAGAGGCAATTTAATGGAAAGGGCTTCTCTAAATTTCATGTGGAACCCTTGCCAAGGATTTCAGCATCAAGCTAGATGAATCTTCCCAAGACGATGTGAATTAAGAACATCCTTCCTTGCAGTACATTCCCTTTAGCTCCTAGCCTACCACGAAGCCTGATGTCATCTTTGGCTTCAGTCTACTTTATTACATTTCTAATTCCATTAGGTTTCCTTCCTTTCCCCCTGGACCTTCATCAAGGGTCTGTCTGATCATCCAGTGGCAGATTTCTGCGGTTGTGCCAACATTGAACTTATGGAGGATGTGGGTGAGCGGAAAACTGTGGGTGCTGTTTTGTGATGGGCTTTACTTGCTGGTTTTGGACCAAGAATCTGGCTGTGTAAGGAAGTAAAATGATTCTGAAGTTAAATGCTGACTTTAGGTTACACAAGAGACAACGTAGTTTAACCTGAAGCCTTTTCCATCTCCTGACTAAATCTCAGTGTGAAGGAGGCCAAGAGTCTTGCTATAAGCTGAACCAACAGAAACGGCTTTTTCTTCCCATTGTTAATGATATATTTAATTTTATACTTGATGTGTTTGGTTCATTCGTTCGTGCATGCTCAGTTGTGTCTGAGTATTTACCACTCCATGGAATTTTCCAGGCAAGAATACAACAGTGGATTGCCATTTCCTCCTCTGGGGGATCTTCTCAACCCAGGGAATGAACTTGCATCTCTTACGTTTACTTCATTGGTAGGCAGATTCTTTACCACTGAGCCACCATTTTATACCTGATGTGTTTGGTAGCTATTTGTGTATATATATATACACATGTATACATAAAATATATGTGATAGAAATATATATATATATACATGATAGAAATTCTCTTATCTAACCTCCAATTAACTGACCACGGATTAACCAAGGCTCCCATTCTCTGTAATACATACTGTGTGAAGCCGGAGCATATTTCATACAGTGCAGCCAGCTCACTTCTCCATCTACTGAGTGTCCAAGAGCCAATGGGGTTTGTTACCAAGTCTGCTTCTGCCCATTTTACTTGTTATTCTACAGATATAATTTTTTTTGAGTGTAACTTTTTAAAAATTTATTTCTTTATTGAAGGATAATTGCTTTATAGAATTTTGCTGTTTTCTGTCAAACCTCAACCTGAATCAGCCATAGGTATACATATCTCCCCTCCCTTTTCAACTTCCCTCCCACCTCCCTCCCCATCTCACCCCTCTAGGTTGATACAGAGCCCCTATTTGAATTTCTTAGCCATACAGCAATTTCCTGTTGGCTATCTATTTTACATAAGGTAATGTAAGGTTCCATGTTACTCTTTCTCTACATCTCACCCTCTCCTCCCCTCTCCCCATGTCCACAAGTCTATTCTCTATGTCTGTTTCTCCACTGCTGCCCTGTAAGTAAATTCTTCAGTACCATTTTTCTAGATTCTGCATATATGTTTTAGAATATGATATTTATCTTTCTCTTTCTGACTCACTTCACTCTGTATAATAGGCTCTAGGTTCATCCACCTCATCAGAACTGACTCAAAGGTGTTCTTTTTTAAGGCTGAGTGATATTCCATTGTGTATATGTACCACAATTTCTTTATCCATTTTTCTGTCAATGAACATCTAGGTTGCTTCCATGTTCTAGCTATTGTAAATAGTGCTGCAGTGAATAATGCAATAGATGTGTCTTTTTCAATTTTGGTTTCCTCAGAGTATATGTCTAGGAGTGGGATTGCTGGGTCATATGGTGGTTTTATTCCTAGTTTTTTAAGGAATCTCCATACCATTTTCCATAGTGGCTTTATCAATTTACTTTCTTACCAATGGTACAAGAGTGTTCCTTTTCTCCACACCTTCTCCAGCATTTATTTTCTGTAAACTTTTTGATGATGGCCAGTCCCTTGGACTGCAAGGAGATCCAAGCAGTCCATCCTAAAGGAAATCAGTCCTGAATATTCGTTGAAAGGACTGATGCAGAAGCTGAAATTCCAATACTTTGGCTACCTGATGTGAAGAACTGACTCATTTGAAAAGACCCTGATGCTGGGAAATATTGAAGGCGGGAGGAGAAGGGATGACAGAGGATGAGATGGTTGGATGGCATCACTGACTCAATGGACATGAGTTTGAATAAACTCCAGGAGTTGGTGATGGACAGTGAGGCCTGGTGTGCTGCAGCCCATGGGGGTCACAAAGAGTTGGACACGACTGAGTGACTAAACTGAACTGAACTGATTCTGACTGGTGTGAGGTGATATCCCATTGTAGTTTTGATTTGCATTTCTCTAATAATGAGCAATGTTGAGCATCTTTTCATGTGTTTGTTAGCCATCTGTATGTCTTCTTTGGAGAAACGTCTATTTAGGTCTTTTTCCCACTTTTTGATCAGGTTGTTTGTTTTTCTATTTTGAGTTGTATGAGCTGCTTGTATATTTTGGAAATTAATCCTTTGTCACTTGTTTCATTTGCTATTATTTTCTCCTATTCTGAAGGTTGTCTTTTAACCTTGCCTATGGTTTCCTTTGCTGTGCAAAAGCTTTTAAATTTAATCAGGTCCCATTCATTTACTTTTGTTTTTATTTCTGTTATTCTAGGAGGTGGGTCATAGGATCTTGCTTTGCTTTATGTCATTGAGTATTCTGCCTATGTTTTCCTTTAAACATTTTATAGTTTCTGGTCTTACATTTAGGTCTTTAATCCATTTTGAGTTTATTTTTGTGTATGGTGTTAGGAAATGTTCTAATTTCATTCTTTTACATGTAGCTGTCCAGTTTTCCAGCACCATTTATTGAAGAGGCTGTTTTTGCCCCATCATATGTTCTTGCCTCCTTTGTCAAAAATAAGGTACCCATAGGTGTATGGGTTTATTTCTGGGCTTTCCATCTTGTTCCATTGGTCTATGTATCTGTTTTTGTGCCAGGACCATACTGTCTTGATGACCGTAGCTTTGTAGTATAATCTGAAGTCAGGAAGGTTGATTCATCTGGCTCCATTCTTATTTCTCAAGACTGCTTTGGCTATTTGTGGTATTTTGTGTTTCCATATAAACTGTGAAATTTTTTGTTCTAGTTCTGTGAAAAATGTCATTGACAATTTGATAGGGATTGCATTGAATCTGTGCATTGCATTTGGTAGTGTGGTCATTTTCAAAATATGATTCCTCCTACCCAGGAACATGGAATATCTCTCCATCTGATTGTGCTATCTTTGATTTCTTTCATCAGTGTCTTATAATTTTCTGTGTACAGTTCTTTTGTCTCCTTAGGTAAGTTTATTCCTAGATATTTAATTCTTTTTGTTGCAATGGTGAATAGGATTGATTCCTTAATTTTTCTATCTGATTTTTCGTTGTTAGTATATAGAAATGCAAGTGATTTCTGTGTATTGATTTTGTATCCTGCAACTATGATAAATTCACTGATTAGCTCTAGTAATTTTCTGATACTATCCTTAGGGGTTTATATGTACAATATCATGTTATCTGCAAACAGTGAGAGCTTTACTTCTTCTTTTCCAATCTGGATTCCTTTTATTCTTTTTCGTCTCTGTTGTAGCTAGGACTTCCAGAACTATGTTGAATAATAGTGGGGAAAGTGGGCACCCTTGTCTTGTTCCTGATCTTAGGGGGAATGCTTTCAGTTTTTCACCATTGAGAATAATGTTTCCTGTAGGTTTATCATATGTGGCCTTTACTAAGTTGAAGTAGATTCCTTCTCTGCTTACTTTTTGAAGAGCTTTAATCATAAATGGGTGTTGAATTTTGTCAAAGGCTTTTACTGCATCTATTGAGATGATCATACGGTTTTTATCTTTCAATTTGTTAATATGGTGTATCACATTGATTGATTTGCATATATTGAAGAATCCTTGCATTCCTGGAATAAACCCAACTTGACCATGGTGTATGAGTTTTTTGATGTGTTGCTTAATTCTGTTTGCTAAAATTTTGTTGAGGATTTTTGCATCTATGTTCATCAATGATATTGGCCTGTAGTTTTCTTTTATTCTGTTGTCTTTATCTGGTTTTGGTATCAGGTGATGGTGGCCTCATAGAATGTGTTTGGAAGTGTTCCTTCCTCTGCAATATTTTGAAAAAGTTTTAAAAGGATAGGCATTAGCTCTTCTCTAAATGTTTGATAGAATTCTCCTGTGAAGATTTCTTAAAAAGCTGGAAATAGAACTGCCATATGACCCAGCAATCCCACTTCTGGGCATACACACCAAGGAAACCAGATATGAAAGAGACACGTGCACCCCAATGTTCATCGCAGCACTGTATATAATAGCCAGGACATGGAAGCAACCTAGATGCCCATCAGCAGACGAATGGATGAGAAAGCTGTGGTACATATACACCATGGAATATTACTCAGCCATTAAAAAGAATTCATTTGAATCAGTTCTAATGAGATGGATGAAACTGGAGCCCATTATACAGAGCGAAGTAAGCCAGAAAGGTAAAGACCATTACAGTATACTAACACATATATATGGAATTTAGGAAGATGGTAATGATAACCCTATATGCAAAACAGAAAAAGAGACTCAGATGTATAGAACAGACTTGTGGACTCTGGGAGAAGGCGAGGGTGGGATGTTTCAAGAGAACAGCATCGAAACATGTATATATCTAGGGTGAAACAGATCACCAGCCCAGGTTGGATGCATGAGACAAGTGCTCGGGCCTGGTGCACTGGGAAGACCCAGAGGGATCGGGTGGAGAGGGAGGTGGGAGGGGGGACCGGGATGGGGAATACATGTAAATCCATGGCTAATTCATTTCAATGTATGACAAAAACCACTGCAATGATGTAAAGTAATTAGCCTCCAACTAATAAAAATAAATGGAAAAAAAAAAAAATTCTCCTGTGAAACCCATCTGGTCTTGGGCTTTTGTTTTTTTGGGAGATTTTTGATCACAGCTTCAATGTCAGTGCTTGTAACTGGGTTGTTCATAATTTCTATTTCTTGCTGGTTCAGTCTTGGAAGATTGAACTTTTCTAAGAATCTGTCCATTTCTTCCAGGTTATTCATTTTATTGTCATATAGTTGTTCATAATAGTCTCATAATCTTTTGTATTTCTGCATTGTCTGTTGTAACCTCTCCTTTTTCTTTTCTAATTTTGTTGATTCTTCTCTCTTTTTTTCTTGATGAGTCTGGCCAAAGGTTTGTCAACTTTATTCATCTTCTCAAAGAACCAGCTTTTAGTTTTATTAATCTTCACTATTGTTTCTTTCATTTCTTTTTCATTTATTTCTGCTCAGATCTTTATGATTTCTTTCCTTCTACTAATTTTTGGGGTTTTTTTGGTTCTTCTTTTTCCAGTTGTTTTAGGAGTAAAGTTAGGTTGTCTATTTGCTGTTTTTCTTGTTTCTGGAGGTAGGATTGTATTGCTATAAACTTCCCTCTTAGAACAGCTTTTGCTGCATCCCATAGGTTTTGAGTTGTGTTTTCATTGTCATTTGTTTCTAGAAATTTTTTGATTTCCCTTTTGAATTCTTCAGTAACCTGTTGGTTATTTAGAAATGTGTTGTTTAATTTCCACGTGTTTGTGTTTCTTACAGTTTTTTTCTTGTAATTGATATCTAGTCTCATAGCATTGTGGTTGGAGAAGGTGCTTGATATGATTTCAACTTTCTTAAATTTACTGAGGTTTGTTTTGTGATCCAAGATGTGGTCTCTCCTGGAGAATGTTCCATGTGCAATTGAGAAGGAGGTGTATTCTTCTGTATTTGGATGGAATGTCCTGAGGCTATCAATGAGATACATCTCATCTAATGTATCATTTAAGACTTGTGTTTCCTTATTACCTTTCTGTTTTGATGATCTGTCCATTGGTGTGGTTGGGATGTTAAACTCTCTTACTATTATTGTGTTACTGTCAGTTTCTCCTTTTATGTCTGTTAGTGTTTGTCTTATGTATTGAGGTGCTCCTATATTGGGTGCATAGATATTTACAATTGCTATGTCTTCCTCTTGGATTGATCCCTTGATCATTATGTAGCATCCTTCCTTATCTCTTGTAATTTTTATTTTAAGGTCTGTTTTGTCTGATATGAGGATTACTACTACAGCTTTCTTTCTTTGCCATTTGCATGGAATATATTTTTCCATTCTCTCACTTTCAGTCTATTTGTGTCTTTAGGTCTGAAGTGGGTTTCTTGTAGACAGCATATATGTGGGTCTTGTTTTTGTATCCATTCAGTCAGTCTGTGTCTTTTGGTTGGAACATTTAATCCATTTACATTTAAAGTAAGTGTTGATATATATGTTCCTATTGCCATTTTCTTAATTGTTTGGGGTTGATTTTGTAGATATTTTTCCTTCTTTTGTATTTCTTGACTATATAAGTCCCTTTAAACATTTGTTGTAGAGCTGGTTTGGTAGTACTGAATTCTTCTAACTTTTGCTTGTCTGAAAATCTTTTTATTTCTCCATCAGTTTTGAATGAGATCCTTGCTGGGTACAGTAATCTTGCTTATAGATTTTTGCCTTTTAGTACTTTAAATATATCCTGCCATTCCCTTCTGCCCTGAAGAATTTTGCTGAAAGATCAGCAGTTAAACGTTAGGGTTTCCCTTGTATGTTACTTGTTGCTTCTCCCTTGCTGCTTTTCATATTATTTTTTTGTGTTTAGTCTTCATTTGATTAGTATGTGTCTTGGCTTGTTTCTCCTTGAGTTTATCCTGTATGGGACTCTTTGTGCCTCTTGGACTAGATTGGCTATTTCCTTTTCCACATTGGGGAAATTTTCAACTATAATCACTTCAAAAATTTTCTCATACTTTTTCTCTTTTTCTTCTTCTGGGATCCCAATAATTTGAATGTTGGTGCATTTTATATTGTTCCAGAGGTCTCTGAGACTATATCCTCAGTTCTTTTCATTCTTTTTCCTTTGTTCTGCTCTTCAGAAGTTATTTCCACCATTTTATCTTCCAGATCACTGATTCATTCTTCTGGGTCAGGTATTCTGCTATTGATTCCTTCCAGAGTATTTTTAATTTCAGTGTTTGTGTTGTCTCTGTATGTTTATTCTTGAACTCATCTAAGTCTTTGTTAATTGATTCTTGCATTTTCTCCATGTTATTTTCAAGGTTTTTCAGCATCTTTACTATCATTATCCTGAATTCTTTTTCAGGTAGTTTGCCTATTTTCTCTTCATTTATTTGGACTTCTGTGTTTCTAATTTGTTCCTTCATTTGTGTAGTATTTCTATGCCTTTTCATATATAATTATTATTATTTTTAACCTGTATTTGAGGCCTCCTTTCCCCAGGCTTCAGGGTTGAATTCTTTCTTCCTTTTGGTTTCTGCCCTGGCAAGGTTGGTCCAGTGTTTTGTGTAAGCTTCGTATAGGGTGAGATTTGTGCTGAGTTTTTTGTTTGTTTGTTTGTTTTTCCTCTGATGGGCAAGGCTGAGTGAGGTGGTAATCCTGTCTGCTGATGATTTGGTTTGTATTTTTGTTTTGTTTGCTGTCTGGATGAGGCATCCTGCACAGGTTGCTGCTGGTGGTTGGGTGATGCCAGGTCTTGTATTCAAGTGGTTTCCTTTGTGTGAGTTCTCACTGTCTGACACTCCCTAGGGTTAGTTCTCTGGTATTTCTAGGATCTTGGAGTCGGTGCTCCCACTCCAAAGGTCAGGGCTTGATCTCTGGTCAGGAACAAAGATTCTACAAGTGGTTTGTTATGGCATTAAGTGAGATTAAAATAAATATCCAAAAACGAGAAACCAAAGGTGAACCTCAGACAAATGACAGTTACAAAATCAGGCAAGTAATACGTAAAATAATGGAATATACACATATACACTCATGAGCAAAGTCAAAACAGTCCAACAAAAATAAAGAACAATAGACTGACTTGGTGAACAAAGGAAATAAAAAATTATATTTACCAGTTAAGACCAAAACTAACTAAAGTGCAAACTGGAAAAGCAAACTAAAGCAAGATGCCAAGTGGGGAATAAAGCAATGAACACAAAACTGACATATGTTGAGAGGAAAGGAAAGTAAGAATAGACATGCAAAGTTAAATAGAGGTAGATGAAGAAGATTTATATAAATTAAAGATTAACTGCAAGGGAGAAAGATCAGTAGGAAAGACACACAAAGGAATAAATGTAGAAAAAATATAATAGGTTTTAAAAATTAAAAGCTAAAATTATAAAAAAGAAAAGAGGAAAAAGAGAAGAGAAAAAATATGCAAAAAGAAAGAAAAAAGGGAAAAAATGGAAAACTTCACAGAACTGTGAAAGCCCAACGTAGGTGCAGAGGTTTATAACAATAATAAAAAGTGTGACTGAATATACACATATACACCCATATGCAAAATCAAAATACTCCAACAAAAACAAAGTTCAATAGATTGACCCAGTCAACAAAGGAAACCAAAAATTACATCTACCAGAACAAAACTAACTAAAGCACAAACTGGAAGACAAAACTAATGCAAGGTGTCAGTTAGGGAATAAAGCAATGAAAATAAAACTAAGAAATATTGAGAGGAAAGGAAAGAAAGAGAAGAAAGAATAGATATGCAAAGTTAAATAGAAGTAGATAAAGAAGGTTTATATACATTAAACATTAACTGCAAGGGGAAAAGAACAGTAGGAAAAGCAAACAAAGGAATAAATGTAGAAAAGATAATAATAGGTTTTTAAAAATACAAAATTAAAATTAATAAAAGATAAAAGAAAAAAAAAGGTCAAAAGCTTAATTAGCCTTCATAGTACCAATAAAATCGACACCTACAACAGAGGGGGAGAAGAAAGGAAAAAAAAGAACAATCCAAAAGAATCTACAGAACAAGTCAAAACATAAGAATAATGTTTTTCTTGAGTCACTGCTGTCAGAATGCTTTCCCTTACTGGGAGTCACAGTCCACCTCACCTCCCTAGGGGCCTCCAACTCGGCGCTGATCTCTGGACCTGCTGTGGGGGCAGCTCAGATTCCGATCTGGTCCTACCCCTATGTGTTCTTGTCTCCAATGTCCACGGCTATCAGAGCTAGTGCATTTTCTTTCGTGGGAGCGCTCAGTGACCTTTTATATATTCCAGAGACACAGAGTCTGCCTAGCTGATCGTCTGGATTTAATCTGCAGCTTGAACAGCTGGTGGGAAGGTTTTGGGTCGTCTTCTTCAGCCACACTGCCCTGGGTTTCGATTGTGGTTTTATTTCCACCTCTGCATGTGGGCCGTCCATTGGGGTTTGCTCCTGAGGCTGCCCTGGAGGACTTGGATTTGCCCCTGTGAGGGCCAGGGGTGGAGGTGGTGCAGCTGCTTGGGTCGCAGGGGTTCTGGCAGCACCAGGTACTCAGGGGAGCTGGCGGTTAGGGCAGCAGGAAATACAGTGCTCTAGAAAGGTATGGCAACCAGGATTGGCCAATACGCTCCAGTATTCTTGCCTGGAGAACCTCCCCTAACAGAGAAGCCTGGCAGGCCACAGTCTACAGGACCACAAAGAGTTGGACATGACTGAAGCAACCCTGTGCACAGAGACGGATTTTTTTTTTTTTTTTTGCCTTGTGGCAGCTCTGCCCCGTGAGAGTTGAGCATGAAGGTGGCAGAGCTGCTTGGCTTGCAGGGATCCTGGTGACCCCAAATGTGCAGGGGTACACACTGCCTCTGCCCCAGAAGTTATGGTCCTATCAGAGTCTTTTTTTGAACCTCTTGTAGCTGGCAGTCAGAAGGCCTCTTCAGCCAGTCCTTCTCCGTAGCTCCGCCCACACAGGCACTTAAAGAGCCCCCTTGTCTGGGGTCCTTCTCTGTGGTTCAGCGTGTCAGGCACATAGAGCGGCCCTTCTGGCTGGAGTCCTCTCTGTAGATCGGTGTGTCAGGCACTTAAAGGGGCGCCCTGGCTGGGGTCCTACTCTGCAGTTCAGGGCATCAGGCGTTTGATGAGCCAGCCTCTCTATTGTTCAGCTGCAGATGCTGGCAGTGTGGGGAGGAAGAGGCTATGGTGATGGCTCCACCCCTACACGTGACTCAGCAGTGTCACCTTGCTTCCATGGCTGCCTGACTTTCTTCCACAGGCATTTCCTACCACATTCTCCTCCCTCACATCCCCTTGATCTGTCTCTCTGCAGTCCACAGCAGCCCTCGCCCTGGGATTGCTCCACAGTCCCTAAACTCCAGCTTCCAGCCACTGTGCCTTCCCGGGGACCTGTGTCCCTGTCTGGGGTATGTGTGGCTGCAGCAAGGACTGTCTGCTGTTTCACTCTCAGCCTTAAATGTTTCTCTTCTGACTCAGTTGCCTGGATGTGGGGATCAGACCCTGCTTCGGTTCCCCCACCCACTGAGGGCAGGTCCAGCCCTACTAACACTCCTGTTTTCCCCTTAGTTCCTTCCTCCTATGAGTTTTGTGTGGTTCTGTATTTTCTTTTTCAGTGGTCAGGTACTCCTGTCTGCTCTCAGCTGGCATTCTTCATGCACTTCTGTGTCTGAAGGTGTATTCCTGATGTATCCATGGAGAGAGATGTACTCCACGTCCACCTACTCCTCCACCATCTTGTTCTCTCCTATAGATATAATATTTTATTAATTATATAATATGATAATTATATATAATTAATGTTAATTATATAATTTATATAATATATAGTAATGTAATATTATATAGATATAATTTAATTATATGTTACATGAGATGTTTCTATGAAAACTAAGTTGAATGCTTTGGAAAGACTTGGGAAAACAGTCAGTATGAAACTTGTTCTTGAATTAAGTGAGATAAAGATGATTGTAAAATAAAAAAGTAGGAAATATCTAGAAGGATCATAGATATTTTTTAATAATTACTCCAGGGCAAAAATTTTCACCTAGGACTGCACTGTGTAGATTGCTGCATATTTTCTTCTCTGTTTAAAAGAGAGATGCTTTATCAGGTCAGGCATGTGGAGGATGGAAGGATATTTCAATAAGAGTGACCTGCTTGAGTAAAGATGCTAAAAAGAAGGCACGTGCTGTGTGTGCATGAGAAAGTGGAACCTTGGTTTGGTAGGTCACAGAAAAGTGAAGGTGAAGTCGCTCAGTCGTGTCCGACTCTTTGCAACCCCATGGACTGTAACCCATCAGGCTTCTCTGTTCATGGGATTCTCCAGGCAAGAATACTGGAGTGGGTTCCCATTTCCTTCTCCAGGGAATCTTCCCGACCCAGGGATCAAACCCAGGTCTCCCGCATTGCAGACAGGTGCTTTAACCTCTGAACCACCCAGGAAGCCCAGGTCACAGAAAGGCAATGCAAATTATTGAATAATAGACAACCATGTGCTTTGTTTTGTTTAAACTTTTTGCTAAAGTGTAATCTATATATAAAAAGACACAAATGCAAAATGTAATGAGTTTTCATCATGTAGCTAGTGCTTAGAATAAGAAACAGAATATTACAAGGGCCCCTTCTGGTCCTGGCCGGTCAGTATCCCTGTAATCCCCGTAAGGGAAGCCACACATTATGGATTAGCTCTGTTTGTTTTTGTACTTTATGTAGTTGAATTTTGGTGAATGCATCTTTTTGGGCCTGACTTCTTTCACTCAGTGTCATTTCTCTGAGACTCATCCATGTTGTTCACATGTTGTTGTATTTCATCCATACTTTCTGCTAATGAATGTTTCATAGTATGATTACACAACAGTGTATTTTTCCATTGTACTCTAGGTGGATATTTGGCTTGTTTTCAGACTTTGGCTATTACAAAAGATACCAAGTGAGTGGATGTTCTTGAATATGTCTTTTATGAAATAGATGCCCATTTCTGTTAGTGTATACCTGGGGGTAGAATTTCTGTGTGTAGGGTTTGTGTGTGTGTAACTCTTACTGATGTGGAAGTTTTCCCCAATTGGTTGTGCTAACTTGTATTCCCACCAGTAAGTGGGTTTCAGAGTTCCAGTCGCTTCACTTCCTCACCATCACTTGTCATTTTCTGTCTTCTTTATTTAACCTTTCTTGTGAGGTGTGTAGTAGCCATTCATTGTGGTTTTAATGTTTATTTTCCTGATGCCATATGAAGTTAGGTGTGTCTTCATAGATACACTGGCCTTTCAGGTATCCTCCTTTAAGAAACACCTGTTTAGATTTTTGTTCACTTCCTATTGAGCATCTAAGCTATTTCTTTATTGATTTAAGGATTTTTTGGGAAACATTTTTATTTTGAAATAATTTTGAACTTACAGAAAGGTTGCAGAAATAGTGTAAAGCTCCCATATAAGGGTCACCTAGATTCTTCAAATATTAATAGCATATGACAGTAACATAATAAATAAAACCAAAAAATTAACATGGGCACAATACTATGCAGTAACCTGTAGACTTCAGTAGGATTTCAGCAGAGTAGTGATTTTAAAACTTCACAGTGTGACCCATTAATGCAGTGATTTTCAACTTTGGCTTCATATTGTTACCATTTGGAAATTTTATTTATTAAAATTGTATATGTTGATGGTGTATGACATATTTTGATACACACGTATACATATAAATGATTGCTACAGTCACTTGAAATAACCTACCTTCTCACATAATTATTGGTGTGCAGGTGTGTGTGTTGAGAGCTCCTGAAATCTACTCTCAGAAAATTCCCAATATTCAGTGCAGTTATTACTAATGCTAGCTATAGTCATTATACTCTACATTAAATCTCTAGACATGGAGAAGATCACAGTGGCATATACATGCCAGAGGGCTTGTGGGAAGAGGTTGGAGATGGACTAGCCAAGAGCCTACACACACACACACACACACACACACACACACGCACGCACGCACGCACGCACATATATATGCGATATATAGCAAACACTTAGGTATCACCTAGGGTTTAAAGAGAAGGAGAATAGGATCAAGAGCTCTGAAGATGTGGGGCCAATCTTCCTGCCTAACTGCGTGAGAGAAGAATGGATCCAGAACTCCAGGCTAACTCTAATCTGACTTTGATACTTACTTAGATACAGAGAGAATGGAAATCCTTTCAAACTGCAGGATCCACCCTTCTCAGTGATGTCTTGAGTACCTATTTGCCAGATTCAGAGAACAGAGTAAGCAAGAAGTTGTAGCAGGTATAATTTTGGAGCAAGAAAGGATTGGAGAAGTTGGCTGGGGGAGGTCCTGGGTCTTGATCTGAGAGACAAGCAGAGTGAGCAGCCAGCCGTGTGAGTAGGTGGACTGCTGGCTGGATGGAGTGAATGCTAACGGCTTTAGTGCGTCCTCATCTCGCAGCTTGAGGCTGAGTCATGGAGGCCGTTTACATGGGGAAACTGACATCTGTTTAATGCCACGGAGGGCCGGGTTTGCCAAGTTTACTTTTCCGAGGCTGTGATTGGTAAACTTCGCTGAAAGACCTTCTCCTCTAAAATACAGACGTCACATTTGAATGGCTTGTGCCCCGAGACTCTCTAAATGACGCAGACTGCAGCATAGTCACGTCATGAGGGAGAGGTCTATGTAAACTTTTCAGAGAAGAGAGCCTGCAGTTTAGATTTTTGTGTTACTAATTCATTCTCATTGCATTCTGGTGAGGATGTGTGTCCGTGATTTAAGTAAACAATTTCTCCATTAGATTGGAGATCGAGGTAGGAGTAACCCCATCTTTTGCTAGATCAAAATATTGTGCCAGATTTGAAATCCCACAAATTTTGACTAGCAGTTGGGTTTTATTGTGAGGCAGTGAAGGGATAAGTAGAGCATGAGATATGTAGACTCTGATTTTTATATATTTTTTTTTACTTAAATATAGTTGAGTTACAGTGTGTTAGTTTCAAGTGTACAGCAAAATAATTCAGTTATGTATACATACATACATACATATATTATTTTTAAAAAATTCTCTTCCATTATGGGTTATTACAAGATACTGCATATAGTTCCTTGTTGGTTATCTATTTTGTATATGGTAGTTTGTAAATTTTAATCCCAAAGTCCTGATTTATTCCTCTTCCTCCTTTCCTTTGATAACCCTAAGTGTGTTTTCTATGTGCAGACTCTGATTTTTTAATATCCTAACATCGTTTAAAATTCTCTCATTTTTGGAAGTGTTTGCTTGCCTTTGTGCCTGATTTGTCCTCTTTGGACTAATGAGGAATTGGGTTTCATCTGCAGAGGACTCTAGTCCCACAGTAGGACTTTATCTATGGCTTCATTCATTTGCTGTGTTTCAAATCCTACAAGATGATGCTGTGAAAGTGCTGCACTCAATATGCCAGCAAATTCAGAAAACTCAACAGTGGCCACAGGACTGGAAAAGGTCAGTTTTCATTCCAATCCCAAAGAAAGGCAATGCCAAAGAATGCTCAAACTACCACACAATTGCACTCATCTCACATGCCAGCAGAGTAATGCTCAAGATTCTCCAAGCCAGGCTTCAACAGTACATGAACTGTGAACTTCCAGATGTTCAAGCTGGATTTAGAAAAGGCAGAGGAATCAGAGATCTAGTTGCCAGCATCTGTTGGATCATCAAAAAAGCAAGAGAGTTTCAGAAAAATATCTACTGCTTTATTGACTATGCCAAAGCCTTTGACTGTGTGGATCACAACAAATTGTGGAAAATTCTTCAAGAGATGGGAATACCAGACCACCTGACCTGCCTCCTGAGAAATCTGTATGCAGGTCAAGAAGCAACAGTTAGAACTGGACATGGAACAACAGACTGGTTCCAAATCGGAAAAGGAGTACATCAAGGCTGTATATTGTCACTGCATATGTTTAACTTCTATGCAGAGTACATCATGTGAAATGCCAGGTTGGATGAAGCACAAGCTGGAATCAAGATTGCCAGGTGAAATATCAGTAACCTGAGATATGCAGATAATACCACCCTTATGGCAGAAAGTGAAGAGGAACTAAACAGCCTCCTGATGAAACTGAAAGAGGAGAGTGAAAAAGCTGGCTTAAAACTCAGCATTCAGAAAACTAAAATCATGGCATCTGGTCCCATCACTTGATGGCAAATAGATGGGGAAACAATGGAAACAGTGAGAGACTTTATTTTCTTTGGGCTCCAAAATCACTGCTGATGGTGACTGCAGCCATGAAATTAAAAGACTCTTGCTCCTTGGAAGAAAAGCTATGACCAACCTAGACAGCATATTTTACTTTTCCAACAAAGGTCCATCTAGTCAAAGCTATGGTTTTTCCAGTAGTCATGTACGGATGTGAGAATTGGACTGTAAAGAAGGCTGAGCACTGAAGAATTGATGCTTTTGGAAGGTGGTGTTGGAGAAGACTCTTGAGAGTCCCTTGGACTGCAAGGAGATCCAACCAGTCAGTCCTGAAGGAAATCAGTCCTGAATATTCATTGGAAGGACTGATGCTGAAGCTGAAACTCCAACACTTTGGCCACCTTATGCGAAGAACTGACTCATTTGAAAAGACCCTGATGCTGGGAAAAATTGAAGCTGGGAGGAGAAGGGAACGACAGAGAATGAGATGGTTGGATGGCATCACTGAGTCAATGGACATGAGTTTGAGCAAGCTCCGGGAGTTGGTGATGGACAGGGAAGCCTGGAATGCTGCAGTCCATGGGGTGGCAAACAGCTGAACATGACTGAATGACTGAACTGAGTGATACCCTTAACATCTCATCTGGGTTATCACCTTCTAGAGATATAGGTCCTTCCTTATTCTTTGCATTCCCTAAATATCCTAGTATATTGCATTACATGTAGAAAGTACTTAATAACTAGTATTGGGAAAAAAAAAACCCAAAACAGTGGACTAGCACAGGGAAATGGGAGTGAGAGATCTATGCAAAAGCTTCTGTCATATGGTCCAAACTTCTATATCCTTCCTTATCTCTGACCACAAACTGTCATATAGTCTATCGTTTAGTTGCAGTGGCCAATTTGCCACTCCTTGAATTTTTCTCCTGTATATATATATATATCCTATAACCATACCTGACAGTAGAGAAAATTGAGGGCCGAAAAAAATATTTGAAGTAATAATTGCCCCCCAAAAGTCCAAGTTAGATTTAAAACTTGTAAAGTGCCAAGAAGGTCAGTGAACCCCAAGTCAAACAGAGAGAAAACCATATATCTCAGCTCAGTGATTTGGTGCATCCCTGTCCCTTCAGTGTGGATGCCCTTTCTCTCCCAGGAAAAGCCTCCAGCAAACCTTTCACCAGAAAAGATATCCAAGTGGTTTATAAGCATATGAAAATGTACTCTGCATTTCAGAAACACAAAATCACAAGGAGGTAGGGATTTCCTGGTGGTCCAGTGGTTAAGAATCTGGCTTCCAATGCAGGAGTTGGGGGTTCCATCCCCGATCATTGAACTAAGATCCCACATGCTGCAGGGCAACTAAGCCAGCATACTGCAGTGAAGAGCCCATGTGTGGCAACTAGGATGCAGTCAAAAATAAAATAAATAAATACTTAAAGAAGAATCAACAGGATGTTAATTTCTTTTAAAAAAAAATTACAAGGAGGTGCAGAAAGAATCCAGAGGGGGGGAAAAAGAGTGTATATTGTATGGTTCTATTTATGTGAATTTCAAACCAAACCAACTAATCTCTCATGACAAAAGGTCAAAATAGTAGTCGCCATGCCTGGATAGGGGTATAACCTGGGAGGAGGCATGGGACAGGGGAGCTGCACCTCCATAAAATCAATTAATAAAATTAATTAAAATAAGGTACTGAAATTCACAAAAATAACAATACTAAGTGTTGGTGAAGATGTGAAGTTAATGGAAGTCTAACCCCTTGAAAGTGAGTGAATTGTTACAAGTGCACAGGAAAAATGTTTGGCAGCATCTAATAAAGCCACACACACCCATTCTGTTATACACTAGTGAATATATACCCCAAAGAAATGAGTGCTTATGTTTATCCATAGCCGTTTATAAGAATGTTTACCATAGTCAAAACCTGCAAACAATTCAGATATCTATCAGTGGTTGAATGGATAAATAAATTGTAGTGTAGTCACACGATAGAATATTGCATGACAATGAAAATGACTAAGACTGCATATGATATGAATGAATTTTTTAGACATAATATTAAGTGAAAGAATCTGGGGGGGGCAGGAAGAGTATATATTATATGGTCATATTTATGTAAATTTAAAAAAAAACAGACCACCTAATCTCTCATGACAAAAAGTCAGACTAGTAGTTGCCCTACAGGGGTGGACAGTTCTTAGAGACTGGACACAGTATTTGAATGCTTTAAGTTATATCTCAATCAAGCATTAAAGAATTAAAAATCTATACAGTAAGCCCCAAAGTCAATTAAATGCAGGTTTACCAGTAATTGTTATAAATACCATTATAAAAAATCAGCTATAAAATCTAGAAATGAAATATATTGTAAAAACAATTTTTTTCAAGAATATGGCTTTTTAACCTACATTATATTGACATTATTTGGAAGTAAAGGTGGGAGGTGGGTAACTAACAACAAAATAAATCAATCATCTTATATAAAAAGAGTAAAAATGACTATTTTTTAAAAACTGATTTTACCTGTAGGAAATATGGGAAGTAGAAAGATAATAAACTTTTGGTTGTCTGATTAGGATTTACTTTGCTAAAACACATAAAATTTAAACAAGAACTTTTTTTGTTCTTAAGTTCCTATGTTAGCTAGTAACAAACACTAAATTTTTTTCAAATCATGATCTTTGAATTTAGACCCCGTCTCTGTGGTTTCTCTTCCTTAGTAATAGACCTCTGCACCATGAAATATTAATAATAAACTGGTCTGGTGGACCAAACAAATTTGACCTCCGAGTTCTCTCATGACTCCTCAGTTGGTTGCGTTTGATTAATTAATTTTTGTCTGCACTGGGTCTTTGTTGCTGTGCATATGCTTTTTCTAGTTGCTTCAAGTGGAGGCTACTCTTCATTGAAGTGTGCAGATTTCTTATTGCAGTGACTTCTCTTGTTGTGAACCACGGGCTCTAGGTGGGGGGACTTCAGTGGTTGTGGTGCATGGGTTTATTGATAGCTGCCCTGAGGCATGTGGAATCTTCCTGGACCAGGGATCGAACCTGTGTGTCCTGCATTGACAGGTGATTCATAGCCTTTGGACCACCAGAGGCATCTGGCTGCATTTTACAAAGGGGGTAGGGTGGGGATTATTACTTTGTTTACAGAGTCTAAGGAAGGAAATTTTTGGAAGATGTCTGAGAAATCAAGTCCGTTACCTCTCCTCCCCCCGGTCCCATATTTCTCTGCCTTCAGCCTACCTCTCAGAGGCTTCATAAATTGTTCTCTTCTTTGCACTGAAGTGTGGAGCAGGCAGCTTTTGCAGTTCTTCAGGTTGCATGTGCTCTGGCCTGCCATGATCTTGGATCAGTGGCCACAGGCAGAAAGAGGGTCTCTTAATAAAGCTGTCTTCTCTGTCTTACTGTTCCCTTCTAATTTCAAATCTAGTTCCCTTGAACTAATGCTCATCTCTTTAGCTCCACAGTCATCAGAGACAAAGGTCCTAAAACAGCAGCTTCGGAGGGAGCATTATTTAATCCTCAAGACGCCAAAAAGACACATGAAATCTGCAACTTTGCTATGTAACAAAGATTGCTGTTATAAAACTTAAATGCAAATATGAAAGAAAATTAGCAGTGGAACAAATAATATGAACAATTTTATAGCAAAGTATGACTTTTCAACCAAGATTATTATTTGGAAGTAAAGTTGGGAAGTGAAAAAATAAAACGAGCTAGTCATCTTGTATTAAACAAGGCTCATTGCCTGATTTTGCATAGGCAATTCCATATTTTAGTGTCTGCTGTTTGTAATACCCTAAACCTGGTAACAAATCTCTATGAAAAAGCTTGCCATTGAAAAAATTAAATTTAACTTAGGAAAAAACAAACAGAAGGAAAAATTGAAGAAGTTTGTTGACAAAATATTGTTGAAACTCTAGAATAGAAGGTAGAGGTTTCAGGGCAGGCACATCTTATTAAAATGGGAATTGGAACCAGAGATCCAGCCACTGTCTAGATGCTGTCTTTTTTTTTTTTCTCCTCATCTATGTTTCTCTCTACTTGGTTTCTTTGTATCTCTGTCTGTAACATATACATATACATCACACACAAATATATGTAACATATATACATAGCTATCTATATCTAGTGAAAAGTAAAAGTAAAGTCGTTCAGCTGTGTCTGACTCTTTGCGACCCCATGAACTGTAGCCTACTATGCTCCTCTGTCTATGGGATTTTCCAGGCAAGAGTACTGGAGTGGGTTGCCATTTCCTTCTCCGGAGGATCTTCCCAACCCAGGGATCGAACCTGGGTCTCCTGCATTGTAGGCAGGCGCTTACCATCTGAGCCACCAGGGAAGTCCCAATCTATGTCTAGAGAGAATGCTTTTTTTCCATCTGGGGGGAACATCGGTCCCAGCAACTCTAAGTTTTTATTATTTTAGATTCATTGACTGAAGACTCGGGAGTTTCTTTTTATTCCTTCCAACTTTAGTGAATAAATTCCAAGGGCAGATTCTAGCTGACAGAGTTTAAATCATATATCTCTGAATATATGTCCAGTTACTATAGTCAGAAGGATAGAATACTATGGTTTGCTTTGGACTTGGCCTTTGATCAGGATGGGAGATATGAATTGTACTAAGATCTTAGCTGCTGTCTGCTATGCTTTACATGGGAAAAGTATTTTGGATGGAAAACTATTTTTATGTCAAAATATTTTTCTCTTCAGTTTTTATAGATACTGTATTGGTGTTTAGAATTGCAGAGATCTGAGAGAATTCACTGAGTTTTAAATTGATTTTATTTTTACCACATGGAGAGAATATTTTTCTTTATAATTTAAAGAATTGCTAGGACATGGTTATGTAAGTTAAGAAAAGTTTTTAAGGTAACTTATTCACCTGACATGTAGTCAGTCCTTTCAACTAATACACAATACATTTTCAAGTTTTTATAGGATTTTTTCTTTTATTTTTATTTATTTTCACTTGTTTTCTTGAAAAATGGTGTACTTTCACAATTGAATAAAGAACACTTAATCAGCATTTATTAATAAGTTTCTCATTGTGACACACGGCAGTTCTCATTGAAGAAATGAATAACGTATAGGCTTCCCAGGTGACACAGTGGGAGATAAATCCACTTGTCAATGCAGGAGATGCAAGAGACCTGGGTTTGATCCCTGGGTTGGAAAGATCACCTGGAGTAGGAAATGGCAACCCACTCCAGTATTCTTGCCTGGAGAAACCTATGGACAGAGGAGCCTGGTGGGCTAAAGGCTTTGTGACCATGGGGTCACAAAGAGTCAGACATGACTGAGCGATGAGCACGCTCACGTGCTTATTAATGCTCTTGGAAAGTCACATATGAAACAGAGATTGCCTGCTTGCTCATCAGCTTGGTGACACCAAATTGAGATTCATATTCTTTGTATTATTCTGATAGAGAACTTTTTCCTTTTCCTTTCTTCTACACCAAGCTCTTGATCTTTGTGACTGCTCTCTGCCTCCATAAACTCTTTTTACCTGACTTTCATATTTCAGTCTGTCTAGAAATTCTTTTAACTGTTGGATAAGCTAAAGAAACGTGTTCCATTTTAGCAGGAAGGATATATCTTATTATTTATAGTATCAATAATTGGTGACCCACCCTAGGCAGAAGGGTAGTGACAGCACAGATTCTTCAAGTCACAGGACCTCTGGCTAATACCTTAGCCTGGGTCTTTCCAGACAACATAGGGTGAGACAAAAGCTTATGAGCTACCACTTCATTAAGGAATATAACCACAAGAAGGAGGAGTGAAGAAAAAGAGTAGTGAGGCGGAAGATGTGCCAATATGAGGCTATGTTAGCGAGGTGTCTGCTGCTTGGAATTTAGTAAACTGATGTCCACAGAAAGTCTGTTGTTACAGTGGCAATTGGGGTGAAACAGGTGGTTAAGGGCTCCCCAAAACTGATACAGTTGAGAGGATGGTGCAAAATAAGTCACTGACAGTATTAACACTTGCACCATTGAAGTGTCCTGTTGGGCCCTCTCACACATGGTTCTCAATTACAGTGTGGCACCTCATTTTTGTGAGACCAAAGTATTTTCCCTGATTTTCAGACAGAGCTGGAGAAAGCCCAGCTAATCACAAAGAGCTCCTCAGGATAGTGGCCAGTGGCAGCAATCTGGCATAAGACTTAACGTCAAGAAGATCGTGGAAATAAGCAGCAGTTGGTCCCCAGGCCATTTTTGATCATCATCTCTTCTCTCCTCCACTCCGTTTAGGTTTTCCTTCCCATCAGCCACCCCTTTAGCTGTCCGGTGGGGAAATCTAGATTTCCACTTGTGTGGGGTCGGCGCGCTAACTTACCTTGACCATTTGAGTCACTGTGATTGGTGATTTGCTCTAGTCACTGAACATGAAAACAGAGAAACCTCAGAGGTTCCCTAGCTTCCAGGCAGTCCCCTAGACTCCCTGCTCTCAACTGTGGAGCAGCAATCCTCATTTCTCATAGTAGTCAGGTTTAATTACCACCAGGAGTCCAGCAGTTCTTTTCTTTGACCTCTACTCCATTGAGGTGAGGAGAGATAAGTGGCTGTCTGGCTACTCTTGCTTTCATCTTGGTAAAACCGGTGGAAGCCTTCTCTCCAAAGAGCCAGGACCTTGAACCTGGCAGAGTCTGATGTTGCAGAAACGCGGAAACATACATTTTGCACGTAAGTTACTGGGAGTGGTTCTGAGAGGGTTCAGTCTTACTCCTCTTCTTGGGTTCCTGGATTCACGTATCCCAGGTTTTAGAGTCCCGGGCCATCAGGCTAATTGGCTGGCTGGTGTGTGTGATGGGGTGCACGGCGCAGTGGATCCCGTGACCCCACGTCCAGTGTTGCTCCTCCTTGACTGTACGATGTGTCTCTTGGTCTGAGGCAGTCTCGAGTGTCCTGCCACATCAGTGGGGTAGACGTCTGGATTGTGGTCCTGGTGAAAGCAACATGCACAGGAGCAGGGAATGAAAACCCGTTTTCTGAATAGAAATAACCCCGAATAGAGAAGAACTACTGCTCCTTTCAGAGTGGAAAAGACCTGATGGAACTGATCTAACAATCAGTGCTGGCCTGTTCATATGGAGTGCTACTCAAAATGAGGTCCATGGAACCTGTGATGGGTCTTTTACCAATCTGGGAATAGTATAGAAATTGAGAGGAAGTGCTTAGAAATGAAAAAATAATTTGTTGGTGCCACATTCAAATATCTAATCATTTTTCTATTAATTTATTTCATTGTGCTATATAAAAATATTTTGTTTAGAGGTTTAAGAGCAGCAGACGTGGTTGCTCACCACAGATAGACTGATAAGCAGTGTCCTAGAGGAATGGTACCCTATCTATCAAGTGGTTAGAATTGGTCTCTGCGGCTGGCAGGCTGTGCAGGATCAGGAACCCTGGTGGGAGGGAGCCCAGACCGCTGTGACTGTGTGATACTCCACCTTTGCCACCACAGCCGCTCAGGGGTGGCTCGGGGCCCCTGAGCTGGTACTAAGCCAAACTGAGAGGCTGACCGACATCCGTCGCAGGACATGCTGTCTCCCTGGGGACTGAGAACATTTTTCTGTCTGGCTAATGGTAACATGAGACAGAAGAATTCTCACAAGTGTTTTAAACTTTACTTTATAATTGTAGTATAACTGCTTTACGATGTTGTGCAGTTTTTGCTGTATAATGGTGTGAATCAGCCATGTATGCATACATGTTCCCTTCCCTCTGGAGCCTCCCTCCCACCACCCGCCTCATCCTGCCCCTCTAGGTTATCACAGAGCACCGAGTTGGAGTCCTGGTGCTATTCACACTAGCTTTGTTTGACACATGGTAGCGTGTGCATGTCAGTGCTGCTCTCCCAGTTTGTCCCACCCTCCCCATCCCTGCCACCACCCCACCCTCCCCTTCCCTGCCACCCCCCCCCCCAATCATGTCCAAAAGCCTGTTCTCTTGTAATTTTTATGCCCACTCACAAATCTCTTTCTAGGACCTGCTCGTTCCAAATTATGGTGGATTAATAGGAGCCGCTGAAGGGATCTGGCCTTCATTTCTGGAATCTGTATATGTGATCTTATTTGAAAAAGTAGTTTTTGCAGATCTGACTAGATAAAGGATCCTGAGATTCAGAGATTATCTGTGTCGGTCTTAAAAACACGTGTGTCTTTATAAGAAAGAGGCAGAGGAATTTGATAAAAACAAAGGAGCAGAGTGTGTGAGGATGGAGCCCAGGCTTCAGTGATGTGGCCACAAGCCCAGGAGTGCCAGTCGTCATCAGAAGCTGGAAGAAGAGAGGAATGGATTTTCCTTTCAAGCCTCCAACACGTTTCTGTCAATCCAATGACAGTAGTTTCAGACTTCAGGCCTCCAGAGCTGTGAGAAAGTAAATGTCTGTGGCTTTAAGCTGCCAAGTTTGCGGTGCTGTGTGACAGCAGCCACAGGAAATGCGCACACACACATTCTAGTGGAGCCCCTCTCAGCCAAGCAGCCGGCCACTTCTCAGGCGTTCATGTACGTGCCCAGGCCTCACACTGTCCTCCACGTGAAGTATGTGGCCTGGATTGCTGCTTTGAAGTTCTGATTTCTAGGGGAGTTATCCTTTACCAGTGTCCTTAGGGTTTCTCCTGAATGAGGCTGGAAAGTGTCAGCTGTCCACATATGGGGTAGCCCCATTTTTAAACTAGGTTTTTATCTTTTTAAATTGGAGTATGATTGTTTTACAATGTTGTCTTAGTTCCTGCTATTCAACAGTGCGAATCAGCTGTAAGTATACAAGTATCCCTCCCTCTCGATCCTCGCTCTGCCCACATCCCCCCTCCTGGGTCATCACAGAGCACTGGGTTGAGCTCCCTGTGTTATGACAGCAGCTTCCCACTAGCTATCTGTTTTCCATCTGGTGGTTGTAGGTATGTCAGTGCTACCCTTTCAATTTGTCCTACTTTTCCCCTCCCCTACTGTGTCCACAAGTCCATCCCCTATATCTGTTGTCTCTTTCCTGCCTTGTAAATAGGTTCGTCAGTACCAATTTTCTAGATTTCATATACATGCACTAATATATGTTACCTGTTTTTCTCTTTCTGACTTACTTCACTCAGTATGACAGACTCCACGTTCATCCACATCAGTACAAATGCCCCAATTACATTCCTTCTTATGACTGAATAATATTCTGTTGCATATAAGTATTAATACCACAACTTCTTTATCCACTCATCGGTCGATGCGCATCTGGGTTTCTTCCGTGTCCTGGCTGTTGTTAAAATAGCGCTGCAGTGAAGATTAGACTACATGTGTCGTTTTGAATTATCGGGGTATGTGCCCAGTGGTGGCATTGCTGGGTCATATTTGATCTGTGTCCTTCTTCACGGGTGTGAATTGAAGGAGAAACGGGAAGGGGCATGGAAGTCTGGCCACTTCCTCATGTCATTTATTGGTGCCTTCTGAGTCCCTACGGGCCTGATGCACAATTTCCATTGCACAGGAATTTCTCTCTCAGTTGATCAGGTAATACCCAGCTTCTGATGGGCAGCCCTCATCACACAGATAGTCGCTATCCTGTTGTCATTCATTTACTCATGTGCTTCTTTTCAAACGCAGTGTCATTTCTGCTGCAGGAGACATGGTTTCCCTCCACATTCACGGTCTGTGCTCAGTGTCCTGGTGTGGCCAACAATTCTACACAACGTCTTTATCCACGTCTAGTATCTCTAGTATTAGTACCATTGAATCCTGAGTGGCATTTGAATCTGGTCCAGAATTTGAACTCTAGGCTGGACCTGCAGCGAAGCCTTATCTTACCTTGAACCTCATTTGAAACTCCACGTAATATCAAGATGTTCAGTTTCATGACTGTATCTCCTGTCAGTTCTGTTCTGTGGAGGGCAGCCACCTCTGAACTTTTCAAAGATGGCAGTGACCCCACCACCAGTGCATTTCTTATTATCTTAATGAGGAGAGAGTGCTCAGGGTTCTCCCAGAATAATGGTTTCTAAACTCTTATATTCTAGTGCATTCAGTGCTGAGGTGAAAATATGCAGGAGGACAGCGGAGCCCATTGGGTTTTGCTGATCCAGAAAGGAGGCCTGGAAAGACTTGTGTCTCTACCTGTGATTATTTGAGGTAAGGAATAATATGCAAGCTCATGGGAGAAGAAGGGATCTCAGTAAGCACCAGTGGCCCCCCTCCCTACCCCTCCCCCGCCAGCAAAGAACCTTTTGAGGTTGAGAGGAAAGTGATAGGGAACAGAGCTGGAGCAGGGATCCAAGCTGATGTTTAAAGCAGTTATCTGAGTTGACTTGGGTGTAGTTTTGGTAATTGATTATCTCATGTATTTGGCTTTTATGGCAGAAAACCCAGAAGGGTGGCATGAATCTCTGAAAACCATTCATCCTCCTAATTTCTATGAGACAACGGCCTCCTTTGCTCACCCATCATCTTTAATGCACTGGGGAGTTAGTTGTGAACTTTCCATGTAGAGGAAACGGCATAGTCTTGAGCTTGCAGAGAGGGGAGACTCTGCTCCAGCTCCATTCCGTCTCTTCTTCCTGGGCTCCCCTTACAGTCTGGGCCTGGCAGGACTGCTTCTCCACAGTCTGCAACATTCCACGGGGTGAGGCCTGAATTCTATTCTAGGATTCCTGGAACAGTGAGATAGAAGCCAGGAAGGTTACCTTATACATCCTGAGGATTTAATAAGTCATTCTCCCCTCTGCCTGTCTGGGTCAGTTCTGAGAAAGAATGGTAGTCTACTGCCTAGGGAACAGTGGCTCCCAACACCAGTCGTCACCGTTCAGCTTGCAGCTTAACCTTCGGTGGAACAATTTTCCTGACTGGGAATAATTAGCTTCTGGGACCAGGAAAGATAGCCAAATGAAAAATAATTAAGAAGACAAGGTCTGTGCATTTCAGTAACTCACTCGTCTTGTCCCCTTGCCCCTCCCTGACATGGAGGCAAGGGCCAGGGCTGGAATCCTTTCCAGCTGGAACAAGAACCTGTCTCCGTCCCGAGCCAGGGCGGAGTTAAATAAGCCATTGTGCCATGTGCTCACGGGTAATTAGGCATGAAAAGGGTCTGCCGTCGGCCCCTCCATTGTTACTCGCAAGCTGTCCTTTTGCTGTGTGCCCGAGCCCCTGGGTCTCGGAGCTGGCACGGCGACAGAGACGGGGATGTCGTCGTCATGGCAACTCCTCTCTGCTAAGCAACTTTATGGTCTAATATTATTAAGGGGGCAGGGGTCAAAAGCCAGCGAAGGACTTTGTCTCCGAAGCCCAGGATAACTGTGGCGGGGATGGGGCAGGATTTCAAGCTCATGGGAGAAGAGGGGTTCTCAGTCAGTACCGGTTGCCCCTGCAAAGAGTCTTTTGAGGCTGCGAGATGGCCATACTGTGAAGTCAATAAAATATGACTGTGAAACGCCCGGTTTCTCATCTCCATGTCCTGTTCTCCCCCTCACTCTCCCTTCAGGTGCCCCATACCCTGCTGCTCCCTCCTGGGAAAGGATCTGCTTTCAATAGTTTCCATCTGAATGTGAATTCTAGTCACTGTTCATCTGTATTTGTGTTTGTATTTCCAATCTTATCTCCAACTGTGAAGTGAAAAGCATTGACTAGGAGGGGGTAGAAAACGTTTGGGGGAGAAAGATCCCTTTCCCCCCAAACCCTAGAGTTAAATAGTATATAAACTGCCTTTTCTTTCGAGTTTACTTTTTTATTAAGGATTTTTAAAACATTGACAGAAGTGGGGAGAATAGTGTCATGGGATTCTGGGTACCTGTGGTCCCAGGAGCCTTCTTTACAACCTTCTCCTCAATTGACAGGTAAATACAGAGCAGAAAGAAGCGCTTATATCCATCTCTTTTACCTCATCCTTAGCAAGAGAGGGTTACTCAGCAAGCCAGGGTAAAAGATTCCTTCAAGACCTACACAGAAGAGGAAGTACTGGGCACTGCCTGGGTACCTTTAAAGCACTGGGTTAGGTGTTGAATGTTCTGCCTTATTCTCCCCTCCATCAGCCAGTCAGAAGACCTGGGGATGCCCAGAACACCCAGGTATCCAGCCAATCAGGGGCCAAAGGTGGCTGGCCTCTCAGCCATTCTGCTCTGTTAGCCATGCAGCTGTTCTTTGGTTTACCCAGGTCCTGTTTACAGACTGTATCATCAAGTCATCTGAGCCAGCAGATGGACTCTCAGTGTTGACCAAGAGAAGGGCTCAAGAGACTGTTCTCAACCTTTGAAAAGCGTCATTCATCTTCATATGAAGTGACAAAATGGATCCGCTGTTCTAATAGAATCCCAAGTGCTGCGACTGTTGTAGAGGTTTTCAGGGTACACTGGTCTTTCTTCTGAACCAGCTTTCGACCTTCATGGACAGGGAGTAGAGGACAGTGCCGTCTAGGAGACTGTGTTATAATGAGGTTACTTTTGTCTGTCTGCTAATGAATTAGGTTTATGATACTCCCCAATTATATTAAAAACGGTATTGTGGCATGAAAAAACCCTGGTTTAAAAAATCAAAGAGTCAACATAGAGTTCTGTGTGAGGTATAAAGATGTAAGAGTTGAGCTCGATTTCGCATTACCAAGTGTAATTTTCTATAGTGTAGACATGACAGCCACTACCACCAGTGCTCACTGCTGGCACTACTGTGGCCAGTACCACCTTATATTTACCATTTATAAAGGACTCTCTTGCCTATCATAGCTGGAATAACTTTTTTCAGTCAGACAAACATGTTGGAGTGTTTCAAGGTGAGATGTGTTGATTATTCAGTGATTGGATATTAGTAGAACTCGGCCAGAAACAAAAGACAGTAATGGCAGAGTAAGTATTATAAGAGAAAGAAATGGTAATTAGGTGGGATGGGGTGGATGTAGGACTGCTCAGTAAATCTTCAGCTGATATTACTAAAAAAAGAATGCAAAACAATTGTTCCTATAATTGATATGACTCATGATTATTTTTATTAGCACCTTATATTTTCACTTTTTAATATAATACCTAATCTTTCAATATGATTATCCATCCTATGAGATAAGTAGGTCAAGGTTTACATCACTACTTCATAGGTAAGGAAATGAAGACCCAAACGAAGAGACTTGTTAAATAATTGAATGAGTTGGGCAAGTATCAGCCCCCTTCCCAATCCAGGGAACTTTAGGAACAAATCAGTAGGACCAATCGCTGGTTGAGTTGCTCAGAGTAGCTTACTGATATCTCTTCATTCCATTTTTATTTATTATTTTTTTTCTTCATTCCATTTTAACGAACTCAAATGGCCTTTGTTTTATACAACTCCTGTTGTGTTACCTTACATTTTTATTTCACTTCACAGAAAAAGCTCCTTTAAAATAACTCTAGTCAGGCTCTTCTGGTTGCAAAGAAGAGAGACACTCAACTCATACTTAAGGAATAAAGGAACTTAATGGGCATGTGTTTGCGCTGGAAACAGGAAGCTTTCTGGAGTTGAGGAGTTGTAGAGACCAGTGACTTCTTTCTCTTGAGTGACCCCACTTCTCTCTGCTACTGGAGTCCATTTTTCTCTCTGCCAATGAATTCCTTGGCTTGCTTAGCATTCAGTATTCTATTGTTTGTTCAGTCGCTAAGTCGTGTCCTGCTCTTTGCAACCCTGTGGACTGCAGAGTACACCAGACTTCCTTGTCCTTCACTATGTCCTGGAGTTTGCTCAAACTCATGTCCATTGAGTCGGTTTTGCCATCCAACCCTCTCGTCTTCTGTATTCTATAACTTTGGTCTATGTGTGACCCATTGTGGCTCTTCTGGCCTCTAAATGATAGCATGTCTTCAGCTTTTCTTCTTTGGCCCACTAATAAATTTTTATGATATATTCTTGCTCAAAGTCTTAGAAGAGAAAATATGATTGACTCAAGTGTTCTAAGGGTTTAGGATTAGCTGTCCTTGGATCAGATGTTCATGCCTGGTCTGTCAAATGTGGCCTGTTTTGGGGTTCATATAAGATAAAACACGGTAGCTTAAAGCTACCCTTTCAGGGTGACTCAGGGAAAAGAGATGGAAAACTGGAGTCAGGGCAGTACAGTTAAGCTTGCTGACTCTGCCTGCTTACCTCTTGTTTGCTCTTCAGCGTGGCCATCAAGGGCACCAGTGGCCTCTCTGTTGTTATAAACCAATGAACAGTTTCAGACTCTTACGATCTCTTTTTTTGACCTTGCTATGTGTTTGACACTCCTTCATTAAAACTATTCTCTGTATTTTCTTCTTCTATCTCAAGATAATCTTTTAAAAAAATGATTTTATTGAAACATAGTTGATTTGCAATGTTTTGTTGATTTCTGCTGTACAACAGGGTGATTCAATTATATATACATATATATAGACACACAGTTAAAATCTTTTCCATTAGGATTTATCACAGGATAGTAAATACAGTTCCCTGCGTTGTACAATAAGACCGCGTTGTTTGTCAATTTTATATCAAATAGTTTGCATATCTCCAGATAATCTTAATCTCCCGCATGCTCCCTTTTTCAACCAGTCTTCACATTTGGGCATACTGTGGTTATCTCTTAACATAACTTCTGTAGGACAATTGAACTATACCTTGGGTTTTCATCAGAACCATGTATTGATGTGATTTTGAAGTTTACATCTTCAAACTGGATCTGTCCTTTGATTGACTGTCCACATCCCATTTGCCTTCCAAACCTCTCTCTTGATGTCTTACGTCAGAAGTGTCAAACTCAATATACCCCAGCACGTGTATATAACTGTCCCACAAAAAAAATCTTTCTCAGCGGTTTGTTACCCACATCAGCAAATCTATTAGATCAATCAAAACAAATGACCATATCATTCATGACTCCTTCCCATCATAGCCAATTTGATATTGAGATTTTTTTGGACTGTCTTCTATATATCTTGCATCTTCTCATTCTTGTCCATCTCTACTATTGTTACCTAACTCAGACTCTACTTCAGTTACCCACAGAGTGGTCTTTTTAAGTCCCATCTTCCTCACTTTCCAATCCATTCTCCACACTACAGCTAGAGTGATCTTCCAGAAATGAAATTCTGAACATGTTAGTTGTCTACGGCCATACCACCCTGAACGCGCCCGATCTCGTCTGAACATGTTAGTCCACTGCATAAAATTCCTAAATAGCTTATCATCATTTAAAAGAGAAAGTCTGAACTTTTTAGTATGGCTTCAAGATCCTTTATAACCTGATCACTTACTATCTCTTACTATCTCCCTTACTACCCCTGAATCTTATCTACCACCACATTCTCAGAGCCTTTAATCCAGTCATATCATATGACTAATATTTTTCCCCAAGACAGGCTGTTTCATGAATCTGTGCCTTTTATATGCTGTTCCTTCTACCATTTTTTGTTTGCCCAGAAAACTCCTACTCATCATTGAAGACCTATCTCCAGTGTTACTTATTAAGAGACTGTTTCTCATATAACCAGAGCTAAAGGCTACCTCTGTACCATTGTGTGTTTATATATCTTTTCTCCAGCACTCATCTGACTAGGTTGTGGTAATTTTTCACTTCTTAGACTTCCAGTTCTTTTCGGAACAGGGATTTTCTTTACTCGCCTTTGTAACTTTGGCGCCCAATTGTTTAACAGAGCTAACTCTCAGTGGGCTTCCGTAGTGGTTCAGATGGTAAAGAGTCTGCCTGAAATGCAGAAAACCCGGGTCTGATCCTTGAGTTGGGAAGATCCCCTGGAGAAGGGAATGGCTACCCACTCCAGTATTCTTGCCTGGGAAATCCCATGGACAGAGGAGCCTGGTGGGCTACAGTCCATGGGGTTGCAAAGAGTCGGACATGACTGAGCGACTGACACTTTCGCTTTCAACTCTCAGTACTCAGAATATGCGATGCTTCCACCTTTCTGGGCTCAGGGAATGTTTGTTGCTGAATTAATACTGCTGTCTGATTTCCAGAGCATATTCATGGGGTTCCTATTGTGTGGGGCCATTACTGCATTGGGTGATTTGGGTCATGGCTTCTCCCTGGGATTGGTCCTGTTGAAAGCAGAGTGGAGTGGCTGGAAGGGGACCAGAGATCTCCTGGGTCTGTCTTTGATGGTGGCATCACCCAGCTCTCCCATGTCATCGCTTGGGTGTAGCTGCCCTCTCTCCCCTTCAGATGTCCATTGTGTTCCCACTCTTCTCCTTTATTCTCAAGAATAACCTCTCTGTTCTTAGGAAATAATCTGATAAGCTAATTCACCCACAGGTGAATGACTAATAGCACTCAAAGGACACCTGGCCTCAAAAATCTGTCAAATCACAGTGGTCAGGCCATCACCACGCAGCACCTTCAAAAGACCCACATGTCTCCCACCCCCTAATTTCCTTCCTCAGCACTTGTTGCTTCATTTCCTGAATTAAAACATGTATGGCAACTTTGATAATATTCAATTGTCAATCCATTAAATCTTATTAACATCTTGGCACTGGTGAGTTTGTCATAGTATTGGATTGGCCAAAAATATCATCGAAAAACCCAAATGAACTTTTTGGCCAACCCGGTATCTTACTTAGCGGAGCTCTGAGAGAATAAAGGTCTGACCAGGGGTAGGAGGGTGCAAGGGGGAACCTGGGAACTGGGAATCAACCATGTCTCTAAGCTCTGGTCCAAGTGTGGGTCATGGGTAATTTGGGAGCAGGGGAACTGGCTGGCGTCTGGACAGTGGTGAAGGGTGGTGAAAAGGGGAATGAGGGACTGAAAAGCAAAGGGGATATGTTTGGTGATTCATTCAGTACTTTTATTTAATTTTACTATGGATCAGACTCCATCCAGGGTGATGGAAAAAAAAATTAACAAGTGATGCTTCTGTATTGAAGAAACTCATTATGTGGGAACATTAGATACTGAAGGTTGCAAAACAGTGTCTCGATTATTATGGCAGAGGTTAAATATAACATGCTCGTTAAAACGAGCACTGGGAGGGAGCAATGAACTCTGATGGGGAAGAGAAGTCAGCAAAACTGGGAAAGCTTCAGAGAGAAGGCAATCTTTGATGTCTGAGTGGGTGACTATGTCTGAATGGAGAAGAGGAGGAAGAATGTTTTAGGGAGCGAAGATGTGGGAAAGGTATTCATTGAACAAATATCTACTGGGAACCTGCTATGGATCAGGTGCTTTTCTGACTGTATGGAGTATATCAGTGAATAAACATTCTTCATGCTTACAGGGTTTACAGTCTAGTTGGGGAGACAGAAAATAAATAAGAAAAATAATTAAAATATCTAGTAAGTTATATATGATAACTGGTAACTAGCAAGAATAAAGCAGACATCAGACATGTGAAACATTTGGAGGAAGAGTAACCTTTTATTTATTTGGTCTTTTTTAAAATTAATTTTTATTGGAGAATAGTTGCTTCATAGTTTTTTTCTCTTTGTTTTTTACTTTTTAAATTATGAAAGTAGATAATACTTTTACAAGAAACTTGAAAAATACAGAAGAAAATTACATATAGTTACCTGTATTTTAAGGGCTTTCCTGGTGGCTTAGTGGTAAAAGAACCTGCCTGCCAACGTGGGAGATGTAAGAGACACAGGTTAGATCCTAGGGTCAAGAAGATCCCCTGGAGAAGTAGATGGCAACCTACTCTAGTATTCTTGCCTGGGACATCCCATGGACAGAGGAGTCTGGTGGGCTACAGTCCATAGGGTGGCAAAGAGTTGGATACAACTAAGCAACTAAATAAACAATAAGCTCTATATATTACAATTATTTTTTAAGTAGATAAATTAAGATTTTTAGTTGGAGTTTCGATAGCAAACTCTCAAAAATGAATAGAATGAATATACAGAAAAGTAAAAGGACATAGTAGGCCTGGAAAGCACTGTGAACCAATTCAACATAATTAAGATTTATGCAATTTTCACTCGATAGCAGGATACAAATTCTATTCGAATTCCTATAGACTGTGAACTTGGGAGACACTGGAACATATCCAAAGACATAAAACAAGGTGCGAAAACTTCATGGTCTAAAAGTATTGAAATCATACAGAGTCTGTTGTTTTATCACTGTGGAATTATGTTAGATGTCAGTATCAAAAGATATTTGAAAATAATGCACATATTTTCAAGTGCACTGTGACATTTACCAAGAGAGATCTTTGCCTTAGCCATTGAAAACCTCAATAAAGTTAGAGGAATAACAAACCACAGACAGTGACTGCAGAGAGGAAAGTGTTTAAATGAGAAATTAATATCAAAATGAGAAATTAGTATCAAAGATACTTAAAAAACCCATGTATTTGGAAACCCAATATCCACTTTTAAATGGTGGTTGTATCTAAGAAGCCATAACGAGGAAAATTAGAAAGCAGTTGTAACAGAATAAAAAAGAAAAGAATTTACCAGAATTTGTTGCATGCAGCCGAAGCCGCTTGATGCAATTAAATACAATGTGGAGTCTTGAATTAGGTATGAAAACAAAAAATGAACACTAGCATAAAATTTTGTGAAATTTCAATAACTTTAGTTAATAATGTATCACATATTAATTTCCTGTTTTTTTTTTTGCTACATTGTATTTATTTATATTCTCAGAATTGGATTAAAATTTTCAAGCCTCATTCAGTTAAAAAAAATCATTAAGATAATAAACTTTCTGGACTTTTAGCAGTCATACCAGATGCCAAAATATATGGAACTGTATCAAAGTTTTGAGTGAATAGAAATCTAGCATTCTATCCATACTAAGTCAAACAAGTGAAATTAAAATGTCATAATTTTTTTAATTAGGCCAAAATTTATAACTTTTCAAATATATATTATGCATACTATTTATGTATGTGTGTATATGAAAGTTTTTCTACTAGGCTTGATAAAGGGTTGAGAAAGAGCAACAACTAAAGGAGATGGAGAAATTGGAAAACATAAACTATGAAATGAGATTAGCGTTTTAGATGGGGGACCAGGAAAGGCTACCTGAGAAGGTGGCCTCTGGGTAAAGGTCTGAAGGAAGAGAGGGAACGAATCAAATGAGATTATAAGAGGTAGGGATGCTTTGAGTAGAGGAAACCGACAGGGCAAAGGCCTCAGCTAGGGGAAGGCATGGACTCTTTGAGGGTCACAATGGAGGTGAGAGGGACAAGAATGAGAAGATGGAGTGGGGGCTAGGAGGAAGTGAGGTTAGAGAGGCAAGGAGGAGGCAAATAATTTGGAGCTTTGTGGGTCACAGTAAGGACTTTGGCTTTTACTCCAAGCTGATGGATAGCCATCAGAGGGATCTGGACAGAGCAGAAAGGCGTTCTCAGATCCTAACAGCATCACTCCAGCTGCTATTTAAGAAATGACTGCAAGGAGTCGAGGAGGATGATTAGGAGACTATTTTGACCGTCCACGCAAGAGTTGATATTGACTGGAACTGCATGCAGTAGAGGTAGGGGAGGTGGTGAGACGTGGTCAAATCTTAGATTTACTATGACCGTGAGACACAGAAAGTCATGGCATTTTGGCAGGAGGTGCAAGAGAAGGAAGAGTCAAGAACAGCTTCCAAGTTTTAAAACCTGAGTAAGTTGTCATAAACAGAGAAAGGAGAGGAATGGGTTTGGGGAAAAAACAACAGGAGCTCAGTTTGAACTCAGTTATGTTAAACTGTAATATCCAAGAGGTGATATTAAATAGGTAGTTTTGGGTATGTTGGGAGAGATCCAAGATCCAGGCTGAAGAAATAATATTGAGAGTCATCATTACCAGATAAGAGAGTCATCCTAATTATATAAATAGCATTTAAGGTCATGAATCTTGAAGAGGTTATGTAATATAGATCACAGATAACATTTTTTTTCAATAAGTATAAATAGAAGACATTCTAGAAATGAGCAACGGGGAGATAGCTCTAAGAAGTTATACATTAAGTAGCAAGAGGGACGAGGACAAATCAGGGAAACAAGTAAATAGGGGCAGCCAGAAATGAAGAAGAAAACAAAGATAATGTGCTGTCCTGAAAGCTAAGAACATGTGTTTCAAGGAGAGTTTTCACTTATATCAAAAGCGGCTGATGGGTAAACGAAGATGAGGACTTGAAAAATGGCCTTTGGATATAGCAACGTGGAGGTCATTGGTAGCTTTCTGTTCCAGTGGAGTGATGGGGACAAAAATTTGATTGGAGTGTGTTTAAGAAAGAAAGATGCTCAACATCATTAGTCACCAGGAAAATGCATCAAAGCTGCCATGAGCTACCGCTTTTCATCCACTAGGATGGCTGTAATAAACATGACAGATAATAACATGAATTGGCATGGAAAGGATTTGGAGACATTGAAAGCTTCATACATTGCTGGTGGGAATGTGAAATGGTGCCACTACTTGGGAAAATAGTCTGGCAGTTCCTCAAAAAATTAAACATACTTAACATATGACCCAATAAATAATTCCATTCCTAGTATATACTCAAGAGAAATAAAAAATACATCAACACAAAAATGTATGCATGAATGTTCATAGCAGCTTTATTCATAATAACCAAAAAAGCAGAAATGACCCAAATGCCCATCAACTAATGAATGAGTACATAAAACAGAATACTATTTGGCAATTAAAAGGAATGCATCACTGATACATGATATAACATGGATGAACCTTGAAAACGTTAGGCTAAATGAAAGAATCCGGTCACAAAAGACCACATATTAATTTCCATGTATATAGGAAGTCCAGAATAGTCAAATCTGTAGAGACAAAAAGACTAACGGTTGCCTGGGTCTAGCGGGTAGGAGATAGGGATGGATAGGGAATGACCTGCTAATTGATAAGAGAAGAGGTTTCTTTGGGACTGATAAAACTGTTGTAAAATTAGACTGTGCTGAAAAATGAAACTCTGAACACTAAAACCATTGAATTGTATATTGTAAATGAGTGAATTGTAGGGTATGTGAATTGCTGCTGCTGCTAAGTCGCTTCAGTCGTGTCTGACTCTGTGTGACCCCATAGACGGCAGCCCACCAGGCTCCCCCGTCCCTGGGATTCTCCAGGCAAGAACACTGGAGTGGGTTGCCATTTCCTCCTCCAGGTATGTGAATTATATCCCAGTAAAATTATCTCAAAAAGTCATACTGTGAGGAAAGGAGAAAAATAAGTTGGAGGGGGAAACTGGATTAAGGAAGGAATTTTTTTTTTAATCAGAGGAATTTATCAGCATGTTTTATGATATTGCAGTTGATCTAATGGAAAGAAAAAGGTTGATGACACAGGAAAGAGATTTGGTGGAGCAAGAGAAAATAAAAGAGTGCATTGGTGAAGCGAGTATGGGGAGCTTATACAAAATAATAACATAAAGTGGAGTATATTCACTCTGGTTCTGGTAGGTAGGTAGATATAGAGTTGGAGAAATTTAAAATTCTATTCTAATTGCTTCATTTGAAAAATTATAGTAGAAAGCAAGATTGACTAGCTGAGAGTGAAGGTAGGGAAGGAGGTGCTGGAAATCAGAGAAAAAAAAATCTGAAATAGTTGTCCTGGAGAGCAAAAAAAAAGAATGAATTAGGGAAGAGAAGAATGACTTCTGAGGAGAGTTAAGGACTGACCCATGTGAGGTTGAGTGAGCCTGAATGTAAGATGAGACTAATTGGCTTGCTTGTATATTTTCTCTCCAGCTATTTTCAGTTGCATGGGTTCAGGCATGGAGTAAGTTAAGAGTTGAATTTAGCCAGGGTTTTGATTTTGCCAGATTAGATTGGGTTTCCAGAAAACAGACTCTGAGGTGGAGATTTGTGTGCCGGAAGTTTATGGAAGAGTGCTCTCAGAGACAACATTTGTGAAGAAGAGAGGGAAGGTGGAGCTGACCAGAGGAAGGAGAGGTTGACTGGCCAACACATGCGTAACAGTCTCAGGCAATTCCGTGAGGAGTTATGGGGCTGGAATGCCTTCAGAGTTGTCCCAAACTGAGGTAAGGGGGGTGGTTTGCGTCCCTTTGTAGATACTTAGATATGGGATTTCCCTGGGGAAGAGGCACTGTCTTGGGCAAGAAGACTTCCTTCAGGTGAAGGGAATTCTGCAAGAGGGACTGGGCTGTGACAGGAAAGTCGTCAGTATTCCTAGGAGCTGAGGTAACAGTGCCTCAGTCCTCTGGGGAGGGGTCACATGCAAGACCACACAGTCCACTACAGTTCATCCTGTGCTTTGCTTGCTGGCGTACGAAGTTTACCCCTTCTAGGAAGAACTCCTCTGAGTTTTTGATTGGTCTCCTTTTCCCAGGCAGACTTCCAAGAAGAAGGTTAGTGGGACTAATCCCACCTCTGTAACTGGCTTGGGGGCTGTGCCTGATATGCATCATCTCTGTATTCTGTACCCATTCTAGATTCTCTCTTTCTTTGGCTGGTCACTCTGCATATCTAGGTGGCTCACTTAGTTTTTATACACGTGGTGTCTGAGCCCAGGGTGACCAACCCATTCTCAGGATTTGGCTGTTGCATTTGTCCATTCACCATCAAAATTGGGTCCAGAGGTACCAAGAGATGCCACAGTGGATTACCTAGTTGCCAAACACAGTTTTCACTCCTGCCTTATGGAAGAGCCATCCTTCTTCTAATGGTCAGGGTTAAGTTCTTCTACCAGGTTGATGACACCTTTCTTCAACAGTTAGTACTGTGTACAGGGCGCTCAAAGTGACCAAGTGGCAGACATAGTTTAAAGTTTGGCTTAGTCTGTATAGAATCCACCTGCAATGCAGGAGACCCTGGAGACCCAGGTTCAACCCCTGGGGTGGGAAGATCCCCTGGAGAAGGGAATGGCTATTTACTCCAGTATTCTTGCCTGGAGAATCCCATGGACAGAGGAGCCTGGAGGGATACCGTCTGTAGGGTTGCAAAGAGTCGCACGTGACTGAAGAGCTAAGCACACATGCATGCAACATGTTTCTTTGTTGATTTCCATTTTGCGGATGAGGAACTTTAAACCTGTGGGGCACTGATGTGACAACAGGATGCTTATGTTCCCAAGTGGATTGCTGGGATGCTAGGAAGCAGGTCACCTGGTTCCCAGACCCATGCATTCTACATCCTAAGGACATGGGATCATAAAGCCGTCATTGCGTTAAGGTGTGTGCTGTATCTTAGAGGATAGACCCTCATCCTTCCAGAGTATCATCTCCAAGCTAGTGCCAGTTCTGCACTTCTGAAAGGTCTTTCTATTGCCTGATCAGTTTTATAGGTGGAGTGGTGCAGTATATAATGGGATCTTAAGTTCAGGTGCTTTCTGCCACATCTGCCTTAAATACAGTTTCTTGGTACAGTCAATGTTATGTGGCATTTCATGCTAGTGGAACAAACATTCCAAATACTATTGGTTAGTAGTGCTGGTCAAGGTCTTTTGGGCAGGAAAGGCAAATCCACATTGGGTTTGGATTTCCTGTGAAAACGAATTGCTGTTCCTTTTAGCATGGAAGAGATTCAGTGCAATAAACTTAACACCAGTGTCTTATTGGTCTCCTCTAGTGATAGGACCACATCAGCGGCTGCCTATTATATTAGTCTCCATTGCTAGCAAGTTGAGCATTTGGCAGCATCAGTAGGGAGCATCGGTAGCTAGATTGGCATAGCTGACTGGTGTTTCATGCTGTCGGGTTTCACGAATAGCCTCTAACTCTATTACCATAGCTACTCTACTCAGAAGCCTGTTATGCTGGCCCTGGGGGGACTACTAACAGTGGCTGGGAGAATTATTCGGTCCATTTAATTGTTTAGTGCTTATCCCATGGCGGGTGCCCTCTTGTGGGCATAGCCAGCAATAAAGCCTTCCTTACTTTGTGATCCTTCCCTACTTCCATTTGGGGCTTCCCAGGTGGCACAGTGGTAAAGAATCCGCCTGCCAATGCAGGAGATGCAAGAGATGGGTGTTCAATCCCTGGATCAGGAATATTCCCCTGGGGTAGGAAATGGCAACCCACTCCAGTATTCTTGCCTGGGAAATTCCGTGGACAGAGCAGCCTGGTGGGCTACAGTTAATGGGGTTGCAAAGAGTCGGACACGATTGATCAGCACAGTGGAGCATGCTTCCATTCATACCTCACTTCCCCTGGCCTCCTGTCCACAATCTTCCAAACTTCCTAGGTCTGATCAGCAAGCCGCGTTCATTATCACTGCCCACGGGTCATGTGTATTCTTATCTCAGGCCACTTCTTTCTCCATACAAAGTAAATGAACAACTTTTCCCTCTGAAGTCTACACATTGGGAGAACTTTCTCTTACCTCTGTCTTTGGTGTCACCTTTGAATGAGGCTATACTGCATCGGTGGGTCACCTTTGAGTGAAGCTACAATACATCAGTGGCCCTCATTTATCTTGTAACTGAACTGATGCAGCCATGAGCCAAACTTCAACTTTTTCATCCCCTGCCAGAGTGACCCTGCACCCCATGTAGTCATAGGTATGAGCTTAGAGACAGGCATTGGTGCAATTATGGGGATAACACAGGGGGTGGGGCTCTCTACTTATTCAACTTGTACTTGCCTGCAGTCCTGCTCATGCCTGATCCCGATAGACCACTTCCATCTTACAGCGAATTGCCATTGGGTCCTCTGGACCTTACAAAACATAGATCTCTCCAGATGGCTAGCAGGATCTAGCCCATAATGGTAGTTCTAGCCACATGGCCTCTTAATGTTCAATGGTCAAGTTCTTTATCTCAACCAGGGTCCAGTAGCAATGCAAGCAACATTGTGTCATATAAATTAAAGTTACCTGTTAGAGAAAGCATAGCCTTGCTCTAGATGCCTAAGGGTTTGTGTTGTGATTCTTTTATCCAAGTTTGGTGTAAAGTCCCTATGATAGATAATCTATGACTCTGCTGGGTCATATGGCCCAAGTGGTTGGCTTCCTGCAGTGTGGTCTTGATTCCTGCCTTGCTTGGAGCTGAACAACTTTTATATTGCTCAGTAATTGGTTCAGAGAAGCATCCCAAGAGTGGAATATGCTGCCTCTAGAGTGTGGAGAGGTTTACCAACCATTTTTTCCTTCCTCGTAGTGGAAGGTACATGATACAATAATATGAGCTTTAATATAGACAGTGTGTTTCAGCCCAAATTCTTTGTAAGAATCATGGTCCTCTCATTCTTTGAAAGTTGGATTTCTAACTGTCATACATGTCTTCATAATGTACTTGCTAGTTCTTATCCACTCAGTTGGACTAACGAGATGTCATCAATATAGTGGAATAATGTGATGTTCTGTGAAGAGTCCAAAGTGTTCAGGTCCTTTTACACAGTATTAAGGGGAAGGCAAACTTGTGTCTGTGTTTTTTTGTCCATTGCACATGGATGCAGACTCTTTCTGAGCCTACTTTTGATAAAGAAGGAAAAGACACATTTGCCAAGTAAGTGGGTATCCAAATACCACGTGCTTAAGGCTGTGTGACCAGCAAAGATCCCACATCTGGAAAAGTAGCTGCAACCAGGGTTACTGTTTGGTCAGATTTGCTGCATATCATCATCATACATCACAATCCGTCTGGTTTTTGTAGCAGTCAGAGTGGTGCATGAAATGTGATATGATGGGGACCATCACCCTTGCATTCTTCAGGTCTTTAGGGTAAGTTATCTCTAACATTGCCTCCTAGTATAAAATACTATTTTGATTTATTATCTTAGCCAGAGAATAAGATTTAGAGGATTCCGCTTGGATTTCTCAGTTGATAAATCATATTCCACAGTCCAAGGAACCATATGTGTATCCTGTCAATTATCAAGTATGTCCATTCTGATTGCACATTCAGGTATCAGAGAAATGACCACTGGGTGGATCTTTGAATAAGTGGACCCATTGTAATTTGGACCTGGGACAAGACTGTATGTATTACCTGGTCCTCAAACCCCCCACTCACATAGAGTGGCCATGAAGATAGCAGATGTCAGTGTCCTCAAAATGCCTCATTACTCCCATCTTCTTAATAAATGACTTTCTTTCACTTTGGTTTTTCTGGAAGGATTGGGAAAATTATTTTCACATATACTTGCTGACAGCAAGGAGATCAACTCAGTCATTCCTAAAAGAAATCAACCCTGAATATTCACTGGAAGGACTGATGCTGAAGTTCCAATGACCACCTGAAGAGCAGACTCATTGGAAAAGACCCTGATGCTGGGAAAGATTGAAGACAGGAGGAGAAGGGGATGACAGAGGACTAGATGGTTGGATGGCATCACTGACTCAATGGACATGACTTTGAGCAAGTTCCAGGAGATGGTGAAGGACAGGAAAGCCTGGCATGCTACAGTCCATGGGGTTGCAAAGAGTCGGACATAACTGAGCGACTGAAAAACAACAGATACTTGCTTTATTCCATACATTTTCTTCATGAGAAATCAGCCTGTATTTCAAGCAATGGGTTCTGGATTTGTCCAAAAGATTTTTACTCTTGATTGGAGTGACTACCTTCAGTTTCCTAGGATCCACACTTGATTTCTTTGGGTTCTATGAATTAAGCAACTTCCTTGCTGGCTGCACATCATCTTTCCCTTAGGATTAGTAAGAACCGGTCTTTTATTAACCATCTCCATGCAGTCCTTCAAGAGGTGGAACATATTCTTTTGTAAAACCAAGACCTAAAATAGGCATAAATGTCCTTATAAAGGCATAAATGCCAGCTTTTAACAAGGAAGAGTGGGCCACTGCTGCAGATCTAGGAGGTCCATGGGTATCTGGAGATTCTAGATTTTCAAGTTCATCACCACACATGTCCCTGTCCCCAGACTCAGGGTTCCATTCCTTCCTAATTGTGGAGTAGCAGCTCCCCAGGGACTGAGAATTCAACCTCCTCTGGAATTCTGCTACAGCTATCATTAAGTTGCCCTGGTCCTCAGCTTTCTTTTTCTCCAGCTGCAAAAGAGTTCTCTTTAAATACATCTGAAGAGGCCTACTGACTTTCACACTTAACCTTTAATTGATGATTAATCACCCACAGCCTTTCACTGTCATTCCTCGCGTCAGTAACCCCCAACAACAGCTATTCAACTTCATGGTCTGTGTCTTTCATGTTCCTGAGATATCCTTCCTAGTGCATTTCATTACACCAGCAACTTATCCAGTTTACCGCTGGTGGAAGTTACAACAGTTGTACCGTGGGAGCATGCCGGGAGCTACTCATACCTCTCATCCCAGTGATGGGGTCTTCACTGCCAGCTAGCTGGTGGGTGATCTGGCTGCAAAATTTATTTGAGTCTGTTTCCAAGAACTCATGGGACCAATTGTCTTGGGTCAGAATTTCTTAAAAAATTTTTTTAAATGTTATATTAGAATATAGTCGATTAACAATGTTGTGTTAGGTCCAGGTGTACAGCCAAGTGATACAGTTACACACAAACATGTACTCTTCTTCAAATTCTTTTCCCATTTAGGTTATTGCAGAATACTGAGAGGAGTTGCCTGTGCTATACAGTAGGTCCTTGCTGGTTATTTTAAATATAGCAATGTGTATACGTCAATCCCACACTCCCAATCTATCCCTCCCCCCACCCTTCCTTCACTAACCATAAATTCATTCTCTAAGTCTCTGAGTCTGTTTCTATTTTGTAAGTCACTTCATTTGTATCACTTTTTTAAGATTCTGCATGTAAGCAATATCATGATATTTGTCTTTCTCTGTCTGACTTAGTATCATAATCTCCAATCTATTCATTTGCTGCATAGGGCATTATTTCATTCTTTTTTTATAGCTGTGTAATAATATTCCATTGGGTGTTTATGTGTGTGTGTGTATAATATATATGTTTTATGTGTGTGTGCTAGTCACTCAGTTGTGTCCAACTCTTTGCGACCCCATGGACTGTAGCCTGCCAGGCTCCTCTGTCCATGGGATTCTCCAGGCAAGAATACTGGAGTGGGGTTGCCACTTCCTTCTCCAGGGGATCTTCCTGAGCCGGGGATTGAAGCCATGTCTTTTATGTCTCTTGTGTTACAGGTGGATTCTTTACTGACTGAGCCACCAGGACAGCCATGTGTGTATGTATGTGTATGTACATAAATACACACAGCATCTTCTTTATTCATTCCTTTGTCAATGGACATTTAGGTTGCTTCCATGTCTTGAGTATTGTAAACGGTGCTGCAATAAACACTGGGGTACATGTATCTTTCTGAACCATGTTTTTCTCCACATATATGCCCAGGACTGGGATTGCCAGGTCATATGGTAGCTCTAGGTTTAGTTTCTTGAAACACACTTGGAGGTAGATATGTGCATGTAGGAAGCTTTGGGGGATGCTCTTGGGAGAAATACCTGTAAAGGAGTGAGGGTAGCAGGATGGGGCAGAGGGAGGTAGAAGTGTGGTGCTATTGCCAGAGAACTGGCAGTATTGTTCCAAATGCGGCCAAGGGGGCCTGGCTTTCATACCTGCTCAGAGACCGATCAGGATGTGGGCTGTCTCAGGGATGGGGTCTAGCCTTGGAGAAGTGGCTCCCATTGGCTGAGGACAGTGCTCAGAGAGAGACTCATCTGTGAGCCCTCAGCAGCAAATCCCCCCACACCCCCAGGCTTGGGTGCTGTACTGGAGGCCTTCAGAACTGACTCTCCCAGGCTGCCACGGCATCCCCTCTGCTCTGAGAGTATGGTGACTTGAGAGAGGATCAGGAGAACTGAGGGTGTGCACAGAGGGAGAACTCTTGATGGTTGCCCATGCCTTGGTCAAGAGAAAAGTCGGGGTGAGGATGGTGAGAAAGTGGCAGGACCAACAAAGTGTAGGTTCCTGAGGGGCTGAAGTGTTGTTGGAGTTAGAGCAAGTGGTAGAAATTAATCTGAAAAGATAATTAAGGGTTAGCATATGAAAAGCCCTATGCATCTCGCTAAGGCATTTGACTTGTCTCATAGAAAATAGGTAAGTGATGGAGATTTAAAAACAACAATTGTCTTAATCATATGTGTTTTAGAAAGATTAAACTTGTAGTGGCTCACATACCATACAGTCTAGAACAAGGCCAACCGATTAAGATGCTTTTGCAATAATCCAGGCTTGGTTCTGGCTTCAAATGCTAGGTATTTGTGTCAGAAGCTGCCAGTTGCCTATCCAGCATTTATCCTTCTTCATTCCTTAGGAAAGGCTGCAATATTGTCAAAGAAGGGGCCACTGATATAAGAGAAAGACACTGGATAAAGCTTTTGAGAAATCTATATTGAGATAGGTAAATCAGCTGAAGATAGGTAAATCAGCTGATGGCAAGTGTAGAAAGCAGGCTGATGTTCCCCAAAGATGTCCAGGTCCTAACCCCTGGGCCTTTGAATATATTACCTTACATGGAAAAGAAGGATTAAAGTTGTAGATAAAAAAATAAATAAAGTTGCAGATAGAGTGTTGCTTATCAGCTCCATCCTAGATTATCCAGGTGCACCCAATGTAACTTCATCGATCCCAAAAAGTGAGAGAGAGGGAAGAGTTCAGAGTAATGCAACATAAGAAGGACTCAACCCCAGTAGAGGAAGGGGCCCAAAACCAAGGAATACAGTGGCCTCCAGAAGATGGAAAAGACATGGAAATAGGTTCCCTCCTATAGGCTAGAAGGAAATGCTGCCCTTCTGACACTTTAATGATACCCAAAAGAGACCAGGTCAGATTTTTAGCTTATAAAACTTAAGGTAATGTGTTTATATTTTTCAAGTCACTAAATTTGAGGTAGTTTGTTACAGTAGTCAGTTTTACTTTTTACTTCACCCCTGCTTCTTTCTAAATTCTGGAAAGCAGATGTGATGGTTGGTGTTCCAGCAGCCATGTTGGACTGTAAAGCAAACCGAAGCAGGAGCAGTGTGCATTGAGGATGGTAGACCAAAAAATTACAAAGTGGCCAAGTTTTGGACTGTCAACCTCCAAATTTCATTTAAATGAGAGAAAAACAAACCTGTGGGTACTTAAGAAACTGTAATCAGGTTCCTACTAATAGTTACACATAGTTTCTGAATAAAATAATAGTGTAGGCTGGATATCCTTATAACCCTTAAACTCAACATACTCAATCCAGTAAATATTTGAGCTAACCATAAATTAGACATGATTTTCTTTCTCCAGATTTCCTGATTTCTGCTGAAGATACCACCCTTCTCTTTTAATTAGATTGGCAAATAATTAGTTTTCCAAATATGCCTCCCATTTCCCTGGTTTTGTGGCTTCAAGCCCTGACACACACCCATCCACCCACCCACCCACCATGGTTTTCATAACTTATTCTTTCTCGTCATTTCCCTTTGATTCCTTCCCTTTGCTTACGTTCATATTTATTAGTTTACATGGTTATTTATTTATACTTCCACCAGAATTGTCCATCTCAGCCACTACCCAATTTCTAGGGCCCAGATGAGTGTCAGAGTAGGGGCTCAGTAAATGTTCTTTCAATTAAATGGACGAGTGTGCTGTCATTGTAAAAACTATCATAGCTTTGCATAGAATCATCTTAAAGTTCGAGCTGAAAAATGCGTGACTGTTTCCATCAACAGCACCCTTAAATTCAAGATGAGTGCTCATTCTCATGGGAGAAGACAAATAAACAAACCTACTGTACCATGATGGCAGGGAGGCCTGGCTGTCTAAGGTCAGAGCACCAACCTTGATCGAGGGTCCCTCATCTCCGTGTTGTGGGGCCTCTCTGATCACTAGTCCATCTCTTTGGGTCAAATGAACAAGTGTCCTTCCTATTTTACTGTTTGGCAGGCGATGAGATTATTTCATCTTTTTTATAAAAAACAATTGACTTTTAGCTCCGCTGAGGCTTTGTTGCTGCACTGGTTTTCTCTAGTTAAGCAGAGCAGGGCTACTCTTTAGTTGCGGTGTGTGGGCTCCTGGTTGCGCTGGCTTCTCCGTTGCAGAGCGCAGGCTCTGGGGTATGCAGGCTTCAGGGGTCTTGGCACATTGTGGCTCGTAGGCTCTGGAGCGCAGGCTCAACATGGCAGCCGTGCTGGAAACTTAGTTTTCTCTGTACCAGGACGAATAAACACACTTGGAACAGGAGGCTAAACCTTATTTTTCCCCTTGGGCAAAGCCTCAACAGTTGTGGCTCACAGGCTGAGTTGCTCCACAGCATGTGGAGTCTTCCTGGATGAGGGATCAAACCCATGTCTCCTGCATTGGCAGGCAGATTCTTTACCACTGAGCCACCAGGGAAGCCCTATTACATATTTTGAAATTCCGTTTCTTCTGGGCTTCATCTAACTGCTGGGAGCTTTGCTGTTTGGTTGCTAAGTCATGTCTGACTGTTTGCAACCCCATGGACTGTAGCCCGCCAGGCTCCTCTGTCCATGTGATTTCCCAGGCACGAACACTGGAGTGGGTTCCCATTGCCTTTTCCAGGGGGATCTTCCCGACGCAGCGATCGAACCCATGTCTCCTGCCTTACAGGCAGATTCTTTACCGCCAAGCCAGCAGGGGAGTCCATGCTGGAAACTTAGTTTGCTCTGTAACAGGGGACAAATAAACACACTTGGAACAGGGGGCTAAATCTTATTTTTCCCTTAGGCAAAGCCTAAAACAAATAAAACACCCCCGTCACCTCTCATAGTGAGTCTGTACTCACTCCAGACTTCATAATTACAGGAAGGAAAATGTGTCTGAGGAAATTTTATTCATTCAACAGCAGGCAAGGAGATAGTTTATGTTGCAAGGCTCTTATGTAAGGAAATACGTCTTAGCAGTTCAGTGGCTGCTAAAAATGTTACAGGTATGAGGAAGCAATGGGTTTACTCATAAGGTATACAGAAGCCCCTTGTGTTAATCCATGAAATCAATGCTAGTTAGGCAGGCTTTGTATTAGAGTCTGGGTGCATCATATTTCCCTGCACACTTAGGAAATTTCTATTGCTTTTCATCCTCTGTGATGTCATTTCTTTTCAGACACAAATTGGTGTGTATGTGTGTGTGTCTAGGCAAATAAGTACTTTAATTCCAAATGAGTATTTAATCATATTTAAATTTGTAATTTGATAAAGCCCAGAAACCCATGAATGGTACCCTGAAAATGTCAGAAGAAAAACAAAAGATATTTTATTATTATGATTATTTTAAATATAAAATACCCTTTCATTACTATGCTGTCTATATTAAGTTCTCTGTCTTCAACCCTTTTTATTTGCAGGGTAAGAATCCTGCCTTCTTGGACTGTCAGAGAAATAGTCCATTTTTACATTTTTTCAGAATCTCAGGCCTCCCATCATTAAACATGACAAAGGGATTTAGAGAAAGGGAAAGCATTGTTTGAAAATTAAAACCTTTTTTTTTCTTAAAGTATGACCTGGGCAGCAGGACAGATTAAATATGAATTTTGAACATATTTTAACACTGTCTACTGGTGTATACCATTTTAGAAAGACATAATGTATAAGTTATCAGAAAGAATACATTTAGGGTAGAAATTAAAAAAAGAAAAATTCCTGAAAGTCCAAGCTTTGTCACGGTGTGTTCTGATATACAGATGACCTTTATTCTAATCTGGGTTTGGAAGCTTCATCTGGAAAGGCCTTTACACTGGCGTTTAAGACGTGGTGTTCTTTAGAAAAAAAGCAATTTCTCTTTTCTCCAGGGGAACTGCACTTTAGGACAGGCACAAAGCTGGGAACACAACCAAGGGCAGAAAAAAAATTCACCTTCATGTTCTATTTGTCAAACTGACCTGCAGGTCATAACCTGAAAGTTTATGGATCGGTGAGGCCTTGTCTCCACATAAGCGTGTTTTCTGGACTTTGGCTGGAGCTAAATTCCTGACTTCTGAAAGCGGAGTGGGTGTGGACTTCCAGCAGGAATAGCCAGTGGGAAGGAAGTAATATTCATTAAGTGCGTCTCATGCAAGCCGTGCAGGGCTAAGCATGCTCAGTGTAAATTCTCCTGTAGCCTGTCAAGCTATGTTTGAACCCGGTCCAGAATCCTGGATTTACTTTTTTTTTTTCCACGAGGAAGAATGCTCGATTAGACTGCATTTTGCCCTGCTTTTCTCTCTCTTTCTTCCCTTTCTTTCTTTCTCTTTCTTTTCTCTCTCTGTTTTCTTCCTCCTGCCAGAAGATTGGAAACAATATCTTTTTCCGATCAGTTCAGTAATACAATGTCCTTCAGTGTTCACACGAGCATTTCAGTGGAGAAGAAAAGAAACTTTGCTACCTGGGAACAGAAGACTACTTAGGTCTGCTAATAAAGTCCTTAGGACTTCTGGAGCCAGAAGTTAAACTTTTCTCAACTGTTAAGGTAATCTACAGCAAATTTAATTGCCTTTTCAACTAAGTGGGTGTACATCAAAAAAAATTTCTTTTCCACACAAAAAGTATGTTTTTCATATGTTGGAGCGATTTTCCAAACACAGGGAAGATATGTCTTTTGGTTCATTTGCATTTGAAAGAACCTCTTTTTTGTATTAGAGGTTCTCTCTCTCTACCGCAAATTATGTGTTTTTCAAACAAATATTGTGGTAAGCTGATGTAGCCATAATGGTCTGAATGTGGATGTGTTCTGTGTTATATTAATTCTTGGCGTGGGTTGGTTTGGTGAAAGTTATTGCTTTTGTTGCTGCCAAAGATGAAAGAGAGTTTGTTTTCCGTTGCTGTTGTTTTTGGAACTTTTGGTGGGCTTTGAGGCTGCACTGGGAGCCCCTTACAGAGAGGAGAGCCACCTCTTTCTGTGTTTAATGTGCATTTTTTGTAATGTTCAACTCTTAACGCTGAGAAAAGGGGAAAGGAGTACAGATTTTATTTTAGAATTAGTGTAGGAGTGGAACTTTTTTTTTAAAATATAGTTTTGGAGGGAAAGAGTATTTAGAAAGGCAGAAACAGGTTTGTAATGAAGGAATTAAAATCAAGACCTTCTCGGTGAAAATAAGTAAATGCAAAAAATTGCCTGCTATATACTCACTGATTTTGGTTAATAATTTTACTTTTTAATTAAAAAAAGGGCAGATCAGACTTTAATATCAATGGATGACACAGAAAACTCAGATTAGAGAGCTGTTGGGATCTCAGAAATAGCAAGTTGGCAAAGGCAGCCCCTTTAAAACATCCGAGGACTGAGGTTATGAAACCACATGGCTTCATGTAGGAACAGTGCATCCTGGGCTAAAGCAGTTTAATTTTATTCAAGAATTTTAAGAGTAAAAAGGGGATTTATTTCTTTTCAAAAAAAGAACAGCCAGACAGGGATTATTGATCAGTCAGGGATTAAATATTTGCTGGAATACAAAGCATCACATATTATCAATGTGTAAATCAGACTAGCCAGCTATTCAGGGGATGTAAATGAAAAGAGCACAGTTTCATAGGAAATCAAATGCATTAGCACCTCTGCCCTTCATTCTCCATCTTTATGTCCCAGAAAGGGATGATAGAGGTGGGGCAGCATGTGAAATAAGACTTTAGTTGGTGGGCTGACCTTGTTCTTTTAACTTCTGTCCATCTGTTCTCACTGGGCAGCTGAAGCAGTGAGCAAACTCAGAGGGAAGGGACCTCAGGGAGACGAGGACGAAGAAGCCAGACCCGACCAGGGCCGTGATCTGCTTGCTCCCTGTCCTGCGATTTCGACATAAGTAGAGGAGCTAAGTGGATGCATCTCAATCCACTTTCTTCTGCTCTCAGGGTTTTGATTTAGTACCATTGCTGCCACTCTGCACCTGCCTCTGTTTTTCATAAGTAAAAGCCTCTCCACTGCATAGATGGTGGTTTATTTGATATAGATCGATCCCCAAGGAGATGGCCAAAGTAATTCAGGCTTGATTTGGTTTTTCCTTTCTCTCCTAACATGTGGTGTAGATCTTGATGGGTTTAATTGAAACAACAAATCCTTTCTGGGATGAGAGAGCACAGTTTTCCATGAAAGTGTATGTGTGTCTGTGTGTGTATATGTGTATGTGTACGCGTGCACACCACTTGCACTGTGGGCTCTGGGACAGTGCTGCCTGGGAGGCTTTGCATGGCTGATGGCATTTGTCTGGACTCAAGGACCCTCTCTTGTCTTGCCTCTGTCTGTATTAAGAGAGAGGAAACACATTCTGGAGCATTCTATACCTCCTTTTTCCTGACTCCCCTGCATCCCTCTGCAACTTTGTTCCCCTTTTCATGGCCTATGTTCTAAAGAATAGTATGGAAACCTATTGAGGCACAAAGGAAAATGAAAGGGTATGCATAGAGGCAGAGAGCAAACAAAGACAGGCCTCTTCATGTTCACATCTGGATAAAATTTAGACTGTGACAAGGGAAAGTGAGTGGGAGAAAAAAAGAAAAAGTCTGACATCACGTTGAAAAAAATGCATATAATTGACTTTCTAGAGGTTTTCTTGTCTCAAGTGCTATGAGTGTTTCTGAATCTTGCCCACACCCTACCTTCTGGACTTGGGGAGGGCAAGCATCATAAGCCTAGTGGCTCATCCAGAGCAGTGGCCGTGTTAGAGCCAGCAGCCAGAGCCCTCAAGCTCTGGTTCAAGGCTCTACTTATGCAGTAATCAAGAGCAGTCTGGGCTGAGTTTCTGTATCTTAGGCTCAGTTTCCCCATTCACTTTGACATTTTAGATGATGGTAGTTATTTTGTGCAATATTTTCTCTAACTGAATCCCTTACCAGAATGGTTTCTTAAATTGGAGAAGTGCTTGCAAACCTTTCAGGGATCTTTTGCCTCTTTCCTTTTATCTTACCTTCAACACTACTCATTACAACAGATCAGGCCAGTGTTGACATTTTCCTTTGACAAATGATAAACATCAAAAGATTGAATGACTTACCACCTGAGGTCAGGAAGAGGATGGGAGTTCAGGTTGCCCAACTCAGGGTCTGAAGTTCTAGACCATCCTGAGTATAGATGGGACCCTCTGGACTTCCTGAGGTGTAGGGATAACACAATAGGAGGAGTTCCGTGATTCATGAACGTAAGATGAGTGGCAGTGGCAGGAACTTTATTGTTAGTCCCATGGCGAAGGAGGAAATTCAGGCTGGAAAAGCTATGTACCGTCACCCACAGTCACACTCAGGGCATTGGGGAGCTGGCTTTGAATCCTGACTGTGGGACCTCTAGGTGTGTGCCATATGGAGTAATGACAAAGCACATGGCCCTTTGAATTATCCATTTTATTTATTTTTGTCTGTGCTGGGTTTTTTGCTGTGTGGGGCTTTCTCTAGTTGCGGTGCACGGGCTTCTTGTTGCGCTGGCAGGTTGTGGAGCACAGACTCTAGGGCTCAGTAGCCTAGTATCACATGGTCTTAATGTGCACGGCCTTTCCTGAGTTTCTTTGTGTGTCTGTTTCCTTTGTGTAGATTGGGGGTATCTAGCACAGGGTTGGCCAAGAGGATTCTATGAGATGATGCTTCACACAGAGTAAACCTTCAGTGCTTTGAACGGTGCATGCTCTCATTGTTGTGTGTGTTCTGTGTTACCCAAGCTAAGTGTCAGCTCTTCTGATTGGGATTCCCAGTCCCTGGTGGCTCAGAAGGTAAAAAATCTGCCTGCAGTGCAGGAGACCTGGGTTTGATCCCTGGCTTGGATAGATCCCCAGGAGAAGGAAATGGCAATCCACTCCAGTATTCTCACTTGGAGAATTCCTCGGGTAGAGGAGTCTTGTGGGCTACAGTCCATGGGGTTGCAAAGAGTCAGTTAGGACTGAACAACTAACATTTTCACTTTCAATCAGCTCTTAGCTCAGCTCCTAGATCCTCAGGATGGTTGTGATGGTGAGTTCGCATCATCAGGCAAGTTAGGCATATTGAAAACTCAAACTGTGCTGAATGGCCCAAGGAGATACCTGAGACAAGAGCAGGGGTCTCCTTGGTCTCTGTTCAGGGACAGGCTGGAGGGAGGTCATTGTCCAGGAGGACCAGTGCTGTTGGGTCACATCTAGTTATCTCTGAGGGCCTTCAAGTGCAGGCTCCTAGCATGGGAGGAATCTTCTATGAAGGGAAGAATGGATAGTTTGAGTTATTCCCAGACCATGGGTCTGGTAGTTATAGAAAAATGAGGGAAGGCACACATACAGGCAAGCCACAGAATTGTCATGAGTTTGTTTTTCTTGGTCCTTCTGAACAGCATCAACTCGGCTGTTTACACTGATGGCTTATCTGGACCCTGAAGCTCCTGGGATTACCCTTGGCAATGTGTTATCAAGATCCCCCTAGAGAACTCAAAGGCTTGTTTCTGACCAGGCCAATGCTTTCTCATTGAGTATTCTCTGGATAGAGAAATGTAAATCCAGCATCATGGCACAGGTGCGTGCTCATTTGTGTCCGACTTTTTGCAACTCCATGGGCTGTAGCCCACCAGAACCAGGCAAGAATATTGGAGTGGATTGCCATTTCCTCCTCCAGGGGTTCTTTCTGACCCAGGGATTGAACTCACATCCCCTGCATCACCTGCATTGCAGGCAGATTCTTTACCGCTGATCTGGGAAGCCCCAAGTCCACCATCACAGGGCTGCTAAATGCAGTGGAGGGCAGGGCTATCTCCCTCAGAACATGTTCAGTCTATCTGAACAGATGGTGCATGTGAAGGGAAGCACAGACTAACAAAACAGGTGTGGAGAAGCAGAAGCATGAAGCAGGCTGCGGGAGCAGAGGAGGATGAGTAGAGGTGTAATCCTCTGAAGTTCTTTAGTTGTATTCTCCTTCAGATGCCTCGCCATGGCCTTCAGCCACTTGTCCTTACTGGAAAGGGAAGGTCACTCCCAGGGGATGGGGTAGGTGGGTCTCAATTTCTTGAGCAGCTGTTATGTACCCAACACTAGATTTTATTTTACCAACAGTCTTCAAAGTTCACAATATCCACGGGAAGCTTAAAGAGGAGGAAATCTGCCCTGAGGGGAGAAGTATATGGTTGGTCCTCTGTATCTGCATGTTTGGCATCCTCAGTTTCAACCAACCAGGGATTGTCTGCCAGGGTCAACTATACTACCCTATTGTACATAAGGCTTAAACATGTGTGGATTTTTAAAAAAATAATATTTATTTAGTTAGTTATGTGGCTGTGCTGGGTCTTAGTTGCAGCTTGCAGGACACTTTAGTTGCGGCATGTGAACTCTTAGTTGCTACATGCAGGGTCTTAGTTCTCCTATCAGGGATTAAACCCATGCCCCCTGCATTGGGAGTGCAGAGTCTTAGCCACTGGACCAACAGGGAAGTCTCCATGTGTGGATTTTGGTACCCGTGGGAAGGTGGGGATTCCTGGAACCGATACCCTGTGGATACCCAGGTTCAGCTGCACGTGGCAAAAAGGGTTCATGTAATTGAACAACTGGGCATACCTTGTCTTGTGTAATCAGAAAGCGTCCACAACGCATTTTAGGTGGAAAAAAGATGACTGTGGTCCAGTAGACTTGGCTATTGAGTAGTACTTCTCCAAGCTTCTTAGATGGAGGATGCCTGTTTCTTGTCTAATTCTGGATCCATCAATATGAGTTGTCCAGAGTTGGGCAAGTCTGGTTCCAGGAAGAGATAGTGCTTCATGCTGTGTGCACTGTCTGCTTTTGGGGAGCTGTTGAACAGCAGATAGAAATTATCCCCCACCCCCTGCCTATAGTTAGATCCTTAAAATTTTGCAGCTTCAGAAATGAAGACCTCAGTCATTATTAGGTAGTAGCATGTAGTTTATTTTATTTTATTTTATTTATCATGTAGTTTAACAGGATGGAAGTGACATGACTGGGATTTGGGTCCTGACCCTGAAATCTTCCAGCTGTGTGACTTGGAGTCAATTATTTCACTTCATAGCTCCTCAGTTTTCACATCTGAAAAGTGGGTTGTAAGCAGGAATTCCTTCAGGTGGGAAGATCAAAGGTTAAAGTGATTTAGAAAAATGTAGGCTGCTATGCAAGCATCTGTTTTACACCTATCCCCTGGCTGTTATCTCAGAGTTCTAGTGTTTCACTTTTTTGCTTCTAGAAAGCCTTTCTGCCTCACTTACTTAAATGGTAGGTGGCATGACTAACAGAGCTAGACAAACTGCTTTGAATAAGAGGACTAAAAACTTTTTTAAAACAACAATGAAATAGAGTTGACATACAATGTTGCATTAATTTCAGGTGTACAAAATAGTGATTTGACATTTATATACATTGTGATATGATCACTATGCTAAGTCTAGTTACCATTTGTTACCATTTAAAGTTATTATATAATTGATTATATTCCCTATCCTGTATATTACTTTCTCATGAATTATTTGTTTTGTGACTGGAATTTTGTGCCTTTTATTCCCCTTCACTTATTTCACCCATACCCCAACCCCTCTCTGGAAATCACCAGTTCTCTGTATCTGTGAGTCTCTTTATGTTTTGTTTGCTCATTTATTTTTTGTTTTTTAGATTACTCATGTAAGTGAAATCACCTGGTATTTGCTTTGACTTACTTCACTTCGTATAATACCCTCTAGGTCCATCCTTGTTGCAAGTGGCAAAATCTCATTCTTTTTTATGGCTGAGTTGTATTCCGTGTGTGTGTCTCACAGTTTCTTTGTCCAGTCATCTATTGATGGACGTTTCCTTTCCTTCCCCTGAAGTCTTTTTAATTGCCCAAATTAACACTACATTTCCTAAATTAGTGGAAGACAGGACTTTGAAAAGACAGGAAGACTATATAGAAAATGTAGCCAGAGCAACATTTGTTTGAGCATAAGAAGTTCCTGTATGCAAACTAGAAATTAACAGCAAGTCAGCATACCAGACAAATTGTTGACACATGCATATTTCCCCCAAACTCTCTGAGAAGATGGAAGAACCACTACATCCATTAGGATGGCTACTTTAACAAAAATGACAAGTGTTGGCAAGGATGTGGAGAAATTGGAACCATGTGCACTTTTGGTAGAAATGTAAAATGGTACAGCTGCTATGGAAAACAGTATGGCAGTTTCTCAAAAAGTTAAACATAGGATTACCATTGTTGTTGTTGAATCACTAAGTCATAATTGACTCTTTTGCGATCCCATGGACGGTAGCCTGCCAGGCTCTTCTGTCTGTGGGATTTTCCAGGAAAGAATACTGGAGTGGGTTGCCATTTCCTTTTCCAGGGGATCTTCCCAACCCAGGGATTGAACCCACGTCTCCTGCATTGGCAGGCAAGTTCTTTGTCATTGAGCCACTAGGGGAGCTCTAGAATTACCATATGATACAGCAACTCCATTTCTGAGTGTATAACCAAAATAAGTAAAAGCAGGATCTCAAAGAGATATTTGTATAGCCATGTTCACAGCAGTTTTATTCAGAGGAGCCAAATGGTGGAAGCAACCCCAGTGACCATCAGCAGATGAGTGGATAAACAAAAAACAGTATATACACACAATAGAATATTATTCAATCTAAAAAAGAGGTGGAAATTCTGACACATGCTACTGCATGGATGAACCTTGAAGACATTATACTAAGTGAAACAAATCAGACAGAGAAAGACAAGTATAGGCCTACCTCAGTGATACTGGATATTCGGTTCCAGACCACTGCAGTAAAGTGATGATAGCAATAGAGCAAGTTGCAAATGTTTTTGGTTTCCTAGAGCATATGAAAGTTATATTTATACTATAGCTTATTAACTGCGAGATAGTATTATGTCTAAAAACAGTGTGCATATCTTAATTAAAAATATTTCTAAAAAATGCTAAGCTGCATCTGATTGTCCAGTGAGTCGTAATCTTTTTGCTGGTGGAAACTGCGATGGCTGCTAAGTTATCAGGGTGTAGTTCTGAAGATTGGGGTGGCTGCGGCAATTTATTAAAATTAAGACAACAGTGAAGTATGTCACACAGACTGACTCTTCCTTTCATCAGTACTGCATGTAGTATGCAGTGCTGTTTGATAATATTTTACCCACAGTAGAACTCCTTTCAAAATTGGAGTCAGTTCTCTCAAACCCTGCAGCTCTTTTAGCATCTAAATTTATATAATGTTTTAAATCCTTTATTGTCATTTTTTTTTCATTTATTTTTATTAGTTGGAGGCTCTTTATTGTCATTTCAACAGTCTTCACTGCATCTGTACCAGGAGTAGATATCATCTTAAGCATCTATTTTTATTTTTTTGCTCATCCACAGGAAGCAGCTCATCATCCCTGAAAATGTTGTTATCAGATTACAGCAATTCGTTCACATCTTCAGGCTCCACATCTGATTCTAGTTCGCCTGCCCTTTCTACCACATCTTCAATTACTTCCTCCACTGAAGTCTAGATCCCCTCAAAGTCATCCAGGAGGGTTGGAATCAACTTCTAAACTCCTGTTAGTATTGATATTTTGACCTCTTCCCATAAATTACAGATGCTCTTTATGGCATTTTTTCCATTCCAAAAGGTGTTCAATTTACTTTGTCCAGATCCATCAGAGGAATTACTATCTATGGCAGCTATAGCTTTATGAAATGTATTTCTTATATAACAAGACTTGAAAGTCAAAATGACTCCTTGATCCATGGGCTGCAGAATGGATTTTGTATGAACAGGCATGAAAACACCACCAATCTCATTGTACATCTCGCTCAGAGCTCTGGGGGTGATCAGGTGTGTAGTCAATGAGCAGTAATATTTCAAAAGGAATATTCTTCCTGAGCAGTAGTTCTCAAAGGTGGGCTTAAAATTTTCAGTAAATGACAATACAGACACGTTCTCTCATCCAGTCTTCTTTGTTCCATTTGAAGAGCACAGGCAGAGTAGAATTGACATCATTCTTAGGGTCCTGAGATTTTCAGAACAGTAAATGAGCACTGGCTTCAACTTAAGTTCACCAGCTGCATTTGTCCCTAACAAGAGAATCAGCCTGTCCTTTGAAGCTTTAACGCCAGGCATTGACTTCTCCTCTGTAGCTATGAAAGTCCTAGATGACATCTTCTTCCAAGAGAAGGCTGTTTTGTCTGCATTGACAATCTGTTGTGTATTGTAGCCGTCTTTATTAATTGTCTTAGCTAGATCTTCTGGATCACTTGCTCCAGTTTCTGTATCAGCATTTGTTGCTTCATCTTGTAAAATACTTTGAGATTATGAACTTAACCTTATTGCCTTAAACCTCATGAATCACACTTTGCTAGCTTCAAATTTTTCTTCTGCAGCATCTTCACTTCTCTCAGCCTTCATAAAATTGAAGAGAATTAAGGCCTTTCTCTGGATGAGGCTTTGGCTTAAAGGAATGTTGTGACTGGTTTGATATTCTGTCCAAACCACTAAAACTTTCTTTAAACCAGCCATAAGGCTGTTTCACTTTCTTATCATTTGCTGTTCACTTTAGTAGCTCTTTTAATTTCCTTCAAGAATGTTTACTTTGCATTTGCAACGTGGCTAACTTGGGCACAAGGAGCTTAGCTTTTTTTCTTCCTTTTTAATAATTTTATTTATTTATTTTTGGCTGTGCTGGGTCTTCATTGCTGTGTGGTTGTGGCGAGCAGGGGCTGCTCTCTAGTTGCAGTGCATGAGTTTCTCATTGCAGTGGCTTCCCCGGTGGGAGCACAGGCTCTAGGGCACTTGGACTTCAGTAGTTGTGGCCCATGGGCTCAGTAATTATAGCTCCCAGGCTCAGGAGCACGGGCGCAGTAGTTGTGGTGCAGAGGCTTAGCTGCTCCGCAGCATGTGGGATCTCCCTGGATCAGGGGCAAACCCATGTCCCCTGCGTTGGCAGGCTGATTCTTTATCACTGAGCCACCAGGGAAGCTCAGGCGCTTGGCTTTCGACATGTTTTCCTCACTAAACTTAATCAGTTCCAGTTTTTGATTTAAAGTGAGACATGCAACTCTTCCGTGAACACTTACGGCCCACTCTAGCATTATCAACTGGCCTAATTTCAGTATTGTTGTGTCTCAGGAAATAGGCGCTTTCTTAGTGGCTCAGACAGTAAAAAATCTGCCTGTAGTGCAGGAGACCCAGGCTTGATCCCTGGGTTGGAAAGATCCCCTGGAGAAGGGAATGACAACCCACTCCAGTATTCTTGCCTGGAGAATTCCATGGACAGGGGAGCCTGGCAGGCTACAGTCCAAGGGGTCACAAATAGTTGGACACGACCGAGCAACTCACACAAACACACACAACAAGACAGTGTGAGATTGGGGACCAGCTGGTTGGTGAAGCAGTCAGAAGGGATAGGAGGTTTATTGGTTAAATTTGCCTCTTATTTAGGTGCCCTTGGTGGCACCTCCGAACAGTTATAGTAGTAACATCAGAGATCTCTGATCACAGATCATTGTAACAAATATTGAATATGGTCATAAAGAAAAAGTGAAATACTGTGAGAGTCACCAGAATGTGACAGAGGCATTAAGTGAATAAATGCTGTTGGAAAAATGGTGCCAACAGACTTACTCAAGGCACGGTTGTTACAAACCCTCAATTTATAAATAACACGATGTATCTGTGGGACCCAGTAAACTGAAGCACAATAAAACTAAGAAAACGGGGTATGCCTCTGTTATATGATTCCACTTACCAGAGGTCCCTGCCAAAGTCAAATGCATAGAGACAAAGTAGAATGGTGGTTGCCAGGGGCTTGGATAGGGGAAAACGGCCAGTTTTTCTTTAATGGGTACAAGAGCTTCAGTTGGGGAAGATGGAAATTTTTGGAGATGGATCGTGGTGATGGTTGCACAATAATGTCAATGTGCTTAGTGTTACTAAACTGTATATTAAAAAACAGTAAAGATGGTAGCATTTGTATTATGTATGGTGGTGGTAGTTTAGTCACTAAGTCATGTCCAACTCTTTGCGACACCATGAACTGTAGCCTGCCAGGCTCCTCTGTCCATGGGATTCTCCAGGCAAGAATACCAGAGTGAGTTGCCATTTTCTTCTCTAGGGAATCTTCCCGACCAAGGGATTGAACCTGGGTCTCCTGCATTGTAGGCCGATTCTTTACCAACTGAGCTGCAAGGGAAGCTATTTTAGTGCAATTACAAAATTGAGAATATAAAAAATTCAGTCTCTTAGATAATGGTGAGGGCTGAGACACTGAAAGTGTTTCAGTACTGAAATTCAGCTGCATATGAGGAAGAAGGTTAGGCTCAAACTGAGAAGAAAAAGAGAATAATATCATTCAATAAATGCAGTTTGTGGAAGTAAAAAAAAAAATAAGGGAACAGATACAGGAGAAGAATAGGCTCTTGGAATAGAGCAATGGAAATTTTAGAATTTCTCTCCATGAGGTACTTAGGCATAGGGTTTTGTTTTGACACTGTGTTCACGTAGCAAACATGTCACTTTAACATATGCTATTTATTTGGGGTGGCATTTAGTAGCTGATACGTGGAGATACCAAAAGCCCTTCTGAGCCTCCTATTTTTGGTGGACCCTGAACTTTCTCTCGGATTAAATTTTCTTCAGCCCTCACCTTTGTGAGTGATCTGTGGTGAAAAGACTTGCAGAACTCAAGAGCAGTGGAAAAGCTACTCAATAGTCAGGCTGAGGGAGGGGGGGAAATAACTAGCATCCATTCTATGCCTATTTATGTGTATTATCCAGTTAATCCTCTTAGTTGCCTCTAAGGTAGATCTCATGTTGGCATCTTATAAAAGTGACTTTCTTAGATCCTTTTGCTGCCAAGTGGTGAGGCTAGGACTGGAACCCAGGTCTGAGAGAGCCTAAAGCTTATTGCATCACCCTTCAGGTTTTAGGAATTATTTCCTTAGTTAACAATCTAGGTGATCCCTCCCAGGCTTTGCTGTCAGCGGCCAGAGAGACATCTTCCTGGAATAGATACAGATCTCACACACTCTGCTTAGGGCCGTCCAGGGGGCCCCCAGCATTAGCATTCACGATCTGAACATCGTTTCTAATTTTCACAAATACTGGCAGAGCCACCTTTAGCATCCCCGAGGCAAAAAGCTGCAGAGGCACAGGTGTCTGGGATGCGTCTTTTCCGCGCTGCTGTCTTGGGTTCAGGTGTTGGGATGAATGAACGCACAGAGCACCGGCCCCTCCCTGGTGGGCTGCTCTCAGGCTCCTTTGTTTGGTTTATGTATAGCCGTCAATGCATCATTCCTTCTGCTTCAGCTGTTTGAGAATCCCATCTTCTCTATTGATTTCCCACAGAACGTTCACTGCTCTCCAAGGTGTGACCTGTACCTCTAGCTAATTTATTTCTGTCATGGCTGTAGGATTTAGGAATGAGGGGGGAGGGGAGCGAGGGCTTGAGGGGAAAGAGGGAGGGTGGCGAGAGAGCTGTGCGCCCAAGATGTGGGAAATAAATTCAGCCCTGGAACCCCCGACAGGCAGGCCGGCAGCTCCGGAAGGCAGGCACGGCAACAAGGAGACTTTGCTTGAAAATCTGCTCAGTAAGATGGAGGCTGCAGCCACGGGGTTTCAGGAGGCTGGGAATGATAGCAGGGCCCCATGGGGATGGAAAAGCAAGGAAAGAATGTGTTTGGAAATAATCTCTTGCCTGTTCAGGAGCCAGTCACCCTATTGAGCAGGATGTGGTAGGTTTTTTTTTTTTTTTTCTCTTTTAATGAAATGATGGAAAACTCTTCTAGGGGCGGGGTGGGGGGCGACTGGTGAAGTCCTGTTCTCTTCTTCATTATGAGATTTTCAACAGCAGGGCATTCCTGTGTCAGTCCTGGCACTGTGATTACAGTGACTGATGTGTGCGATATTAAATCAAACCACGTTAACACAAACCTTCCCTCCCCTCCGTGCCTAGAACAGACTGAGTTACCCTTTCCGTGGTCTCATTTTGCTAGATAACTGTTTGAGTGCCCACTTCATTTTTTTCTTCCTCATGAAAACAGCTTATATCTTCTTAGAAATTCTAGTTATAAACTTATACAAGGGAGGATGTTGGTTATTTGTTACGTTCACCTAGATGAAGTGAGTGGATGCGTTACACATGAAGGGCATTTTAAAGTTTTCAAAAATCTTTTCATATACTTTATTTCATTTCCATAACAATTATGATTTTCATAGTTGTAGAAATTCTGGCTTATGAGCCCAGCTAAGATCACATGGCTAATAAATAGCAAATGCAGAGTCTAGGGTTTCTGGCTCCAGATTCAGGTTGCAGTACATGACATCCCAGAAATGTGGGGTCACTCTGTTCTACCAAGACCACCCCCTGAAGAATAGAAGCTGGAGAGTAAGAGGCACATGAGTCAAAATTTGCCCCCCCTCTTAGAAAGGTATTGATGGAATGAATTTGAGTTAAACCAAACATATACCCTTCTAAGCTTCCACTCATATGTTTTATGCCTCAGGTCAGTCCATCTAAAGTGTAAAAAAGCCTTAGGAAGCAGGGCAAAAATCACTGGTGAGTATTTTCTCCCTCCTTCCCATATACCAGTCTCCAGTCCTGCCCCAACTCATATACAGATTCTTTGTCATTCTTTATAGGGAGTAAAATAAAACAAGTCATCATTACCACTTTATGTATCACCAACCATTATAATGTACTCTGGGCTGGGCATTGGAATAGCAGTTATTGGTGAGGCTGGCTAGTGGAGTTCATGCTTGTACATCCCAGGCTCTCTGCAACCCCCTCTGTTTTCATGGTGTGATGTATGGAGGGGCTTCTGGGACGTTAGTAGGAGAAGAGGATGGCGGGGATGGTGGACTGGCGGGTCTTTCACAACCTGGACATACTCTAACTGGAACTGTCAAACTCTGGGAGAAGAGTAGCCCACTTCTTCTTCCCTGTAGCCAGATAAATGATCCGCGTGCTGCCTCAGAGCCTGACAGAGCCTCAGAGCCTCCTTAAAGAGTTATTCGATTCTTAGAAGCAAAGCAAGACAGTATTATGGAAAAGATTTCTGTCCTGAGTGTCTGTCATGAAAGAAGGGATCATCTTGTGGATAAATAAAAGTGCCTCCCAGGTGGCTTAGATTCTGGTGAAGAATCCACCTGCAGTGCAGGAGACCTGGGTTCAATCCCTGGGTCAGGAAGATCCCCTGGAGAAGGGAAAGGCAACCCACTGCAATGTTCTTGCCTGGAGAATCCCTTGGGCAGAAGAGCCTGATGGGCTACAGTCCTTGGGGTTGCAAAGAGTTGGACATGACTGGGTGACTAACACACTTTAACATCCAATGTGTAGGAATTAAATATTACTGTGAACATCCCTGGACTACCTGAAGTTACTTTGGTTTGAAAAGATCTGGACTTTGAAAAGAAATGTGTACATGTCCTTTGTACACATGTACATGGCAAACTACATTCCTGCCATTCCTGAGGTAACCTTCATCTCAGGACTCATGATTTGGGAAGGGATAAGTAAGGCAAAAAGTAAGAAATGCTCAGAAGAAGATCATATTTGCTTCCACATCAACATTGTGTGATATGTTTTGCTGTTTCTCTCGCCTGGAACAATTTTTATTTCTCTTTTCCTTTTTGCAGACTCACCTAGGGTGATTCAAAAAGACTGAATTTAGGGTCCTGTTTCCACAAATTAAATTGCGTGCTGCGTGGCTAGAGAGTTCAAACTCTCATGATCAATTTCTACAAGGGTAGAATGGATATGTTAATATCTATCCTAACTCACCAGGTTGTTGTGAGGACCTCAGGTAACAATGGGTGGTGAAGTGTTTTGTGAACTCGAAAGCATGGTACAGGAAAGAATTTACCCTCTATTATTTTGAGTTCTCAAAATGTATACACAGGGACTTCCCTGGAGGCCCAGTGGTTACGACTGGACACTTCTACTGCAGGGGGCATAGGTTTGAGCCCTGGTTAGGGACACAAAATCCCGTGTGCTGCACAGTGGTCAAAAAAGAAAAAAATTATGTGCAATCAGTATTATCTCCATTATCTGTGTGATCATGGTGGTGAAATGGCATGGCATACTGCTGCTGCTAAGTCGCTTCAGTCGTGTCTGACTCTGTATGACCCCATGCATGGCAGCCCACCAGGCTCCTCTGTCCCTGGGATTCTCCAGGCAAGAAGACTGGAATGGGTTGCCATTTCCTCCTCTGGCATGGCATACAGAGTGTCATTATTTAGCATTAGAATCTATGTGGGGCTATGATTTGGAATCAGCCTGCAGCTCACTCAGTTCTCTTCAATTCAGTTGCTCAGTCATGTCTAACTCCTTGCAACCCCATGGACTGTAGCACACCAGGCTTCCCTGTCCTTCACCAACTCCTGGAGGTTGCTCAAACTCATGTCCATCAACTCGATGATGGCCATCCAATCATTTCATCCTCTGTCATCCCCTTCTCCTCCTGCCTTCAGTCTTTCCCAGCATCAGGGTCTTTTCCAATGAGTTAGTTCTTTGCATCAGGTGGCCAAAGTATTGGAGCTTCAGCTTCAGCATCAGTCCTTCTAATGAATATTCAGGACTGATCTCCTTTAGGATGGACTGGTTTGATCTCCTTGCAGTCCAAGGGACTCTCAAGAGTCTTCTCCAACACCAGAGTTCAAAAGCATAAATTGTTCGGTGGTCAGCTTTCTTTATAGTCCAACTCACATCCATACATGACTACTGGAAAACCTGTAGCTTTGACTAGACTACAGCTCACTACCAAATATGAAATATAAGTCTTGTCCCTTCACTGCTCTGCCTCTCCTTATATTTTCTAAATATCCTGCCGCTTTGCTTTGAGAGTTCATGCAACCCTCATATCCACCCCTGTTCCTCTTTGGAGGTTTGCCTGGGAAGGTCTTTAGTTTAAACCTCCTCATGAGCAGGACTCCATCTCACTTCTCTCGGAGTTTGCACTGTTATTGGAGCACAGTGGGGTGGGGTTGGGTGGGGTGGGCTGGGCAGGATACAGAGAGAACCACTGCTGCGAGAGGAGGCTGAGTTTCAGACATCTCCATTCTCAACTTGGAATGGTTTTTCTAGTAAAAATTATAGAATACATGCATTTTAAGTCTGATAACTCAATGGAGTTCTACCACGTGATGGATTAGCTAGTTGGTAGACTAATTTGAGACTCTACAAACCTTTTATATGATTGTGTATTTGGAGAAATGCTTTGTGAATTACAAGGACTAACTGACAAATATATATTTAGAGCTAAACTTAGTTGTGACTTGAGGTCTTTCTTGTCCTGAATATGAGAACCTTTCTTCCAAATTTATTTTGTAGACCTATTTTATGCTCAGTGTTGTGAGTAGTGACTAGGTTAGTGTGAGTAGCTGGATGAACGCTGATGCTGGGGTAGATGGAAAGGGAAGGGTCCCATCCTGGTTCTGTCATTTGCCAGCTGTGACACTGGACAACTACTTATGCTCTTTACTTCTCAATTTCCTTGCCTACAAAATAAAGATGTTGATAATAAAACTCACTTCCCAGGGTGGTTATTGTTATAAATGCATCATAGGAAAAAAAACAGTTTGGGGAGGGTGGGATGAATTGGGAGATTGGGGTTGACATACACTATTGATACCATGTATAAAATAGATAACTAAGTAAGCCAGAAAGATAAAGACCAATACAGTATACTAATGTATATATATGGAATTTAAAAAGATGGTAATGATAACCCTATATTCAAAACAGAAAAAGAGACAAAGATATACAGAACAGACTTTTAGACTCTGTGGGAGAAGGTGAGAGTGGGATGTTCAGAAAGAAAAGCATTGAAACAAGTATACTATATCAAGTGTGAAACAGATCACCAGCCCAGGTTGGATGCATGAGACAAGTGCTCAGGGCTGGTGCACTGGGAAGACCCAGAGGGATGGGATGGAGAGGGTGGCGGGAGTGGGGATTGGGATGGGGAACACATGTAAATCCATGGCTGATTCATGTCAATGTATGGCAGAAACCACTACAATATTGTAAAGTAATTAGCCTCCAACTAATAAAAATAAATGGGAAAAAAAAGGGCTATGTCACAATTCTGCAAAAAATAAAAATAAAAAAGATAAAATAAAATAGATAACTAATGAGAACTTACTGTATAGCTCAGGGAACTCTATTTAAGCCTCTTTGGTGACCTAAATGGGAAGGAAATCCAAAAGAGAGGGGACATGTGTATATGTATCGCTGATTCACTTTACAGTAGAAACTAACACAACATTGTAAAGCAGCTATTAATTAATTAAAAATTAATTAAAAAAGAAAATTATAGCTTATATGAAGAGAGTTGTTATCCTGACTTCACACAATATTCAGAGAGCTTTCCATTTTGCTGAACAGGCGATGACTGGCTTCGGAGCAAGGACTCTTAAGAGTATGTTCACTGATGGAAGGGAGATCAAAAATTACCACGGATGCTTTAGGTGCACACAGGAGTTGATGAAGTCCTCTTGCCTGGAAAATCCCATGGACGAAGGAGCCTGGTAGGCTGCAGTCTGTGGGGTCGCTAAGAGTCGGACACGACTGAGCGACTTCACTTTGACTTTTCACTTTCCTGCATTGGAGAAGGAAATGGCAACCCACTCCAGTGTTCTTGCCTGGAGAATCCCAGGGACAGGGGAGCCTGGTGGGCTGCCGTCTGTGGGGTCACACAGAGTCGGACACGACTGATGCAACTTAGCAGCAGCAGCAGCAGCAGCAGGAGTTGACTAAACTGGTATATACGTACAATGGAATAGTTGTTGTTTAGTCTCTCAGTAGTGTCTGACTCTTTGTGACCCCACAGACCATAGTCCCCAGGCTCCTCTGTCCATGGGATTTCCCGGGCAAGAATACTGGAGTGGGTTGCTGTTTGCTTCTCCAGGAGATCTTCCTGACCCAGGGACCAAACCCACATCTGCACTGGCAGGTGGATTCTTTACTGCTAAGCCTCTAGAGAAGCCCTTACAGTGAAATATTGTTCAACCATAAAAAGAAACGTGACAGTGATACATGCTGCCAGTGTGGCTAAACCTTGAAAATATTATACTAAGTGGAAGTCGGTCTCCAGATCTTATGGTATGATTCCCTATATACGAAATATCCAGAATGGGTGAATCTGCAGAGGCAGAAAGCAGATTGGTGGTTGCCAGGGGCTGAGAGGAGGGGGGACGTGAGAGGTAACGCAGTGGGATGAGATTTTCTTTGGCGATGATAACAATGTTTTAGAACTAGATAGAGGTGATGGTTACACAGTACAGTGAATGTACTAAATATCACTGAATTTAAAATGGGTAATTTTATGTTATGTGCAGTTTTTTAAAATGCTATGAAAGAAGAAAGCCACCTAAATAAGTTGACTGTCTAGGAAGCCTTCCTGACTGTAACTTATATACTGTTGGTCATTTGCTGAGTCTGTGAAGACAGTCTGTTTTATTTCCTTACATTTTTTTTTTTTTTTTGCCTTTTGTCGTGCCATCTTAAGACCTTGGTTTTCTGTCCCTCCGTGAAGACTCAGTTTCTGTTTGAGTCACTTCTTTCATTCACTTCCTGACTCACTCATTCACCTGGTGTCCAGGAGAATGACAATTAATAGGTGATCTGGGACAGAGGACAGCTGGCCCTGCTGTGTAACTTTGGCAAGTGTCTTAACTTCTCTGGTCTCAGGGAGATATCAATGAGATCATTTCTTGGGATTCTTTCAGTTTTAAATTTCTAGAGTTAAGAAATAAGGAATGCATTATTAGGGTTACTTTAAATAGTCTGTCAGCTAAATTCTCTGATTCTTTTACTTTGAATTCATTTATCAAACCTAGCTAGACAGACAGAAAAAAAAATAAATTACAAGTAGAACGAGCCTCCTCTTTTTCATTAGACCTCAGTAACGAGGAGAATATTCATCTCCATGTCTGGGGTAAAACTTCTTTGACCACAGGAAACCTTTCTTCATGGTTTTTTTTTTTTTTTTAAAGATTAAAAATGCCCAAGGCATGAAACTGATTTAGTTTTCTTAAGCTTTGAAAAGCATCAAAAATGATTTTTTTCTCTTTAATTATATTACAGAAAACAGACACTGCAATAACTTAATAGCCCATCAAAACACTATCTTCAAGGGTCATTTAGTATTTCCATGATAAATTGCTATTTTTGGAAGCTTATGTAACCAAACAAAGAATGTGTTCTTGGCTATGGCCATGAAGACAAGTTATTATCGTGGGAGGTACAAAGGAATCTGAGAGGCTTATGAGAGACAGAGCCAATTGCAGGGAACAGTTTATAGAGCGCCCTTTCTTCTGGGTCTCCAGTTTCTGCAGTCAGGATAACTCAGTGCCTCTCAGAGCCATTTTCATTTTTGAAGTGCTCTTCCACCATTAGCTAATAAATACTCATCAATGAATTTTCCTCTGCATCTTGGAAGGTGGGGGAAAAAGAAAATCGCTTTCTATCTCGTGAGTATTATTCCCCATGGGGTCTCCCTTCTCATGCTCCTAATGGAAACAAGAAATAAATTATACCTACTCTTTTGAAAGGGCCAAAGACCACCATTCTTTCCATAGAGAGCACCTGGAGATTTGCATCAGATATTAATGACCTTCAGTAACTACCTCACTGTCATAGCAGAGGGAATGTCTGTCTCCCATTACCATGCTCTATTCTCGTGAGGACAAGTGAGTGGAAAGATGCTTTGGGGGTCTTCTCATGGAGCTGTGTGTATAGAGTTGAGCTAAGGGAAGGTGGGGTCTGAGCGTGGGTTTCCAATGGACTTCATATCTCCAATTTCTAGCGTCAAAAAGTTACCGTTTTGGAATTTTCTGTTCTTTTGTATTATCTATGTTTCTCCTCCCCTATATCAACTTCATTCCATTTAGACTTGGCTGTGAGTTTCAGTCTCTGCTGTGGTAAATTGCACCACACACACTTAAAGCCGCTCCAAGACTTTTCTAGCTGCACGTGGGTTTTGAGGAAGACAGTCTGATTTATAGCATGAGCTATGTCTTACTGGGTTTCTGTTGTCTTATGGTCTAAAGTAATGCTATCCAGCGGCATAAAATACAAACCACACCATGAGCCATTTATAATTTTAGAGTTTATGGTAACTATGTTAAAGTGAAAATAAAGAGGTGAAATTAATTTTAATAATATATTTTACTTAATGCAGCATATTCAAAATTTTATTACTTCCATATCTAATCAGTATAAAAGTTAATGAGATATTTGACATTTTAAAAACCAAACTGATGAATTTTTTTTTTGAGGTTAAAAAAATCTTTATTTGAACTGCCCCATTCACCATTATTGGTCACTCTGTTATCCATGAAACTCATTTTTTTTTTTTCATGGCAGTTGTGATAACATTCTCTTTTTTTGAGCTATATACTCAATATTTTTACTATTTTAATTTTATTGAAGTATAGTTGTGTTATCAACCTGATGAATTCTGATGTGTCTTTTATACTGACTACATCTTACACAACCATCTCAGTTTGGACTAGCCATATTTCATGTGTCTTATAGCTACAGTATTGGACAGCTTGTAGTCATAGTAGATGATATTTTAACAAATATTTTTAAATTAAAAAGTAGTTCTGAATTATTTATTACACACTGAAGTTCTGATATAAATTGCTATAAGTTTTGTCTTCAGGGCTTTCTCTTTACAAAGTAACCCTTGTTTTATTTTTTCAGGAATGGGGGGATATTAGAAGGTTCTAGTGTTTATCTGCAGGAAAGGGGTTAATGCATGTTCTCTCAAACCTACCATTCATTCTGGAATTAAGATAGCATCAGTGAATTATGATCCCACCCTCCCTATTTCGCTTTATGTTTTGCTGTGCTTTGACCTCAGAACTGCCTATGAGCCAAGAAATGCCAAGCCTGTTGATTTTAGATCAAGATTGGGATTTGGCCATGTTTGACTGGGGCCCCATCTTACATTGTTGCTGCACTTGAAGTGGTTTCCACACACAGTCTTAGTTTTTTGGTGCCATCATCCTCCAAAGTAATTTTCTGTGCTTACTTTCTTCTTTTTTTATGGATATGAACTTTATTTTAAAAAATTTAAAAAATGATTTTATTTATTTTTATTTCTGGTTGCATTGGGTCTACATTGCTATGCTCAGGTTCTCCCAAGTTGTGGTGAGAGGGGGCTGCTCTTTGTTGTGGGGTGCAGGTTTCTCATTACGGTAGCTTCTCTTATTGTGGAGCACAGGCTCTAAGCAAGCAGGCTCGGTAGTTGTGGCCCATGGGCTTCGTTGCCCCGTGGCATGTGGAATCTTCCTGGACCAGAGATTGAACCCACGTCCCCTGTGTGGACAGGAGGATTCCCATCCACTGCACTATCAAGGAAGTCCTTTATGTGCTTATTTTTATGTGGTTGTGTTCTCATAACAAAAAAGCATACTTTTTATACTTGTAGCTTCTCACCTTAAGTGAAGGAATTCCAGTGGGCAGCAGCCACAACCAAAGGAGGCAGAGACAGTAAGGTGGCTACAAATCACTTCCCAAAGGCTGGGAATCTCTATTTTTGGGCCAAGTATCTCATTCTGAGGGAGAGGGATATCACAAATAATTGGTCTGTCTGTCATTCCATTGGCTAGAACTTCAGCCATTGGCATTTCCATCTGTCTACATAGAATGATGGTTAACAGTGATAACTGTTGATCATTGAACACCAACAATGAACTGTGGTAAGTGTGACGAGAAACGAAATGGAGGTGGCATCCTTTCTGCCCCTGAAGAGCTTAGCCTGATCATGAAGATTAGATGACACATGAGTCTTAGTCGAGGTTCTCAAGTTTTGGAGCCGAGGTATCAGCAGGGTACAGGGTGACCCTGAGGTCCTTTACAGGGGTTCCCAACCTCCAGAATCTAATACCTGGTGATCTGAGGTAGAGTCGATGTAACAGTAATACAAATAAAGTGCATAATCAATGTAATGTGCTTGACTAATCCCCAAGCCCCTGCCCTGGTCCTCAGAAAAATTGTCTTCCACAGAAGTGGTCCCTGGTGCCACAAAGGTTGGGGACCACTGCTGTCAGATACAGTGAACAAGCATTTATTAAGGACTGTGTCATGCCAGGAGACTGACGAGGTGTCAGTGACAATTAAGGTGAAGACAGTCTCTCTTCCTACAATATCCTAATCTACTGTGAGATAAGCGTGAAAAAACCACCTGCAGTGCCATGTGAGATGTGATATAATGGAGACACAGAACTACAGAAAGACAGAGGAAGGAGAGAGTAAGACCTCCAGTCTAAACTGCAGTCATGTCTTCAGAGGTAAGGATGATGGGGCTGGCTTTCAAAACAGGAGTTCATGGGCAGGAAAGGGCGATGGAAGCAGCCTGAAGAGAAAGGGGTAGGAGGGAAGGTGAAGGTGGTTCTGGAGCTGGTGAGCCCTGGAGAAAAGTCACACCTGGGTGTGTTGTGATTTCAACTGTCCTAGGACGTTTGATTCAAATGCTGCTTGTGTTATGTTCATGGATGTTGAAAAATTATTAAAAGTTCCTAAGGATGGATCATTTATTGTTTCACAATTATTTAAAAAGTACCATATCAATGACTGTTTTGGTTTAATTGCTATAATAGTGAGGATGCATGTCATGGTGGTTAAGAGCAGACTCTGGGAGTTTAAGTGCATAGATTCACATCCCAGCTTTGCCACTTAAAACTGTGCCATTTAGCCCCTCTGTCCTTCAGTGTCTTCATCTGTAATAGGAGAAATAATAATAGCACCTCCCTCAAATATTGTTCTTAGTCATGAGTTAAGATTCTGGAAGGGCATAGAAGAGTGTCTGCTTCAATATAAGTATCCTAAATGCTTGTTAAATGAAGGCACTACACAAAGGTCTAGTGGCTGGTGATGGCAAAGAGTTTTCTGGGTGAGTGGTGTGTGATCAGTACATTGTGTGTGTGTGATTTTTTTTTTTTTTTGATAGAGTGAATTTGTTTGTCGTCTACCTGGTCTGAATTCATCCATGACATGAAGGATGATTGCAGTAGGCAGCCCTGCCCTGGGATTGTACATGTTTTATATTTTACTTTAGCCTGTGCTAAAAACACTTCTAGTTCAGAATATCTAAATGATCCACTTCAAAAAAACTTGCATATAAAATATTCAAAATGCAGTTCTCAGAGAATATGTGAGAATATGTATACATCAGTACTGGATCATGTATGAAAATAGCACTTTTGTAAGTAAAAGCAGAACCATGTCATGTCTCAATGATTGATTTTCACTCATAAAATTGATAAGAAAAACTACAAATAGGTATAAAAGCAAAGAGAATAGTGTAGTGACCCCTCATGTACCCAATATTTATAATTTAGCTCTTCTTTTGGGGGGAAATATTTTAAAGTAAATCCCAGAAAACATGACATTTGAAACCATTAAATGTTAGATTAGAAATTTTGAAAGTTTGCTTTCTTATACAACCACATTATCCAAAGCAGTAATTTTTTTTGATACATCCCTTCTATAGTCAAAATTCCCCACCTGCCCCCAAATGGCTTTATAGAGAGTTTACTTGAATCAAGATACAAACAAGACCTACCCAGGGCCTTTGGTTATCAAGACCCATATGTTTCTGTTAATCTAGGATGGTCTAGATTTCTACATTAGTTTGAGAGGGTCTTATTGTGTGATGGCCTCCAGATCAGAGACCTAGTTGAGGCCAAATGATGGACATGACCAAGTTTATCTTAAGTAGAAATACTTTTGTCAACAAAGTTAAATTATAATTCTCTCACAACCAGCTTTTAAAATTGTTTATCTATTTATGGCTGTGCTGGGTCTTGGTTTCTGCGCATGAGCTTTCTCTAGTTGCAGTGAGCGGGGGATGCTTTTTGTTATGGTGCGCGGACTTGTCACCGCAGTGGTTTCTCTTGTTGCAGAGCATGGGCTCTAGAGCACGGGCTCCGTGGTTCTGATGCACTTGCTCTGTGGCATGTGGGATCTTCCCAGACCAGGGCTCGAACTCTTGTCCCCTGCATCAGCAGGCAGATTCTTAACCACTGGACCACCAGGAAAGTCCCTTACAGTCAGTTTTAATGTCAACTGTAAGTATTGTAGGCAGGGGACCAGGGACCAGGAATGAATGAGACAGGATCCCTGGGCTCAGCAATCAGGCAGAATTTCTGCTCTTTGACCTACCAGAGGATAAGATCTTGTGGGCGAGTGGGGAGTGTGGCTGCCCTCTCATACAATGCTGCCGATTCTTGCTTCTGGCTTTTGTTTGCATCAGACAACTGAGAAGGCTGGAATTTACAGCTCAGTGGGAAAGGTTCTCTGGTGATTAGAGACAGGAGGTCTGGGATCTGCCCTCCATCATAACACACTCTCTCCTTGGGACATCTGACACTGTCAGATGTTTCCTTCCTCCATGATTATAAGTTGTGTCAAGCCTCCACATGTATGCCAAGCCCTGGATAGCATTTGAGAGAGAGTTAATATTTCCCAGGAAGTTTCCCAAGCATTCTAAAGAAAGCACACATGAAATATTAATATTTCCCCCCTTAGGTCTTGGCTTTATGTATACCTTCCTTCCTCTAATTTGGAAGGAATTGCTGAAGATGGTAAATTTGCTGGGAAGAAAGGAGAAACCTCCCCCTGCCCATCCCTTCTCAGGAATATATACGTTAGGGAGAAAGCATGTTCTAGACACCAGAGGTGGACCAGGAAAATGTGGAGAGGAGATGGGGTTGGTGAAAGCCAGGTCTGAGAACTGGAAGGAACTGATATTGAGTTCCTCTCTTGTCACTCAGAAGATGTTTTAACTTGAGCAAGTTTCAGAACTTCCTTGAAATCCATTTTCTAATCTGTAAAATGGGTAGTATGATGCCTTTTCCATATGGTCTGTTTTGAAGATGAAATAAAAGATTATGTTGTTGTTCAGTCGCTAAGTTGTGACCGACTCTTTACAACCCCATGGTCTGCAGCACGCCAGGCTTCCCTGACCTTCACCATCTCCCCAAGTTGCTCAAACTCACATTTATTGAGTTTATGATGCCATCCATCTCATCCTCTGTTGCCCTCTTTTCCTCTTGCCTTCATGGTCTTTTCCAATGAGTTGGCTCTTCCCATCAAGCGGCCAGAGTATTAGAATTTCAGCATCAGTCCTTCCAATGGATATTCAGGGTTTATTACTTTTAGGATTGACTGGTTTGATCTCCTTCCTTTCCAAGGGACTCTCAAGAGTCTTCTCCAACACTATAGTTCGAAGGCATCAATTCTTTGGCCCTCCGCCTTCTTCATGGTCCAACTCTCATATGACTACTGGAAAAAAATCAGAGCTTTCACTGTATGGACCTTTGTTGGCAAAGTGATATCTCTGCTTTTTAATGTGCTGTCTAGGTTGGCCATAGGAACAAGCATCTTTTAATTTCATGGCTACAGTCGCCAACTGCAGTGATTTTAAGTAAAGTCAGCCACTGCTTCTATTTTTTTCCACATCCATTTGCCATGAAGTGATGGGACAAGATGCCATGATCTTAGTTTTGAATGTTGAGTTTTAAGTCTTTTTTATTCTCCTCTTTCACCTTCATCAAGAGGCTCTTTAGTTCCTCTTCATCTTCTGCCATTATAGTGATATCATCTGCATATCTGAGGAGGTTGATATTTCTACTGGCAGTCTCGATTCCAGGTTATGATTCATACAGCCCAGCATTTCATGTGATGTACTCTGTATATAAATTAAATAAGCAGGGTGACAATATACAACCTTGACATACTCTTTCCCACTTTTGAACCAGTCTGTTGTTTCATGTCTGGTTATAAATTGCCTCTTGAACTGCATACAGGTTTCTCAGGAGGCAAGTAAAGTGGTCTAGTATTCCTATGTCTTTGGGAATGTATACCATAAAACTCTGAGGCCATTCATTTTTAGTCTGAAAAAGACTTGGAAATAAGCACTTTCAGAACCATTACATTTCTCCCAATAGAGAGGACACTCCCCTATCTCCCCACACCGTTCCCCCCCCTGCACCACCCAGACCCACACATGCATGCGTTCCAGGTCACTCAGTTGTGTCAAATCTTTGCAGCCATATGGACTGTAGCCCACCAGGCTCCTCTGTCCATGGGTTTCTCCAGGCAAGAATACTGGAGTGGGCTGCTATTTTCTTCTCCAGGGTATCTTCCTGACCCAGGGATTGAAGCCATGTCTCCTGCATTGCAGGCAGATTCTTTACCATTAGTGCCACGAAACACCCATACACTTTCTGTCTATGCACATGCACACCACACAGACTCACTTCTGTTCACTTTTTGGTCCTCTGATCTTTGTTATCTAGGTTAGAAGAAGTAGTTAGGGAAAGTGAATTGAAAGTTGTATGTTACAGGTTTTAGGCCTTAAAAGATGGCATATCATCAGAGAAATATATCCTTTCTTCTGAGATGCCTGTATTATTATTTGGTGTCAGGGGACAAGTCCCCCTTCTCCTTTTCCAGCTCTACCTCTTTAAGTTTCATCCATTATCTCACTTATTGAAATGAACTTCATTTGGGAATGAGAAAGTTTTGGCATAGCTAGGAACTTTTAATGGAAATATGAGAGAAGACATCTCTGACATATATAATATGTTCAATATGTTTCCATATATTGCACAGTCTCTGATGTGTTACCCAAGATTCATAATGACAGATGGGCTGAGTAGAAGCAGGAGCACTCCCCAAGTGGGAATGTCTTTAGAAACCAGCACTCCTTCCAAGGTGCTTTGAGCTATTCTGAGCAATTGGGGTTCAACACATTCACCCCCAGCCAGAGCAGGTTCTGCCAACACACTGCCTGTGGGAGCTTTGTTGCCTAGCATTTTGCTCCAAACAAGAGTCAAGCCAGGCAGCAGAGTCTTAGAGAAACCTAGAGCCGGAGGATTGAGTTCCTGTTTTCAGCTGTGTGACAAGTTACTTGACTTCTTTCAACCTGTGATTCTTCAGCCATATAATGGGGATGAGAAGTGGTTTCTGTTCATTTTCCAGCTATGAAATAAGTGGTGAGGAATTTTTGAGATAGCGGTGGAGATTATGAAAGTCTTGATGTTCTTTGCAGCTATCCTTTTTACACATCTAGAGTGGAAATATTGGGCTGCCCAGATGGTGCTGGTGGTAAAGAATCCATCTGCCAAGCAGGAGACACAAGAGACGTGGGTTCAATCCCTGGGTGGAAAAGATCCTCTGGAGAAGGAAATAGCAACACACTCCAGTATCCTTGCTTGGAAAATCCCATGGACAGAGAAGCTACAGTCCATGGGGTTGCAAAGAGTCAGACATGACTGAGCACACAGCAGAGTGGAAGTAATTAGGAGGGATGTTTCTTTCCTGTCTTATTTGACTCTAATCTGATCATTTGATGACTCAAGATTTCCTCAAATGCAAACCGCACATTCTAGAATAATGCAAAATTTTATTTTGGGGTGAGATAGATGAGAAGTAAAGAGATTTGGCCATATAATGTGGAGTCAAGAAAATTTTAAAAACACCTAAGTGAAAATATAGGGTCAGAACAAAAGCTGTACAGTCATTTGCAATGTTTTCATGTATAGTCATTCTAAAAGCATCTTTTGTTTTCTTATTTTCCCCCATCCTCTCTGACTCATGCTACAACAATCTGAATCTATGGAATATTTTATATGCCATCTTTCTTAACCACATTCTATGAGCTTAAACTGTTTATCAGAAACTGCTTTTTTTAAAAAAAAAAATCATTTATTTTTGACTTGCACACAGTCTAATTGCCTTTTTTCACCACACCCATATATTGTGCTGACAGAGCCTTGTTTTTTTTTCAGCATAGTTTTCCTATCTAGGGTGTGTTCTTGTTATTGTAGCAAGATAGATAAAATGCCTACGTAAAGATGTACTCGGGCTGAACCCAAGGATATGCCCGAATTTATGGCTTGTTAAAGTAGAAGAGAACCAAGCCGCCTTTGGAGCCAGTGCCTTAGCTTTGCAGATGAGACAGGAAGGATTTAGAGAAAGAAAGTGTCTGGGTGTTATAGAGCTCATGATTCATCAGGGGACACATGCCTTTGAAAGGGAAAAGCTACCAATGGCAGAAGTCCTAGGATGTCTCCTTGGGTTAATTTAGGATTTTATTTATTTTTCTATTTTTTTCCCTGGAATTAACTGGGGCCACTGGAATTAAGGCCAGTGAAAATTAAGGATATTATCTTGTTTCTCTGACCGAATACAAATAGTCTTCAAACTGGGAAAACATTATCCTATTGCAAAGTGCAAATCAGAAGATAACTATAACAGGCAGCTTTACTGGATGTTCTCATTCCTCTGGAAACTGTACAGTAAAATGGCTATAATTTTTTTTCCCTTTTGCATTCTTGACATGCCTACCAGTCTGATCACTCCCTGCTTCCCACAGCATACCTTCTCTGCCTCTCCCTTTCATCCAGCCTAAACACCCACTGCAAACGTATCCTTATGTGCTGTTGTCAGCTGCCTTTTGCTCTCATCTGTCCAACGTGTGCGCACTCAATCGTGTCTTAATCTTGGCAACCCCAGGGACTGTAGCCCACCAGGATCCTCGGATCTGATCTCAGCCCATCTCCAAAGACCTGACTTGGCAGTCTTAAACTCCACTCTGCCTGTGGTTGTTAGACTTGGTGTTTAGACTTGGCCTCCATAGAGTCTGGATATTGATGTGTTCAGTAGATGAGGAAGCGGGGCTCAGTGAGAACAGATAGCCTGAGTTCTCAACTGGAGGCAGGAGCTCCTCCAGCTGGGGCTTGTTGATTCAGGGGCCATGCTGTTCATCACAGAATCACGGTGACAAGATGTGCCCACAAAAGGAGGCTCTTCACGTCAGGAACAACGAGAGTGTTCTCACCAGCTTGCCTGCATTAGGGAATCCTGCAGCAGCAGTGAAATGCAGGGGACTTCACTCAAGAGAGCACCCCACCACGTGTCCAGAACTTGTCATTTTAGGTCCTCAGCCACTCACCAGGCCCCAGCTGTGGTCTAATCCTCTTTCCCACTTATCTGATTGCCCACGCCTGGGGTACGCACACCGCCCTCTTCTGAGCGAGCACACTACTCACTATCTGTAAGACCTGAGTTTTCCTCTTGCTTCACCTTTGTTTCTCCTGTTCAATTTGAGCACCAGCCTTTCAGGTAATAAGCCTTTCCTTTGCTTCTAGAAACTTCTTCCACAGCACCTCTCATTCAGGTGACGTTTCGTTCTACTCCTTTTGGGTGGATTTAGGAAAGTGTATACATTGTTCCTGAATCAAACTGTAGATACTCTTTAGAGGGGTGTGTGTGTGTTTGTGTTTTTGTGTATAAATGCAGCTTCAGAATAGTGATTTACCTCCTGATTCATACAAAACAGGCGTAGAATCTCAGCATGAGGCAGTGGACAGAGTCCTTGATAAGGATCGGCAAACCCGAGTTTTGTACGTAGGTCTGCTGCTATCCTTTGCTGTGTGACAGAGGACAGTTACAGCCTCCATGAAATCTTAGCTAAAAACTATGGAGTCAAATTGTTTAACACTGGCATCTTTTACCGATTTTGTCCATGTAAGGTAGATCAGCTTAGCATGATTTGGGAATAACACGTGTGAGAATTTATTATAGAAATAGATTAGATCTCTTTAACCACCCACTGCAGTGATTTTGGGGGACCTGCAAGTTTGATTCGGTGGAAGAAGATGGACGTGTTCATGGCTAGCAAGTAGAAGATAAGAAGACCCAGAGGAGAAACCTCGTTAGCTATTATTGAAGATACTATTCTTACATCTGGCTGATGCTGTTGACATGTTGACTTTCTGAGAAAATATTCTTCTAGCAGCACTTTACTGGCATGGGCTATATTTTTAAGATATTTGGCTTTTCTCACATAAACCAATTAACTGTCATATTCTATCTTTCCAGGAGTATCCAAATATAAGGTTGGCAAAAACCAGTTTGCCAAGTCTTAGAGGATAATAGCTTATTATCTATCAACAACCTTCTTTTAAAATCTCTTTATTCAATCCTGGCAGTACTTGTGATGCAGAGGTTATTTATAAGGCTGTGAATAAAGGTCTTATTTTGGATGTGAGCTGCCCTGAGTAGCCCTAGTGATTTAATTTTTCCATTCAGCAGCTCATCATTGCTGTAGATGACCAAAACAAGGACTCCCTTTCAACTCTTTGCTGAAACTTTCACCGTTGTCTGAAAGCTTTGATATATCTGACTTGCTGAGTGGTTTAGAATGGTCCAATGCAACATTAGGTTTATCCTGCAAATACAGATAAATAATAAGAAAATGTATTTAGTCAGATTTGATAGTTCAGATTCATAGGCAACAGTATTATAATAGATTTAGGTTTCTCTTCTGTAAAAATGACCTCCATATCTAAGAGGAGAATCTGCTTTCAACAGCTTCAATGAGAGGGTGATTTTTTTTTTTTATCTTATGAAGCTTATTTGAACCAGCATATTAATGATTTATGAACCAATAAGGGGACAACATAAGGGATTACATTACTTTTGAGCTATACAAAGTTGTAAAAAGCTTAGAGAAAAAGGGCTTCTTTCAAGATAAATGTTTGTTGAACTGATTTATTGCACCCTTCTAAATGCTCTTGGATGAAAAGCTCATATCTGAACTCATGTTTTTTATGTTGGTAAGTTTTCTAGAAGATGACTTTGAAACCTGAATGAACATAGATTTAGGCATAATGCCGAGCCCTTGATAATTCCAGTTGAGAATGTGGACACCGTGATTTTAGTGCAAGAAAGGATGGCACTCAATCTAGTGTTGTGGCACACTACGAAAAAAGGAAGAACCATGTGGCCAGGCTGCCCTGTTTTGAATCCACTTGCATGATCTCACAATTCCATGACTATTTACTGAGTGCCTTCTATGTGCTATTACATGGCTGCATTGTAGCTGTAGTAATAAAGGAGAAATGCATTCTCTGCCTTCAAGGAGTTTCTAGTCCAGTGGGAGGGTGTGGACAAGGAAACAGAATATTAAAAGGCAGAGTTGCCACCAGAGGTGAATAGGGTGGTTCTGGAATTTGTGGAGCGTAGTCAGGAGGGGCAGGGAAGACTTCTGGGAGATGGGCAGTCTGGGCTGAGCCCTGAATGGTGAGTAAGTTCTTACAGGTTAAGGATGGAAGTGGAAGAAAACTATTGAAAACAGAGGAAGTAATGTGTGTGAAGGGCTTCAGATGACAGAGGATGGGACTAGAGCAGAAAGGGCAAGGGGTAAACGATCTTCCTCAGCTGCTTTTCTTCATCATCAAAAGAACACCTGCCCTGTGGCTCAGTTGTGAGCCTCTGTGAGCTGTCATAGAGCACGTGCCTATCAATGGTTCCCTACTTTGAAAATGTTCCGTTGCTCAGTCGTGTCCAACCCTCAGCGACCCCATGGATTGTAGCCCACCAGACTTCTTTGTCCATGGGATTTCCAGGCAAGAATACTGGAGTGGGTTGCCATTTCCTTCTCCACCCTGCGAAAGTACCTTCATTTGAAAAATTTTTGCAAATATATTATCTCATTTAATTCTCACAGTAAACCTGTGAAATAGATCACATTATCTGACTTTGTAGATGAGGCTCAGTGATGTGATAACTTCACCAAGATTGCTTGAGTAATGAGCTAGGACTGAGTCTCGTGTGGTTTGCTTTCTTCCCTCCACTGCCCTGCATCTTCATCTTCACCATCTTCATCTACTTAACAGTGGCCCCCATTGTTAACAAAGCCTCTACCATTGGTCAGATACTACCAAGCACTCTTCAAATATGGGGCCACTTAACCCTCATAACAACCAGGATCACCTGGAGAGGAGGGACCCATGCTCTGTTCACTCATCCTATCACCCATTTTGTGAAGCAGAGAGCTCACCCCTCCTCTGCCTTCAAACACAGTTGGAAAGTACGGATTTGTGGGGAGAAGGAAGGTTATTTAATAACAATTCCTCATACGAAGACTGAGGTCTTTTATCTTCTGAATGCTATGGATTGTATAACTGATCAAGTTTTCCTCTTTGATGGGCTGCTGGCCAGTTTTGAGCTAAATTTATACCCACCTCTCCGCTTGAGCTAAATTTGCACCTGCCTCTCCCCATGTCCCCTGCAAATACATAGGTCTTTTTGGAATGTATTTTTGTGGTAGCTCCACTCCTGTTTCTGTTTTATGGTATTAGACTTATTTTTCTTCCTCTTTTTTTTCTCCTACATCTAGTTCATCTTACTGTTCCTGGACTAAAGCAGGACATAAATAATTAAAATGGCATGAAATAACCTGAACATAGCGTGGAATTTAAATGTTCTGTCTTGTTGTTCTCTGCCGCTGGAGGGTGAGTTTGTCCACGTAGTTTCACTCACTCCTCTCTAGGACCACAGCTTTTGCTTGTGAGTTGGCACTCCAGGATTTCAGGTGCTCAGTGAGCAGAGGACAGAGTCTTGGCTTATCAGTCAGTTCAGTTGCTGAGTCGTGTCTGACTCTTTGCGACCCCATGGACTGAAGCATGCCAGGCTTCCCTGTCCATCACCCACTCCCAGAGCTTGCACAAACTCATGTCCATCAAGTCAGTGATGCCATCCAACCATCTCATTCTCTGTCTTGGCTTATAGTGGCCCCCAAATCTTTGCCAATAAACTTAGCCTAATTAGCCTTATATTAATATTTTTTTTCTCTGAAGCTCACTATTCACTTACTCCTCAGGTTTGCCTTGTCTTTATAAATAACAGCAGCTTTTTTTTTTCTTTCTTTTTTTAAACAGATAAGCTTAAGGAAGAAGTCAAAGCTGTAGCATCCTGTGTGCTTTCACTCCGGAAAGATGTACATGTAATTTACTGTAATTTAGAATGAAGTGATAGGATTCAATTTAGTAGATTTCTCCAAAAATGGAGCATCAAAAATATACTGTATCTGCAAATGAACTTATTTATAAAACAGAATCAGACTCATAGACTTAGAGAGCTAACTTATGGTTCTCGGGGGGAAGGATGGGGAGAAGGGTTAGGGAGTTTGGGATGGACATGTACACACTGCTATATTTAAAACAGATAACGAACAAGGACCTACTGTATAGCATAGGCAACTCTGCTCAATGTTATGTGGCAGCCTAGATGGGAGGAGAGTTTGGGGGAGAATGGACACATGTATGTCCATTCAAAGGACTTAGTCCCTTTGCTGTCTACCTGAAACTATCACAGCATTGTTAATTGGCTATACTCCAAGAGAAGATAAAAAGTTTTTTAAAAAATTATAAAATAAAAGGATATGGTAAGTCTATAGGTACTCATTTGAAAACAGTTTAAAATGTTAAAAAATATACTGTATCTGATGGAAAATAAGAAACATATTTCTTGGAGATGTTTACCTAAATTAGTCAAATAATATTGTGCTTGGGGCAAAGGACAATTTAGTATCATGAACCTGGCTCTTGGAGCCACGTCTAACTCTGCATGCTAACTTTGTGACTTTGGGCTAATGACATCATTGTGATGGCTTTTAAAATCTGCATAGGTTAAAAGAAAACAGGAACGCTGTAGCCTTGTGAGGATTACTCTGATGCTGTGGGATTAACTCCGTAGAGTTCCTGATGCTCAGTGCTAGTTATTATCCTTAGCTAGACTTCTGCATAGGCTTTGTATCTAAGCTTAATTGTTCCATTTCCTGGAAAGATTTTAATAGAAATAACAATAGTTATTATGATAACCACTGTGGGGTTATTATATATGTGCATATTGTATAAGTGTCCTATATATTCATATGTATACTGCGTGTGTCATATAACTGATATAAATAGAATATACACATTGTGTCTAATATGTATTGTCATTTTGTTGTTCAGTGCGAAGTCCTGTCTGACTCTTCGTGACCCCATGGACTGCAGCATGCCAGGTCTCCTTGTCCCTCACTATCTCCCACAGTTTATCCAGATTCCTGTCCATTGAGTCAGGGGTGCTATTCAACCATCTCATCCTCTCATCTTCTTTTCCTGTTGTCAACCTTTCCCAGCATCAGGGTCTTTTCCACTGTGTCGACTCTTCACGTTAGGTAACCAAAGTATCAGAGTTTCAGCTTCAGCATCAATCCTTCCAGTGAATATTCAGGGTTGATTTCCTTTATGTATTGTATGTGGGAATATATATATATATATATATATGTATGTACATATGTCCAGTGTTTTTGCTACTTCTTGGTGGACTTTGCCGTTTACAAGACCTCACCTCCTCTCTGCTGTCCTGATCCCCGCTCCCTTTTTGTTCCTCTAAGCATTTCTCACTGTCAAATTTACTCCATACTTCATTTGTTTACTGTTTGTCCCTGCCTTGTAGAATGTACACTGCAAAAGGGCATGGTGTGTGTGTGTGTGTGTGTGTGTGTGTGTGTGTGTGTGGGTGGGTGGGTTTGTTCATGCTACAGTAATCCTCAACATCTAGAACATTACCTGGGTTGCAGTAGTCACTGGAATCTATATTGAATCAATGAATGATCTTCAAACATCATCAAATTTTCATTAATATGAGTTTTGATGATACTTGAAAAAGAAAAGGTACTTGTTTGGTTAAGGGCAGAAGCTCTTCCCGGTGGAAGTGGGTGCTTGAAAGGCCAAGGGAAAATGCAGGTTTTGAGACTCTTTAAAGTGGTTGGTAGCTCAGAATTCTGTAACAAATTAGTTGCAGTCTTTTTGTCATCAATGAATGGAGTGCTGACTGTGAGCTAGGGCAAGACCAAATAGGAAATGTCCAACATGCCTTCAGAACACTAGCCGTTTTTCTATTTATACACAAGCGTATTTTGATCGTACCAAGGCATATGAATATCTTAGTTGGAATTCACAGATGTCAAATATTTCTCTTGTGCAGTGTCTGGTCTACTAACCCATCTGGGGTCATGGAAGTTGACCATTTTGTATCCAAATACCATATTAGTTCACAACAATCTAAAGTCTTGATGGACACAGGAATCCTAAGATAAATTCAGCTCAACAGATATTCACATAGTGTATGTTATATGCAAGGATTCTGCAAGGACAGCAGGGGATGTGAAGATAGAACCCTGTGCCAGACCTTTAGGAACCAATAGTCAAGTAGAGAGAATGAAAAGAAATGCCAACATTCTGGGACAAAAACAGAAGAGTTGTTTTTCTCTATTCTTTGTGGAGAGTTTTAATTCTTCTGACTGTATTAATGACAAACTTTCTGAGAATGCCTCTCTCTTTATGAGAAGGCTTAATTTGCTGCCTGTCACAGATAGAGATGAATGTTTTTACATTCTTGGGGCTTCTGGATTTCTGTATGCAAGGAAAGTATTATTTACCAATACTTCCTCTGTGGTGGATAATGTGATAGAAATGATACTCCCTGCATTCCATTTACTCCCCGCATTCCATTGTGAATCAGGTATAATTATGCTCACATCATAGGTAAGGAAGCTGAAGCACAGAGATTGAGTACTTATTGCCAATTTGCTGAGTTGTGTCTGGCTCTTTTGCGATGCCCATGGACTATAGCCCACCAGGTTCCTCTCTGCCCATCAGATTTCCCAGGCAAGAATACTGGAGTGGGTTGCTATTTCAGGGATCTTTCCAACCTAGGGATTGAACCTGAGTTGCCTGTATTGGCAGGTGGAATCTTTACCCCTGAGCCATCCATGGAGTTATCAAATTCAGTTAGTAAATGGCAAATAGACCCCAAAACATTCTTCTGACTAATATCATGCTTCTCCCTGCCCCATTTTCCTTATTTAACTGTAATTGAATATAAAGACTCTGAGAAGTAAGTAATATTATGGCATCAATTTTCCTGGTTCAAGGGAGAATATCACCATATGTTATTATATACACAGAAAGCATAATTTTAACCTATAGTAAATCTTTCTCTGGTATACGAGGTTTTTGAACATAAAGTTACACTTGAATTACTCATATAAGAGTTGAATTTGTTGTTTATGTTCAGTACTTAGTCATGTCCAACCCTTTACGACCCCATGGACTGTAGCACTTCAGGCTTCCCTGTCCCTCACCATCTCCCAGAGCTTGCTCAAACTCATGTCCATTGAGTCGATGATGCCATCCAACCATCTCACCCTCTGTTGTCCCCTCCTGCCTTCCATCTTTCCTAGCTTCAGGGTCTTTTCTAATGAGTCAGCTCTTCAAATCAGGTGGCCGAAGTATTGGAACTTCAGTTTCAGCATCAGTCCTTCCAATGAAGATTCAGGATTTATTTTCTTTAGCATTGACTGGTTTGATCTCCTTGCAGTCCAAGGGACTCTCAAGAGTCTTCTTCAACACCACAGTTCAAAAACATCAATTTTTTGGTGCCCAACTTTCTTTATGGTCCAACTCTCACATCCATACATGACTACTGGAAAAAACCATAGTTTTGGCTATGTGGACCTTTGTTGGCAAAGTAAAATCTCTGCTTTTTAATACACTGCCTAGGTTTGGCATAGCTGTTCTTCCGAGAAGCAAGCATCTTTTAACTTCATGGCTGCAGTCACTATCTGCAGTGATTTTGGAACCCAAGAAAATAAAGCCAGTCAGTGTTTCCATTATTTCCCCATCTATTTGCCATGAAGTGATGGGATTGAATGCCATGATGTTAATTTTTAAATGTTGAGTTTTAAGCCAACTTTTTCACTCTCCTCTTTCATTTCATCAAGAGGCTCTTTAGTTCCTGTTTGCTTTCTGCCATAAGGGTGGTATTATCTGCATATCTAAGGTTATTGATATTTCTCCTGGCAATCTTGATTCCAGCTTATGCTTCATCCAGCTCAGCATTTCACATGATATACTCTGCATATAAATTAAATAAACAGGTTGTCTTTTTTCCATTGTATATCCTTGCCTCCTTTGTCGAAGATAAGGTGACCATAGGTTCATGGATTTATCTCTGGGCTTTCTATTCTGTTCCATTGATCTTTATTTCTGACTTTGTGCCAATACCATACTGTCTTGATGACTGTGGCTTTGTAGTATAGTCTGAAGTCAGGCAGGTTGATTCCTCCAGTTCCATTCTTCTTTCTCAAGGTTACGTTGGCTATTCGAGGTTTTTTGTATTTCCATACAAATTGTGAAATTATTTGTTTTAGTTCTGTGACAAATACCGTTGGTAGTTTGATAGGGATTTCATTGAATCTATAGATTGCTTTGGGTAGTATAGCCATTTTGACAATATTGATTCTTCCAATCCATGAACACGGTATATTTCTCCATCTGTTTGTGTCCTCTTTGATCAGTGTTTTACAGTTTTCTATGTATAGGTCTTTTGTTTCTTTAGGTAGATATACTCCTAAGTATTTTATTCTTTTTGTTGCAATGGTGAATGGTATTGTTTCCTTAATTTCTCTTTCTGTTTTCTCATTGTTAGTGTATAGGAATGCAAGAGATTTCTGTGTGTTAATTTTATATCCTGCAACTTTACTGTATTCGTTGATTAGCTCTAGTAATTTTCTGGTGGAGTCTTTAGGGTTTTCTATGTAGAGGATCATGTCATCTGCAAACAGAGAGAGTTTCACTTCTTCTTTTCCTATATGGATTCCTTTTACTTCTTTTTCTGCCCTGATTGCTGTGGCCAACACTTCCAAAACTATGTTGAATAGTAGTGGTGAGAGTGGGCACCCTTGTCTTGTTCTTGATTTCAGGGGAAATGCTTTCAATTTTTCACCATTGAGGGTGATGCTTGCTGTGGGTTTCTCATATATAGCTTTTATTATGTTGAGGTATGTTCCTTCTATTCCTGCTTTCTGGAGAGTTTTAATCATAAATGGATGTTGAATTTTGTCAAAGGCTTTTTCTGCATCTATTGAGATAATCATATGGTTTTTATCTTTCAATTTGTTAATGTGGTGTATTACATTGATTGATTTGCAGATATTAAAGAATCCTTGCATTCCTGGGATAAAGCCCACTTGGTCATGGTGTATGATTTTTTTTAATATGTTGTTGGATTCTGTTTGCTAGAATTTTGTTAAGGATTTTTGCATCTATGTTCATCAGTTATATTGGCCTGTAGTTTTCTTTTTTTGTGGCATCTTTGTCTGGTTTTGGAATTAGGGTGATGGTGACCTCATAGAATGAGTTTGGAAGTTTACCTTCTTCTGCAATTTTCTGGAAGAGTTCGAGTAAGATAGGTGTTAGCTCTTCTCTACATTTTTGGTAGAATTCAGCTGTGAAGCCATCTGGTCCTGGGCTTTTGTTTGCTGGAAGATTTCTGATTACAGTTTCGATTTCCTTGCTTGTGATGGGTTTGTTAAGATCTTCTATTTCTTCCTGGTTCAGTTTTGGAAAGTTATACTTCTCTAAGAACTTGTCCATTTCTTCCAAGTTGTTCATTTTATTGGCATAGAGCTGCTGGTAGTAGTCTCTTATGATCCTTTGTATTTCAGTGTTGTCTGTTGTGATCTCTCCATTTTCGTTTCTAATTTTGTTAATTTGGTTCTTCTCCCTTTGTTTCTTAATGAGTCTTGCTAATGGTTTGTCAATTTTGTTTATTTTTTCAAAAAACTAGCTTTTAGCTTTGTTGATTTTTGCTATGGTCTCTTTAGTTTCTTTTGCATTTATTTCTGCCCTAAGAAGTAGTGCTGGGAAAACTGGTCAACCACCTGTAAAAGAATGAAACTAGAACACTTTCTAACACCATACACAAAAATAAACTCAAAATGGATTAAAGATCTAAATGTAAGACCAGAAACTATCAAACTCCTAGAGGAGAACATAGGCAAAACACTCTCCGACATAAATCACAGCAGGATCCTCTATGACCCACATCCCAGAATTTTAGAAACAAAAGCAAAAATAAACAAATGGGACCTAATGAAACTTAAAAGCTTTTGCACAACAAAGGAAACTATAAGCAAGGTGAAAAGACAGCCCTCAGGTTGGGAGAAAATAATAGCAAACGAGGCAACAGACAAAGGATTAATCTCAAAAATATACAAGCAACTCCTCCAGCTCAACTCCAGAAAAATAAATGACCCAATCAAAAAATGGGCCAAAGAACTAAACAGACATTTCTCCAAGGAAGACATACAGATGGCACAAAAACACATGAAAAGATGCTCAACATCACTCATTATCAGAGAAATGCAAATCAAAATCACAATGAGGTACCATTACACGCCAGTCAGGATGGCTGCTATCCAAAAGTCTACAAGCAATAAATGCTGGAGAGGGTGTAGAGAAAAGGGAACCCTCTTACACTGTTGGTGGGAATGCAAACTAGTACAGCCACTATGGAAAAACAGTGTGGAGATTTCTTAAAAAGCTGGAAATAGAACTGCCATATGACCTAGCAATCCCACTTCTGGGCATACACACCAAGGAAACCAGATCTGAAAGAGACACGTGCACCCCAATGTTCATTGCAGCACTGTTTATAATAGCCAGGACATGGAAGCAACCTAGATGCCCATCAGCAGACGAATGGACGAGGAAGCTGTGGTACATATACACCATGGAATATTACTCAGCCATTAAAAAGAATTCATTTGAATCAGTTCTAATGAGATGGATGAAACTGGAGCCCATTATACAGAGCGAAGTAAGCCAGAAAGATAAAGACCATTACAGTATACTAACACATATATATGGAATTTAGAAAGATGGTAACGATAACCCTATATGCAAAACAGAAGAAGAGACTCAGATGTATAGAACAGACTTGTGGACTCTGGGAGAAGGCGAGGGTGGGATGTTTCAAGAGAACAGCATCGAAACATGTATATTATCTAGGGTGAAACAGATCACCAGCCCAGGTTGGGTGCATGAGACAAGTCCTTGGGCCTGGTGCACTGGGAAGACCCAGAGGGATCGGGTGGAGAGGGAGGTGGGAGGGGGGACCGGGATGGGGAATACATGTAAATCCATGGCTAATTCATTTCAATGTATGACAAGAACCACTGCAATGATGTAAAGTAATTAGCCTCCAACTAATAAAAATAAATGGAAAAAAAAATTAAATAAACAGGGTGACAGTATCCAGCCTTGACATACTCCTTTTCCATGGAACCAGTCCCTTGTTCCATGTCTGGTTCTAACTGTTGCTTCTTGACCTGCATACAGGTTTCTCAGAAGGCAGGTAACATGGTCTGGTATTCCCATCTCTAAAAGTTTTCCAGTTTGTTGTGATCTACACAGTCAAAGGCTTTGGTGTACTCAATAAAGCAGAAGTAGATGTTTTTCTGGAACTCTCTTGCTTTTTCTGTGATCTAAGGGATGTTAGCAATTTGATCTCTGGTTCCTCTGCCTTTTCTAAATCCAGCTTTAACATCTGGAAGTTCACAGTTCGTGTACTGTTGAAGCCTGGCTTAGAGAATTTTGAGCATTACTTTGCTAGCATGTGAGATGAGTGCTAGTAGTTGGACATTGTGTGGTAGTCTGGACATTCTTTGGCATTTCCCTTCTTTGGGGGTTGAATTACTTAGAAAGTTTTTCAAATATAAACTATAAGTTGGTTATGAAACAGGAAGAGGGCAGTAGTAACCAGCAAGGACTGTCATTCCATGACTGAGGATCTGCTAGATGTTGGATGCAGGAATTTTGCCACAAAAATTAAAAAGAGGAGAAGAAGAGTCACCAACAGCATGTGGTGTTTGGCTTGTTAGTCTTTTTGTGCTCAGAGTAACATTGAAGATAAATCTATTGTTTTGGTCCACCTATGTTTCTTTTCCTTTTTTTTTTTTTTTTTTTAATGGTGACCATTTTTAAAGTCTTTATTGAATTTGTTACAATAGTGCTTCTGTTTTATGTTTTGGTTTTTTGCTCCCATGGCATGTGGGATCTTAGCTCCCCTAGAAGATACCAGACTTTCATCCCTCACATTGGAATGTGAAGAAGTCTCAACCACTGGACCACTGGGGAAGTCCCCAACCTATGTTTCAAACTGCATCCTGAAATATGAATATGTAGTACAACAAGATCTTGTTAATTTGAACTAATTGATGGGAAAGACAATCTAAATTAATAAGAAATTTGAACCCAAGAAGAGATCTAAAAGAAATACATCTTTGTTATTTCCAAGGAACTTGAACCAGAGACAATTGGAGGGCTCAAGAAGATCCCTAGTCCTTGGGTAACATAAGACGAAAGTGTCCTTTTATTAAAAAAATAAAAACCACGGAGACTAGAGGGATCAAATGATTTTCCCCAAGCTCCCTAGCTGGTAAGTGATCTGAGAAATGCCAGAATCCAGTTTTCTAAGAATAGGGCTGTCTGCTCCCATGTACGCTGAATTTAAAATGAACAAAATACTGCCCTTTTTGTATAACTTTTCATGAGTGGATTTTAAAAAATCATTACATGACATATATTTGTATATGGTGACTACTGTTAAAGTGCTTTATCCCAGTTATGAATTTATTTTCTCCTTTTTGGTACTAATTGACTTAAAAAAATTAAGTATAATTGACAAGTGAAATTGTAATATATTTAAAGTATGCAACCTGATGATTTGATATACATAGATGCTGTGAAAAGATTTCTATCATCAAGTTAGCACATCCATCACCTCCCAGATTTACCTTTTGTTCTGGGTGTGAGAACAGAAGTCTTAATTGCTTATCAAATTTCTGTTATAACATTCAGTATTATCAGCTATAGTCATGTTATGCATGAGATGAATGGACCTTGTTCCTATTTATTATTTTTTTGGCTGTACCAGGTCTTAGTTGTGGCACACAAGGTCTTTAACTGCAGTAAGCAAACTCTTACGTGGCATGCGGGATCTAGTTCACTGACCAGGGATTGAACCTGGGCCCCCTGCATTGGAGCACAAAGTCTTAGCCATTGGACCACCAGGGAAGTCCCTGGACATCATTTGTCTTAGAGCTGAAAGCTTGTACACTTTTACCAGTTTCTCCCTATTTTCCTCACCTTCCTAGCAGCAACCATTCTATTCTCTGCTTCTATGCATTCAACTTTTCAAAAAAATTCCATATGTAATACATACCATGTAGCATTTTCTCTTTCTGTCTGGCTTAATGGCCTCCGTGTTCATCCATGTGGTTGCAAATGACAGTTTTCTTCCTTTTTAAGGCTGAACAGTATTTCATTGTGTATGGGTGTATCATATTCTCTTTACTCATTAATCAACAGACACTTGGATTATTTCCATACCTTGGCTATTGTGAATAATATTGCAGTGAGCACAGGAATATATATCTCTCTTTGAGATAATGATTTTGTTTCTTATGAATATGTATTCTGAACTGAGATTGCTATATCATATGGTAGACTGTTTTTAAATTTTTGAGTGATCTCCATACTGTTTTCAGTAATGGCTGTACTAGTGTACATTCTAATGAACTGTGTCTGTGTCTGACACCCTTGCTGTCATTTGCTGTCTTCTGTCTTTGTAGTGAGAGCCAGTCTAACAGGTATGAGGTGATATTTTATTATGAGTTTGATTTGCATTTCACTCATAATTAATAATGTTGAGCACCTTTTTATGTACCTGTTGACCATTTATGTATCTTCTCTGGTAAAACATCTATTCTGGACATTAGTCTATTCTAAAATTGGGTTTTTGATATTGAGTTATATGAGTTTCTTGTATATTTTGGATATTCTTTATTGAGTATGTGGATTGCAAATACTTTCCCCCAATTTCATAATTTGCTTTCTTTTTCTTTGCTGATGGCTTCATTTGCTATTCAGAAGCTTCATCTTTTTTTTTTAAAGAGAATTGGCAGTGGGAAAGTAAGTTGAGCTGTCTGGTTTGAATTATCCTTAATTTGAATTAGTGTGACCCAAATTAATGGAATTTTACTTGACTGTATTTAAAGAGGATAGTATCACCACGAAGAAGATGTTCTGATGAATTCAGGGGATATTTCAAATAATCCTTTGACAATCAATTTTTCATGTCCCTTATAAAATTGTTCTTTTTTTCTTATGTATCCTTTAACCTCCTGAAGAACATTAATTTAGTATTTTCCTGTGGACTTGAGGATTCATTTACAGTGAATATCTTTTTATTTTTAAAGCTTTTCTTTTGGGTCTCACTCTGTTTGCAATGTTCTGTGTAAAATAAAAAATAATAGCTATAAATGTAGGTTTGTAAGAAGGCCTGTTCATTTGGGTTGAACAGTTTCAACTGTGTGAACTTTTTTGGCTCATGCTATTATATACATTTCAGGTATATGACATAGTGATTCACAGGTTTTAAAGATTATACTCCATTTATAGTTATTATAAAATACTTACTGTATTCCCTGTGCCATACAATATATCTTTGTAGCTTATTTATTTTATGCATAGTTGTTTGTATCTCTTAAACCCCTACCCCATCTTGCTCCTCCTCACTTCCCTCTTGCGACTGGTAACCAGTAGTTTGTTCACTGTATCTGTGAGTCTGTTTCTTTTCTGTACTGTTTACTAGTTTTATCTTTTTGATTCCATATATAAGTGATAACATATGGTATGTGTTTTTTTCTGCCTGGTTCATTTCAGTAAGCATCATATCTTCCAAGTCCACACATGTTATGGCAAATGGCAAAATCTCATCCTTTTTTATGACTGAGTAGTTCTCCACTATGTGTGTGTGTGTGTGTGTGTGTGTGTGTGTGTGTGTGTGTGTACCATGTCTTCTTTATCCATTTGTGTGAACTTTTTGAAGCTATGCTTATCTAAGGAAAGAGGCAAATTTAATCTAAGCTCACATCAAAGAAAGTGACTTTTCTTTTAATTTCACTCTGTAAAAGGCTATTAAAATGAGACCAAAACTCAGCACATGGGCATCATGTAAATAGTAAGCAAAGTGCTATGTTCTTACCTAGGTTATTTTTCTTTTCTTCCAGTTTTATTGAGAAATAATTGGCATATGTCATTATATTAATTTAAGGCATACAGCATGATGATTTGATTTGAAAATATTGTGAAATGATTACTACAATATGTTCATCTAACATCTATCTTCTCATAAAGATACAATAGAAAAAAAGAAGAAGAAAGAGAATAATTTTCCCTTCATGATGAAAACTTAGTATTTACTCTCTTAATAAATTTTCTGTACATCTTGTAGCACTATTAGCTATAGTCATCATGTTGTATGTTACATCCCTCATAATTATTTCTCTTATAACTGAAAATGTATAATGTTTGGCCACCTTTTTCAATTCCCCTTCCAACCACCTGTAGTAACCACAAGTCGGATCTCTTTTACTATAAATTTTGGGTTTGGTTTCACTTAGCATAGTGCCTCCAAGGCCCATTCATGTTGTCACAAATGGTAGGATTTCCTCATTTTTTAATGGCTGAATAATATTTCATTATATATCTGTTGTTGTTTACTTACTAAGTTGTGTCCAACTCTTTGTGACATCATGGACTGTAGCCCGCCAGGCTCCTCTGTCCAAGGGATTTCCCAGGCAAGAATACTGGTGTGGGTTGCCATTTCCTTCCCCAGGGGATCTTCCTGACCCAGGGATTGAAGGCGTGTTTCCTGCATTGGCAGGTGGATTCTTTTGCACTGAGCCACCTGGGAATCTCTCTCTCTCTTTCTCTCTCTCTCTATGTATATATCAACTTCCTGATCCTTTCATTCACTGATAAACACCTATGTTGTTTTCATGTCTTGGCTATTATAAATAATGCTACTGTGAACATAGGAGTGCAGATATCTTTTTGAGTTAGTGTTTTCATTTGAATATATTTCCAGCAGTTGAATTACTAGATCATATGGTAGCTCTGTTTTTAATTTTTTGAGGAACCTCCGTAGAGTTTTCTGCAGAGGCTGTATGTCAATTTACAGTCTCACTAACAGTCTCCAGGAGTTCCTTTTTCTCCACATCCTCACCATCATTTTTTACATCTTTTCGTTTTGATGATAAGCATTCTAACAAGCGTGGGGGTGATAACTCACTGTCGTTTTCATTTGTATTTCCCTAATGGCTAGTGATGCCGAGCATCTTTTCATGTATCCATTGACCTTTAGTATATCTTCTTTGGAGAAACATCTATTCAGGTCCTTTGTCCCTTTTTATCTGGGCTGTTTGTTGTTTTTGCTGTTGAGTGGTATGAGTTCTTTATATGTTTTGGATATTAACCCGTTATCAGATATATGTTCTTTTCACTTTGTTGGTGGTTTCTTTTGCTGTCCAGAAGTTCTTTAGTTTGATACAGGCCCACTTGTTTACTTTTGGTTCTGTTGCTCGTGCTTTAAGGGACTCTTCCAGGGAAGATGTCGGTACAGCTGGGTCCCTGGGATTTTGTCCATGCACGTTTCCCTGATATGAAGTTGCAGATGATGGAAAGCAGCCCCTTTGAGGTGATCATTTTTCCCAGTCTGTGTTTTTCTTGGCTTGGGTATGGAACACGGAGGTCTCTGAGCCCTTGGAAGAAGAGCGCCCCATGCACGTACCGCTCAGCTCCCAGGCCTGTGTTTGTGGAAAAAGTTCTTAAAGAAACAGATTGGAATTGAGTAAGCTCAAGTATTCTCTTGGGAGTTTCCACAAAAGTTGCTTTACATTTTTCCCCCCCTTCACGAGCTTGTGGAAATGTCTCAGGGCTGCCTCATCTGGAGAGATTTGCACATTAAGCAAAAATTTTTTATAATTCATATTCCTTCCTCTTCTCCCAGGGTTTCAACACACAGGCAGCCTCATTTGCATTCTCCAGCATTCATCTCCCTGCTTCTTATTTGTTTCAGGACTGTCTTAGGGAGTTACAATACCCTTCTCTCCAGCTCCAAGCCTATGTCTCTTGTGAGTCAGATAGTTGGTTGTCTTCAGAGTGGAAGGAAACTGTACTTATTTACATGGAAAGTGTCTTTCTGGACATCCACTGGCCTCTTTCTCTGTATTTCAAATCCTTGAATTGAGAACCAGAAGCAATGATAGGAGGCTGAAGGATTCAGTGGCAAAGCCTTATAACCAAGTACCATTCTCTATTCTCTCTGCTTTAGGAGTTATTCTTAGCATGATGATTTTTCATAAACATTGGCTTAAGTGTACAGACAGATTCCCCCCACCCCCCTGCCCCATAAAAGATGTTTTTCTAAAAGAAGTTAATTTCCTTTAGAAGCATTGCTAATTCTTTCAGACCAAAGAATGTACTTAAACATTTTCAAGCATGCTAACTAGTAAGTGAAAACCTGTTACTCTGAACATTTTTGAAGCATTGAGAGCTATTTGAGAGAACAATTTATGTTCTGAGTAAATTTAGATAATAATATGTTGTACTAAGAACAATCCCCCTTGCCCCTTTGTCTCCATGTCAGTAAGGAGCCAAACATCAAACCCTCCTCTCGTATTGCCCTGGTGAGTCCCTTACTAAGTCTGATGGTCAGTCTGCATCTCACTCAGTCTAGACATCAGGGCCCAAAAGGAAGAAGAAACTGCATTCAACTCACTAACCTTCCTTTCGCTTCTGGGTTCCTGCTATATCTTGGAGAAAGCATGATATAGTACAGTAAAGCATTAATTAATTAGTCCATTCACTCAATCCATACTGTCTAGGTGCCTATAGTATGTAGGTCTAGGTGCTTACACTATATGGAATGGTGGGCTAAATCTCTATTTAAGAGCTACAAGTTAGCTATTCAAGATAGACATGAAAAAGTGAAAGTGTTAGTTGCTCAGTTGTGTCCAACTCTTTGTGACCCCATGGACTAGCCTTCCAAGCTCCTCTGTCCATCCATGGAATTCTCCACGCAAGAATACTGGAGTGGGTAGCCATTCTCTTCTCCAGGGGATCTTCCTGACCCAGGGATAGAACCCAGGTCTCCTGCATTGCAGGCAGATTCTTTACCATTTGAGCTGCCAGGGAAGCCCATCCATTCATTCAGTACGCACTCTCTAGGCGCATGTAGTATGTGGGTCTAGGTGCTTGTAGTATGTGGGATGGTGGGTTAAATCAGTATGTAAGAGCTAAGAATTAGCTGTTCAAGATTGACATGTACACAAGTAAATGAACTGAAGTATTATACATGCTATAATAGAAGGTATGTAGGAACAACGGGGAGAAATAGAGAACCTCTGTCTTCATGAGAGATGCTTGATACAAGAGGGCACTTAGCATTTCCTGTGGCTGGTCTCACCAGGGAATCAACATAGAAATGAGAAGTCTAGTGTTTTCTAAGAAGCACCTTGCACTTTTTCATGCATTCTCTTAGCGCTTCCTGGAAACCGTTATGAAAAGCCCACAGCCTGCCCAGCTGACCTCCCAATGCTGGCGGTCTAGGAGCACCTGTTGCTCGTGAGGATCACTGGTGGAGAGCTCTGACCTGGGCAGAGTCTGTGTGAGCGTTCACGAGAGATCACAACACAGGTCTCAACATGAGTAAACTAACCAACGACACGTGCTCTTTTCTAGCTTTGTTACTGACTCATTGTGTGACCTCCTTGGGTTTTCTGTTTGTTAGTTGTAAAAATGGCTGCTCTGTTTTATTTCTTGGGGACTGATATAAAAGATCAAGTGAGAAAACCAAGGAAATATTTTGAAATGTGTAAAGTGCTTGAAAAAATGATACATGTGTAAGGAAATGCCATTTCTCATTATATTTTGGGGAAAAAATAACATGACATAGTGAACATGGGCAGGAGAGAAGGAAGAAAGGAAGGAAGCAGGGGAAGAGGGAAGGAAGCAAAGAAGGGAGAAAATGAAGGGGAAGGGAAGGAAAGGGAACAGAAGCGAATAATAAAATGAAACACATTCTTAGACACCCGAATCCAGGCTGTAGTTTCTGCATAATCCCAAGGTGTGCGAAGGAGGTCCTGGGAGAAATGAAGCATATGGTCAGAGAGAATCCTAGTGGACTCAAAGGCTGTAACCTGCTAGGTTTGTTTGGATTCCACTATTCAGCGACTGGAGTTGATCTTTGCTTTTTCTACTTCTACTTCAACTGTTGAGGAAAACTTTTTTGGATAAATAAGTGACATGAAACCAACCCTCACAAGGTCAACAGACGTAAGATGAGACATCAAAAACATAAAACATAAAGATTAAAAACGTTGAGCTTGAAAATTGGATCAAACTTAAGTTGTTATCAACTTATTAAAATAGACTGTTATAGATTTAAGTTGTTACATGTAAGCTTCATAGCAACCACAGAGCAAAAACCTACAGTAAATACATCAAAGGTAAAGAGAATGGAATATAAGCACACTACTAAAGAAAGGAATAAAGAGGAACTATGAAAGAGGAAACAGTTAATGAAAGAGCAATAAGCACATATCTATCAAGCATTACTTTAAATGGACTAAATTCTTCAATCAAAAGACAGAATTGCTGAATGAATTAAAAAACAGAACCTATTTACGTGCTGCCTACAAGAGAGACACTTAAGACGTAAGGAAATCCGCAGAGTGAGTGTGAAGGGATGGAAGAAGTTCCGTGCGAGTGGAAAGCAAGGCAAACTGGGGTAGCTACATGTATATCAGACACAAGAGACTTTAACACAAAGACTGAAATAAGAGGTACAGAAAGACATTATATAATGATAAAGGGGTTAATCCATCCAGAAGTTTTTACATTTGTACATATTTATACACCCAACATAGGAGCACCTACAGGTATGAAGCAAACATTAATTGAATTAAAGGGAGAAATAGAGAGCAATACAATAATAGTAGAGGACTTTAATACTTCATTTACATCAATGGGTTGATCATCCAAACAGAAAATCAAAGCCATAAGGAAGCATTGGCCTTAAACAACACATTAGGCCAAACGGGCTTAGCATAATAGACTATTCCATCCTAAAGCAACAGAAAAATACATTCTTCACAAGGTAAAATTCACCACTACTCTGGTCCTACCAAATTACTTGCAATTCTTAAAACTCACTGTGCCATTTCTGCCTTAATGTCTATATATTCTCTCTTTCCTTCTTGACTAAATCTACTGACTCCTTTTTTCTTTTTCTTGCTGAACACAGTTTCTGCTCATCCTTCAAGCCCAAGCTCTCAATCCTTCTATAAAACCTTCCTTGACTTTCCCCCTGGACAGGTGGTGGCTCTTTCTTCAGCTCCTCATGACCCTTTCAGAGGCGAGGACTTGTCTTTTTCCACCTCAGTATCTTGATGCTTAATATAGTGTCTGGCAGGCAGTTCATTCTAAAATTTGATTAATACAAATGTACATTGAATGATATGTCAGTATTAATTTTCCCTAGTCCATTTCAGAATGAATACGGTGAAAGAGAATTGAAACCAGGTTTTCTGAAATCAACTGCCTTTGATTTTTCTCCATTTCCATCATTAGGCCAGGATCTTATTACTTAGATCCTTGAAATGGCCTTGGAACATGTTTCCAGGGTCCAGAGTTTCCTCTCCACCAAACCACTCTCCATGCAATCTGTAAACGGATTAATCTTTCTAAAAGTAATATTTATACCACTCTTCAGTCTAAAACTTCAGTCCCTCTTTTTTCTACCCAGTAAAGTTCAAACTCCTTACCCATGTATTTAAGACTTCTAAATCTGTTCCTCAACTTATTTTGCTGCTTTATCTAACACTACCTCCAAAGCAAAAGCTTTCTTTTGTGACCACCTGCACTGTTTACCATGGTCCGTGTGTACCCAGCCAGGCTCTTGTTTGAAATGTCTGCCTTCTTTATTTCAGTCGTCAGAACTATAGCCCTCCCCACACCCTTCTGCTTGCCCTCACTCTTTTTTTTTCACCCTACTTTGGGATTCCTTTTTCTACCACACCATTCAGAAATGATCCCACAATGTCTAGTCTTCCTCTAAACACATAGGTTTATACCACCCACTTTGAACTTGTCACATACTGCATTACCTTGAAGACCTAGAACACCTGGGTCCTAGTTCTAGTTTCAGCATTGATAAAAATGACTTATTCATCTTTGAGTGGGACTGGTTATAGCTACCCATTTACCTTTGTTAGAGTATGGTAGAGATCAAGTGTGAAAATGGTATTTGTGTGAAAGTGCTATACACTGTAAGAGGGTTCTTGTTATATTTTATATATACATATATATATATATATGTAATATTTTATCTTTGATATAAGGTTCTAATTGAAGCCAGATCTACATCTTACAACACAGGTATTCTCTTTGCATCCTGAATGGTTTGAAGTCTGGTGCCTTGCACATAACAGGTGCTCAGGAAATATCTCTCGAATGAATGATGAATCATCTCTGCAGGAAAGAGGGGGAGCCAGCTCATTGTCCCCACAGGGTTTGTTTGTTGACAACTGAGACTAGGGATCATCCTGAAATGTGAGATCATGTTTCAAGCTCTTTCCCCTCAAACCCTACCTCCCACATATATTCACACTCAGAACTACTTATTCCCTGTGTCTTGCTGCTGCCTCTGTGCTTTAGAAAGTAAACAGCAGAACCATGAACACCTGCCATTCATTTTACTTTGATGCTAATACTTGGCTAAGCCCTTGGACCCTTTGCCCAAGCAGAAGACCTAGGATGTGTTATCAGGTTGAGTATATTTTCTTGGTTGTGATGAAGATGACAAAGGCCAGTAAACTATTCCACCTTGTAATGGGGAGAGAATTATGGCCAGAGTTAGAAATTGGATATAGATAGCTTTGTGCTTCTTGGTTTTTAGTGTTTTATTAAAGTCATGATCTGAGACCTGTCCTCGAATAGACATGCCTGTGGAGATGAAAGAGCAGTTCTGAACATTATTGTGAAAGTGACTGGTATTCAAAATGAAGGGCCAATGATGCATCTGGTGATATTCCTGCAGCTCAAGTGCCTGAATAAGAAGACTGTAAGTTTTACATTTGTGGGATATCTGAGGCAAGTGTCTGGGTGTCACTTCAGTGTCATACCAACCCATATTTGGAGCCTAAGTCCAAAAACAAAATCCATAACACTGGCTGATCCTGTCTTTAAAAAAAAGTACCATGTTCATCATGGATTTTCTGGCATTAATTTTATTTTTATAATACTGCATTAAATATTATTTGGGCTTTCCAGATGGCACAGTGGTAAAGAATCTGCCTGCCAGTGTAGGAGACGCAGGAGATGCAGGTTAGATCCCTAAGTTGGGAAGATCTCATGGAGTAGGAAATCGCTTCTCACTTCAGTATTCTTGCCTGGAGAATTCCATGGACAGAGGAGCCTGGTGGGCTACAGTCCATGGGGTCGCAAAGAGACATGACTGTGCATGCATGCATGAAATATTATTTGTCTTTTTAAAATTTTATTTTATATTGGAGTATACCAATTAGCAATGTTGTGATAGTTTCAGGGGGACAGCAAAGGGACTCAGCCATAAATATACATGTATTCATTCTCCCCCAAACTCCCCTCTCATCCAGACTGCCACATAACATTGAGCATGCAGTAGGTCCTTGTTGGCTATCCATTTTAAATATAATTTACCTTGATGACTGAGATTTTGACTCCATCTTAAGTCTATGCCTAAGGCAAGTGCCTCACTCTACCTTGTTTAATTTTAATGTGAGTGTCTGTGTGTGCCCTGGTAACAAATGAAATAGTTTAAACATTGTCTCAATTCCAGAAAGAGTACAGGTTTCTTTAAGGAAGCATAAATCAAGAAGGTAATGATTGTATACAATGTAGCCTGCAAAACCATAGAATGGATCATTATCCTTATACTAACAGTGACTCTTTTTAGATTTCTGCTAGGTGTTTTCCGGAAGGCTTTGGTCACATGTGATGGCTTGGAATTTGCAATCTAGCTACATAGACGTGTATACCTGCAAGGACATTTAGAGGTGGTTGAAGTTTAGTGAGCACACACATTGTTCTAGATGCTCTCTGAAGCAGGTTTATGTGCTTTATCTTCTTTTATCTTTTTCATAGCAGTCCTGTGTAATAATATTACACCCATTAAGAGACTATTTTTTAGAGCACTTTTTTGTTTACAACAAAACTGAGCATAAAATACAGAGTTCCTGTATCCATCCTCTCCTCACCAAACACAATCTCTCCCACTATCAACATCCTCCACCAGAGTGGGGCATTTGTTACAACTGATGAGCCTACATGGACATACCAGAGTCTATAGTTTACCTTAACCTTTACTCTTGATGTTGTAAATTCTTTGGGTTTGGACAAATGTGTGATGACATGTGTCTACCACTATAGTATCATACAGGGTATTTTCACTGCCCTAAATATTCCCTGTGTTCCACCTATTCATCCCTTCCCAACCCCCCACTACAGCTCCTGGCAACCACTGATCTTTTTACTTTCTCCATAGTTTTGCCTTTTTTAGGATGTCATGTAAGTGGAATCCTATAGTATGAAGCCTTTTTTTAGATTGGCTTCTTTCACATACAAATGTACACTGAAGTTTCTTCCATGTTTTTTCATGGCTTTTAATAGCTCCTTTCTTTTCTTTTTAAAAATTATTTATTTATTTATTTTGGCTGTTTTGGGTCTTCATTGCAGCTCAGGCTTTCTCTAGTTGTGGTTCATGGGCTTCTCATTGCAGTGGCTTCCCTTGTGGAGCACAGGCTCTAGGGCATGGGGACTTCAGTAGTTGCGGTTCTGGGCTCTAGAGAGCAGGTTCAATACTTGTGGTGCACGGGCTCACTTGCTTCGCAGCACGTGAGCTCTTCCTGGATCAGGGATCTTACATGTGTCTCCTGCATTGGCAGGCAAATTCGTTACTGCTGAACCACCAGGGAAGCCCTATAGCTCCCTTCTTTTTAGCACTGAATAATATTCCATTGTCTGGATGATATATTCATTTTCATATGGGGAAAATGAGGCTCTATACCAAAGTGAGCAGAGGGCCAAAATTGGAGCTCCAGATCTAATGCCTACTTGAGTGCAGTATTTACAAATCTATAGTTGCTTCAGATAAGAAAACAGAGGACATTGTCTGGATATGTATGGATACAAAAGGAAAGTGCATTAATGGCACCTTGGATACATGGTGAAGTCTTCAGAACCTCTTTTGCTAAGGCATGATTGGGACAAGCTCTCATTCTTCCTTTGGTGATTCCAGTAATGTTTCAGGGATTGTGGAGTCCTTAGGAGGTGTTTTAAAGGTTTCTTAATTAAAAAAAGAGACTGAGACTTGGGAGTTTCCCAGACATATGCCATCAACTGACAAATGTAGGACATGTGGACAAGTCAACTTCTTGAGAAACTCCCATGCAAAGCAATATAGTTCTATACACCAGCTATCAAGCTAGTGCAGCTACAGGATGACAAAACCACAACTCTTTGAACAGAATCAAGTTTATATCTCTTCCTTTGACATTTTTCTTCTCTACTGAACAGTGGTCTAAAGTCAGGCCTGGTGCTAACGGCTTTATATATTGATTATGTAATTGTCATATACCTTTTTTTAATTTATTTTTTTTATTGAAGGATAGTTGCTTTAGAGAATTTTGTTGTTTTCTGTAAAACCTCAATGTAATTCTCATATATCTTTAAGGCAGGTGCCACCTTCTGCCCAGTCTACAGATAAGGAAATTCTGTATCTAAAGAGAAGAGACTTGTCCAAGTATTTAATGGGGTGAAATTTGAACCCATGTTGATCTGATTGCAGATCCAAACTCTTACTTACTATGTTTTGTAGAATCTGGCATCAAAGCGTTTTAAACCAATATTAATTACTGTTTATCACATTTGAACATCCTCCCTACACTTCTGAAGAGGTATGCAGGTGAACTTACCATCAGTAAACACACACTAAGTCCATCATTCAATAAACATGTGCTTATTTTCTTTTTTCAGCCTATATATTTTAGTATGTATCAATGAGATATATCTTATTAATTATGTAGGTCTTCCATTCCCTTCTATTTCCATATCAATATTTTGACCTGTTGTAATCTGAGGAAAATAAATTAATATCTGTCACTACTAAAATAAAGTAAAATAAAATAAGGATGTGCCAAGACATTCAAGTTGCCTAGATGAAGCATTGATACTTGTGATAGGAGAGAGGAGAAACATGGTTTGTGTCTTTGATATATCTGCAGTTAGGTGTAGTTACACCAGACAAACATTTCCACTTCTTAAAAGTAGAGAAGTGAAGTTATATTGTGAGTCGGCAAATTGGCCAAGTCTTGTATCAGCAGCCTGTAATGAATAGAAGAGAAGCCAACATTTATTGAAAACTGTGGCTATGATTTTATTTCCTCACTGATAAAGCATCATTTTGTTCACTTTATAAGTAAGAAAACCAAAGCTCAGAAGAGTAGTTTGTTCAGTTACCAAGGAGTCAGTAAATGGTAGAGTTAGAATTTCCACTCACACCTGCGTGACTCAAAAGCCTTTGCTCTCTCTAGTACATCCTGATTCTTCTTCTTAAGCCCAGTTTTGTGGATACATGTTGTTTCTGATTTTTGTATGTTGACGGTTGGACACCTCGTAAAGCAGACCTGGTCATTAAAAATGCCTGTGAGGAGAAGAGATGTCAAGGAGCATGTTGAGAGTTTAATGGCAGTTCTGAAGCACTCCAGTGTTCTTGCCTGGGAAGTCCCATGCACAGAGGAGCCTGGCAGGCTACTGTCCATGGGGTTGCAAAGAGCTGGATATGACTTAGTGACTAAACAACAACTGAAATACTCAGGTGCTCTGTTAAGGGAATACTCAGATTCACTGGTCTTATCCTCCCACTTTCCTATTCTCTTTCTATAAGGTGGGTCAAAAAATGGCATAGTATCAACTCAAGAGTCCTGGCCTATCTACAGTGTCCAAATATGTTTGGATAGGAAAGGGAAGTGCATTGATCGCGTATGGTTTTGCATATGGTTTTCTGTAACTTTGGATGTTCATTTTCCTTTATTGCAAAATGAGAAGGGGCTGGACACATTGCATTCCTCAGTCTGTGTTTTTATAATTCTCTGATCTGGGGGTCCGCTTCTACTCAATCTTCCTTAATTCAGGGGTATGAGCTGGATCTTCATCTTGTAGGATCTTTATTTCTTATTTTTCACTGTAATCACAAAGCATCGATTACAGTTAGGCAACCTTCACACTTTCTCTACTTGTCCTAAGTTTGTGTAGCTCTCAGTGGTTTATAAAGCCCCATTATCTACTGTGCACTGCGTCTCATTTTCTCTCTCAGTAACCCAGATGAATGGAGGCAGCATCAAGCATAGGTGTGAGTTATTTAGCTTTATCTGAAAAACGTGCATAATATTAGTGTCTATCTCCTCAACAGGCCATGGGGAAGAAATAAGATGATGCACATAATGTGGTGAGCAGGGAATCCACCGGCGTAATCAGTGTTGAGCATGTGCCAGCTATTTTTTGGTGGCTTCCTCCAGATCTACATGTTCCTGCTGACAGAGCTAGTCTGGAACCTCAGTCCTCAACTCAAAGAGAAGTGCTCTTACTCCTACAGTCTCCTGTTTTTCAAGGTCTGGGAGAGAAACTAGAAGGAAAATTTCTTCTGGGCAAACAATAGGCTGTTGACTTTGATCTCGGGTCTGTGGGTACTCCGTGTACCCACTCAGTATGTCTTACGGTCACCTACTGTGCTTTAAGCACTGTGGGGGCTCAAATATAAGCACACCTGTCTGTGTGTGCAGAGAACTCACATGTATCCTCTGAGATAGAAATGTTAAAAACAGTGAGCCAGGCTTTCAACAAAGGTTCTTTTATTTTTAAAAACTTTTTTTTTAATGTGGACCATTTTTAAAGTCTTTATTGAATTTGTTACATTATTGCTTCTGTTGTTTATATTCTGTTTTTTGGCTGTGGGGCATGTGGGATCTTAGTTCCCCGACCAGGGATCAAACCCACACCCCCTGCCTTGGAAGAGGAAGTCTCAACCACTAGACCACCTGGGAAGTCCCCCAAAAAATGTTATTGTAAGCCAATAATGAAAGTAGGTGCAAGATGCCTTGGTGTGAATAAAGAAGGAAGCACCCAGATGCTAGGGGGAATTTGGCAAAGTTATATTTGAGCTGAGAGTTCTGAGTGATGAGGTGGTATTTGCTATACGAAACGCTGGAGGAAGGAAGGGCATTACAAATAGTGGGAATGGTGTGTGCGGAGGAAGCAGCGTGAGAGAACACGGCACACCCAGGAGCGCAAGTACCTCTGTGTGCCTGAAGCCCAGCAAGAGCCTGCAGGGTTGACAGGAGTGGAGTCTGAGGAAGAGGGTAGGCATCATGTGGCAGAGGGGCTGTGCACCACATAAGGGGATGGACATTTATCTTCAAGGCAACAGAGTAACATTTCATGACCTTGAACCACTGAAAAATGGCGTGTTCTCTTATTTTAAGAGTATTCCGGTGTTTATGTGGGGGAGAATTGGAGAGTGCAGTTACTGGAAGCGGGTTTAGTTTTTTAATAAAATTATTTTATTTGGTCTAGATATGAATTGCACAATTCTGAGCCACGTTGGGAAGTACCTTAGGAGACTTGTTTGTTGTTGTTTAGTCACTAAGTCATGTCTGACTCTTTTGCGACTCTGTGGATTAGCCCGCCTGGCTCCGCTGTCCACGGGATTTCACAGGCAAGAATACTGGAGTGGGTTGCCAAATTTTCTTCTCCAGGGCATCTTCTCCACCCAAGTATCGAACCCGTGTCTCCTGCCTTGCAGGTAGATTCTTTACCACTGAGCCAGTTACAAACAGGATTGCTATGGTTCTGACACATCGTGGAATTTAGACTTCATTGGTGACTAGGTTACTGTGTGCAAAGTGCTGGGCTTGAAATGATTTCAGATACTATTTGTGCAAACCCCACATTGCCCCTTGAAAAATCTGTTTGGGAAGTCAAATTCTTTCTTTCTTTCTTTACTACTACCTTTTAGGTAAGAGAGACTTTGGATACAGAATCAGACTGCAACCTTGGAAAATTGCCTCTAGGTTGATGAGCTATTTTGGAGATATTTGGGAGGATTGTTTATTGGGAGTGGAGAAGAAGTTAGAGGAATGAAGTAGAACTGACTCCCAGGTTTCTGGCTTGCATGATAGAGTGGATGGTTGGCCATTGTTGGCAGAAGCCATAATATGTCATGTATTAGCACGGGAGAAAAGAACACTTACTGGTGATATTAATAGTTCTTTTTAAGTGATGTTGAGTTTTAGTTTCCTGGAGGTCTTTGAAAGAAGTCTTGGGGGACTTTGAAAGTATCTGCCTGGAGTTCTGGAGAGAATCCTAGAATGACAAAGGGACTGTGAGTGAGCAGTATCAGGAAAGTGTGAAGGACTTGTGGCTTCGGCTGTGGCAGAGACGGCCCAGGGAGAATGGGAGCATGGGAGTGAGAAGTTGTTTTGTGTTCCCTGTGTCTGCAGAGACCAGGGAGTTTCACCCCATGAATGAGATTGTTGAATGAAGCTCCGCTAAGAAGCAGAGGTCCAGGCACTTCACTGGGGCTGCACGTTTCTCAGAGTGACCAGGAAGTGATGAGACAGCCAGGAGGTGATTGAGGCTCCCTCCTCCCCACTGCTCACCTCTGCCATATCACTGCTCTTCTGAGACTGAATCAAATAAAAACGAGGAGAGAAAAAACAGAAGAGTCCTCTAGGCTACATGGGAAAGACCCATAGTTCATGAGGACTGGAGATGAACCCCTTAAACTGTTGGTGACCATTATGCTGTCGTGTTATTCTTGAATGTGTGTCTCCATTCCCAGATGCTGTTAGGGATGGTGGAAAATGGGCCATCTTAGTTATCGCCAATATTCTTTTTTTGTGTGAGGCATGTTTTATACACACACACACATATACATATAGAAATTAACCCCCATTCCCCAAGTTCCTTTCTCCAGAAAGCTATTCCAGAATGGGTAGCTCTCTGGATATTTTTCTCAGAAGAGCTTCTCTTTTTCTACCCAGAGTTTTATCAGCAATTCTTATGCTAAGAGGGGTCAGGAGATGAGGCATTTCTCACGTTACTCTTGAAGCTACTCATGAATAATGGCCTATATCACCTCTATTGTCTGCCCCCAAACATAAGCAACCGGACAGGCAGAGGAGAAATTAAAGATCGCTGAATGAGCAAGAGGGGCAGGATAAGGCTGAGATGGTAGGAAGAGGTGAAAAATGCAAGGTGGGGCAGAGGGTTGCGCAGGCAGAATTGTTTGAGTTGATTACTCAACAGATAGAGAATAAGTCAGATTCCCTAGCTTAAAGGCAAGCAAGATGAACAACAGAAAAGTGTTATGAAATGTTCCTAGTGAGATTAAGGGCATCCCCACTGAAGAGTGATGTAGCTAAAATAAATGAGGGGTCATTATTCCAGGCTGAATGCATAATGGATTAAGAAGTTCACAGAGCTTTTCACCACCTCTTCATACCATTACTGGTGATTTATGCTGCAGTCTCTGCTGGGTGGGGGGCGGGGGTGGGGGGGTGGGAGGGTTATAGAATCTGTCTCTGAAAAATTTTCTTCCTTCATCAGTGAATTGATTTCCTTGGGCTCTGACTGGGGTTTTAGGTTTGTGGGACTTAAGAGGGACAAAAAAAGTCCAAATAATTCCAAACCATCTTGGGACTTGCAGTGCAGTTTCTTGATGGGAAGGCTGTGTGTAGTTTTTGCTGCCTATAGGTGATGTGATGTATGAAAATGGTGCCTTCTGCTGACTTGAAAGCATCTCACTGCCTACCAGAAAACTCATCCAGGACTCTCGAGAGAGGCAACATTTAAAATGAAAACTTGGTGGGGCTTCCATGCTGTGCCGGCTGAGTCATTTTACAGCGAGAGGAGGCAACAAAGAATACACCAGCCGAGGAGGTCACAGAGTGTGACCGAGGTCTGTGAGAAGGCACGCGGTGCTGCTGGATGAGAGCAAACCAAGCCCTTTGTGCTGGGGCTCAAGTCTTGGGAGTGATGGATGCTTTATGCACAGAGCAGGCTCTGAGCGGCCTGTCCTGTGGCTCTGCTGCTCCTGGGCCCCGTGAGATGACCGGCTGGTGGGGCGGGGCCTCGACTTTTGTTTCAGTGTCTTCAGAGCAGTGACATCAGATTTGATAGGCTCTTGGTATCTTCAGAGAGGCAAACTTTATGTTCCTATGAAGTGAAGTGAAAGTCCCTCAGTCGTGTCTGATTCTTTGCAACCCCATGGACGATATAGTCCATGGAATTCTCCAGGTCAGAATACCGGAGTGGGTAGCCTTTCCCTTCTTCAGGGGGTCTTCCCAAACCAGGGATCAAACTCAGGTCTCCCACATTGCAGGCAGATTCTTTACCAGCTGAACCACCAGGGAAGCCCAAGTATACTTGAGAGGGTAGCCTATCTCTTCTCCCGGGGATCTTCCTGACCCAGAAATCGAACTGGAGTCTCCTGCATTGCAGGCGGATTCTTTATCAGCTGAGGTATCAGGGAAGCCCAATATGTTGCATGGGAACATATGTTCCTATGTTTCTTATTAAAGTTTGTTAGAAGTAAGTAGAAAGGAGCCCTTTAATCCAAATGGAGAACCAGAACTGAGACTCTTGATTGATTATAATGGTAAAACCACAGCAAAATCACTCCAAGCCCTTCTTTAAAAAAAAAGATTACCACATGCAGGATCTGTGAAGACATGAAGAGAGTAAAACAGTGTTGCACTCTGGCCTAAATTTTCCTCATTTTGTTTTTAAACAAGTATTTTAAGGCAACAATCTCTTTTTCTCCTTGTCAGTCTAGCAGTAGTGAATGCAAAACAGTGGTTGCCTTCTGAGGTCCTCTGAGAATATGCTTCAATTTAACAGTGGTGGTGGCATTGATGGAGATGGTGGTGGTTATGGCAGAAGTAGTGATGATGGTGGTGGTAGTTATGGTGGAGATGATGGTAGAGATGGTGGTAGTTATGATGATGGTGGTAGTTATGACAGTGGTGGTGGTGGTGGTAGTAGTTATAGTGGAGGTGGTGCTTGAGATGGTGGTAGTTGTGGTGGTGGTGGTTATAGTGGAGGTGTTGTTTGAGATGGTGGTAGTTATGGTGGTGGTGGTTATAGTGGAGGTGGTGCTTGAGATGGTGGTAGTTGTGGTGGTGGTGGTTATAGTGGAGGTGTTGTTTGAGATGGTGGTAGTTATGGTGGTGGTGGTTATAGTGGAGGTGGTGCTTGAGATGGTGGTAGTTATGGTGGTGGTGGTTATAGTGGAGGTGGTGCTTGAGATGGTGGTAGTTGTGGTGGTGGTGGTTATAGTGGAGGTGGTGCTTGAGATGGTGGTAGTTATGATGGTGGTGGTAGTTAAGTTAACGCACTAGTTGTGGTGGTAGAGGTGATGGTCTTCCATCCCAGAGCTATCTGACGTACCAGAGGATCTGACGTATGCAGGGTATCTTTCAAATAAGATGGTTCGGGACTGTTGTTCCAAGGACTGGCTCATACTCACATCATGGACCCTTTGGGTTAAGATGGTAACAAATCAGAATCTATAGAATCAGAATTGTACATGGAAAGGACTTTGTGAGGTCTTTCTTGTCCATCACATGTCACTAGCTGAGAAGTGCTTCAGCTGCGCATCTTGTTGCTTTTGTTTAGCTGTTAAGCTGTGTCCAACTCTTTTGTGACCCCATGGACTGTAGCCTACCAGACTCCTCTGTTTGTGGGATTTCCCAGGAAAGACTACTGGAGCGGGTTGCCATTTCCTTCTCCAGGGGATCTTCCTGACCCAGAGATCAAACCTGTGTCTCCTGCATTGCAGAGAGATTTGGGGGGAGCCACAGATGAAAATCTCCACTATTGTACCCTATGTTCTTCCTTTAAATAAGAATATACAGTATTAAACATACTTCTGAAATGACTACTCAGCCCTACCTAGAAAAGAATGGCTCCATGTTGTTATTCTCAGAACACTTCCTTTTCTTTTTCTTTAACCTACTGAATCTTACAGATATGTGGATTAATTAAATAATTCATTTAACTAACAGGTATTGATACATTAAGTGCCTAGAGTGGGCACAGTGCTAAATGCAGTGCTGTGGGGAATACAAAAGAAATAAAGGGACAGCTCTAGTCCTTGAGGAGTATATCACATTGCAGAGACAAGAAAATAATTCATGAAATGTCTAGAGAACAGTGCAGCCCAGTACAGTGGAAGTAGGATCCTGGGGTGGCGGGTGGAGCAGGGTGATGCCACAGGCTGTGGGAAAGAGGAAAACGTCATGGAACAAGGCCAGTCTTGATTTTGAGGAATGGATTTCAGTTGATAGAAAGTGAGGGTTTGGGAGAAACATCTGACCTTTTGTATAGAATGTATAGGAATTTAGGATTCCATTTCTTTCTTCCTTAGTGACTGATCCTGTGCAAGATGTAGGGATCATCCCATCAACCTTATAACCCACATTCTCCATCCTGCACCCACCACCAAGACTTTTGTTACTCACATTGGAAGAGCTTTGTGCTGGCTCTTCTCCAAACAGGGCCCTGTCTATGAGATGCAGCTTAGGTGCCATAGGAGGACTTGGTTCCATGGACAAAGCTCAGTGAATGCCCACCTTGCTCTTCTTCCCTACTGGTGGGCAATACTAGAATGATGCTTCTTTCTACCTTTATTCCCTCCAACAAAGGACTGATTAACTAAGATAGGGTTTTTGCACTTCAGAGCATGGGACCCATTGTTTACAGTATAGTTTCCAAAGGTCAGTATTGGGAATTTCATCAGCCTCATGGACTGCTTCCTTCCAGCCAATGTTCATGAAAATTTTATACTCTAAGCTGGTGTTGCATCTTTTGTATCATGATGTCAGCTTCAGTTACACTTCCTCAGGGAGATTGTCCCTAAATCCGCATAATCTCTCTCCTCTTCTCAACTGTGCTACTCTAGTCATGATTTGTGATAATGTATTTACCTGTGTGGTTACCAGATAAGCTTTTGAGTCTCCCATTAGGAGTAAAGATCCATGAGTCGGGAACATAGTGTGTCTTGTTCACTACTATACACTTCAGCCCCTAGCCTTGGTGCAGAAATAAATGTTTGATGGTTGGAGGAATGAATTTAAAAATAAAGGCATGAGTGGGTAGAGATGTATAATCCTAGGAATTAGGAGACATTGGGATGACTATCACAGGCAAGGAGGTTTACTGGCTGCTAGCTCTGAAATCGCCCACAGGACCTCAAATAAAGCAGTTGGGAAAGAAGCCTGCTGTGGCAGTCTAGAGAAATGTCATCCTTGTGCCCTCTGAATTAACTCAGCAGACCCTTGGAACTGCCATCCCAGCTGTTTTAGAGGTGTTACCCTTTCTGTGACTACAGGCTGGATACTCTAGTGTTGCCACTAGAATCCATTTTATTGCAGTGCAGATTTTCCATTAACAATGGGGCAATCAGCTCAGAAAATCAGGTTTGTTGTTGATTTTCATTTAAGTCGTGTCTGACTCTTTTGTGACCTCATGGACTGCAGCACACTAGGCTCCCCTGTCCTTTACTATCTCCTGGAGTTTGCTCAGACTCATCTCCATTGAGTGAGTGATGTCATCCAAACATCACATCCTCTACTACCCTCTTTGTCTTTTATCTTTAATCTTTATATTTCCAGAGGAAAAGAAATTTCCTTTTATGTTTTCAGTTTCTTACTGACTTTTGACCTGGGGAATTCTGCCATGCATTCTGAGTACTTAAAACAATAACAATAACGGCCAATTTTTTATAGATAGGCACAACTGTTTAAGTTTGTATGTATATCATTTCATTGAATCTTCAAAACAACCCTGTGGAGCAGATAGCTTCCCTGGTTGCTCAGCTGGGAAAGAATACGCTTGCCATGGAGTAGACCCCAGTTTGATTCCTGGGTTGGGAAGACCCCCTGGAGAAGGGATAGGCTACCCACTCCAGTATTCTTGAACTTCTCTGGTGGCTCAGCTGGTAAAGAATCTGCCTGCAATGCGGGAGACCTGGGTTTGATCATTGGCTTGGGAAGATCCCCTGGAGGAGGGCATGGCAACCCACTCCAGTAGTCTTGCCTAGAGAATCTCATGGATGGAGGAGCCTGGTGGGCTACAGTCCGTGGGGTCACAAAGAGTAGTACACGACTGAGCGACTAAGCACTTGGAGTAAGTAAAGCTGTAATCAAATACCCATTTGGTAGAGGAGGGACGAGGGGGAGGCATCAGAACAAACAACAGAGGGGGCTTCCCTGGCGGTCCAGTGGTTAAGAATTCGCCCTGTGATGCAGGGGACACAGGTTTGATCCCTGGTCCAGGAAAATTCCACATGCTGCAAGCGACTAAGCCATATGCCACAGCCTGCTGAGCTCACACACCACACAGCTATGCTCATAACGAGAGAAAAGCCACCACAGTGAGAAGCCTATGCACCACACCTGGATAGAGACCTCCTCTTGCGGCAGTTGGAGAAAGCCTGTGCAGTAACGAAGACTCAACATAGCCAAAAGTAAAAATAAAAATAAATAAATAATTTAAAAAAGAACAAACAGTAGAGTTGGCGTTTCAGCCCAGATTCAATCTTCCACCTTGCATTCCCTTTCCTGTCTCCTAACATAGGTTAATATTCTAATGCTTCCCATGTACAGATCCACATATATTGTCCAAATGTGTTTTCTTATTTATTGTTATGACAACCCTATGGGGTGAATACAGCTGCTCTGCCCATGCTACCGGTGAAGGCACTGACGCTCAGAGAGGTTAGGGAACTTACTCAAGATGACACAGCTAGTTATTGGCACAGTTAGACTCAAGCATTGGCTTTCCTCTAAAGGCCATGTTTCCAGCCACTGCACCTTGATCCCTACACAGTCCCAGAAATGTTACGTGTGGACCATTCAATGTGGTAGCATGGAAGGACTAGTTAATTGTGTACCAGGCAATAGCAGCAGAAAGCCGACAAGTTTTTCTACTATGTGCCATAGCCTTCTTTCCCCCTCTACCTTAAAAAGAGGAAGCGCCCTTTCTTTTGATGACCCTGCATTGTCAATTGACCTGTTTTCCCTGGTTGGAACCCTGCATCTTTCCAGCACTAGCACACCACTGGTAAATGAGCTGTTTAAGTTTTCACCCTTCCCACCTGAACTTACGTGGGCACTGCAAAGGGACAAGGTGACCTGGGGTGGGTATCCCTCTCTTTAATTTTGAACCAAACTCTGTCTTACTTTTTCTTACCAGTGAAAAGGAAGGAAATTTAGATGACCCAGCACAGTTCTGTTTAACTAATTCATCACATATTTCTTTGGGGAAATCTAAACTGTAGCTGGCTTCCCTGATGGATCAGATGGTAAAGAATCTTCCTGCAATGCAGGAGACCTGGGTTTGGTCCCTGGGTCTTGAAGATCCCCTGGAGAAGGGACTGGCTACCCACTCCAATATTCTTGCCTGGAGAATTCCATGGACAGAGGAGCCTGGTGGGCTATAGTCCATAGGGTCACAAAGAATTGGACACGACTGAGTCACACACACACACACACACATGCACACACACACAGTAGTTAAGTTTCTGCAAACTAGATGTCCAAATGAACTTGTGCTTCTTGGTTCTGACCAAGAACCTTGCATCATTCTTATGCTTGCTCAGGAGATGAGCTGAATCCCCTCCCCACCCCCATTCCCTTGCAGGGTCTATCTTCTCTTCAAGATGTTCTGGCTCCCCTCTTCATCTGGGTCTATAAGGATGAGCTCAAACTTGGCTGATCTTTTCAAACTTTAATTTCTAAGTGCTCTTGTCAGTACCTGGGTCTTGACTCTCTCCTGCAGATGTTTATTTGATTAACCCCTATGACTCCTGCCTTCCCCTGTTGCCATAAGGTGGAATCTTCTGCCTTAATCTCAACTCCTCTGAATTCAATTTCAGCTCTTTGGTCATCAAGGCTCATCCAGAGACCCAGCTGGTTTTAGCAGCAGTCTTATCACCTAACATCAGCAATGTGATTGTCCCAATCCTTAATAATAGGATATTTTTGTCTCTCTGATGGCAGAACTCTTTCTCGAGATGATGAAATAGAAAATGCTTTGATAGTTTCATACATTAGAAAGAATTTAAATATAAACATCTGAATGGAATAGGTGGTCCTGAAACAAGTTTGAATATATATATTTTATTATACTTAAAATATCAATGGAGATCAGGATGAAAGGTAGAGAAATCGCCAGGTGAAGAGAATAGAAAACCTTCCTGTTATATCCTTATCTCACAAAATGCACCAAGTGAAGCTTAGTAATATTACATGCAAAGATGTTTCATGTAAAATAAATTGAAGACAATATAGGTGAATAATTTTGAATGAAAGGTGCTTCAGAATATAAAAACATCTGATGATATCACAAGGGAAGATATCAATAAATTTGCATATAGAATATAAAAGTTCTGCAAACCAAAAATTCATAAACGTCTTAGAAAATATATTTCCAATAGTTGACAAAAGCTATATATGTATATCTATGTGTCTATAAGATATACATATATATTATGAATCATGCAAATCAGTAGGAAAAACAATAGTGACACAGTAAGGAAATGAAAAAAGATAAACAGGTAATTAATAAAAAAATAAGTGATGAATAAATTCTTAAAATATCAGTCCAGTCTCACTAGAATTCAAATAAATACAAATTAAACAGCACTACTAAAAAGTAGATACTAAAATAAATAAAACTAAAGGCTGGTGAGATTATGGAGAAATAATTTTCTCCAGTCGTTAAATATGTAAATTGTCAGAACCTTTCTAAAAAGCAATCGAGCAAGACATTAATAAAAACACTTTGATCAAATAACCCTACTCCTAATCTGTACTAAGAAAAGTAGCCACATAGTTACATAATAAGATGGTTTTTACACCCCTTTATATAATACAAATCCTAAATACATCTAAATGCCTAATATTGGGAAAGTAGTTAAATAGCATATCCCGTAGAATAGAATATTACACAGTATTTTTATATGTTTTTGAAAGATATTTAAGCATCAAAAGTGCTTCTGATGTGGTGTTAAACTAAGAGTGTCAGAGGCAAAATTATCTACATTTTGATCCAAGTGCTGTGAAAAAAAAAAAGCCAAATATTAATACATAAACACCTACATAAGTACATGAAAGATTAGAGGGAACTCTATTAAAATACCAGAAGTGGTTATCTTTAATTACTTTTATCATGGATAATTTTAATTGTCATCTTTAAATTTTAATTTTTTTTCTAAAACTTTGATAGTGACTGTGTTCTGTGTTACTGTTATGATCAGGAAAAGTAATAAGCATTATTAAAATGTGTGTCCCTGCCTTACTTGAAAAAAAAATTTTTTGAGCCTCTGTTCCAGTTGAGGCAAGAGAGGAAGATGGGAAGATGTCCTCCTTTCCTTCCTTGTGGGATCTGGGCTGGAACAGGTTATTTGCACTCAGGGGATGTATGTCTCCAGGGCAGTTGAAAGGGGGTCCTGGTGAGCAGCTTACATCAGCATGTATCACACCAGGCCAGAAAAAATACAGATAGAAATTAAAAAGAGTGATTTTGGTTAGCATTAAACCAGATGAAAATACCTCTCTGAGAAATTTCTGGATCCAGACATACCGAATCTCACAAACCTGCTCTCCTAAGAGCTGTCCTAGATGCAAAGCAAGTATCCGGCTTTTCAGTTCTAGATTTTCTAACAAAGCCCTCATCTCTGTGTATTGCCATTGTTGTGACAGTGCTCTTATACCAGCCTATAAGCTCTGTGGGCTGGGGACCCACTCTGTCTGGTAGAGTCATGCTCAGTGATAATATTTGAAAGTGTGAACGAATGAACTTGGGAACTGAACTAGAGGATAAACAGAAGACTGGCTTTGTAGCAGCTTCACACGGTTAATGTTTTGGTTTGGGCTGTAAGGTTTACTTGCCTGTGTAGATGCCATCTCTTTTTTCTCTCTCAGGGTTTACCCATGGCTGATTTAACTTGTAGTCCACTTGGTCCCACTTTGTACTGAAAATCAGAATTGATGAGGATCTAAGGGGGGAAAAGGATGAGAGGTGACTGACTGTAGTGGTCAAGAGTGTGGGCTCAGGCGTGCAGTTGGTTGGGTGTGCAGCTTGATTCTGCTTTGTGCTAGCTGTGTGATCTTGGGTGGGTCACTTGACCTCTCTGTGTTCTAGTTTATTCATCTGTAAGGAGTGATGATAACAACAGAATGAATGTACCTAAAAGGGATGCTGGGAGGCTTAAGTGGATTATTATGACACATAAAGCACTTATCTTGGCAGTGTAAGTGATATATGCGTGATAGCTTCTATTGTTTTTGTTCCAAAAATCAGCAGACATCCTCTGCAGTTAACTGTAGCTATGGAATTAGTACATTTTTGTTTCTGTATGCCTCCCAATGTTTCCTATCCAAAACTGTGCCTAAATGATGAACTTGATGTCTTCATAAAGCTTGTTATTTTGCAGCATTTTAATCTCTCTCATCTATCATATTGTTTCATTAGTTAAGAATTATGAGAAAGTAATAAAAAGGGCCCCTTAAAAAAAGTTCTAATATTTCAGATGTCAAATACCAATTACCACAAAATTTTACTCTGAGACCTGTAGTATTTTTTTCACTCAATGCTTTGTAATTCTTTTTATGATTTAAACGTTTCCTTTTCTAGACTCTCAGCTCTCTGAGGGCAAACACTGTTTACTAGCCCTCCTACCTGGTCTACTCTTTATGGATATTTTACTGACATACAAGTGTTTCTTGAATGAATGACTAGGTCCCTTTTTGTTTTATTACAAACACAGGGGACCCTGAGTTGTGATAGTCTTACATCTTAGCAGAGGTGTCTCTGACACTTTGGTAGATGATTTCTTATAATTTCATCTGGGAATTTAAAAATCCTATTTTCCACCCTCTAATATTGCCATCTGCAACAAAGAGAGGATGTACTGGAAGACTGGTTGGTGATGACCATTCATGACACACCTTCTCCTGTAGAAGGCAACTGCTGAGATCTCCCCCGTGGATTTGAAATACATAATTGTGCACACAAGGAGATGCTGGACCATATTCCTCATCCTCTATGTCTTATGCTAAATAATGTGTTTATTTTTAAAAGCATTGTTGTTATTTTATGATAACTATAATACCCTTCTGTTATGCTGAACAGTTTATAGAATGTCCTGTATACATTATTTCATTTAATCTGTACAGTAAGCTTATGTGTATATTTTTAAACATGTAGATTATTTATTTGGCTGCATTGGGTCTTTATTACATCATGTGAATCTTTCATTGTAGCATATGGGCTCCAGAGAGCATGGACTCTAGAGCGTATGGGCTTGGTAGCTGTGGCACATGGGCTTAGTTGCCCCGTGTTATGTGGTATCTTGGTTTCCCAACCAGGGATTAAACCCACCCTGCCTGGCAAGGTGGATTCATAACCATAGGACCACCAGGGAAGCCCCAGTAAGCTTACATTTTTGTTACTGTTTTATATGCAGCAGTCTGAGAACTGGGAGGAGAAAGAGTTAGCTAGTCTGTGCCATGTGCTTTAGGTACATTATCTCATTCAACTTCATAGCAGCCCTGGAGGTAAGTGGTAGGATCTCAATTGTACCAATACAAATCCAAGGTTCAGAGATGCTTACTATAATACAAATGAGATTCAAGCTCTGGTTTGTCTGGCAACAAAGCCTATGCTCCTCTCACTACACCAGTGGTTGATTCAATGCCATAGTAACCTTTATTCTGTAGAGTCTACTTCTTAGGACTGAAGTCACTGATTTCTGCTCCCTCCCCCCGCCCCCTGCCCCTCCCAGGTTTATTGAGGTATAACTGACAAATAAAAATTGTATGTATTTAAGGTGCTCAATGTGATGATTTGATATATCCATACATTATAAAGTGGTTACCACAGTCAAGCTAATTAACATATCCATCACCTCACCTATTTACCATTTTTGTCTGTAAGACCAATTAGGTCTACTCTCTTAGCAAATTTCCAGTATGCAGTACAGTACTGTTGGCTATAGTTACCATATTGCATATTAGATCCTCAGAACTTACTTGTCTTATTAACTAGAGGTTGGTACCCTTTGACTCACCTCTTCGCATTTCCCTGACCCCCAGGCCCTGGGAGCTATGATTTCACTCTCCGCTCCTGAGTTCAGGGAGTCACCGCTCACCCCTACTAACCCTGTGATGCAGATATGCACGTGAATCTGGAGAACATCCTAGAACAAGCTTTCTTTGCCTCCTTCCCACAGAGAACTCATACTTGAGTCCTCTGTCTGTGGTGATAAACAGAGAGGATCGGCACCATGTTTTATTCCTGTCTGGTACTGTTCACATTGTTTCCCACCAAGGCAGTGATTTGGGATTAATAATGCCGACCGTCATTAACATTCTCATCATTCTTTCCCTGTCTCCCTCTTCCTAAGCCTAATTCCTTTCTACAGAATGCCCTCAAAAACTAGGGCCACAAATTTAGCAGTTTGGTTGGGCTAAGAAGCAGGAAGCGATGGCTGCCCTGCCTCTGTCTTGCATTTCAAGGATGTTTGTTCTAAAACTCTCTGAAACAACCAATTTAACTAGACCAACCTGTGGCCTTGTGAGAATACTTCAGAGACTCTTTAGAAAAAAGACTAAGCTTGCTTCTGACCAAGTAGACTAATTTTGGATGCTAGTAACCCTGGTTGGAAGGTAGAAACATCAATGTTCAGTTTTGGGTCAGGGAGTCCTTGTTCAATATGCTAAGAGAATTAAATTTTCCTTGAGTGTTTTTCCTTTCAAGTCACGTTTTACTGCTGGAGTTACTCAGCGAATTAATAGGTATAGAAATACAAAGCTCTTTTCTTATTACATCCTATCGATCTGATTGCAGTGTCATTAATTGAAAGACTGGGAAAATGTGATGGATGGTTCAGCTTAGGGTTCTATATTCATTTTGGCTCAAATCTGTTGGAAGAACGCTGCAGGAAACTGACCGAAACTGGCCTGTTGGTCTGACGTGAATTCTTTCTTTGTCAGTCCTTGTGAGAGCACTCAGCCCTAGTGAGATTTACAACGTGAAATTATAAACTGTTTCTACTCTTAAAGGAAAACCAACACTCAGGTTGCTTATTTGTAGAGTTGGCAAGAATCCATTTTGTACCTCCCTTTTATAGATACCACATATATGACATTTACAAAAAAAAAGAACAATTCTGACAGAAACAAATTTTGACTCAAAAATAAGGAAGTGGACATTTTGCTCTTTGTCTTAAGTACTTTTATTTGGAATATTGTGGTTGTGAAACATTATTTTCATTCATCACCATTGCAACCATCTCATTTTTGTGGTGTGTGAAACTTCAGAGACTGGTTATGTGGTCAGAGATTGTTTTTTAGGGTTATTTTCTTTCGGGGTTGTTGGACCTGCAATCCCTTGAATTTCTCCCATAAATTTAAATTAACTTGGAAATTTTATACATGTACAGATATGTCCACATACATATTTAATAAAGAATCTTTTAAAATATTTTAATCCTCTATGTGTACGAAAAATTCCCAGGCTCAAACAAAAGCATATCAGATTATGTCTGATTTGTTTGCAAAGGCTGAGCTGGTCTCCTTGCTTTCTTGCTTATGCTTTAATGAGCTGGGCTATTTTTCTCTCCTGTTTATTATTTTAAATGTTTGAAGCTTGACGTGAACGGGAGGAACACTCAGATTCAAAGCACGTCGACATGACAGAAGACATCACTCGTCTTGTCGCTTGCTTTTAATAAACGTTGTTTGGAGAAGTTTTGAAGTTTAGGACATGTTACTCATAATACATGTCCTGCCAAATATTTTTTCATCCTTAGTTTGTGGCATTCAGATGTGGTGTTTCTCAAGGTGCGAATGCTGCTTCTGGTTGTACTTTCGGATGGTAGAATAAGGCATCCGTGGAAAGATATGAAGTGAGCAAATGGCCACATGGCGTGACCTCGTTCTGGAGCACATCTTGAAAATGTATTTCATGGTCTGAGCGCAGAGACAATGGATTGCGGTTCGGGGTCCTCTTCACTGACCTTTGGCTTGGTGAGAAACGTGGGCTGCTTTCTCTGATCTTCAGCTCCTCTGAGAGTGAGAAAGAGGCTGCTCCCACTTTCAGATGTGAATACTGCCGCTGAGTGCACAGACTGCCTTACCCCGATATTGTGTCTAAAAATATATCCTCAGAGAGGCAGGCATATGCTCGCGCCTCGGTGTGAAGGAGCTGTCGCCTGTGTTCCTTGCTGTCCCCGTCTAGATGCTGGAGTGAGAGATTAAATGATCCCAGCAGCCCTGCCAGGGTTTTGATTTGCCATTGTCTCTGCTGCTTCGCTGCCTGTGAACGGGACCCCCGATGCAGGGCTTTCAGAGACCAGCCGGTGCTGATGGAGTCCGTGACTTGCTGCTGGTGCCTGCTCCTTCTGTTGTGCTCTGTCCCAGCCACGCTTTTCTTGCCTTTTCGGGAGGCAGAGAGCACGGGGCAGGGGTTGCACTTGGCACATTTCAACGCCGTTGTCACTGCGGTGGCTGTTACTCCCTTCGGCAAGAGCCAAGGAGCAAACAGGACGGTGGGTCACCTCTCCAGCTATTTAGCACCATTTCCCTTCCCCTCTATCCACATGGTTAGGATTTTTTTTCTGTCTTAGGTGACAGGGTTTGATGGGTGGTGGTGTGTGTGTGTTGGGGGGTGGGTCATGAGCCTCCCTCACTACCTGCACTCTATCTTGCTGGGGACCTGCTTTCTCTTGATTTCTACCACCTCTCCTCATTTCCAGAGCTTGCTAGATTCTTCATCCTGTTCCTGCAGCTCAGTGGGGTTTTCTGTTTGAGTGTTATCTCCAAATTTCTCAGCTTCTGCAGTCGCCTCCCAGGTTACAAGGGGGTAACATGATTGTTGAAATAATTTTGTCCAGGAAGAAAGAAAACAGAAATGACTCTTTAGAGTGATAGTCCTGAGAAGAGATCCATAGCACAGGGAAATCAAGTGGACTCTTGGAGACCCTGTCACAGTGTGGCTGTAAATGTATGTCTTCAGGTGAGACGTCCTGTCTTATTTACAGAGTTAGGAAAATATATTAACCTTCATGACAGCTCCCATACCTTACTGGAAAATAATTTCAATTCTAACAAGTGCTGAGGAAAGAAATGCAGCTTTTTATGGGCCAGAAAAGAAGAGTAAAATCACAGATCACATCAGAAACAAAGTACACCACTCCCTTTGCAATGATCCCTGTGCAAAAGTGAGTAAGATCAACGGCTACTTATTCCTCCCTCTTTCCTCTTACATATTCAAGTTAACAATATTTTGATGGCCTTGAAAATTGAAAGGCAAAGCCTTGACTTTCCAAAGATTAGGTTTTTTTTTTGAGGTTTCTGCAAAATGAGGGAAAAAAATTCTTTCTATTGTTTCAGATGGTTAGCAGGATACATGCAGTATAAGCTGATATACACAAGATGTGCAATTAGAAAAAATATACTCACGCACACACATGTACACACACATATACACACTCCAAAAGAAACCCACCTGATGTTAAACAAAATCCAGATTTGAATTTAAACCAGAACAGTTTCATCTATTGTGGAGAAGAATTAGTCTTCTTATATTCTTTTCCATGGCTGAATACTTCCTTCTCCTCCTTTCATCATTATTTTGTTAGTTTATTTCATAGATGGCACTGAAATGGACAAAGAACTCTACCATAGAGTTAAGTTCTAGTGGCAGTTCATTGAAATGGAGCGTGGATCAAATGTGTCATAAACTCTTATTTGTAATCAGGTATTTCCTTTTAGTTCAGCTTAATACATTTTATTCCCAGTTGTGTCAAAGAAACATGTATGCCTTTAGACACTCTGAGCCTAATTATGCAGCTGGATACATTAATATCCTGTCATGTTACATGGATTTGAGAGTTAAACAGGGAAAGATGCTGTTATTCATAGCCAGCAATTTCCCGGGATCCAGCAAGATCCTGGTGCTGGAGTATTTGCTTGTCTTTCTACCTTTGTTCCTTCAGAGGCATTGAGGGTCTCTGCTATTGCTGACTAATTGATAGTCTTACTAACCACTGTGGGCTCTGCAGATTAGAATTGCATGCAGATATGGGTCTTGATTCAAACACTAAGGAATGCACACTCACATTTACATGGGCAGAAAGTCTTCATACTAACAGAGGTGTGATGGAGACCGCAGGTCGTAGAAGAGGAAGGGGGTGGGGTGGGAGAGAGATGGCTGACAACAAGTATACCCCTGCAAATAGTTCTAAAATGCATGTACAGATGTAGAAGACTTCAGAATCATCCAGCAGTGCAGACACCCTTTTTTTATTTCTTCTCGGCAGGAAGTCTCCGTCCAGAGTATTCACAAACACACACACACACACACACACACACACACACACATGCAAACCAAGAAAAGGTGAGAGCCCTGCCATCTTAGCTCTGAATTCATCTGATTTCCTTTTTTCCTCCCTGCCTTGTATTCCTCCATGCATTGTCCCTGCATCCGATGGCAGCCGCCCTTACTCTTGAAAGCAAGAGTCACAGCAGGAGCAGAAAGAGGGTTGAGGGAATGCTTTGTCAAAGTCTATTGTTTCTTTGCTTTCACTGCTCTGCTTTTTTTCCCCCTGAGTCTTTCCCTTCCTAGTGGCCTGTGTCCAGGAGGAGGAAAAAAATTGCAAGAGTCTGTAGAGTAGCAGAGGGCAGCTATTTCTTTTGCACAATGTTCTAAGAAACAGCTTAGCAATTCGGTCCACAAAATTAGGAAATACAGCAAAAATGGGGGGTTCTGGTGGAAGAGTGAGGGGCGGGGGTCTTCGGGGCTCATTTGCTCCAGCCTAGATGCCAAAGGCAGTTTCTTCACAAGGACTTCTGTGGTTGTGTGTGTTTCCGGCTGCATTTTCAGTTTTTTTTTTTCCCCCGTTTATTTTTATTAGTTGGAGGCTCATTACTTTACAACATTGCAGTGGTTTTTGTCATACATTGAAATGAATTAGCCATGGATTTACATGTATTCCCCGTCCCGGTCCCCCCTCCCACCTCCCTCTCCACCCTGATCCCTCTGGGTCTTCCCAGTGCACCAGGCCAGAGCACTTGTCTCATGCATCCAACCTGGGCTGGTGATCTGTTTCACCCTAGATAATATACATGTTTCGATGCTGTTCTCTTGAAACATCCCACCCTCGCCTTCTCCCACAGAGTCCAAAAGTCTGCTCTATACATCTGAGTCTCTTTTTCTGTTTTGCATATAGGGTTATCGTTACCATCTTTCTAAATTCCATATATATGTGTTAGTATACTGTAATGGTCTTTATCTTTCTGGCTTACTTCGCTCTGTATAATGGGCATTTTCAGTTTTAAAAAATCATGAGACAAGGCTCATGTCTCTGTCAGGCATTCCACGTGTTTATTTTCTATTCGGCTCCACAACTGGATGGACATTTTAAGCCAGGCCAGATCTGCTGTTTGGGATTTACTCAGATGCTGAAATCAGTTCAGCCTGGATTGGTGATTGTCTTTTAAGCTTGCATGTGAAATGTACATAGTAACTTTTCCAATGTAGATTACAAAAACTGGTTTTTGACTATCATTTGTATGGCTATAAATCTTGGGGTTATGCTGTTTTGCACCTAAACTAACCATAGCTGTTCTTTTGGGTGATATTTATGCCCAAGTGATTGCCTTCTAGTTGGGCCAACTCCTCTGATAACTCACAAAGCTGTCTAAGGTTACAAAGTCACACTCTCAAAATAGATTTTCAGTACAGTATTTCAAATGGGCATTTGACATAGCATGAAAATCCTGGGACTTTTTCCCAGGGATTTTAGCTTCCTATAATTTGTATTTCTTCAAATAAATAAAAGTGATGAAAACTGATTCCATGTAGAAGGAATCAGAAGGCAGATTAAATCTGAATTCCATTTTCACAAAATTTTGCCAAAAAACATATTTGCCTTTATTTTAGCTTAGAAAAATTACATACCTATATTAGTTCTCTATAGTTTTTTTTCCCCTTCTAAATACTATACTATCCATAATTATCTAGAAAAAAGTTATTTTAAGTTTATTTTTTTCCCCTCAAGCTATCTAACTTCTGGCATGAGCCCAGGACTCCTGACTGTTGTCAGAATTTGCTACAATTCAGCATTTCAATTCCAAAATGTATTTTAAGTCTAACGGGAGTATATCTGCATGCAGAAGAGGTTGTTCTTTCTTTTGAAGAGCCATTCCATTTTATGACACATGCTGTTGGGTTGACGTTCAGTATGAGCTCATGATTTCTTTCTTTTCCGAATAATGATTGTAGTCTGCATGTGAATGTCAGAATAGAATACCTTCTGGGTTCCATAAGAAAACACCCTAAATTGGAAGTATGAGACCTTCACTCTTATGAACAGCTACTTTGGCACCCTGCAAATACATTCTCTTCCTGCCCATTTTCATTGCCTTGATTTAGGGGACTCGGACCCAGCCACCCTGCCTCCTTCTTTTGTGAAGAGACATTCTGAAATGTCTATAGAAATCTAACTTCTCCAAGAAATGCAGCGCGGGCCATGGTTTGAATGCAAGTCTGAATTTAATTGCGGCCACCCTGGCGGCACACTGTTTAATTTCCAGCACACATCTACATGAACCTACAGCAACTCCAGGCCAGGAATTGTGAACAAGGAGAATTCATCTGTGATAAAGCATATCTTTTCCAAGGAGCAGTCCACTTGGGGTTGATTCCAAAGTCAAATTTTAAACACATGTTGCCAATGCCTGTGTCCTGGGAAACTGGTGTTGCTAACTTGTTCAGAGTGTTTTGGACAGAAAGAAACGGAGAGCTCCAACTTGTGACCAATTCTTTGGTAAATGGGGAAATGAAGGGAAAATGACAAGTATCGAAAGGCTGGCTAGCATTTCCACTTGAAAATACCAAAGACAAAGAGGTTCATGAAAGGCTCAGGGTCTCAATGACTGAAGTAGTACAAACCAGTCCCTTTTGGACTGCGGCACTGTGTAGCTCTCCATGGAGCTGGGAGGAATGCTCATCCCCATGGGAGAACAGACTTGGAGGGCACCCCATCTCTCAGCCTGTGCCCCCTGCAGATAGCTAATTCCTGCTGGATCAACTTAAAAGGAACAGCTAAGCTTGTGGCCAAGGTCAATCTCCAGATATTTTAAAGGCACAGGTTCAAGTTCAGCCATTAATCCAAATATTTCACACAATAGCCTGTAGTTGCTCCAGTTGATGTTAAACTTCCAAATTATGCAGAAGACCCAACCTGGGCTTTTCTTGAAAATGGAAACCCTACTTCTCATATGTTACATATTGAGCACAATGTGGTCAAAATACTATCTGTGTCTTAAATCTCCTGGGTCCTAAAATTACAAACATCTTTAAAAACTAAAGGGGAAAAATAGCTTCTTTGGCATGTTAGAACAACCTAAGAAGAATCAAGCAAAGGGTCACAGGTGTGTGTATATTGCAGCTAGAGTAGGATGTAGCTTCTACTTCTCTTCACCCATATGCCTGCAGGCTGATTTAAGATAACCGCTAAAATGGCAGTGTATGGTCCAAAATATGAAACTCACCTACAACCGCCTCATTCATTAAAACAGTTTCCTTTTCAGAAGCATATACTCCGTTGAGATACTACACTTCAGTAGCTGACACATCTTTCAGGGTTCATCACTCTGTAAACCTTTTCAGAGTTTTCTCCCCTCCAAATTGAGAGAACAAAGTGGAGCTGCCTTCCCCTTTGCCATCCCCAACACACACCTTTTAATGTGTGGCTGTGCTGGGTCTTTCAATGCTGCACATGCTTTCTTTTGTTGTGGAGCATGGGCTCCAGGGCCTTAGGGCTTCGTATTTGTGGCACGTGGGCTCAGTCGTTGAGGCTCCTGGGCTCTGGAGTGTAGAATCAGTAGCTGTGATGCATGGGCTTAGTTGCTCCATGACGTGTGGGATCTTCCAGACCAGGGATTGAACCCGCCTCTCCTGCATTGGCAAGCGGTTTCTTTATCACTGAGCCACCAGGGAAGCCCTTCCCCACTTCCTCTACTTAACTGTGTAAGGCCTTTAGAGAGAAAATGCTCATTTAACTTCCTTTGCAATGTAGGCTTCCTAGTCCTTGTAAGAAACGTGACACACATTAGCACTGAAGAAAGTCTTCGTTTTGCTAATGAACCAGCACAACAAACTGTTCTTGTGATATTTTGGGAAGCAAACAGAAAGCTCGTAAGGGTTTGTTAAAATAGCAAAGAGGTAGCACTTGGATGTGGTGTTGGATTTTAAAGGAGTTGGATTTTAAAATAAGCAATGTGGAAAATGAGGATTTCATCGATATGGAATGATGCTTCGATGAAGCTCTATTTTCTCCCCAGATATATTTTTTTAGCTAGGGGACATGAAGACACTCTTCCATTTATATAAACTTGCTAGGCTAACTGTGGATGTTTGGGATTTCCTTGAAAAACCATTATCTTATTTTGACAGTTGGTGTTTTAAGGACAGCATAAAACTCCCAAGAATGTCCTAAGAGAACATTACCACAGGATTGGATTTTTTCCCCATGTTCATTTAATGTGAAATTCTGTGGAAAAGATGATTTGGAGACAATTCCTCCTGTACTCGCTTCTCTAAGTGTCAGTCTGGAAGGATGGAAGAGGAAGTGTAAAAATGCCTGCCCCAGAACTGCCAGCAAGAAAGTTTGTGGGAGGGTATTAGAAAGGAAGCTCAACAGGGAACTGTATTCAGTGTCCTGTGATAGACTGTAATGGAAAAGAATATGAAAAGGATGTATGTGTATATATATATTTATGTGTGTGTGTGTGTCTGTGTATGTGTATATATATATGTATGTGTATATATATATATGAAAATGAAAAAAAAATGAAAATGTTTGTTGCTAGTCATGTCTGACTCTTTGTGACCCCATGGACTATAGCCCGCCAGGCTCCTCTGTCCATGGGATTTCCCAGACAAGAATACTGGAGTGGGTTACTACTTCTTTCTCCAGGGGATCTTCCTGACCCAGGAATTGAACCCAGGTCTCCCGCATTGCAGGCGGATTCTTTACCATTGAGCTACCAGGGAAGCCTGGATACATATGCATAACTGAATCACTTAGCTGTACTGCAGAAATTAACCTAACATTGGAAATCAACTATATACTTCAATAAATAAATTAAAAGGGAATCTGAGACCAGCCTTTCCTCAAAAAGGGAGTAATTTTGTAATGCCTCTCTACCCTTCAGTCCCTTTTGCTAGTCCCCATCCCTTTGGGTTTTCTTGTCCCACCCTTGCCCCAGCCACTCGCAAAGTAGAACTAAAAGCCCAATAGGAATCACCAGTGCCATGACCCCCATGAAACCAGCTCACCCAAGCAGAAATCAAGAACTCATAGAAAAATTTTTCCAGGGCTTGGAGGAAACAGTTTACTGTTACCGCTGCAAAATCTTTTCCCAAAAAGCTGAAGTCATTTGACTATCACAATCTAATTGATCTTCATACTTTGGAAGAGTTTTGTACTGTTCTTCCCCCGCCCCACAATATACAAAAGGAAGCCCTGAGGACCAGAGAGAGCTTTGGCTTGTCCAGGGTTAAAAAAAACATCCTGCTGAATCACAAGACAAAGATCTCAGCTTCTCAGTTTAGCGACTTATGGCAGCATGTATTACTTTTCAAGGTTATGCTTGAGATGGTAGAGGAATTCAGTGGCTGCTCTGGGGTGGTTGGTGGGATCCTTGATGTAGACTGTGCTAAGAAGCTTACAATCAAAAGGAAAAGTTGTTTCAATATGATGCACTTCCTTGGTTTCAGGAACCAATTTCCTGGTAGAGAGAATCAACTGTTTGGTCCACTTGAGACATCTAGAGTAATTTTGAGCTCTTTGCACATAAAGTGTTAACAAAGTAGGACCAGTAGACATTAGAGTGGATAATGCTAAAAGTGTTGAAACATCTCAAAATGTTTATTTTTTTTTCACTCCCTGCAAATCTGAGAAATGATCTGAAATGACAACTCAGGTCTGCAGCATGGTGACCTTAACGAAGACTTCTCCTTTTTGTGTTAGGACTAGTCATTTTGGATATGCAAGATCACTCCATCTTATACCAGTGGATTTCAGTTGTATGGATAATCAGTCAGAATCATTCAAGTCCAGAGCAATCTTTTTTCGAATGTCAGATTTTATAAGACTAGTCTACACTGTTGCCTCGATTTCTGATTTCCTTTCATTCTTCTTGATGGAGTCTTAGAATACTGCATTGCAGCTAATAACACAAATGATCTCACTGCAGAAAGAAAATTATCTATCCTAGATCATAGAATTTTAAAATAGACATGACTCTGGGGATGCTTAAATACGGTGATAAAATGTGGATTAAAGTTCACCAGTATCCCATGTCACAGTCATTACTTTCTGTTTCCAAGTAATTTCATTCGTAGACCTATCTGGAAGAAACTCTAAAATTTTTTGACATCTCTGCTATCATGATGTATGATGGTGGCAGCCTTGCTTGGCATCTCTCCTCTCAGTTGATGTGCTATGATCAATGTTGAGTTTGTTCTTTTTATTTAACTCAAGTTAATATAACTTCCCAACTTCCAGAAAAACTATTTCCTCATCGGTTTTTCGGTTCCTAACTTAATGTTTTAAATGATGGTGTTAGCTAGGTTGTGCCTAGGCATTTGAGAATGGTTGGGCAATTTATGAACTTGTAGGACCATGTTTGTGTTGTTTTATTTAAACAGTGGAGAAAGAGAGAACTTTTATCATGTTAGTGCTTTTTAAAAGCATGATTATTTTTACTACCTAAAATAAAACATACCATGCAGTGTCTTCATTGTTTTGATAATAATGAGATATTGAGTTATTTTTTGTTTGTTTTTTTTTAATTTATTTATTATTGAAGGATAATTGCTTTACAGAATTTTGCTGTTTTCTGTCAAACCTCAATAAGTATTGTGATGTTTTAGTTTTTAAAAACAAAACTCCAAAAATGTTCAGTTGTGGATAAAGGAATGTTTTTCATTATCCAGTTGGCCTCTGTATTATGAATACATTGAACAGTGATCCCACCCTCAGCCTTGTTGGACTGGAACTTATCACATCAGTAGGCATTATTTTCACTCCTGTTTGAAGTTAATATGGTGCATGCCATTCTGATGAACACATTGGGACAACTGGAGAGAAGGGAGGTGGTTGGTATTGGACCAGGGAAATAAGCTGGGAATTGCAAAGTGACAGATGTGATCTTTCTAGTGATATGATGAACCATGATGAAATACCAGGATATATACAGGATGACAATTAGAGTTAGGAGATGGTCACTGCAAGACTGAATTCCTCCTTTCTTGGAAACACAACCATTAGGGACACTGTACCCTCTCAAGCAGGCCTCAACTTATTTAGGAATATTCAAGAAGAATGCGTCATGGATAAATATTTTGCTGAATGTTTGCTTTCAACCCAGGACTGGAGGAGATATTGAAATTGTGAGAGGGGGTAATAAAAGATGCAGTGAGGGTCTTTGAAGAGCTTATCACCTGGAAAGAAATGCCAGTAAATTCAGTTCAGTTATTCCAGAAGCTTGGTGGATAGAGCTATTTGTTGGGCACTGAACAACATGTTACAGGTCAGACAAAGATAAAGACATGGTTCCCACCCCTGATACACTTATTGTCTCAGGTAAGGCTATAAACTCGTAAATGACAATAGAAGGTGGTATTGGTGGCATGCTATGATGTTAGAGGGAAGGCACTGCTACTTCTTAGAGCCTGTAAATGCTTACTGAGGGGACAAGATTCAATCTGGATCTTTTCTTTTTAAATATTTTTATTGATCTGGCTGTGCTGGGCCCTAGTTGTGGCATGCAGAGCCTCAGCTGCAGCCTGTGGGATATAGTTCCCTGACTAGGGGAACCTGAACCAGGGCCCCCTGCATTGGGAGCCCAGAGTCTTAGCCATTAGACCACCAGGGAGGACCCTCCAATCTGGATCTTGACTGCAGTAATATTTGTCTAGCACCCGGTAAAATTCCGTACTCTTGCTTGTGCTGGGGATCAAAGAAGGATAGGATGGCGTCTATCTTTGAGGAGTTCATCGCCTATTAGTAGAGGAGCAGATTATGAACCACCAACCCCCCCAACATATGGAATAGAATAGGGCGTAAGTATAAAACAGGTGTAAACAGTTACTACGAGAACCAGAGGAGGTACGTCTATCCTTTCAGAGAGAGTCAAAAAAGGTGGCCTTCCTGAGCTCTTATTCAATAAATGGGCACTGTGGATAGATTGAGATGGGATATAGAGAAGGGAAGAACTAATTCTGCCTGGAAGAGGATGAAAATTGGTCATGACTTTGTGGAAGAGATGGCATAGGTCTGAACATTGAAAGTCATGTGGAATTTTCCCAGGCAAGGATAGTGAGGTGAGAGCAGAAGAGAATCCCAAGAAGATGAGCCGGCATGAATCGAGACCTGGGGTATGAAAGGGCCTGGTAAGTCTAGAGGAACAAGGCCAAGTTTGTTTCAGCTGGAATGCATGGGACATGGAAAGAGTGGGGAAATCCTGGCCAGGAAAGTAGCCTGGAATCAGAACGTGAAAGCCAGGCTAAAGAATCTCTTGTTTGTTTGCTTGTTTCTGAAAGGCAGTGAGGAGCCATGATAATTGGAGGTTTTGAAAAGTAACTTGAGCAGTAAAGAGGGCTTCCCTTGTGACTCAGCTGGTAAAGAATCTGCCTGCAATGCGGGAGACCTGGGTTCAATCCCTGGGTTGGGAAGATCCCCTGGAGAAGGGAAAGGTTACCCACTCCAGTATTCTGGCTTGGAGAATTCCATGGACTCTATAGGGGAGTAGAGGGGGAAGGGATTGGAGGAGATAGGTTAAAACAGTGGTTCTCATCAGTGATGAGCAATGTATCAGAATAACCTGGAAACTTTTGCAGGAGACTCAAGCCTAGCTTTTCCCTTAGTCTTCTGTCTTTTCCCTTAACTAAAATTTCAGATGCTGTATGGGCTGATGGAAATGTTCATAGGGGTATTTTGAAAAGCTTACTTGGTGATGTTGATACATTCTTATCTCTGCTATTGCATTAATCTAGTCAAGAGAGGCTCCAGGAAGGCTGAGACAATGGAGATGAGAAAGGATGATGTGAGATGCATGAGAGTTGGAATTAATGGGATGAATAGGAGGAGACTGTGATGGAGATGAAACATAACAAATACTTATGTATCTAGTATAAGCAACTGAGAAACTATGAACTGAAATGAACCCATGGAGAGGAGCAAGGTCTTTGAGAAGATTATGGATTCTCCTTGAAACATGTAGAGTCTGAGGTCACTGGAGGCAGCTGGTAACATAGGCTGGAGCCTGTGTGCTTAGTTGTTGAGTCATGTCTGAGTCTGTGCGACCCCTTGGACTGTAGCCCGCCAGGCTCCTCTGTCCATACGGATTCTCCAGGCAAGAATACTGGAGTGGGTGGCCATGCCCTCCTGCAAGGATTTTCCCAACTCAGGGGTTGAACCCAGGTCTCCTGCATTGCAAGTGAATTCTTTACCATCTAAGCCACCAGGGAAGCCCAAGCTGGAGTTTAGGAGAATTTAAACTACCGACACCCAAGTCAGTCATGCGGCAACAGAAAACACCACACTGGTATTTTTCAAAAGGCAACAGAAAACCAGAGACAAGGGAGATTTGTGTTGGCTGGAGCAGGCAGATACATCTCTGTGAAAAAAATGAACTTTGAGTTGCATCTCAAAGCATTAATAGAAAATTCAATTTCGAGCAATGAGGAGATTAAAAATGGAGGTTACTTGCAAAAAGAGTATGGGGTAAGAAAGAAAAATGCTGTTTCGAGAGGGCAGGACAGTAATATAAATGACTTAATAATAAAACGTAATACACTCTCATTTATTTTTCACTCCTAGGAGGAGCCATTATTATTCACAGTTTACAGATGAAGGAATAGGTTCAGAGAGGTTAAACAAATGACCCACATGAGGACAAGTGAAACAGTGGCTCCTTTAAACCTAGACTCTTATTTTGATCCATGAGATTGTATGTCCTTAAAGGCAGTTATCATTTCTTACATGTTGTTAAATACCTCCCGGCTAATGTGTAGCCTGAAAAGACAGTAGGCTCACAAAAAACAGTTATTTAATTATTGAAATGTATCCGTTCTTTTGTATATCAGTTTAGTTGTTTGCTGTCTACTCTTAAGTCTCAATGGCTTCCCCGGTGGCACACCGGGGAAGAATCCACCTGCCAATGCACGAGACGCAAGAGATGTGGATTCGAGCTCTGGGTTGGGAAGATCCCCTGGAGGAGGAAATGGCAACCCACTGCAGTATTCTTGCCCGGGACATCCATGGACAGAGGAGCCTGGCTGGCTACAGTCTATGGTGTTGAAAAGAGTCCAACACTACTAGGCAAACACACACACAAAGACTACACATGATCTATAACTTTACAGGACTGGAAAGTATCTTAATAATTTTCCAGTCTAACCAGCTCATTGTGTAGAGGAGGAAATTCAGTCTCAAGAAAGGAAGTGGCATACCTAAAATCTCACATCCAGTTATTAGCAGAGCTGGGCCAGTAACCTTGACCTCAACTTCTTCCACCAAAGCTTTTCTCTTATAACATTCAATCCAAGGGAACTATGATAGTCATCCCTCTTCTGAGCTCTCCAATGCTTGATGGAAATGAAAAATGTGGATAGGACATAAGAGGTGATTTGATAGGTAAGAACTTTGTCTTTTTAATCATCCAGTGAAATCATTGGATTTAGTGGCATGGGTCAGAGAAGCCTGACAGAGAACTTAAGACACAGGAGGTAGTGAATATTTCATCTGAAAAAAAAGAATAAATGCAACAGCAACAAATAAAAAGGTTCAGGGAGGTAGTGAGTTCTTTCACGTGTCGTCATGAAAAGCTATGGAGCCACCTGTGTTTTGCTCTCTTTTAAGTGGAAAACATGGTCTCACTTGCCTGGGGCAGATGAGAAGAAATGCCATCCCAGGCTAGAGGACTGATGAGGGAGTCATGCAGTGGGTAATGGAAGAGTCCAGGGCTGGGGTCCAGGACCCCTGGGGATGCTCACAAGCTGTGTGATCTTGGGGAACTCCTGTTGCTTTGCTTTTTCAGGTTTCTTATCTGTGTATTGGGGGTTAGAGCAGATCTGTCTAGCTTTTGTCCATCACTGGCCCTTTCAGCTAAGCCTCTGCCCACAGTCAGTGAGTCTCCTTACCAGTGAGTGGGGTGGGGCAGTGACTTGGGGTGGCTCTGCATTGCCGTGGATGGGGGCTCCTGAGGCTGAGCAGAGCCCCTGGGGTTGCAGCAGCATTGAGTGGCAGCCTCTGTGCTCAGTCACACCTCGTGGGTCCAGCTGGCTCCTCGACTCCCTTCTGCTTGAGTTGCTGGTGTTCAGCGGAAACCCCACCTCAGCCTATCGGCAGGGGGAACCTGATCTTTTTACCTGATCCCCAGCAGCCTGTCCTCAGGGATCAACTCTGCTCTGTCCCTCTGCGCTTTACCTACATTCTAGATAAGGACCTAGACATTACTAGATCTCACTCTTTAAGAAAGTTTTTTTTTTTTTTTGGGGGGGGGGGCAACATGGTGTGGCACACAGGATCTTGGCTCCCCTACCAGGGATAAAACCCACACCCCCTGCAGTGGAAGCTTGGAGTCTTAACCACTGGTCTGCCAGGGAAGTCCCTAGTTCTCACTCTTTATCTGTGCATCTCATCCTGCCCCTCAATTTCTTCCCCTTTGATTTTCTTTTATGGCTCAGTTTTTTCCTTAAAATTTTTTTTATTTTTTAATTAACCTACAGTGAAACACTTTCTTGAACAGTTTAATGCATTTTAACACATGTATACACTCATGTAATCATCACCAAAAGCAGGACAGAGCAGTTATATCAACTGCAGAGAATTGTTTTGTGCTGTTTCTTTTGTAGTCATCCCCTCCCCTCCCCCCAGCCCCTGGCAATGCTGAGATGTTGAACATATCTTACAAATGGAATCATGCTAATGGAACTTTTTCTTGAGAATGGTTTCTTTCACTCCATGTGATATCTTTGAGGTTCATCCATATTGTTGTAGGGCTTCCCAGGTGGCACTTGTGCTAAAGAACCTGCTTGCCAGTGCAGGAGACACAAGAAATGTGGGTTTGAACCCTGGGTTGGGAAGACCCCCTGGAGAAGGGAATGGCTACCCACTCCAGTATTCTTGCCTGGAGAATACCATGGACAGAGGGGCCTGGTGGGCTACAGTCCATGGGGCTGCAAAGAGTCCGGCACGACTGAAAGCGGCTTGGCACGCACAGCACGCATGTTGTTATATACATCAGTAGCTTGTCCTTTTTAAATTGCTGAGTGGCTTTTCACTGTATGGATATACCACATTTGGTTTATCCACTCACTGGGAGAAGGACATTCGGATGGTTCCCAGGTTGGGATGGCTGTAAATAGAGCTTCTATAAATATCCATGTGCAGGTGTTTATGAAAACATAAGTTTTCTCTTCTCTAGGGAAAATGCTGAGAAGTTTGAGGTGCTGGGTTGGCCCCCTTCCTTTTGATCATTTCCCACTTTTGGAGTAGGTTTATCCCTCCCCTTGGATTTCTGATACTGGACTCTCTCTACAGCCTTCCCTCTTCCTCAGATAAGCAGGTCCATCAACTACCACATTTCTGGCTCCATCTCTTCCGTCCCCTGGCTCTCCTCTTTCTGGCTAGGAGCTCCCAGCACATCGTAAAGCCGGAGCCCATTTTGATGAGCCTGAGATCTTTCTCGGCTCCGAGTTCGCGGTGATTTGGATTATTGCACCAGTTTTGAGGTGCCCTCTGCTGGCTGATTTACAAAGCTGGCTTTATGCCTGAGCCAGGGGAGAAATCGTAGGTGCAACTGGAAAAAGAAAAATTATCAGGAAGGGATGTTGTTGTGGCGAACTAACATTGTCGTGACAGCCTGATGGGGACTCTTCCTGTATTTGATGCTACACATATAAAGAAACGCTGCAATATTTTTGTGGTACCCTACAATATTGTGCTTGTCTTCTCAATTGTGGGCAAAGATGGGCTGTCTGGAAAGCTGGACTCAGCCTGGAGCCTGTTACCCAGATTGCTGTTTTGTGAAGACATCCGCATACAAATGACTCAGATCCAAACATTCAGAAATGCTCTTGGAGGGCCATCTGGTTCTTGCTGGTTCTAAAAGCCTCATTCAGCCTGGTAGATGGATCCAGTACAAAAGATAGTGAGGGCTCTTCACTGAGGTTTAAATAGGTTCCACTGACCAAGAAGAGAAGCTGCCTTTAAAAACAGCTGATACTGATGCTCTGAGAGCCAGTGGATGATGCTTCCCTCTCGTAGGTCAGCAGGAGTTTGATAAATATTTAATTGACAATCGTACGCTTGCACGGAGGCTCTGAAACACACACTCACACACAGAAATGCAATTTTGTATCACCATGGAACATGTGTTAATTTGTTTGGGTGTCTGAAACAGGCTGGGAAGTCGGCTGACCCAGTCTGCCAGGCAGTGAGGCCTCAGAATCGTCACTGTGATGTGTCATGTTTAATCCGTGAAGACAGCGCTGTCTGAATGGTGGCGCTGATCGGTGCGCCATTTGTACTCGCAGGCTGCTGGCCTTTCCGATCAAAGGTATGGCTGCGCGTTCTGTGGCCAGAGGGACAGGGAGTGTCTCCTTCCTGGGAGGCTGACCGGCTGGGGAAGGGAGGGAATCCTGTGCCGTCAGCCTCAGCTTTGGGCTCTGACCAAGTCCAAACAGAGACTGGGAATCTAGGGAGAAGGACACTCGCTACTAGGGAACAAGAAATTTGAGACAGCCACCTCAGCAAGCAAAACGCAGGATGTGGAGCTCATTTCTCGAGTAACCTTTTGTTTCTCTGAGATTTATCTTTCTCATCTGACGGTGGAACGAAGAGAGGTGCTCTTCTTCCCTTTAGTTTATGCAGACAAAACCCCAGTATATCCTGGATTGTGTGTGCGTGTGTGCTCAGTCGCGTCTGACTCTGTGTGACCCCGTGAACTGTGACCTGCCAGGCTCCTCTGTCCATGGGATGTCCCAGGCAAAAATACTGGAGTGGGTTGCCGTTTCCTCCTCCAGGGGATCTTCCTGACCCAGAGATGGAACCTGCATCTCCTGCATCTCCTCCATTGACAGGCAGATTCTTTACCACTCAGCCACCTGGGAAGGTGTATCCTGGATGGTAACAGTGCAATTCATACTTCATGCATTCTCACTCATGAGGATTCCCCTGGTGGCTCAGACAGTAAAGAATCTGCCTGCAATGTGGAAGGCCTGGGTTCAGTCCCTGGGTCAGGAAGACCCCCTGGAGAAGGGAACGGCTACCCACTCCAGTGTATCTTGCTTGGAGAATCACATGGACAGAGGAGCCTGGCGGGCTGCAGTTCGTGGGGTTGCAGAGTTGGACACGACTGAGCAACTTTCACTTTTCACTCATGAGGATATCAAGTTGTCGGAGGCAGGGGTCACATCTTATTTCTCTATGCCCCCATCTCAGCCCAGCTCTCAGCTCAAACAAGAGATGAAAGGGAGCTTGGTAACCACTGTGGATAGAGGTGTGGCCTTTTTAGGGCACCTGTGAAGTTGCATGAAGTTTATAAATGTTGACTCTTCAGGGAAGTCATTTCAGCTTTGCCTTTGCTAATTTGTCTTTCTTTTCTTCCCTCTCAATAGAGATGTTGGTGTCCCACATCCTGTTGGTCTCATCTATCCAGGACTGTGGCCCTCCAGGAAAATTTCCCTCCTGAAGGGGAGGCAACAGCCTAAAGGACCTCTTAGAAAGGACCGGTAAGTCCTTACCAGCAAGCTTCTAAAAGAAAAGAACTAGAGATGCTCAGTACCTGTTGTCCCCATCTGAGGACACAAAGCAAAAACCTCTTAACAGTCAAAAGCAAAAGCTAATGATTTGAAACTTTTTAGTTTGTCCTACTATGTCTCTCCTGTGGCGATGACACTTGAAATGATTTCTGACTGTTAATGGAGAAGTTTCACATGGTCAGTTTTATAAACCTCTGGTGAGGCTTACTGTCTGCAAGGAAGACTTGGCAGGATTCTGCAGGTGACCAGCTTTGTTCCACATGGACTCCCCTCTTCTCTCAGTGTTCAACACTTTCAGAGAGTTTCAACCTTCTTTTTCTTAAATTAATTTTTATTGGGATAGAGTTGCTTTACAATATTATGGTAGTTTTTACTGTTCAAAAGAATGAATCAGCCATACATATACATGGATACATATATATATCTGCTCCCTTTCGCAGTTCCTTCCCGCTCACATCACCACAGTGCATTAAATAGAGTTCCCTGTGTCATGCCGTGTATCCTCATTAGTTATCTGTTTTATACGTAATATCAATCATGTATTTGTGTCAATCCCAGTCTCCCAATTCCTCCCACCACCCCCTTCTCTTTTCTGCTTGGTATCAATATATTCTCTACATCTGTCTCTCTGCTTTGCAAATAAGATCATCTATACCATTTTTCTAGATTTCACATATATGTGTTAAATATATGTGTGTGTATATATGTATATATATATATATATATTTTTTTTTTTTTTTTCTCTTTCTGACTTCTATTTGTATGACACTCTCTGGGTCCATCCATGTCTCTACAAATGACCCAATTTCATTCCTTTTTATGGCTGAGAAGTATTCCTTTGTATATATGTACCACATCTTCTTTATCCATTCCTATATTGATGGACACTTAGGTTGCTTCCATGTCCTGGCTATTGTAGATAGCCAATTCTACTATGAATGTTGGGGTGCATGTATCTATTAAATTATGGCTTTCCCAGGGTATATGTCCAAGTGTGGGATTGCTGGGTTATATAGTAGGTCTATTTTTAAAGAAACCTCCATACTGTTTCCATAGCGGTTAGAGTCTTAACATTCTTTTGAGTGGTTTCTATTAGGCCCTCACCTAGCCTGATCTCTTGTAGTGCGGCTGGGGCACCAAAGGCTTAAATTGACTCCTGATGAGTTTGCTGATGATGGTTATTACAGTGCTTGTATTTTTTTAAAATTTTGGTAAAATGCATATAGTATAAAAATCACCATCATAACCATTTCTCTGTTCAGCTCACTGGCATTAAGTATAGTCACATTGCCTTGTTATCATCACCTCAGTCCATCCACAGAACTCTTTTCATCTCACAGAAATGAAACTCTGCTCCTATGGATCAAGTACCACCCCTTCCTCCCCCTCCTGCCCTTGGAACCACCATTCTGCTTTCTGTCTCTATGAATGACAGGTCCTCTAAGTACTTCATAGAACTGGAATCAGACAGCATTTGCTTTTTTGGTGGCTGGGCTATGTCCCTTAGCACACCGTCCTCAAAAGTTCACCCACACTGCAGCATGTATCAGATCCTTCTTTCTTGAGGTTGAGTAATACTCTATTGTATGTATATATCGCATTTTATTCATCCTTTCATCTGCAGGTGGATACTTGCTTCACTCTCACCTTTTGGCTGTCTCGTAGCACTCTGCTATAAGCATGGATGTACAAGGATCTCTTCAAGACCCTGCTTTCAGTTCTTCTGGGCTTGTGCCCAGAAGTGAGATTGTGAAATCAAATGGCAATTCTATTTTTAAGTTTTGGTGGAGGCGCCACCACCCTGTTTCCCACACTGGCTTGTGTCTGCATTCCACCAACGGCGCACAAGAGTTCTGATTTCTCCACATCTTTTCTAACACTTAAGCTTTCCGATTTTTTGATAGTAGCCACTCTAAAGGGTGTGAGCTAGTAGTTCACTGTGGTTTTGATTTGCATTTCCTTGCCAGGTAGTGATGTTGAACATCTTTTCATGTGCTTATCAGCCATTTGTATGCCATTTTTGGAGAAATGCCTATTCAAGCCCATTGCCCTTTTCTGAATCGAGTTCTTTGTTTTGTGGTGGAGCTGTTGGAGTTCTCGATATGTTCTGGATCCCTTATCAGATATGTGATTTGTAAATATTTTCCTCCATTCAGTGAGTTGCCTTTTTACTCCGTTTATCATGTCATTTAATGCATAGAAGTATTTCATTTTGATAGAGTCTGATTAATTTTTTTCTTTTTCTGTTTGGCTTTTTGTATTATATCCAAGAAATAATTGCCAAATCCTGTTTTGAAACTTTCCCCCTAAATTTTCTTCTAAGAGTTTGATAGTTTTCGGTCTTATATTTAGGTTTTTGATACACTTTCTGTAGTGCTCGTTTCCACCCCTTCCTGTTCAGTGAACTTCTTAAGCACAGAGACTATGGTTGTTCATTTTTATATTCTTAATGCTTAGGGTATACCTGACACATGACAGGTACTCAGTAAATTATGGTTGAATGAAGCAACTTTATCAGATATGATGAGACTAAATTAAGGCCTACATTCATAGTGATTTGCGATTTTCATAATAATAACAATTATAACAGACTGTCTTGGAGACCCATAAAGAAATCTCTGAAATAAAAATGTCAAACGGGTTTCAAGGGCTTTTTGGTATTGTGTTTATTTACTTCTCCTTGAGGATGTTGAATAGTATGCTTGGATGTTTGTCTCTCTAGTTGTGGCCAGGGCTCTCTAGTCGTGGCAGTGGCTCTCTAGTCGTGGCAGTGGCTCTCTAGTCATGGCAGTGGCTCTGTAGTCGTGGCCAGGGCTCTCTAGTCGTGGAAGTGGCTCTGTAGTCGTGGCCAGGGCTCTCTAGTCGTGACAGTGGCTCTCTAGTCGTGACAGTGGCTCTCTAGTCGTGGCAGTGGCTCTCTAGTCGTGGCAGTGGCTCTCTAGTCGTGGCAGTGGCTCTCTAGTCATGGCAGTGGCTCTGTAGTCGTGGCCAGGGCTCTCTAGTCGTGGAAGTGGCTCTGTAGTCGTGGCCAGGGCTCTCTAGTCGTGGCAGTGGCTCTCTAGTCGTGGCAGTGGCTCTCTAGTTGTGGCCAGGGCTCTCTAGTCGTGGCCAGGGCTCTCTAGTCGTGGCAGTGGCTCTCTAGTTGTGGCCAGGGCTCTCTAGTCAGGGCTCTCTAGTTGTGGCCAGGGCTCTCTAGTCATGGCAGTGGCTCTCTAGTCGTGGCAGTGGCTCTCTAGTCGTGGCAGTGGCTCTCTAGTTGTGGCCAGGGCTCTCTAGTCGTGGCAGTGGCTCTCTAGTCGTGGCAGTGGCTCTCTAGTTGTGGCAGTGGCTCTCTAGTCATGGCAGTGGCTCTCTAGTCATGGCAGTGGCTCTCTGGCCATGGCATGTGGGCTCAGTAGTTGTGGTGAGAGGGCTTAGTTGACCAGTGGCATGTGGATCCCTGCTTGTTCCCCAACCAGGGGTTGAACCCACCTCCCCTCCGTTGTAAGGAGTATTCTTAGCCACCACTCCTTCTAGTCCTACATGATGATGAAAGTTTAGGTATTGCAGTGTGTGCGTGCATGCTAAATTGCTTCAGTCATGTCCAACTCTTTGTGACCCTATGGACTGCAAGCTGCCAGACTTCCCTCTCCATGGGATTCTCCAGGCAAAAATACTGAAATGGATTGCCATGCCCTCCTCCAGGGGATCTTCCTGACGCAGGGATCACACCCATATCTCCTACCTTGACAGGTGAGTTCTTTACCACTAGCGCCACCTGGGAAGCCCAGGTACTGGCAGTGGAACATTTCAAAAAAGAGACGAAATTCAGCCACTTCTGGGAAGAAATGAAGACAAGATTTGCCAGCATCCAGCCTCTTCCTGCGCACCTTCCTGCCTGAGAAGTGACCTGAGGATCAGGTAGAGAGAGCCGCTGTGCCACCTTCGCAGTTAGGTTCCTGCTTGTGCCACACGTGTAGGCAACGGGGGCAGAGGATGAATTGGAAACAAAATTCCTATTATAGTTGTGTGGTCTGAATCAAGGACATCATCTCTGCAACTCGGCATTCCGGAGCCAGTTGTCTCGTGCTTGTATGTGTGTGTGGCACAGCCAGCTTAAAAGATATGAGAGAGAGCTCCTATTTATACCATTGGCTAACACGATGAATGCCATGCTACATCCAAAATGCCATACATCCTACATATTTCCTGGGCCAGTTTCCACCGAGTGAGGGGCAGTTACAACTACATCCTCCCTGGTAAACATCCTGCAGGAGGTGGACTGTGTTGCACTGATATCTGACTCCTAGGCTGCCTCTGCCAAGGCCATCATTGGACCTGTTTGAATCTGGATATTGGGTCATCTTCATGGTGCCAGTCAATCAACAAGGCCTAGCGAGGGCGTTGGGGAGATCTAGGCTCTTGCCTCCACTATTCCCATCTGAACACTTTGAAAAAGTGACTTACCCTCACTAGGAATGGGTTTCCACAAGTGTGAAAAAGTAGAGATTTTCTGTGCTGTTTTATATAGAGAATTGGGTTGTTGAAAAGGGGATGAAACTAGCTTTTACGGAGCACATTCTAGGTGCTAGGTCCTGTGCTGTGTATTTATACAAATTATCCTGTTTACTGCTCAAATGACTCCATGAAGGAGCCGCTATTAGACTCCTCTTATGATGGCAAAATTGATGCGAGAGGTGAAGTGCTTAGTTCAGAGCCACACAGCTTATGCACAACAAATAAGGACTGCAGTGCACGTCTGCTGGGTCTGAAGCCAGTGCCTTCCTCACGTCGTTAGACCTGGATGTAGAGTAAAGTGGGTGCATTTTTCACTGATGGGGGGCCCCCCTCACCCTCTCCTGCCTCTGTTCACAGTGCTGATTTACTTTCCTTAGGGCTCCTGAGAAAGGGAACTTGCAACCATATTTTCAAGTGAAAGAAGTAACTTTTGGTTACATTTGGTGAGGGGCGGGGTAGGTGGGAGGAAGTGTTCAGTCGAGTCCGACAGGCTCCTCTGTCCATGGGATTCTCCAGGCAAGAATACTGGAGTGGGTAGCCATTCCCTTCTCCAGGGGATCTTCCTGACCCAGAGCTCGAAACTCAGTCTCCTGCATTGCAGGCAGAAATTCTTTACCGTCTGAGCCACCCGGGGTGGGACAAAAACAATCCCAGTGCAAAGATCCAAGCACAAGTGAGGTTCATCTACCCGTGCTCTGGTCTTGCAGTCCTTCCTTTTCCTCTCTCTTCCTTTTTCTAATCATACTCTTCAAAACCTCGTCCTTCTTGGGGCCCCTGGTGAGTGTGATGGTGTCCAGATTTCCGCGCCGGGGCCTGGGTTCACAAAAGGCCAAGTTGACGTCCATTCTGCATCTGGCTTATTTGATGCCAGAGGAGCGCTGGGGTCTCCTGAGGAGCCAGGAGAGATTTGCCTCCTGCAGAGGTTTGGATAAGCCCCAGCTAATCTCCATGGCTTCTTAAGGGCACACCTGCTTGTCTGCCAGCCAGCAGCCTCCTGGCTCATTTCCCGTGGGACGGCTGGGGTCAGAGGGCCTCCAGAAAGCCTTTCATCCCTCACTGCCCCGCTAGGCCCCCCTCAGCAGCACCTGGGTTCCACACAGAAGACTTCCTTTGAGGGGAGACTGAGACGTCCCTCCCCAAATGGGGTCTGGTGCCCTTTCCCTTCCTTTCGAGGCGGCTTGCCTGTTCCTTCTTCCTAAAAAAGCATTGAATTCAAGCTTTATCATGGATGGCTCCAACTTTATCCCACTGGGGCTAAGCTGATCTGAATTAGTTTCTGGGCTGCTGAGCTGTGAACACGTAGTAGGTGCTCAGGAAATAAAGATGGTGCCTGATTACAGTCCTCTTGGGCATCCAGGAAAGCCCCGTCAACTTTCCCTGTGTTTTGTTACCAAAATGTAAATAATAATACTTATATAAAATAGCAGAGAATTTGAAAGTCATTGCTGTTTAGCTGTTGGAAGTTTGAGATTAGAGGCTATCTCCTCCCTCTTTTCCCCAGTCACATTTCCTTCTTAAATATCTTTAGGAGTAGTTAGTAGTGAAACTAATTCTTGTTCTGTGAGCACTGCGCTTAGGATGCGTGGTGAGGGGTTGCTCTTTGAAATGCAAAGCTCCCGGGGTTGGCTGTCTTCCTCCTCTCCTTCTGTCCCTCCTTCCTTCTCTCTCTCCCACCTTCTGTCCTTCCTTCTTTTTCTCTCCTTTTCTTTTTCCCTCCCCTCTGTCCCTCTCTTTCCTGTACCTAAAATGAAGACAGAGCTCATTTTGGAAGAGGGTACTATATTATTAATGGTACCCTTTGAGGTTATGGCTGAAAAATCTAGTTTGAAAAACTAGGATCCTCTCTTCCTTAACTCACCAATTGTTCTATAGGCTTATCATTCCACTTGTCCCTAATTTCACTGATATTTGTTGAGCCCTTATTCTGAGACCCTGGATGGAATAACATAGGATGGATCCAGCCCCATGGAAACCAGTTTAACTGGAAAGATGAGCCACTGGAATTACATGATCACATTATGTGTGAATTGATCGCCAATTGGAGTTTTAAGGAATGGAGGGGGGATGAGCAAAGATTTATTACTCTGATGCCAAGCATGATTTCCTGAGCTTATACATATTTCAGTTATCTTCCCCAAACCATGCAAGATAAGCAGTGTTATTCCCATGTTATAGTTGAGGAAGTGGAAGCCCAAAGACATTGAATAGTTTGGTAGATTGTTTGCAGAATTAAGACTATAATTCAGGTGATACAATTTTGCCTAGAAATCAAGCTTTAATTCGAACTGTATTTGAACAACCGTCAGATTCTCTCCTATTCCGTCTACACAGAAAAACAGTTGTGAGAGAGGCAGAGACTTCTGTGTAGACAGCCGCTTTAGAAAGTGAATACTCCAAAGTGATTTTTTTAAGGGGAATACACGTAAAGATAATTTCCCAGCTAATTGCTAATGTTTCCTTTCAGTCTGGATTGTGTACATATCAGGGTACGAGGTGACTTTAAACCATAGGTTTTAATTATTTTAGCTGGAGTGTTGCACCTCTGCCTCTGCCAGTGGCATTCCCATCAAGATGCTCCCCGCTCCCTGAGATGCTTTGGCATTGTCTCTCTTCTGATAATGTGCACACAAAAGGATGCTCCCCACCTCCCTTTTCCCCAGCGGAGTACACAAACCGCAAGCAGACAGACTTGCTCTAAGCAACTGCAACTCAGAGCCCATAATATTGTGGCAGAAAGTGGAAAATTAAACAGCCAGTGCTGGGTGCAAGATAATAGCATAATAGGGTAAGCGTGAGAGAGTCAGGAGGCAGTAAATGGCCCTGGAGATGTTGAGATTCTGGGAAAGTAGGGCAGGATAAAAGCGGAGACACCATCTGTGGGAGCCAGGCAGTTGTGAGAGACTCCGAATGACACAATGTGGGGATCTGTTACACAACACAACAAATAATAGTAAAGTGATCACCGGGCCTTACAAGTGACAGATACTCTTTGTTTGAAATGCCACTCTCCTGGCCATGAACACCAGTGAACCATGGTCATAAATGGCAAGGTTATGAACTACCTCTTCCTCCAGCCAGTAGAAATTGCAGAAAATGAGAATCAAAACAAAGGATGCCTCCTTTCCTCCCTGGATAGACTCTCCCCTGGCCCAGCAGTAGGCACCTTGCATGCCCTCATCCCGTCTTTTTAAAAAATTTTTTTAGTTATTCCATGTGGCATGTGGGATCTTAGTTCCCCAACTAGTGATTGAACCTGTGCCCCCTGCAGTAGCAGCACAGTCTTAACCACTGGAGCACCAGGGAGCTTCCCCTTAACCCAGCTTATTCAATCATAATAAGCAGCTATGTCAATAAACAGCCATATCAGAAGGAATTGAGGGACAAAAGAAGGGATTGAGAAAGGAGCTGAGCTTTTCATTTCTAAAAGTTTGTTAGGAAGTTTAGTTTTTAGTTTGACTGGGTACGTCTGTGTATCAGCCCTTTTGCACAGATCATCTCAGTTGGTTCTCACAATACCACTTTGAGGTTGATAGCATCATTCTGATTTTAAAGATGAAAACTGAAGTGCAGAGAAGGGAAAAGACTTGCTCAGCTTCACCCAGTGGTGAAGTCATGGTTCTCATTCAGATGTGGATGACCCCCAGGTTCCTGCACTTTCCCTTTCATCCTGCGTTTCCCATGCGTGGAACAGTAGTGAAAGCATTACATCTGCTCATCTGAGATCCTTTCCCAAATAGCCGTTATACACGAAAGATCCTTTGGACATGAAAAACTTCTCATTAAGTCTCTGGAAATCTGGAATCAACTAACCCAAAGCCTCAAGTAATTGGAATGATTCTTATATATTTCAATATTAGATGAAAGAGACAAAGGAGAGTTAAGCCACATAGTTTAGGTGTTTAGCAAAGCATTTGCTTCTTGGATGTACATTTATTTCAGTACATTTTTTTTTTTTCAGCTCAATAATATATACTTCTACTCTATTGAACTATGACTTCCAGAGTTTAGAATGATGACCCAGAAGTGTGGCAGGGACATAAATCATCAAAGAGAACCAAGGAAGAGCATAGAAGAAAGAGTACTGATTTAGAAAGTCTTAAGAATTTTGGCTTAAACCCCCAATGCAATCCACAGGTCCTGCCTCTAGGCATATACCACCACTATAACCTTCAGTTCTATCAGCTGCTAGATAGGCATGTAGTGCCTCAAAAGGCCATTGTGAAAAGTCAGTGAGATAGCGTGTGTATCCATTACCTAGTGCAGGGGATGTGCGTTGTACCTGCTCAGTCAGTCTTAGTTTTCTTCATACATCAGAAAGTTAATCTTTAAACACAGGTAAAACAAAATGGATATTAGTCATTTACAATTTTTCCATCTTTTTCTATTTGTGTAGCATCTGTGAAATGGGTTGAGAGGGTTGAGGACATTCAGATCATTTACCTTGACAAAAGGGTCCTGAGAATGCGCTCCCAATATGGAATTTTTTATGTCCAGACAATCAACCCTCTGCTTCTTATATTATTCCTGATCCTGTGTCTCACAGTGATAGGCCATATATTGAGCAACAACAATAACAACAAAGATGTTGAGGTTTGAGCAACCCACAGTAGAATTTACCAGCTTATTGCTTTAATGCAACAATCCAGTTTTCTCTAAGCAGACTCAGTCAAGGGAAGCAAAAGGCAGAGTACTAGGCTGAAATCTCCTTGCTTTCTACATTTCTTCATAACCCATTATTTTATGCCTCAGCTCTCTGCCTAAATAACTCAGTCACCTTTAAAAATATTTGTTCTTGTTCCTGTGAATCCAGACAGGTCAAGAGCTTGCCAGTAACCCCGACATGATGAATATCTTGAAGAAGAGAATGATGGCTTTGAAACACATTGTATTTGCAGGTGACTGTTTAACATTGGAGCGAGGCAGGCCTTGGTTTGAGTCCTAGATTTACTGCTGACAATCTTCAAGCTTTAGTTTCCTTATTAGTCAACTGTATCTGGCTCATGCAATAAGTTCTCAATACATTTCAGTCATTAAAAGAAGTTTGCTTTCTGTTTATCCTGCTGTTAGTAACCTCATTTAGCTACCTCCGAGTCTCTTCTGAGACTGAGATGTAGTTTATACCCATCATTCTAAAAATAATTCACATTCACAGTGTTTACACCTTGGATTAGCTGGATGGGCACTGCAGTCTTCCGGGCTTCTCCGTTAAAGACAACACAACGTGGTATCCACCCTCGGCTCCTGCTATCTTTTTCCTTGCCTGTCTCTCATTCTCCCCTCCCAAGGAGGGAGGGGTGTCCCAGTGACAAGGTCGATATGGCAGAGGTAGGGCTTGCATCAGGAGCCCTGCACATGGAGGACATTTTATCTAAATTTGCAATGATTTGCTTCTCACTGCAGACACTCCTCTTTAGCATTATTGATCTCCTCTGTCTGCTGAGCCACGTGAGATGTCTTTGACCCTGCTTTGCACCACAAGCAGTGGAGAAGCTGCCCAAGACTGTCTGACATTGGATTGAATTCAGTTCCTCTTGATGTCTGCAAAGGCCTTTTTCGTTCTGCCTTGAAATGGCTTGTGTCATTGCAGGTGGGGTCCAGAGCCTGCCTCCTTTGCATCACACCTTGCAGTATAGTAACAACTTCTTTGGGGGGGTGAGACTCTCTTTCCTGCATGAATCAGGTTGTCCCAAGTTGGCAAGCACTCTTGAAGCTTGGATTTATTCTCTAGGAAGTTGGTCAGGATAGTTTCTGAATAAAACTAGGAGGGGACGAAAGAAAATATTATTTATATAAAATTAATTTTTAAGGATTTTTTTATGTAGGCCATTTTAAAAGCCTTTATTGAATCTGTTACAATACTGCTGCTGTTTTATGTTTTGGTTTTTTGGCCACGAGGCATGTGGGATCTTAGTTCCCCGACCAGGGATTGAACCTGCACCTCCTGCATTGGAAGGCGAAGTCTTAACCCCTGGACCACCCAGAAAGTTCTGAGAACATATTATTTAATGAATGCATATAAACTGAAATGGTAGCATAAGTGGGAAGGAAAGGAGAATAAAGACTAAAAGTAGGGGTGCTGTCTTCTTTCCTTCTTTTTTCTTAGAATTGAAGGTTTTCCTGAATTATCTCTAGGGCTTTAGTGAGAAGAGAAGCCAGGTGAAATTTTTTTCTTTATTGTTTTATTTTACCCATCCAAAGGCCAGCTCAAAATATTACACTCCCTCAACCTCCCTGGACCATCAGAATTCCCTGCTGTAGCTTACAACAGCTCATGAACTCACGCCCTTTTTTTTTTCTCTTTTATTCTGGATCCTGTGTGATAATACAAGACACCTACTGTTTATGCTGTCTCACAGTGATGACTTCTGGACTCTTTGAAGCCCTGAGGTCACTCAGAGAGAAGAGTAATAATAACCCTGGGGAACCCAGAATAGCCCTGCTTGAAACATTTAATTTTCATAAGAGAATGATGATAACTTAAATCAGTAGCAAATATATAGCAGAGAAATAGGCCCCTGGTCCACAGAGAGAGGATCAATAAAGGTTCTGCTTGCAAGATGGAGTAAATCAGAGAGCTGGGGTAATTACTGAACAAATTTTCTCCAGAACCTCTGCTCAGGAGGGGTTTAATTTGAGCGCTTACTTTAGATTTATTGTCCCCTAAATTCATCAAGTTTATCAGATTTTACTTGTGCAGGTCCAATCTCCTCTGTCAGTTTCTCTCTCTCTCCCCACCACCTCTTTTCTCTCCCCCGACTTCCTCTGTGTATGTGTGTGTATTTTTCTAGGTGGCTGGAAATTGAGTGATGATCCTCTACCAATCTCATCCTTAGTCTAAATTTCGTTTTCTACCAGGACTGGCAATATTATCAAAATTGTTAACAAATCTGTGTGTTAAGTTATGGTCCCTTGAAGGTGAAAGACAAATAGTTGACTATCACACATTATCCTTAGTATAGTTCTTTTGGTAAGATATAATTATTTTATGTTTTTGCTGGCATGGCTAGCACCAGGCATCCCAGTACATCACATATACTCTGTTGCTTAAACCTGTTGCCATGACAACCTCAGCATTCTCCCAGAGCAACAAAATTTAAATATGTATCTATGAATTTGAAGAAACAACTATAAGATTGAATAAAACTCTACTAACATCAATCTATTTCGTATGGAGTTCTGAGATGATTTTTATAATAAAAATTATTGCATATAATGACATAAGATGCAATCCATAGTTAATCTTTCCTGGTAAAGTACAGTGTAATCAGGTTCTTTCATAGGCAAATGGGTGAATGCCCTATTCACTATCTTTTGAGTGTCTTGTATGCCTCTGCATTAGACTCATGTATCAGTTAGGGTGCTCTCTAGTAACAAACAACTCAAAACTATGTTTTTTTTTTAAAAATGGAAGTACAGTTCTTTCTTTTGTAGTAATCCAGTGTACTGTTTCTAGTCAGTATTAGTGCAGTAGAGTGTGGCCCTGCACAATCCTTAACACACAGCCATTGCTGTGCACCATTATCTTGCAGCCTGTTACTGGGCAACCATTACCCCAGGACCATTACTGGTGCTGCTCAGCCATTGGTTGGTGCCGCAGAGGACCCCACCCCCAAGCAACCAACTGTCAGTGAGTGACTGTTTGTGGTCCTGCTCAGCCATTGGTCAGTACCACAGTGGGCCTCTTCCCCAAGTGTCAATGAGTGACAGTGGTCCTGCTCAGCCATTGGTTGGTGCCACAGTGGGCCCCTCCCCCAAGCGACCACTTGTCAATGAGTGACTGTTAGTGGTCCTGCCCAGCCATTGGTCAGTGCCACAGTGGGCCCCTCCCCCAAACAACCAACTATCAGTAAGTGATAATTAATGGTCCTGCTCAGCCATTGGTACATGCCACAGTGGGCCCCTCCCCTAGGCAACCAACTGCCAATGAGTGACAGTTAGTGGTCTTGCTTAGCCATTGGTCAGCACCACAGTGGGCTCCTTCCCCAAGTGATCAACTGTCAATGAGTGACCATTAGTGGGTGATTCAGCCAGTGGTCAGCAGAGTGATGGTCATCAGGCAGAGTGAGTTAAGAGGGAGATCCTGGACTTCTCCTGGGGGCCTCCAGCTCATCTAGCCTCAGGTCAGTGGGTGACCTGGGGGCCCAGGGAATAAATTGAGGGATGTGTCCTGCAGGAATCCAGAGCCCTCATCAAAGCTGCCCACTGGTGGGGCCCAGGCCTTGAAGCGGTGGTGACCCTGTCTGCCATTCCCATCACCTGATGGCAGAGGCAGTCCTCACAGGATGCAGTCTACCCCCACTGCCTGGGCACCTGAAGAGCCTAGGAGCCAGTTGAGTCATGGACACCTGGATCCCTCAGTGATGAGAGCTGGGTAGGGTCTGGGGACTTGACCTTGGGGAGCTGCCAGCTGAGATCTGCCTCCTCTCACTCAGGATTGGGACCTCACAGGATGACAGTTGTGCCTTGAGACCTGGCCCTTTCTTGTCAGAACAGAGGATAACATTTGTTTGGTGAAGATTTATAGGCACATCATTACCTGACCATGACCTGACCTCAAGAACATAGGATCTACATCAAGACGTTTGCAGCAACTCACCATGCCCCTCCCTCACCTTTCCTAGAAAAGGGCTTTGCTGAAGGCTTTTGAGGAATTTGGGGGTTTCAAGGTGTGAGTCATCCTTCTTGTTGCAGGGCACTGCAGTAAACCTTTCTCTGTTCGAGACCAACATTTTGCTATAGTTTGGCCTCACTGTGCGTCAGGCACATGGACTTCTGTTTTTTGGTGACAGTAACTCTCTTTAGGGCAGTGATCCAGAGACCCAGGTTCTTTCCATCACACAGCTCAGCCAGATCCTGAGTCCCTTCTCAGCCTTAGCATGTAGCTGACAGCAGGCAGAAGACAGCATGGAGACGTGTTGTGTTGTAAACACCTTGAAGGGAAATGCATACCTTCTCCTTTTCCATTGGCTGAGATCAGGTCATGTGGCTGCCACTAGGTATAAATGGACCTGGAAAGTGTAGTCTGTGGCTTGGTAGGAGTTTCTCGGCAGTAATTCGATGAGAGCAGGAGCATCATGAATTTTCACTGGTAGCTGGCCAGCTCTGTCAACATGCAGGAAGATAGAAGAGAAAGCCGTGCTTCAAACACATGAAGGTTCACAGTTCGGGGGGAGAAGTCATGCGGTAGTAAAAGGTGAGCTGGGTGCCATGGGGAGAGCCTGCTTCCACTTGGCAGGATTGGGGAGGTTGGTGGCAGTGCCATCTCAGCAATGGTACCTTGCATTGCTAAGGAGACATGTTCATTGACGTTTAGTCATTCAGTTATGTCTGGCTCTTTTGCGACCCCATGGACTGTAGCCTGCTGGGCGCCTCTGACCATGGGATTCTCCAGGTAAGAATTCTGGAGTGGGTTGCCATGTCCTTCTCCAGGGCCTGTTTCTGACCCAGGGATTGAACCCATATCTCCTGCCTCGCAGATGGATTCTTTGCCACTGAGCCTCCAGGGAAGCCCATAGGAGGCATCGCCTCTAGTAGTTTTAAAATAATGGACTTGCTTAAAGGCGTATGTGGGAATGGAAGGCTAGAGGAGATGGGATTGAAGAGGAATAACTAGATAGCAAAGTTGTCTCTGCTGATTCTCAAGTGATAAAAGTCTGTTTTTCTCTCTCACTCTCCACTTGCCTTATCATGAGTGGGTGACCTTGATGAGACATTTTCAACACAGTATCTTTGCTTTCCTTTAATCTCCTGTCAGTTGCTATCACTGTCAGCATGACCTAGCTCCAGTGAAACATTCAGCTTTCGTTTCTGCCTTAGCAGGAATGTTAAATTATGAGGACATGTCAGGGTGGGAAGAGGCCATACACACCATAGACGCATTACTTGAGGGGAGTCATTGAAGGACACTGACCTCTACTCAACATTACAAGGGTTAAGAAGGCATGCATTTTGGCTTTCTGGATTCTTCTACAGTTTGAATTGATATAACTTGTCACTTGAGCACTGTATCTTTTGAGTGCTGACTACTGTTGTGTTCCAGCCAGGTAAATTGGAAATAGACACCTACTTGCCTGGAGTGAGAATGACCAGTTATAAGTTTACCAAAAGGCTCCAAGACTTCAGACATAACTTTCATTGGTGGGTGAGGTGATTGATAAAGGATTTGTGGCTGTAATGTTCTTTGAAATGTGTTCAAGAAACAAACACCAAAATGCAGTGGTCACTGTAAAAATGCTTTGAAAAATTATAAAGACTTCAATACAAATGAAAGACAGAACAGAGTAATGATTTCAAATGGAGAATTTCTCTAGTGACATTTATATGAGGCACTTCAAGTAATCTGTCTTACTTAAGGAAAAGCAGAAGTTGGGTTTGTGTGATTTCAAAGCATTTCAGTGATTCTTTGAGATGCTTGCCAACCATGGTAGACATGGCAAGAGATTAACATGGATAAAAGCAAAGCATTCAAGTATTTGGAGATTGGTTTGGGAGACAACAAAAGTAATAATTGATGAAGCATGAATTTAAATGCATAAACAGGCAGGAGAAATGGAGGCAGTTGTTTAGATAATTGGAGCAAAACCCCTCTCTATGAATACTGTACATTTTGATATATTTTGCCATTTAACTAGTTTTCTCTCTTTGAAAGCTTTTTAAGGAAAAAAGAGAATTTCGTAGTTTAACTTGGTTTGCAGAACTTGGCCCTTAAGTTCTGGTCATGGCTCTGTTGCTCCTTCACTCTAAGATAGTATTTTATAAAATATTAAAAGTCATAGACCAAAAACTAATAAATATAATGCTTCCCTAAGATAATCACTTTACTTTCTGCTTCTCTAAAAAATTTAAAATGGTCACTCGGCAGCCTGAGCTTGTGTTTCTATAAGTCTATATAAATGGATAACATTTTTCTAGAGGTCTTGGATTCTAAGGGTACATGTGAGTGTTTTTAGTTTTTATTCCAGTTGCCTCTGATATACCCCACATTTGATTAGTTGCATAATGGAAATTTTAATCATGATGTAGCCTTTCCACTTGACTTTTTCTCTAAGTGCTAGTTTTCCTTTCACCGTCTTTTTTTCTCTTCTGGATTTGAATCTTTTTGTGTTCAGTGCTTGGACTTAAGTCCTAGATCTCAAAAAAGACAAATGCCTCCTAACTCTTTTAATTTATGTTTGTAACATTGGTGATGTACTGGTTAAACAATTTAATCTTTTAAATGAAGTTTTATGTTCTCTGTTTGACTGTTGATGGGATAGGTGACCTCAAATTTCTAAGATAATGCTGAACTCTAAAACATCTACATTGACTTTGGCCAGAAAAGGACACATACTAAGACCCACTGCAGACAAATGTGTCTGAGTGATGAGCTGGGGCAAGGGGAGTTTAGCCTCATGGCAAAGTCAGTCCCTTGGGGGCCCAGACATCATAAAGGAGCCCTACCGGGTGTTTGAGTGAGAGTATAATTGTACATTTTTAACAGTTTCTTCTATGTAATGAACAAGAGGCCTTTCCAGCAGGGATGGGATGTTGCAGTGATGTCCATATCATAGAATAGTAGTGGTGATTTTCTTGTGAAGTCATTCAATCATACAACTTTCCAGTTAGAAGTGCTATTCAAAGTCACTGACTCTAACTTTCCAATGTGCTTCCATTAAGTGTTCTTGACTAAAGAGCATTCAGCCTCTGTGTGCACCCCAAAGTTATATCAATAACAAATAAATCCTGTCATTTTATCTCTCTCCCAGCTAGTTGTAAGTTTGAAAAGAGCTCTGAGTGACTAACATTGAGATCAACTAGCTAATGTAGATACCAACCAGAGTTTTAATTATGGTGGTGTCAAATATTCTGCATTTAATGTTGGGGAGTAACCACTGATTTTTAACTGCTTTATTAATAAGAAACAGAATCTAGAGTTTTAGAAAGTCAAAGGATCTTCAGTATCAGGTATGTGGTCATTGAAGGCTGTCCTCAAATCTGAAATGCCCCTACTCTGGGAATGTTTGAATGAATATTGATGAAAAATATGGGAAGGAATCAGGACCACTGGCTGAAACCCACAGCTACCAATATTTTCTGCTGCTTATCCCTCTTTCTGCTTTATGTTCTTTTCCTCTCCTCTAATCCCATTTTTTTCTCCTACTGATCTTTTCACTCTGATCTGTTCCCCAGTGTATAGATACCTTGTGATTAACTTGACAATTAAAAATCCCAGGCCATCTTTACCCAGTTTTATCACAGGTACAGTTAACCTGGAATGTGTGTACTGGGAGACAGCCAATTATGAGTATATCTTAAGCAAAATCAACCCTAGAAGCAGGTTTGCATGCATGTATTTGTGTGCATAGAAAGTGAAAGTGCAAGTGCAAGTCACTTAGTCGTGTCTGACTCTTTGTGACCCCAGGGACTATACAGTCCATGGAATTCTCCAGGCCAGAACACTGGAGTGGGTGGCCTTTCCCTTTTCCAGGGGCTCTTCCCAACCCAGGGATTGAACCCAGGTCTCCTGCATTGCAGACAGATCCTTTACCAGCTGAGCCACCAGGGAAGCCCAAGAATATGGGAGTGGGGAGCCTATCCCTTCTCCAGGGGATCTTCCTGACCCAGGAGTCGAACCGGGGTCTCCTTCATTGCAAGCGGATTCTTTACCAACTGAGCTATAAAACAGATATTTAGAATTACCATCTCTCTAAACTTTTCCCATAGTGTTGCTCCTCTATATTAGGACCAGCCATCTGAAGTACATTATATCTTCAATTTCTACAGCCTTAGAAATGAGGACAGAATATGTCAGTCATAAATTTGTTGTTTTATAAAGCCTCGAACCATACCCATGCATTAACACGTCTTATTGGTTAGTGTCATATTGTTTTTGCTGCTCAGCTGGACTAGATTGTATCACATCTTGTGCGCATGGGCTGGTAGCTGCTTCCAGGGCTTACTGGGTATCTATTTATCTAGCTAACACTTGGTGAATGGCAGTGACAAATGATTATGTACTTCCCAGGAGCACACGTGTATTTCCAAAGGTCAAATGCATTTCAGTGATCTGGTGATTCTCTCAAGGGGGAAGTCAGGAGCCACAGGACAGAACAATAGGAAAAGCTACACGTGAAGTTAACCAGGGAGCAGGGTGGCCCCGAGCTGGGAGGCACCACATGGCAGGGCTCTTGTACTTTCTCACAAATGCTCGTTCACAGCAGTTCCTAAACTCAGTGAACACACAGCCTCAGGAACTAGCAGTGCCAGCGACTCCAAGAGAGCCCTGCATCCTCTGTAACTGCTTGTGTTAGAGTGCAGTGTGGTGGAAACCCTGGAAGGAAGTTGCTACATTGTCTTGGAGACACATTTTTGTCATCCTTCTCCCTTCAGAAGCATTTTCTATAATCATCTGCTTTGCCACTTAGAAAGCCCTTTACTGGCATTCTCTAATGAAGCTCCCAGTTTCATGGACTGCGGTTCCCATTTTTCAGAGCCTGGGTTATTAGATACAGAGCAGTTAGGGTAATTGCCCAAGAGCAGACTGTTTCTATCTGAAATGAACCCAGACATTTAGGATGCTAGTTCTACAATGCTATTCCCCAGCCTTTCTGGATCTGAATTGCAATTCTTTTATGTATGACTTATGGAGTAATTTGTTTATTCGTCCAATAGTTACCAAATACCATTTTGTATTGGTTAGATGTTTGAGAAATTAAGATGTGGTCTCTATCATGGCCCTGGAGGAGGAAATGGCAACCCACTCCAGTATTCTTGCCTGGAGAATCTTGGGGACAGCGGAGCCTGGAGGGCTATAGTCTGTGGGATAGCAAAGAGTCAGACACGACTGAGCATGCACACACAGCTCTATCATGGAGGTCTGGAGTCTAGAAGGAGAGAGAGACATATATAAAAATAGTGATCATATCATGTGACTGATATATCAGACAGGAGTAAGTAAACAAGTACAGGTGACAGAGTCTCCATCTCTGCTTGGGCACTTAGGGGGCTAGAGAGGTGGTTTGAGCCTAGAAGAATTAGTAGGAGTTTGCCAGGCAGCCAAAATAGGGCAATGGCATCTTCCATTATGACTTACCTAAGTGATCTTTAGCAGCATCCTTGGTTCCTTTCCTAGAACCCTCCTTGCTAAGAAGGTGGGTACCATCTGATTGATGTGAGTTTCCTTAACTTCCCTCCATATCCAAACTTCTCCCAATCTTCACCTCTCTTCCCACCCTTCTCCTTGAATCAGAGGAGGATGTGTCTTCCTCTTTGCTGACCTTGGAGCTCCCACGGGAGCCAAATGAGCTCTCTAGGTTCTATCCTCGTTCATAGATTGGCCACAGCTCTCTCCCACATCTCTATTCTTCCTCTGCTTACAAGTTCCACTCTGATGAACAAGGTACAACATTGTCTGGGAGGGGAAAAAGTGCCTTTGAACTAAGATCCATCTCTTGCCTCCCTTTTGTTACCAACTTTTTGAAAGGTGAGTCTGCATGCAGTGGCATCGCTCTTCCACCATCCCTCATGATTTGACCTTATCCTCCACCCTTCGTGGGATCTGAGCTCCCTCGATTGCACTCCTCACTGTGTACCGCCTAGCTGTTCTCTAGGCTCACCCTCCTTTCATCCCTGTGGTGCGTGACACATGACTCACCTGCTAGCTTGATAACTTCTTTTCCTTGTGTTTCTATGACACAGCGTTCTGCTGCTTCTCTTAGCTGCTACATCTTCGCACTCTTGCTAGCTCCTCCTTGATTTTCCTATTAGGATTTGGCAGCTCTAATTAGCTCTTTCTTCCATAGTTTTATGATTTTTGTTCTCCTGAGTCTTACCATAGGCCAACTTGCTTTATAGTATTCATTACAAGGCCTCTATCTAATTTCTGATGATAAGAAGCAATGTTGCAGAGTGGTTGGGAATGCCATCTGAGCCAAACTGCCTGGGTTTAAATCCTGTTTCTGCTGTGTGACCTTGCATAAATAAATTACTCTTTGGTCTATGCATGCTTCCTTGCCCTTGAAGCAAGTGTAACAGTACCTTTCTGAAAATATTGTTGTGAGAATGAAATGAGTTAGCACATATGCAGTGCCTGGGACAGTGACGGGGACATGATAAGAGTCTAAAATTGTTCATTAGCTGTATTTACCTGGCACTCAGCTCATGAGTAATATTATTATTTCTTATATACATTTATTTAAAAATAAACAGTTACAAATAATCAAAATTTCATGAAGTTCATTATTACCACGGAGAGTTTACTCTTGGTAGACTTGGGCTCAATCGTTTTCTTGCTTTATCTCATTTCATCCTCACGTCAGCCCTAGAAATAGGTGCCATTTTATCTTCATTTTGCTGGTGAGACAGAATGGTCTCTGAGAGGTCAGGAGACCTGCCCAACTTCAAGGCCTTGTGGCAGAGCTGGTCTGTGGCAGAGTGTGATGGCTGTTAACTGCTGTGCTCTTAGTAGATGTCACAGAAGTGCCAGCTGACTGACACATTCAGGAATGTTCCCCAGCCTCCGTGAAAGCAGTCCACAGCCATCAAACATTGCTCTGTGGTGAATACCCACTCTGTGTTGCTATGTGGGGTTTGAGAAGTTATGGAGTTTTATACAGTTATAAAACCACAATTGTAATTGCATCGCCTTGCATTCACTTGGGTTATCTAATTATTTTACTGACACTTCTTTGGTTTCACTGTTACGTTTTATGTTCTTGAGGTATAGGGATACTATCTTTTATTTCATTTACGTGCCCTCTCTAGCATCTGAGGCAGCACTGTGTTCAAACATTTATTCTTACACACAACAAGCCGGAAAGTTTTTGTGTATTTATAATTTAATTAATTAAATTAAATTTTTTTTTGGCTGTACCACATGGCTTGTGGGATCTTAATTCCCTGCCCAAGGTTTGAACCTGTGCCATTGGCATGAAAAGATGGAGTCCTAACCACTGGGCCACCAGGGAAATCTGCCGGCCAGATTTGACCGAAGCAAATTCAGTTTGAAGGACCTTAGTGAGAAAACCCTTCATTCTCACCCCTAATAGCAGCTCCTCAGAAAAGACTTCCCAGGTCCCACTGCTTGCCATCACCCCATCTCCTCCCACCCCTGGCGTGCCCCACCCGCCCCTAACACTCATGATGACAGAGCACCCTAGCCTTGAATCTAGACGACTTCTTCCCATTACCCACTCTGTGATAGGGTCAGAGCTGTGATGAAAGGTCAGAGACCTATCAACCTGATTCATTTCCTCTGTGCTGCGCTCAGCACGTAGAAGCTTCTCAGTAAGTACTAATCCAATAAAGAAATGAAGGAGGCTTTTGAATGAAGATTTCTGAGTCTCCTGAAGAATTTGCAGATGGCAGTAACGTTTGACTCCTTGGGGGCTTGAGGTAAGAGTGGGCGAAGATTTTGTCCCTGGGAGTGTATGTTTTCCAAGCGTGAAGGGTGGTGCAAGTGCGTTCACGCGTTCTGTGGTTGGCTCCCTGGATTGTCTACTCCTTCCCCCCAACTCTGGCTACCCCTGAAACATCACCTACATCTGTACCTCCGCCCAGCTAAGGCAGGCATGATACCAGAGTGTCTAGACCTTTCCTTCACACCCTTGGCTGAGCCACCTCTAGAAACGAGCCCCCGTTCCCACGCCCCCTTCATTCCCCTCATTGCCCCAGTGAGTCCTGTTTAAGTGCATCATCTTCGTGGAACTTTTGGATCAAGAAATATTGTGAATTTTCCCGTGGGCCAGCTCCAGTTATCATCATATTTTTTTAATTTGTTTGCTTTCATAAAGCCCTTTCACTTCTTGAAGCACTGTCATATACTGTTTTTCATTTGGACAAAGCAACAGAGGGAGTTTAATAATGATGTTGGCAAAGTAAAATGAATGATCAGTAATATTGCTGTGTCTGGTACCAGAATCAATACTTTATATATTATTCCATTTAATTCCTAAGTGGTGGCTAATAGAGCTCTCGAGTTTGGGCTGATTGGATTTGAATCTTGGCTTCCTTACCAGCTGCATGACTCTGGATAAGTTACTTCAATGCTCTCTGCCTATTTCTTAATAAGGAAAAAGGGCATTTAAGAGTAAATATTCTGTAGAGTTGTTGTGAATGGGAAATAAGATAGGAAATAAGGAAATAAAATAAGAAGTAAGATAATGCATGTCAAGTGTTATGCACTGTTTGGCACATAGTGAGTATGTAGTAATTATTATTTCTCACAAAAAATGTTATAAACTATTTTATCAGATGGGTTAAGAGAGGCTTCCAGTCCTGATTCAAGGTCCGTGGATTAACCACAATGAATCCCACCTATTAGGTGTTGACAGTCATACATTCTTGTTAGATTGACTTGAAGACTTGGGCCAGTTGGTCTTGCAAAGTAATGAAAGCTTCTGACATGTCATTGTTGGGCAATTTTGAATTCTCTTGTTCCCAGGTGGTAATGTGCCAGGCCCTCTGATCTTTTCTCCCTCATCCCTACCCCCCACCAGACTAGAGGAATGAACTTTTCTGTTTGCAAGGGCAGCATAGTTCCCCGATACGGTTCAGTGGTCACATCCCAGTCGCCGGCCTTCCCACCAGCTGTCACACCCTCTACCTGCTGCCAAGTGGCCCTGGAAGAATCATCTGAGTGATTTCCTGCCCCTGGAGACATCAAAGCTGGCCCTCTCCCTGTCCCCATTCTTCTTACTGAATGCACCACTGGTCGATATCAATGGAGACAAGTGTTTCGCAGCCTCGACAACCTGGGGAGAATTCTGGTCCATGGGAGGGGGGCTCCATGGCTGGGATGGGGGAGGGGGAAGTTGGAGCAGCATCCAGCAGTATGGCCTAGCACTCAGGCCCTAGAGGCATCCATGAAAATACCAGTAGGTGAGGGGCATCATCATACACCCAACACCCTGTATGGGTTTCCAAAGCAAGCCTGCTGCCTTGAGTTATTATTTCTATATTGTATAATAATCAGGCCACTATTTTGAGATCATGTCAAAGATAACAAAGCATCAGAAGCCTCTTCCGCTGCTGAAGAACCAATCAACCTAAACTAATACTTTAATGACCACTTTTCCCAACGAGAAAACAAATTCAGGCAAAAAAAAAAAAAAAATGAAGCAGGTTTGCTGAGAAGAACCTTGTCTGGTCAATGAAAAGAAGAAAGAGACGTCTGGAGCCATGGCAATGAAGGAGGGATTACTTTGATCTGGAAAATAGGTTTCTTTCTTTCTTCTTTTTTTTTTTTTTCCCTCCAGTGCTTTTTCTCAGGCAGCCAAGAGATGCTATTGAGTTTGATGAGGGAGGCCCTTTCAGAATGAAGGGGCACCTCAGAGGAGAATTGAATGACTGCTTTCATAGGCAGCTAGTTTAATAGTCTCATGTTTGAAAAATATGCAATTAAAGGAAATAACTATTACAAATAGCCCCTATTTGTTGCTTTAAAAATACTATCGATTAACGGAAAAATGAGAGCGAGGTGTGCAAGATTATTATGTTAAGTGTAAACTGCAGATTGTTGCGGGGAAACACACACACACCGGGACGCACGACCTATGTGCGACACCCAAGGGGCTGGAGAGACGGCGCCTGGGGTGGATCAGAAGCTCTCTATTCCTTTACGTATTAAAAGTGACTTTCAGAGAAAGTCTTGCCCACCAGAGTTTTTTATCACTTTCTTCGTGTCAGTACTGTTAATAAAAATCTAAGTGTTATTGGTTAGGAATTCAATTTCTTGTAAATGTAATCTGCAGCAATTGGGGGGTCTCTGTGCGTGAGAATGATGCTTTTTAATGAATGCTCCATGGGCATTTGAAATGAAACAATGGGGATCCTGGGCATTTTGATCTTGCATTTTCCACCGATACTGCCTTTACCTTGCAGCCCCCTGCCAAGTCCACCTGCCTGTGCACCACATCCCAGATCTTCTCAGATCTTGCCCTGCGTTAATTGGGAAATACTTAGCAAACAAGTGGATGTTTGTCTTTAGCCAGGGATAAAGGAAGACTTTGTCCTTCCCAAAATATACAGAAACATTTCTGGCTGTTCTTTTAAGAGATTTCCAAAAATCTTTGTCCAGGTAACCTGCCTCGTTGTCATGGCAACTGTGGGATGGTTCCTGTCTGCTGTCTTGCCTTTTTGCCTTTCTGGATTTATTTAACACTTTTATAACCGATATAGAGCTGCCATTTAAAAGTGGATTTCTAGTCTTCTGCCCACTTGAGGCAAATAAGACTAAAAGTATAGTACCTATTTTTAGGCATTTGATTTTTTGTTGTTATTGTTGTTTAACCTGAAACAGTTGACCAGAGATCCATGCGTCCCTGTGTTGTGTACATATTCACCTAAGATGCAGGTGAAATTAGTTTTTCACCTTCTTTTAAAGCTAAATTTTGATAAGCATGTATGATAAGCTAGGCAGTGTGTTAGTCAGCCTTTTATCTATATTTAATCCTCAAAACAAATCCATGTGTTGGTGTTATTATTGTGCCTATTTTGCAGGTGGAAAGCTGAATTTGTAGAAGGTTGAGGAATTTGCCTAATGTCACATAGCCCCCAGGTGCTAGAGCCAAGAGGCAGATCCTGACTCCACGGTCCAAGTGTGGCTGTGTCACGGATATTTGAGGGAGTCTCCTCAGCGATGATCTAGTGCTATCACACGAGGAGGCAGAGCTGGGAGTTCAGGCCTTGTTAGTGCGAAGGGTTTAGATCAGACCTAAGTAAGCATATCGTCATGGAAAGGACCATCTGACCTGGAAAAGGGAGTTGATGCGTTGTGGAATCTTCGTAGGAGTCTGACAGTATAATAAAATCCTGCCTGGAAGCAGAGGGATGAATTAAAGTGGCCCCCGGGATCATACAAGATCCTCTGATTCCATGGGATGGGGGCAGGCTGATGTTGCAGGGAGAGTCAGAGATCCGCTTGTGGGGAGGACTCCACTGGCCCCTGGGGCAGGCAGGCAGGGGAGACACAGCAGAGCGTAGTCCCTGGAGACCCAGCTCACCAAAGGCTTCTCATCAGAGAGAGGCTGGCTGCTCCAGGGTTCAGTCACTGTCCTATGGCCCAACTGGGAGAAGTCCATTTCAGAGTAACCAGAGACTCACCTGGAACTTTAGAGCCCATGTCGAGCTCCTTCAGTTTATCCACGTAGACTGCTTGAACTCCCCACGAGTCATTAATATCCACGGGGCCTTTGGCTGGACCATTCTTTCTCTCCCTCTTAACTCATCTGTTTGATACTTGAGCAGAAGGACAGGCTACTGGTGAGAGGTGTGGTCTCTGAGAGCCAGGCTGCCTGGGTCTGATCTTCTTACCATTGACTAGTAACCTTGGGCAAATTGTTCTCCATCACCCCAGTTTTCTTAACAGTAGAAAAGAATAATGAGAACATCTGCTTCACAGAGGGAGTGAGAGGATTAGGCGAAGTGATACTTTTAATATGCATTGATTGTTGTTATTACATAATTCTTAAAATTTCATGCTAGGTACCAAACTCACCAAATAACTGTCTTGACACCCCATAGATTGGGGTAGCTGCTGCTACTCTGTCTCCAGTACCTGTGCTTCTCTTAACCTAATAGAGTCTCTTCTTTGCATTCTCTGATAAACTGAGCAGATCGGGGAAGGAAGGGGCCCTGTCCTGCTCACCAGCTCACAGCATAGTGTTTATGGCGCCGTTTGCTGTGGAATAGTATCAGGAGTGGGATCCCCAGGCTAGACTCAAGTAAGACAGGTTTCCTTAATGTTTCCCAGTAATTATTTGAGAAGTTTTCCGTCAACCTCCTCCTGTCTTGGGAACTGGTAGAAAGAGAAGAGACACATTTACATATTCTATGCCTTCACAGGAAAGCCAAGCAAAGTATATTATGGTTCTAAGACTTGACTGACCAATGAATGTGACAGGGAGTGATCAGTGTGAAATAGAATTTTGTTATAGAGGTGTGTACTAAAGGCAAGGCTTCCAGTGGGCAAGACAGGATGCAGGCGATTCAGTGAAGCAGAGGGGACTAGTTCAGGAAGGGAGAAGAACAAGAGTAAAAAGTGTAGAGTTGGAGGCAGCCACTGAGAGGATGCAGAAGGGTGGTGAGTGTGGATGTTCGACTGGGGGGTTGAGTTCATGAGTCCACGGCTCTGTAGGCAAACAGCTCCAGAGTGGTTGAGAGTATGGATCTCAGAGTAACAATAAGCAAGGTTTGGATGCTGGCTCACCTGCCTACTGGGAAGTGACCATGGGCAGAATATCTGGGCTCATTAAACTTCCATCGTCTTTCTTATAAAATTGGAGGTTCCTAGGAGGAGTACATGAGGCGATGCACGGGGGAGGTAGAAGCCTGGTGTATAGTGAATGCTCAGCTGTTTTTTCCTTTGTTACCAAACATACCTCTCTGAACTTAAAAAAAAAAAAAAATTTTTTTTCCTGATTCTGGAGGTTGATGTGACATGTCTCATTTCCAGGTCCACCTTGGAGATTTTACGTGTTGTCTCAATTTTATAACTAATGGAACATGCATTCCCCTACATAAGTTACAATTTGCAAAAGGATGATTGTATTTAGACCTATAACAGCTTGTGAGGTAGGCTAATTTTCATTTTCTAGCTCAGGCACCCGAGGCATGGAAAGGCTAGAGAAATGTGCAGTTAGTGGGTGGAGGCACCGTAAATATACTCAGGACTTCCGACACTAGTGTAATCCCCTCTGCCCCCATACCAAATGGTTGTGTGTTTCTGGTGAATGACTTGGATGAAACCAAAATGCATGGATGTCTGCCAAATCCTTTCAAATTTGTATCACATCATAATTGGTAAAATTTGCTAAAGGAAGAATGTATAAAGACATTTCAAGGGCATTGGTTTTGCATTCATTATTTGTAAAGGACTATTGAAAAAGAATGTAAAAGAAAAATCAATTTACTGGATATCAGCTTCAAAAGCACGAAAAATCTATTGTACCAAGTGGATAGAGCTGGCAGGGACCTTGTGCTCACTGCCTCTAGGCAAACTGTAGGAATTATGTATGCCACGTGTATTATTGTTCATTATAGAGATTTTTTGTTTTTTTGAGCTGATGGAGTTGATGCTATTGCATTTTTTTTGTTTGTTTGGACTGTTGTTCAGTCGCTCAGTTTTGTCCAACTCTTTGTGACCCTGTGGACTGCAGCACACTAGGCTTCCCCGTCCTTCACTATCTCTTGAAGTTTGCTCAAACTCATGTCCATTGAGTCGGTGATGCCATCCAACCATCTCATCCTCTGTCATCCCCTTCTCCTCCTGCCTTCAATCTTTCCTAGCATTAGGGTCTTTTTCAATGAGTCAGCTCTTCGCATCAGGTGGCCAAAGTATTGGAGCTTCAGCGTCAGTCCTTCCAGTGGATATTCAGGGTTGATTTCCTATAAGATTGACTGGTTTGATCTCCTTGCTGTGCAAGGGACTCTCAAGAGTCTCCTCCAGCACCACAAGTCGAAAGCATCAATTCTTTGGCACTCAGCCTTTTCTTGGCTCCATTAATTGTTGCTGGCAGAAAGCCTGGTCACCATCTTCCAGCCACCAGAGAAGAACCTTTTTAGGAGAGATGTGTGCAGGTGCTGGTGGTATAAATTCCTTCTCAGGTACTACAAGAGCAATTGAATGTTCCTTCCAACCTGGAAACTTAGTAGATCCTGTGTTTGAAATGACTTCCTCGAAGGCTGCTGGAGATTTTTTAGCCTCATCTCTGGAATTCATGTGGTGATACACTGCTTTCATTTTTGTCTTGAAGCAGGTACAATAAAAGACCTGAAGCATAAGCATGCTTAGCCTCTGATGGTCTCTGGGATACAAATGCGTGTTGTACATGTTGCACTTGTCTTTGATCTTACTTTATCTGGGACCAAGATGCTTGATAATTTGATACTCTAGTGGGATTATTCAGAACTTAAAAAAAAAAAATCCCAGAGCTGTCTCTCATTGTTCAGAGACAAATTTCACAAATGAAATCAACAGTCTAGTTAGGACAGGGGTGCTCCTACAGCATAACCAAGCCATCTGTCTCAAATTGCAAATCTGAGAATTTTGTTTTCATTTTATTATGGGGGAAAGCATGGCATATTTTTTGTATATATCTTCAAAACGCATGATATAAAGTGATAGAATGATAAAGTGTTGAAACTGGAAAGACCACAGGATAACAGACATCTCTAGGTCCTGGCTACTTCCTACCAGAGAATAGTTTATTTACATACCGAGTCATAATTCAGGTTGACAAAGAACCCTTGCTGTGATGATAGGATTTAAGAAATTTCACATATACTGTTACTGCAGTGGCTATACTAATTTACTAATGTTTTCATCTGTGGTTTGTTTTTTTTTTTCCATTGTACTGGATCTTCACTGCAGCATGCAGGCTTCTTGAGCTGTTGTGCATGAGCTGAGTTGCTCCTCGGCACGTCAGATCTTAGTTCCCTGACCAGGGATTGTACTAATTATTTATACTAATTTATTAGTATAAATTTACTAATTTATACTAATTTACAGTCTTCCTTGGAAATTTCCTTCAATGATAAGTTTTAGTATTTTAAGTATCCACACTTCATCAAACTTTGCATTTCAAGACTTTGTTTAGGGTGTGTCTACAGACTTGGTTTCAGGTCTAGAAATTTACCTGACACTGACGCCCTGTGTCATCCGTACCACTCCCAGATTTTGTTGGGTTTCCTCTACATGATATACATGATGCATACTTTGTATATGTAGATCACACCCAAATCACCTGGGTTAGGAATAGGACTGCAGTCTAAGAGGGAACAGGTTTACATTCTGGAAACCAGTGGCTGGTCAATAGGAAGGAGAAAGAAAGGCTTCAGCTTGGGGGACTGAAGTGTACCCAGGGCAGAATGACCCCGTGTGGGCTCCGTCTGCTGTGGACCTCCTTGGAACTCACATTCGGGGCCAGGCAGTTTCAGTTTTTGGCTGAGGCGGCCATACTTTCTCAGTGTCCTTATCTATAATAAGCCTTTGATGGTGACAACAGAGTCTACATTTTCCTTTGAGCTTAGGATGGTCATTTTCATAGTTTCTTTAAGCATCTTCTGATTGGCTCACAGAATCACCTCTTTGCATTGCTGTTATTTTTTTTTAAATTTCTTTCATAGAGAGTATTTATCCTTTATTTATTTACATTTATCCTTTTAAAATCCTCAAATTATCCTTAGGGTTAACCCCTGGGATGCTTGATACATCATACCTACCCTAGTTTCTCTATTTTTTTCTTGCTAGGCTATGGTAATACTTCTTCTGCATGCAGATTCTGTTTTCTTCTTTAAAAAGTTAAACTTTGAACCTTGCTGGTAGTTCAGTGGTTAAGACTTTGTGCTTCCAATGCAGGGGACATGTGTTTGATCCCTGGTTAGGGAACTAAGATCCCACATGCTGTATGGCAAGGAAAAAAAAAATCACTCAATAAAGATTAAAAAAGGAAAAAGAAATTAAACTTTCACAAAGCTCTGAGTTACCAAAGACCATTTGTTTTCAACATGTGATTTCCTGGTGGAGAGAAAGACATGAGTGTTTCCTGGGGAGGTGCATCAGATAGCAGGTTTATTCTGGAGGAAGGCAGCAGCAGTGGACATAGCTGGGGTGAAAGGTGATGCAGTGCATCTTTGAGAAATGAGAGTTTTATTGTCTTGATGCCCTTTCTGAAAACTGAAGGTCCAGGCAAAGAAGAGAAAGGGAATTAGGTTGTTTCAGTAGGAATGTTCTCAGTTGACAACAACAAAGGAAGTTTTCAAACCATTTGTAGAACTTTAGCATAGGTTACCAATTGTGGGTATAGGGTTCCTGGAAATCACTGATGAGGAGAGACAGTCACCTGCCTAACTGGTTTTGGCAGTGTGCTACCTGCAGGTAGGTGGATGGGATGTCCCCAAGATACAGAACAAAAGTGACTAACAAGAGAAGGGATTAAGTGTGGAGCAGGGGTTATACTGGGCCATCTTCTGGACCAGGACAGGCAGATACCCTCATGCTCCTCATCTCCTTTGCCACCATATCCAACATGTAGTCTTCAAAGTGTAGTTTTGTTTAGATTTTGTTAACTTTAATGGCTACCTGTGGCTCGGGGCTGCTGAGAACAGGATAATAGCCAAGCACAATGCCTGGAATAGGAAGCTACTGCACTAATGTTCATTGATTGACACTTCTTTTGTGGTTAAGAATCTGCCTTCTAGTGCAGAGGGCGTGGGTACAATCCCTGGTCAGGGAACTAAGATCTGATGTGCCAAGGAGCAACTCAGCTCATGCACAACAGCTCAAGAAGCCTGCATGCTGCAGTGAAGATCCAGTACAATGGAAAAAAAAACCAAAAAAACAAAAACACAGATGAAAAAAATGAACGAACAATGACAAGATAATGAACATGTATCTACTTGCCTCACAGGGTTGCTGTGAGGATTGACGGATTTGATAAACATCTAAGAACTTTAACAAACTTTACAAGCCATCATTCTACAGTAAGGTACTATTTGGAAATATATTAAATGCACCCAAATGTGAATTTTATTTAAAATTCTTTGTGATTGGAAATCTGTAGAAAATGTAGCATATATTTTGTCATCTTAAAACTTGACTTCTCATGGATTTTGGTTATTTCACCTCTCAAGTGAAGGGGTATAAACAGGTTGGGTTTCGGGTTGCAGTAGATGGTTAATGGCTGAGAGTAGCTGTGTGCCTAATACCAGTTCTTCTTGCCACATTATCAACTTGCACTTGTCTTGTCATCATGTTTGACTTAAAAGCTTCTCTCACCCTCCTACTAGTTTGTTGTTTACAATCTGATGTCCTCTAAACAGTCAAGTAAATAAGCTGTTAAGAATTATATGCGGTGAGAGCTAGGAAGGCTCTGACTGACCAACTGTTTGTGATCAATATGTCAGGAAGACGGGTGCCTTTGCATTCAGTGGACAAAGTGGTCAGTTGACTTGGAATTCAGATACTGTTTGCCTTTATTTATTGGTAGGTTAAGGCTTTATCCAGAAAACAAAGTATTGTCTTTTATAGGATTGTGATTTTATTGCTTTGTTTGTTTTATTTCTAGATAGAATCTAAGTTAAATTCTCTTTGACTATAGGGATATGGTGCTTTATATAGGCTTGCTCTTGCAAAAGGATGGAGGGAGGATGAGATTAGATATTAGGCAATGTTAGCTCCATCCCTGGGTTAGACAGAAACCTCTGTTTGACTTAAAATTCAGGATATACATGCTTCATTTCCCTGCTTATTTTGTAGTTAAAAAATAATTTGAACAATCTTGTTTTATTAGCAAGAATTTCAGCCAGTAGGTTGTCCAGGAAGGGTTCTGACTGGTGCATGAGAAAGTACAGGTATGGGCAGAATTGACCACTAGCCTTCAAGCTTTGTGGTGGCCAGGGCAGTGTGTGCCCAGCTCCAGCAGCAGAGACGGGCACAGATTAGAGCTCCGGAAGTAATTGTTGAGTGACCAGTGAATGAATGATGTCTGAATGAATCAATGTGCGTATGAAAGAATCAGCAGTGCATTTAACTTTTCACTAGGTTTTCAGAGGATAACGTACATCCCAGCTCTTTACTAGGCTAGGGAATTTATACTGACCTTACTTGGTTGCCTGGGAAGTCTTTCCCTGGCACACTCAGACACAGCTGTCTGTTCAAATATGATCCAACAGCAGTCTGGTTTGTCAAACACCAGAAGCTGGTCGGCTTGGTCTTTTTCACATCTTTAAGCAACATGAAATGAATATTACAGAGCTGTTCTGAGCCACCTGCTGGCAGTCACTGTTTCCCCAGGGCCAGCTGAGTCAGAGACAGCCACTTGCTCCAATTCGGTTTCTCTGATGTAATTGCCAATTTTATTGGATAGCTGGAGGGGGCTCGTCTTCATCTCCGGCAGATCTGGCCGAGTGGGACACAGCAGAGGGTCTGGAAGGGAGCTGCTCTAGGGCCCTGTGGCCCAGCTGGGCAGGTTGTGAGACTCCTTCTCGGCATCTCTTAGGGCAGAGGACAGGCAGGAGCTATAGTGTCAGCGGTGGCCGGAACAACAAGCAGGGCAGCCATCCCTGTACTCTTCTTGTCCGGGCCCCTGCTTGGTGGGGAGCAGAGAACCTTGGTCTTGGGGATGGTCACTGCTTCCGACTCTGAGCCAGAGAACCCATGGCCAGTGTTTTTACTTTTATTCTTTGAGGGATGTCATTTTTTAAAAACTGAAAAAGAAAATTAACTGAAATAATTTTCATATCAATGAGAGACCTAGAAATAATCACATTTTGGGGGGAACTTACTGAAGTCAGTCTAATGCTGGGGAAGGTAGAATCCTTCTTTTTTACTCTTTTCTTTCATTTCTACCCCAGTCATGTACCTTGCACATTTGGTAGTGGTCTAGGGCACATATGGGCCAAGGTGACTGCAGAATCAGGGGTCTTATTTAAAAGAGAGCAGTTTAACAACAGTGGTCATCATTAAATGAAATCAACAACTCCCAGCACAGCCAGAATAGAATGCAGGTCATGAAGCAGCGAGACTAATCAGCACCATCAGAGGGGGCCCTTGGCCCTTCAAGGAGAACACGAGAGATGTCTAGAGGCCCAGAGTTAGTCCTGGAAAAGCTGGTTTTCCGGCCGATTTTCTGGGGGACTCAGTGTATACCCCTTTCCCTTCTCTAACCTTTGGGGTCTGAGAAACCGAGTTATATTTAACTCCTAGTTCCCGTGGCTACATTATCACCTGTGTAGAAATAAGCATCTCATCTTGCATTTTTCTTGATGCTTAGGGGAGGCAGAGTACAAGATGGAAGGAAGAAAAGATATCCTATTGCTTACTACCCTTGAGTAATTTCAGACATGTCACAGAGGCTGTAAGTACAATGTTGACAGAAGTGCCAGACATGTCAGTTCTAACAAAGATGATTGGATGAAAAACTTAACTGAAGGCTTCTATGAGAACCTGATTCATATCAGCTGTTATTGGAGGAGGGCTTCTTCGTAAAGCTATGCCATGGCTTTTAGGAGAGTAGACTCAAATATTCATTTGAGTGTTCTTTCACATTTTACTCATAGCAGACTGTAAAAACCCACAGCTGCCCCACATAAGAACCCTGCCCCACATAGGAACACATAAGACATAGAGCAGATAAAGGTCTTACACAAATGCTCTAAGAAAAGGATGGGAGCATTAGACGCCAAGAGTTGATTGAAGGAGTAATCGTGACCCATGTTATTAAGAAGTCATGCTTGACTAGTTGCAAGCCGATGAATAAATTGAGTAAACAGGCGAAAAAGCATCTAAATGTATGTAATTCCTCATGTGTTGGAACCATCATTTGTTTTGTACTGACTCAAGGTTCCAACAAAGTCCAAAATTATGCTTTTGAGACAAAACAAAAAGCAAAGCAGAGGTTCTCTAAACACGATGTGGCCAAAACCACCTGGGAATTTGTTAACAGGTTCCTGGTCCCCACCAAGAGACACTGGGATTCCATAAACCTCAAATACGACTTGGGAATTGCATCTTTTAACAAGTCTCAGATGATTTGGGACCATATTCTGAGAAACACCAAACTATGGCCACCATCAAACTAATGGAAAATATCACATTAGCCAATTAAAAAATATTTAACTCAAACTGATTAATCAAAGTCTCACACATACCAAGTACTGTGCCAGGGATCCAGAGACTAATATTACACAGCTTCTGCCCTTAAGATGCCTAGAGTTGAGTGGAGCTTAAAAGTCCTAGAGGACAGTTTAGTGCTTGTTATCACTCATCCTATATCGAACAGTATTAATACCAAAACAAACTAGTTTAAGGGGTGACACATCATTCTCTAATCACATTTATTATAAGAAACAAAGACTAGGAAAAGTTTATAAGCAATATTATTTGAAGTATAGCAATCAAATGTTGATATTGTATGAAAAATCTGTAATCTCTATCTACTTTCTAGTATAGTAATTTTTCTAAAATAAATGTTGTATCTTAGAGGTTAATCTATTTGGTTATTTATGTCATAATTCCACTTCCAAGGAATTCCAAATTCCAATCCTAGATGGGGAAAAAATGGAAACAGTGGCAGAATTTTTCTTGGGCTCCAAATCACTGTGAATGGTGATTCCAGCCATGAAATTCAAAGATGCTTGTTCCTTGGAAGAAAAGTTATGACAAACCTAGACAGCATATTGAAAAGCAAAGACATCACTTTGTCAACAAAGGTCTATATAGTAAAAGCTATGATGTTTCCAGTTGTCAACGTATGAATGTGACAGTTGGACATACAGAACACTGAGCGCTGAAGAATTGATGCTTTAGAACGATGGTGCTGGAGAAGACACTTGAGAGTTTCTTGGACTGCAAAGAGATCAAACCAGTCAATCCTAAAGATCAACCCTGAATATTCATTGGAAGGACTGATGCTGAAGCTGAAGCTCCAATGCTTTGGCCACCTGATGTGAAGAGCCTTTTTATTGGAAAAAGACCCTGAAGCTGGGAAAGATTGAGGGCAGGAGAAGAAGGGGCTGTCAGAGGATGAGATGATTGGATGACATCATCAACTCAGTGGACATGAGTTTGTGCAATCTCCAGGATGTGTTGAAGGACAGGGATGCCTGGTGTGCTGTGGTCCGTGGGGTCATAAAGAGTCAGACACTAATGAGTGACTGAACAACAACATTCCTAGCCTAGGAGTCTGTCACATCTCCTTGAATTATTTTTCAAGCAGAAAACTGCAATTGTTGCCTGGAATGGGAAATGGAGACCTCTGACTCACCACTTACTGGAGGAAATAGTACCCAGATTCTAGAACAGAGGTTTTGGTTAACCTTGATGGAATCTGATAATACAGATACCTAAGAAAGTTACTAAGCTATTGTGTGGGCAGGCATAAAGCCTCATCTTGGTGTCATAGAGTGTTATTCTTCACTAGCGGGTTATGGAATTCTTGGCACAGATAATTTTAAGTGATTTTTTAAGGTTGACTGAAAATGAATTGCAAAGCTGGGAAGTGAATTGCTAGTCCTGTGTCCTCTTCATTAAGAATCTGAGATGTAAAGTCCTTTATGTTTCCTCTTGATCATGTTTCCTGGGGGAGGTGGAAATGACTAAGATAGATGTCTCTGAAAGAATGAATATTGATGATATATTATGTAAGGCTCAATGCAAGTTGTGAATCCACCAGATGCTTGGAAAGTCAGCAGCTTCTCTATTATGCATTTCCTTGGCCTAAGCTTGGATGTTTTCCAAAAAGCAGTTACAGAAGCAAGTGGAAGGACCTGGTGGTTGTGAGTGTGTGTGCATGTGTATTTGTGTGTGTGTGTGTAAACTCTAACTTGTTAAAATGAGTAATGTATGAGCAACTTTCCAATCTTCCTTTAACTGAATGATGAGCTTAGATTTTATAGGAAATCAAATTAGAGTCTGAAAAAATCCTGCTCCTTCCTTCTAAGCAAGTTGGCCTCTGGGCAATCATTTTTACGGGAACCAGGTCCTTACCAGTAAGTTTGCTTAGCAACACGTTTTCTTGATGACAGTTCTCAAAGCAGAGGAAAGTGAATGGAGGTCTGATTAACCACAGGCCATAATGGCTATATCAGTTTCTTTTGTAAGTGAAAGATTGTCTTTGCATATTCATAAGGGGGGTGTCTCAGCAGCACTGCTGGAGCTGTCAGGGCTGCTAAGCTGGGCTGGATTAGTGTGTGTATGGGAGGCCTCCCAATGGGTGGCCCTGGGGACATTTTTTTTTTTCCACAATTGAAGAATTCAGACTGTACAGAATTTACTCACTGTAAAAGTTGTTAGGCATAGAAGAAGGTTATAGAATTTATTTTTCCCATAGATCTTTAAGGACAGAACAGAAACTCACTGAATAGCTTGGGTTCAATACAGTCCTGAACCTTTGAAATTAACTATTACTAGGATGGAAGAGCCAAGGGGAATGTAGGAACTGAGAAGCATGAAAGTCAATCCAATTATCTCAGCAGCTGGGGGTGGAGGCTAGTATATAAATTGGACATTGTGTGGGTTGAAGGATATAGTTTGTGTTTTAGGATAATTCAGATTTTCCTAATAATATACCAGTGTAATGAGCTTGGCCAAATGGCTCTAACTTGTTAAAATGTATGTATATACCAGAGTCATCTGAGTTAGGAGAAGAAATGGAAGGCTTACATCATTTATATCAGAGTCAACCAGTTGCTAAAAATAAGGCATTATTTCATTTATATATATACATATATGTGTGTATATATATATATATATATATATATATATATATATAGTCTTTTGAAGTTACTTTTGTTTTTTTCATGTTTATTTTATTTTATTTTTTATTGAATTATAGTTTTTTACTGTTGGTTTCTGCTGTGCAGCAAAGAGAATCAGCCATACGTATACATATGTTCCCCTCTTTTGGGGGTTTCCTTCCTATTTAGGTCATGACAGAGCTCTGAGAGAGTTCCCTTGCTATATAGTAGGTTCTCATTAGTTACCTATTTTATACATAGTAATATATATACATGGGCTTCCCTGGTGGCCCAGTGATAAAAAAATCTGCCTGCCAGTGCAGGAGGCGTGCTTTGATCTGTGGGTAGGGAAGATCCTTTGGAGAAGAACATGGCAACCTACTCCAGTATTCTTGCCTGGGAAATCCCATGGACAGGGTAATCTGGTGGGCCACAGAAGAATCCAATACGACTTAGCGACCAAACCACAACAGTGTATATTTGTCAATTCCAATCTCCGAATTCATCCCACTTGTCCCTCCCCCCCTTGGTAGCCATACATTTATTCCTCACCTCTGTGTCTATGTTGCTACTTTGCAAATAAGATCATCTATATCATTTTTCTAGAATCTACTTTTAAATGTATTATCTCATTTTATCCTCCAAACATGCTTAACTGAATGATGAGGATCTGGGCTGTTACTTACATCCTGTCTTAGAATTACTGACAAGGCTAAGATTCGAATCCAGTGCTGTTTCCATAAAGCCACATTGCTTTCTTCTGAACACTTTTAGAGTCTTGGCATTGTCTGATTCTACAGTTTTGTAAAAGTGTCATTTTGTCAAAGAGTACTCCCTCCTAGAGACTTGAATCTAGAGTGGCAAGCACAGATACCTAAGAGGAAATCAGAGAGATTTCTATACTGTGGTTCCACTCCAGCTTTTATTTCACCAAGTCTAAGATTGAGGATCGTGTTCACAGACATTTTGCTAAAGACAAATGCAAAGGTAAAAATTAGACCCTCATAGCAGCTTGAAAACAATTCCTACTCAAGACACAGACTTAGCTTAGTGAATACACACACTGAACAGTAAAGACTTTTCAGGGAATTGGCTTTGCCTGTGAGCTCCTAGAGACCAATTTTTGATCCCTAAATTCAGCTTACAGGAACCTTTAAACAAATGTGTGCTGCATTATTCTCATTATTCAGTTATGACAGTCTTTCCCCCAGCATTTTAATTAGTGCTCATTTACAGAGAATTAAACTGTCATTTTAGTTGAACTCAAAGGAGTACCCCAGGGACACACATTCCACAAGATAATAAAAGCACCAGATAATTCCGATGCTTCAGCAATTTAGACTAGAGTTGCAACTGGGCTTCTCTGCCAGCCAGTTCTGATGGGACTTCATCATGACTGTTTACAGGGGTCGGGGGACACCATCATTCCACACCTGAAAACTTGAGGCCTAATCATCTTGATCAAGAAAAGCTGATGTTTCAACGTGGGATGATGGTCTCTTAAACAAATTTCTGTGGTTTGCACAGATTTGTTAAAATGTGAACATTTTCTAACTGTCCTGAATGGGAGAAACCATTATTTTCCAGGATGCTGTATTTCACTCCTCTAAGGAATTTCTTTATCATCATATTCGTAAGGCATATACTTACATGTAAGTTGTCCATGTTGCAAAAAAAGGAGGCTATGCTTACCACAGATTCTCCTTATTGTACAGTTAAACTGCAGCTGTCATTTCTGATATTGCAGTCCATTTTGATTTTTCATTGTACATAGACACATTAAGGTGTGCTAAAATTGTAGCATCTGAAAGGAAGTGATCAGCATGTTAGTGTTAGATGTTTGGCTTCCAACCCTGGTTATGCCCCACGACTGCTGTGTTTTCTAGGTATGTATTGGCCCTGTTTTCCCATGGGCACCATGGGTAATGACTGGTTAGCAACAAGGGGCTATGATTGTGGCTTCCCTTGCTTTCTAGATCCATCCTCATCTCTGCACACCCATCGCTTTTTCTTGGCATTTACACTGTGAAATGTTTCATGTCTGAGTGTAGCAGGAAACTCTGTCAAGACCATGAGATCAAGAAGCACTGTAGAATGTTTCATTGTTATGTCTGAAAAATGCCATTTCCTTTCATTTCTGGAGGTTCATGGGAGAACCAGTGGTTTTTTAAAACTCACCTGAGACATGTTTCATCTTACAGACTTTCATGCTTTCTGTTCTGTCAGTGAAGCAATTTACCAACTTTGAAAAGCTGGATGACCTTAATTCATTAAAATCAGCATAGATTAAAAGACCACAATCAAAATGTACAGACTTTCAGTCATAAGATAAATAAGTCCTGGGGATTTAATGTAGGGCATGGAAGCTATAGTTATAAATACGGTATTGTATATTTGAAATTTTATGAGACTAGATCTTAAGAAATTCTCATCCCCCCAAATTGGTAACAGTGTGAGGTGGTGGATGTTAACTGAACTTATTGTGGTGGTTATTTTGCAATATATTCAAAGATTAAATTATTATGTTGTCTATGTTAACCTATCTTATACAGCAATATCTTAATAAAACTTGAAAAAAAAGTCATGGGACCACAGGACTGTAGAAGAGACATGAATGATCTTAGCAATCCAGTAGCATCTAATGTCCCCACTTTAAAGTTGAGAAGACTGAGCAAGAAATCAGAGTATCAAATAACTTAACTTGAGGGAAACCAACACCAGAACTCATGTACCCTGGTTTCCATGTATTTGTTTTCTCCGTATCCATGAGGCAGCATACCGTAGCAGGGACCAGGAACTCTGGAATGCAAATGCCTTGGTATGACTTCCAGCTCCATCCCTTCCTACTGGGTTTGAGGGAAATGTCTCAATTTTCATGAAAATACTTCTCTCAGTGTTTAACATATAGTAAAAGCTCAAAAATAGCATCTGTTATCATTGCTGAATCTCCCTGTTTTCCATGAGTCCTTACAGCCGCCTGAGACGAGGAAGCAGGCGTTCATCTTTTGTCTGACTGTCTCCTGTCTCTTAGCTTCTGCCACACTTTGTGGCAGCTTTTGATGCTTTGTATCCAAACCTCATAAAAGCCACGCAAGTGCCACGCAGTGCTGTCCATCTGTCTTTGAGTGAGTGAAGTTGCTCAGTCATGTCCGACTCTTTGCTACCCCATGGACTGTAGCCTACCATGCTCCTTTGTCCATGGGATTTGCCAGGCAAGAGTACTAGAGTGGGTTGCCATTTCCTTCTCCAGGGGATCTTCCCAACCCAGGGATCAAACCTGGGTCTCCTGCATTGTAGCCAGACACTTTACTCTCTGAACCACCAGGGAAGTCTATCTTTAAGATTAAAAAAAAAAAAAGACACAGAGAAATAATTTGTTCAAGGCCCATAGCCAGCAAATCAGGACTCTCTCTAATTACAAAATCTAGACAACTTCCAATATGTCAGGTTGATATCACTTACGATTCTAATTCTAGACCTTTCAGATATTGACTGCTGTCTTGGAGTTTTGGTTCTTGTTGGGAGTGGGTGGTAGTTGTGTGTGTCAATATATGCTTTAGAAGTATGTTCTGTTGTTTGTTATTGAGATGGCTCCACCTCTAAACCTCTTTCCACTTAGCAGTAAGGATTAATTTTTTCTAACTTTGGCTTTCCTGGAAGTCAGTTATGTGGAGAAAGAAATTTAGAAGCCCAGCGAGAAGGGAGGGTGAATTTCTACTATAAGTGAGTGTGTTGTCTCTTTTTGTTTCTTGAGACTGTGTTTGGTTTTAACAAGATAGATAGAAAAAAAGGGCTTCTTTGAAAAATTGGCAAGAATAACATGAGAGAGGAAAGGGTAGAAAAGTTCATTTTTTTCTTCTCAAAAAAGTCTCCAGTAACATTTGCTCTGCTCTCCTTGATGGTCTACCATATTGATGTTCCCCACTCAGAAGGATGCTGAAGTCCAGAGCTCTTAAAATAGTTTCTGTTAAATCCTTGTTTCCTTTTAGTTTGAGTTCTCTTATTCTTGTGTGTGATTTTGAATCTTCTTGGCAAAGCTAAGAGGGAGAAAAATCCATCCTGAAGATGAGCATCTCTCCTGCTCACATTGATTTGTGAAAAGGAGCTTCTGCTGCATCCTTTCATCAGGACTAAAGAGGTCTGATGTCTGCCCTACAGATGCAGAAGTGCAGGCAATAGGATGGACTGAGTGGTGGTTTATCAGAAGCCAACCTGAAGCAGACATTGGCCAGTTATTCCCTTGAATACAGAGTAACAGTCAGTCAGTCAGTCAACACTGATTTGTTCTAGGTGCTGGAGAAGCACCAATGGATATGATGATATTATTGTCCTTTGGAGTTTTTAACCTTTTAGTGAGAAGAAAAGCAGGAAACATGTAAATAAATTCAGAATTCCAGACAATAAGGTAGTAATTCTACTGCATATTATTTCTATAGTGAGTTGCAGTTCACTAAATGCTTGTCTATGTGTTATTCCACTAAGTCCTCATGAGGATGGGTAGTGGTTTTCTAGGTAGGCTCTAGGGTGGCAGACACGTTCTCTCTGGTTCAGTTCCTTTCACTTTGGGTTGGTGCTATGCCTTGGATCATTCGCCCTCTCTTCCTTTCAGGAAGGTTAGAGCCTCCTCCTCTATTGGAACTCTTTGTCCTCTTGTGTGGCTTGTTTGTTTGTTTGTTTTGTTTTTTGGCTGCACCATGCAGAATGGGGGATCTTAGTTCTCCGACGAGGGGTCAAACTCACCACCCCCTCCTGCCCTCTGGCATTGGAAGGCAGACTCTTACCCACTGAACCACCAGGGAAGTCCCTATCACTTCTTGTCTTTGTCGCTATTCTCTGCCTAGGTGAGCTCACCCAGTCCAGTGACTATATATGTCATCACTGATGATGCTTCCAGATTTGGATCTTCATCCTTGTCCTCTCACTTGACTTCCAGATTCTTATATGTAGCTAAATAACTAACAATAGATGATGGCTTGAATTAATCCCTCATAGGAATCTCAGTGTGAAAATATAAAAAATGGAGCACTTGATCTTTTTCCTGCTTCCAAGCTCTTTCTCAATGCAACCAACCTTCATCCCTCTCAGTCTTGCCTCTAAAGACAAAGGGCATAGCAAGCTACTCATGGGGTCAGGCCAGAAACTTAGATATTACTCTTAATTTCTCCTGTCTTTGCATCATTCCCAACATCCAGTCTGTGAGCAAGTCCTGTTAATTGTATTCCTACCATGTACGTCAAACTGTTTTTCCCTCCTCTTCTCCTTTTATCATCCCAACCCAAGCTATCATCATCTATTGCCCAGGTTACTGTAGTGACTTCTAACCTAGCTCCCTGCTGCCATTCTGCTTTTCCATCCCACCCCTGACAAGCCAAAGCCCAGTATCTGGAAAGATCTTTAAAAAAACCAAACTAACTCATGTCTTTTTCATGCTTAAATCTTTTTTTTTTTCTTCTAAACTCTTTTTTAATTTGTTTATTTTTAATTGAAGGATAATTGCTTTACAGTATTGCATTGGTTTCTGCCAAACATCAACATGAATCAGCCATAGGTTTACCCATGTCCCTTCCTTTTAATGACTCCAGTTTGGCTTAGATAGCATTTTAACTCCTTACCCTGCCTTAAACGCCACGTGGCATCTGACTCCTCCCCAACCTCATTCCAGGCTTCTGTCCCCTCAGTCAGCATTGCTCAGCCCTCCCCTGGCTGAGCAGAGCACTGATACTTCTCAGAGCACTCTAAGTTCTTCCCTGCCCCCAGGACCTTTGCACCTGTTGTTTTCTTTCCCTCTCTTCCTCTTGGCTGGGCTGCCCTCCATTTTCCATGCTTCATTTTAAATTGAACCTTTCCTGGACACTCCCTCCCCTTACTTTTTTGTCTGTTGCCACACCTGATTGATTTTCTTCTTACTTACTTCTTTACTGTTAACTTACTTCTTTACTTTTGTCTGGAGCTATTTACATCTGGAAGTGGAGTAGTCCATGTGTTATAGGCCAGTTTTCCAAATTTATCTGCTTTGGTCTTAGATGCAAAGCCATCTATAGCCTTTTTTTTTTTTTTTTTTTAATCTATAGTTCTCACAATGGCATCTCCTGGAGTTCAGTCTTACCTTGATTTCCAACAAGGCTAACAGATTTACCCACGTCACATAAGAGGCAATTTTCCATTTGCTAATCAGAGCTGTTTGCACTTACTTAAGCTTCAGAGACAGTGGAGGTTAATGGGTAGGTGAGTTTCAAAATAAGTGAGAAAGAATATGTCTGGTGGCTGCCTATTACTGAGACATTTGCCCAAGTAAAGAATATCATCTTTGCCATATATCAGTGAATTTCAGTTAGCTACTATTTGTGTCTCTTCTCTGTTTGGTAAAATGGAAAGAAAGCTGCTCCCTCTCCTGTAGACACAATATGAAGACTAATGAAGTCTTTGATCTTAAAAAGCACACTTGCTGCCTCTCAGGGCAACTCATTCTGGTTTTATTTTGCAATGATTTAAAACCCACCAGAGGCAGCTTCTCAGAGCAAATATTTTGTGCTTCTACTTGCTTTGTTTTTTACTCATAACATTGTCATCCTTGTTAGGTGCCTGCTGCAGAATAATCTTTGCTGGAGAGAAAATGAATAAGACAAAGGAAGAAGGACATGACCCCGAAAGAGAGTGGTTGGGTCGGAGTGCAGGAAAGGACAGTGTGAACAATCTCCACTCCTGCCTGTTTTAATTATCTCCCAGTTTAGTTCAAGGCTTGCTTCCTTGTGGCTGTCATGAGCTGTGACTTCAGCTTGTGATATTTGAATACAGTGGAATTTAACACCACCAACATCATAATGATGCTCAGTACCACACACTAATTAAAGACAGCCAGTGGCAGTCATGTGACTCTACATGCAGGAGATGATGCAGTGAATTTGACGCTGAAAAGAGATAGGTGCAGAGCAAAGAGAGGAATGAGGAATAGTGAGAAACCTGAACTCTACACAAGGAATATAATTTCCAAGTATTGGCTGTTGTCTGCTCTTCCATCCTTGTAGCTCTTAGGAGATGCCTCTGTTTCTGGTTTTGCTTCTTCAGAGTGAGGACAGATGATATGGTTCAATTGGAAAATACTTAAAAGTGAACACACAAAAAAGGTTTCATTCCATAAGGAAGAAAACCAAAGCCTAGAACAACAGCCCAGTGAAAAACCCAAGCTTCAGTCAGATCATTTTTTATGCAACCACTTGAAGTATAAGGGCTTAGCATTGATCAATGAATTGACTAAGTAACCTGATTGATGTGAAATATTGAATGCCAAATACCAGTGGTTTTTCTCAACAGACAGGCTTCTGCTGGCTATGCCATGAAGTTTGCATGAACTCTACTGATACGTAGAGACAGAGTTGGGGTTAGGGTTGATTCTCTCCTCTCCTTACCCTCAACTGCTCACAATAAATGGCACCATCCCACTTGGTTACTTAAGTTCCTCAGTTTCGTCTTTGGGTTCATCCTTGTCCCTCTCATTTTTGTGTATGTTGACATTCAGTCCATCAGATGCCCTGTCCACCCGCCTTCACAACAGTGCCATTCAGCCATTTTTCATCTTGACCACCAACTTAGTCTAAGCCAAGACTACACTGTCTCCCCTGGACACTGGGCAGGACTCCTGAACACCTATCTGCTTCCACTCATGGCTTCCTATGACCAGCACCCCCTCCCAGAGTAGCAGAACATTGTTGTGAGTATAAATCAAACCATGTCACAAAGCTGCTTCAAACCCTGAAGAGATTTCCCATTGCATTTAGACAAAACCCATCACCCTCACCTTGGCCTGAAAGTTCCTACATGATTCAGCTCCAGCTAATATTTCTGACTTCACCCTGTCCCTCTCTCCATTTTCATCACCACCTGAAGTCACACCAGCCTTCTTCTGTTCCATGAATCCGCTGGTACCACTGTTCTCTCTGGAATGCTCTCTCATCCCCTCAGACACTCTTCAGACTGACTTCTTCTCATCTGGGACTCAGCACTACATATCTCCTCCTCAGAGAGCCTTTCATCAATTATGCCCTTGGACACGCACTCTTGTACATCATCACATGATTCTGTCTTATTTTCTTTGTGGCACTTACCACTCTCTGAAATTATTGTCTTTTTCCGTGTTATTTTTGATCCCTCTCTTTAGAATGTAAGGCATGTGTGAGCTAAGACACTGTCTCTTTTTTTTAACTGGAGTATAGTTGCTTCATACTATTGTGCTAGTTGCTGTTGTACAGTGAAGTGAATCTGCTCTGTGTGTGTAAATATCCCTTCTCTCTTGAGCCCTCTTCCTCCATCCATCCTTCTAGGTCATCAGTAGCACCGAGCTGAGCTCCCTGTGCTATGCGGCAGCTTCCCACTAGCCCTCTGTCCTACCCCTGATAGTGTGTATATGTCAGTCCTGATCTCCCAATCTGTCCCACCCTCTTCCTCCCCCTCTGTGTCCACATATCTCTTCTCTATGTCTGCACCTCTATTCCTGCCCTGCAAACAGGTTCATCTGTACCATTTTTCTGGGTTCCACATATAATGCATAAATATACAATATTTGTTTTTCTCTTCCCGAGTTATGTCACTCTGTGTGACAAACCCTATATTCATCCATGTCTCTACATATGATCCACTCTCTTATTACTCTTGTTATTCTCAATGCTGGGAACGATACTGGGTTCACAAAAGGGTGTTGCTCAATGAATAGTTGTTGAATGAATAAATGAATGAAAAGATGAAGCTCACCGTCATTAGCATCACCGTCAGAGCAGCCGTGACTTTACATGGGCTTGTCACATGCAAGGCACATTACCTCAGTTAATCTTCACAGCAGCCAAATGATAGAAGACTTCTATTGTTGTTTTTACAGATGAGAACCTGAGACCCAGGAAGGTTATGAAACTTCCTCATGGTCACAGGTAGTAAAGAATGAAACCAGTCTAACTGGCTCTGAAGCCTCTGCTTTTCCAACCTTATATTGAGGTCCATTGTATGGACAATAGAGCTCTATGGGGCATCAGTCTGAATCCATTCACTTGTTCTTCTATCTTGTCAGCTATTTGTTAAGAACCAGGTATATGCTGGGTACTATACGAGGTCTTGTGAGTGTCACAGGCATGAGATCGAATCCTTGCTTTCATCTGTCTTGCACTCCAATGGTTATTTGGTTGATGCTCACAAGAGATATTCTGACTGTATTAGTCTTCTGGAACTTGCATACCAAAAACCAGAGTGCGTGGCTTAAACAACAGAAAATTATCTTCTTAGACTTCTGGGCGCTAGAAGTCTAAGATCCAGGTGCTGGCAGGGTTGGATTCTCACTGGCTTGCAGATTTTCCCTGTCTTGCAGTGTCCTCATGCTGCCTTTTCTCTGTGCATACATATCCTTGACATCCTGTCTTCTTTTTACAAGGACACTGGTCCTGGTGGGTTAGGGCTCTGCTGCTCTTACTTCATTTGATCCTATTTGCCTTTTTATAGCCTCTGTATCCAAATACTCAGGATTAGGGCTTCATCCTATGAAATTTGGGAGGATACAGTTCAGCCCACGGGACTGATCACCTGAAAATGTAAATTCTTTATTTAAAAACATGAATAAAATCTGAATTTCTAGCTGAATTAGTATCAGTATTATCTGTGTCTTAGATTAAACTCACTTGTATTAGTATTTGTATTAGTATTTATGTGTTGCCTATGTTGTTTCAAAGTCCAAGACTACATTTTTATTGAGGTACACAGTCAGTTAGTTGTTAAGTCGTGTCTGACTCTTTTGAGACCCCATGGACTGTAGCCCTCAAGGCTCCTCTGTCCATGGAATTGTCTAGGCAAGAATACTAGAGTGGGTAGCCATTCCATTCTCCAAGGGATCTTCCCCACCCAAGGATCAAATCTGTGTCTCCCACATTGCAGGACACCTGAGCCTGGTAAAGAATCTGTCTGCAGGAAAAAAAAAAAAAGAATCTACCTGCAGTGCAGGAGACCTACATTTGATCCCTGGGTCGGGAAGATCCCCTGGAGAGCAAAATGGCAACCCACTCCAGTATTCTTGCCTTGGAAATCCCATAGACAGAGGCTACCGTCCATGGGGTCACAAGGTGCTAGACACTGAGCAACTAACACTTTCACTTTCTTCACACAATCAGTTATTCCTAAGAGAAAAAGACCTGGAGAAATCTCATTGTAAATAAGAAGGGTACTAGCACGTATGATGTGCGCAGTAGCATGGAATGGCCAGAGAGGAGCAGCTTTATCTTGAATATATTGATAGTAGCAAAGGCTATTGCTCCCACCCATGTCTTCATATGTACCTATGCCATGTCTTCTCATGGCAAAAATGTACAAAGAAGGTCCTGAAGGGATCATGTTTGCACATATGTGGCATATTCCAGGTGGACTTTGAATAATCTCCCCTAACTGATTTTGCAGAACAGTGAGCTATGGCTGGTTTAGACTTGGCTGTTTTTATGACACTTTGCCTGGAATACCAGCATGAATTATTCACACTGATGAAGGGGTACAGTGGTTTAAAATTTTTTTAAATAGTGTTTAAAAAAGAATATAATTGGATTAAAAAATATTTTTGACCCTTTGCCTGTATTAAGATTTTTAAAACTTTTTATTTTCCTTAGCATTTTACCAGTTAATACCATGAAAGTTATAAAGATCTGGGCAGAGTGTGTTCACTTCTTTTATTTTCTGTCTGTCTACAGAATTTAGTAGAGAGGTCTGAACAGGTTCTGCCCAAGAAATTTCAGATTTATGAACAAATTTTTGCAAAGTCTAGTTAAACAACACAACTACAAGAATAAAAAAATAATATTGCATTGTTATTAGAGAAGTGGCATGGGTAGTGGGTATAAACCTGTCTGGATTCTGGTCCAAATACTGTCGTTAAGTAGCTATGAAACTTAAGAACAAACAGCCCTCTCCCCAACCCCAAAAGCTCTGAATCTCAGTTCAGCTTAGTTCAGTTCAGTTGCTCAGTCGTGTTTGCTCAGTCGTGTCCGACTCTTTGTGACCCCATGGATTGCAACACGCCAGGCCTCCCTGTCCATCACCAGCTCCCTGAGTTTACTCAAACTCCTGTCCCTTGAGTCGGTGATGCTATCCAACCATCTCATCCTCTGTCGTTCTCTTCTCCTCCCGCCCTCAATCTTTCCTAGCATCAGGGTCTTTTCCAATAAGACAGCTCTTCGCATCAGGTGGCCAAAGTATTGGGAGTTTCAGCTTCAACATCAGTCCTTCCAGTGAACACCCAGGACTGATCTCCTTTAGAATGGACTGGTCGGATCTCCTTGCAGTCCAAGGGACTCTCAAGAGTCTTCTCCAACACCACAGTTCAAAAGCATCAATTCTTCGGCACTCAGCTTTCTTTATAGTCCAACTCTCACATCCATACATGACCTCTGGAAAAACCATAACCTTGACTAGATGGACCTTTGTTGGCAAAGTAATATCTCTGCTTTTTAATATGCTCTCCAGGTTGGTCGTAGCTTTCCTTCCAAGGAGTAAGTGTCTTTTAATTTCATTGCTGCAGTCACCATCCGCAGTGATTTTGAAGCCCAGAAAAATAAAGTCTGCCACTGTTTCCACTGTTTCTCCATCTATTTGCCATGAACTGATAATGGGACCAGATGCCATGATCTTAGTTTTCTGAATGTTGAGCTTTAAGCCAACTTTTTGACTCTCCTCTTTCACTTTCATTGAGAGGCTCTTTAGTTCTTCACTTTCTGCCATAATCTCAACCTTCTCATAAATAAAACAAGGCAGTAGGTCTGGTTCCAAGTTCTTCCTAAAATGTTCTGTTTTATGGTGGTGGGTGATGATTACCATTTGGACATTAGGCAGGGTTGCCAGACTCAGTAAATAAAAGTACAGGTGTCCTGTATTTTCTGTGAACCCTGATATTAGTAATTATACTGAGAGGTCCCTGGAGAATCCAGAGTCCTCAGTGATAATTGTAGTGTGCGTGGTCCTGATGCCACATAAAGAGTGACTGCTCTTGGTCATTTTTGGAACTTGTAGCATTTCAGAATGGTTTTGGATTAGTGGAAAATACTCCTCTCCCTGTTAATATAGCCCAGAACCCAGGACATAGCAGAAGTTAGGTGACTAAGCAGAACAGACACAACTGTTATCAGCTTTCCCCAGCCCCGAGATGGTTCCTTGGAGCCCATCATTCTCCCTAGTGGAGCAGGAACCTTCTGGAAACACTTCCTTTGCAAGGGTCTGCCAAGTTCTTGCAATGCCTCTGCCCTTTCAGACTCCATTGATGTTCTGAAAGAATCTACATTTATAACTAGGTACTTCAGGAAAGAAAATGCAAATATGTCAGATTCTCTTCAATCTTGAATCAAACTCACCCTAACCTGGTGACATTCTTCCAGGATGGGGAAGAAAAGTATTCTGGGTCAGAGAAAACCATCTCCTTGGAGAGCTTTAGAAATGTTCTGTGCCCCCAAAACATCTTTATAGACATCAACAATATTATTGTTCTTTATGCCAGGATAGGGTTACCCTTCCAGCATTTTTAAGAACTAACTTCTCATGGCCCAGGTCAGGTATGATAAGTAAGTTAGCCAATTTCTCCAACACCATGGCAAAGGAATTGAGAATGAGATAGCAGAATGAGGCATGTGGGTTCTGGGTTTTGAGGTCATAAATACAGGTTAGGAGCTTTATACCAATTGCGTCTATCCCTTGACACATTTCCATTTTAAGGTTAAGTAGGCTTAATTACACAGCTCTTTTTCCCATCTTTGCTTCTTTTTGACATTACATAAGATATTTTAGGGACAGAGAAAGGTTAATGGGCCTGTGATGGGGCCTAGAATTAACTTCCTTAATTAAGCTCCAGAAGACATCTTTTCATTTCTTTTAATGACCTGTCTCAGTTAAAAAAGACCCAAAGCTCCAGCAGTTTGGTGCAGGTCCTGCTTGTATAAGACCTGAGCGATCCATCACAGGGTCAGAGCTTTGTCTTTGGTGATGTTCCGGATTCAGGCAACTGCTGTCATCAGCAGGGGAGCCGAAGAGAAGAAACATCTGGTCAGTGTTGTGACTTTGGAAAATTTGCCTTTGAGGATTTGGACGTTTACAGTGCAGCATCAGTTTAGAGTTGACAAATTAAGCCCTTCCTCAAATTGTGCTCAGCAAATACTTGTAAATTAAATTATAATTTAAAGGTACTAGATCAGTAAAAAAAAAAAAAAAAAACACCTCGATAATTAAACACCTTGCCATGATTCTTCTCTCAAACTCGTACTTATACTCTTAATTTCTCTATTATCTAAGTGTTTTTTATGTTTTGCTTACACAAGAGTCAGCTGTACATTCATTTCTTACCTATATTCCAAATTAGATTTGTTTGAGAAGAAGTCATCGTTGGTGAGATTTTTACAGAGTCCATTGCAACATGATCAGAATACTCAAAATTTAAGAACACTTTCTGTGTTCCTGAGGCTTTTGGATTAGTTTACCAACATCTCACTTATATTTCTTGATATTACTGGAGCAAAATATATATGCTATTAGCGTTCTTGCTTTTCCTAGATAATAATTCTAGTGATATTTCCTAATCAGTAATGTGTATTAGAATCTCCTCTTAAAATTACCTATTTAAATCTCTATCTACATCTCCAGGCCATAGCAGGCAGGTTCTGATTCACAGAGATACAGGAGCACAGTGAAATCTAATCTGTGTTTTTCAGAGTCCTCCAGAGGACACTGATATGCACTCCTATGCACATGTGTTTGGAAATAACAGGCTGTTTACCAGGTCCAAGCCCAGGGTAGTGGACAGCTTCTGTTCCCTCTTCTGCTTTTGCAAATCTTCTCTCCTACCTGATCACCGAACTGTCTGAAAGGGGAATTATTGCCAAATGGCTTCTTGCGACATTGACCTCAGGTCTGTGCAGGAAACAGAGAGCTGTTATTATCTGAGCTATACAGACATGAGAGTAAGTGAGCATACTGTTTATTGAAAAGGCTTGTTAGGGACAAAAAAACCCAAATCTGTTCCAGGTGTTTCCACTAATGCCCCCTTCCTGTAATGGAGCAGTAAGGACTTGTGTCTTATTATGCATAGTTACTGCAGTTTGTTAATGGACAGCCCGTGTTTTATTACAGACAGTGTTTATGGAGCCTGGATATATGTCTAGGGAAATGTCAGCAAAGTGATGCACTTTTTATGTTGGAGTGAAGTGACTTAGCAGCAGCAGCAGCATAGTTGATTAACAATGTGTTAATTTCAGTTGTACAGCAAAGTGATTTAGTTATACATGTACATGTATCTATGAGTTTTCAAATTCTTTTCCCAGTTAGGTTGTTACATAATATTGAAGTGTCCTGTGGTATACAGTATGTTCTTGTTGATTATCCCTTTTAAATATAGCAGTGTGTACATGTCAGTCCCAAACTCTCTAACTGTAACCTTCCCCCCAAGTAACCGTAAGTTTTTTTCTCTGTTTCTGTTTTGTAAATAAGTTCACTTATATATCATTTTTTTTGAGATTCTGCATATGTGATATCATATGATATTTCTATTTCTCTGTTTGACTTACTTCACTCAGTATGACAATCTCTAAGTCCCTCCAGAGAAGCGAAAGGCCAAGGAGAAAGGAAAGATATATCCATCTGAATGCAAAGTTCCAAAGAATAGCAAGGAGAGATAAGAAAGCCTTCCTAAGTGACCAATGCAAAGAAATAAATGAAAACAATAGAATGGGAAAGACTAGAGATCTCTTCAAGAAAATTAGAGACACCAAAGAAATATTTCATGCAAAGATGGTCACAATAAAGGACAAAAGCCGTATGGAGCTAATAGAAGCAGAAGATTTTAAGAAGGGGTGGCAAGAATACACAGAAGAAAGATCTCAATGACAAAGATAACCGCAATAGTGTGATCACTCACCTAGAGCCAGACATCCTGGAGTGCAAAGTCAAGTGGGCCTTAAGAATCACTCCGAACAAAGCTAGTGGAGGTGATGGAATTCCAGCTGAACTATTTCAACTCCTAAAAGATGATGCTGTTAAAGTGCTACACTCAGTATGCCAGCAAATTTGGAAAACTCAGCAGTGGCCACAGAACTGGAAAAGGTCAGTTTTTATTCCAATCCCAAAGAAAGGCAATGTCAAAGAATGTTCAAACTGCCACACAGTTGCACTCATCTCACACGCTAGCAAAGTAATGCTCAAAAATCACCAAGCTAGGCTTCAGTGGTATGTGAACCAAGAACTTCCAGATGTTCAAGCTGGATTTAGAAAAGGGAGAGGAACCTGGGATTGAATTGCCAACATCCATTGGATTATCGAAAAAGCAAGAGAAGGGCAGAAAAACATCTACTTCCGCTTAATTGACTATGGTAAAGCCTTTGACTGTGTGGATCACAACAAACTGTGGAAAATTCTTAGAGATGGGAATACCAGACTACCTTACCTGCCTTTTGAGAAATCTGTATGCAGGTCAAGAAGCAACAGTTAGAAGCAGACATGGAACAACGGACTGGTTCCAAACTGGGGAAGGAGTACGTCATGGCTGTATACTGTCACCCTGTTTATTTAACCTATATGCAGAGTACATTATGTGAAATTTGGGCTGGATGAAGCACAAACTGGAATCAAGATTGCCAGGAGAAATATCAATAACCTCAGATATGCAGATGACACCACACTTAGGGAAGAAAGTGAAGAGGAACTAAAGAGCCTCTTGATGAAAGTGAAAGAGGAGAGTGAAAAAGTTGGCTTAAAACTCAGCATTCAAAAAACTAAGATCATGGCATTCAGTCCCATCACTTCATGGCAAATAGATAGCGAAACAAAATGGAAACCATGACAGACTTTATTTTTCTGGTCTCCAACTCACTGCAGATAGTGACTGCAGCCATGAAATTCAAAGATGCTTGCTCCTTGAAAGAAAAGCTATGACCAACTTAGACAGCATATTAAAAAGCAGAGACATTACTTTGCTGACAGAGGTCCATCTAGTCAAAACTGTGGTTTTCCCAGTAGTCATGTATGGATGTGAGTTGGACCATAAGGAGAGCTGAGCTCCAAAGAACTGATGCTCTGGAGCTGTGGTGTTAGAGAAGACTCTTGAGAGTCCCTTGGAGAGAAAGGAGGTCCAACTAGTCAATCCTAAAGGAAATCAATCCTGAATATTCATCAGAAGGACTGGTGTTGAAGCTGAAGCTCTAATACTTTGGTCACCTGATGAGAAGAACTGACTTATTAGGAAAGACCCTGATGCTGGGAAAGATTGAAGGCAAGAGGAGAAGGGGATGACAGAGGGTGAGATGTTTGGATGGCATCACCAACTCCATGGACATGAGTTTGAGTAAGCTTCAGGAGTTGGTGATAGAGAAGCCTGGTGTGCTGCAGTCCATTGGGTTGCAAAGAGTTGGACATGACTGAGCGACTATATTAACTGAAGTCCATCCATGTTGCTGCAAGTGGCATTATTTCATTATCTTTTTGTGGCTGAGTAATATTCCATTATATATATATGTCTTCTTTTTTACATTCCTTTGTCAGTGGACATTTATATTACTTCCATGTCTTGGCTATTGTAAATAGTGCTGCTATGAACATTGGGGTACATGTATGTTTTCAGATTATGGTTTTCTTTGGATATATGCTCCGGAGTAGGATTGCAGGATCATATGGAAGCTCTATTTTTAGTTTTTTAAGGAACCTCCATGTTGTTTTTTTATAGTGGCTACGCCAGTTTCCATTCCTACCAATAGTGGAGGAGGATTCCCTTCTCTCCATACCCTCTCCAACATTTGTTGTTTGTGGATTATTTGATGATGGCCATTCTGACTGATGTGAGATGATATCTCATTGTAGTTTTGTTTTGTGTTTCTCTAATAATTAGCAATGTTGAACATCTTTTCATGTGCCTCTTACAAAAAGCACCATGTCTTTCCTCTTTCCCTAATTCAGATATTATATAGTGTGGCTGCCTGTCATCATGCAGCATTTTATCCATATGACACACTCTGAGTTTGCTTCCAACAGCATTAAGTACCCATATTAAATAGAGTGGAAAATAAATGACCCTGTAACTGTCCTTAGGACAAGGCTAGAATTAGCAGATTAATCAGTAAAATAGGATGACCAGACTGGGAGGTGGCAGGAGGCGTGTGGCCTGGGGACAGAGGATGTGCAGATCCACCTCCAAGTTTAGATCATATTTTCTGAGGGGTGAGAAGATGCAAAGAAGTTAACTCATGCAATCTGTAGTAAATGGAGAGTCCCTAATCAAGAGAAACCAAGAAGCAAGCAATAGATAAAAAGTTTTCTAGGTCTCTACTTCTGTTATCTGTAAAAGAATTCAGCACCTAGTAAATTGGTTTGAATGAAGGTTAAACTTGTTAATACATGAAGTACCCAGACTGGTGCCTGGCACATAGTCAGGCTATATTAACCTGTGAAATAGCATTATTATTACTGTTTTCATGAGCAAAAACTGGAGGATGAGGTGACTTCTGGGTCTCAGTAGCAGGAGAGGGAGGTAGAAGTCAGGGTAGGGATATAGCTTGAGCTCTGAGCAGTGATGCTGAGCTGGCACTCCTGAATTCTTCCCGCTCGGGGACCTCATTGATCTTGGAGACAAGTTGAGCTGAGCCTGAAGCATAACATCCCGTAAAACCCAGTGTGGGCTTATGGGGGAGCAGAGGCTGAGACCCACTTTCTAAAACGGTCTTCTCCAGTTTAGCTCACCTCTCAGCTTAGCTGCAGTTTAGCTCATGCTCTCCTTTTGACAATAGCATCCAGCCCAAAAGGATAGGGCTCTATGACCACCAGAGAGAGTGGCTCATGTCCACATTTACTGTTGGCTCTGCTTTAGGCTATAATTCTGCTGATCTGTAGATGATACAGGTAAATAGATGTTTAATAAATGATTTGAGGTAGCTCATTTCCCTTTAAGGTGGTGGCAGAGCTAACATAATAGCTATTCTCACTACTAATACCAGTTCAGTTCCTTAATATCCACCATTGGAGAATCTCGAAGATTAATCCACTGAAAATATTTCCACAAGATCTGTGGTTGCTGTGTATTTTTCACAGTTCTCAGAGTTAAAGTGATAACTATTTTCCACAGTAACTGTATTCGGTTAATCATGTAATTAATCAGACTGCCATTGCGTTCCTACTGTAAGTTGACAATAGCACTTGATCCTCAAGATACCAAAGAAGAATGGGACATAGTTCTTGACTCATGGAGCAGTGCAGGGACAGAGACAAGCTGACAAACACTGCAGTTCAGTAGACGTGCTGACAATAGATGAAGTAGATGAAAGATGCAGTGCTGTCCGGCTCCAAGGGTGATCAGCTCTCCATCGGTAGCAGAGTCATGGTCAAGAAGAGCCGCACAGAGGGGATAAAGAGAATGACATGGCCTTAAAAGATAAGAAGAGGTTGATGGGCAGAGAAAGAAAGAGTATCCCCAGCAGAGAGATACCTTGTGCTTAGGGAGAGGCATGGAGCACACGTACAGGAGAGGGGGTAAAAGTGGGAGAAATAGAATTGGGCAGGTCTGGGAAAGCAGTGTCATCAGAGACTCTGCTTCGAAAACTTGCAAGTATTGACTTTATCAGAGTCATTAGAGGACTTTAAACCAGAAGATAACATGGTGAATTTTGCCTTTGAGAATATTCTTTCTGATGACAGTTTGGAGGATGCAATGGACAGGAGCAAAAATACTACATAAAGGAGATCAGGAATGCAGTTGAGAGGCTATTTTAATGCCCCCATCACAGACGATGGAGGAACTGAGTTAAAGTAGAGAGACAGCGATGGAAGGCAGGACTCAGATTAAAATCTTTTAGAGGTAAAGGACTTGGTGGCTACCTGGATATCTAGAAATGAAGCCGAGGTACTTTAATGCCCAAATATGTATATTTATTCTTGGCTATCACATTCCATGGTGCATGTTCCTCCTCAAAATGATCCAAACCATATCTGTTTTTTTGTGTTTAGAGGGGAAAAAAATGGAGGTGATCATCCTGTTGCAGCAGGAAAAAAAAAAAAAAAAAAGGTTTAAGGAAGCATTGGATTTTATTGGGATCCTTTCTCCATTTAAGTGCCCAGAGAACCAGGGGCAGTTCCCTTACCAGAACTTTATAGATGGAGCTAATGGAGAAGCCAAAGTCAAGATCTTTATCTCTAGATCAGTGCTTACCACATTTGATGTGCATATAGTCACCTGGAGGTCTTGCTAGAATACAGTTTCTGATGCAGTGGGTCTGGGCTGAGGTTTGGGATTCCATCCACTTAACAGAGCTCCCAGGTGACACCAGTGCATTTGACCTCAATTTGAGCAGTGATTACTTATTCATTATTCCCAGATTATTTATTATTCCTGGAAATACAACTTGTTAGTGCAATGGCGTGGCCACAACCAGATTATAATTGAGGAAGACAGTGCATGCCCCAGATTATGCTGCTGGTGGTGGTCTTTCAGATCTTACCTTGATGGGGCCTCTTGGGAATGAGGTCTGTCCCAAGAAGAGAGCTGATAAAGTCATATACAGTCACAGGTAGTCAGAGCCAGTAGGTGGTTCCGGTGTTCTACAAAGAGCCACTAAGAGTCTTCCCTCGTGCTGCCCCTGGCAACTCTCACTGAGTCAGGCAGTCGTGACTCAGACTTGAAAATAACTGTAACCCACTGGCCCGCAAGCAGTCCCACCTAACCAAACTTGCCATGGGGTTGAGGAATATTTTGAGTTAAGAGTTATAAAGGGCTCTTTGTAGCCTTTGCAGTATTTATGTACCTGTCACCAGAGACAAACAAGACTGGAAATTTGCTAACTGACTCCTTCTTACCTTATGAGTCAGCACTCGTCCACGTTTGGCCTCTCCTCACTAACCATGTCGTGCGTAAGTTATGGTTTGTTTGTGCATGTCAGCCCTTTAATCAAAAGAGCATAAGTGCTAGGGAGCAGGACCAGATGCCAGGGTTGGCATGGCCTGGTGGGCGACTGGCACTGACAAATGGCCCTAGGTGGCTCGAACCCGAGCTGGCCTGCCCTTGTTGCCTGAAATAGAAAGGAAATCTTGCAGGCACGGAGACTTCAGTAGACTCTGAAATGGAGAGGTGTCTGGTATGAGAAAAAGTGAATCTCGGGAATCAGGAAACTAGTCCTCCTCAGCAACAACTGGTTATGTGATTTTGGATGAAAACGCTTTGTTTTTCTTGGTCTTGATTTCTGTCTCTGAGAAACAAGGAGGTAGGTTAGATCAGTGGTTCTCAAACTTTCCTCTGTAGGGTCCTGCAGCCGCATGGAGGAGCCAAGAGCATCAGGCAGAACCTACCTAACTTCTTTCCAACTCTGAGTCATTTGAGTTGGTAGGTCCCCAGCATGTCTCTGCACTTGGTTCTTGCTGTCTTGGTAATTTCTTTCCTGTCTGTAAAAGTGTTCCCATTTGTGAGGCCATTTGATTTAGATTGTGGACTTCCTACAAGAGCTCTTTCTGTACTCAGCACTGGTAAAACAAGATAAGAAATCTTTGGAAAAATAGCTCTAATGTGACTCTCAGGAATTCCATGATCATGTGGAAAATACAAGAAGGCATTTTAACGATACTATACAAATGCAATAGCATCTACTGTATCTCTAGAGTGTCTTAAGAAAATGGATTTATTTCTGAATAATCAGCTGCAGAATTAATTTCAGCCAAATAAGAATTAGCCTAATTTTTGTTCAGTTCAGTTCAGTTGCTCAGTCATGTCTGACTCTTTGCGACCCCATGAACCACAGCACGCCAGGCCTCCCTGTCCATCACCAACTCCTGGAGTTCACTCAAACCCATGTCCATCGAGTCGGTGATGCCATCCAACCATCTCATCCTCTGTCATCCCCTTCTCCTCCCGCCTTCAACCTTTCTCAGCATCAGGGTCTTTTCTAGTGAGTCAGCTCTTCCCATCAGGTGGCCAAAGTATTGGAGTTTCAGCTTCAGCATCAGTCCTTCCAATGAACACCCAGGACTGATCTCCTTTAGGATGAACTGGTTGGATCCCCTTGCAGTCCAAGGGACTCTCAAGAGTCTTCTCCAACACCACAGTTCAAAAGCATCAATTCTTCGGCACTCAGCTTTCTTTATAGTCCAACTCTCACATCCATACATGACCTCTGGAAAAACCATAGCCTTGACTAGATGGACCTTTGTTGGCAAAATAATATCTCTGCTTTTTAATATGTTGTCCAGGTTGGTCATAGCTTTCCTTCCAAGGAGTAAGCGTCTTTTAATTTTATGGCTGCCGTCACCATCTGCAGTGATTTTGGAGCCCAGAAAAGTAAAATCTGCCACTGTTTCCACTGTTTCTCCATCTATTTGCCATGAAGTGACACAAGCTGAAATCAAGATTGCTGGGAGAAATATCAATAATCTCAGATATGCAGATGACACCACCCTTATGGCAGAAAGTGAAGAGGAACTAAAGAGCCTCTTGATGAAAGTGAAAGAGGAGAGTGAAAAAAAGTGGCTTAAAGCTCAACATTCAGAAAACTAAGATCATGGCATCTGGTCCCATCACTTCATGGGAAATAGATGGGGAAACAATGGAAACCATGACCCGGCCATCTTGGGTGGCCCCATACGGCATGGCTTAGTTTCATTGAGTTAGACAAGGCTATGGTCCATGTGATCAGATTGGCTAGTTGTCTGTGATTGTAGTTTCAGTCTGTCTGCCCTCTGATCCCCTCACTCAGTGCCTACCGTCTTACTTGGGTTTCACTTACCTTGGACGTGGGGTCTCTCTTTACAGCTGCTCCAGCAAAGCACAGCCATGGCTCCTTACCTTGAATGCGGGGTAGCTCCTCTCGGCCACCGCCCCTGACCTTGGATGAGGGGTAGCTCCTCTCTTTTTGAGAAATGCATTATTTGGGTTCCTGAACCATGAGCTGAACTTATTAATACACAGCTTGTGCAACCACTGGACTTACCTTTGTCTCAATATATTTCTTCTAAGCACCCTAACATCTTAGCACTTCATTTAAAAGAGATTGACCTGTTTTCATGTTCTCCCTTGTGTTAATATACATTTAAATTCTTTCCATGGACTCCACTTACAAGGATACTTCAGTTCAGTTCAGTTGCTCAGTCATGTCTGACTCTTTGTGACCCCGTGAATCGCAGCACGCCAGGCCTCCCTGTCCATCACCAACTCCCGGAGTTTACTCAAACTCATGTCCATCAAGTCGGTGATGCCATCCAGCCATCTCATCCTCTGTCATCCCCTTCTCCTCCTGCCCCCAATCCCTCCCAGCGTCAGGGTCTTTTCCAATGAGTCAACTCTTCGCATGAGGTGGCCAAAGTATTGGAGTTTCAGCTTCAGCATCAGTCCTTCCAATGAACACCCAGGACTGATCTCCTTCAGGACAGACTGGTTGGATCTCCTTGCAGTCCAGGGGACTCTCAAGAGTCTTCTCCAACACCACAGTTCAAAAGCATCAATTCTGCAGCACTCAGCTTTCTTCACAGTCCAACTCTCACATCCATGCATGACCACTGGAAAAACCATAGCCTTGACTAGAAGGACCTTTGTTGGCAAAGTAATGTCTCTGCTTTTTACTTACTGTACTATTATTTCTCTAACCCTGATTTTCCAGGGTCCTCAGCAGGATGTACAAGGATACAAGTGCAGAACTGCCTGGCCTCAGAGTTCAAAGGGGCTCTGTAACTTACAACTTGTAGATACAATGGAGCATTTCACAGAGGGTTTTTCTTTGTAACACTGACAACAGCCCCATAAAGACAGCAGGTGTACTTGTTGAATGACTGAATGATCGTTCGTTTGTTTTATTTGTTCCATGTTGACTCCATTGCAGACCTTTGTATGAATTTTTCTCCCTGGAGAATTGAAATAAAGCAATGCTTTTCCTAATGACTAAATGCTCATTTTGATTCACTTAGCCGGCTGGGGCTTCAGAGTTACCTGGCTTTATGGGTCAATCTTCTTTTGGCCAAAGCTGCGCACTGTCATTCTCCTCTTCTGTCTCCTCCACAGGGTTCGCCTCTTGGACTTTTCCTCTTGGGCACAGAGGAATCATTCAACACAGAGGCTACTGACAGAAAGGGACATGTTGGGTATCAATGGGGGGGGGGGTGCTGTGCTGTGACTGTGTCATTTAGTCTTGTCTCACTCTTTGTGACCCCATGGACTACATATAGCCCGCCAGGTTCCTCTGTCCATGGGGAGTCTCCAGGCAGGAATAATGGAGTGGGCTGCTATGCCCTCCTCCAGGGGATCTTCCCAAGCCAAGGATCAAACAGGTATCCCTCATTGCTTGCAGATTCTTTACTCTCTGAGCCACCAGGGAAGCCCTAATTTGAGGGAAAATCATAATTAGTTAATGGTTAATAATAGATTTTGATTCTCAAAAATCTAGGGAGTTTTTATCACATTCAATATGGTTTTTTATTGAATTGTGTTAGAATATGCAAGTTCACGTGCACAAATTCTGAATTCATTTAGATTTTTTCATATCACAGCAAATAACTGATTGAAATATGACGTTAGAAGATTGATAAATTAGACTCAGCTTCCCAAGGGCGTCAGAGAATCTCTAGAAAATAGTATTACAGGGACTTCCCTGATGGTCCAGGGATTCAGACTTTGCCTTCCAAAGCAGGGCGTGTAGGTTTCAGTCCCTGGTCAGGGAGCTAAGATCCCTCCTGCCTTGTGGACAAAAAAACCAAAAAACATAAAACAGAAGCTATATTGTAACAAATTTAATAAAAACTTAAAAAATGGCCCACATAAGAATATCTTAAAAAAAAAAAGAAAATAGCATTATATTCCTAGAAAATTGGCATTTTAAAGCACTGTTTATGAGAAAGGTGATTAATAAAACTATAAAAATTATAGAACTATAGACTCTAGGGAATCTGTTCTGGAACTCAAAGGGTAGATGAGTACAATTTACTTAGCTAAGAAACGTATAGGTAAGATAGCAGAAGACTCCAGTGAGGATATACTGGAAGAAGGGAGCAGAAGTTTGGGCTTTTTATCTGCTTGCTTGACCTTGAGCTTGTTTGAAATTAGCATGTCCTCTCTGTCCCTTCCCTCTACCTGGTGGTGGCTCAGATGGTAAAGAATCTGCCTGTAATCCATGTGACCCAGGTTCGCTCCCTGGGTCAGGAAGGTCCCCTGGAGGAGGAAATGGTAACCCACTCCAGTATTCTTGCCTGGATGATTCCATGGACAGAGGAGCTGGAGGGCTACAGTCCATGGGGTCCCAAAGAGTTAGACACATCTGAGTGACTAACACTTTTATACCTTCCTTTCTCATAGAGCAAGGAGTCTGTCTCTCACTTTTTTAATGGAGGTTTGATGAGAATATGATAATGTTGCATCATAGGTGTACAGCAACTCATCATGATATGGCCATGGCAAACACACAAGGCATTGAAGCCATGTAGATCATTGTTCATATCGCAAACCCTGCCCCTTATTATGATACCTTGAGAAAGATATTCAACTTTTCAGAGCCACAAGACTACTACTGTATCTTTAAAATGGAGAGAATAAAGTTAGTGGAGTAAAAATGTAACTTAAATATATAAAATGCCATACTTTATACAGTAGATACTCAATTCCTGCTTCTCATTATCATCATAGTATCACAGGTAGGAAATAAGTCCATTATCTAAGCATTTATTTATTCAACAGATATTTTGAATGTTCACTGCCTGTGTTGGAAGTTAGATTTACCGTCAGTTTTTCATACTGCTCACACCTTGAATCATAGAAAAAGCAAGAGAATTCCAGAAAAACATCTACTTCTGCTTCATTGACTATGCTAAAGCCTTGTGGATCACAACAAACTGTGGAAAATTCTTAAAGAGATGGGAATGCCAGACCACCTTACCTGCCTCTTGAGAAAACTGTATGCAGGTCAAGAAGCAACAGTTAGAACCGGAACAACGAACGGACTGGTTCCAAATTGGGAAAGGAGTACATAAAGGCTGTATATTGTCACCCTGCTTATTTAACTCATATGCAGAGCACATCATGCGCAATGCCGGGCTGGATGAAGCACAAGCTGCCGGGAGAAATATCAACAACACAGATATACAGATGATACCACCCTAATGGCAGAAAGCAAAGGGAACTAAACCACTTGATGAAGGTGATAGAGGAGGGCAAAAGAGCTGGCTTAAAACTCAGCATTCAAAAAACAAATGATGGCATCTGGTCCCATCACTTCATGGCAAACAGATGGGGAAAAAATGAAAACAGTGACAGGCTTTATTTTCTTGGGCCCCAAAATCACTGCAGATAGTGACTGCAGCCAAGAAATTCAAAGATGTGCTCCTTGAAAGGAAAGCTATAACAAAACTAGATAGTGTATTAAAAAGCAGAGACATCATTTTGCCGACAAAGGTCTTTAGTCAAAGCTGTGGTTTTTCCAGTAGTCATGTACAGGTGTGAGAATTGGAATATAAAGAAGGCTAAATGCTGAAGAAATGATGCTTTTGAGTTGTGGTGCTGGAGAAGACTCTTGAGAGTCCCTTGAACAGCAGGAGATCAAACCAGTCAATCCTAAAGGAAATCACCCTGGAATATTCATTGGAAGAACTGATGCTGAAGCTAAAGCTCCAGTACTTTGGCCACTAGTGCAAAGGTCCTACTGTTTGGAAAATACCCTGATGCTGGGAAAGATTGAAGGCAGGAAGAGGAGAAGGTGGTGACAGAGGATGAGATGGTTGGATGGCATCACTGACTCAATGGACATGATTTGAGCAAATTCTCAGAGATATTGGAGGACAGGGAAGCCTGGCACACTCCAGTCCATGGGGTCACAGAGAGTTGGACACAACTGAAAACAAGTGTCAGCTTATGTTACCAGTGGAGATAAAGTGAAATCATGGAAATGCATATGCAGGGAAATATGTTGTCCTTAAACAAAAAGTTAATGTTCATAAATGACCAATAAGATTTAAGTTGCACACATTTTTTTTTTTTGGTCTGGTGTTTGTTTTTAGATTTGTATGATAAATAATTCATATCCTTGCCCATTCTTCCTTGTGATTAACAACATATTTGCAATATGATCATATAGTAGATTTAAGCTGGAACCTAGCTAATAAACTATGGGCTCCTTTTTGCTTAGTATATTTCATGTAGACTTTAGATTTTATTCTGGAGGAGATAGAAGCTGTTTGAAAACTTTGAGCAGAAGAGTATCATGAACTGACTGTACTCACAGAGATTTTGCCCAGGTGGCTCTAGTGGTGAGGAACCCACTTGCCAGTGCAGGAGATGTAAGAGACATGGGTGTGATCCCTGGGCTGGGAAGGTCCCCTGGAGGAGGGCATGGTAACCCACTCCAGTATTCTGGAGAATCCCATGGATGGAGGAGCCTGGTGGGCTACAGTCCACAGGGCTGCAAAGAACATGCACACAATTCTGCCTCTGTGACTATGTGGAGAAGAGATGGTTAAGGGGGCAAAGGTGAACACAAGATGATTTGGATGGTCATTGATTTAATAAAGGGGAAATATACTGATTTTGTCTTGAGTGGCAGTAGTAGGAGGTGGTAGTATATGATTAATCTGATTTGATGGTAGAAATTATAGAGTTTGCTGCTGGATGGTGGTACTCAAAATATCTCAAACATGAGTTTAGGGATTTTGGACTGAGTGATAGGAAGAATGATATTTCACGGAATGGAGATGAAGACTAGAAGCAAATAGGACCATTTTGAGGGGAAGATCAAGAATAGTTTTGTATGACTTGAATGTGGGGTGTATATTAGATATTGTAGAGAAGATGCAGAGTTGATGGTATTCCATGTCAAGGAAACAGATCACCAGAGACTTGATGTATAGAGAGAAGAAGGTGGAGTCCCAAGACTGAGCCCTGGAGCCTGTTAACATTTACAGGTCAAGACGGTGAGAAGGAACCAGCAAAGGAGAACACAGGACAGACCGGTGAAGACAGAGAGAGCAAACTTACGGTTACGAAAGGGGAAAGGGTGGGGAGGGAGACACCGGTGTTTGGACTCAACAAGTACACAGTACTATATTTACAATGGACAAACAACAAGGAACCGACTGTACAGTACAGGGAACTCTATGCAATATTCTGTAATAACCTCTAAGAGAAGAGAGTCTGAAAAAGAATCCCTTTACCATACGCCAGAAACTAATAGAACATTGTAAGCCAACTGTATTTCAATTAATAAGTGCAAAGCAGAAAAAAGGCAGACCAATGGGAAAGAGGAGAACTCAGAAATTGGTGCATCAGAAATGAGCAAGATGGTTAAAAAAAAATGTAAGATGCATTTAAGGAGAGAAAGTAGTTAACTGTGTCAAATGCTGCTAATAAATCAAATAAGGTGAAGATGGAGAACTGATCTTTGGGATTTCAGGTTTTTTTTTGTTTTTTTTTTGAGAACTGATCTTTGGATTTGGCAAAGTGAAGGTCCATTGATGACCTCGACAAAAGCTGTGATGCTGGAAAGATTGGGAAGGTGACCTGATTGGAATGTGTTCAGAGCAAAAGGGGAAGAGAAACAGAGACTGTGAGAATGGATATCTTTGCTCTGAAGGCCAAGGAAGTAATGGAGGTGGAGGGGAGAATGACTCGAAGAAAATGTAAGGTCTAAGCAGATGTGATATTAATAAATGATGAATCACATTGGATTCTGACTGTCAGTCTGGTGCAGAGTCTGGCAGTCCCGCTGATCGAGACTTCAACCCTTTGGTTGCTGGACTGTGGAATGTCCAGGAGGCCCCGGGGGAGAGGTTGGGTTGGCAAAGTGGGAGAGGGGATACCTGGGAAGCTCAGGATGGTGGGTGTTTGTCCGCAGATCCAAATTTGTCTCAGTATTTTCTTAATCATGATAGCAGTACCGGCATGTTCTAGCTGAACATCTGCCTTGGCTACAGAAAGAATTTTTTCTGCGTTATCTTCATTTTTCAAGATGAAGATATTATAGCATATTTCCACCATGATGCAAATGACCAAAAGAGAGGGAAACTTGGAAAACATGATGATATCAGAGAGCAAGTTGAGGGTGAGAATTACAGGAGCTCCTTGAGTTGGTGGGTGAGAATGGGGCCAGTCCATAAATGCGAGGATTGGTTTTGACTGAGACACAGTCTCTTTGTTTCTTAGACTGGGAGGCACATGAAGAGAGCTGTCATAGGGTGGTGGAGGGTATGTGGGATTTCTTGCATGGGTGCTCCTGTTTTCCCTGTGAAAGAGAGGAAGTTTATTGTCACCTCATGTTTTTTTCTCTTCCTCAGAATCACCCACACTTTATCTGAGATTTATGTAGAGTTCTGGAGACATCCTGGTTGCTAGACCAACTTTTGTTTTTTCTTTTTTTTAATTGGAATATAGTTGCTTTACAATGTTATTAGTTTCTGCTGTACAACAGTTGGATCAGCTATTTGGATACATACATCCCCTCCCTCTTAGATCAGCTTTTGATTCAGAATGTCTGTTCCCCATTGTGTGTGTGCTCAGTCGCTCCGTCGAATCTGATTCTTTGCAACCTGTTTGACTGTGGTCCACCAGGCTCCTCTGTCCATGGGATTTTTCATGCAAGAATACTGGAGTGGATTGCTGTTTCCTCCATCAGGAGGTCTTCCTGACCCAGGAACCGAACCCATCTCTCCTGTGTCTCCTGCATTGCAGGCGCATTCTTTACTTGTTGAGCCATTGGTGTCTCCCACTAGGAGACATCAAATGGCAGAACTTTGGTCCTCTCTTATTCCATGAATGATGATTAGAGCCCAGTTTCCTTTAGAGGCAGTTTGTTTGGAATTTGATAAACCTGGGCCATCTAATGTCCTGCTTTGCTATGGAGTGGCCCAATAGGGCCACCCCTGAACCTGGGTGGGTAGATAGGTGTTCAGTAACTATTTGTTGAATGGCTATAGGACAGAAGAAAGCAAGCAAGCAAGAAGATGACATTCAGTTTGCATCTAGGAAAGACACTACTAATCCAGCCTAGTATCATGTATTTCTGCTCAGGAGAGTTACATCTTGCTTATAACTAATTCCTCCATCACATGTTTGGCATGCCAAGATTTTTGCCTAGACTCAGGAATACATCCAGAGTGGCTGAAGGATGACAGCGCTTGATTGCTTGTCTCTCCCTCCACCTCTGAAGTTAATATGATGCTATCTGAGTGCAAAGACACAGACAGGGAGAAATTTAATGCAAATTTAGCCAGGAGTCTAGTGCCACTTCACAAAATATTGATTAGGTGTCTGATTTGCTCTCCCCTGACAATGGGCCAAAGGAACGAACCAATGAGGCGGCTCAACTCCAGCTCGTCACGGTCATTCGATAAAGCCAGGCATCCAATGAGCAGCCGCTACCTTTTGATTGGGCGAGAGGCCAGAGAGGGGGGAAACCATCTTAGCAACAGCAGGAAGAATTGCACACGCCCTTGCACACACGCGCAAACACAGACCTGATGCTTTCCCTGCTGCAGGGAATGGGTGCTGATTGTGTCTCATAAAGGCATTCATTCAGTCACAGTCCTAGCTTCCTAAAGGACGGGTTTCTGTACACAGATCACGCTGCTCACCTGGTCTGTTAGCCCGTAATCCCCTTTTAATAGAATGACGGGGCAGCCTTTCTCTCTCAGCCCCTACCAACCGCATATCTTATTAAGAGCCAACTTTGATCTGCAGGTAAACGGCACAGGCTTTGTTCTTGAAATGGGCAGCTGGCCCCACCATTGCCCTTCCTCATACCACATGCCCAAGGGGAAGGTGGCAGCCTGGAGGCCAGGTCCTCTCCTGGTCTGTTGTTGCCTTTGCTTTCTGAAAGAATGGAGGAAGGGGTTTCCCTAGGCCAGCTCAAGCATCTGTGTGGCTGTTATTTTCCTTACTGGCTTCCCCTTCCTTGTTTCCTGGCCTTCGCATCCAAGGGCCCAGGAAAGCTTTCCTGTTTCCAACTTGACACTTGGCAAAGCCTTTTGTAGCCACTGGGTTCCCAGCACTTAACACTGTTGTTTGAAAGGCTCCCCTCCTTTGGTCTTCACTGGATTTTTATGTTTTCTGAACAGTTGCCCTTATTCCCCAGGTGCCAGGGGCTGGGAGCTGCCTGCCAACCCATGGTTTCCCCAGATTAGTGGCTTCTTGCCCCCCCTTCTATAACCCCCACCTCCTTCCCTGGCTCTGAGTCTATTTGGAGGCCTGTGGTGACTGTGGGTAACTGGTGGGGCTGCACACGGGTTCCCAGCATCTTTCTTTCCTCCATGGACATTGCTGACAGCTGCTTTCAGCATGACTCTTTGATCTAGGAGCATCTGTCCTTGGGTCACCCAGTCGTGCTGGTGGCTCTCACTCATGTTCCCTGCCGACAGGGGCTGTTCTGTCTGGGCAGGAAAGCCTATCAGGAAGGACAGACTTCACTCTAAGTGGCGTGTGGCTATATTCTGTATCAGAGAAAAGGAAGTTGAGATCATGTCATAGGAATTTTCCAGTCCAAGAAGGATTATTGTCTAGGAAATGGTACCCAGCTGTTTTCCATCTTCTAACCTAACCAAACAAAGGGAATGGCATGAAATGGAAGCCAGAGAGGATTATTAAGACAGACATGAAGAACTCATTCCTGCTTATTAGGCTTAACAGAACCTGGAAGATGTTACCAAGGGAACATTTGGAATTACTTTCCAAGTAAGGTATGATCCCTGATTACTTTCCAAGTGAGGTACGATCCCCATCCACTGGAGTTTTGTTTAGGTGTCTTCTCTCCGAGATGCAGTGTGATGGACGTGATGACCTCCAGGGTCCTTTGGAGTCAGAGTGTCCTGGATTTAAGTTGGAGCTTTGCAGCAGCCTGATAATGTGTCAGCAAATTTCTTAACTTCACTGAGACTTTTAAAAAATCTTTACAATGGAAGTCACAATATCAACCATATTGTTTTAAATAAAACCATATATGTAAAATGCCTTGCTTAGGGTTTTCTACGTAGTAAGCATTCGCAACTATTGGCACTTCCTCCCAGTTATAGAATTCCCAGAGCTTCATGCTATTAGTGGACCTATGGATACACTGTTATTAATCAGTTTAAAAACCTGAGCATTTCCATGGAGCTTAGCTTCATGAGATCTGCCCGTGGTTTCTACCCATGGCAATTTATGTTTTAAGCCAGTAAAGCAGTCGAACAGTTTACATAATAGGGAACCCCTGAGGCAAGGCAAATCTAATGCCAGTTGTACAGAGTCAGTGAGTGTAATGTGAAAGGGCTATCTACTCAGGTTAGAATCACCCAAGAAAATATTATAGGAAAGGTTTGTTTTAGTTCAGAAACTATCATTTATGTCTTGTGACTCAGTTTCCTTAGCTATATAGTATGTAGTGTTAGTCACTCAGTCGTGTCCGACTCTGCGACCCCGTGGACTGCAGTCCACCAGGCTCCTCTGTCCATGGAATTCTCCAGGCAAGAATACTGGAGTGGCTTGCCATTTCCTCCTCCGGGAGATCTTCCAGACCCAGGGATTGAACCTGGGTCTCCTGCATTGCAGGCAGATTCTTTACTGTCTGAGCCGCCCAGCTGTAAGGTGGGCACAATAATTGTGAGGATTAAATGATATTGGGAGCAGATGAAATGCTGCGGACATGTTTAACTGCAAAAATCATACTGTATTCAACACACACACACTGCCCTCATCACAGGACAGCCAATCAAATAATTTTAATGTGTCAAGTGAATTGATGAAAGTTCCAGCTATGAACGACAGCTGAACCGGATTCCTCGTGTACTGCTGAGGGGCGCCATGACAGTGACCTCTGGTGCCGCCCCTCCCGAGCAGCCGCAGACACCCACTCCTCCCTCCGCGGGCTGTGATTCATCTCATACACGTTTTCCTTTTTGCCTCCCCCTTTGCACGCTCATAGGCAACGTGGATTTGGTTGGACCTGCATCTGTTGAGATGGCCAGCCAGTAACAGAAGCCCCATGGGGACGACTGTGGTCTGGTTTCGGGAGTGGGTCTAGCAAGTGAGGTCTAGGTCAGGAAGCTATTAGCCGCAGAGTCAGGGAATATATTCAGCTGTCATCACTTTGTAATTAAAATAGCCTGGTAGTGCTTGCATTCCCCCACTCAGTTGCCTACCTCACACTCTATGCTCTTCCGTGCACTGGGTGCTCCTGCAAAACAGGGGCAGGTATTTTCTCCCTGGTCCAAGGTCTCTGGGGTTTGTGTTTGGAGACCATGAGAAACCTGACTCTTAGGAGGAAATGGACAAAATGCATGTTTCTCCCCAGCTCCGCCTTTAGTAATGACAGGGGGAGTGAGGCTCTTCATAGCAGGAAAGTCTGCAAAATGCTGCAGACAAGGGCTTTTGTCTCCTTGGAGAGTGGCACATTAAACACAGACAGTCACATCCATAGAAGAGACTTGGGGTCAATTCCCAGCTGATAATTCCTGAGATTACCCTTGTAAAGTAAGATTTTCCACACTCTAGATTTTTTTCCTTCATTTTCTATCACATTACATCCACGTGTTTCATTGCTTAGATAGAATGGAAACTTGAGAAACAAGATGGGCTCATTTTTAGAACCTGTTCAGCTTACACCTAAGTTAAAATCCCTGCTCTGTGATTGCTTGTCACATGCTTTGACCTTTTTTATATACTTAGCTGTTTTAAGCATTGATTTTCTCATCTGTAAAATGGGGCTAATAATAGTATCTACTGCTTAAGGTCACCGTGAGCATTCAGTGTAATCTTTCATTAAAGCACTGAGTGTGATATCTGGCATGAAATGATTGTGCAGTAAAAGTTGGCTATATTGTTAGTATTTATCATTCTGGTTGGGGGACATGATAAAAAAATTGATCAGATGTCAACTCACCATGTTCAATCAGGCTTGTCATGCATGTGGAAGTTTAGTGAGGACATTATTTGACACAGTTGTCTGAACCATATAACAGAAGTGTATGAATAGGGTGCCATAACACTTAATTAAAATGTTTAATTTATTACCCTGGTGTTTTCTGCGTTTAAAGATACTGTGCACAACAAAACAGAGCACAGTCCCCACTCTCTCAAATTGGCATAATACACAAATTATATATTCAGCACTTATAGCAATATGCAAATAAAGCATCAACATAGATGCAGCTTTATCAACACAAAGCACTTATTTTGTGCCTATTTTCCATAGGCATACCAGAACAAAATGATTTTGGACAAATATAATTTCTACTCTTTTGGAGTTCATGGTATGTAAGAGATAACATAGGCAAACCTTGTTTCATTGTGCTTCGCAGATGTTGCTTTAAAAAAAAGAGGGTTTTACAGCTCTGTGTTGTGAGGCGATAGGTAGCATTTTTAAGCAAGAAAGAATTGTTTAATCAAGGGATATACATTGTTTTTATTGACATAATGCTATCGCATACCACAGATTATAGGATAGTATAAACATAACTTTTATACATACCGGGAAACAAAAGAATTTTTGTGACACCCTTTATTGTGATATTGGTGTTATTGCATTGCTCTGGAACTGAGCCCACAGTATCTCAGAGATATACCTGATACTGTGATGTAGCATAGGTGGGAAGACAGATCGGAGATTCTGAAGGCAGACCAAAAAGTTTTGTACCAGGACCTAACTCGGAAATGTGGAGTTCCTCACCTTTGTCATGAGACAGAAATTCATTTTAGGTGAGCATGAGTTAGCCTCTTGGGAATCTTATACATGGGCCAATAGGTTTTGATTAAAGTTTGTTGCCTAGGTTGACACATTTTAAATTGTTTTTTCTTGAAGTGCAGTTTTCTTCTTAAGAGTGAGCCAAACAAGAGTGAGGGGCCAGTTTAGCAGGGGCCCATGGCAAAGCTCACCCAGCACGCAGCACTCTATTCTCAGAAGCCACCCCCGCCCCTGTTTCACTGGTTGCAGTGGTAGCTCCGGAATTAATGGTTCTCCACAAGGCTCCTCTGTGGGATGTGTTTACACTCTGGAGGTAAGTATCGTCAAGTCACCCTGCATTTGAATCACCTGGAGTGCTTATCAAAATGAAGATCCCTAGGTCAAAATCAAGTCCAGTAAATCACGGGGCTGGGACCTAGGAAGTTAGGCTTTCATTGTGGGCCTTGGATCACTGCTGTCCACCGCATACCCTGCTCTAGATCCTGCCCTTTCAACATTCCTCCTCTCCCTAGGCCTCCTAACTACTTCTGCTGCTATTGCCTTCGATCATAGTCTAACCTGGCTCCTTTATCCCTCTCTTAATTGCTTTCCTCGTTGTCCTCTTTACTAGTAAAAATAAGCTAAAAAGAATTCAAATCTTATGGTGTCAGATTCTACATAAGACTCTACAGTCAGCCCCTGTTTTCTGTGTCTCTTTACTGGGACAAGTAAAGCCATCACCAGCCTTGCCTCCTGTTTTATGCCCCAGGCTACCCTGTCCAGCCACACTGAGGACAGGTTTCTGAACACAGTGTCAGGGCACCAAGTCCTTGCTTGTTGTGTTCTGGCATTTGGCTCGAATGACCTCCCACTAGCCGACTCCTGACTCTCTGACAAATACCTGCTTTAATAGAATAGCTCAAGAACTACCTCATCTGGGATGACTTTTCTATCCTATTCCTTTTTTGTGCCTGCCTCCTCCCTCCCACCTGTATTTTCTTTGATGACAGCATTTATAACATTCCAGTATAATATTAGTTGACAAGTCTGTCACTCCTTTAAAAGCACAGCCCGGGTCTTTATCCTCTCGGTATCTCAAGAAACATGTTGATGTTTTCCAGAGTGAATGAATGAACCCATGAATTATACAATGTGGAGCCTCAGTCTATTCCCAGACTAAATTTGTAGCTCAAGAGTTGGCCACATCATCTTACATTATCTTGATAAGATAATGTATAATCTTATCAAGAGTCTTAAAGATTGAAAGCAAAATGAAGTCACTTTAAGAGTTTTCCACATGTGAGTGGGCTCCATCCAGTTTGACTAACACATACTAAAACTGTACGAAGCCCACAGTCTTCCTTTCCTTTGAGATGTGGAGATAAAAATAGGGAGAATGAAATAAATGAAACCAGTGTCTTTGTTATATAAACCTCAGGGTAAATTTGGGTAAGTGAGCAATCTATGTGGCAAATGTAACTGATCTTTCTGGGGAGTTATTTTATTTAATTGATTAATTTAATTGCCTAGCAAATGAAATCTGAAAATCCTATCCCTGAGAAGACTTACTTGCTACAAATCCATTCTCTTGTCTAAACCTCATTGATTGTAGTTAATTTCCCATCATTCCTTCTGTCTACAGTGTGATTTGAGCATTTTACAATTTTCTTTCAGGGCTGAAGTTCAAAGATTAGACATAAAAAGTTGAAGACTTTCAGTTCTACTCTGAGGCATTTTAAGAAATGCTCTCATGTGTTGCTGGTGGGGATGTGAAATGGAACAGCTGCCTTGGAAAACAGTTCAGCAGTTGCTTATAATGTGAAGTGGAAATTTAATATGAGACTTCTCTATTTCATCTCTAAGAATTTACCCAAGAGAAAAGAAAATACATGTGCACCTAAAGAGTTGAATGTGAATTTTCACCTCAGCAAAATCATAATACCCCTGAAATGGAAACAATTCAAATGTTCATGAGTTAGTGAATGGAGAAACAAAATGGTGTATATCACACAGTGGAGTACTAGTCAACAATAAAAGTAGAATAGTGATGCGTGCTGCTACATAGGTGAGACTCAAAGACATGCTACGAGTAAGAAGACAGACACGGAGGTATTTACATTGTGTTATTCTGTTTATTTAAAATGTCCAGAGAAGGCAAATTTATGGTGACAAGGAGCAGGGTAGTGGTTGCATGGGATTGGCAGGGTAGGAGCATAGAAACGGACTGCAAACAGGTGAGAGGAAATTTGGGCGGTGGTGCTGATTGAAATGGAGAAGGAAATGGCATCCCACTCCAGTATTCTTGCCTGGAGAATCCCAGGGACAGAGGAGCCTGGTGGGCTGCTGTCCATAGAGTCGCACAGAGTCGGACACGACTGAAGCGACTTAGCATGCATGCATTCCTTGGAGAAGGAAACGGTAACCCACTCCAGTATTCTTGCCTGGAGAATCCCAGGGACAGAAGAGCCTGGTGGGCTGCCATCTATGGGGTTGCACAGAGTCGGACATGACTAAAGTGACTTAGCAGCAGCAGAAGCAGTTGATTGAAATGTTTTAAAATTGGATTACAAGGCATTGGCACTTTGTTGCCTTCGTATTTTTGTCATAGTGATGTTACATTTTCAGAAACCTTTCCAGGTAATGTTTTTTAAAGTCTTTAATCACACAGTCTGGATTTTAAGTTGGTTTCTTTCCTCTTCTACAAACCTCTGAGACCCTTCACCTTTATACCCCTGGAGACATATTCAGACTAAAAACTTTTTCTTCTCTTTTAAACTAATTAAGCTTTGATGACATCAGCTGTGTTTGCAGTGCACCTGATTAAGGCCATGATACTAATTAAATTTTTGAGTGATTGGAAATGCAAATTACTAGGCTGGATTGAGCAACAGACCTTGCTTCTGGGCTCCATAAGAGTAGAGAACAACTAGCTTCTTCTCAGGTGAGGGAGCTCTCGTGTCTAACCTGTGTTGAATGAGACAGTGTTAACTGTGAATGACTAAGAGTTGCCAGTTTCATACAGGGCCATATTTCATTTGTAGAAGCAGTACATTTCTGGGTGGCTCATATCCTTGTGAATACACTGATAAGTGTTGTATTGGGATGGAATGACCTCCAAGCTTTGGAGTTAGAACTGAGTTCACATTCTGCCTCTGTCACTTACCAGTGGTGTGATCTTTGTCCAATTATTTAATTTCTCTGAGCATGTATATCTTTATAACAGGGAATTTGATTATCTAGCTCAAAGGACTTAAGGACTAATTCAGTGAGATCACTTATGGCACTGAGCCTAGCGTACAGGGGGCATTTAACAAGTGGGATCTATTCATGAGGTAGCTTCTTTGTTCCGTTCAGCAAATATTAACTGATTGTTTGCTCTTCATTTACTCCTTCAACTTAGAAAATATTTGTTGAACATCTGTCTTCTTGATGGTATTCTTAATGAATTGAAAAAGACAAATTCACACTATAGCAAAGCCTATGTGGGGAATATCTATAAACATAATAAATAATTAAACTATATGTTGTGTTGCAAAGAGATATGATCTATGATTTAAAAAAAAACAAAAATATTGGGTTGGCCAAAAAGTTTGGGATTTTCTATACCATCTTCTGGAAAAACTCAAACCAACTTCTTGGTCAACCCAATAGAATATGGGGTACCCAGAGTGATGGAGGTGAGGGAAAGGATGGATTGCAATTTGGGGTGATAAGAGAAGGGCTCAGTTAGCAGGCAGAAAATGAGCAAAGACTTGGAGGAGGTATGGGAGCTGGCCATGTGAGAAAGAGCCTTGTAGGTTGAGTAAATAGTCAGTATAAAGAGCCACGAGTGTCATGTCCCAGACACCTTCAAGAAGTACCAGAAGGCCAGTTACCATGCCAGACACTGTATACACGTGGCAACCCAACAGTCAGAACTGCATTCAAATTCTGCCTTTGTGACCTGCAAGTTTGGTGAGGTTTGGCTAATCATTTAATTTCCTGGTGTCTGTTATCTATAAAATGAGATTTGAATTTTTACTAATGAATTACCTGTCCCAAAGAATTGAGGCAGTCATTTACCCTAGTCATTTCTGAAGCTAGAGTTTGTAAATCATGCTTCAACAGAATGAGATCTATGGTTTTATTAGGTTGGTGCAAACGTAATTGCTGTTTTGGACTGTGAATTTTAAATCATTATAACTAGGCTCAAACACATCTTCATTAATCAAGATAGGAACCATTACAATCAACACATTTTTGCCAACTAGAAATGTTTGTTCCTGTAGCATAAAAACCCATGCTACAGGATTCAACAAACTCTTGAGAAGCATTTTCTGCATCCAGCTGGTTGTGGGAGCATTTTCCCTGCAAAATGTCTAGATGCCTGAAGAAGTGATAGTCAGTTGGCGAGAGGTCAAGTGAATATGGCAGATGAGGCAAAACTTTGTAGACCAGTTCATTCAACTTCTGAAGCATTGGTTGTGTGACGTGTGGTCAGGCATTGTCATGGAGAAGAATATGGGCCTTTTCTATTGACTAATGCTGGCTGCAGGCTTTGCAGTTTTTGGTGCATCTCATTGATTTGCTGAGCATACTTCTCAAATGTATTGGTTTCTCCAAGATTCAGAAAGCTGTAGCGGATCAGCCTGGCAGCAGACCACAGACAGTGACCATGACCTTTTGTTGGGGGCAAGTTTGGCTTTGGGAAAGTGCTTTGGAGATTCTTCTAAGTCCAGCCACTGAGCTGGTCATTACTGGTTGCTGTATAGAATCCATTTTCATCACACATCACAATCCAATCAAGAAATGGTTCTTTGTTATTGTGTAGAATAAGAAAAAGTGACACTTCAAATTGATGACTTTTTTCATTTTCAGTCAGGCCATGAGGCACCTACTTACCAAGCTTTATCACCTTTCCAATTTACTTCAAATACTGAATGACTGTAGAATGGTTGACGTTGAGCTCTTCAGCAACTTCTTGTGTTGTTGTAAGAGGATCAGCTTCAATCATGCTTTCAGTTGGTCGTTGTCAACTTCCAATAGCCAGCCACTAAGGTCCTCATCTTCAAGGCTCTCATCTCCTTTGCAAAACTTCTTGAACCACCACTGCACTGTACTTTCGCTAGCAGTTCCTGGGCCAGATGCATTGCTGATGTTTCAGGTTGCCTCTGCTGCTATATGACCCATTTTGAACTCAAATAAAAAAGTCACTTGAATTTGCCTTTTATATAACATCATTTTTCAAACTTTAAAATTTATTTGTTTTTAATTGAAGGATAATTGTTTTACAGAATTGTGTTGGTTTCTGCCAAGCATAAACATGAGTCAGCCATAGGTGTGCATTTTCACATCATTTCTATAGTCTAAAACATAAAATAAACAAGTGATAAGTCATTAGCAAAAAATACAGGGCAAAAAATGCACATTAAAATGATGTATAACATAACCACATTTAAGAATGTTTTCCAGTATCAAGCAGCAAAGTTCAACAATGTAAAACTACAGTTACTTTTGCACCAACCTAATATCTGTGTCTGGTTCTGATCTCCTTGGTTGCTTATAGCATCCTCTGACACTGAGCCTGTTTCAGTACTTTGGTGTGGGTGGCAAGGCAGCGAGAAGATGGAAGGACCATTCTAAGATGTAAAAAGGGATGAGAGATAAAGCATTAATTTGTTCATTCAACCAATAGATAGTTGAGCTTCCGCTATGTTCCAGGCACTTACTGCTTGGGGAAGAACAATGTGGAATGTGGTAAAGGGTTTTAAAATACTGAGAGGATAGTAAGTTTACACATATATAAATGTGGGTCAGTGTGTGCGTGAATCTGTGCAGTTTTACTTAGAATCAGTTGTGCACCACAGATGACACAGATATCCATGGAATCTTTGTCAGGGACGTCCAGTGCACTGTGGATTTTGGCGGTTGCAAAACCAGGAAGAGACCTGGGGGCTCTTTAAATTTCAATAGGATAAGTCCCCTACATACGAATCTTCCAAGTTGTGAACTTTTAAAGATGCAGACATTCATTCTATCAGTGTCAGGTGTGAATGAAATTGCAGCTTGCCCTCCACCTCCTATTGCTGACCGTCCTTCAGCTCCACCACCTCCCACCTCCTCTCCCTCCTCCAGTCGGTAACTCTTCTTGCCTGTTCGCTCGATGCCAGCCCCTGTATGCCAGCTATTGTACCGTACTACTGTGCTTTTCAAGGTACTGGACTGCAAGGTTGAAAACGTTTTTATTTTTGTGTTTGTTTTCTATGTGTTATTTGCATGAAAAGTGTTGTAAACCTACTACAGTACAGTATGACATAGCCGATTGTGTTAGTTGGGTACCTAGGCTAACTTTGTTGGACTTTCGAAGAAATTGGACTTACAAATGAGCTCTAGGAATGGAACTAGTTTGTATATAGGAGCTTTGCTGTACTGGCCTTCTCAAATGTTTCTCTCCTTCTCTGTCACTGGTTATGAACTGTGCCCTGGAATACCGGATTGAGTCAGAAGACCTTGGTTGGGTAACCAGCCCTTCAGATTTCAGTTATGTGACTTGGACTTGTCACATGACTCTTCTGAGCTTTATTTTTCTCACTTATATAATGGAAATAAAACTTCTATATTGTTGCCATTCACATGTCAAAGGTCAAATGAAATGCACTTGAAATCTCTTGATAAAATTAAACACGAGATGAGGGAGGGGGCAGCTCATTGTTGGAGGAAGAGGCTGATGGGAAATGGGGGTGGTCAGTTATCTGCTGTAGGAAAGAATGGCTTTGGCACTTCTCCAAGGAGTAGATGTTGGTGCTAATTTATGCACATTAGTTATTCTGCCTTGCTGGGGGCTCAGATGGGACTCCTTGATGGATGTGCCATCTATGACAGAATCATGAAAACCACGTGGCTCAAAGCTGTGATCTTTCCAGGGATGGAACTAGAGGAGAGAGGCTCTTGAGAGGCATAGGCTTAGCTGACAGTTTTAAAATTGTTTGCTCAGGGAAGCCCTGCTGAGCCCTGGGTAGTGGGGTGAGTAGAGAAAATGCTTTTGTCCTAAAAACTGTCAGATGCATCTCCTACCCTCTCCCCAATCATCTGGGTTTTACATTCCAGGCATGCAAAGATAACAGTCACCCCATGGTAGCTGGTGGTGCTAGGCCCTTCTTCTCAAGCTCTGAAACCATATGGGCTGGCTCAGAGTGAGAGGGGAAAGGCAGCATACTTTTCAGGAGGAGAAAAACATTCTCAAGAGTCAAACTTGAGGCAGGTTCTTGGAGCAAAGAGAAGTATTCAGGGGAAAGGCTGTCAGATGCTCTGTAAAAGCATGTATCATAGCATAAAGTGAGGATGGGCAGGAAAGAACCACTGAATCTTAAGAATTAGCAACATTCCCTGCTAAGCAATGACATGCACACAAGATGGCAGAGTAGAAGGATGTGTGCCCATCTTCTCCTGTGAAAACTCCAAAATTGCAACCAACTGCTGAACAGCAGAATGTCAGATCCCACCAAAAAAAGATACCTTATGTCCAAGGTCAAAGGAGAAGCCCCAACAAGATGGTAGGAGGGGCGAAATTGTGTTTAGAATCATAATCCATACATGCCAGAGATGCTCGGAGAGCTCAAACATTACCTTCTGCACAGCAGGACCCAGGGACCCCACAAGAGACTGGGCCAGACCTGTCTTTGAGCATTTGAGTGTCTCCTGGGGAGACACGGGTCAGCTGTGGCCTGCCATGGGGACAGGGGCTCTGACTGCAGCAAACCTGTGTCAACTACAAATTGGCACTTACCAAGAACATTGCCAACAACTGAACAAAGGCATTTGCTGTCTGCCTCACAGAGTCTGAGCCCTGTGCCGCTGTCACTGTTGATCTTCAACAACCCATGAGGGAGTTCAGGGTGGAGTGAGGCACTCTATGCTCCAGGGAATCCGGTGGGATGGGTCTTTAGATAGTTGGATGTTTTCAGGAACAGATTTTAGGATCTCACTCCTTGCATCTCCTCATATCTAGAGAAGCACTAAATCCTTTCATGGTGACATCAGATCCTCATGATTAACAAAAACCTTTTGTAAAATGAGTGCTTAATGGTATTGAACCCCCCCCCACCTTCACCAAAACCTTATATATTGACCTTCCCCCACTGTGGAAGCTATCTGAGATGCTGCCTCCTGGGCTGCAGTCCTCATTTTGCCCCAAATAAAACTTAACTTGCAACTTTCAAGTTGTGCATCTTTTTCAGTCGACACCTGGGAGGTGTAGTGTGTGAACCCCACCACAGAGCAACCGAGCAGACAACCCACAAACTGGAGAGCAATTATACCAAAGAAGTTCTCATACTGTTGCAAAAGTTCTAGGGCCCACACAGATTTCCCAACCTGGGATCCAGCAAAGAAACTGAGAACCCCCAGGGAAGTTGACTTTGAAGGCCAGTGGGATTTGACTGCAGAACTTCCACAGGACTGGGGAAACAGACTCTTGGAGGGCACAAACAGACCCTTGTGCATACCAGGACCCAGCAGAAAGGAGCAGTGACTCCACAAGAGACTGAACCGGACTTGCCTGTGAGTGTGCAGGAGTGTAGATTGACAGTGGCTTGCTGTGGGGTCAGGGGCACTGAATACAACAGTCCTGGCATAAACCCTTTTGAAGGAGGCTGCCATTACCACCATTACCCCTACTCAAGCCAAACTACAGGGGAGGAACACAGCCCTGCCCATCAACAGAAAATTGGTTGAAGATTAACTGAGCATGGCCATGCTCTTCAGAGCAAGACCCAGATTCCCCCACAGCCATTCTCTCTCATCAGGAAATTTCCACAAGCCTCTTATCCTTATCCATCAGAGGGCAGACAGAATGGAAACCACAGTTACAGAAAACTAACCAAACTGATCACTTGGATCACAGCCTTGTCTAACTCAATGAAACTATGAGCCATGCTATGTAAGACCACCCAAGACGGATGGGTCATGGTAGAGAGTTCTGACAAAATGTGGTCCACTGGAGAAGGGAATGGCAAACCACTTCAATATTCTTGCCTTGAGAACCCCATGAACAGTATGAAGAGGCAAAAAGATCTGACACTGAAAAATGAACTCCCCAGGTCAGTGGGTGCTCAATATGCTACTGGAGACAAGTAGAGAAATAGCTCCGGAAAGAAGGTAGAGGCTAAGCCAAAGCAAAAACAGCATCCAGTTGTGGATGTGATTGGTGATGGAAATAAAATAAGATTCTGTAAAGAACAATATTTCGTAGAAGCCTGGAATGTCAGATGTATAGAACAGACTTGTGGACTCTGTGGGAGAAGGTGAGAGTGGGATGTTTCAAGAGAACAGCATCAAAACATGTATATTATCTAGGGTGAAACAGATCACCAGCCAGGTTGGATGCATGAGACAAGTGCTCGGGCCTGGTGCACTGGGAAGACCCAGAGGGTGGAGAGGGAGGTGGGAGGGGGGACCGGGATGGGGAATACATGTAAATCCATGGCTAATTCATTTCAATGTATGACAAAAACCACTGCAATGTTTTAAAGTAATTAGCCTCCAACTAATAAAAATAAATGGAAAAAAAAAAAAGAAGCTTGGAATGTCAGATCCATGAATCAAGGTAAATTGGAAGTGGTCAGTCTGGAGATAGCAAGAGTGAGCATCGGCATTTTAGAAATCAGTGAACTAAAATGGACTGGAATGGGTGAGTGTAATTCAGATGACCACTATATTTACTACTGTGGGCAAGATTCTCTTAGAGGAAATGGAGTAGCCCTCATAGTCAATAAGAGTCCGAAATGCAGTTTTGGGTGCAATCTCAAAAATGACAGAATGATCTTTGTTTCCAGGCAAACCATTCAGTATCACAGGAATCTAAGTCTCTGCTCCAACTAACTAATTCCAAAGAAGCTGAAGTTGAATGGTTCTTGAAGACCTAGAAGGTCTACAAGACTTTCAAGAACTAACACCAAAAAAAGATGTCCTTTTCATTATAGGGGACTGGAATGCAAAAGTAGGAAGTCAAGAGATACCTAGAGTAACAGGCAAGTTTGGTCTTGGAGCACCAAATGAAGCAGGGCAAAGGTTAATGGTTTTGCCAAGAGAACGCACTGGTCACAGGAAACACCCTCTGCCAACAACACAGGAGACAACTGTACACATGGACTTCACCAGGTGGTCGACACTGAAATCAGGTTTATTATCATCTTTGCAGCCAAAGATGGAGAAGCTCTATACAGTCAGCAGAAACAAGACCAGGAGCTGACTGTGGCCCAGATCGTGAGCTCCTTATTGCCAAATTCAGACTTAAATTGAAGCAAGTAGGGAAAACCACTAGATCATTCAGATATGACCTAAATCAAATCCCATATGATTATACGGTGGAAATGACAAATGATTCAAGGGATTAGATCTGATAGAGCGCCTTAAGAACTATGGATGGAGGTTCATAACATTGTACAAGAGGTGGTGATCAAAACTATCTCCAAGAAGAAGTACAAAAAGGCAAATGGTTGTCTGAGGAGGCCTTACAAATGGCTGAGAAAAGAAATGAAAGGCAAAGGAGAAAATGAAACATATATCCATCTGAATGGAGATAGCCAAAGAACAGCAAGGAGAGATAAGCAAGCTTTCCTAAGTGACCAATGCAAAGAAATAAAGGAAAACAATAGAATGGGAAAGACTAGAGATCTCTTCAAGAAAATTAGAGATACCAAGGTAACATTTCATGCAAAGATGGTCACAATAAAGGACAGAAGTGGCATGGAGTTAACAGAAGCAGAAGATATTACGAGGTGGCAAGAATACACAGAAGAGCTATACAAAAAAGATCTCAATGACAAGGATAACCATGATGGTGTGATCACTTACATAGAGCCAGACATCCTGGAGTGTGAAGTCAAGTGGCCCTTAGGAAGCATCACTCCTAACAAAGCTAGTGGAGGTGATGGAATTCTAGCTGAACTATTTCAAATCTAAAAGATGATGCTGTTAAAGTGCTGCACTTAAATACCAGCAAATTTGGAATACTCATCAGTGGCCACAGGACTGGAAAAGGTCAGTTTTCATTCCAATCCCAAAGAAAGGCAATGTCAAAGAATGTTCAAACTACTACCACACAATTGCACTCATCTCACACCTAGCAAAGTAATGCTGAAAATTTTCCAACCCAAGGGTTCAGTGGTACATGAACTGAGAACTTCCAGATGTTCAAGCTGGATTTAGAAAAGGCAGAGGAACCTGAAATCAAATTGCCAGCATCTGTTGAGTCATAGAAAAAGCAAGAGGATTCTAGAAAAATATCTGCTTCACTGACTACACTAAAGCAATTGACTGTGTGTATCATGACAAACTGTGGAAAATTCTTAAAGAGATGGGAATTCCAGACCACCTTACCTGCCTTTTGAGAAATCTGTATGCAGGTCAAGAAGCAACAGTTAGAAGTGGACACGGAACAATGGACTGGTTCCAAACTGGGAAATGAGTACATATACAAGGCTGTATGTTGTCACCTTGCTTATTTAACTTATATGCAGAGTACATCATGCAAAATACTGAACTGGACGAAGCACAATCTGGAATCAAGATTGCCGGGAGAAATATCAATAACCTCAGATATGCAGATGATACCATCCTTATGGCCTAAAACAAAGAGGAACTAAAGAGCCTCCTGATGAAAGTGAAAGAGGAGGGTGAAAAAGCTGGCTTAGAGCTCAACATTAAAAAAACTAAGATCATGGCATCCAGTCCTGTCATTTCATGGCAAATAGGTGGGGAAACCCTGGAAACAGTGACAGGCGTTATTTTCTTGGGCTCCAAAATCACTGCAGATGGTGACTGCAGCCATGAAATTCAAAGATGCTTGCTCCTTTGAAGAAAAACTGTTACCAACCTAGATAGCATATTGAAAAGCAAAGACACTACTTTATTGACAAAGGTCTGTCTAGTCAAAGCTATGGTTTTTCCAGTAGTCATGTATGGATGTGAGAGTTGGACTGTAAAGAAACTTGAGCACCAAAGAATTGATACTTTTGAACTGTAGTGTTGGAGAGTCCTTTGGACAGTAAGGAGAACAAACCAGTCAATCCTAAAGGAAATCAATCCTGAATATTCATTGAAAGGACTGATGCTGAAGCTCCAATACTTTGACCGCCTGCTACAAAGAACTGACTCCTTGGAAAAGATCCTGATGCTGGGAAAAATTGAAGGCAGGGGGAGAAGGGGTCGACAGAGGATGAGATGGTTGGACGGCATCACTGACTCAATGGACATGAGTTTGAATGAGCTCCAGGAATTGGTGATGGACAGGTAAACCTGGCGTGCTATAGTTCATGGGGTCACAAAGAGTTGGACTTGGCTGAACAACTGAACTGAACTAAAGTGAACCTTGTACCCTTTTTATGTGTTGGTCTCAGTCTCCACAAAGTAAGCTCGTCCAAATAGGACCAAGATTTTCGCATTTTTTTTTCTGTAGTGGTTGTGCCAGTGTTGGCATTTCATGTGGCTCCAGATATATGATGGAGTGGAATGGTTCACTGGCACTTTGCACATATCAAGGCTGGTGAAGGAAGGAAGGTAACCCCTAGGTCCTCTGTGGGGAACTTCAGTGTTCCATAATCCTTAATATTTGAGGAAGATATTATTTTGGTTAAAAGACAAAACTGTTTCTCTTCTTTGGTATCTGTTCATCTTGACTCTGCCTTTGTATTATCAATAGGGGCTAGAAATGGATCAGAATGATCTCATTGTCTAAGGCAGAGCTTCTCAGAGGCACTATGGGCAGGCTCAGGGTGGCTGGCATGGTTTATAGGCATTTGCCCAAGATATAGATGGTTGAAAATTTCTTATTGTGGGAAAATATATAAAAGCAGTTTTGTTAACTGTTTAGAGATTTTTCATTCTATTTATTTGAGCATTCATTGTATGGTTTCATCTGTAAACTTCTTGACTTCTATAATGACTATTTAGGTATCTGAAACTCTATGAATAGCTATCACTGCCCCTCCTACCCCTACCACCCATACTGTGTCCTGGGAAGCTATTCAGTACAGTTGACTTTCCTCTGATTAGTCTGTTAAAATGTCCTGATTTGATTAGTTTTTAGTCATGATTTTTTTTAACCATCAGTGATGCTCTTTGCTTTGTTTGTCCTATAAAATGTTAGATTTTTTTCTAATTTCATTTGCTCTTATATTTTATATTTCGTTTTGTAATATAGGAGGCCTATGTGACTTTAATCATTGCAATTTTGTTTTGTTTTTGGCTGCACTGCAAGGCTTGTGGAATCATAGTTCCCAACCAGGGATTGAACCTGAACCCTTGTCAGTGAAAGCACAGAGTCCTAACCACTGGTATACCACCAGGGAATTCCCTAATTATTACATTTTACAAGCAGATGTTAGATGTTTCTAGAAAGAAAATGATTTATTTTAATGGGAGAGTTTATGAAAGTCCATATTTAATATCTTCTGTAACATTTTCTAATTTAAAACATAAATAATGAAATTTAATTAATTTTATTACTAAGTCTCAAATAGAATCTCCTGATGTCTTTCCAATGTATCCCAGTTATATAGTTGTTAAAACTTCTTGTGTGTGGTGACGTCAAAAAGGTAGGGCAACTTTGCCATAAATTATTCTTGTTGCAGTTTTTCTCCCTGGGAGATGGAGTGTCAGTGGAAAGAATGTTAATCTTGGTGGAAAGGTTTTGTTGGAGAAATCCAAGATGTTGCTATTTTTGCTTTTAAAGTTCCATTTGCTAAAATAGTGAAATAAAGAGGGCATGTTGAACTTGAAGATATTTCACAGTGATGGACATGGTATGATAGGGTTGGCTGTGTTTCTGCAGGTTCATACTTTGCCAGCTGTATCTTCCTGCTTCTTCCAGGACAGAATGGGTTGAAAGAGGCACAGAAACTGAAAAGCTATATATCACTACATCCAACTGGCCGTACTTTGAATGTCAACATGGACTTAATAGATTTCAAAGTGTCAGAGAATTCATACAATTCATGAATCCACATTTAAATGAAGAGCAAGTGATAACCCTCCTACCTAAAAACAACTGAGCAAGTGTTTTTATATTGAACAAAACACTTAAACTTCATTGCTATTGAATAAATACATCCAGTCAGTACAGGTGAAAAACATAAAATGGGTCTGAAGTTGACCTTACTCTTCCAATATTCTAGAGGTCTTTCTTCTGGAAGGTAGGCTGGGGAGAGAGATCCGTGCTGAGCAAGTACACTTGCAGCTTTGAATGCACACCCCCAACTCCCACTGCACGGGGATGGGGAGGGGGGAACAGTCATGAACTCAGGGGTCTCAGGAATGGGGCTGCTATATTTAGCAAATATAGCAGCAACACAATATTGGGGATATACTTCTACTAAAAATTATTTAGGTCTTCTGTTTTTATCTGACAACCCTACTTTGGAGTTGACGGGAAAGGAATCTGGGAAAACATGAAGTAGAAGGGCAGAAGTTTACAGCACAGCAAGATTTTATCAGGGACAGGGACAGCAGCACCATTTCTGTGTCATGTACTTTGAATGAGATTTGCACAGGAAAGGTGCTGGTCAGGAAGGGCTTCAGATGGGATCTTTACTGATTCTTGAAGAAGATGAAAAGTTACCCACAAAAGGAAGATGGTGGGCACTGATGAAGGACATTCCAGGCAGAACAAAGCAAGACCAAGGTAAAACAGCTCCAATATCTGTCTCCATGAAGCCTTTCTGGTCCCACCCAGAGGAATTCATCTCCCTTCCTCTGTGTTCTCATGGCCACTTGATGAAGCGTAATTGCTGAGCTGAGTGCCAAAGAATTGATGCTTTCGAAACTGTGCTGCTGGAGAAGACTCTTGAGAGTCCCTTGGACAGTAAGGACATCAGACCAGTCAATCCTAAAGGAAATCAACCCTGAATATTCTTTGGAAGGCCTGATGCTGAAGTTCCAATACTTTGGCCACCTGATACGAAGAGTTGACTCCTTGGAAAAGACCCTGATGCTGGGAAAGATTGAGGGCAGGAGGAGAAGAGGGTGACAGAAGATGAGGTGGTTGGATGACATCAATGGGCATGAATTTGAGCAAACTCAGGGAGATAGTGAAGAACAGGGAAGCCTGGCATGGAGTTGTAAAGAGTCGGACAGGACTTAGCGACTGAACAACAACAACAAATGGCTGAGCTCTTCCACTTTCTGCTATTGAGATGTCTGTGCTGTGGCCCCATCAAGTTACAAGGGGCAGGTTATAGAACAGACTCATCTACTGTCCTAGTTGAGCAGTAAACCCAGCAGAACAGACCCTGCTTTTATAAAAGATTAAGAACAAATACATCAAATATTTTGTTTCTCAATGCAAAATTTTTCATATATGTCCATGTAGTTAAATAAACACAGAGAATTGATTTATAAAACATCAGACCTTAAATATCTAGGATTGCTTCCCCATGAGAGAAATTAGCAACATGAAACTAAACCAAATGGAAAAATAAGTAAAATTCCTTGCATTCCCTAAGACTTATCCCCAAGCTAACCCACACTGCTTCAGTATAGAAGGTCAGTTCTCTATTGCACGTCTCAACAGTCTACTGCTTTTGAATGTTCTGTCTCAGAGGAGAGAGGTTGTCTTATACCCATGTGTGTGACAATTCCATCCCCCCCTCCCATTTAGAATGTCCCCATTACAGTTCTTCAAGTTATGGTGCTGCATAATTAAACAAGTAGGACCACGCTTTCTGCCCTTTGGGGCAGAGAAACTGAGAATCCTCTGGTATCTATGGGAGGACTATTCCACCATATTCTTCCTATAGCTGTATGATTTAGGGGCAACTTACCTAGGGATAATGGGCTTCCCTGTGGCTCAGATAGTAAAGAATCTGCCTGCAATGCATATGATCCAAGTTCGATCTCTGTGTCAGAAAGATCCCCTGGAGAAGGAAAATGGCAACCCACTCCAGTATTCTTGCCTAGAGAGTCCCATGGACAGAAGGAGCCTGGTGGGCTACAGTCCATGGGGTTGTAAAGAGTCAGACATGACTGAGCAACTGACCTCTAGAGATAAGAAGGTAGAGAAGGTGGCTTCGTCTAGCAGCTTTAAGATGGGAATAAATGTCCCTTTTGTGTGTATGTTTGGAAATGTTGCTTTCCAGATCTTCACCAACCAGATTAAGTGGGTTGTGGTTTTGTTCTGTTTTGCTTTGTTGGTGGTGGGGAGAGGTTATTGGGGAAATTATACTTTACCCATCTAAGGTTCAGAATCTAAGGGTTCAGAGTGGTTTGAGCTTTTCAACTCTAGCAGTGTTTATCTTGTCCCCTCAGTTAATATTGTATGTTGTTTTCCTCTTTCTTTTACGTTTTTGCTAAAAGTGCTGACCACTCAAGGATTTTACTTAGACCTTTGAGCACCTCTGTTGGTTTACCTTTACCTGAGAAATGCCCATATCTGGCTCTATGTTCCATCTGGACAATCTCCCTTTTTGGCACCACGCAGAGAGCCTGGTCACCTTGGCCGTTCTTGGCCCTTGCACCTCTTTGGGGTGGAGTTAATCCCATGCTTTCTTTGGGCCCCACGCAGGGTTGGTTTCTGCTCTCCTGCGCCACCTGCTGTCACCTGCTCCAAATGCAGCCTTCCGGGCTCCAGTCCCAGGCTCCCCACAGGAGCCAGAGCCAAAACCACAGCCCAAGCAGATGTTACTTAGGCTGCCAGATTTCTGTCCTGGTCTTATCTGTGCTGCCTCCACTGGCTCACCCGATCAGAATCCCAAATGTCCCCAGATGACTTGCCCTAAGTCACGCAGACCCTGAGCTCCTTGGCCAGAAGAAAGGAAGCTGCCAGTGTGGGGGCTGGTTGGTGATCAGGGGCTCCTGCCAGCTTGCTGAATATGTAATCAGTGGATGCCAGCCTCTGCCCAGTGGTGAAAATGCAAATGGATTTCTGTCACAACATCAACACACCCAGGGCACTGATTCTTTCATGGGCTCACCAACATGTCCCCAACATGTTCCTTAACTTAGCCACTAGTTTTCTCTCAAGCTGCTCAGGAACCAGAAACTTTTCTTTTCTTTTTTAGCACTCTGGACTTCCTTATATTCTTTCAAAACTTGGTAATTCTAATCAAGGCACCCCAAGAAAGTGGAGTGCTGCTATTTATTCCCTATTCTAGGTTGCATATCTCTTGGTGGTCAGGACTTTGGCATGTGTTTATTCTCTCTCTCACAGCCTGGCACATAGTAGGTGATTCCCAGAAACTTGTTGAAATGCACAGATTCTCTCCAGCCAAAATCCTTCTTGAAATTCCTTCTCTATTCTCCTATTTAAAGTAAAAACTGTCAGATCTGAGATTTTGATAGTTCATTCCTGATTTAAACCTGGGGGAAAAAAAGTCTGACTTGGTGGAAAGAAATAATGAGTGATAGCTGTGATTTCTGTTAGTAGTTTGATAAGGATGAGGATGGTCACCAGCTGTTGTCTCCAGCTGAGGTTAGAAAACGTAGCAACATGTGTGTGCAGGGGAGAGCTGGGTTAGATAAGAGAGAGAACGTCCTGAGAGCAAAGGTTACAGGAGACTCTTAGAAATTATAAATGGGGGTTTATGCCAGCAGTCATGATAGATACACATCCACTGAGTTCAATAAGCACTTATTAAGTTCCCACATGTTGCCAACACTGTGCTAGAAGGTTGATAACATATAATTCCTGACCGCAGAGAAAACTAAGACACGTAAGCAGACAATTTCAGATCATTTCCCAAGTGCCGCAAGAGAGGTGTGCCTGGGGCGTTGGGGGAGCCTGATGCAGGGGCACTGGTTCGAGCTATGTAGCCAGGGCTTCCTGGAAGCGGTGGAGTATGTACTGTTTCACTATTGGATGAGAGATTGAAAAAAATGCAATCAGTGCCTTTTAGAAAAGGTGGATAGTTGGATTAATTGATGTAGAAACATCTGTAGATCACAGAAAATGCCTTCAGTCCTTCCGAGCTGAGTCATTTGCAGCATGATATTGTCTTATGGGAAACGTCTTACAATCCTGGTGGCAGAAGGGTGCTCAGTTTTCTGTTCCATTATCGGGATAGCCTTTCATAATTTTAGATTGGTAAAGGTAAAGGAGGGAATTTTATTTTCTCCACGTGTCATGGTCCTTTAAGCAGCCTTTAAAGGTCCTTTAAAGCGGTCCTTTAAGCAGATTTTGTGTTTCAAAATCCTGAGCACTGCTGAGCTGGCATGCTCTGAATGCATCAGATTTGACATATCTGGGGGCTGCACACAGAGCTATGTGGACAGGAGCCCTAGAGCGGGTATTCTCCATGCGATCTAGGGGGCCACAGCCTGCCTGCCAGATTGGCGAGAATGGACAGGCTGCTACCTAGACGCTCTCTCGGCAGCTACTCCTTGGTCTGTGCGTGTGTGTTTTAAATTAATTTTTACCAGAGTGTAGTTGATTTACAATGTTGTGTTAGCTTCAGGTATACAACACAGTGGACCAGTGATACATAGATCCACTGTTTTAATATTCTTTTTCCAGAGATCATTACAGAGTATTGACTAGCATTCCTTGTGCCATATTGTAGCTTCTTATAGTTGTCTCCTTTGTATACAGTGGTGTGTTTGTGTGAATCTCAGTCCCTCAGTTTATTCCTCCCTGCCCCTTTCCCCTTTGGTAACCTTAAGTCTCTTTTCATCTTAAGTTTCTTTACATTTGTGACTATTTTGTTTTGTAAATTAGTTCATTTAAACAGCTACCCTTTGAATTCCAACAGATTCTTTTACCAGGCCCCATTGTACAGATGGGAAAACTGAGACTGAAGACCATGAAGCCACTTCCCAGGTCCTGGGGAGTAATGGGCGGCCGCCGTGCGTTAATTTAGCCTCTTGTTTGTTGCTTCAGTGCTGCAGCCAGTACCTCGCCAGGGTGGGAACCTCTGAGAGGCATTTTTCCCAGAAAGAAGTGCTTTTGAAATGGCAGGCCAGTTAGTAATGGCCCGTTTCCACTGGATACGCGGCTTCCTGGACTGGCATGGTGGGGGTGGGGGTTCCCAGCCTCCTCCGGGGAGGTCAGTCAGCCCCAGCCGTGGCAGCTGGTGTCTCCAGGCTCCTACGAGGGGGGACAAAGAGTGCGGCCCGGCTGCGGACCCGAGCCCTCCACGCCCACTCGCCCAAGGCGGCCCCGCAGGGTCCGTGCCAGGCGCTGTGTCGCCTCTCCACTCCCTGCCAGGGCCCCTCCGCTCATCTGCTCACTCTCGGAACTCCTGAATGGGTCTTTGTGTGCACCCCAGGAGCTGGCTGGGCAGAGTCCCGATCGAAATGCTGGACCGAGATATCTCCTCTGGGTCCAGGCGCCACTCGGCGCACTGCCCATCTTGTGGGAGGCAGGTCTTTATTTTGCCGCTGGCCTGTTCTGTTATCTGGGAGCGAGCTGGGGCCCTGGTGAACGGGAGAATGTTCTTCACCCCTGCTCAGTGGGGTCATGGCCAGGGCCATGGGGATGGTGGTGCCTTCCTGGAGCTCTCTTTTCCACTCTCTCTTTTTGCTAAATATTTTGCCCCCAGAGGTGACTCTACTAATACCAAGAGGGGCAGTTAAATGGTCCCACCTTAGGTGCCAGGCATTGTGTTAGTAAAGGTTTTATCCCATTGAGTCTTCTCAATAATCCCATGAGATATGTCCCCATTATTATCCCCATTTCACAGGTGAGGAAACCAAGGTCAGGAATGTTAATGAACTTACCCTGGTGATTCTCAACACAGATTGAATGGCTTTCAGGACATCACTCACCAGACACGAAAGTCCTAAGGCCGCTTCTCGGCTTCTTGCTTGGCCCCTTGAGCAATCACCAGGCTCCAGGGGGCCAGTTGCCTCAGGGAAAGCCAAAAGGAAGCAAAGCCTGGTTCTGGAAAAAGGCAGACAGGCTCTGGCTTTCTCAAGTCTTGTTTTATTTATACTGTCACCCCTTTGTGCTGTTTTTTAAAATAAAGTCAACTCCAACTAATAAAAATAAATGAAAAAAAATTTAAAAAAAAAAAATAAATAAAATAAAGTCAAGAGTAACATTTTATTTTTTGAGATAGAAGAAGCCAGGGACTTCCCTATAGCTCAAATGATAAAGAACTGCCTGCACTGCAGGAGACCAGGGTTCAATCCCTGGGTCAGGAAGATCCTCTGGAGAAGGGCATGGCAATCCACTCCAGTATTCTTGCCTGGAGAATCCCATGGACAGAGAAGCCTAGCGGGCTACAATTCATGGGGTCCAAAAGAGTCAGACATGACTGAGCAACTAACACACACACACAGGGACGTATAAGGAAAAAATTGAGGAAATTTTTCGATATTGGAAACTTTGCTAAAGAGCCCTACCCTCACTCTCAGGAAACAAAATGGTTTTGTGAGGCAAACGTGACTGAAGACTAGAGCCCAGGATTGACCTTGGGGTGGCCCTCTGCTGTGGGCCCGCGTCTTGCTCTCATGAGGGGATAGAGCTTAATTCCAGGCGGCTGAGTCTTCAGTGCTGCCTGGGCAGGTTGAGGTTCAGGCATCAATTTGGCTTTGGCTTTTTTCTTAGTAGATAGAAGCAGTGGTCATGGCGCCATCTGTATTCACACGCGTCTGGCAGGGCTGCCCAGCTTGAGAGATGTGGTCAGGGCAATCTTATGGAGCAAAGCTCAGTGGCCCCTTTCAGGCACAGACATTATAACCATGGATTTTAGAACAATCCTGTTAGCGGAGCCAAATGGCCAGCTGGAAAGGGCTGTGAGTATTTCTCTATTGGCAGAGAGGCTAGAGCCATCTATGGTCAGACAGAAAAAAACAGCAGAAGGAATGCAGTTTAGATCTCAAGAAGAACTTCTCAGTTGTGTATCACGGTATACTGATAATCAGGCACAATAGATTGTCCTTTAGAGTCTGTGTTTGCTTGTTTCTTTTCTTCATTTTCTCCCCCCTTTTTTTTTCTTTTTAAAGAGAAAGTTACTCTTCACTCCTAGGCTCTTATTGCAGTACATGCTACTTCTGGGAAAAGGGGAATGAAAGTGTCAGAGGCCTTATGGTGAGGGAGATTCCTTTATGTCCATCTTTCACACATGACAAGAAGCTGTATAGAATTAGAATCTTCACAATTGTGTGTGATACGGTGTGTTCCCCTCTTTCCCCCACTCTGAAGAGTTAATATCCACTCCTAGCCACTGTTGCATTCAACCCCAGAAATGACAGCGCTGTCAAGATGTGTGAAGTAACTGAGTAATAACTTTTTCATGCATTATTCTCCACGTTGCTTTCTGTGATCTTTATGCATTGCTCTGATATCCAAGGATCTTTACCCAAACATATTTCTCCATGAAACCATTCCCTTCATCATGGAGTATTATTATGGTCTAATTGTGGTGATACATAATAAATACTTGTGTTTTCAGTAACTGAAGCATACGCATGGCAAAGAAATCCCCCTCAAAGTCAAGAGAATAGCCTGTGGCCATCTGAGGCCCTGAGATACAGGGTACTGAACAAACAAGAGTCACGAACGCTGTGAGCACCCCGTTCTGTTCCAGCTCTTCTCCACTCAAGCTGTGGTCATTCTGTACTGTTTTCCTTAGTAGTCCCTTGTTCCTTTTTTTTACTGTGCTCACCTCATTTCTGAGAGTGGAATTCACTTTAAAAGATGTCATAGTGTGAAAGTGAGCAGAATTCAAGAGCTTGAGGGATAAGTTCAGGAGAGACACAGGAAAGGACTTTCTGATTGTGACAAGGCGAATGTAGAGGAGAGAAACCCACTGAAATAGGACAAGTGAAGTTTACCACTAGTACTTGGGCTGCTGAAGCTTGAGCAACTTTCTGGGTCTCAGTCCTTTATTCATAGGGTGACATGTGAGTCTCTGGACAGTTTCCTCTTTGTGAATAAAGCTGTCCCTTTATCTGTTGGGTTTTGGTTGGTAAGCAATGCAGAATCACCATGTTTGGACTGTGAACAGTAGGTAATAAAGCATCACCAAGAGTGAACAGAGAGGCATGTGTCAGGAAGACTCAACTGAGAGTCATGTGTAAGATGGATTACAGCTGATAGAAGCTGGTATTGGGAAACTAAATGGGAAGATAGAGGAAAAGTCCAGCAGAGAAAAAATGAGACCGTCAACCATGGATGGTAGCAGCAAAAATCAAAGAAAAGGACTGATTCAAGAAATGCAGGGAGAAAGAATGGACAGAGCTTGGCAACTAAGCAGCCAGGAAGGAGGGGCTTGGGAGGGAGGAATTCACTATGACACAGTCGCTATGCCATTTCCCCGGGGAGCAGTTGGGCATTTGTCCAGTGGCCAGTGGGAGTGACCGAACTTTCTGCACTTTTCTTGCTGAGAAACAAGGAGAGAGGAGCAGTGGCCCACTCCCTCTGTAAACTTACCCCGATAACCTATCATATGGGTAAACCGTGGCCTTGACATAGGGTGAGTGGGGTCGTATGACTCCATTGACACTCCCGTGGCCCCATGCTCAAAGGTGATGCTCTCTGACCCTCAGGTTACTGTGAGTTACTGGAGTGCTCTGCATGCAGAGGCAGGGAGAATTCTACAGAGAACCGAGAGGGAAAACATTTTTTTAGCAGAAAGTGCCATGGCAGTATCCTGCATGGCCAATAGCACTGGGTGACATTCAGTGCTGTGAATGACTTCACACGTTCACTCTTCTTGTTACCATTTTCCAGCTCATAATTCCAAGGCTCTGGTACCAGATTTCCTTGGCGTTAATGCTGAAATGGGAAATGAATGGCAGTTGGGCTCTGTGTTCGTTGCTGTCACGCAGCCTGAAGACAGCAGGCATTGGGAAGGGTAGTGAAGATGGCATCCTATTTGCCTTCAAGATGAAAGAGTTCAGTGTGGGACCGCTGGGCTTGTCTCAATGGCATCTCCCTGCCAGCCTCTCAGATAACCCGGCATCACATTCTTTACCCTGACTCCAGAACAAGAAAGAATATTCTTTCAGTAAGCAAAGCCCAGATGACTAAAGCTCTTTCTTTAAAACAAAAAGCCCAGGGGGTTTCCTCTTAGGATCCAGGTTGGTCTCTGGCCAAGGACCTATGAAATCCCCTGAAGATGAGCATCTCTGAAGGATGCAGCTGTATGAATTAAGGGCAAGAAATTTGACTCTTCCTACAACCTCATTTGATTTCCCACATTGAGGCTGCTTTTAGCCTAAGGTATCTCCCCCCAACACCCCTTGGTTAGAAATGTCAGTGTCTACTCTTCCTTAGTTAATATAGGAAAACTAAACATCCTTGTTGTTAGGTCAGGTAACCTTCAGTTTGTAAATTTCCCTCCAAAGCATGGAGATGGGCTTACTTCTGCCTGTGATGTTCCCACTGTGGCTGGAAGCTGCTAGAGAGCTTCTGGGTCAGACAGTGCGGTGTGCTTTGGATGAGCCTAGGAGGGTTTTCAGCATCAAGCCTTCTGCTCATAATGCCAGGTTTTTTGATAAACTTATTGAAGCCACCTTAGTTTCCTAGAAGGTATTTATCCATCTACTAATGAGATTTGCCCTGATTTCTTTAGGTTGAAAATGACAAGTTGGATCCTGGAACCCTTTTATTTTCCATCTGAGTAGGAGAGTTCAGTACTGAATGACTGCTCTAGGTATTTCTGGATACGTGTGGGTCATCTTGTCCTGTGAGAGTGTGTCCAAATCTTACTTTTCAAGAGACTCTGTTTTCCCATCTGAAGAATACCCTCAGACTCTGCCCGTGAGCCTGCAACTCTGTTACCTTTGTTATCCATACACTGATGCCAAGCATGTTGTTGCAGGGCTCTTTGGCTCATCTTGCAGGCATCTCTCAGAAACAGTCAGTTCTCAATGATCTGCACATGGATTACACGCCTTGTGAATTATTCACAGATAATTTTTAATTCCAAATTGGCTGTGCGACTGCTTGACAGGCCCCTGTGAAGATACTCCTCAAGGTTTTCCCCTCACTTATGGACACCTGGGGAACGTTCCATATTCTAATGTTCACATGATAGAAAATAAATGGGAAAGTAAGCTGATCGAAAAGTCATCAAATGTAGCAATTTCCAAATCAGGAAAAAAAAACAAACAAATTTTGGAGTAATCCCTTATGGAATTGGATTATTTCTACCCAAACATCCCTCTATGGTTATTAAAAAATTATTAAAGAAAAATCAAGCAATATATAGACTGGCTTCATCTTCCTCCCAAAGCCACAACTTACAAGAATGCAAGTGCAATATTGAACCCTAAACGGAGTGGAAGCTCGGGAGTGAGAGGGTATTGAGACACATGAATTCTTCTGCCAACTTGGGATCCCATGGGGCTTGCACTAAAAGCTTCCCTAGTCCTTTCTCAAGACAGTCTTCAAGGGAGCTGACTCTGAGCCTTCTGGTCCATCCTCTTAAGTGGAATGAAACCCAATCAAGCAAGGTAAAACTAAAATGAAAATCCGTTGCGCCTCGTCCCCTCTTTGGTTGAGGCCTCCCGTGCCTCTACCACCTTAAACGTGGAGCGTGTGCGTTCTGCACACAGAGACTGCACGGGGTGGGCCCCTGCCCTTTTCAGGGAGGGAATGTAAGCAGATCCCCGAAGAAACTGCCTGGCTCAGCGATTTAGGGGCTTGTTGTGACTGGCCTGGCCTAAAAGAATTCAGCAAGCTGCACCTTTGCCAAGGAAAATGCAAACGCTTCCCCGAAACAGGCGTTGAGGGTGATGGGCTCATCTGCGAACCCAAGCAGGAAAAGCAAGGCGGACAGAACTTTCAGGAAATCGGAGAGGCTCCTTAGAGATGGTTTTCTCACTGAGCCATGGGCAGAGGCCACATGAACTGATGAGGTGATACCCGGAAGGGTGAGTGGGGTCCGGAGTGGAAGGAGCTTGGGCGGACAGCTTCCTCCTTCCATCCGGAACCTCCTGATCTCCTTGAGGAGCAGGGCCCCATTTCTTACCCAGTCCAGCTCCTCCCCAGTGCTCCAGTGGTCCTCTGTTGGGCTCGGCATCTGCCACCTTGCCCGGGACCCTGAGAAGTTGTCAGGGGTGCTTCTCAGCTCTTCTGAGGCCAGGAGGACCCGGCCATGGCCTGACTCCTCCTGCTTCTGGTGGCTCCTTGCATCTCTTTTTTTGTTAAAAATGTAAAAAGAGCACAGACCCTATTTTGTACATCATCTTGTGGCTCAGACAGAGAATGCCCTCCAATGTGGAAGACCTAGGTTTGATCCCTGTGTTGGGAAGATTCCCTGGAGAAAGGAATGGCAATCCCCACTTCAGTATTCTTGCCTAGAGAATTCCATGGACGGAGGAGCCTGGTGAACTACAGTCGTTGGGGTCGCCAAAGAGTCAGGTGACTAACACTTTAACTTTCTCAAATCCCCCTATACTTCTTGGTAGACGTTTTATATCTGGCTACCACCTGCCCCTGCTCCAACTTTGTGATCTCCAAGTCCATAGGCCTGGTGACCCAACTATAGACCTTGTGCTGACCATGGTCCCCAGCTGTAGCTGTTACTAAATAGTTGTTGTTAGTTGACAAATAGTAATGAAGATTACCATGGGACATTCTTTAGCATGATTTTTTTTTTTTTTTTTGCTAACACTTGTATTTCTGTTTCTATCACGTGTGTGAACATATAGGAGGTGTTCAGTCAACACATGACAGATTCAGATCTTTCTGATGGATTAACGATCTTTTGCAGCCAGGAAAAAACTAAGTCTTATGATGAGTCTGGCTTCCTCTCTGCTTCTTTGCACTCAGGAGATCTTTCAGGACTTTGTTTCTACTACACCCCTCAACATTTACCCTTATACCCACCTCTCACCATCTCTCAAGACCCACGATGGTTTTGGAAACATCCCCGGCATCTTGGCCATCCCTTGAGGGTCTCTCCTCACTTCTCCCTACCTCTGAATTCTCTTACTGGTCTCTTGTCTCTCCCTTTTCCTCCAACCTTAAACTCTGTGTCTTTTCCCTCCTCCACTTAAGCGCTCTGTCGTCTCAATCAGAGGTCAATTCTTTAATGCATCGTTTCTCTCATCTGCTACCAACTTTGCCCTCATTTTACAACTCTGCCCCAGCCCTCATCATACAAGCAAGCCACACACATACCACATACCAGCCTCCCTCAAAGTCCCATACCTTGCTTTCTTCCTTGTTAGCAAGCTTCACCTTTTTAATTTCTCCTGCCCCTATTCTTCCCTTTTCCCACCTGGCACAGGAAGCCTTACACATACACTCAACAGACACCACAACAGGCAGCAATTCCACCTATGCTTTTTATCAGCACTGTGTATCATAATACACTCACACTGGAGGTGGCATTTTTCTTTTATTTTTTTCATTTTTTGAATTGAAGTACCATTGACTTACAATGTTGTGTTAGTTTCAGGTTATAGCTAGTGTTTCAGTTCTACACATCTATCCTTTTTCAGATTCTTTTCCATTACAGGTTATTATGAAATATTGAGATAGTTCCCTGTGCTATACAGTAGGTCCTTTTTGGTTGTCTGTTTTATATACAGTAATGCATTAATTGCATCCTCCTAATTTATCCCCCTCCCCCGCAATTTCCCCTTTGGTAACCAGAAGTATGTTTTCTGTCTGTGGGTCTATTTCTGTTTCGTAAATACATTTATTTGCATTGGAGGTGATATTGTTAAAATTTATATAATCTGGCTTTTTATAAGCCTTATTAATTTTAAGTTCTGTCTTTACATCCTGATGTAACGCATACCATTTTTCTTTTCCTTTGTTTCCATGTCTTACTGATGCATTTTACATGTGTATATTTTTGCTCATTTCCCCATTAAAATGGCCAACAATGAAATTAACTTTGGAGGCAGCCTTCAAATAGAGATCGGGCAACACTCAAACAGAGACGATAAGGAAGAAATTCAGACATGTAGAGTGGGGTGTAGGGGGAGGGTCTTTGACAAGCTGGCTTCTAAACATCTCTTTTAAAACCTGAGAGTCTCCATAAACTGATGAGTGCATGGGAATGTGGCCTCCTTTGTGTTTTGCATTTTACTAAATGGTATTTGCCTCACCTGGGAAGTACTTAAATATTGAAATTACCTGAGAGAGTGAAATAAATGATTCTGTTCAAGGGAAAGAGAGGATAAGACATAAGCACATTTTTGATTTAGGTGATCGCTGAATATATTAGGGTGTTAGATCCCTCAGTAGGAGTTACATGCTCTGTGGGAGGATTTCCTGCATTTCTTTTGTCCCATTTCTCCTTTTGGCACTCAGGTTGTTCACAGACCCCAACACTGTCAGAGCTAGAGGGATGTCTGGGGTTATTTCTGTCCAGGAGGTCTTCCTGCCTGGGCCCATCCTTTGACCAAGGGACTTCCAACAACAGAACCCTCCTGATCTTCTCCAGACAGAGAAGATCCTTTTACTTCTGGATTGAACTAGCAGAATGTTTTTCTTTTGTGAGTCAAAAAGCGTTCTCTTTGGAGTTTCTCCCCATTGGTTCCACTGTATTCCCTCAAACCTACAGCAAATCCCATCACTTTCTACCTGAGCCATTTGGATAGTCGAAGACAGTGGTTTTTCCTATATGGAGTTGTATCTTCACCTGTGAAAACATTTCCACTTTTACAGGGTCCTCCTGAGATTACTGCTGGTCTCTTCTGTACTACGGCTGTTCTATTACCAGCATGCTTGATTCTGCCTGCTGTGGGGTCCAGAGCAGAAGGGGATGCTCTGACTAGCCCAAAGGGAAGCAAGAGTCTCCCTCTCACCCCTGTCATTTTCCTGTTCTTCTACCCCTGACCCTTTGTCCTTCACATGCTCCAGGCCCTCTGTTACTTCCTCCTTTGGAAGTATTCCTGGATTCTTATTCCATCCTTCATAGCAGACCTGTCACTGAGGTCCTCAGGTTGAGATCCAGTTACATGAAAAGGAATCTTTTGTTTTGTTTTTGCAGTTTTCCATGAATTCTCCAAATCCTTAGTGCTGTTTTTTTCACTTGACTTCAGTTTATAACAATGTGTAAGCATCTTCACGCCAGGGAGGCCTGGTGTGCTGCAGTCCATGGGGTCACAAAGAGTCAGACATGACTGGGCAATGGAACAACAACAAGCATCTTCAGAGTGGGTTGCCTTTTTTGTATTCAGTCCAGAGCCCAGTATAGGTCTGAGAAATATTTAATGAGTCTGTGTTATGAGTTGGCATTTCTCCTTCATCGCATCATTTCATTTTCTTTTACCCCGAGTGTTTGTATTTATTTTGTCTTCAGTCCTATAGTATCAAGGTTGCTTATGGAGAAAGAGCCAATGAGGAAGCCATTTATTTTTATTTTTTAATTTTTATTTTCTTACTTTTATTGGAGGATAATTACTTTACAATATTGTGATGGTCTCTTAAAAAGCAGAAACATCACTTTGCTGACAAAGATCCCTATAGTCGAAGCTATTCTTTTTCCAGTAGGCATGTATGGATGTGAGAGTTGGACCATAAAGAAGATTGAGCACTGAAGAATTGATGCTTCCAATTGTGGTGCTGGAGAAGACTCTTGAGAGTCCCTTGGACTGCAAGGAGATCAAATCAGTCAATCCTAAAGGAAATCAACCCTGAATATTGAAGTACTGTTGCTAAAGCTGAAGCTCCAATACTTTGGCCACCTGATGCGAAGAGCCGAGTCATTGTAAATGACCCTAACACTGGGAAAGATAGAGGGCAGGAGGAGAAGACAGTAACAGAGAATGAGATGGTTGGATGGCGTCGTTGACTTTAATGGACATGAGTTTAAGCAAACTCCAAGAGATAGTGAAGGACAGGGAAGCCTGGCGTGCTGCAGTCCATGGGGTCGCAAAGAGTTGGACATGACTTGGCTACTGAACCACAGCTGCCATACATCAACATTTATCGGCCATAGGCATACATGTGTCCCCTCCGTCCTGAACCCCCAAGTCTATTATTTTTACTCCCAGTTCAGTCTTTCCATGTGGTTCAGCACAGAGCTGCTACCAACATCAGGGAGGTAATGGAGTTTAAATAGAGATCAGTGGGAACTGACTTGAGTTTTGACTTGCTGAAAGTAATATGCGGTGGCCCACGTCCCCTGGCCAGGACAGCTAGAAGAGTCACGGAGGCAATATGATATGGTGGAAAGAGCTCCAGGCTGAAACAGATTTAGGTTTGATCCCTATCATGGTCACTTATTTTATGGGCACTTAACCACTCTGAACTCAGTTTCTTCATCTGTAAAATGGGGCTCATCCAGCTCCATCTCAGAAATGGCATGAGGGTAAAACGAGGCAGTGTGTCACCATGCATGTCGTGGCGCGTGAACTCCGGCCGAGGCTCTGTTGTCATTCTGTAGTTTCCTTACTCTGTTCTAGCAAATAACGAGCATCCCAGTAGGCCCACTGGCTGTCTCCTCTGCTTTTGATATAATCACATAACGATGCAGCCTCTCCGGCAGGCTTGCTCTGCGTCTCCCGTCTGTGTCACAGCCAGCACACTGTCCTTGGGATTGCCCAGTCGGTCAACATCAATACTTCAGGGTGCAGCTGATTGCCCTGCACCGAGGAAGGTCTGGGAGTCCCCGCATCCCCATCTCTCCAGTCTAACTGGGGGAAGGGCAAGGAAGTTGGGAGACTCGGGCCATTAACAACCCCAGTGGCTTCTCTAGGGCACTGGACACCGTTCTGGGGGTGCATGACCCTCCAGTTCTGTTTGCAGATAGAGTGGTATATTTGATTTCCTCCTTGCCTGCCAGGATGGGGCTTCCCTGGTGGCTCAGATGGTTGAGTCTGCTTGCAATGCTGGAGACCTGGGTTCCATCCCTGGGTCAGGAAGAAGAAGGAATTCCCTGGAGAAGGGCATGGCAACCCACTCCAGTATTCTTGCCTGGAGAATCCCATGGACAGAGGAGCCTGGCGGGCTATGGTCCAGGGGGTCGCAAAGGAGTTAGACAAGACTGAGCGACTAACACTTTCACTTTCACTGCTACTTGCTCACCAGGGTAGGTGGGAATGAATGAGACGGGATCTCTCCAGAGGAAGACACTGTTTGAACCTAACAGTCTGTTTCCATCAAGGTGGGGAACAGGAAGTTGCCAGGACACCAAAAGGCCAGGTGTCAATACTGGTGAGGGTCCAGGAGCCTGGACCATCCTCCTCTCCTCAGATGGCAGACATCACGCCCATCTCCCCGGAAGAGCCCCGTGTGAATATCCAGCTTCATGATCCGTTAGGGCCAGTGAGGGAATTGGACATGAAACAGAGGCAAGTGGTGGCCAATCACCACGTCCACACAGAGCATAAACTGTGCAAGCTCATGACTCATGGTATACTCACCTGGACCAGAGAACCCCAGGCACTGGGAACTGTCTCCCCAGACCGTTTCTCTGGTCAATTACGGAGGACCTCGACCCTGCAGCTCACGCTGGGACTGTTATTTGTGGCTGGAAGGGGTCTCCACAGCCCCGGGCCGGGGCACACCCCTGGGGTGTGTGCACACCTCTCCCTGCTCGTCCCAGAGGCCCTGGCCTGGCTGGGTACCGCCTTGCCATGCCCCGCGTCTTCCACAAGGGGGAGCCCCCGGAGGGCAGCGGAATTTGGGAAGCGCTGAAGTTTTCTCCTCCTGTCCTCTAGCAGATTTTCCCGAACCCAACTGTTAGATTCCTTTGTTGCAATGTGGGGGCCTGAGCTGACACTTTTGGAGGCTGCGGGTGAGAACCACAGCTGATCTGCCATCTTTCCTGGTTTGTTGTTCTTTACCTAGCATCATCAGCTAAGGAGGAAAAGTAACAAAGAACTTGAAGACTTCCATGGCTCCCAGGCCCTGGATGGAGGCAAGCGGCATCAGGCAGCTTCAGACAGAGAACCGTGGAAGCTGAGGGGCAGCCGGGATGTGCCTGTGGCTGCAAAGCCCAGGTAGGTACCTGTGAGGGGTTGGCAGAGGGGCGCCCGGGGCCCAGAGCCCCTGATGGTGGGAAAAGCAGACGGACAGGAGGGATGGAGGACTAGCAGTGCAGACAGGACCTGGAGGTTGAGGGAGGAGCCCCTGAAGAGTGCAGAAGAAAAAGTGATGCAGAAGAAAAAGTGATGCAGAAGAAAAAGTGATGCAGAAGAGTGACCTTGGAGCCGGAGAGGGAGGGTTTGGGGGCTGACTCAGACTTTATTTGAAGGTGCTTCCAGCTCGGCTGCCCTAGAAACTTTATAGGACATCAGAGGCCAGGAGTTTGAGAGTGAAGGCTCAATTGCACAAGAAATTTCAAAGTGAGTAGGTGTGCCTGGGAGTCTCTCTAACCATTCGGGTTGTGCGTCATCGAGCCACACCTACTCCGGCTTTTCTACCTAAACCAGGAGGATTCCTTGCCTGATGGTGTGTTCAGGTTCTCTCCACCTGGAACCATCGTCTCGGTCTTTCCCTCCATGCCTCCGATGCCCACAGTTACTCTCAAGAATGACGAGGAGGCCAGTTCTCATTCTGCCACTTAGTGAGATTCACTTAAGCAAGGAAACCTCAGCATCTTTGTCTTCCTCATCTATAAAGGGAGATAATAATATAATATATTACTGATGAGCCTTATAGGATTTTTCTGAGGATTGAGTAAGTATGATAATGTGAATAAATGCTCTTAATAGATTATAATTGCTAGCTAAATAAAAGATGGCATTAATAGTAATTAATCAGTGAATATATCCTTCCTACTCTCAGTGGGGTATTTTCCTACTGGGCTTTGAAAGAACCTCTGTGAGTATGTGTGTGTGTGTCTAAGTGCATATGTGTATGTGTGTATATGTATACCTTCGACAGATAAGTGGGAAACTTTGTGTTCTTTCACTTCCAGCCACCTTCAAATGTTCCTTTTCGCGGCCTCGGCTGCATTTTTCTGTTTTTCAAATACGCGGATAATGATTGATGGTGTCTGCTTGGCTCCCTGGACAAGTGATTTGTCTGTGTCCTGGACACTGTGCTGCCCGGGTCAATGTCATACCATGCCTTAGGCACATGATCAGACCAAATACGCTTGGAAGAAGCAAATAAGAGGTTGTTTTTATAATCCCATCATCATATTCCCTGACAGCGTTCTTTCCAGTCCGCTTGTTATTCACAGAAATGCCTCACATGGGAGGTTGGGTTCTGCATTCTGAGTCAGGCTGGTTCAAGCAACCTATGAAGGCTTCTGAGCTTGGCTTTGATACCTGTGGACACATTCACTCTCTCCTGGGGTTTTCCGGATGACTGTGGTGTACGGGGAAGGCAGTGTAGACCAGGACAAATCCTTTGACTTCACTGAGCCATCTCTTCCCCATCTGTCAGGTGGGGTACTCCCCTTCCCTCCTGTACCCCTTCATGTGGGGACACCCCAGATAGATGTAAGGCACTCCTAAGATCATACCTGAACCCCCCGAAAGTCTGTAACTTACAATGTGACCTAATTATAAGGTATCACCATAGCTATTCTGCAGGTTTTTCTCTAGGGATTTACCTGCCTTTCACGACTTTATTTTAAAAGCTATCTTTTCCTGGATGGTAATGTACTCTCCTTTCATCTCCACCAACTGGCTGATGAGTCAAATATTTACAGAGATGCTAAGTGATACACTTACTTTAAAAAAACTGGTATCCCGTACAAATCAAATGTATACATGCACAATGTGTACATAGACTGTATTTTTCTAAAACCACCAAACACATATATATTCCTTCTATTTTCAAGCATGTACTTTCTCCCTTTTAAGTACAACTATACACAAATATATATTTGAGCAAAAGACATACACTGACATTCATGCAACATACTTACTTAGAGAGCAAATTTAATGGGCAAGAGGAATGAACAGAAACCCTATCAGCATTCCAGCTCCTTTAGAGTCCCAAAGTGACCGCAATACACAATTCACATGGTTAAAAAAATCATGGATCAATTTCTGCCCTGTTCCTAGTAATGAATATCAATATCTTGCCTCTTCCAGACAGACTCTCAGCAGCTTCAGATAATTTTAAATGTTTTTTTTTTAAATACATTTGCAAAGTCAATTATTTTGAATCTCATTTGAAGCAATTAAAAAACATCCTGACATTTTAGGTGATATTTTTTTCCCAAGTAAAATAATTATAAATAATACTAATTATGAGCAAATCATTTAGTTACTCTCAGCCTGGTTCAACCTTTAGGTTAATAAACCAATCCATTAAAATTCATCTTGCTCAAAGGACCAATTTGTTAAAAAAAAAAATGTAGCGACCTTTCACCACAAGTATGATTGATATTTTCTTTAACAATAATCAGAGCTGTCTTTCCCAGAAGAGAGTGTGGTCAAGTGGTAGGTGTAGAAAACTAGGGTTCCTTTATGCCTGGTCTCAGTAATATTTCTTGTGCGAAGTCGCTTCAGTTGAGTCCAACTCTGTGCAACTCCAAGGAGGGTAGCCCACCAGGCTCTTCTGTCCTGGGATTCTTTAAGCAGGAATATTGGAGTGGGTTGCCGTGCCCTCCTCCAAGGGATCTTCCCAACCCAGGGACCGAACTTACATCTCTTATGTCTCCTGCATTGGCTGGCAGGTTCTTTACCACTAGCACCACCTGGCAATGCCTAATATTTCTCAGTTAGGTACAAAATGATGTTGATGAAGATGGTAATGGGAATACACAAAACTAAAACTCGGATTTCAAAAGGTACTGAAAGAGATGTAAGTTGCAACTGTTCAGGACAGTTGCTCACAAAAACTGACAGTATCGTCCTTTGCACTGGGAAAGATTTTAGCCCCTCTATCTGCCTCTGGTGTTCCATTTCCTTTAAGGATGCAGGCCCGCGATTTGCAAATATGACCCATCAGCCAGATCCAGTCCCCCACCTGTTTTTGAGGTAAAGTTTTATTGAAATAAAGCACATCCTTTCATTTCCATATTATCCATGGTTGCTTTCCTGCTATAAACTCGGAATTGAACAGTTGCAGTAGACGCCATATGGCCCACAAAGCCTGAAATATTTATTTGACCCTTTACAGAAAAAGTTTGCTGACTCCAGGTGCAGGATGATGAAAAAAAAAAAAAAAGCAGTTATCTTTGAATGTATACCAGCAAGTAATATTGAAGCAGCACCTTACAGTTTATAAAGTCTGACAGCATTCTTTTGCAACTGAGCAGATGAGAAATTGCAGACTTTTCTGTGGCCATTCAGCCATTATGTGGTGTGGGTAGGGCTTGGCCTCTGCCCTCATGGCAGCGTGGAGGGAAGCGGTCCATGGAGGTGGCTCTCAGGCTGAAGTGATGGCCGTCTATCTCTTTCATCTGCCCAGAAGTGCTTGCTGCTGAAAGATGGTTGAGGAAGCAAAATTCTTCACATTCTGTTCCCTCTTTATCTGACCTTGACCTGGTTGACTTTAACCTTGTTCCACTTCTATGTCCCTATTCGCGTAATCAGAATGGTGAGAAAGTGAAAGTATCAGTTGCTTAGTTGTGTCCAACTCTTTGCAACCCCATGGATCATAGTCTGCCAGGCTCCTCTCTCCAGAATGGTACCAATAAACAAAAAGGAGAGGAAAGTGCTTCGCAGTCAAACAAAGCTAAGCTTTATTGCGTCAACTCTCGCTTATCCACACTGAAGGAATGTGTCTGCCCTGAAATTGGCACTTGGGTGCTGCTATTCTGAAACAGCCAGGAAGAGCAGTCTTGGTGGTATATGCTATCTTTTGTAAAGTTTGCTTTTTGAAATGGCAGATACCTCTCAATTATTTTTTTCTTTCCCTTGGTTTATGGTCAAAATTATATTTTCTCCCCCGAGCTTGTTCTGTCTACTAGCAAGGTGGACCACAGGTGCTGGGAATAGGAGGCAGGAAGGCTGGGATCTTGCCTTTGAGATCTATGGATCCAAACCAAGTTCTTTGCAGAGACCAAAAGATTTTCTTAATCTTCTATTTTCTTGGAAAGGAGATAAGGTATAAAACAAGAGAGATGAGAGTAAAAAAAAATTCCAAGTCAAACCTTTCCTGAAGATTCTGAGCCAAAGATAAGGATTTTTTTTTTTGGTCTTTTATTTTTTTAATTTGAGGATAATTGCTTTATAGTGCTGTGTTGGTTTCTGCCATACAGCAAGTTGAGTCAGCCGTAAGTGTACATATGTCCCCTCCCTCTTAAGCCTCTCTCCTACCCCTTACCCCATCCCACCCTCTAGATTATTACAGAGCACCAGGTGGAGCTCCCTGTGTTATACTTCTCACGAGCTATTTTACTTACGGTAATGTGTATTTCAATGCTACTCTCTCAATTTGTCCCACCTTCTCCTTCCCCTGATGTGTCCAGAAGTCTGTTCTCTATGTTCCAGAACCCTGCTAATAGCTTCATCAGCACCATTTTTCTGGATGGTGATATATATATATATATATATATATATATATATATATGCTTTATTATATGATATTTGTTTTTCTCTTTCTGACTTACTGCACTCTGTGTAACAGGCTCTAGGTTCATTCACCTCAGTAAGATTGACTCAAATTCATCCCTTTTTATGGCTGAGTAATACTCCATTGTATATATGTACTGCAGCTTCTTTATCCATTCAACTGTCAATGGATATCTAGGTTGCTTGATGTCCTAGCTATTGTAAATAGCGCTGTGATGAACATTGGGGTATATGTGCCTTTTCCAATTATGATTTTCTCAGGGTATATGCCCAGTAGTGGGATTGCTGGATCATATGGTAATTTTATTCCTAGTTTCTTTTTAAAGAAATCACCGTACTGTTCTCCATAGTGGGTGGATCAATTTACATTCCCACAAACTGTGTAAGATGGCTCCCTTTTTTCCACATCCTCTCCAGCATTTATTGGTTGTAGATTTTTTGGTAATGGCCATTCTGACTGGTATGAGGTGATACCTCATTGTAGTTTTGATTTGTATTTCTCTAGTAATGAAAGACGCTGAACATTTTTCATGGGTTTGTTGACCATCTGTATGTCGTCTTTGGAGAAATGTCTATTAGGTCTTCTGCCAATTTTTTGATTGGGTTGTTTGTTTTCTGATATTGAAAAGATAAGGATTTAAACAATTAATCTAATTTAGCTTTTATGCTCAACAGTGTTTATTTGGAGTGTCCTCTCTGGCAGGCACCACTGGGAGCTGAAAGAGTGTCACATTGACCAAGAACCAGATATTCTTCAGGAAATGATTTGTTAGAGAAATGAACCCACACATCTGTGTCTATACAGTAAGCTTCCTACATAGGAACCTTCAAGTTTGTGAACTTTCAAAGGTGCAAATGTGCATTCTCATGTCTAAGTAAGAGTTCACATTTCTGATTTACCTTCTCACGTGTGTGCATCCTCTATAAGGGGCTGTGCTCTTGTGTACTTTGCCACGCAGCAGTGTATAGACTATAGCAGCGCAGCTTCTTTATCTCAAGCCCAGCATGTCCTAAAGCAAACGGAAAGGAAACACTGATGTAGCTGGTGCTATTCAGAAGAGCCAGCTATTGTACTGTGCTTTCCAAGATACTGGACTGTAAGATAAAAAATGTTTATTTTTCATGTGTTCATTTGTTTTTTATACATTATTTGTGTATTACAGTACAGTACTATGTAGCCAATTGTGTTAGTTGGGTACCTAGGCTAACTTTGTTGGACCTATGGACAAATGGACTTATGAATATGCTTTTGGAATGGAGCTCATTGGTATGTAGGGGATTTACTCTAATTAAGGGAAAGGGAGCAGAGATAAAATCTGCACATGCTCAAGAAGACATTATCATCCTTATTGAGTAATCACCGATGATACTGTGGAGGAAATGGCGTTTGGTGAGACTTTTAAAGATTATGTAAGTTTTAGACGTTTGGAAAAGGTAGGTGTTGGGCATGCTAGGAAGAAACAAAGGGAGCAAAGTCATAGAGCAAAGTATAGGATTTGTGTGTAATCAGAAAGTCTTTTGTCCTGTTTGGAGCATATGGTTATGTGGCTGTCCAGGAAGGTATGTCAGAGTCAGAATCTAAAGGGAGTTACAGATTTAAAAGTTTGGTCTTTATTCTATAGATGATGAGAACCATCACATATTTTTATGCAGGAGAATTACATGGTCATACCTGTGATTTATTGAAAAAGAGTGTAACAGATGTTTGAAAAGAACTTGCATGGAAGGTCATCAGTTAGCAGCTAGAGCAGTGATCCAGGCAAGGTGAATAACATAACTCCTTTGTCTTGTGCTGTATTTGCAGGAATGCTCCTCTACAACCTGACTGTCATAGGTTACAGCATTGGCTGAGGGCTTTCCAAGGGCATTTATTTAATGGCATGCCAGTGGCATTTACTCATAAAACCAAAAAGCCATTGGGGCCAGAAATAGGGGTTTTGGTTACTTCCCCAGACAGGATGCAGTTGGGGTGATTATACATGTGATTCATCGAGGTCGGGAAACAAGTCCTCCACAAACAAACACCCCTCCCCTCCAAGCCCAGTGACTCACAGCTTCTTCACTCTGGAAAGCCCTGGAGTCCAGGCAGAATGTGAGGTATGATGTTAAATCATAAATCCTTGGTGTTCATTGTTACAAGAGAAACATTTTTATTCATTCTTTTCGCTCATTGAAGCAATAAATATTGAGTGAACTCTTACTGTTTTAGACACAAAGACATGGAGTTATAAAACATAGTTCCTGCCATAAAATATTATCCAGTTTAGCTGGGAAAACAGGTGTAACATGTGTGTTATCATAGAGAGATACAAACAGTACAAAAAGGTCAGAGGAAAGACCCATAACTGCTCTGGGAAAGGAGGAGCAGCATTGGAATTGGGTTCTGCCCTGTTCATCATTCATTCATGCATTCATTCAGCAAATGAATTATCGAGGACTTACTATCTGCCAGTATTCTTGCCTGGAGAATCCCATGGGCAGAGGAAGCCTGGCAGGCTACAGTCCACGGAGTCATGAAGAATCAGATACAACTGAGTGACTAGACACACACACATTTGCCAACCATTGTTATGAGCATGGGATTTCATGCTTTTGCAGTGCTTACTTTCCAGCAAGATAACTCAGATGTTAAATAGAGCTGGGAGCCAAACACATTGTTGTCCTCAGGGAATTTACTTATAGAGGAAAGTTACGGGCTTCCCTGGTGCCTCAGTGGTAAAGAATTCACCTGCCAGTGCAGGAGATGCAGGAGACACGGATTCGATCCGTAGGTCGGGAAGATCCCCTGGAGAAGCAAAAGGCAACCCACACTAGTATTCTTGCCTGGGAAATCCCATGGACAGAGGAGCCTGGCAGGTTATAGTCCATGGGGCTCCAAAAGAATCGGACATGGCAACTAAACAACAATAACAGCAGCAAGAGAAATATTACAGAGGGGGGCAGCCCGCACTTCACTCAAAGAAAGAACAACGTAGTCAAAAAGAAGCATGGATCTCACCCTACTAGTAAAGAAGAGAGAGAGAATGCTCAGGTTTAGAAGTACCCAGTGTGACAAGAGACCTGAAATGGGATGTGCAAGTCGCCCTGGTATTCTTTGGCTGGAGTTGACAGAAAATGAAGACTTTTCTCACATGGAGACTTGTGCCATTGAGTCCCCAGACCTTCTGATTTTGCAGTGCCTATCGGGCAACTGGGGTCACTGTTTTCAGGGATCTGAGTTCTGTGGCTTGAACTCACAGATGATTTTTCTGTACCTCTGTCTGACTGTCCTGCAGTAGCCCAGGGCCATGAACATTAAAACTGAAGATATTGGCTGCCTCCTTGCTTAAATATCCAGGTCAAATTCTGTCACAGCCAACTCTGGCTTGGAGGTCATGCTTGATTCTCATTTTATCAGGTTGTCTAAAATAACCCGGCCATGAGGTGGTTATTGTTATGGTACTCATTGGAATGGGATTTGACCTATATAAGGGAAAGAACTAGGACAGAAATAGCTCTTCAGCCCATCACAGACTTGGAGAAATCCAGTATAAGCAGCTGCAGAATCACAGAGTTGGAAGGGACTCAAGGTGACTTAGGTGTTATTTGCACCTGCCTCCGGGCAGATATATGCCTGTCTGGAAATTTAATATAAATTCTAGAAGTCATTATTTTAACAATACATAAGAATCTGCCCATCCTGAATCTGCACATCGCTTCAGGGCAGTGATACTGCCTAGCCTCAGGCAAAACATCTTTGAACCTCCTAGTCTACACTAGACCTCAGAACCCATGGCATATTCTTTTGAATATACTTAGGAGGAGGAAATAGTTGTCTTTGGAGGCTGTTTCACATTTTCTACAAACTGAGTGCTGTATCCAGTTGGTCCAGCAGAATGATACCAGTTTTGATTGAAAATGAATTTCAATGCAGCTGTGAAATGATGAGGTGACATTTTTGTTTGGCTCATAACTAGTTCAAAGGAGATTTACCAGTACTTGAAAAAGTAACAAGTACATATTCTCCCAGATGGCTAATTTGTGGGTCTGTGAGCTCTGGTTAGCTGTACAATTCCTCATTCTACTTGGTGAACTGCTTGAGGTCAAGGAGTGCGCCTTGTCTCAAAATACCCATCTACCGCAAGGGCAGGTGCATGCCAGGGGCTATTTATAAAATTAAACAAAATTTATATTTATAGAATTAATTATATCCTATAATTAGAATTAATTATATCAGACTTATTTATATATTAATTATATTTAATTTATATTTATAGAATTTAACAATAATGGCATCAGTTTACAGTCGTGTCATGAACTCTTTGTCCGTTTTGATATTTTCACCAAATTTGAACTCTGTGATCACTTCTTACCTTGAGGCTAATTGCCCAGCATGTGGCAACAAGGCAGCAGTCTGTGTGGATGTGACACTGCTCTGGGAGAGAATTCAGCTTCTGCGTTGAGCTGGATGGCTGACTTTGGGAAAAGTGCATGAGCCTGTGTCCCCATCTTTAAATAAAGAGGTTGAACTCAATGCTGGGAAAAGACCCATCTGAGAAAGAAAATATCAAGGAGCTACTTGGGCCCTAACTCTGTGCACGTTGTGGGATATTTTTGTAAGGTCTTAGTGTTGATCTAGATTCTTGTGTTTGCAGCTGACAGAAACGGCTCGACTGAGTTGAGGTAGAAAGGCAAACTTCAGCCAAGGCAAGGGTCTGGCAAACTCCAGAAATAACCCGAGACAGGGATTCAAACCCTTCCCAGACACCCTTTCTCCAACTTGTCCTTGACTTCTCCTTCCAGATCAGCTCTGTTCTCTCAAATCTGCTTCCTTGGTGAGCCTGAAGAAATTTGCAAAATCTCAAGTCCTCTGGGCCAGGGGAACAAGCTAATGTGCCGGGCAGCTGCTATTCCAGCCACGAGGTTGGTTGGAGAGAGGGGCAGCTCCCCCAGAGAAGGGGCTCCAAACTGGAGCCCCTGGAAAGCCTGCCATCCCTTTTGTCACCCACGTTCCTCTCAGCTCCACACGTGTTGGCTGGGCCCTTCCACTCTTGAAGCTTCACTGTCTCTGAGGGCTAACTCTCTGGGTAGCAACATCCCTCCCTATCTGTGTTCCCAGAGCTCCTTGAACCCATCTGTACCTCGAAAGGACTACTCCTCATGTTGCCTGCTGTGGTCGGTTGGTAGGTTTTTCTTCCCCATGAGACTGGGAGCTCCTCAAAGGCCCCAACTGCCTTAATTGGTTTTGTGTTACTTCATTTATTTGCTAGTGATTGACAGCCTACTGTGTATTAGGTTCTGGGAGGTCAAAAGAGAAGGAACCCAAGATCCCTGTTCTCAAGATGACCAAGGTCAAGTGGGAAACGTATGATAAACAGGTACCTGGAGTATAGTGAGGCGGTGTGAGTCCTCCGTGGATGTCCACACCAGTCTATAACAGCACAGGGCACATAGGAGCGGCTCCTTCCTAAGCGAGGACGGGAGTGGAGGAGGCCAGGGAGAGTTTCCAAGAGGTAGAAAGGGCCTGTCCCGGGTCTGAGCTCGGTTCTGTTGCACAGGATTGAGTGTGGTTGTACAGGGATCCCTGAAAGTACAGTGTAACCAGTCTGAGTGGGACAGATAAGGCAGACATACACAAAATAATTGAAAAATTGGACAGTTTCCAACGAAGTACTAATTTTATTTCTGCACAAGGCGTGTAGGAAAAAATTGAGATTATCATGGACTTGTAAGAGGCATCCTTCAGGACTCCTGGGTCGGGAGGATCCCCTGGAGGAGGGACAGGTTACCCTCTCCCGTGCTCCTGGCCTCCCTGGTGCCCAGTCAGTAAAGAATCCACCTGGAATGTGGGAACCTGGGTTTGATCCTTGGTCGGGAGGATCCCCTGGAGGAGGGACAGGTTACCCTCTCCCGCACTCCTGGCCTCCTTGGTGCCCAGTCAGTAAAGAATCCACCTGGAATGTGGGAGACCTGGGTTCGATCCTTGGTTGGGAGGATCCCCTGGAGGAGGGACAGGTTACCCTCTCCCGTGCTCCTGGCCTCCCTGGTGCCCAGTCAGTAAAGAATCCGCCTGGAGTGTGGGAGACCTGGGTTCGATCCTTGGTTGGGAAGATCCCCTGGAGGAGGGCACGGCGACCCACTCCAGGTTCTTGCCTGGAGAATCACTATGGACAGAGAAGCCTGGCAGGCTACAGTCCCTGGGATCACAGGGAGTCGGACATGACTGGGCAACTAACACTTTCACTTTGAGGACACGTGGGTACTGCGTCACTTCATGGGGAGTTGACAGTGCTAAATCTGAAATCAGAAAGGCTGGGTTTCAGTCTCACTCTGCCAGCTATGAGTTTGGTGGTAATACCTCAAATCTCTAATTTCTATATCACAAAGTGAAGATGTTAAGATTCACCTCTCAGAGTTATACTGAGGATAAAATAAGACTCACAAATGAAAGTGCTTCATAAACCATAAAGCACAGTACAAACTTGCTAGTCTTTAAATCTATTTTTTTGGTTACAACAGAGAGTTCTTAACTGACAAGAATATTTGGAAATATGAAAAGTGAATAAATACAGTTACATGGAAAGATACAATATTCACATTGGGAGTTATGTTAATTTTGCTTGCTGGCTAAACGTTGTGGTTAATGCCGTTGCAAAATGAATCACATGTTAATGAGTTGACTGACATTTCATACATTTCTGACTCTGAGGATAGGGCAATCTGACTCAGCTGGCCATGTGATAGAGTAGGAATTAAGTCATTTGGATGTAGTGATTGTAAAGTGTTCTCTCTACCAAGTGAGCTATATTCTTGTAGAGAGACGGTTTACCTAGGGATCCCTTCTAACTGTATTTCTCCAAGAGATGAAATCTTCCCTTCGGTGCCTCTGTTGCTTCCTCGTCCAATCATCATAAATAATGATGGCATTTTAAGAAGTTACACTCATCTAGAAGATCTGAAAGAGAGTGATCCATTATATTCTGGGTGAATCTATCTTAGGCTCTGAAGGCAGGGAAGTCAAGCCAGTAGGTACAGAACAGATTCCGCTTAAGGAATCTGCACTTGGAGTCTTTGAGTATATCTCAGAGACTAGGATGAAACACTAAATTTTAGTTGTCCAGTGGTTTAGGCATAACTCCTTTCTGAATCGCTTAGTTGTGTCCGAATCTTTGCGACTCCATGGACTATGGCCTGCCCGGCTCCTCTGTCCATGGGATTCTCTAGGCAAGAATACTGGAGTGGGTTGCCATTTCCTTTTCCAGGGGATCTTCCTGACCCAGGGATCGAACCAGGGTCTCCTGCATTGCAGGCAGATTCTTTACCAAATCGTTCACTCCATTTGCTCCCTCAGTTTTCCAGAGCTCTTAGCCACCACGACATGGAAAGAGACCCCTGCCTTGTGTCCCAAGTTCACCACCAAGGCCAGCCCTGATCTGATGATTGTAGGAGAGAGTAATTCTAGTGCTTCTTCATGTTGCTGTGAGGGTGGCCCTGAAAATCATGGAACGAGGCATTAGAGACTGTCATTTCAGCGATGAACTCAGAAACCATGGAAGTAAAGGCTCGTCACTCCCAGGCATAAGGTCAAAGCCATGGCCCGTTGGTAGTTTTCTTTCTCCACCTTTTATTCCATTAACCTCACCTTTCTAAAACTTGGGACTTGCCTGGTGGCTCAGATGGTAAAACGTTTGCCTACAATGCTGGAGACCCAGGTTCAATCCCTGGGTTGGGAAGATCCTCTGGAGAAGGAAATGGCAACCCACTCCAGTACTCTTGCCTGGAACATCCCATGGACAGAGGAGCATGGTAGGCTACAGTTCATGGTGTCACAAAGAGTCGGACACAACTGAGTGGCTTCACTTTCTTTCTATCTAAAACTTACATAAGGAAAGAGTACGTGGCTCCTTTTTGAAGTACTAGACCTATGAGATAGGATTACAAGGTCCACAAAATAAAAGGGCATTCTAATGTCAAATCAGTTTGAGAAATTCTGAGTATGTCCCCAATGAAGATACAGAATATACATGCATGTATCTCAGACCGCAAAAAAAAATTGAACTAAGTTTTCCCAAAGTTATTTGACTGTAGAACTGTTTTATTTAGTAATATTCATTAGCATCTTGTATACTTCTTGTTCCTCTTTAGTACAGTTTGGAAAATGCTATTCTCAGAGAAGCTTCAGTGAATCTTCCCGTTAAAGGCTGAAGTCTATTTCTTAGATTGGAGAAAAGTTGAATAGAGCTTAGATACAACTTTGTCAATAGGGAATACTTGATACCATTCCAAAGATTCTTTTCAACAGTGGTTTGCAGGGAGGGGAGCTGAAACCAGCAATTGGCATTCTAGTCCCTTCATCCAGTAAAGCTCTTATTTCCAAGATTAATTCAGAAAAAAATTTTTCTTCTTTTTTGTTAGACTGCGTAGATCCCATGGAAGATCCTTTGAAAATATTGAAATTGACATTTTTCCCTCCCCTCTGTCCTTCTGTCTTTTTTTTTTTTTGTAGAGAATATGAATGGGTTTGATTTATAACTATTATAGTTAGTATTTGATGGAACCCAATGGAAACCTATTTGCCAAGGGAAAGAGTAATAACTAGTAGTTTTAGCTATAATCACTGAAAAATCCTTTTCTATCCTTCAGTCTTTCCATTGTTCTGTGATCATAAGCCATGTCTTTAATGAAACCTTTTTACTAAGTGCTAGGGTTGTGTTTTTCTCTCAAGAGGCTCCCCAAAGTACCTTTTCTTTCTATCGACAAAACAGGAAGATAATGGAAATGGGATCAACTTCATTCATCATGTGCTTCATTTTATTCCTCTTCTCTGCTTTCATTGATCAACTTTCTCCTCCTCCTATCACTGCTTTCCCTGCATGGGTTCAGAATTTATTCAGTTTATAGGATATCATTTCACCCCTGCTTTGTAACTGACCTTAGTCCATTCATATATGTATTTTCTCTGCCAACTAGAATTTAAAGTTTATTGGAGGTAGGTACAATATGTTTATATCTTTCACATTATCTTCAGAGTCTCATAAGTATTGCTCTGTACATCTGAATTGACTTAAAAATACTTTACGTGAAGCTGAATGTGAGTGAGGATAGCAGCTCCTCTTTTGGGCTTACTATCTCTGTGTCTAGAACATAAACGTTGGAGCCCACATGCATGCTAAGCTGCTTTAGTCATGTCCGATTCTTTGCTACCCTATGTACTGTGGCCCACCCTCCTCTGTCCATTGGATTTTTCAAGTAAGAATACTGGCATGGGTTGCTGTTTCTTTCTCCAGGGGATCTTCCTGGCCCAGGGATTGAACCCACGTCTCCTGCATTGGCAGACAGATTCTTTACCACTGAGTCACTTGGGAAGTCCCTTTTCTCTCTTAAATGGCACCAAAGTCTTCTGAAGAAAGGGCTTTTTTTGTTTTATGAGGGTGGGTAGGGATCATGAACATCTAGATTAAAAAGAATTTACATTCTGAAAGTGTGGTGAGTTGGAGACATTTTTTATTGAACATAGCCATTTTGTGATTTAATTTCCCCAGGATATGAATCAGAGAGAAAAAACTGAAGTCTTGTCCCAAAAAAAGACAGGGAGGACAGCAAAGGATTTTTCACTGGTAAGGCCGTTTATACACTTGTCCTTTTTGTAGTGAGTCACGGTCTGTGATACGTTTCATAGTGGTGTCTATGAGTTTCCAAATGTGGAAGAAGACAGATCAGCCAAATAAGGGAGATGGAAGAAAACAGACTTTTAATCCACCTAGTTACCATTCACAGAGCTTTGGAAGTGGAACTCCAAAAAAAAAAAAAAAAAAAAAGGCTATGGCAGCACCCCACTTTTAGTCACATCTTTAAACCCATTGAGAAAGAATTAGCTAATCACTTCCAAAATATCTTAAGCAGAGCAGCAAAGGAATTCAATTGCTAGCTCTAGGGTTCCAGAAAAAGTTCTCTCTTTCTAATCTCTTCTCCAAAACCTCCCCTCTTTTTTTGCTATAATTTGAAGCTAACTCTTCTCTCTTCTTTATCTTTTATATTGTCTGGCCTAAGTTCATCTTAAAATGAGATTGTAAACTTTTTTAAAGGTAATTATCATGTAACCCCCTAGTGTTTTTATTTTTCTATTTCTATAATAGAACAGTCTATAACAGTCTATTTCTATAATAGACTGTCTTAAGTCTAATTTTTTCCCTCCTTCGTGTCATTTTGGGTTACTGTTCTGAGGGTGTTCCTCAGATATTCTAATACTAGAATAAAAAACACCAACACTTTGTTATATCTGCTTGGGTACTCCCAGGACCTAGTGCCACTCAGAGTACATCACAACTGCTTGAATAAATATTGACTGAATGCGTAAATAGGACCTCATATTTGTATAGCTTCTAATATTTTATGGAAAGCTTTAAGTTCCTCAGAAATTACCTGAGGTTCTCTTACTTTCATTCCCCATCCCCCACAGAAAACATCTTCCTTTTAGTTATAAAGCCAGTCAGAGGTAAAATGGAGACCTGAACTTAGATCTCCAAGTCTCAGTTACATGAGTTTCTTGAGTTGACCTGAACATTTTCTAAAGCAGGGCTGGTAGTGTTTTGAAAAATATAGACCCTCAAATTCAACCTTATCCTCAGATAATGAAGCACATAATCGAAGGAGAATATACCACTTCTAACATGTCTTTGTTTGAAGGTATATCTGAGCATCATGTTATTTTTTCATTGTAAAATGTGATTTCTTCATGGATAGCTTTCCATCTTCTCTGACCCTGGACTCCAATTCCCACTGCCTTTCTGCAAGCTTATCATTTTTTTTTCCAGCAGAGTATGTCCCTATTTTGTTCTGGGCATGAAGTATTAACAGGACAGGACAGAGCACTTTTAAGCCCTTCATCAGGATGTACGTGGTGCCTTGGTTGAATGGTGTGTGGTTGCTGTAAGAGGGTTGGGACACCTCATGGTTTGGTCCCTTGCTGGTCCAAGATTTCTTTAGTGTTGACATCAACCATCTTCACCATTTATTTCATTCACTTTACTAGAACGTACAAAGTGAAAGTCGCTCAGTTGTGTCTGACTCTTTGCAACCCCATGGACTATACAGTGCATGGAATTCTCCAGGCCAGAATACTGGAGTGGGTAGCCATTCTCTTCTCCAGGGGATCTTCCCAACCCAAGGATTGAACCCAGGTCTCCCACATTGCAGGTGGATTCTTTACCAGCTGAGCCACCAGGGAAGCCCAGAACTTACAAAGGTGGGTTTTAAATGATCAAAGAGACAGGGTCTCTTGAATTGAGCTCTTTAATGCAGGGACTATGTCAGAAATTTTTATATTGCCTATCCCTTATCCATGGTCTGGCACAGAGCAGGTACTTAACACGTATTTCTTATATTTAATTGGCATCCGTAAGGAAATCCAGACATCTAAGACTTAGTCTTAACTTGGTCAAGACTTTGTCCATAACAGTGTGCCCTTGAATAGGTCACTGAGCTTTGTTATGTCATCCAGAAAAAACGGGATATGCGTGTACTCTTAAAGAACTAAGGAGAGTGTGAGAGTTACAGGAACTGGGACTTTACAGAATATTGGTTTTGGATTTCACTGACCAGGCAGGGTTCTAATTGTTAAATAAATACTTTACAAACTGATGGTCCCTGTGTCATAATCCTCTATCAAGCAAATGATCAAAGCAAAAGGACTCTTGGTGACCTACTTGTGGATTAATATTTGTAATTAGTATGTCATTCTTGACAAATTTCTCCAACCCTCAATATCTATTTTTTCCTTTAATTCACATTCCGTTGCGGTCGTCTTTATTGTTGAAATGGAATTGTCAACTTGAAGCTAATTTGAAAAATGGTTTGCTGCAATCTGGGTTCATAAATCTTAACAGGAAGAGCTAAGAGCCAAGTAGCTCAGAGCATTGTGAAATCATTAAATTAGGCTCCTGGAATATGTGAGTAGTCTTCTACTTTCTCGTTAATCTGAAGCAGAATGCCCAGAAAGAGTATTTCATAAATGTTAGTGTTGGGTGCTGGATGACCTAGGAGTGTATTGCGTTTATCAATGAAGGAAATCTGTATTCTAATGTTGACTTGATTTTTAAAAAAATACCTTTGTAAACTTGAAAGTGAATGATTATGATGCCTGTCATTTTGTTTCCTCCATGTTTCTTAAACCAAAGCTTTCCACAGATGTCTAAAGTAGACATTATAATTATCTGGAGGAATTGTTAATTCACAAGTAGTTGGGCACTGTCATCAAAGTTTCTGATAGAGTAGATTTTAGGTGGGATGGGTCTCAAGAATTTGCAATTCTAACAAGTTTCCTGGTGTTGCTAATGCTGCAGGTCCAAGGACCTCACACTGAGCTTGCTGTGTTTCCTGATCTCCCTTATGATTGTCAAGGCTGGTACAAACAAATACTCGTACATTGCTCCTTTTTATTGAGACTGCTTTAATAAAATGGAACTAGATAGCTATCAATGGCACAAACCCTAGGTGGACATCAATGGGTCTGAGTGTCTGAATAGAACTATGGTGAACTATAATGAAAGAAAAAGCTGGATTTTTTTTTTTTTTAAGTTAAACTTTGAGTTCCTTCATGACTTTTAGAACACACTGTTGTGGTCTTTTCCATATTCCTTCTTGAGTCATCTGAAAATAGATTACCTGAGTCTTTAAAAGCAAAGGAGGGAAGACATGTCTCCATTTTTTTCCCAGGTTGTCATTTTTGGTTCCATACTCTCTTTCCCAGAAAATGGACCATGTACCTGGACAGCAATTCTCTATCAAGCTATTTTAAGCTGAGCACTTATTTCCTATAGACATGATGTTATCAATTCAGGATTTCCTTTTCTTACTGGAAGCCTATTTCATCCAGTGCATTTCAATTCAATATGATACCCACTGAGTGACTGCATATGCCGGCACTATGTTAACTCAGATGTTCAGGAAAAGACATGACCTAGATCTGCTCAAATTCCTGCCTTTGCAGAGACTACATTCTAGCTGAGGCTGACAGTGAACTTAATACAGAAAGCAATATGTTGAGTTCCTGGTAGTAGATGCTGTGGAAGGGAGGGAAATAAAGCAGGGTAGTGAGGCTCAGGACTTCAGGGACTAGCCCCAGAGGGTTGTGTGTGCATTACATTTTTAAATAGAGGGGCCATGTAAGCAAAGACCTGAGACAGATAGGACTATAGTGAAAGTGATAGAAAGTGAAGTCAGTCATGTCCGACTCTTTGTGACCCCATGGACTGTAGCCTACCAAGCTCCTCCGTCCATGGAATTTTCCAGGCAAGAGCACTAGAGTGGGTTGCCATTTCTGTAAGCATGTATTTATCTAGGGAAGAGTGTCCCAGACAGAAAGAATAGCCCACGTGAAGGCCAAGGGGCAGGAGCATGTCCGGCATATTTAAGGGAAAGCGAAGAGGGCAGTGGGGCTGAAGTCAAACGTGTGAAGGGGGAATAGTGGTAGATAGGAGGGTGACATTGAGGTAAGGTCAAGACCATATAAGGCCTGGTGGGTCACTGAAAAAGATGTTGGCTTTAATCTGAGTGAACTAAGAGTCACTACAAAATGTTGACTTTCAAAAAAGGAGCTGATCAGATGTTGTGTTTAGAATACAGTGAGTAGGACTAGGAAGGAGCTAAGAGGCCAATTACAAGGTTATGCAGTAAGCAAAGCAAGAGATGTGACTTAGGCCATGGGGTTATTGATCACTAGAGATGGTGAGAAGCAGTTCAGTTCTGTATATATTTTGAAACTAAAGTTCAATAGGATTTCACTGTAGATTGGATGGAGAATGTCAAAGGAAAAGAAATAAAGGTTTTGACCCGAGGAGCTACAATGATGAAATTGCTGTCAGTTGAGAGGTAAAAGGCTATAGGAAGATCAAATGTGTGGGGACTGTTGGGATCTTGAATTGGGCATACTGAGTTTGGCATACTACTAGATACCTGATGGGAGATGTAGAGTTGGTTGTTGCTTATGCACATGTGGGGCTTATGAGAGTATGTGGCATGTGTTTGGGTTAAAGAAGGAGTCACCAGCATAATGGCATTGAAAGTTGTGAGGCTGAATGAGATTATCAAGTAAAGGAGAGATTGAGAATGAGTGACAATCCAAGTAGGGAAACTGGGAGTGAATGGTGTCCTAAAAGGCCAAGAGAAGGAAATGTACCAGTTAGAGGGGAGTGAGAAATAGAGTTAAATGCTGCAGATAGGTCAAATGAGATGAAAACTCCAAATTTACTGTTGAGTTTCACAACTGAAGAATTGTAACATGGACATGTTTGGTGGAGTGGTGATGGTTAAAGTCTAGTCTAAGTAGCATAAGGGAGAATGGTAGAAGAAGGATTGGAAATGGCGAAGAAAGACAACTTTTGAAGCTCCTGCCAAAGAAAGCAGAGAAATGGGCGGGAAGCAGGTGAGGAAAGTGGGGTCAAGCTAAGGGTGTGTTGGCGGTGGTGGTATTTGTGTGGGGTTGAGAGAATCAACAATATGGTTGTGTGCTGCTGGAAATGATCCAGTAAAGAGGGACAGATTAATGTTTTAGGCAAGGTAGAAAGGGCTCCTTAAGAAATTTCATTGGATTGGCAAGCAGTGATAATATCTAAGATCCAGGTAGAAGATTCAGTGTCCAGGAAAGCAGGTATTTTCATCAGTGGTAACAGGCAAGTTTGGGGGGAGTAGCGCTGATGGGTTGTGGCAAGTGTGGTATTGAGACTGTGGGTAAAATCCCTTTTAATTGTTTCAGTTTTCTCCGTAAGGGAAGAGCCAACATTATCTCATAAAATACCAAAAAGGATTCAAAAGAAAATAAAGCCCACATATATGCTTCCACACATATTTGTTCAGAAAATAAAGCAAAGCCAAACACAATATGAAAAGTATGCTATAACTGTTTCTTTTGGGGGCTTTTTCTGATGAACTGAATTGACTGAGGTTTTTGAATAGAGACGTAATATCTTTTCATGTAGGGACTCTTCTTCCCCTGGAGACTGCCTCTGTCTGAAGCATAGGCATTCTTTGTTGCTCTGCTAACCTTCACATTGATTTAAAATTAGGGCTATTTGTATAGAAATTTTTATTTGCCAGTTCAGTGTGCATGAATATCTGTAATATTTTTTTTCAGATGGTGAATGTAGGTAGGAAATTTCCTTGAGACTTCTTTTACAATGATCTCTTGCTCTCCATGTCAACAGTATGGATGACCTCTACCATCTTACCAGTGTGGTCAGTTTTATATTTTGTAGATATTGGCTTCAGTTCTCTTTGTTAATTTTTATTAGAGTATAGTTGCTTTACAATATTGTGTTAGTTTCTGCTTATAGCAAAGTGAATCAGCTCTATGTTTATATGTATTTCCCCTCTTTTTTGAAATTCCTTCCCATTTCGGTCAACTCTACCACATTGAGTTCCCTGTGTTATATAGTAGGTTCTCATTAGTCATCTATTTTATACATAGTATCAGTAATGTATATATCCCAGTTCCCTAATTGACTGTTCTTAATTAGCTGTGGTTTTTCTTCTTTTTCCAGGGGGAGGTCAGGAAGAGGAGGACAGAATGTTATTGTAGCCTAACATTATTAAGAACCAATGTTTAGCAACAGAACCACATAGGGGTCCCATGGTCCAGAAACAGTCATTTAGCTTTTATGTCCCAGGTGCTGTGTATGCTTAGTTGCTGAGTTGTGTCCAACGCTTTGTGGCCTCGTGGACTGCAGCCTGCCAGGCTCCTCTGCCATGGGGATTCTTCAGGCAAGAATACTGCAGTGGGTTGCCATGCCCTTCTCCAGGGTATCTTCTGACCCAGGGATCGAACCTGGGTCTCCCTCATTGCAGATGGATTCTTTACCATTTGAGCTGCCGGGGAACCCCACAGCACTATAGGCAGCATTTAATGTATGCATCTTATTTGGTCCTTATGATAGACCTGTACCATAAGGTATATTAACCCGATTGTGAGGATGAACAGATTGAGGAGAAATGACTCAGCACTATCACAGGAAAGCTCCCTATAAAATTTGAAGTAAATTAGAAGACTGACCCCATCTACCAAGCTGCTCACAAAAGAGCAAAATCCACCAAAATCACAGTGTGGTTTGATTCCTAAGTTCGCAGTCTTACTATATAAGTTACTGCATAGTTCATCAAAACCCAACTGAAATCCAGGTGCCTATTGCTAGCTAGATCAGAATCAAGGAGGCAGCTTACTTTGCTATCTCATGGCATTCAGTTCACGCTTCCAAACATGTATGTAGAAATGGTTCCCCAAAAAGGACTTCCCTTGGTGGTCCAGGGTTAAAACTCGGCTTCCCAGGGGGCCCAGGTTCTATCTGCTATCCAGGAAGTTCTGCAAGCATAGGTATGGAAAAAAAAAAAAGTGGTTTATGCTTTGTTATTAATTTTTTTTTAAGTCGCTCAGTCGTGTCTGACTCTTTGCCACCCCATGGACTATACAGTCCATGGAATTCTCCAGGCCAGAATACTAGAGTGGGTAGCCTATCCCTTCTCCAGCAGATCTTCCTGACACAGGAATCGAACCAGGGTCTCCTGTGTTGCAGGTGGATTCTTTACCAACTGAGCCATCAGGGAAGTTACAATTATTAAGTGGTTGAAGACAAAAGGAAAATCTCACCTCCAGTCCCCTGAGGGAAAAAGCTCCTCCCATTCCTGAAAGCTATAACATAGTTTATTTGGATATGGCTGCATTTCATACTCAAACTAGTATCAGTCTGGTTGATGAAAAAGAGAACATTCCCTTTCTCTTCCGAGAGGAATACTGAAATTGCAAGAACGAGAGACCTCAAAAGAATATCCAACTAAGTTAAAAAGTTTTTTCTATTCAGAACAAAAGAAAATCCGGTAGAACAATAAATTTCTTTGTTTAAGAGGAACCAAATGGTGGTATCTTGGTTTTAACAACTTTTTTTGAGAATTCTTCATGGTAATCATTGATTAACACTGAGCAGCTCTATTTGTTAATGAAGGAGGACTAGTTTCGCTGGCAAAGCAACTTACAAAATTATGTTCATGAATATTATGTAAATTCAGTAAATTAATTCAATAATGAATATGTGAAATACAATATTTTACACCTCAAAGTGAAAAGTGAAAGTGTTAGTTACTCAGCTATGTCCAGCTCTTTGTGACACTGTGGACTGTAGCCCACCAGGTTCCTCTGTCCATGGGATTCTCCAGGCAAGAATACTGGAGCGGGTTTCCGTATCCTTCTCCAGAGGATCTTCCTGACCCAGCAGTCGAACCTGGGTCCCCTACATTACAGGCATATTCTTTACCATCAGCCACCAGAATTAATCCAAAACAAAAAGTAATCAACACCAACATTTGCGGTGGGGGCGGGGGGGGGGGTGGGTTGGTAAGGAAATGTCAAAGCTCTAGCTCTTAAACCTTCTAATTTTTTTTGTTTATTCTTATATGCAGTTATAAACTCTCTACTTAGTCTATACTGGGGCACCTGAAATAGGAAAAATGATACCAGGACATCAAAATGTTTTTGTTTTGTTTTCCTTTCTATAACTTGGTGGGCGGGTGGGGTGGTTGAGAAGTTCTCATTTGAGAAGGGACAGGAAAACTTCTGGGTTTTCATTAGGAGTTTAGTATGAGAATACCTATGTGAAAATATATGTAGCATGCATATTTTCTAATGGGCAAAACCAAATCACTTGTCCTTGTCCACAAAGATCACTTTAGAGAAACTTAAGCTAGTTTTTGCACAGAAGTTAGTGGCTAAGAGGGTATGGAAAGATAGAAATTAATTACTAAGAGGAATCATGATTTTCTTTTTCCCCAAAGAACTTAAAATTCTGTTGAGCCTCCAAACTGGATAACCTAGGTACCCTTCTACCTTGGTACATCACTTTATAATGGAGATAGGATTCAGCAGGAATGAGTTTCACAGGTGCAAAGGATCCTGGGAAAGTCTTTCCTCCTCCCTATCTCAAGACTTGTTTATACAGTGTATATATTTTATATTACAAATGAAACTTGATTTCACTTTTTTGACAATTTCTCATTGCCCAGTGGCCAGCTCACTTGTTCCTTTTGGCTGATTGCAGAAGGGCTGAAATCTCTCGAGAGAAGGAGAAAAAAGGGAAAAGGGCAGAGGCTCAATCCAGTTTCCTCCAGCTTTAGTCCACTTCATTTTAGGAGTCTATGACTCATCTCTGAATTCTCCCCACCCCCAAGCACCTTCCATCAAATCATAGCCCCCCAAATGTATTGTTGGACATTTTCTTTAGTGGTGCCATCTTGTTCTGAGATTACAGGAAATGCTGATTCTATTAGAGTTTTTTCAACAAAATTGTTTAATTGTTGGTGCCTCTTGGCAAGTGCTGTGTCATTCTCAATGCTTCACAGCATTCTACCAACACCTCATCCTTCTAACTTTCCTTTTTTCTTTTTTTTTTGAATTCTTCCTTTTGTTTGGTTTAGAACAAGTCTTCCCTTTATTTCCCCTACAGACTTGTCTTTGGAAAAGACTCAGAAGAACCCATTAACTTGGCTTCCTCACTTCTGCTCATCATGTGAGTACAATTTATATTTCTAACTATTATGCAAGTGTCAGTAAACAGCGTTTCCCCCAGGTTTCTATGGAAGAACTGCTTGCTTGATCTTTGCGACGTTGGCACTCTTTTAGAATTAACCACGGAAAAACTTGATGACACTTCCGAGCTTCTTGTAAGATTTATCTTCAGGGTAATTTTATGGTGTGTGTTTCCCCCTTGAAAGTTTTAAAGAGCCGGATTTCTGTCTCTTTGCAGAGCGTTCTAGCAGCTGTGTCTCATTTGCTTTGCAAGGGCATTGGAAGAAATTGCTATTTTGGAAGCTCCTTAACATATGGGAGAATTGTACAAAGCACTTTACAGTTTGCATAGTGGTTGCCCATTGTTTTACCCAGTCATTTCTCACAGAAGCCCAGGACATATTATTTACATTTCCAGAAAGAGAAATAGAGGTCCTGAATAAATAGCAGGAGCTTGGCAGGACAATTTATCTTACTGTGGAATTAATCAATAGGTTAAATCTCTTCCTTCAGATCCTTTAATAACTATGACCAGAAAGCCTCATGTTTTTAGACCAATGTACTCACTGTATATCTGAGGAATATGTGGTCCAGCTAGTTTTAGGTCTATCCTAACAAAGAGCTATCTTAGTGATTGGACATGGGAACTGTGCTGTTTAATGCTTTTATTAAAAGTGATATAGTGGATGCTAAAAGTACTTGTTCCGGGGTCAAACTGCCTAGGTTTAAATACAAGCTCCAAACTTTATCAGCTCTGTGATATTGGATAAATCACCTGACCTCTCTCAGCCTCATTTTTCTTACCTGTAAAGTGGGGATATTAGTCGCTCCTTCTTGGGATTATTGTCAGGCTGGATTGACTGAATTCATGTAAAGCTCTAAGCATCGCACCTAGCACACAGTCAGCCCTCAGTCAGTATTAGCCATTACAATGTTACAATTCAAAAGCTGGGTACCTGATCATTTTTTCTGAGTCCCTTAAGTTGATTGGTTTCATGAAATTACACATGTGACCCAGTCAGGGCTGGAGATAGTTGGGGATCCCAAGAGGTAGTTGGTGGGATACATACTACTATGTAATATAATTAGATATTATACTAATATTTCCTCCCCTCTTAACTTCTTAAGATCATCATAATTTCTCAGTCTCTCTGTCATTCTCTTTAAAACATAAAGCTGCAATGCTGTTCCTCTCAAATAATATGGGGTTTTGACAAAGGACCCTATTTGCTAGTACCCACTATTTCATCCTAGCACTTTTGGAATGGTAGGACACAAAAAAGATGAAAGATGACACGGGTTTTCTTACAGGTCCAGGCGGAAGTAAGGTATAGAGGAAATAGCAGGATTTGCCTAGTTGTGAACGTTCTTTCGTTGGAATGCAGAGACTGAGTCCCACATCGGCTTCTAGTTTGCTGGGTAAACTGGACAGAGCACTGTGCTTCTCTGTGCCTCAGTTTCTGCAGTTTGAAGAGGGGTTATAACATCCACAGGCTGATCCATCAGTTTCTCACTTGCTGGGGCCTTCCCATGCAAGTGCCATGTCTCAGGAGCTTCCTCAGCCCCAAGGAGACTGGGGTGGTTGGTCACCCTGAACATCTTAGGGGGCTCACAATAAGGGCAGTGAGCATAAATGTGCTTTAGCATTTCATGGCCTAAGGAGTATAGGCAACCCAATTCTTAACACCTAAGTTCCCAAAATAGAGCTAGGGGTTGTTGGAAGAAAAAATTGGTAGTACAGTGTATCATTTTTTAAGTAAGAATATACTTTAATTCTTGGTACATTTTTTAAGAAACTGCTTAGAAATATATAATGTGACTGGCAAGTTCCACTAATGGATATGCCATTTTACATCATTTTTACCTGTTTAAATATATGTAATTGAAAGTATATAAAGGCATATTCATACAGAACAGTTAGGACAATTACTTTCAAGTCATGACAAAAATAATTTGCATTGGAAAGACCTCCTTTGAAACATCTTTACTGCCTGAAAAGTTCTGTTTTGCACCCAAGGCATATTTTTGAGAGGATTATCATTTACAATAAATGGATTAGTGATTTGTCTTCAAAGGAAAACAAGATAGTCTGGGGAAGATGACATAACTGACCATCTATTTGCTAGCCAAAAAAAGAAACAACACAACAAAGGATGATAGTCCATTAACTGAGGAAGCATCAGTGTTCAAAAGATGTGCAAAAATATTAACCAAAGTGCACACTCAGGAATTAGAGAACTTTCCCCAAATGATTCAAATGATTCATTTAGATTTCTTTGAGTGGAACTTCAAAATGTGCAAGTATGCATTTGCTTGGTAATTCAAACACTTTTATTTGTGTTTGACCTAGAGGCATCCAACCAGAATTTAAGCCAATGTAAGATCTATAAGTGAGGCTTTTTGTAGACATGAATAGCAAGATAAATAATACAATAATATGTATTAGTAAAAGCATAAAAATAAGTTCAGTCAAACTCAATTGCTTACATTAATAGAAAAAAGTAATATTTATCTTAGAAGTTAGATTTTTAAAACATAATGGCTTGTTTTCTGCTTGGCTTTTGAAATGGAACATGTAAGGAATTCCCTGGTGGTCCAGTGGTTAAGACTGTGCTTCCACTGTACAGGGCACAGGTTCCATCCCTGGCTGGGGAGCGAAGGTCCCTCATGCCAGTGGCATGGCCATAAAAAAGTGAACAAGCAAATAAATAAAATGGAACATATAAACCTCTAAGAAAATGTTAAGATACTTGAAGACCCTGAACATGTCACAAAGTTTTTCTTTATCTACCCCAGAGGACCTACAGCAGTCTTGGGTACATGGCAGACGCTTAGTAAAATCTTGTTAACTTATATTGAGTGTTCTGTGTATTAATAATAATTCAAAATAACATAATGAAACTGGAGTGAAAAGGGCATGGTCTACCATTCCACATTCAACTTTTCCCCAAGGAATGAACTACTTTGCCTCTCAGACAGAAGCAAAGAACTCATTCAAAAGCAGAGCTGAAGGCTGATGGAGTTATTGTTGTTTATATTTCCCTGGACAGAGGAGTAATTCTGTTGGCTTCAAAGGCCTTTTCTTCTACCTTCCATCACGACATGCTTTTGCAGGAAGAAGCCTTCATCCTATTCCTTCATTTTACAAATGAAAACCCAGAGGAGGGAAAATTTGCCCCCAGGTCACAGATTCAAACCTTTCCAGATATTTGTTAATCCTGATTTAATTTTTCCCAATTTCACCAAATCGAGCTGTAGGGAATTTTCTTGGCCCTTTCAAATTTTATTTTATTTTTTATTTTGACTGGGCTGGGTCTTTGTTTCGGCATGCAGGCTTTCTCTAGTTGCAGCTTGCAGGGGCTTCTCTTGTTGTGGAGTACGGGCTCCAGAGCATGTAGGGTCAGTAGTTGCCCAATGAGGGCTTAGTTGCCCCACAGCATGTGGAATCTTAGTTCCCTGACCAAGGATTGAACCTGAGTCCCCTGCATTGGAAGGTGGATTCTCAACCACTGGACCACCAGGGAAGTCCCTGGGCCCCTTTTAAGTCCAGGAGTCTCCCCTGCTCCTTGTGCCTTGCCCTACCATTCATTGTTATTCCAATGCCAATACTCCTACGTCACTCTACTTCCTTCTGTCACTTTCCAGTGGCATTTTGTTAGCTTTCAGACAACACACTTGAACTTCCCCTCCAAGGTCTGAAGCTAAAGGGATTTTCTAGATTACCCAAAATGCTATATAAATTTAAGGGCCACTCCTGCACTTTTTCTTAAGTCTGCACCCTTGGAAACAGTGATGCATAGCTCCGGGCTAGTACTGATTACTCTCAGGCTTCGGTAATACGAGTCAAGGCTCTGCTTTATGGCTAATTTAGCTGATGATGAGAGCAAGCTGAAACTTGTGAAGACAGACATAAGTTGGAACAAACCGAGGTCATAGCTTGAGCAGAACCTCCAAGAAGACAGATTGCCTATGGCTCTTAGAGCATCCTTCCCTCAACAGTAGTGAGGCAGATTGAAAGTAGAAAAATGGCAGTCTCCTTTGAGAGGCATATGAGGGCACAAAGATTTTTCAAAACTCAGCCCCACAGAGAGGAAATCTGCTTGATATTTATTCAGGCCTCTTTCTTTTAAATCTTGATTACCCTTGGCTCAGCTAGGTGCTAAAATTTATGCACCAGCGACAGGTGATTCTTACGTAAGGATGGAATCTCGGGTGTGATAAATTTGGTCTTGAGACATCTCAGCTCGCCTGCTGCAGATGGCAGTGTCATGATGGCAGAGTTAGAAAGTGGTGTCCTGCCAGGCTGTGGGCTGTCTGTGAAATGGCTACTCAGTTCAGAACTGTCGGAGCCAATTCCTTGAGCCTCAAGGTCATGACCAAGGGGCTCAGCACAACTGTATGGTTGACATTCATTCCAGCAACATTCTTTCCTGCTCCCTTAGACACTTCTCTGACTTACTCCTACTCAAAAGTCCAGCAAGAATCAGCTAATCTGTTCTTTGCGAATATCTTTATAACATGAGGTCTGTGTTATTACTAACTGTTATTAGGGGTGAATTCTGTGTTTTTAAGGAATTGCTTATATGATACTGTAAGCATTTGTTGGTTTGGCCGAGGAGGTAGTTTTACTCACTACATCACTGTTGGGTCCTGCAACTCTCAGGGCACAGGTTCTTAGCGTTTGTTTTGAGGACTCTAGAAATCCTTCTAAAATATGTATATGCACACCAATTGTCAACATATACATCTCGTTCTAGGGAGAGCAGTGTTCATAAAATTATTATAGAAGTCTGAGATCTAGCAAGTAGTAAGGGTCACTATTGTAGATGAAGAAGATGTTCTGAAGCATCTCTTGTTTTCTTCTAACTGAATTTCCAACTTTGATTTTAGATGGAACTTGATCAGAGGTTAGAAACATCAGGCAAACTTTGGAGTCAGATAACCTCGATTCTGGCTTAGACCCTGGCTCTACACTTCCTGACTCTGCATGCTTAGAATATCTTCTTCTGTGTGCCTCACATTCTTATTTACTCAATGGGGAAAATATCACCTCCCTTGTTATGCTATTGTGGGACTTGAGGGAGGGATATATTCAATATAAATCTTGTGTTGTACCTGTCATTTGTTTACTTTTCAATAAACAGTGGCTAGGAGTGGTTAAGAGTCAAGTGCACTACAATATTGTAAAGTAATTAGCCTCCAACTAAAAAAAAAAAGAGTCAAGTGGAATTCATATCTCTAGAGTACAGGGTGTGGTGCCCAATCCCATGTGTCTTCTACCTTGCTGCATTTTAAAATTTATCTCCTGTGTTTGTCTAATCACTGAGTCATTGGTGGCTCAGAGGATAAAGCGTCTGCCTGCAATGTGGGAGACCCGGGTTCGATCCCTGGGTTGGGAAGATTCCCTGGAGAAGGAAATGGCAACCCACTCCAATATTCTTGCCTGGAGAATCCCATGGACAGAGGAGCCTGGCGGACTACAGTCCACGGGGTTGCAAAGAGTCGGAAAGGACTGAACGACTTCACTTTCACTTTCACAGTCCTGATAAGCAAGAGCAGGATCTACACACCACTCTTAAGAAATGTCACATTCTAATCCACTAATCCACCTCTTATGGGCAAAAGAAGGCATTAGATCCCTGGAATCCCATTTTACATTTGTTAGTTTCTTTAGAAAAATCATGTTTTATGAATTTTAACAATTCTTCAAAAGGGGTATATGATGTATATTTTAGTAGGGGACATTTTTCCTTACCTTACATCACGTGCAATAACTTATTTCATCTCCTAGCACATGGTAAGTATTGCTTAATATTTGCTGAATGAATGAAACAGAAAATCTTAACAAACAAAAAGCAAGAGATGTATGCATGAGAACATTAGTTCTTTGACTAGTCATTCTCTCATCCACCCGCCCCTTCCCATTCTTTGTCTCTAAAGACCCCCACAAACATGACTCACCTTGGGAGTTATGGGGAAAATGATTCTGTTTGAGGACACTTGTCATGCCAGGTGGCCTAGTGGTAAAGAACCCGCCTGCCAGTGCAGGAGACCTAAGAGACCTGGGTTCGATCCCTGGGTTGGGAAGATCCCCTGGAGGAGGGCAGGGCAACCCACTCCAGTATTCTTGCCTGGAGAATCCCATGGACCGAGGAGCCTGGAGGGCTGTGGTCTATAGGGTCACTAAGAGTCAGACATGACTGAAGCGACTTAGCACACCTACATATCATCCTGGTATCAGGTGCTGCTTTTCTATTTGGGATCTGAGGCCAACAATATCTAATCTCAGCATCTCTTTTTAAAAAAAAATCGATATTTCTATAACAAGTGTAAAATCATCCTAATTGGGGAACCCTATTTTTTTTTAAACTAGAGATTACAGTTTTTTGATACTGGTCAAAAAAAGTTTTTGAAGAGCAAATGCACAGAGTGAAAAAACTATGTCTATGTAAATATCATGAGAGCTAAATGTGATACCCTGGAAGACAGCAGACTTCACTCTGTACCCATGAGATCTATATCTTAACTATACCAATAAGTACTACTCAAGAATGTGTCAAAATTCCTTCTGCATATATGCATTTTTATTGGTCTAGCTCATTGCCTAATTCACAGGAGTTAATAAATATTTTTTGGATGGATTCATATTATATTTCTATTATAATATGTATAACTTATTTATTTTATATTTATATCATTCCAATCCCAAAGAAAGGCAATGCCAAAGAATGTTCAAACTACCACACAACTGTACACATTTCACACACTGGCAAAGTAATGCTCAAAATTTTCCAAGCTAGGCTTTAACAATATGTGAACCAAGAACTTCCAGATGTTCAGACTGGATTTAGAAAAGGCAAAGGAAGCAGAGATCAAATTGCCAACATCTGTTGGATCATAGAAAAAACAAGAGAATTCCAGAAAAACGTCTACTTCTGCTTCATTGACTACGCTAAAACCTTTCACTCTGTTGATCACAACTAACTGGAAAATTCTTAAAGAGATGGGAATACCAGACCACCTTATCTGCCTCTTGAGAAATTTGTATGCAGGTCAAGAAGCAACAGTTAGAACTGGACATGGAACAAAAGACTGGTTCCAAATTGCAAAAGGAGTACAACAATGCTGTATGTTGTCACCCTGCTTATTTAAGTTTTATGTAGAGTGCATCATGTGAAATGCCAGGCTGTATGAAATACAAGGTGGAATCAAGATTGCCAGGAGAAATATCAATAACCTCAGATATGCAGATGACATCATCCTTATGGCAGAAGGTGAAGAACTAAAAAGCCTCTAGATGAAAGTGAAAGAGAAGAGTGAAAAAGTTGGCTTAAAACTCAACATTCAAAAAACTAAGATGATGCCATTTGGTTCCATCACTTCATGGAAATTAGATGGAGAAAACAGTGGAAACAATGACAGGCTTTATTTTTTGGGGCTCCAAAATTACTGTGGATGGTGCCTGCAGCCATGAAATTAAAAGAAGTTTTCTCCTTGGAAGAAAAGCTATGACCAACCTAGACAGAATATTGAAAAGCAGAGATGTTACTTTGCCAACCAAAGTCCATCTAGTCAAAGCTATGGTATTTCCAGTAGTCATGTATGGATGTGAGAGTTGGATCATAAAGAAAACTGAGCATCAAAGAATTGATGCTTTTGAACTGTGTTATTGGAGAAGACTCTTAAAGAGTCCCTTGGACTGCAAGGAGATCAAACCAGTCCATCCTAAAGGAATTCATTCCTGAATATGCACTGGAAGGACTGATGCTGAATCTCCTGTACTTTGGCCACCTGGTGCAAAGAACTGACTCATTGGAAAAAGACCCTAATGCTGGGAAAGATTAAAGGCAGGAGGAGAAGGGGACGACAGAGGATGAGATGGTTGGATGGCATCACCAACTCAATAGACATGAGTTTGAGCAAACTCGGGAGTTGGTAATGGACAGGGAAGCCTGGCGTGCTGCAGTCCATGGGGTCACATGACTGAGTGACTGAACTTAACTGAGTAAGGAGAATGCAGTAGTTTTCCATATAATATCTTTATGGACATTTATTTCTATAGCCCAGCTGACTGATAAACCATTAAAAGAAAGTGTCTTCTGCACCTCTTTTCTATGACAGAAACTTTAGAGAAGATGGGTGTAAAGCTGTTGAGTGAGTGTGAATTGCCATTTAGTGTGTTAACAGTGAGTTTTGCCGTTACACCCATTCAGAAGGATCTTTCTGCAGTCTTGGGGTGTGTCCCCTTTCCTCTTTCTGTCAGTCTTCCCTTTCATAAGAGAGCTGACCAGTAGAATCAGAATGCTGAGTAGAGTCAGGTGCTGGCCTACCTGACTTAGGGCTCATAGTATGCAAGCACAGCAGCACATTCAGCAACAAGGCTCTGAAGCATCCCATCCCAGGGGGCAGACTGACCTGGGCAGTTTGGGGAAAGGTGGCCATGTGGCCAGAAGAGCTCCCTCCAGTCTCCAGTTTTCTCGCGAGGCATACTTAGGTCTGTGGCATTGGCATCCAGAAGCCAGTGGTTATGTTGGAGAATCATAGAAACTGGGAGGTCAAGAGGATAAAAGGTAATGAAATAGAGAGAAATTATCCCTCAAGTGAACCATGTCTTTCTTTCTTCTTTCTTTTATTGCTACCCTAAGCCCTGTCTTTACGTTTGATAATCAGTGCCGTATCTCAAGTGTGTTTTCCCATTTCACCACTGATGCTGCTCTTTAATCCTCGTTGAGAGCTCACCAGGTGGTGCAGTGGTAAAGAATCTGCCACCTGCCAATACAGAAAGTACAGAGATGTGAGTTTGATCCCTGGGTCAGAAAGATCCCCTGGAGGAAGAAATGGCAGTCTGCTCCAGTATTCTTGCCTGGAAAATTTCATGGACAGAGGAGCCTGGTGGACTGCAGTCCATGAGGTTGCAAAGAGTCAGACACAACTGAGCACACATGCCATGTGTTGTGTGCATGTGTGTGTGTCTTACAAAACATCTAAGCAAACAAGGCGTTGGTCCTTGCCTTATATTTCTATTAGGGAACGAGGAAAAGTAATCAGCATTTATTGGGCACCTATAGGAGCTAAGGAATTGTATGTACTTGTCAATTCAATGAGTTTTAGATGAAGAAAAATGAGTATGAAGAAGTAACTTATCCAGAGCTGCCACCTAAGTGGTGGGACAGGATTTGAAACCCTTGGCTGTTGGGACTTCCAGCACAGGGGATGAGTGTTCCATCCTTGGTTGGGAAGCTAAGATCCCACATGCTGAGGGAGAACTAAGCCCATGTGCCACAATGAAGACTCAGCACAGTCAAAATTTTAAAAAGAAGACGGAAAGAAAAGAAACTTTGGCTGTCAAACCTCTGCATTTCTCCATGGAACTCCTTAGAACAGATAGAAAGTCCCAGGAAATTGAGTGCAAAGACTTGCTTGGTGATAAAGAGCATTCAACTTGGAGATTTACCATTTTACTTCCTTGAATTCCTTCTCTATACAGACCCATACAGAGCTACTCATTTATATACCCACCTATGTGAGTGTAAGTCTCCTTCCCAAAGGTTCCATCTCAAAGATATGGAGGTCAGGGTCTGTGACTGCACTTCTAGCGTCAGGCAGGCCAAGATGGTCGTGGGAGGTGATCAAGTAGAAGAGGAATGGTGCGATAGTGTCAGACTGTGTGACCACATACCAGAGCACTTTGGTTTTCCTCTTACCCATGTTGATGTTCGGAGTCATTGCACTAGAGTTTGAATTTACTCTAACTCAATTATTATTATCCATTTCTGCGTTCGTTATTCAAGTAGCTTCATTAAATGTTGAAGTGCCTATGCTCCCACCCTGATAGTTTCTCAAATCCTTCCCCCTCATCCTCTCTCCCTGACACTCTTCCACTGAGTTCGACTTCCTGGTGCAGAATAGCAACTGAGTGCCAGGTGTAAGTCAATCAATATCTCTGTGAAAATCAGGAGAAACAGAAGCTTACCACTTCCCAGTACTTGTTAAAAACGTCCCAGAACAGCTCATGTGCTAGTGCCAAGGTCAAGAAGGTCAGCCCACACTTGAGCTCAGGCATTTGAGTCTGTCAAATGAGTCAGTCAAATGGGAATGTTGGGGCTTCTTGGCTGGACGTGTGTCCACATTACAGCATATAAAATTGTCTGTTTGCTATACCAGGGTTTACTATCATGCTAAACCATCAGTTTAAAGAGTGCCTAACGCCCGGAACCCACTTGTCTTTACATGAAGTTCCTGGTTTCAGGGGAAGGTGAATTTTGTTGTCTGTTCTTTGGTCTCCTGTTTCCTGGCCTCTCCCTGATCACCCCCACCTCCTTCTTGCCTCCTCTGCACCTCTCCTTGCCCATTGACAACACAAACATGCATGCAACCCCTGGTATGCCATCCATCTTCACCTCTAGAGTGGGCATTCCATCTAGACCTGTTTTCCCACTTAAATATAATTCATGTGCAAGTCACTGGTGCCAAGTACATGGCTAGCACAAACCAGACATTCAGTAAATGTTTGTTGAACGAATGTAAGATAGAATGAATAGACAGGTTAGTTTATTTTTTCTGCATGTTTGGCTTCACTGAATCATTTGGGTTTTTTTCCTTTTCAGTATCATTCATTCTTACTGCCTCTCTGCCTTCCTCAGTCAATATTTATTGAGAGTCTTTGATGTGTCAGGCTCTGGGCTCTATGTCAGCATGAGTGAGACATAGTCCTTACTTCCTTGGAAGGTCCAGAGTGGGTTGTACTGATTATGTTGGTTCTGAGTCAGGCAGCCATACTTGATGAATCACCAGCCACTGGGAGCAGAGGCTCGAAGTGGCTGTTTGGGGGAGGATGCAGAGGAGGAGAACATTATTCTGATCTTAAGACTCTCACAACTCATGGGGTAGTGAACAAATAAAGACATGAAATATATAGGATAATATATGCCTAGTAATAGCAAATGATGGGGTTCAGTAGAAATGGCTAGGATGTCTCATAGAGGTAAAGCAATTTATTTTTCTCCCTGTTAACAGATCTCCTTGATACCTTTAGCCAGTATGTAATTTACATAACAGATATTTTTTCTGTACTTCTGTGTGCTCGATGCTATGCCAGGGTTGGGCACGTGGCAATGCAAAGTGTGAAACTTGCTTCTAGGAGGGTGCAGGCCAGGAGACAAGTGTCTGACTCATACCTGAAAGTGAAAGTAAAGGTGAATGAGAAGAAAAGTGAAGGCGAGAGAAAATGGATAGGGATGGGGAGAAAGCAACCAAATCTAAACATTCCTTCTCCTTCCCCTGTTGGGGTCCAAACATGGGAGCTTTGAACTCAGGAATTTTAACTTTCTCCCTGAGAAATGTTTTCAGGAAGGAGCTTGATAGATTCGAGGTGATAGAATGTGAATTAAAAAAAAATAGAAATGTGAAAAATGTCTAACTCCAGCAGTCTAAATTATTGGAGACTAGCTCATTTCCAGGTGACTTAACTCTGACCTAAGATTTCCACATGTAGCCATCTCTCTTCTCCATACAATATCAATCATTTAAACAAAATTTTAATCTGTTTCTTTTACAGTGGCTGGGAACATTAGATCTTGTGTTCATTTCGTGCATGTTTATTTGGTGTTTGGGCTTCCCGGGTGGCGCTAGTGGTAAAGAATAGTCAATGCGCTATCAGGCTCCTATGAGGAAGGCAAGAGAGGCTCAAAGGACAGTTGGCTTCCATACCGTCACTTGAAGAAAAGTGGTTTCTTTTAAACATTGACCTCGGGCTTGATGTGCCTTGGACACAGGGGTAGGCACTTTACACGTATTATTGCATTCAATTCTCCCAATAACCTTATGGAATAAATCTTATTAACCCCATTTTACAGGCAAGGCCTCTGGGGCTCTGAGTAACCAAGGCAGTCACCCAAGACAACACCCCTTGTAAAGAGGGCAGAGAACATAGACAGGCTTCCCAGGTGGCAGTGGTCTGATGAACCCGTCTGCCAGTGCAGGAGACCTGAGAGACACAGGTTTGATCCCTGAGTCAGGAAGATCCCCTGGAGGAGGGCATGACAAGCCACTCCAGTATTCCTGCCTGGAGAATCCCATGGACAGAGGAGCCTGGTGGGCTACAGTCCCTGGGGTCACAAAGAGTCAGACATGACTGAAGCGACTTAGGATGCACGTAGGCAGAAAGCTTACATCCAGATTCACTGACTTCCAACATTGCCTTCGGCAAAACTGTCTTTCAGAATGTCCTTTTTAAGACTTGGAGTCATTTCTTGATGACTCGGAGAAGGTCTTCTCTATCTGAAGACTGAGGAAGGGTTAAGTTGGTCTTGGATTTTGTCTTCAACAGACCTTTGGGGTTTCTTGGAGGATGCTATCACTTGCCATATCCTGGCCTGCTACCCACAGAACATGCTAGAGGGTCCCTCTTCAACTCAGCCATCTGTGCTCTTGGCTTTCAATTTCCATGAAAATGACTGGACACATTCCTCTTCTTCCATCCATACCCAGGGCTAGGGAGACGTTCTTTTGGCTCTCTTCAGTGATATTTCCTAACGTTGTCTTTAGCATCTGTTCCAGGGTCTTTATACCACCTTCCCTTTCTTGCGTGTGTGTTTTTATATGTGTTTGTTATATTAATTCTTATAGTAATTGCATTATGTTAATATATTACAGTTCTAACACAAATATATTAAAATTCAGAAATTGTAGATTTTGATCATTAAGAACCAATGCTGAGAGACTGTCCTTGCCAGTTTGTTTTAGTAATTAAAAAATATAAGGTACAAGAATGAAAAAAAAAAAGAATGAATAATATAAGCAACTTCTGAATTTGAAAGTATCCATATGGCAGCCTGGGGACCCAAAGGCAGCTCACACCAGGTCTGAACAGACCATCTTATATGGCTGAGGGACAGGACTGCCTCAAGGCAGGGAATTGGATCATTCATGGTGATAGAATTCTACAACTTCAAGGAGACTTTGCCATGCAACCACTGCACTGTACAGAAGGAGTTGAATTCTGGAAAGGTTAGTGGTTTGCCCAAAGTCAAAAAGGAAGGCATGATAGGATCTGAAGCAGTTATTCTCCGACTTTATTATTTTTTTTAATCTATACATAAAAAGGAAATTGTTACAATACAGATTCCTGAATCACAGTCTCAGAGAATCTGATTCAGATCAAGGGTGGGGCCCAGAAATCTGTATGATTAATAAGCCTGTTGGGTGATTTGGCAGCTGGTGGTCCTGAGACCACACTTTAAGAAACATGACTCTGGAATCTAGGCCTTATGACTCTTAGTCCAATTTCTTCCCAAAGGAGTAGGCTGCCTTCCCACATTAAAAAAAAAAAAAAAAAAAAGATCCAAACAATACATAAGACTGTCGGTGACTCACATTAGGGCTCTTCTTTCCTGACTCAACAGTTAATTCCTGAAAACATCACTCATTGAGTAGTTTTCTTTCATTCAATCCATCAGTCCCTCTGAAGTGCCAGGTGCTCGAGATAGAAAGATTAAAACGCAGCTCCACCTCCAAGGAAACCATCCAGAGCGGGAGTCGTGACTACTCTGTCCACTGTTTATCCATGCTTCCTAGAAGTTAGCTCATTCCTTACCTTTCTGTAAGCCTGTGCGTAATAAGATGCTGAGTTGGGGGTTGTTCATATATATATATATAGAATCAGGCATATTCTCTGAAACTTGTTCTTTACCCTTAATATGTCTTTCAAGTATTTCTCTCTACTCTTTATATATACTAATCTTTATAGCAGCTACAGAGTATTTTTCAGTATTGACATACCATCATATATTTAACCATTCCCTTATTGATGGATACTAAATTGTTTCTATTGCCTCCTGTTACAGATAGTGTCATGATAAATTCCAAACTAAGTCTTACTATCCCTATCTCACAGATGAGGGAAGTAGGGTAACTTGTCCAAGGTCTCACAATGGCAGAATTCTGTTTCAAACTAAGGCTTGTATGTCTGAAAAACCACAGAGTGAGTTACTTTTCACTATTACACCTTTTAATGATTACAGAAGAATGGTGTGAGTGCTGGACGAGGTGGACTACAGAGCTCCTAAAACTTAGCTACTGATAGAACCTTGGGGTCGTCTGGGGAATAACGTTTGAGCAGAATTTAGGAGTCTTCTGGGCAGAGGGAGAAAAGCCCATCTAGAAGGAGGTTCAGGTTTATTGCAAACCAGTCAGTCATACGTATTGATCACCTACTAAAGGAAACCTGCAATACATACTGTATGGAGATTCACAGAAAAAAGTCATGGTATTTACACACTGGAATCTTGCAGCATGATTATGTGAATGTGCGTGAGAAAAATACTAGAATAATAAGCTAGTGAGCATAGTATAAACAAACACCCACCTCATTTGGCAGCTTCAGCAGAGCCCTGGAAATGAGTGGGCTGTGGGGTCTTGTCTACATGGTGTGGCAAAGAAACGTGCCCTCTTAATAACTCTGTTTCTTTCTCTGAAATGAAGGAAGTACTGTCTAGTCCCTGCCTACTTGTCAGGGATGGTGCAAAGCTTGGTTAATTTCTGTAAATGTTTTGAGTTCCTCCAAGGTGTGTGTTCTGTAAATAAGAGGTATTAATAGCAGCCATCTGAACCCAGGCAAAACTGACATGAACTGTAGTTCTCTGAGAAAAACCCAGAAAGGGCCACAAAGCCTAGAGCCCGCCCAGGGCCCGTCATATTGACCCTCCTTGAAAAGGTAGCGTGGTTTTTCTATGGGGCATTGCAGTAGCTCAGGCCCTGATCTCGAGTGGGAGAATTCAGGAGACTAGCTGGATTTTCTAACATTTAATTTCCCAGCTGATTACTGTGATTAAGAGTCCATCTGGCACAGCCCATTTGTGAGGTATGTGTGTGCAGGGAAGTGGGACTCTAGTAAAGGCAGAGATCTAAGCGAGAAAAAGAACAGGCACAGTGGAGCCAGGCCATGTTGGAGCCCTTGGCTAAGATGTTTAAGCAGGACTTTCATCATATTAGCATTAGCATTAGGCCATATGTTGTAGGAAAGGCAGTGAGGAAGCCAGCATTTCTCTTTCTCAGGGCTTTTATGTTCGCTTAGTGAGGATTTGGTGGTGCCTTTGTCTGCCATGGGTCTAGAGGGGCTGTGAGCAAGCTAAGAAGAAAATCCAGCCCTGGGTATCAGCAGCAGCATACCAACATTTCTATCCACAGACTCACGGAAACTGAGCAGAGGCTGGGAGATGCACCCTTACACTCCTGTCCAGGGTTTGGGGTATTGTTTAGGACAGGGGGTTCCCTGGATCTCGTGCTCCACTACTCTCATCCCTGCAAAGAGCAGGGGGTAGAGGAAGCCATATGTTCGCACTCAGATCCTCATGGCTCCTTTGGCATAACTGCAGTGCCAAATCAACCCACAGGCATGTCGATCTCGTAAGCACTAATAGGAGTTACAGATGCGCACAAACCGATGTCGAGATGCTCAGCTGAACTCCTGGATGGAATTTCTCGTAATTTTCCATTACCCGGGGGATCCTGTGTAAACCTGGCTCAGACAGAGTTTTTATTGTATTTTATTTCTGAGCTCCAACCGAGCCTTCCCTTTGGAGGTCAAGCCTCTCGGTCTCCTTGAAAATTCCGATCTTAAAGGTAAGAGGCTCCTGACTGCTGTAGTCACCACTTCTGCTGGGGCTCCAGGTCCACAAGGAAAACTCATCAGTGACTTGATCTTAATCCCTCGCTGTGTGTGCACAGGTCACTGAAAAACATCTGGCAGCCCTGACCCTTCGTGTCCATTTGCCAAATGTATTGAAGCGGGGAGGAACTTAGCGAGCCCATCTGTGGTCCTCCGTGGAGACAGAGCGATGGACTAGGTAATGGCCTGACTTTGGGAGGACCCCTGAGTCTGTGTTGCTCAGTCAAAAAAGGATTAATGACCTCTCTCCCATGGCTGAAAGATCTCCACTTTTACAGGCTGAGTTCTCGGAGTTGAGACTAGGAAAATGTCCTCTCCCACATCTCAGAAATGTGAAAATAAAGTTGGCTCCCCACAAGTTGGAATCAATTCTTAATTGCCCTCTGCCAAATCCCCACCCTGCCTCTTGGAAAGGTGGATTTCATAGCCTACAATGCGAAGTTTGACAGAAAAAGCTAGATCAGTAGGAGTGACAGTCTCTGCTATGGTCCCCTTAGACTTCTGTTTCTGGAAACTGACTTTTAGTTTAATGACTTGGACCATAGACAAAAGTTTTGCCTTCTTGAAGGGATAGACATCCATTAATGAACCTATGAAACACAGTGAGACCTTGTTTACAATGATGGAGCCTCCTTGGGGCCTAAGGATGTCTGTGAACTGTCTGTGGCTGAGTGTCCTGGAGAAAGGGCAAGTCCCCTGATTTCAGGTCCTGTTTCATCACAGATGTCTAATGTCCTAGCAGCAGGAGCTTGGCAAGGTCAATAAGGTAGGATGGAAACAACCATATCTTGTCATTGTCTTATCCTTGCCCCTGCTTGCCCTCACCTAGCACCAGGAACCTTCCAAGCTACCCGGGAGAAATGGTAATGCCAGTCAGGACCAGCTGCATTGCCCAGAGAGAGGTCTTTCTTACAAAATGCATCATTTCACGTATCTTCTGAGGAGAACTGAATTAAGATAAATAGATTTGGCATCCCAGTCTGCACAGACATTTTTCTTTGTCATGATTTTCCTTGTCTTCAGCAGACTGACTTGTCAGGAGGTTTGTATCTCACAGTGATTGGGGGTGGAGGATGGAAACTGGTTTGCCATTTTTTTCCTACCTTATTCTAGTAACTTTGAATGTGTGAATAAAATATGTAAGACCTATTACATACAAGATAGAAATTCAACATGAACTCCTTTCTTTATTAGCTAGAGTGTCCAGAAATAATATAATAATAACAATTAAACTTTACAGGAATTCAAAACTTGATCTCATAGAGGTTGCTGAATAACACTTCCCACTGTCATGAGGAAGACAAAGAAATGCAGATGCAAGGGGATTAGGGGCTCACTCAGGAATGGAAAATACATAGTGTATGTTTCATCATCAACCTCCTTCTCCCATGGCGTTGATAACTTACACTTGTAAAAACTCTTTCCTGCTGAGATCAAGCAGGATTTCAGACTCCTTCTCAGTTTGTACTCCAGACATCCTCTACCAGTCATTCTGCGTTGGCACAAGCGGTTTCATTTGTAAAGAGAAAAAGTGGCATCTTGAGTTTTTCATGGCATCATTAAAATGTTTCAGGAAGGGATTTTGGACTCTATCTGTGGCGTTTGCCAGCCTTTTCTGTTTACCAATCATTTAGATGGGATTCAAGACTGAACATTCCACATACTCCACCCATTCTTGTCTGCCACCCCAAAAATATCACACCAAAAGAAATAGGAAATATGATCATGCTTTTATGAGCCATCCATGAGGTGATGTCTGGTCCATATTAAATGTCAGAAATAAATTATTTATGTGAGAAGGAAACATAGAGATGTGATTATATTATGGATATTAATCCTACCCAAGAAGAGCATCTTAACCATCTTGAATCCCCCTGAGAGACCCTAGAACTTTCACAGTTATCCTTTAATGACCACCTGCCTTGGTAATATATAGAAAAATATGTCAACATTTTTCACAAGGACACTGTACATTTGATGCCCTCTCTTCAAATCTTGAGCTCATGCTCTCCTCAATCCTGCCCCATGTATGAAAACAAATAGAAGTTCAGCAAGCACTAACAATTACACCGGGTGGTGGGTAGATTGACTTCAGTCTCGGTGTAGATGGGCTAAAACCATTTTGCAGAATCAGGAACCTGAGACCTATTATCTGTCACTCCTGGTCAGAGTTATAGGACCACACAGTTGGATTGGCCTGACCAGAACAGGCTGCTGGAGACCTTTCTCAACCTTAGTTGACCTCTGACATTAAACCCCACTATGAACTTTTGCTGGCTTAGTCTTTGGTGTTAAACAAGATGGTGGCTGCAAGAGTACATGTGGCCAGGGTCTCCTGTATTTGGGGATTATAGGTGATACAAATGCCTGACTAACAAAGCAGAATAAGAGGAGGGACAGCATAAAATTCCTTCAATCTGACCTAGGACCCTCTCACAAGTTTAGGGGCCGAGAGAGTCTTCTGATGCTATTATTATTCCAATAATATATGAGCTTTGGGAAGACACTTAACTTTCCTTTCTGTCAGCTCTCTGACATGAAATGCAATGATAATACCAACTAGACTTACTTATGTGTAAAGCATTTTGCAGTTTGAGGCATTAACTCATATATGATGGAGAGGCCAAACATTCTCTTCCTTACCTTGCATGCAGGGTATAAGACTGAATTTCAGGGTAGAATAAGGGAAAGTCAGTTTACAAAATGTGAAAAAGATGTGGTCTTTGACCTCAGGGCTAGAGGTGAGGGATTTGGAGGGCAAGTGTGTGTGTGTGTGTGTGTGTGTGTGTGTGTGTGTATGTCTATATGTATATATGCATATATATGTGTGTGTATATAGGTATGTGTATGTTTATATATGAACCAATGAACATGTACCTATATACCCATGTTAGATTTATTACTTTATGCTTTGAGATGTGTCTCTAGGCAGCATTTTAGCTTGCCAGCCACTGTTAACATGGCTGTTTTTCTTTCTGCATCTCAAAGAACAGACTCCTTAAAGATTTTGCAAGATGATGTGAAAAACCATATTTTAAAAATCTGAATACTATCTGAATCAGCTTCATGTGCATCTGATGTAACCTTTCTTCCAGACTAGCCTGGCTGTGTTGATCATTTGTTTACTGATATCTTTCCCTTTTTCCACAAAGGACTGGAAGGGTTGGAGGAAGGCAGGTGGTGCTGTAATGAGAGGTATCTAATATGTTTTCTGTTCTTGGGGGAATTTGAGAAAGCGGTAAGCGAACGTATAAAGGAAAAGCACTATTTTGGCAATCTAGACAGAAAAGAATCCTCCATCGCAGGACTGGTTGTTGCATTGATTTTGTAAGTTAGTTCGTCTTCTTGTTGATGCCCTAGGATCACACAGTGTCCTAGCAAATGTGTCTTCACATTAGGGCAAGACAGTCCTCTGATTCCTGGCAGGCAGGACAAATAGCCAACTGGCGACAAGGCTGAATTTCTTGGGGTCTGGGCTACTGCAGCTTCCTGAATGAATGAAAAAATGCAGGTGACACTCCTCTGCCCCCAGGCCAAGCAGGTCACAGGGCAGTTGCCCAGTTGCCCGCTGGAAGAGGCCCACCCTGTTCCTTTCTCTCCAGGTCCATTTTTCATGTTGATTGAGTCATGACGGCTCAGTGCCTTGTAGGGAAAAGGTCAGAAAGGAAACCAAGGATCTCCCCTTCCCTAAAATGCAGGGCTGTTGTAAAGGATGGGCTGGCAGCACTGGTTGGGGGGCTCTGTCTCTCTCTGCAAGTGGCAGGAGCAAACCCCCCATCTTGCTAGCTTCAGGGTTGCCTGGCTGTCTTATTTCAACTGAGGCAGCACAGCTTGCTTTAGCTTTGAAGTGTGAAAACCAAATACAGGTTGGCAAAGGGGAGAGAAGGAAGCCATGTAGCCTTCTTGGAGCATGAAGGCACACACTCAGCCCTACGCACTGAACACAGAAACTTTTCCCATCCCCTTAGCAATCCCTTGTCCCGTGGTCTCTCCTGAGAATTGTGACGAACACAGCAGCAGACCTGGTTGGTTGCCCCTTACTGGGGCTCCTTTCTCTGGCTGGTGGGCAGATGCTGTGAATTCCACTCATTTGGGAAGAGTCCAACCTATACCCCCTTCCAACTCTCTGGTGTGTGTCTTCCTAATCTCGTGACAGTGAGACCAGAACACACACACACAGAGGCATGCACACACAGGCACACACAGAGATGCACACACACACAGGCATGCACACAGAGGCACACACACACAGGCATACACATACAGGCACACACACAGGCACGCACACACAGGCACACAGATCTGACTGTGGTGTGCCCTAGCACCCTGAGCAATGATTGAAGCTATTTATTTTCTCCCCTTTCGAGGTCCTAGAGAAGATTTTAGAATTTCTAATACAGGAGACTGAGAAGGGAAAATATTGGCTTCAACAGTACAAACATCTCTGTCCTGAAAGAAAATGTTAATTTTCCCCTAAATCAAATGTTGACATCTATCAGCTGCTGCCGAAGATGTGTTACTATGGGTGGGAGAAGGTCTCTGCTCCAGAGCGTGGGTATTGAGCCAGAGTCTGTCCTCTGAAATGCTAACTGGTTTAGAATCTAAACAGGCTTGGTTTAGAGGTTTCATGAATCGTTCCAGTTAGTTTTTAAAAAGCTGATCTCTCTGGGATGCCCTCCTGAGCAGGGAAGCAGGGGCCAGGGTTCCCTGCTGGGGAATGCGATCTTTCCTGCAGAAGCCTGGGCCCCTTCTGGGTGTCTGCAGTGATGCAGGCACTGCTTACCTCTGCCGCGAGATACAGGCTTTTAACTGGAGATGGGAGTGGGCAGTGGGAAAGGGCCAGCTGAGTGGAGAGAGGATGGAAACCACAGGCAGAGGGAAATTTCCAGAGTTAGGTGCTTTACCTACCCTTTTCCCCACTGCCCCCAAAACACACGGTGTAAATACTCTTCTTTGTTCAACACCTATGTTTTTAAAATTCCAAATTGAGTTCCCCCACCCACTCTCTCCCTCCAACTAGTCACACACACACAGACGCACACACACACACACGCACCCTTTTCACTTGTTAAGCTTGAAAAATGATGATATATACAACCAGCGCGCTTTGCCAGTGTGCACAGCGAAGGCCAAGATTAATGCAGAAGGTTGGTGCAACGTTGCCGCAGAGCAGCGTGATCAGAATACAAGATGGAGTGCAGGGGGAAAGGCCAAGAAATATGTCTGTGCTTGGAGTTTACACAAGTCTCCTTAGCAACTTGTCTGAATTTATTTTTCCCTTAATGTGTGTGGGTTTCTTCCAAACCCTGAGTGAAAGGGGAGTGGAGTTTCTGAGTCCCCCCACCCTTCCCCTTCCCTGAGGGTGAAATCCTTGAGTTGGTGAGCAGAGCCTTTCTCTCCTTCACCAGCAGCGCCTGCCTGCCGCTCCCCTCCCCCGTCGAGGTAGCTCTGATCCTCTGCTTTGTGACTCTGTGGACTGTTGGTAGCTTTCCAGAAATTCTCGTCTCCATCTCCGTGGGGGAAGGATGGGACCAGTCTCTGACGGCCACAGCTGTGCGGGTTTCTGCCGCAGCGCCCCTCTCCTGGTGCCTGCTCCGGGAGTGGCATTCACGGACATGTGCCTGTTTACACACCAGCATGTTGTAAACTAAGGGAGAAACAGCACCGCTCCTTCCATCTCAACTATTTTTAAAAAATTTTTCTGTCTTGTTCATTTCCCTTTCTGTCTTTCATCACCTCCCAACAAACACACACACACACACACACACACACACACACGCACAAGATCCTGTAATTCTAACTAGAAGATGAATATAAAGCTATGAGAAAAAAAACAAAACGCTGCCTTTTAGGAATCTGATATGTTGGATTTTATGTGACCCAGGCTTGCTTCAGGGGAGACGACCATAAATACTGTAGTGGTTTTTCCCTACAACCGCTTTACCTGGAAATAACTCTCAGGCAGTATGATTGCTGCCTTGTTGGAGCCAATGTTGAATATAAATCTTCATATTTCTTCTTCTTGACCCCTCTCCTTTTAGAGTCAGGGGAAATAAGAAAAAAAAAAAAAAAAAGGAATCCTAGCCAAAAAACCGTGAAGGTTTGAATCTGGCTTTTTTACAAACAGATGTTGCTTGTCATTCTGTTGTTAAGTAGGCACCAGATTGGACCAGGCAGCAGTGTGTGTGTGTGTGTGTGTGTGTGTGTGTGTATGTGTGTGTGTGTGTGTGTGTGTGTGTGTATCTGTGTGTGTGAGAGAGATAGAGAGAGAAAGAGAGAGAGGGACAGAAGAAGGAGGGAGGGTAGGGGGGCGGAGAGAGAGAGGCTTGGAGGAGAGAGAAGGAGTGTGTTGGGGGATAGATCAAGGGCCAGAAGGCAAAACCAGCTTGATTTGGGGAAAGTTGAGATAATATAGATGCAGATTTTTTTTTTCTTTCCAAACTTTAATTTGATGGAGACTGTATAAAATCCTATTTTATTTGGTTGGTTTTTGTTGTTCTGAAAGAAGGGAGAAACATGGGGATCAGTAGATGTGAAGAGCCCTGGATGAGAAGAACGAAGCTCTCCTGGGGTGCGGTGCAGAGAGAGGGCTGGAGGCTCCCCTGGAGGCATCTCTTCCCTGGAGTAAGGCAGAGGTCCCTGTTTCAGTTAAACGTAGTTTCTTGTGTCTGCTGGTCTCTTCTTTTTGTAAGCATCACTGTGGAGGTTCCAGGCGCTTTTGTATTTTTCCCAAAACATGAATCTCCTGTTTTACAGCCAAGGTTCTAAGGAACACTGACTCTTAACCTATTGCCTATCTCCTTTCTTGAAGCATCCAAGCGCTCTGAACTTCAGTCTCCACCCCCACCCCGCCCCAGCCGCCCTGTACCCATATTAATTTGTAACTTTCTAATCCAATTGTGGTCTGCTTTCTCAAAAGCAAAACATAGCTTTGAACATGCAAGCAAGTGTGTTAGAATAGCCTGGCATATAGAAAGCTTTGTGCAGCAGATAATTCATTTATAACCCAAGAAATGACAGACATCTGATTTTTTTTTTTTTTAATATGTCTTCATGTTTCCATACCAGAATCAGGGTCTTCTCTGTTTTTAAAATTTTTGATTCTTGTAAAAGCCTTTTGGCTTTATTAACCTAGAGCTAGAAAGGAAGTTGTAGGCTGGCATCCTTACTTGCTTTTTAAAGAGGAGGAGAAATCGCCATCCTGAGCAAACTTCATGCTTCCAAAAGTGAAAGCGTCCTCAGCCAGCTGCACACGGAGTAACTTGTTACTGGCCGGCTCTCTCCCTTTTGTTTCCTCGGGTGTGTCAAAAGCAAATTTGCTTCCAACTTCTCCCTCTTCAGTAGTTGGTCCCTGTTATACCTCTGTTGTAAATGAACACTTAGTGGGCTTAAGATCGTTTTAAAATGATCCCCCCCCCCCGCCTTGCCGCCAAAAAAGTCCACTACTCCAATAATCTGAGGACATCTTTTGTTTTAGAACCATCTATTTTATCCTATCACGCCATTTTTCATGTCTTTGTTCCTTAGCCGACCTAGTCACACTTTCATTTTGCATCGTACGTAAAATATTCATTTTTTTTTTTTAATACAGGGAGCGTTTGGTAGGAAGGTTATAAATAGCAATTCCTAATTTTCCCTTTGCCCGAAAGGAACGCAAAACCATGGCATTGCTTTGCCAATCTCCTCCCCCCCCTTTCTGGTCAGTTTTTCCTGAGGAGAGAAGGATTCCTTCTACCTAAGCTGGCTGGCCGGGGTGCTGGAAGCCTCTGCGTGGGGTGCTCCCACCATGGAGGCTGGTGTTCTGGTGGCCAGATCGCAGGTAGAGAAAACATGCTGGGATGCGGGGCACCCATGAATTACTCTTGGAGCAGCACTTGCCGATGCACCTCTTTTGTTGAGGTGATTGGATCTTTCTATAAAGGGCCGCAGAGGGTGAGAGAAAAGACATCAGGAGAACTGGAAAGCCACAGGGAGACCAGGAGTAGCTGTCTCTCCTGCTTCGTTATGTTGAGTTAATGCCAAGGGTAGACTTGAGCTCTCTCTCTCTTTCTCTCTCTCTCGCCTCACCTTTCTCCCCACCCCCACCCCGCTTTCTCCTGCCCTTCCTCCTTCTGTTTCTTCCTCTTCCTTCTCTCCCTCTCTTCCTCTTTCTCCATCTCTCATTTTCTAAGTCTCTTTCCTTTCTTTTTCTCTGCCTCCTCTCTCCCTCCCTTCCTTCCTTCTTTCTCCATCTCTCACTTTCTAATTCTCTCTCTTTTTCTGTCTCTTTGTCTCCTTCCTCTCTCCCTCCCTCCCTCTCTTTCTTTCTTTCATAACAGGTTGAAATTGCTCTTTCTTTTCAGCTGAACTGCTCTTTTCTGCCAGGACAAAGGAGATCTGCTGAGATTCTGTATGAGGGATCCCTCCTAAACAGAAGGAGGGTGGAGGGCAGGGAATCTTTCTGTCTGTGTCATTCTGCTGACATCACCATGAATTTGGTGTTCAAGTCCACAGCCAGGCAAAACTCAAGTACATTTTCCCTTTTATAAGCAGCTGCTCAGTGCGTTTTCCTGCCTTTAGTAAAGGAACAATGAAGGAAAAGCAAACCCGGCATCTAAAACCTGGCCAATGAAAAACTGTTGGAATGGAAGCCAAGAATCCTGCTGGGGTGGAGGGGGACAGACTCCTGAAGCCACCACAGTCAGATATTTTACTTCTATTTTAGCGGCCCCATCAGCAGAGAGAAATAATGACTCCTGAATCATTTCAGAATCAAAAAGTTAAAATGATGTCTCAGTGACGCTACATCGTGCCAGGTAATGATTGCCCAACTTGATTATACCTTAACCATGCTTAATTATTGATAGGCTATCTCTTAATCATGTTTAGGCAAATGAGCAGTTTGGTATAAAACATCAGAATTTGGGAGTATTCCGAGACATCCCATTCCTATTTGATCATTTTTCTGGTAAAATCGTTCTCAAGCTTCATCAGTAGCCAGGGAAATTCCAGGAAAAATATGAAAGTGACTTATTTGCAGAACCTTTCTATCATGTGTAGTTCTGGAAATGGAGAAAACATAATGCAGCCCAGTGTTTTTCTAGAGTTACTTTTATTTCAGTCTTTGGTGTTCTTTTTACTTTCATTTTGGCATTAATTCTAGTTTAGCTTTGTAAAAAGAGTTGGGTGACAAAAAGAAACCAACCACAAACCAAGCAAAGAATCTTGATCCTTTTAAAATAATTTTATTTTCCAGACGCGGGTGAATGGTTTGAAGATGCTGGCCTAGCAAGATGGCAACAGGTTTAAAAAATAGGATTCATAAGAAGTTCCTTTTTTCAGGTAACTACATTTTTCTAAAATTTCTCCCAAACCTTCCATTTCCTTAAGTTATTACAAGTTTATAGAGTATGCTTGAATGATTTAATTATGAAGATTAACTGCATTTTAAGCTTTGTTTTTCTGACAATAGTAACCAGCTTTAGAATATTCAGTGAAAAGAACGTTCAATTCTCTGAAGTTCAGAAAAATATTTTGAATGTTATTGTTTAATAGTGCTTATTTCTTTTGACAACAATTTAGGCAAAACTCACTTGAAACCATCAGGTGTCATTCTTAAACTCTGTGGCTATCTTCAGTAATTGTACTTAGAAGTATTAGAAGATTGCTTCTAAAAAGCCTAGTGTATGCTTTGAATTCCTGGAAGATATGGCTTCTAAAAATTGTGTAATCATCGATGCTTTGTAACATAATAATTGCGTAACAGTTGATGTTTTAACTTTAGTCCTAGATGAGTAATCTAATATGTCTGGAATTTTATAAAACTGTGCTTACACAGGTCCAGTGACAAAGATTTAAGCTCAGCTATCATGATATAAGTAGATTCTTTTTGATGCTGTTGAAGGATTTTGTGCCACTTAAATATGTTTAATAACACAAATGATATATTTACTTGATGAATTACCTTACCCTGAGTTTACCATTGTTTTTAACTATTAGCCTGCATTTCCCAACTTAATTGTTACTATCTCCGAGAGCCCTGCAGAATCTTGCTTAAGAAAGCAGGCCAAACTTTGCTCTGAAAAGAGCCCTTATTTTTCTGTTCAACACAAAGAAGGTTCTTGAAGGAGGTATTCAATTAATATTGGGAGGAAAATGTCTCTTCCCAAATAAACCATTCTTCTACTAGATCAGTATTTGACTTTCTTTTTTTCTGCAACCTAAGCATCTTCTGATTGCTCTTTTACTTTTTAAAAGTAAAACTCTAGATTATTTGAAAGTTAACATTACAAAGCCTTTAGAATGAATAACTTTTTTCTGTCCTATATTTTCCAAAAAAAAAAAAAAAAAAAGACAGAGGCCCCCAATTGAAACTAACATTTACAAAGGTGATTAGTTCTTGAATGACTCAGTGTAATACTTTGACAGATCATCCGTTGCTGACGAGTATTGCATGCTGTATTTTTAACAAATGATAACAACAATTAGTTCTCATTACTTTGCGAGCCTAAGCCTATTCCTTTTTATTTTAATAAGAGCCCCAGTGTCACACCCGTTCCAGCCATCCTCAGCGGTGTTCAAAGTGCCCATCCTCAAATACCTCTGGCCCCATGCCCTTGTCAGGGAGATCAAAGGAAAATAAGAGGCTTGGCATTTATTTTAAAATCTTTTATTTTATAAAGGAAATGAACATTTTAAAATAACAGAAAGTCCAAACCATTTTTGAAGTGACTGGTTTGGATCCTGCTTGCTTCCACTTGGGATTGTTGTTTCTTTGGATCTAAAAGTCAAGCCACGGAGCTGCGACTAAATTCTCCGTCTTGGCAATCTTCACAGTCATGCCCGCGGCTCCACCACGATTAAACAGGCAGACAAGGAAGTGTCTATGAATGGTTGCCTCTTCATCCCTGTTTGACCCACTGTTGGTTTCCTGCTTTTACCTTTTAAATTGTGTGCCTAGGGGCCTCCTCTTTTCTCTGAATAATTCCCAAATTCATCTGTCTTTTTTTGTTATTACGAGAGCCTCCTACATTCTTGAGATAGGAATAAATGTTCATATATCAAGGCAAAGTTCTAGTTTTTTCTTTGAGAACCAAAATCTATAGACATTGCTGACAAAAATTGAGAAGAGCTCTTTTTAGGTCCTACAAAGAGATGGAGGCATATGTTTTTCCCAACTTCTCAGAACAGAGGTGATTTTGCTTTCCATCATTTGTCCTTGAAATACTCATGCTTAAGACTATGTCCTCAATAAAATTCATGAAAGGAGTCATTAATGAAAGATCATTGTCTTGGCTGCCCCATTCTTACTTGTAGAACATTGGTTTTGAAGAAAGAATGTTATGCTGACAAAATGCTTTTATAAGAAGTCCTTAGAAATCCATTCATTCCCACAACCTGGAACAGTTATGCAGGGAGCCACTATACAATTTCTTTTCTGGTTCAGATTTTATAAAGTATGTCTAAACTTGCTCAGTGTTGGTGTTTGGACCAATAATGGGGGTGGGGTGAAGGTGAAATATAAGCTTTTCCTGAAGAGGAATCTTCCAAATTAATAGAACTGGACATCTCCTCGCATAATTTTCAGAAAATACTTACAAGCCTGTTGGCGGTGCTTGCTAGTTTACTACTACTGTTTTGTGGAAAGCACATTGGAAGAAGATGGTGTGGAAGCACACCATCTTTCTTTTCATGTAATTACAGGTATTTAAAAGAATGAACTTGCATTTGGGCTTGCCTATGTTTCTCTCTTTCTCTCCCCATAATTGAAAGACTTTTCTTTATTCTGCTGTTTTGCCATCCGTATGTCACTATGTTCAGTTTGTGTGTTAAGGTCGGAATGAATGAGTCTTCTGTAATATGAAACAGTGAAATGATGAGATTGACCCCAGAGCCCACTGTGTCTGTGGGGGAAAGTGAAAAGGGAGAGAAATGTATGGGGGGAAACACAGAGATGCTGCTCGACTTTTGCCCTTTTAAGAGCAGAACGAAGTCTCTCCATTTCTGGCATGAAACGATGGAATGGCAGAGTCTTTGGTTGGACTAACGATGTTTACATTTCATTTTCAGACATATCAGACCCCCACACGAGAGAAGATACTAAGGCCTGTTGCCACAAACCCGTAGATCCGAACTTGTGGTGATAGTCCACACAAGCTTGTGTCTATAGGTATGTGTCTGTGGGCGATCTCACAGACCACGGGCTCTGCTTGTCTGCCATCCAAATCCCTCCCATTTCCTTGATTCTGCCTCCCTTTCCCTTAGTTTCTGCTATGAGGGGTAGACATGGAAAGAGGAGCCAGTGAGAAGGAAGGAGACCTTTTGTCCCGAAATGGATGAGGCTCTTCAGTGATCAGTCTATAGGTTCACCCTCAGGCCCTTCTCTCTTCAAAACTCCTCTCAAGCTGTCAAACCAAGAACGTGGGCTTGCAGGCAAGGCAGCAGGAACTGGGGTGACTGAGACAATTTACTGTTGAGCGGTGAGTAGACACATATATAGGGGTTTGTTTTGTTTTCTGTGAGCCTGCCTAATTGCTTTCAAAATTGTCATGATCTTTTTTGGAAAGTGACAGAGACTTGTGTACAAGACCTGTTTCACCGTGGTTTGGGTTCTACCTTACAGCAGTTCTTCGTCTCCCACTGTGCTCCAAGTGCCATCAAATCAGTCTTTATCTTTAAAAATATAATTAACGAGGGGAATGGATGTGCCTAACTATTTATACTTCTGGACTGACCATGTAAGAAAAAGAATTTTTTATAAAAAAGAAATGGCCCATTTAGGTCCAGCTTCATATTTGTCCAGAGCTGTTTTATAACTCTTCACCATGTTTAAAAGGCTGGAATGAAAATAATTCTATCCCCTTGCCTCTTAAATGTCACCATTGTGCCAGGATTGGAAAGCCAAACTGACTCCAGATCAGAGCAAAACTGGCTATATTTGTCTCATTCCAACAATGTGAGCTGAAGACTCTGTAAACAGAACCCAGGGTGAAAAGTTGATTAGATTTGGATGACTCCAAAACTTTTGCATTCCCTTTTGGTCAAACATAGCACCAAGAATCCCCTTAAGATATAGATATATAGATATCTGTATCTATATATATCTATAGATTAAGCCTCATTTAACAAAAAATAGTCAATATGAAGTAGTTAGTTACTGAGTTAGCATCAGCAAAAAGTTTGACATTCAAATGGATACTTTTTTTTTTTTTTCACTAAATGCTGTCTTCTCCTAAGAGCCACACAGTTCAGGGGTAGATAGTGCTCTTTCTTCTATCAAATGAAATTTTGTATGTCAGAATTAGAAAGGCCCAGATATAGATGGATGTTATTTAAAGAATACCAAGCTCTGCAGACGCTACATCCTGAGGGGGTTGTCTGTATGTGTTTCCTTTGTGTTTGCTCTGCAAAGCATTGAGGAAGGCAGTTTGTAGATCTCAACTTCCAGCTTGGCAAGAAATCAGAGCTTTATTCTAGAATGATGGAACATTACATCCCAAAGAAAAAGTCTGTCCCCATTGGCGTGTAGCATGTATAATTGTTTGCCCAAGGCCTTTATCTACCCATAAGCAAACAATCTATTTGGTTGGTTTTACATGCCTCTTTGAAGCGGTTGACTTAGAATGGTGCAAATTAAACCTGAACCTTCCCTGAATAAGTGCTTAGGTTTTATAAAGGCAAAATCACATCTCTACACTTCATCCCTTTAACATGCTATTAAATGTGCTACCAGTGGGACCAGTAGTACATTCATGAATCCGGGGGATGCTGAGCAGTCTAAATTCCCTCTATAGGAACAATGTTAAGACTGCAGGGTGACCAGTAGGTGACTATCAGTTCATTTCTTTTAAGGGGGTTTTAAAAACCCATCACCCTAAGAATAAAGATTATGCAAAGTAGTCCATCTTTTCAAAGTTTCTAAAAGGCCTAGGATATGATTCTTTGATTCACCTGGCTAGAAAATATTCTAGTGGAAAGCCCAAAGCCCCTGGACACTGGCCACAAGAAACAGGATATTAAATATTTTACAGGATGATGAAATTCAGTATTTTTCCCTTCTTCTGTGTTCATGAATGAATGGTTCTGTAGCTATTAATTATTCCCTTGGGACTCACTCAGAGTGGACTAGATATTTTACAGGAAACTGCAGAAAGTAAAATAACTTCAGGTTTTCCTGAGAAAGACTCTAAATTTTAGAGTCTAAAATATATATTCAGTAGTCATTGCTGCATGAGGGTATAAAGAAAATGGGTATAAAATGAACTTTTTCTATTAAAATTCTCAAAGTCTCATTATCAAAATATATTCTTGAAGCTATACCACCAGGATACAGTTTAGATTTTTTTTTTTAACAGAAAAAACTATTATTCCAAGAATTGTATTTGATAAAGCAATTCACCCTTCAGCACCAGAGTTTGGGGAGAGTGGGGGAACTGATGTTTAATTTTGAAAGGGTTTCTTATTTGCATTTCCAAATTAATAAATGGATTTCTCTTCATGGGAAGACAATGATATTTATAGGACAGAGTTAACTTTGAATTTTAAGTTAATATGATTTCTTATTTTTCAGTGTACCTACCAATCACTCCTCGGCATTTATTATGTACTCTGGATCTTTGTCTGCTATACTATTTAACTCCATCAAATGTCACTCAGCATCTCTAATTGAGATTTTAAAAGTTGCTTATATCTGTAATAGTGATGAAATTTTACAAAGAATTCAGTATGAATAACTCTTCCAAATTTGCAGAGATTTATTAACACCTAATGGAGTAGGAAGTAGCAACCCAGCCCAGTATTCTTGCCTGGAAAATTCCATGGTCAGAGGAGCCTGGCAGGCAATAGTCCAGGGGGTTGCAAAGAGTTGGACATGAGGACTGAGAGACTGAACACACACACACACACACACACACACACACACACACACATACACACACATACACACACACACATACACACACACACACACACACACATACACACACACACACACACACATTAACACCTAATATGTTGCTCAGTAAAGTATGAGTTGGAATAAAGCCACTTTTTTATTTCAGTGTAACCAGATGGCTAGACAATTTGTAAGATGTATTCACTCAACAAACCTTTATGAATGCTCTATGAATGCTTTGCGTTCAGTACTTTGCTAGAGGGTGAAGATATTACTGACACCAAAAAACTGATTATCTGGTCAGGAGTCCCTTTGCACAATTGCTTGTCAGCCATATTGACACATACCGTAATGAATCACATATTTTAATCATAACATTTGTCCAACTTCCAAACAGCAAATCAATACAGAATATGTTTACTAGTGGGGAGTCCCTGCTTTTCCATAATTTCAGACATTGTTCAAGATTCATTCTCCCTTCAGTTGAGGAGATTGCTGCTGGTAGCGCTTAAAACCTCGGTAGTCTGAGAGTCTGTACGAATTCAGAAAACCTTTAAAGTGTATTTTTTAAAGTTAAGGAGTACAATAGATTCTCTATACCTAAAGATATGTAACTACTGTTCTCCTATAAATGCTACTTATTTTATTTTTTCCTTTTCTTTTCAATAAGACTTTTATGACATCATCCCATATCATAATTGCATGTTGTTATTACATGCCTACAAATATTTACACTAATTATGTAATGAGCCATAATTGCACTAATACATGATAATGGGCTAAAATCAGTGTAAATAAACAAGGAAATTCACACAACCAAAAGAGCAGGGCGTTGAAAACCATTAGTATTCTAAGAGCAACATCTTTTTATCTTTGACCCCTAGAAGAAGAATGTACATGGAGAAGGATGAATGTTTCCATTTCCAAATATTTAACAGCTCTGTAAGCTATACATTTAGATGAATATGCTAGCATTCTAGTACACTGAAACTCACCCTCTCTTTGTTATATCTTCTTTTACAATCTCTCACCTGCCCTTCCACTGCCTTGTTTCCCATTTATAAGAGTTATATCCTAGCTGTGTTTATAGGATCAGGCAAATGATCAGTCAGGGCAAGGAAAATGAAGGAAATTCACATTCAAAGGAAAGAAAATGAATTCTATATTCTTTTCGTGTCCCAGTGGATGTTAAATTATATGCATAAGTTAGGATCTGGAGGCAGAGGACTCAGAGTTACCTCTTGAATTTCTGTATGAGATCCAGGACTTGAGGCGTGTTTGCCAGTTTGAATACAGTTATTCTGCACTTCCCCCCCTCTGGAATCTTGATGGCGAATCCACCTTCCTGTGATCACAGTTGCAATGTAAGTGGAAGAATGGGGAACCTGACATAAAATAAAAAATCACCTAGCCATTAACTTTAGGTTCCTTTATACTCTCACTTAATCCATTCGTTCATACATTTTTGTTTTCATGAACATGTTTTGAGGTCCCTACTATGTAGCAGGTAGTAGGCATGCAGGTGGCACTAGATTTGCAAAGGTGAGGAGTGCAGCTTCATCTTCAACTAGCTCCAGGTCTAGTGAAGGAGACAGAGAAGTGATAACGTAATGGCGTATGCCTACATTTGAAATGTGTGTATGAAATCATGAGATAGAGAAAGAACTCTTTAAATTGAGGCTTGAAGGATGAATGGGAGTTTGCTTGGTAAAAGTAAGTTCCTAGTCTTTCCCCAAAACCAGGTAGCATTGATTCAAGAGAGGCAGCCTCCTCAAAAAAGCAGCTTTTACCTCCTTGATGTCAGCATGAGGGAATAGGGTTGGAAAAATTGGAGAAACAATCCTTTGCCAAGTTAATTGAGTAACGCTAACTTCAGTGTTTGATTGTCACCATACAATTATCACTCTTTGATCCCTGTGTGCCCACACAGATCCTCCTCCAACTGTGTAGGTTAGGCCCAGCTCCTCTGAGGAACAACCTTTACCAAGCAAAACCAGAGTCCACCTAAGCAATGAGGCGAGATGGCCCCAGTGTAGTCCTCATTGGAAAATACAAACATGACCAAATATGGGAACATAAAGAGACGGGACGTCACCAGCCTGGTGAGTCTATCAGCTCTAGCACTGAACTGGGCCTGAAGGTAAAGAAAAGACCCAGTTTTAGAATGAAAAGTACAACCAGGGAAATTTATTCCTCATAAGAGAAAAATAAAGTCAACATTTTTGTACATTGTTAAAAGAAAAAAAACTGTTAGGGATAAACTTTGTGAAAAAGTGCTGAAGTAGTCTAGTTTGGAAAATGGATACCTTATAAATATGTCAATTACATGATATACCTGATAAATACTATTTAATAAATATTTATCATAACTTCTATATTATTTGTTTATCTCTAATTTGTTCATTGTCCTTTTTTCTGTATCTTCTCACCATATTTTGGCTTAAACTATTTCCTTTTGTCTACTGACCCTTTAGAGATTCCGGTTTTTCAGTTTCACGTTTGTCTTCCCCATTTTCTCTCCAAAGATGTGAGTTTAAATATTGGTCTACTTTCATTGTTCTATTAACAGATACCAGAGAATCTTAGATTGATCAGAACAATAACCATTATATAATCTTCCTATAATTTTCATGCACAAATAATTTAAAAAAGATTGATCTCAAGTATTTCCTTCCTTCCTGTCTGCACAGTAATCTTGTGCCAAGGTTCTCGTGTTATTTTCTTTACCGTCGAGCCCTTTGATGGTCTCTTGTGAGTGGCCCAAATAAGTGACAGCACGAAGAACAATTATAAGACTAACTTGTAATTTCATTGCTTAAGAAATGGTAGCTTTCCAGCCATTGTGACTGCATGCTCCCAGGTTGAGGTAGTAGGTTGTATAGTTTAGAATTACATCAAGGGAGATAACTGTACAGCCTCCTAGCTTTCCTTGGGTCTTGCACAAAGCAACATGCCAAGAATGATCATGGTTCCTCCAGGCCTTTTTTTTCCCCTAGGAAAGCCTGTTAAAGGTAAGATTGGGTAGTTATTTTATTGGTATTTTAGAATTCATGTTTCATTTAATTCTTATACCCATGCTATATTTTCATGTTTTGTTTCTTTGGGTTAGATTTTGTTTTACCAAAAACATGAGACTTTGAGAGATTCAGATTATCAGTTATCTGTTGTCAAAAGATTGCTGAATAACAACACAAGGTCTCAGTAGCTTATAACAATAAATACATATTTAGCTCATAAGTGTGGATGCATGACTGAGAATGAGAAGTTTTTTCTGGTCTTGGTTGTTCTCATTCACTCTGGCTGTCAGATGTAGGATGGGTTACTAGAATGATCAGGACAATTTGGATCTAGTCCATGTGTCACATACTCCAACAGGCTGGTCCCAGCACATTCTCATGGTGGAGGAAGAGGAGCAAAAACAATAACAGGCCAAATGACTTAAATATTTTTTAAAGCAAGCTTATGCCTGCTTTATGCTTACTAATAATTCATTGGTCAAAAGAAGTCACATGACCAGGCATGGCAACAAAGTTTCATGGTAAAGGGCATGAACTCAGAAAGGCATGACAGATCAGATTGTTTTTGCAATCACATTCTACTTTCTTGAGTTTAACCAAATTGAAAGCAATCATGTATCCTCCATCTTAGGAAGCTCCCAAGATCAAGAACCATGTTTGTGAATTCACACTTTGGATTTTGGGTGAAGCTGGTCTTTGACTGAATGCTGTTTATATCCCTGTTAATGAATGTGATATCCTCCAACCAACTTCCTTGGAGAAAACACCAAGAGACTGAGATGGCAGTAGTGTGGATAGATTGTTTCAGCATACAAGGCCTTGTCATTTCATGGTGATAACTAATGAACAGTGGAGATTTTGCCTGATTTAGACTGACTTCATACAACCTTCCCTGGTAGCTCAGACAGTAAAGCGTCTACCTACAATGTGGGAGACCTGGGTTTGTTCCCTGGGTTGGGAAGATCCCCTGGAGAAGGAAATGGCAACCCACTCCAGTATTCTTGCCTGGAAAATCCCATGGACCGAGGAGTCTGGTAGGCTACAGTCCATGGGGTTGCAAAGAGTCAGACACGACTGAGCGATTAACACTTTCATACAACCTACAGAGCATATGAGTGGTGCTATAACTCAGTATTTTGGCTGGAGTTGTTTGCTCCAAGTTTAGATACTTCTCAGTAGAAAATGCAGAAAGGTTATCAGAAAGTGATTAATGAGGTTATTCTGTTCATTTTACTATTTTCTGACACTTGAATATGTGACACTTGTAGAAGAGAATGGTCTTGCCGTATAACTGTAGCTCTCTCTTCACCACCACCTCCTGCTGCTACATTTTTAAAAAGATGTGATCACTGTATCACCATTTTAATTCCATGCTCAAGTACTTTCATGGTGAATCATAGTGACTGTGACATCACTAACAGGTCAAGGATAACTAGTCCCAATTTGATGATGAAGCACAGCAAAAGGTCCACTGTTATTAGGCCACCATGTAGGTGTACAGCAGAAATAGAAGCAAGACCTTCAGGCTTATGTATGGTCTTCATTTCTTAGCTAATTCATCCATCCTTTAGAAGAGCCTGCAGCCTTGCTCTGGAAGATACTGTCATTACTTTGTCACATTTATTATGAGTTTGATGGGAAACACAGTTACTACCTGTGTCTGTGTTGGCTAAGTTTGTATATTAAACATCTGTAGCCACTTGACATATAAGGACCTACTTAGTATTGTTTATACATTTGTAAAGCTTTTTTTTTTTTCCTAAATCGAATTACCTTCCTGTACAAGACAATATTATCCTCTCCTTTGCTGTGGCATAAACTTGAGTGATTTCACACAGCCATAGTTTCCAAAGGCAAAGTAGGGTTTGGGGTCTTGTTTCTGAAAACAGACTAACTTTCATTATGGTTGAATTTCTCCTGACTTTGTAATAAGGTTACATCCACCAGAGTTTAAATCATGTCATCTTTGCTTTCAGAATGACTGTGGTATCTAGAAGGTCATACCTTTGTGTTTTTCAGCTAGTAGCTCATGGTAGGACAAAGAGTTTGGGAACTGCATGGAAAATAAATTATGGAGGCTACTTTAGATGCAACTTAGTCTCATCAGTAATAGATGGGTAAAGAATTCTTCAAAATGATTTCATTCCTTATCTTCATCTTTGGTGAGTATGGGTTCTGTTTCCTCAGGGAAACTCTTCACTGAATTTTATATCTGAAAGTCATTCTTAGTCCCAGAAATCCCAAGTACACAATTAATGCAATAACCATAGCTTATCTTCTGAGAATTAATCTTGGGATTTAAGAAGAAAAAAAATTGTTGCAGCATGCTACACTTTTTAATACCCTCCAAAGTTATAATATCTATAGTGGGTGATGTGAATGCTATTTTAACTTTTCAGAATCTAGTGATTTAATGCAGCTATTTTCTAGCACGCTGATAAGTTTCAAAGCATAGACATGTTACTGGCAACTTGACCATCTTCATCAACAAGAAATGTTTTGCTGGCACAATTTAAGGAGACTCTGACAGTTAGTATGGCGAGTTTATAAACTTTCCTGAAGACATGTCACCTGTACTTCTTTATTTGAGCATATCAGATTCTTTTTGACTTGGTTTATCAGTAGAAGCATTTAACTAGTATGTGATAACAAAGTCAGCCCCTTCTGGTACTGGGTGATTATACATTTCCAAAGTCGTTCTTGTCAGGACAAACACTAGCCTTCTCCAAGCTGGTTTTGGTTCATGTCTTCACTGAGCATTTCTGAAAGACCCAGGGAGGAATAAGTAAACCAAGTTTTTGTTAATTCAGTCAATATATATTGGGTTTGCTAAAGAGTTCCTTTGTGTTTTTACATACGGTATTGATATCTTAACAAAATTTTGAGCCACCCCAATATTTTCTAAATATTTAGTGCAAGTTTGGATTGCAAATAGAATAATACTCTACCTCATTACTATTATGGTCCCACTATTTCCCCTACATTCTTGCCTTCCAAATTCTAACTCCACCACAACACTTGAATTCCTGTTCTGAGAGAGACTGATCTTAGATGATCTTTAATAGTTTCTTTCTCTAATAGTTGTTTTTCTAAGTTCTATTGAACACTTCCTTTAAATAGCATTTATCAAACTTTAATTACCGTGAACCCCTCAGGGATCTTGTTAAAAAGCAGATTCTGATTTAGGAGGTCTGAACAGGGCCTGAAATGTGACATTCCTACCGACTCTCAAGTGAGGCTGGTGCTGTTGGTGTGTGGAGCACATTCACTGGGTAACAAAGTTTTACATAATCAAATGTTTCTAAATTCCAAGATGGTCGGACACCAGGGCTGAAGAAAAAACATTTGGAGACAGCTTCCCATCTTTAGATAAGTACAGCAGATTTCCCCTTTAATTGCAACTGCACAGTTTATCTTTTACAAATATTTTAGTTTCTTTCACTAATATAAGATGCCACACTATGAAAAAAAAAGTTGCATTTTATTTATTTTTTTTCATTTATTTTTATTAGTTGGAGGCTAATTATTTTACAATATTGTAGTGGTTTTTGTCATACATTGACATGAATCAGCCATGGATTTACGTGTATTCCGCATCCCGGTCCCTGAAAGTTGCATTTTAGAAACAAGGACCTTGTGACTTTGAGTTTTGTCCTAAGATCTGCATATGACACTGATTATTCATGCAGTGTACACATCCTCAATTAGAGCCGGTAAAGAGAATCCACTGGGGGCATGAGTGCAGGTACCAAACCTGGTTTTGCCCTACTCAAGTAATTTAAGCCTCCTGAACATCAGCGCCCAGTTACGTAAATCCTTGGACTAGAACTGGTCTGTTCTGAGGGACTTTTCAAAGGAATATTCTGCGATTCTAGGACTGTCATTCAAGAATGGTAGATAGATGGCAGTGACTAGAATTTTACTTCTTAGCCTCCGTATTCTCCTGCCTTATAACATAAAAGTGGAAATTTCCACTTCTAGGTCCGCACCGTCAAAGGGACATGAGCAGAATAGTAAGAAACAATTTGCAGTAGTGATTACCACACCAAGCTGCTAACACAGAAAGCCACATTAAGGCAATGGAAAAAAACAGCTTAAGAAAACAGTAAATATTAATTCCCTTGTTCCTTCCATGGTTTGTAGATCATTAGGATAATAAAGAAAAGTAAATTAATTTCTGCCTAGTTAATGTCTGTGAACAGAGTTAAAAGCACTGAATATCATTTTACAGTAGAGATTATCTCAGTGGTAAGCAAGAGGGGGCTATGTCGGGCATGTGAAATTCACCACCTCCTTCCCTGGTTCCTGTTTGAGCTCTTTCTAAACAAAAATTATGTGCTTCGTGCTCCACCGCCAACTGCAGTATGGAGCACACGAGAGCTTCTGTGGCCCTTCTCAACCCTTTTACATCAGTCACAGAACTCCCACTGTTCTGTGCTAATGCAAAATGCAATAACGTGTAGCGTCAGGACATCTCTGAGTCAAGAGGTTAACGGAAAACACATCTCCCATTGTGTTCCTGCAGCTCTGATACTGTTAATGGTGAAAACACCATGGAGACAAATAGATCTCTCTTTATTCAGGAAGCTTTGAGTGAAGAGAAAATATATATGACATCTTTACAACATGAGAGCCCTCTCTATATGGTGCATTAAGGAAGGATGGGGGAGGGGAGAGGTTCACGTAACATCATGCTTGATAAAGCTTGAATCTTGTCTAGAGGGAGTTTTCTGTTGCCTTCATTTTCATTCCGTTGCTCTAATATTAATAAATTCTTCCAGTTATGGCAGGGGGTTGGGGGGAGTGAGATTTAATCTTTCAAGGTACAAATTCAGAGAGAGGAATCTTTGGATAAGTATAGTGGAAGCCTTTATGGAATATCTTCTAAAATGTGCCAGGAAGAGATGTGTGATGACATAGCTCCCTTTCTCATCCTACTCTTATATAACTTCTCTTTCTCTGTTGTAAGCTTCCGTGCTTCCAGATCGAGATTATGGACCAATATACTTGTGACAGGGAACCAAGGCAAAAAAAAAACACCCAAAACCCACATTATAATTATGCTGAGAATTTTAGTTAAAAATTACCTGAAAGTAGACTGAATGTTTTATATGGCCATATAAAGATCAGTGTGGTCTTATTATCCATTCACTTATTATCCACTTCCCTTGGGAAAATCTTAGTCAGGGTTACTTCTTGTTCCTGTAGAACTTCAAAAAGAAGTTTGTTTAATAGTTTATGAATTGCTATCAGAAGCTAAAATTGGGGTGTTCTGTTCTTTAGGACCTAAAGACTTTTCAGTTTGTACTTAAAAATTCTGGGTCAAGAATCTATTTTGGGAGGGTATCTATCTGCACAGGTTTAGATGCACCAAATAATTATCAAAATTTTAATGTTATGTATAGTTTTTGAGGGAGTTCTCTTGTGGCTCAGATGGTAAAGAATCTGCCTGCAGTGCAGGAGACCCAGGTTCAATCCCTGGGTTCTGGGTCAGGAAGATCCCCTGGAGACGGGAATGGCTGCCCACTCCAGTATTCTTGCCTGGAGAATCCCATGGACAGAGGAGCCTGGCGGGCTACAGTTCATGGGGTCACGAGGAATTGGGCACGACTGATTGACTAACACTCACACAGTTTTTGAAGCACTTGAAGGATATACATTATTGATTACCACTCGATTCAGTTAGATGACTCCACTGGGAGGGGAAGAGTAAGTATTTGCATTCAGCTTTTGCATTGGACTGGACACTTTTGGGATGTGTTTTCAAACCAGGCTGATGCCCTTCAATACTAGTACTCTAATTGTTGATTCTTTTGCATCAGGGCAGCCACATTTCATGTATAAAAGTTCATCAAGTCTGGGAAACAAGGAAGGAACTTTTCAGAATGGCTCATTGTTTAGTGAATAAGGCCCCAAGTGTTCTGTGGTTGCTGTTTTAAAATTTGAGGAAAATGTATAGAATCCAAATCATAACTTGAATTCCATATTGGAGCAGATCATGCTCAGTTGTGAGGCTGCAGGGTTATAGCAAACTGTTGTTGGTCAGCTGCTAATAAGCAACTTCCAAGCATAAATGGGACACTCATGTTGTGGGTTCTGAATCCTCTAAGGGTTCTTCATTAATCTATTTATAGCTTTTTGTTATTGAGTAATGAAATGCTCCTAATACACTGGAACCTGTATGCAAAACACATTAAATCAAGCATAATTCAAGAAGAATGTATATCCCCAAAGACTGAACAGAAAGGTGCAGAGTGAACTTATGGGAATTAAACTTTGTGGGGTGAGGTGGGGTGGGCTGGGATGGGGAGAGTAAACTTTTCATTACCTTTCATGACCACCAAGAAGCAGAGTTTTCTGGTTAACCAATATAGTTTTGGGGACTTCCCTGGTGGCTTGGATGATAAAGAATCCACCTGCAATTCAGGGGATCCACGTTCAATCCCTGGGTCAGGAAGATCCCCTGGAGAAGGGAATGGCAATCCATTCCAGTATTCTTGCCCAGAGAATCCCATGGAAAGAGGAGTCTGGTAGGCTACAGTATGTGGGATCGCAAAGAGTCAGACATGACTGAGTGACTAACACACAATATAGTTTTCGACAAAATTGCCATATATGAGATTCATGAATGGCCAAATTAAAAAATAAAGATTATATTCTGCTTAAGGCTAAGGTTATTCTAAATATGATATTCTTGAAGATTTATAAGTTGTTTAGAATTCAGTATGCTTCAAGACCACCATTATCTTATATAGTTATTTAATAGTTGATGTGTAGAAGTGCCAATTACAGACCTTACATTGGCAGAATACTGGTTAAATTAGATTTCACCATTTATGTTCCACAGCTTAAGCTGGAAACTTGTGTTAATATTGACTGTGATCTCATCTAATGGAAAAGTGCCAAAATTCTCTGTTGCAAGTGAAATGCTCCTCTTAACCAATCTACCAAAATTCTTAGTTATGAACACAGCATATACATTATCCTATGATCTTGGGTGATTCTAAATTTAGCCAGTTCTCTTGGCTATTCTCTGCCTTGCCAGATATCCTGTCTACCTTTTCCCATCCTGTTCTGTGCTCTTGGAGGCTGGCCTTCATGGGCTATCTCAACAGTCTCTTTCCTTCTGGCTTCAGCGTGTGTTTGGTGAGAGGGAAGCACCATCAGGAGACCCAGGGGAGCATGCAGTTCAGTTTCGTGCATATCAGCCTTGTGGCCTTGTTCACTCAGACCTAGGTGGCTGATGACTTCCTCTCTTGTCTGTCCTCAGATACCTCGGCATTTCTTTTCAATCTCTCTTAACTCTGCCTGATCTTTGCAAATAATACTTTGACTAACTTCCCTTGGCTTCCCCATCAGAGTCTGCCATTTCCCTGTCCGGACTCTGATTTTCCAGCTAAGTTTTTACAAGCTAGATAACAGAAATTAGTCCCTCACGTCCCACCCTGCGCGGGACGTGAGGGATGGCAGAGTAGATATGTATCTTCTCCATAATACCATAAGCTCTGGAAGGGCAGGGACCGTGTTTAATGCCCTTTATATCTGTCAGCAACACCTGGGGGTTGGCCAAGGTGTTAGGGCTTAGCCCGTGGTGCATGCTTAGTGAACATGGAGAGTCTTACTGAGTTTCTCTGGGATCCTTAAATTTGTTATTGGCTTAAAATGGATTGTAAGCTCTTGATGTAGGATGTGTACTTCAGAAAGTCAAGGACCACATTTTTTTCAGCAACATTTTTAGTATACTCTCATGTGATGCAAATACTGTACCTACATGAAATACTAACTCAATAAAAACAGAAGATTTACTCCATGGGTTAGGTTGATTTGTGTTTGGTATATGAGAAATAATTATGTTTAAAATGTTTAGATCTAATTTTTCTTTTGCATTATCATTCCGTACTATTTGTTATTTTTTCCTATTTGTGTTGTTTTTTGTATATTTGTTTATATGACTTTTACCTCTTCATTTGTATTGACAGTTTTCTGAAACTAATGTGGGTAGAAGGAACATGCCTGGAGCAGTTAAAATAGGACTTAAGAACTGCGGAATAAAAAGAATAGGTACCAGAACAGGTGTCTTCACTGTTTCTTTGTAGTTCACATTGCCAGTTTACTCTTTGACTTTCACCATAATGCCAGACTTCTCCATACTTTGTTTCAAAATTATTCCCAATTCTATGAAATGTAGCAAATGTAGAAATAGAAAATGCTTTGATTCTGAAAGTAATAAGCTGTTATCATATTGTATTCTACTGTATTCACTTCCTACTTTGCTCAAACCAATGTTTTAACATCTAATTGCTCCAAAATTTGAGAAAATAGGAAAAACAGTTTGGGAGAATTTGCCTTTTGACTTCCAAAGAAGGGAAACTGCCTAGTTAGTTCAAAGAGCCGACTCCTCACTGTTCATATTTTGAAAACAAGATCATTTCTTCAACAAACGGAGGGGGTTGAAACGCTGTAAACTTAGATTAAGTTAAACTTTGTGTCTTCTTGATAAGCGAAACTGTTTAATGATAATTTTATTAGTCCACTTGGGAAGTGACCAAAGCACTGTTAGATAAGTTAAAACCAAAAAAGCATGGAAAATATTTTTGCCAACTATTTCTTCTTGGCCTCTTGGCAAAGATCAACAATTACGTTCCCTATCTAGGGACTATCTCTTGTGGGCCAGACCGGATGATCTAATAGGTCTTTATAATCTCTAAATACTGTGACTTTTATCCCCAAGTGAACTACATAGTTTATTTACATAGAAACACACTCACAGGCTTAAGGAAATGCAGTTATGACTAATGGTAAGAAAAATGAGCCAGGATGACTTAAGTGACTTTTTTTTTCTAAATAGGATAAGTAAGTTAAAATCATAGACGTCCTCTCTCGTTCTCTTCCAGCATCTCAATGTGTAGATCTTAGATGTCAGAATTTCCCAGTAGTGAGTGAGTTTCCTACCACCAGCAAATTATAAGCATGTTTGCCTGTTAAATCAGCAAACCTTTGCTGTGCTTATCCAGAAAACTCTTCAGTGGAGATTTGGCTTAATTGTTTTAATTTCACATTCTGTTCTGGGCACATGGGAAATTAGAAATGTTGGGAATGATAGGAAAATAAAAATTGCTAGAAAAATATGAGCATTATAAAGAAAGCATATTCACTGTGCATTTCAACATTATTAAGAATGTGTTTTTGTAGCCTTGGGCTACATTTATCTAGACAAATGATGCATTGGGAGGAATCTTATTATTAATAAAAAAGTTGTTTCCTCAGGACTTTGTTGGCAAAGACAACATTTTCGAGGTCTCTTTTCTTTCTATGTGTTATAGAAATATTTCATGCTTTCTCCATAAGGTAATATTTTGAATAGTGTATCTGGGACTAAAATAAAAATATTTGTTCTTGATGCTTTATAGTTTTTTAATCAAATCTTCTCCATACTTGACATTGGCCCCCCTTAAAAATAAATATAGGGACAGTCAAGAGGTCTTATTTCCAAAAGGCTTAGAGTTTCTCAGTTGATTTGTTGCCAACTCACTCTGAAATACAGAGGGTAGAAGAATGTGTTTAAGACACACCAATTGAGCAGGCAGATAATAAAATCCTAATATTACCCATAGATTGTGTTCATGAGACGACTGGACAAATTTCAGGGTGATCTTTATTTTCAGAGGTGGTGTCCGGATGCTGATCCTTTCTGATGAAAATAGTGTTTATGAGGAATTCTCTCTGGGGGCTTGATCAGTGAGACACCCATTCTATTGTGCTTTCTGCTTTCAGAGCCCTGAAGTATCATTTGGAAATCCCTTCTATTTCAGCCCTGAGGAGTGGGGCCACATAAACATCACACATTGTTTTCTGACACCGTATGGCTTATTGCACAATTATGTTGCTCATCCATAAACTAAAGCCTTTCTTAAAAGATGATTATTTTTCCACAGGTTCTCTTATAGTATATGCTGAAAGCCCCAGTAAGTCACACCCAGTCATCTCTGTTATGGGAAGACAGTTCTCATGGTCATTTCCGATATGGGGTGAAGCATGAGTTCTCATCCCATGGTCTCACAGTTTAAGTGAGAATACCACCCTCATGGACATAGCTCATTTTACTAATTTATCTCAGTTTAGGTTCTCATCAGGGCTTCCCTGGTGGCTCAGATGGTAAAGAATCTGCCTGCAAGGCAGGAGACCTAGGTTTGATCCTTGGGTCAGGAAGATCCCCTGGAGAAGGGAAGGGTTACCTATTCCTGTATTCTTGCCTGGAGATTTCCTAAATTCTAAAGGAAGCTGAAGCTCCAGTACTTTGGCCACCTGATGACAGCGGCAGACTCGTTGGAAAAGACCCTGATGCTGGGAAAGGTTGAAGGCAAAAGAATGTGGCCGAGGAGGAGATGCTGGGTAGCATCACCAATTCGATGGACATGAACTTGGGCAAACTCCGGGAGATAGTGAGGGACAAGGAGGCCTGGTGTGTTGCAGTCCATGGGGTTGCAAACACCAAAGTATCTCATCACATATTCTACCTATGATTTGTCTTTATTCTCAGTTACTTTCATAGCTTATGCTTTGAAATTATCCTGTCTAGGGCTTATTCATGGTTGAGGATACCTTTGTTTTTCTGGTTTGCATCTTCCCAAGTCAAGCTGGAATGTCACCATTTGTGTCTGTGTCCCTGTCACCTCCCTCAGGCAGCTCTGTCTTCTGTGTTCACGTAATACTGTGTTCAAACAGCTACCCCATCATGCGATGTGAATGTTACACATGTCTGTTTTACTGATAGTTTTTGTGAGTTCTTTGATGGAATGGACACCATTTTAATCATCCTTCTCTTCCCAGGCTGACACATAATAGTTATTTAATAAGTGTTGGTTCAGTTGAATCACATTTTCGTTCAGTAAACAATTTTTGACAGGTCTGTGATTTAGGAAATATTAAACTCATAACCCACCTTTGTATACCTCACACTTAAGTTCTGTATTATAGTATTCTGTAACATCTAGAGAATATTTTTCCTTTCATTCTGCTATTGTTTCAGTGCACAGGATTGAATCTGAAATAGGGTCAATAGCCAAGTCAAAATAGGGTGCAACTGAAGCTTGGCTTTTAAAAAGTTTTCCTCAGGATGTTGGGAGTTTCTAGAAATTAAAGTGCTTATTAAGCTACAAGAGCAAGAACAAGCCCCAAGAGAAGTATTTGCATGCTTATCAGAACAAAATTGACTAAGTTTCATCACTTGATTTTTATTTCACAGTAATCTCATGCAATTGCCTTCAATGGGACAAAAGCACTAGCAAAGTCGTCTCCCTGAATATTGTACCCTTTTCTGCATTGCTCATTGAGTGTGGATAGAACTATCGTGGTCCTGAAGATGATGGATGGTTGTCTTTGATGTTATTAAGCTTCCACAGTTGTTGTAGCTTCCTACTGAGTTACATTTCTAGTAGAGTTTTTGAAGTGTTTTTTAACTAAGGAATATATTTTATGATTCTGGTGGTGGTGATGGTAATTTGTTTCATTAGTATTCATGGTGCAAACAGAATAGACACTAAATACTAAGTTACTTTTTACACTTAATCAAAATTTTAAAAGTCCTTCAAATAAAGTAACGTACCATTACAATAATATCTATTCAATTTAAGAATTCATTGAGTATACTTAGTCTTCTGTTATCTTTTACTTTTTAATCCCAGGAATGAAGTAAATCTTGCTATCTAGAAGGATTTCAGTACAACTGTACCTAAAGAGTTGTTGTTACAATAATTAATCACTCATCAGTTTCTCCAATCAATTTCACTTTATCAAATGACTGTTAACTTACTACTGTTTTGTTTGCTTTTTCCCTATGTCTATTTCAGGTTTTAATCTATCAATAATATGAGCTACTAACAGTGTTTTTAGTCTTCTCTGTTTTACATAGATCATATTATATATACATATATACTTTATGTATATTATGTCCATACCCATATTAGGCATATATATACATACACACACACTTTATATATATATGTATATATATACACACACACACATGTATCTTTTTGTATAGATATATATATATATACATCTGTAAAGTAGTTTACTGAGCATTTGTGCTAGGTGTTGCGGTGAATGCAAGATAGGTATATATTTTCTGTCCTCAAAGATCTTGAAATGTAGTGAGGAGAGTAAAATAATTACTTAAAAATACAAATGTACTAAGTACAATTCCAGAATGCTATGGTGAGTCAGAGAAAGAGAATATTTCCAAATATTGAAGCAGAGTAGACTTCATAGAAGAGATGTATTTTGAATTGGGGCTTAAAGAATGGGTAAGATTGTGAAGGATAGAGATTAGGGATAAGGTATCTCTGACAAAAGGAAAATATAAATAAGGGGCTTGAATAAAGAGAAGAAGGACCTGTGTAAGAATGGAAATAGTCCATTCAGGCTTAGACATAGTATGAAAATGGATTTAATAGAAGATAAGTCTTTATAAGTAATCTGAAATCAGTTCTTCAAGGGACTTTAGTTTTTTTATTTTTTATTTTCAAGGGAAAATTTATACCAAGTAAAGGTGTTTGGAATTTCGCCAAGTAGCTATAAGGAGCATGTAGGTTGATTAACTGTGTACTTTAAGATGATTAATTAGCTTATAAAGTGGACAGGACAGGATGGGGGGAGACTATTTAGGGACTTATTACCATAGACAGGTGATCTGTGTATCAGACTGAATTAGAGTGTTTGTTGGCAGTATATATAGAAAGGAGGGAATATTTGACAGATCCTGTCTGTGCAATTGGATTTCAATAGTAGATGAATAAGAATGGTAAATATTTGTTGAAGATTGATTGAGTAAATTACTTTATTTTGGATTTTAACATTATCTTGTGAATGTTTGCAGAAATACTTGGCAGACCAGGAATGGAAGTAGAAGAAACAAATGGTGATTACTCAAGGTCATAATTTGGAAAATTAAAAGATGTAAAAGGTCAAAAGATAATAGGTCTTTGGGTGCTAGTGAAAGCATCATTGAAATGACTTCACAAGTGTTGCTGAATTAAGTGCAGCTAGATAGGGTTTCCCTCAAACAATCTGGCTGTAATGCAGGAGACCCCAGTTCGATCCCTGGGTCAGGAAGAGCAGCTGGAGAAGGGACAGGCTCCCCACTCCTGTATGCTTGGGCTTCCCTGGTGGCTCACATGGGGTGCAGGAGACCTGGGTTCGATCCCTGGGTTGGAAAGATCCCCTGGAGAAGGGAAAGACTACCCATTCCAGTATTCTGGCCTGGAGAATTCCATAGACTACATATAGTCCATGGGGTCGCAAAGAGTCAGACACAACTGAGCGACTTTCATTTCACGTCACTTCAGATAGTTCTGATTGTCTTGGGGGATATGTTGAAGTTTTGGAGTTTCTATGTCACAAATTGAAATTGAATAGATTCACCAGAAGTGAGGAGTGGATGTGTGAAAATTAAGAGTCTTTCCTGAGGTTGAGACTGTTCCAGATTTTGATGAACTTCAGGTTGTGGCCAGGTATACTGGTGACTAAAATGGAAAGGAAATCAGTTCCATTGGACTTGGTGAGGCCAGGGCACTGAGGAGGCCCTCAGTATAGCCAGGGTGGGGGACAAAAGGCCATAAACTGAGATAGAACTCATTATAGAATTAAAGTGCCCCCAAACCGGATGAAAGTTCAGAGACAAATGTCCATTCATACTCATATTTCCATCTCTAAGAAAAGTTGATACTGTAATTGGCCAAGTCTTAGTGAAGAAGCCCCATTCTTTCTGCTGAGTTCTAATAAGTGAAGAATTTTCAGTGACTTTCTAATTTTCTGAGAATTCAGTCCACCTTTTGAAATGTAAATATTGTACTTATTCACCAAAGGCAAGAATATAACTTCATAGCCACTGGACGTGTTTAAAGGTACAGTCAGTCCTCGTTATTTATGAATCCCATATTTGCAAATTCACCCACTTACTAAGACTTATTTACTTGTAAACTCAAATGAACATTGGTGGTGCTTTTGTGGTCACTTGCAGACACGCGCAAGGCAGCGAAAATTTGTGTTGCTGGTGCACACAACCCCCCAGCTGGGGCTGAACAATATGGCTCTGCCTTCTTGTTGAAGCTCTCATACTGTGTCCTTTGGGAGATTTATTTAGTACCATTTTTTGTTTGCATCTTTGCACATTTTGCTGATGACTTTGCTGTTTAAAATGGCCCCCAGGAGTAATGCTGAAGTGCTGTCAAGTGTTCCTAAGCACAGAAAACCGGGATGCGCCCTATGGAGAAAATATGTGTGCTAGGTACACTTCATTCACACAAGTTATGGTGCTGTTGGCCATGAAATCAATGTTAATGAATCAACAATATGTATTAAATAAGGTATCTTCAAATAGAAACATACATAAAACAAGATTATGTACTGACCAGAGGCTTGTAGGAAACGACCCCTATATTTCCCTCAGGAGGAATTCTTCAGTATTCCCTAATTTGATATTCTCAGCATCTCTCTAGAAAGTAACTGCTGAACATAATGGAATTCAACTATGCCTTGTTTCCATTAAAGATATCTGTTTTAGTTGTTTGGATCCCCACTCTAGTTCTTTTTGACTCATGACCATTTCCTCTGAAAAGTGTATGAACTTTGCATAAACACTGTTCTCTTATTAATTGGTTGATGAAACCAAAATATGATCTATTTAAATTGTATTTTGAAGGAATTTTAGACCTATGGACAAGTTGCAAAATAGTACAGTGTCATCTGGATTCCCCTAATGTTAACATTTCTATAACCACAGTTAAATTATCATAACCAAGAATTTAACATTGTTATAATGCTATTAATACTAGCTTATTACATGTTATTAGAATTTCTGTTCTCCTTTAATGCCCTTTTTCTGGCCCAGGCAGTATTCTGGGATTCCACATTGCATTTGGTCTTGTTCCTTGGTCTCTCTCAAACCGGGACAGTTCTTTAGTCTTTCTTTGTCTTCCATGGCCCCAACATTGTTAAAGAGTATTGCTGCTCAGATATTTTGTAGTTTGAATTTTGTGATGTTTTCCCATAATTAGATTGAGGTTATCCATTTTTGGCAAGGATACTACCTAAGAGGAGATGACAGCATATCCAGGTCAATGATGTCAATGCGTTATCTTACTGGTGATGTTGATTTTGATCACTTGGTTAAGGTAGTGTCTTCCATGTTTCTCCACTAGAAAGATACTCTTGTTATCTTTGTAATTAATAAGTGGAGGATTTTTTTTTTAATTTTAAAAATTTCTAGAAGATTGCTTTTCAACCAGAGAGTACAATATTACTAATCAATTCCATTCTGAGCACAGTGATAAGTAGTTGGCATAATTTTTAAATGGTGTTATTTTGTTCACTGATAACTGACAGTCTAGTTGGGAAGATAGAAATAGCACACACTGAACAATGTTATATTAATGCAAGGAAAGATACAGAGAACTACATTGTGGCGAAGCATGCAACACAAAATGTAAAAGCTATAGGATTGATTAGGGAAAGCTTCTTGTGGGAAGGGGAAACTCCTATTGTACTCTGAAGAGTGGGTAGGGTTTTTGTAAGTAGAACTTTGTAATTCAGTGAAGTATATTGCTTATTTAGCTCCTTTGGAACTGTGCTAGGATCTAGGAATCCATAGATAAAAAACAGAATCCGTACCGTTAAAGAGCTCTCAGTCTAATGAGAAGGACATATGTGTCTATAAGTGGAAGGCAAATGTGATTACTGTGGTATAGTGATGGGAGAGGAGAGGGCTTTACAGGTATGGCAGAGCAATACCACACCTTAGAGATGAAAAAAGCATAACCTTCAGGTTATCTAGCAAAAATCAATGCACTCTAAGAATGCCAAGAAGTTCCTGTGATGATGTCATTCAATCTGTACTTGAACATTTCTAGTCCCAACAAATTACTTTCTCAAAACATCTTATTCCACTCATTTGTATCTTTTACTGTTTTTTTAAGCTAAAATTTACCTCCTCCAAACTTTTACCAGTGGGTCTAGCTCTTTCCTCTTTTGGCATGAGAGAATATTTCTACTCTCTCTTAGATGGATAGTCCTTAGAAGTAGACATTACATCCTTCCTTAATGTCCTTCTTTCTAGTTAAATGTAAGGAAATTTATATACAGATCTCTCACAAGTCTTCATGTAAATTGTTTGTCAATTGACATGGCAACCAGAATTGAAGATATTCTCAGGCTTTCTAAGCAATGCACAACACCATGTAACTAGTCTATAGACAACATAATTCAATTAATACAGCCCAAGTGTGCTTTATTTTGGAGGCAAAACTGTTGGCTTGGTTTGTATTTTCCTTATAAATAACACCGCCCCCTTGCTCTTGTCCTCATCCCCTCACCCTCACTCTGATCTCCTCCCTTGTAAATATTTTAGAATAATTACTGTATGGAGTCTCCCCTACAAAGTGCAGTTGGGGTTTTGAGCCTGGCATTCAAAACTTATTTATTTCTGTCATATTGTGTGCTCTTCATTTTGACTTCTTGTTGGAGTTCTCTGAGTGTTAATCTTGTCATCTGGCATGGCTTTCATTTTTCCCCCACTTTTGATATCTACAGATTTGATAAGAATAGAATCTATTTTTATCCAAGGCCTTAATAAAGTAAACAAGACAGGTCAAGAACAGAGCTCTCGGGCACGCCGTATATATCTGGTCCTTTCACAATATAAAAAGCTGCCAGTTGCACTGTCATTCAGCCTCCATGTCTCTCTCTGGAGGGAACTGGCAGGGGAGAGAGCAGGGCATGCTCTTTGACAGTGATGAGCCTGACCTAAACAGAGCCCAAGGTGGCACATTGGCCAGGTTCCACTTCATGGAAGGCGGATCACATGGTGTCCTGTCCTAAGTGCCAGGAAGAGCCATCCTTACTAAAGACAGAAATTCTATCGTGTTTCACTCCTTATGGAATTTTCACATGTGCTTGGTCTCGTAGATGTGGAACAGCATGAGATGAGTTGCCAGTGAAGATTTGGGGTTAGGGAATGACAAAAGAAAAGCAGAATTTAAGGCAGAATATCCTGTTAATGGAACTCCAGATGGACCAGAAGGGAAAGAAACTGGAGAACAGGAGGCTAGCAAGGAGTGCCGGAGGGACCCAGGAAGTGAGGAGGTGAAGGACTTAGACAAAGACAGTGGTGAAAAGTGAAGAGAAAGGAACAAATCAGAGGTATGTGTTCCATAGAAGAGAAATAAAATTTTGTAACTAAAAGTGAGTTTGGGGAGGGAGGAGGAGGGACTAGTAAAAGCCAACTGGCACATTCTAATCTGGAAGAATGATGGCTCGGTAGGCAGAAACAAAGGAGCTGGTAAAAGGGGGAATCCTGTTTAGGGTGAGGTTGTTTTTTCTTGTGTCTGTGTTTGACTTAATGGTGACGAGAGATGAGTAACATTGATCAGAACCTAAGACTGAAGAGTCATTGTCCATATTAGCATATAAAGAGGATATTCAAGTCAAAACTTAAATGCCCCCCTGGCAAGGCAGAACTGTAGGATCACTGCAGCTGTCTGCACCTTTAGGTTTCCTGGGTTATTGTAAAAGTAATACACATTGTTTCTGGTTGATCCAAGAATCTCTTAACCTTGCAGATGCATTTATGATGTTGCAGCTGGTAAATGAGGTTATGAAAATCTTGGAAACAGAGGTTGGCTAGGATAAATGATGTCCAAAGTCATAGAATGAGTCACAGGAATAAAATCCTGGGTTTCTCATTCCTTCACCATCAGCAGATATTCTGACAAAGCTGTCTACCTACTTCTAAATGGAACATTCTGTTTGTTTCTTGCAATGAATACTGTTTGTAGTCTCTCTACACCCAGATGCACACACACAAATGAGTGCTGAAGAGAGAATACAAAGATATTGACTTGAAGCCCTATCACAGCCTTTAGAGAAGACCCTGTTATTAAGCTCTTGATGATCACCATCACCAGATATTCATTCAGCACCAGATTGTGCCTATGCTAAGGATGCACACACACTGGGCAAGCAAGAGTCACATGGGTTTACCCATCTCTGGGCATGTAGACCCTCCATACAAGAGCAAGAGAGAGAATAATGCAAAACGGATGGATGGAAATGCTCAATGAACAAGGATTCAGTTTATGTTATCCTGGAGAAAGGGAAATCGGGCAAGGCGTTTTTGGTTGAGCTGATAGGGAACTTCCTCTCTCATCTCCACAAGCTTCCCTTTAATCAGTCTCCCTCAAGATTTTGGCTAATCAGATTCTATACTGTGGGGTGGTCTGAAGACCCAAGAGCTAAATATGTTTTACTCTTTGTTCATTGTCTTTGTTCGTTCCTATTATTAGACATGAGCATTTTCCTTTTACGTCCAATGTGTCATCCTTTTTCTTGTAAGCAAACATTGCCTATTCCTGATATGGGGTCAGTGCAGGTGTTCCCATGTCTGGTTCTAACCTTGGATTATCTAGATCAGAGGCCTATCAAACTTTTATCTATAAAGCTCCAGAGAGGAAACATTGTAAATTTTGCAGGCCATATGATCTTTGTTACAGCTAAACTCTTTTGTAGTGACAAAGATGCTGTAGACAAGAGAAAACAAATGGGTGTGATGAGGTCCCAATAAACAGGGTCTGGACTGAGTTTGACTCCAGAGCTGTGATTTGCTGATCCTTAAACTAAAAGGAAGAAGTTTGTTTGCTAACAAAAATGTGTTAAAAACCAACCCAGAGGGAGGGGCTAATTGAAAGAGTAACAGTGAAACGTATACATTACCACATGTGAAACAGAGAGCCAGTGAGAATATGCTATATGACACAGGGAGCTCAAACCCAGTGTTTGGTGACAGCCTAGAGGGGTGGGATGGGGTGAGAGGTGGGGGGGGAGTTCAAGCGGGAGGAGACCTGTGTATTATGGCTAATTGTGGCTAATTCATGCTGTATGTCAGAAATTAACACAACATTGTAAACCAATCATCCTCCAATAAAGAAGAAGCAAAACAAAACCCAACCCACATCTCCCTATATGTGATGAAAACTTCTTGGCCAGTAGACAGAGTAACATGAGGAAATGGCAAAGTTCATCTGAGGTCTTCAGTCACAGCATTTCTCAACAAATATAACTGCTCTCATCTATAATTTGTCATTTTAGTCAAACCTTCATTATGATTAGTCTTTGAGAGCTTGATTGCATTACCTATTTTATTTCTAGGAGAAGGGATAACTATGTTCTGTTTATTAAATGTGCCTGGTTACTTCTTAAAAATGACCTTCTAGAAATTTTTCTAAACATACATTTCTTCTAAGCAGCTGTGTTAAGAGATCTCCTCCTGACTTGACTTTTTGGGGTCACTTTTTGTGTTTGCTGTACCCAGTACTCCCCTTTCCCCTTGAAATCTTCACACTGGGACCACATTTACTCGTCACTTGTATTTTTGTTGTTGTTGGTTTGTTTCTTATTAGACAATAGTCTACTCTCCACTGACTGCACCAATAGAAAGCAGTGGCGTAGATAACCCAGAAACTATGCTGTTTACTTGCTCAGTCGTGTCTGACTCTGTGTGACCCCATGGACTGTAGCCCGCCAAGCTTCTCTGTGCATAGGATTCTCCAGGCAAGAATACTGGTGTGGGCTGCCATAAATCACTCTAACTTTGGAATGCTTCATATGATTTTTGTGGGAACAGATTTACCCCTGTAGTTGTATTCTACCCAACCTAATATTAAAATCAGCTCTCATTTCTGGATCACCTCATTGACCGAAGTGATAGAAAAGTATGTCTCTGATTAGGAAACTCAGTTGACTTGGGTGGATAATAAGAAATTTGAGTATATGAATAGCCAGATAACAACTGACATGCCAATCAAAATATGTTTAAAAGCCCTACTATTTGTAATGGACATGTAATATCCACTTAAGTATTATTCAGTTCAGTTCATTTCTATCACTCAGTCATGTCTGACTCTTTGCAACCCCATTGACCGCAACACACCAGCGTCCCTGTCCATCACCAACTCCCAGAGCTTACTCAAACTCGTGTCCATCGAGTCGCTAATGCCATCCAACCATTTCATCCTCTGTTGTCCCCTTCTCCTCCTGCCTTCAATCTTTCCCAGCATCAGGGTCTTTTCCAAGGAGTCGGTTCTTAGCATCAGATGGCCAAAGTATTGGAGTTTCAGCTTCAGCATCAGTCCTTCCAATGAATATTCAGGACTGATTTCCTTCAGAATGGACTGGTTGGATCTCCTTGCTGTCCATGAGACTCTTAAGAGTCTTCTCCAACACCACAGTTCAAAAGCATCAATTCTTTGGTGCTCAGTTTTCTTTATAGTCCAACTCTCACATCTGTTTATGACTACTGGAAAAACCATAGCTTTGACTAAATAGACCTTTGTTGGCAAAATAATGTCTATGCTTTTTAATATGCTGTCTATGTTGGTCATAGCCTTCCTTCCAAGGACATATTTTTTTTTGCATTTTTTTAACCCTTAAGACAACTGTATTGTGGGGATATTATAATCTTTAGAATGAAAAGTAAAATGACTTCCAGCAGTTCTCATAAGGATAAAGAAACGGGTTGGAATGTGTGCTCAATCTTCCAATAATAGATGCAGCAGCCTTTAAACAGCTACCTGTGGGTCTAGTGAATGGATCCCATACAATTCAGAAACGTCATTGCCCTCCCCTTTTCTGTACACTGAGAGGGCATCTCTTGCATCTCCTGCATTGGCAGGTGGATTCTTTACCACTAGCACCACCTGGCAAGTCCCAGTATCTGTATGTAAAGCAGCCATGACAGTCAAGACAGAGAACATCTTCATTATCTCCTAAAGGTTCCCTGTGCCCCTTGGCAGTTCATGTCTCCTTCTGGCTCTGGTCATAGGCAAGTGCTGACCTGCTTTTTGTCTCTATAGCTTAGTTTGTATTTTGTACGCTTTGAATAAATGTAATCATACAGTATGCACTCCTCCGTGTTGGTTTCTTTCATTCAATAGAAAGATTTGGAGACTTATCCATGTTGCAAGTGTAAGTCGTTTAGTCCTTTTTATTGCTGAGTAGTATTTCATGGTAGTATGGATATATCACAATTTGTTTATTCATTCTCCCGTTGATGGATGTTTGGGGCTGCTCTGCTTACATTTGTGTGTAAGCCTTGGTGTGGACATATGTTTTTATTTCCTTTCATAAGCCCTAAAATTAGAATTCCTGGGTCATATGGTAGATATATATTTAGCTTTGTAAGAAAATGCCAGTTGTTTCTCAGTGGTTTACCATCTTACATTCCCACTTAGAGTATATGTGAGTTCCAATTTCTCCATGTTCTTGTCAAAACTTGTTGTTGTCAGCCTTTTATTTTTAATTTTACTTATTTTTATACAATTTTAAAGATTATATTCCATTTACAGTTATTATAAAATAGTGGCCTTATTCCCTGTGTTGTACAGTCCATCCTTGCAGCCTACCTTATGCAGCTGTTCTTATGAGCATGTACCAGTGTCTCCTTGTGATTTTAATTTGCATTTCCCTGATGGCTAAGGACTTTGCACATCTCTTCATATCCTTATTTGTATATCTTCTTCTGTGAAATGTGTGTTTAAATTTTAATCTTTTTGTTTTTACTAGGTTGTCATTATTATTGGGTTACAAGAAGTCCTTATATATACAAACTAGATACCAACCTGTCATATTTATTTGTGTGGCAAATATTTCTCTTTAATTTATTGTGTGCATTTTCATTTTCTTAATGGTACCTTTTAAAGAGCAAAAGATTTACATTTTGATCAACTTCAACTTATTGAATTTCTTCTTTGTATTTGCGCCTGATCTTTCTTATCTTGAAATAAAATAATATAAAACCTCTGTTCTTTACAGATTACTTTAAAAATTCTGGAACCTTTGTCTTTCAGTATTAATTTTAGGATGAACTTGTCAATTTTTGCAAGAAAAGGGAAGGGTTTGCTGAACTTTTGATTGTGAGATTACTTTGAATGTCTAGCTCAGTTTGCATAGAATTGACATTTAATGACATTGGGGTCTTCCAAGCTGTGAACCTGGTGTGTCTCTGCACTTCTTTAGGTCTTTAACTTCTCGAAGCAGTATTTTGCCATTTTCACTGTAAGCTCTTACACACTCTAAAAGCTTACACACTGCATTAGTTTCCCAGAGCTGCTGTAATAAATTACCACTAAATGGTTGGTTGAAAGTAACAGAAATTTATTTTCACTGTTCAGGAGGCCAAAAGTCCAACATCAAGATATTGGCAGGTTGGTTCTTTCTGAACACTTGGAGGGAGAATCCATCCCCTGCCTAGCTCCTGGCGTCTGCCAGCAGTCCTTGGCATTCCTTGGCAATTTTCTTGCCTCTGTTTCACCTGGTTTTCTCCTTCTATGCCTCAGTGTCGTCTTCTTTTCTATCTCCTGTAAGGACACTGTTGTTGAATTTAGGGACCACCCTAACCCAGGATGATCTCATCTGAATATTTTTATCTTACATCTGCAAAGACCCTTTCCCTCTCCCGAAAGTTTACATTCTGCGGTTCCAGGTAGAAATATCTCTTAGGAGCCATAATCAAACTCACTATGCACCTATTTTTGAAACTGTGTTCCTGAGTATTTTATGTTTTATGATAAATGGATTTTTAAAATTTCATTTCCAATGATTTGTTGCTAGTATATAAAAGTGTAATTGACTTGTATGTATTAATCTTATATCTTATGATTTTACTAAATGCAGCTCTTAGTTCTGGTCAGTGTTATTTAGATTCCTTTAGGATTTTCTACATGAGCAACCATGCCCTTTAAAAACAAAGGCAATTTTACTTCTTTTTCTATTTATGCCTTTTATTTTTCTTGCTTTGTTAAAAATTGCTTGGATGTCCAATGAGATGATAGCTAGAAGTAGTAAACACAGGCATCTTTACCTTGTTCCCTATCTTAGGGGGAGATAGTTTTATAATTAACTACCAAGGATGATGTTAACAATAGATATTATTTTAAAATCTTTATTGATTTTGCTACAATATTGCTTCTGTTTTATGTTTTGGTCCTTTGGTCACAAGGCATATGGGATCCTAGCTCCTCTACCAGGGATCAAACCTATACCCCCTGAATTGGGAGGCCATGTCTTAACCACTGGCTTCCAGGGAAGTCTTGACAATAGGTTTTTTATAGAATGCCCCTTTTCAGATTGAGAAAATTTCTTTCTATTCCTAAAATGCTGAATGATTTTTCTTTTTCTTTTTTTCTTGGTCATGAATGGGCGTTGAATTTTGTCAAATGATTTTTCTGCACCTGTTGAAATAATAATATGTTTTTCTCTATTTATCCTGTTAATATGATGAATTACATTGCTTGAATTTTAAATATAAAACAAATATTACATCCCTGGAATAAATTCTAATTGGTAATGTTGTATTTTTATGTTGTTAATTTTGATTTATTACAATTTTATTAAGGATTTTTGCATCTGTGGTCGTAAAGGTATTGTCCTGTAATTGTCTTAGAATTTATTTATCCAATTTGGGTAAAAAAAAAAGAATCAGTTGGAAGTGTTCTCTTTTTATCTATTTTATGGAAGAATTTTTGTAAGTTTAGTGTTATTTCTTACTTGAAAATTTGGTGGAAATCACCAATGATACCATTTGGATCTAGCATGTTCTCTGTGGGGAGGTTTAGATAGTGAATTTAATTGCTCTAACAGGTATAAAGCTATTTAGATTTTCTGTTTCATCTGTATCAATTTTAGTTAGTTGTATTTTTCAACAAATTTTTTTCATTTTATTTAAGTTCTAGCCTACTTGTTTTTATTTATCTAGCCTAGACATTTTCTCTTCTGTGAAACCTTTCCTGGCACCTTCAATAAGTGATATCTCATCTTTGTGTCATTACTTTATCTAGTATCATTTGTCCTCTCCACTTTTCTTTCAGCTTGTCTGTTCATGTATCTCTTCCTATGCTCAATGAAGAGCCTTGAAATTCAGTGATTCCATCCTATATATCTTTGTGTCTCTGCCACCTTGTATGTTGCTTGGCACATAATAGATGACCCTCCATCCCAATTTGAATTATCAAATTATTTTGTATACTGTTGTTTAATTTATAGTTACATAAGCGTATTTTTAATTTCCCTAGTAGTAGATTATGAGCATCTTTTGCAAAAATGGCAAGTATTATTCAATATTCATATTCCCTTTATTTCTTACATTTAGAATGATTTTTAAACTATTAAGTTGAATAGACTTACTGAATACTACAGAAAAATCAGTATTCTAGAAACTCAGAGAGAGAGGTTAAATGGAAACCTGGAAATCACATATCAATAGAGGAAGAAAAATAAAGGAACTAACATTGTTAAGCACTTAACTCTGTGCCAGACATTTTGATAAGCAATTTACATTCCTTCTCTCATGTAACCTTAAAATACTTAGGCACAGAAAATATTATCATCCCCATTTTATAGATCAGGAATCTGAAGTTCAGAAAAGTTAAGTACTTTTCCCAAGTCCACAGAGTTATTAAGTGGCAAATCTGAGTTTCAGATCCAAGTCTGAATGATCCCGTCATCCATGTTCTTGGTTTCAGTCACACTTTTGTCCATTTGAGTTTCACTGGTCTCGCCAAGTGAGATGCTTGATGTATCTGCCCAAGTTACCTTTAAACTTTGCTAGAGTAGATTATTCTGTTGTTCCCCTAATTGAGCATTGGAATAATTGTACATTTAGAAAAGCTACAAAACATTCCCTGGAAACATGTTCTGCCTAGAGCATGAAATAGAAGAAGTGTAAAAGATCAAGAACAGACTTATCTCAAAGTATGTTGCATAACTCCCTGTGGTCTTCCCACCATTGTTCATCAGCCTTTTGTCCATAATCCTAGCATTCTTTTGATGGTATCAGGTGCCACCATTCTGGCAAATTGGGGGTGTCGCTGGTTTCTGAGTCCCTACCCAAATAGCCCGGGGCTTTCCAAGTGACTCAGTGGGCTATAGTCCCCGGGGTCACAAAGAGCTGGACATGACTAAGCAACTGAGTACATACACACATTCACACACCCAGACAGCATAAGGGGAATTAAGAGGTCAAGACCGTGATAACTCCATCTCCGTGACTTGGTGTGAGAGGAGAGTATCTTTTCTCACAGTGGATCTCACCTTTAGGAGTGTTTCATGTTGGTTCTGTTTAGAAAGATCTGTGGGCTAATTTGTGCAATGCAGTCCTTCTCCTTATGCCTTGGTGCAAGATGAGTAAAACACCAAATCCAGTCATATAACCTCTATGCTGCTGACAAATAAGATGCTTCTACCTTCAGTTTACTTTCTCTCTCAACACAACAAGTACTGTGTAAGTCACCTAGAGCTGGATTGCCTGTGATAACCAGGCTTTTCTTAATTAGAAACATGAATAGCGCATCATTTTACCAATATATCTTAGCCCAAGAACTAGGAGGGGAAGAAGTTTTTCTGTGATTTCAGTCTTTCCATTGAAACAAGATGTTTCTGAGGTCTTCTCAATGTAAAAATAATAATAACAATATCATTTGTTTATTTATTTGCATACAATACTGTGGTCAGGAACTTGCTACATCTGTAGAGAAACTGCTGGCAAAGCCTCATTGAGGTGGCCACTTAGCAATTCACACTAACCATTCCCTGTGGCCTCTCATGGTGTGGGTGATGCTTTCATGTATTACAAGCACCAGAAAAGGGAGCTGAATCAATTCTGTTTAAATTCTAGTCTCGGTTGGAATGATTCCCTTAGGCACTCACAGCTCCAGGTTCTTTCTGACTAAAAAGTACAGCAAATATTCTCAGAGCTGTTCACATTAGGATTAAAAAAAAAAATCTAAAAAGTATCCTTGCCCTTTAAAAGTCAGAGATCAACCTGGGGATCTTCCTCTCTTTCAGGTAGTATATATGGCTCCTTTGTGGTGTGAGCTTCAAACTTGTTGGGAGAAGGATGTTGTTGAGACTTGTCATTAATTAATCATGATTACCATGCAAAACCTGGGTCATTTGATATGCCACATAGAGGTAAGAGAGAAGAAAATAGCATAAGTAGGTGACCCCCTTGGAAGCTGTTTTCCATGGAAATATTTGAGTAGGCAGTTGAAATCAAGGTAAATATAGGGAGGATAGGAGTTGGGAGGGCTTCCCTGATGGCACAGTGGGTAAAGAATCCACTTGCAATGCAGGAGACATACGAGACGCGGGTTCAATTCATGGGTTGGGAAGATCCCCTGGAGAAGGAAATGGCAACCCACTCCAGTATTCTTGCCTGGGAAATCCTATGGACAGAGGAGCCTGGTGGGCTACAGTCCATGGGGTCGCAAAGAGTCGGACACGACTGAGTGACTAAGCACAGACCAGCACAGGAGCTGGGAAGAAAAGAAGGGCAGAATTAACCACCTTTTTCCTTCCACCTCGCACTGTGCTTAGACAAAACAGTCTGCAGCAGAGTGCCTTCTAAGATCCTTGCTGACTCTACGTGCCTTGCTGAATGAACAGGATGAATGAATGAATGGGTGGATGTCAGATTCTGAGCTTTCTAACATGGTAGCTTCAAATTGTGGTAGATCTGTTGTGTTCCATCTCAGTGCTATAGAAGCCCAGGAAGGACCTTTCAGTTTATTAGATCCTAGAAACTGATCATGTGCTCTGCACTGTCTGGATAGGACCAGCTTCTGTAGTTCTCTCTCTCTCTCTTTTTTTAATTGGGGTATAGTTGCTTTACAATATTGTACAGTAAAGTGAACCGGCTACATGTATCCATAGCTCCCCTCCCTCTCAGCTCTCCCTCCTCCCCCCATCCCACCCACCCAGGCCACCACCCAGCACTGACCTGAGCTCCCTGTGTCCAACAGCAGGTTCCCACTAGCCATCCATTCTACACGTGGCCATGCACGTATGTGAACCCCAGTCTCCCAATTCATTGCACCCTCCTCCCTTGCCCTGGGCCCACACATCTGTTCTCTACGAATGCATCTCTGTTCCTTCCCTGCAAATAGATTCATCTGTACCATTTTTCTAGATTCCACATCATGTGTTAATATATGATATTTGTTTTTCTCTTTCTGATTTACTTCACTCTGTTTAACAGACAAATGAATGGATAAAGAAGATGTGGTACATATATACAATGGAATACTACTCAGGTAAAAAGAAGTGAAATTAGGTCATTTGTAGAGAACATGGATGGACCTCAAGTCTGTTATACAGTAATAGTAAGTAAGACGAGAAAATTAATTCCTACTGTTCTCTTTATCCAGAGGCAGAAGGGACCCTCTTGCCTGCAACTGGAATACTGTTGCCAGTTTTGACAAAGAATCTATATTGCCTAAGGAAACCAGTGTTTCCTCTTCCAGCATTCAGTCTTGGCTCCTTTGCCTGAGAAGGCTGTTCTTAGAAATGTCCTCCAGAGACTTTTCTATTAAACCAGGATGCAAAGTGCATTGCTCTGTAATTCTGCTGCTGAGGTTCTATGAAAGGAATGAGTTGGGACAGATGCAGCAAGGTATTCGGACACATTTTCCCCATTCTTCATCCTGCACAACCCAGAAGTGAACTTATTTTCATCAAGATGACCCAATTCTTAGCATGTTTTTCTACTCACTTTTACTCATAATACTTTCAAATCACTGTCTTTAATTCAAACTATGCAGAACAACAAGAACATGAAAAGAAGATAAACTGGTTAGTCAAAAGCAAAATGTCATTTAATTAAAACTAAGCTGGCAAATTCATGGAAAATAAAAGTATTTTATGGAAAAAAAAAGAAAGAAAGAAACAGCCCTGTGATTAAACCTCAGGGCCACAAAGAGCATCACTGTCCTTTTGAGGTTTTGAGTGTATTTCATTTGTACATTGGAAGCAATTATTTGTCACATTGTTGATAATCTCTCTACTAAATTGTGCACTCAGCACTGCCATCACTTTAACCTTTTTTAGTCACCAGGCTTTCATCTTCTTTCTGCACTTTTCTTAAGTTTCTGAGTGGTAGTTTATTTTCATAAGCTTTTAATTAAAAAAAAAATTAAAACGTAGTTGATTTACAGTGTTGTGTTAATTTCTACGGTACAGCAAGGTGATTTATATACTTTTGTATGTTCTTTTCATTATGGTTTATCTCAGGATATTGAATATAGTCCTCCGTGCCATACAGTAGGACCTTGTTGTTTATCCACCCACCTGCTAACCCCAAACTCCCAGTCTGTCCTCCCCCACCACATCCCCTTTGGCAAACACAAGTCTGTTCTCTGTGTCTTTTTCCTAGCTAGATTTATTTGTGTCACAGTTGACTTATTTCACTAGGTGTCTTTATTCACATAAAGTGTCCCTCTTCTCTGATTCTTTCCCCTACCTTGACCCCACCCTCATCCTATAGTCAGAATAAGGACACAGAGCAGTTCGGACCCTGAGCAGAGAATAAGAGGCTGGCTCTTAATTATCCTTCCCCAATAATCTTGAAAGATTGAGGATGAAAAGTTATGCCTGGAGAAATTCCTCTTCACATTCCTAAAACTGCATCAGAGAAACTACTAAATTTAATCAATGACCCACAATCCTTTTAAGTAAAGAATTTTCTGTGTGTATCTAACAATCTTGTTGGGCTCTTTTGTGGCAAGACAGTATGATGAGAAATAAACATTCCCTATAGTCCGATGTATTGGGTATGCTCTTGGAAACGTGGGAGGGACTGTTTGCCAGAGAGTCTTGGCAGTTTTGAGAGATGACTGGCCAAGTCATAAGGGAATGAGAAGAAGAAGTTTATGTAAAACCAAGTTCATCATTGTGTATAAAACACAGGTTTCAATGTAAAGAAATCTGTTGCCTTAAAATCTTGGGAAATATATCACCACATCTTGTCTTTACTACACAGATAACCCACACAAGTAGCCTCTTCTTTAAAAAAAAAAGGTGTTTTTTTTTTTTTTTTGAAATAAGAATATAAGAAAATCAAGATGATCTTAAAGAAATGGATCTCTTTATATTCATTTTCTTATTGCTTTTACTTTTAAGAGTTAAGACAACATTTCAGGAGAGAAATGTGGAGAAGGATAAAGGGAAATCAATAAAGTTATTCTGTGACTTTTCCCAGGAGGGACCTGTGTTAATCGAGGATGGCTTGCCTGGCTATATATCAAGTCCAAGGAGACCAGGAGTTGATTTTGAACCAGATTTCCCAGCTAGACTGAAGAAAATAAATATGTATATTGATGTATATACATGTATGTATATGTATGTGTGTATGTATATGTTATTTAGTTGCTAAGTCATGTCCAACTCTTTGTGACCCCATGGACTGTAGCTTGCCAGGTGCCTCTATCCATGGATTTCCTAAGCAAGAGTACTGGAGTGGGTTGCCATTTCCTTCTCCAGGGGATCTTCCTGACCCAGGGATCAAACCCATGTCTCCTGCATTGGTAGGCAAGTTCTTTACCACTGAGCCACCAGGGAAGCCCATATATGTGTGTATGTATATATGTATGTGTGTGTGTGTGTATATATATATATATAGATAGATATAATTTTATGAGAATGGTTTATGTTTGTATTTGTACTATTATATACATTTTACTGGGCTTCCCAGGTGGTGCTAGTGGTGAAGAACCCGCCTGCCAGTGCAGGAGATGTAAGAGACATGGGTTTGATCCCTGGGTCAGGAGAATCCCACTCTAGCATGGCAACCCACTGCAGTACTCTTGCCTAGTAAATCCTGTAGACAGGAGCCTGGTGGGCTACAGTCCATGGGGTCAAAAAGAATCAGACATGACTGAAGCAACGTAGCATGCATGCACATACATTTTACTATATATTTAAAATGTGTGTGAATGTGTATACACACATATTTTAAAAGTAGGTAAGAGTAATTTCTTTAGATAACTAATAATACCAGACAAAAATCCTTCTCATCGTATTTCATGTATTTTGATTTAGGTAATTTTGCACTTTATAAGTTTCTCTTATAAGACTTTTGACTGCAAAAGAAGGCAGTTGGTTACAAGAGCCTAAAGAGGGAGAAAAGGGGATGGGAACCAGAGTTCCTGACCCTAGGCAAGTGGACATGTCTGTGACCACAGGAAATCTTCTGAAGAGTCTTTGTGTCATTCACGTGGTCATTTTCTCTTGTGATCACATTACAGAAATCTCTAGCAGGTGTGGTTTCAGCCTGAAAGTCAAGGTGGCCAGGAGACAGTTGGAACGCCAATGGTCCCAACTGCTGGGCTGGGACGCCATGGTCCCATGTTTATCAAAGCAGCGGTGGTGTCTTGTGGCCAAACTGGAACAGCATAGCTGGTTGGGAGACAGGATACCTGGGAGTCAGGCCTGACTTTACCTTCACAGTGTGATCTTGAGTGAGTTATCCATCCTTCCTGAACTTCAGTTTCTTTGATTATGAAATGGAGTGGATACTGATTCTTGCCCCTTCCCAGCAACATGCTGATTTGCTGCCCAAGAATCTTGTCAAAATTTCTTGTTTTACTCAGTGATCAGGAGATTTTGAAGACAAGTTAATGATCCTTTTAATGACCTAGCCTAGTGTGGTGAAACCCCCCATACTGAGATTCTGAGCTTCTTTCTTCTCTTGTATATTCAGACTCTAAGTTGTTTTTAACATCACCTAAGATACTGTCTTTATTTTCTAAATCCCATGTATATCATAACTGCTGAGAAACTATTCTTATACATAAGGGACAGGACAATTCTAGAATTTTCCTGGAGGGAACTTAGGAATTCACCTAATTTAATCCTCTCATTTTATAGTTGTGGGGACTAATGATCAGAGAGGTAAAATATCTTGTCCAGAGATAAGCAGAGAACTCATATCTCTTTAACTTTCATTTCTATGTTCTTTCCATTGATTCATGTGTCTCAAGATAGAAATAGAACTTAATGTTCTAGAAAGCAGACTAGACCAGGGGGTATAAGTCTTTGATTTTCCCCAGGGCCAGATTCTAACTCTGTGTGCACATCCTGGCCAGCAGGCTTGTAACATCCTCCTGAGGGGTGAAGAACTCAGGGTTGTCAGAGCCTCTTCTTTGCCCCTTCTTGCACCATAAAACCCAGTCCAGAATCTGGATCCAATTGAACTCCTGCCTTTCTATGTTTATTTTGGATGAGGTTGCACTTGCCCTTTATCCTGTAGGTCTTACATTTTATCTTCCAGTCGACTTTCCTCATTTTATGTTCAACATTTCTGAGAGTCTGCCTTGTGATATGTTATGGTGCAGTGGGCTAGTTACACAGTCTTTGCCACAGTCACAATGCAACAGGTCCTGAATAAGACTTGCTTGCAGTGCTGGGGGCCTCTGAGGAAAGAGAGACTGAAGTCATCCAAAGGAGACAAGGAAGACAGCAGACAACATATTCATTCTTCTTTCTCATTAGCACAGAAAGTTTCAGCCTGTGCAGTGGTATTTTCCAGACCAATCTCTTCCTCGTTTTCAGTAGAAGAAGAGCAGGAGGAATATGTCAGACTGCCCCCCCCCCCCCCCCCCCCCGTCTCCACCCCACCCATCTTCAGGTCTGCTTGGGTCTTACTTGGCTTGCTCTCCATGAATTGTCTGAACCAAGCTGCTTCCTGATCCTTCACTCATTTCCTGCCACATGATGAAAAGCAGTCATCAGGGCCCAGAGATACACATGTATCAGTATATATGTAGATGAGTTGGAGGGAAGACATTGTCCACCCAGTATTTCCTCCCTTACTTTAGTTTACTGATCTGTTTTCTCTGTTAACTCTGCTTTTTTTTAAAAAAAAACTTGACAACTGGATACCTAGATGTTCCCTAGAAACACCCAAAGCATTATTAACATTTTAAACAGAATCTAAACACCAGCCAGATGTTCTATTTAATTTTCCAAATTCTTTTCCTCCTTCCTTACCTTAGAAGTTTTCTCTCTTTCCCATGCAGTTTAAGATATGGATTTTGAGTCACTATGCTCATGGCAGGAGAAGAAAATCATCAGTTAGAGGTTGATCATGTCTATATCACCAGTCAACAGGCCTGAGTTACATAGCATTATAACCCTAGATGATGTTAAGTTCCCAGAAATGTACAGAATGAGCAATAATTTGCAAAGCACCCATTATGTGGCAGGCACAGTTCTAAGCACAGTAGAAGCAGAGTCGGTACACAAGCAGGTGAACCCCTTGAAGACTTGAGCATGTAGACCCAGAAGCCTGTAAGCTGAACAGTCCAGAAGAATGGGGGTAGACAGTCAGACCATCACCGTGAATCTTCAAAGACCTAAGAATGCTGAAAGAATGTACTTAACCTCCTCTAGTATGGGAATGCAAGTTGGCCTCAAACTGTAGTTGGTTGGCTCCAGGCTGGCCAGCATTGGAGCGCACCGTCCAGCATTCCTGGAGGGCGAAGCATCAGACCGCAGGAGACGAGCCTGGCTCCCTCCAACATGGTTCTCCGTGGCCCTCGTGTCATTGCTCACTGCAGCATGGAGAGACTTCTTGAAAAGTGTCAACTGTGGCAACTATAAAATCTCGGAGGTAGCAGCTTCTACCCTTAAAATATTCCTCGGCTTCTCCCCAGAGCCTTCGCTCTCTGCTTTCATCTCCGCAGGAATTCTGATACCTGTGCTGCACCTCAGTCCTGAAAAACATGTTTGAAAAGGTTTCTGTGTTTTAATTTTTTTAATTCCACATGTTCAGCACTTTTGAAACACATCTGTTTTCAAATGCTCAAGTAGACACAATCGTGTCTTTTTGGAATCCCTTCCTAACTGCCCTGTCCTTAGTTAATAATGGGGGAAACCAAGGTGTCCAGAGCATGATAATACTTTTGTTTGCTTGTTTTGTTTTTAATTATTTGTAATAGAAGGATGATTGCTTTACAATATGGTGTTGGTTTCTGCCATACATCAGCGTGAGTCAGCCATAGGTATCCACGTGTCCTCTCTCTTTTGAACCTCCCTCCCACCTCCCACCCCATCTCACCCCTCTATGTTGTCACAGCGCCCTGACTTGAGTTCCCTGAGTCATACAGAAAATTCACACTGGCGAACAGTTTTACATATGGTAGTGCATATGCTTCCATGCTGCTCTCTCTGTTTGCCCCGCCATCTCCTTCGCCCCGCTGTGTCCACAAGTCTGTTCTATCTGCATCTCTGTTGCTGCCCTGCAAATATGTTCATCGGTACCATCTCAGTGCATGGTAATTCTTAACGATACTCTCGATTTACAGCAGACTCAATCTGGACGAACTTGAGGCAGTTCATACATACTAGTTCATCTTTCCCCACAACAGTTGGGTCCAGAGATCTAGATTCTCTTCCTGGTGCACCAAAAATCCTTCTTGGGGAAATATACTTAGCCATGAACAGCCTTGGTTCCCAACTGTGAAACAGGAGTAATGATATAAGGACGTTTGCTTCCCTGCTTCCTTGTCCTACACCTTTAAAAAGTAAACAGATTTAAAAGATCCAAGAAGTCTGAGATTGAAGGAGTTATGTCTTAACTTTATGACCCTTAATGGAAAAGTGAGAGAGAATATTAGGAACTTGACTGGAAACCCTGAAATCTGAATTGTAATTCATTCTCTTCTTTTTTTAATATTCATTTATTTGTTTGGCTGCCCAGGATCTTAGTTGTGGCATGTGGAATCTTTCAGTTGTGGCATGTAAACTGCTAGTTGCAGCATGTGGGATCTAGTTCCCTGACCAGGGATTGAACCCAGGCCCCCTGCATTGGGAGTGCACAGTCTTAGCCACTGGACCACCAGGGTAGTCCCTCAATCTCTTCTTGATAATGGGTCATTGCCCTGGATGGATACCTCTCTCTTTTTTTTTTTCATTTATTTTTATTAGTTGGAGGCTAATTACTTTACAATATTGAAGTGGGTTTTGTCATACATTGACATGAATCAGCCATGGAGTTACATGTATTCCCCATCCCAATGCCCCCTCCCATCTCCCTCTCCACCCGATCCCTCTGGGTCTTCCCAGTGCACCAGGCCCAAGCACTTGTCTCATGCATCCAACCTGGGCTGGTGATCTGTTTCACTATAGATAATATACATGTCTTGATGCTGTTCTCTCGAAACATCCCACCCTTGCCCTCTCCCAGAGTCCAAAAGTCTGTTCTGTACATCTGTGTCTCTTTTTCTGTTTTGCATATAGGGTTATCATTACCATCTTTCTAAATTCCATATATATGTGTTAGTATGCTGTAATGTTCTTTATCTTTCTGGCTTACTTCACTCTGTATAATGGGCTCCAGTTTCATCCATCTCATTAGAACTGATTCAAATGAATTCTTTTTAACGGCTGAGTAATATTCCATGGTGTATATGTACCACAGCTTCCTCATCCATTCGTCTGCTGATGGGCATCTAGGTTGCTTCCATGTCCTGGCAATTATAAACAGTGCTGCGATGTACATTGGGGTGCACGTGTCTCTTTCAGAATACCTCTCTCTTTTATATGGAGAAAGTACTGAACAGTACAGTATATCAATAGTATATTGCAAAGTGCTCAGAGATCCAGAGATGGAGAACCCAATAAAAGGGACCCAGTCTTCTAAAGAGCATGACTTTGGTCAGCAAAGATGCCGTTAGGGACCATAGCATCAATAGGACTAAATGTAAGGTAAGTACAACCTCCAGGCTCTGTAGCAATTTCAAAAAATATGCACACTCTAGACTGAGTCCCTAGCCTGTACCATTGCACGTCGTCTCTGGACTCTCAACCTAGTAGCCTTAATCTTCCCAGATCTCAGTGGGTAGAGATGCCTCATTGCTTGCCAGCCTAAACCTAATGACTGAATATCACGGACCTAGACTGAAATAAAACTTGGCTCTTAGATGACACATAGCAGCCAAGAGTAATTATAATATCAGGTTCAATTCTCTTAGTGCACAGCTAGTAGGGATCTTACCTTTAAGAAGGGCCTGGATCCTCATCCTCTTCCTCTCCCTTTCTCAGTCAGTTTACCTGCTATTTTACAGGAATGAAAGATTTTTTTTTTCCTTTCTTGGACCCAAAAGGCCAGTGAAACCTACTTCCTCAAATTGGTAGAATTAGGCATAACGCAATGGACAGTAGATTATGTTTCAGACAACTTCACAGACCATGAGGGTTGATCAGATAAACTCCAGTTCTTCTATGGAGTTAAGGCTAGAAACCAGGAAAAGTCCTCTGAAACTCACCCAATGAGGAAGCAACAAGGCTATTTTATAGATTCATATCAAACAATATTGGGCTTCCCAGGTGGCTCAGTGATAATGAATCCACCTACCAATGCAGAAGACGTGGGTTCAATCCCTGGGTAGGGAAGATCCCCTGGAGAAGGAAATGACAACCCACTCCAGTATTCTTGCCTGGAGAACGCCATGGACAGAGGAGCTTGGTAGGCTACAGTCCATGGGGTCACAAAGAGTTGGACACAACTGAGTGAGTATGCGCACGCACACACACACACACACATATACACCAGACAGTATTATTAAATATATACACTGAAGCATTGTCTTGCCATTGATTTCCCCTAATATCCTAAAAGGTTAAAGGAAAGCAAAAAAAAAACCTTCCAGTGGGCCACACATTTAGTGACGTTACTCAGCCTGAGACACCTGGAGCTGATGTGGGTTTGAGGAATAAAATCCACCAGATAACTCCTTTTGAAACCACTTGAAGTATAGAATGCCTGTACCAGACACTGCTCCCTACTGGTTCAAATTTTCTTTGCTTTTGGACAAGGGCATTGCTACCCAAACAGCGCATAACTAAGCTTCTTCTTCCTCATCATCCTAGGAAAAACAGTAGGAGTGTTTTTGTCAATTGATGAGCAACTCTTGCCAACAGAAGTTAAGACAATTCACATCTAAAGTACACAAGTGGACTATGTTATCCATCTGGTTCTCCCATGAGAGATGCCACCCACCCACAAGGGTACATCTTTAGAAACTGTGTTCCAGGTTAATATAATGGAAATTACCCCAGCTTAGTGAAGATAGTCACATATTTGTAACCCGATTCAGTGGTGTCTAAGCTCTGAATGTGCATGGATGCCTGTCAGAGGACAGACTGAATGTTATCCTGTGCCCCTTGCCCTCTGTTCAGAGACAAGGATTCCTCAGATGAAAAGCAGCAGAGAAGCTAGCCTCCCTGGGGTACCACTTACACATACTTAAATAGTCCTTCCTTAGGCAAAAAAAGGAATTGTCCAGTCTTTTTGCCAGAAGACATACTATGAAACCCTGGAGCCTTTAGGTCAAAGAGTCATGAAGCATTTCTACCTTCTCAACCTCTCTTTCTGAAATGAGTGCATCTCAGCTGAGTTGCTGATCTCAGATCTGGACTCACCCACACCCTCTAAAGTGTAAGAGATCTCTCTCCCTCTGTGTAGCTCCGAATAATCCTTCTCGACCACATCATCCTGGATGCTTTATCACTTGGTGTTACCTCCTAATTTCCAGAGCAGTGAGATTTCAGGTGAAATTTGTCTGGCTTCCAACAGCACACCTTTGGAACTTTTAGAATAGATGAAATAGATCAATTTGCTCTTTTCCAGAAACACAAACATGGGTATAGTGGAAACCTCTGTCAGAATATCATCATGGATAAAAAGAGTACCATTCACCATTTATTAAATGCTACTTTTATGTGGCATTTTACTAAGCATTATTTCCAAGGCTATTTAGAAATGAATCCAGATCTCTCCAAAAGTTATGATCAAAACTGCATTTACTGGGGGAGAATGGATACATGTGTATGTATGGCGGAGTCCTTTCACTATTCACCTGAAACTATCACAACATTGTTCATCAGCTATACCCCCAAGACAAAATAAAAGGGTTTAACAAATTACATTTACATGAGTGTAAAAGTTCATTCAAAAAGTGCTTGTTGAGTTCCTGCTATGTGCCAGGTGCTGTGTACTGGGAATCCAACCATGGCCATGTTACAGCCCCATCTTCGTTCACTTTGTCTTTGGAGGTGGAGATAGCAGAGTATTAGGCAGAGCCATTACCACACCAGTGTCTTCTGTCCTCTGGCTGAGGAGGTCACGCTGCCCAGCACAAGGCCTGATATACAGTCAAGTACTCAATATATGTTTATTAGATAAAATGAACTAAATGGAAAAAATGAGTAAATGCCAATATAAAGTGTAGAGTGCGCCATGCATAATCCATAGAAACTGGAGTAACTGGAGATGATGACCTATAGAAAGCGTCATTTACACTGAGCAAGGCAATAGGAGCCTTACTGATAAAAAGGGAACGATCATACTCATGGAGTTAGACCTGTGTTCAAATCCTAGCAGCGACACTCGTGAGCTAGACAGTTCTAACTATTCCAAACCTCACCTGTGAAACACTGATGACGGCTTTCAAGGCTGTGCTGAGGAGTAAATGAGATATTAGTTATCTATATCTGTCTGGCTCATCGAAGAGCTCCAGCAATAGCTTAAAGGAGTCACAGAGAGCATACGTGCAGCAGTAAACCAAAAAGCACCTAAGTAGTAAGATGAACAGCACCAGTATTTTGAGCATCAGAGAGCAATGATAAGCTTAGTATCATGGTGGAAGCAAGGGAGAGGTGTCACCCTTGGGTGGTGACACCCACACAGGGCGGAGGGAGCGGATGACTTTCAGGGTTTTATCTCCCCCTCAGGGTCATCCCCAAAGGCTTTCATGTTCAGCTTTCAGCTACAGGACCACATGGCACCTTCCTGTCATTGTTCACAGAATAGTAAATACCCTTCCAGGCAATCAGATGATGTTACGATATTGTGACACTTGGAGGCACTCTGCGTGTGTGCGACACACACACACAGACATAAAAATACAATTTTAAATGATAATTTCTTGTGACAATTAGCTTTCGTTGCTTTTGTCCTAAATATCCTAAATATATGAGAATCGCTTCCTCTGTTCTTTCTTCCACCCGTGTACCTCAGACCTTTTCTTGCCGCATTCCTGTAGTTAGATGAGTTAACACACACCCTGTTCTCTACTGGCTTCATCTGTTTTTAGGTGAGCTATTAAAAAGTGCCCTGATATGCACTGGCTTACTTTCTATGTTAATGTGAGTGGGGAAAGACCAGGTTGAGGGAGATGCCAGCAGTGGACGTGCAGTTTGAGTTTTCAGTCTGAGACATGAGATAGGACTATATTGTGATATGGCCAAAAAAAAAAAAAAAAAGAAAAGAAAAAGAAGTCCAACTAGACAGTGAGAGAGGTCAAAGAAAGGAGATGGTGGTGGCCAGAGATGAAGAAAAGTTGTAAGACGTAAAAGGATTTGAGACCTAAAAATCTGAGCTTTGGAAAACCAGATGTGCTTAAAATGATGATGGGGGAGAGGGAAAGCAACTGTTCGGACCTGTGAAACCGAGCCGGGAGCTGAGAGCCAGGGGCAGTGGCAGAGGGGAAGGCCAGGTAAGACAAAGCGGAAATCTGGCTCCCTACAACACAGCACGGAGCAGGGATACAGAATTTGCTGCAGTGGGAGGTGGGGCCAGTCTGGCACAGTCTGTGGGTTTGAAAGGAGCTGGGCGGGTTGGAGAATGCCAGGCCGCCTTTGTAGTTGTGAGTTCAGAGAGGGGGTGACAAATGCTGGGTTTCAGGTCAGAAGCCTGACTTGGGTGGCTTCTGGAGAAATTTTCCCTCTGCTCCCAAACTCTTACAGTGCACTCATCACACCGCTGGCCTCCAATCAGAGCATAAACACGTGTCCCGGAGGCCGTCCTCCAAGCAGAGATTTCAGCAGTGCTACCTGTTGGCGGACTCATGGGGCCCTTTCCCTTTCCTATTCCCTGGAGGCAGTAAACTGGGCTGAACACAATATCCTTGTATATTTCCTGTCATCCTCCCAACATGCTTCACCTCTCCCAGACTCCTAGGGTTAATCCCCAAGACAACCTTGCTTTGAAAGAAAAAATGTGGTGAGCCTACTTGAAGATTTGGATCCCAGAGGCCTCTTCTCTGCCCTGCCTCAGCCAGACACGGGGCAAAGAGATGGACGTTTACAGAGAAAGAAGCAGTAAGTTCCTGTTGTTGTTTGTTTTCAAGGTTTGATTGCTCTCCAGATTTAGGGTCCCTGAAAGCAACGGGCCTTTCTTTTCTTCTTTTTCTCTCCTCTCTCTCTTTTTTTCTTTCTTTCTCTGCAGAAATTAATAATATCCCCTTCCCATCCTGCGGGTGATTCATAAAAGCAATTGCATTAGAAAGTGCTTCTTCGTTGCTGCTCGTAGCCTGGGTTAAAGATATCTGAAGTTGATCTGTGTGTGCCTGTTCGCAATACTGTAATATTTGGAAATATATCTGCATTTGTGAAAATGATTTGTACTGATGATTCTTCCCTAGAAGAAACACTACATAGCTGGCTGATTGATTGTAATGATGATGAATTTGTCCCAGGACTGGCATGGATGTCTTCTTTGGGGATTTTTGTGCCTATTTGCTGCTCATCAAAGGGAAGCACGGACCGAGTTTGGAATGAGGGTGTGGTCCGCCTGATTCAGCTTCCTTCCCGGCCCATCTCTGACTCCTGCCTCCTGCTCTTCCCCTCCCACCCTGGCTCCTCCGATCCTTCCTGAGACTGTCAGTGAAACAGCATCCACCTTTCTTTTCCCTTACTGCCTGTGTTGTGCTCCATCAGGTCAGAGACCACTCCCTGTGATCAAACTCATCACGTTTGTGATCTCGGCATATTTTCAATCCAATTGAAATCAACTCCCTTAGCTTCTTCCATCCTGGGATTATTCATCAGTGTAGTAAGAGAAATAATAATACTATATTTAGAAGTTTCTTAGCACATTGAATCTCTGAGAGTCTTATAGATGTTACTAATTAATCTTCACAACACGCCATCCAGGAGCGGTAAATATTATTAACCATAATAGAATATACACACGTGCATGCACACACATACACATATATATGCTAAGGACAGCAAAATAGTTCACTTATTTATCATGGTTCACTTGATACAGTAACTGATATTTTTGAGACACCCATCATAGATACAATAATTAGAGATGTGCTTTTGTTAACAAAACCACTACCCACTTCTAGCGTACCCTTGGGTACTAAATAATTACCCACTTTGTGTGGTTATCTAGCTCACTAATTACCCACAGAAATTGGGGTCAGGTGTTAACTGCTTGAAATAAGTATCCTCTAAAGACATCGCTGAGTTGTATAGAGAAGATGATGTGTTCATAGCAAAACTTTTGTAAGTTACATATTTGTGTGTCTTGGTAAACAGAGTGAATACAGACGGGGATAGATCAGCTCAGTGTGTGAAAATCATGCTGAGCCATTGCTGCAAATATATAGAGGTTTTGGAGAAGCTCAGGAAATGTCATTCTGTCTACCTTTCCTTCGTGAAGATGATCACAATCATGATTCCCATAATCTGGACTTCATATATGAGGACACTAAGACAATTGATGATTCTCCTTAGGAATGATTCATTTTGGTGTTACAGGGAGGCACCCAGTGAGTCAAAGATTTTTTTTTTGACGGCTCCACCCTTTATGATTATTCTAGCATGTTTCTTTTTCTGCATCAGTGTAGTGCAAACATCCTATTAGCCAAATCTGAAAAAGATTCTAATCCAGTCTCCAATCCCTGCCAGCCATCTCTTTCTCCTTCCCAGTAATGACAAAAAGAAAAAAAAGGAAACCCAACACTGTGACTGTAGGTCTTTCCCTTTCTGCCTTGATTTGTTCTGCTGTCCTCTCTCCTCCACTCCCTTCTTCCTCTCTCTGCATCTTCTTCTTGTTTGTGCTTTTTCTTCTTTTCCTTGGCATCCATCCGTGATTCGGCAGGTCTCACAGTCAGAGACAAAGCACAATATCTTGAGTTGAGCACAAAGAAACTACCTTTTAAAAACATCAACTTGGAAGAAACCTGCATCATTAGCTACCTCCCTCCCTTCCTCGGTCTTTACAGAGCTCGGCATTATATTCAACACAGCACTGCCTGTTGTCTGCATGATTCTAGCCACAAAAATTGGGTGAAGGTGGCAACATATCCACTGTGTGTTCAGATAGGTAGAGACCCCAATTTTCAAGGGACACCGGCTTTACAGGATCCTCGAGTAGCTGAGCTTTTAAGATGTGTGCCCGCAAAAATGATAGGATTTTCGTCAATTCAGGATGTCTTTCATTTTCTTCTTGTGCCACTTTTTTCTATCATCTGAATGATTACTTCTCACGATCAAGGGACTGTCAGCTGATCAATGAAGTGTGTATGGATCTGATGGACATATGAGGAGAAATGCTTCAGGAGTAAGAAAAGATGTCTGCAGTGGAAGCGGAGGGTCAGGATGAGCTACAGTCACTGATACGTTCCCTTGGATTTGGAAATGAACTTAAGTGGTAAATTAGTACACATGACTAACAGAGTCAATGTGAAAAGCACAGCCATTGAAAAGAAAGAGATTTTTAGCATTGTAGTCATCACATGCCTTAATGGAGTGTATACTTTAAATACAGATTTGAATCACTGCTCTTTTATCCCTCTAAATGTCAGTTTCAAAGAAGTCCCTGGGCATTGTTGACTTCTTGTCCGTAAAGAAAACCCACCAAGATTCACCAAGTACCTCACCTGCAGCCACAAGCATACGTGTTTTAAATGCCCATGGGATGTTGAACAATTAGGCAGAGAACTGCACTGTGGTCTCTTCTCTTCGCTGCTCCCCTCCACCCCCCATTTTTTTTTTTTTTTCTTTTAGAAAATGTGATACCTGATCTCTGGATCTAGCAGGGATGAGGGTTTTTTTCTTTTTTGGTTTTGTTTTTTTTGTATCTGTATAATACAATGTCTGGCCTTCCCCCTGACCTGCTAGTGTATTTTCGGTCTCATCAGTAGTCAAGGAGAAGCCCTAGCGCATCCGGTGCTGGGAGTCAGGTCTGAGACACAGGACAACAGAGAGAAGGGGCGGGTGAGAGGATACTGGAAGAGAGGCTTGTCCCCAAGATATGGAAGGAAGTGAGAAATGACAGGACTGCAAGCTTTGTATGGAGGAGCCTGGCAGGGCGGGGGGGAGCGGCGAGGAGCGCAAAGTGGGTTCTCAGAAGCCCTAGAAGAGCTAAAGGTGATTAGAGGGGGATATTGATTCCTTATTCTGCCAGCGATTTAAGCAGGCATGCAAGGAATCCGCACCACGGTTGCAAAAGGAGACCCATTGCCTCCTGTAACCAGACACTCGGGCTTTCCAGGAGCCCAGCGAGAGCTGGGAAGAAAGGGGGCAGTGTGGTCTAGGAAAATTCAACTTGTCGCTGATTTGTGCCTGATGCTCGCTGTCCGTCAGCAGCCTCCCTTACAATCTTTTTTTCCTCTCTCTCCCTTTTTTTTTTTTCTTGCCTTCTCCTTCTTCACTGAAGCCTAGGGGAGCCAGTAAAGATTAAATGTGCTTTCTCAAAGGCAGCCACTTCATGCTGCTATGTCGAAAGGGCCATTATTATTATTATTATTTTAATAGTAAAAGAAGAAGGGAGAGAGGTTGAGAGAGAGAGAGAAGCTAGGTAGGATGATGACGGACTAGCTTTTCCGAGAGGAAAAGGGAAGGGAGAGAAAAAGCAGAGACCCTGAACGGAGGATTGTGCCTGAGAAGAACCTACAGAGGTGAGAAAAAAAAAAGTTGTCTTGAAGATTGGGGGGCGGGGGGGAGATGCTGAATAACCCTGTACAGCAGGAAAAGAGACGTAATTTAGCTGTCTTGCTGGTATGATTCTATTTTGGAAGGGGTGGGGGGAGGGACAGGGGTGGGGGGATCCTGGAGCTTTAACGGTTTTTAGTTGCATATGGAAATACATACAAAATACTTAGCATTTTTCCTAAGTGCCCGAGGCCCCCTCCAGTTCCTTCCTATCAGGGGCTGCTTTGTCATTCTCTTTGACTAGCCAGCCATCTACCTGGCTCAGGCTGGAATAAAAGAAGAAAAAGAAAGAAGGACAGGAGAGAAACAAGAAAGAAAAAAAGGGGGAAGAAAAAATGTTAAAAGAGCCATCTTCCCACCCACTTCCCCTCCCTTTCATTTTTTTTTTTTTTTTTTTGGAGGCGGCACTGGGAGCCGAAAGCCCAGTTTCCAGGCAGATGGGGGAAGCGCCGATCTAGCAGGTACAGAACCAGTAGCTGTCTGCGAAGATGGAGGGGAATTATGCTTCGGATTCCTCCGAAATATTGGCAAAAGGCTTCAAAGGATCCGCAGCGGGAGCGGGGCGGGGGAGATGCGCCTCCCTGGCGGGCGCCCACCCCTTCCCACTCCCCTCGACCGAGTGACAGCCTGGTGCTGGCTCGGGGTGGTTTGGCCTTGGCTTCAGCCAAGCAGCTGATGCACAGGAGGCCTGTTCGCAGGACTGGCAAAGTGCACGCTAAAGAAAGAAGGAGGAAATTTTGAAAAGCAACCCTGGGGAGGGTTCATTCTTATGAAAACATTAAAAAAAATTTTTTTTAACTGAATATACTCAAAATTTGATCAGTCCCAGTTCTTCTCTCCACTCCCACCGAATTGCCCCCCACCTCCCCTCGTCAAAGCATAAACTACAGAGTTACAGTCTCTAGATTTGGTGTATCGCTTCCTGCCCCCGCCTCCCCCTCCCCGCCCAGTTCTCGGTCCTCTATTGAAACACCTCGCCCAGGCGAGCGCCCTGCAGCTCACATTTCCCCCCCGGCTCGGATGGTGCTACGGGAGCTGCAGCCTGACTCCACTTCCAATGGGTGAGTTTAAAACGCTATTCGTATTTATACTTTCCAAGCCTCCAAATCCTCCTCCTCGGTCTTCTTCTAAAAACCCAATTTGGATGGTGTTGCATGCGGCATGCTCGCCCGGGGTAAAGAGATGCCTCCGATTTTCTTTACCGTCCTTGGTGCTAAAGCTTTGAAGAGACGTTTAATCCTGACTGTAGACCGTGGTTTGCAAAACATGGGCATTTCTGAGTCTATTCATACTATTTTCCATTTTACTAAACTCTTTTGCTCAAAGCCCCAAAGAGTTTTCTCTGATAGACTGACGATTGTATGTTCAGGTATGTATATGCGCCCACAGACCCTGCGTCTGTGTGCATGTATCTACTCTAAGTGGAATCCAGATTTTGTGGACGAGGGCAATTGAAGAGAGTGAGGGAATATCCTGCCACCTGTTTGTTGTCCTTTAGTAAAAAACTCGAACACAAACTGCTTGTCATTCCTGTTTTGCTTTGTTTTGTCTCAAGAAAGAACAATTTAGCGCGCGCCTCTCAATCCCTGAGACCCTAACTTGTGATGTTTACCGTTTAAATCCACGGGTTAGGCTCTTGGGAGCTGCGAGTCGCGCCTTTGCATCCTGGAAATTTGGTGGAACTTTTTTTTCTTTGAAGCAAAAACAAAAGAAAAGTTTGTCCGAAGTGCCTGAGTGCATCTCTGAGGTTTTCATTGTTAGGTGGGATCAGGTGATCAGAAAAGTGGCAGCTCCTGGATTTCTGTTAAAGTAGGTACATATTCCGTGATAATAGCGTGCTGGCTGCGATGTGTATGCATGTATATTGCTAATGCCTGAGGCTTTTGGAACTCACCTATCCTGGTCTATTCCTTGAGAGCAACACGCAGTACTATCCGAGCGTAACAAGAACAGCTCAGTACCTGGTGCTTGACCTCAGAACATATCAGCTGAAGTCCCAGCATGCCCCATGCCTCCAACTTTTCAACTCAACAGTTAATCTTAAAATTGTGCCCAATTAAAATGGGCATGTGGCTAGAGTATATATTCAGTGCCCACACGTGCATCATGTATGGCTGGGCAGTGAACACACAGACACGGGTAGGGGTGAACCAATAGTGTGAGCTATAATAGCAATAAGCTAAAAATTCTACTTCTATTAGACTTGCTAGAAGGATGGAATTTATGCTGTTACCCAAGATTAAATTTGTATTACTTTGCAAGATTTTAAAAAATAAAACAGATATAGCCTCCTTGCTTGGCATTTATTTTAAGAGGTTATATAGAATGAGCTTAAAAGTAATAGAGATTGCAAATGCATTTTCTAAACATGTAAAAGAAAAAATAATAGGAGATATATATTTTTAAACATATAAAAGGAAACAGCGCAAACAGAATTATTGTATCCTATAGGAGTTGTCAATGCCTATTCTTTATTTAAAAATTGGGAAAAAAATGATCAGGATTTCAAAAAATTGATCCAACAAAGTTATTTATAACACCAAGCTATACAGTTCAAATAATCTCTCAAGGTAATTGTTAGCATTACTCAGTTTGCAGTTTTTAACTTTTCATACCATAGTAATCTCAGTGATTTAGATCTGTCTCATGGTTAGAGAAACAGTAACTTACCTTTCCTTTGTTATGAAAAATTCCAATATACAATTTCATTTAAACCATTTTAATATTTTTGGGGCAACATTTGTCTTCTATTTTTGGAAAATACCTAAATCAACCCTGACTTCAAATGCTTTCTTCTTTTCTTTTGAAGACTTTATATCAGTTATAACCTCAATTTATACATGTCGTCAAAGGTTAAGGAAACTGTTCTTTTTCTGCTTTTCTTTTTTTAAGGGTTTATTGCCATTTTAGTAGCTGACTCCAAATCGCAGTCAAGAAACCATTTTGTATCAGAAAACTGAATCGAGAAAATGAATTGTACAACAATAGCATTGTGCCTTTTGTTGAAACCTTCTAGTAGTTGTAATATTTAAATATTACTTTCCAGCCTTTGATGGCCTGAATATATTTTGAAGAAAAGAGCTATTTGATTTTCAAGTTATCTTTTGAGTTTTATACAATAGATTAATGCTTTTACCCCATCTTATCTGATACGTATGCATAGGCATTTGGAAATTATGGAAGGGCATCTATTTAACTTACGGATATATATTACCACTTGATTCATATCAAGTATTTGCCAGATATTTGGTACTTTTGGAAGTCAAAATATATCTACATCTTATTCTATGAAAATGTATGCGGGGATCAATAAAAGCACACTAGATATGATTCTTCTATGATTTTTAAATGATAATAGCATAGTAATTTAATACAAGTGATAAAATTTCTATTCCAAGACACTCTTTCGGTTTTTTACATGTTTTCAAGTGGGTTGCTCATGTCCTGAGGTTGCTATCATACGATTGATCACACAGGCAACCAGGAGTGCATAACGACACACGAGATTTTATATTTCAGCAGGGAACTGCTTCAGTGTAAGGGCAGGTTTCTCAACACCCCTTCTTCCTCACCGAGCCCATCAGTGAAGTTCAGTGAAATGAATAACATAATTGGTGGTTGGTTCAATCACTACCAGTCTAGACTAGCCCAGACGCATCAATTAGAGGGGGCTGTCTTTTAAAGGAAGAGTGCCACCGAAACAAGCAGGGCATTATTGATACTGATCTTTAAAAGTGCAAATCCAGCTTGGCAGATAAAAAAAAAATAAGGCGGAGAAATGGGGGGGGGGGGGCTGCGTTGTGGGAAGAAAAGAGAAAGAAGTGAACTGGAGCTTTCGGGACACAGAAGGACAGGAAGCTTGAGAGAAAAGCAGGGAATAATGAGTGAAATGCAATGCAGCACTTCCTTGCAACACACAGTTACAATTCAGTTCACAGGGCACACTGGTTCACCGTATTTTTAACTAGATTCCCCACTTCGTTTTTTTTTATTCCTTTTTTGCCCCTCTTTCCAAAGTGCCAGCTTAAAACCAATGCAGTTGGAAATTTAACAGCTCTAGGAAGCTCTAGTGAGAATAAAGCCAAGTAAGACGAACCAGCCAAAACTCCTTTTGCAGCACTTTTCCCCAAAAGAAAAACATGGAAGATGTTTATTTTTCGAGTCTCTTATTCAACCTTTTTTAAAAAGAAAAAAATCAAGTGTTCAAGTGAACAGGACTCATTTAAATCCAGCACCTGGGAACTAATTTTATGGGCAAGACACCTTTAGGTAAACAACTCATAGTTTTCTGTTGAATATAGTAAAATTGTGAAGAATGTAACAAAAGGCTCTGCTAATTTGGTTGGTTTTTTTCTTTCTTCTTTCTTTTTTTTTTGGATGGATAAAAGACAGATGATTTAGAAAGCATTAGGAACACATCAAGCCCCAGGGAAAGAAAATGTTTGATTGGTATTAATTAAAACACTGCTAATATATTCTAATAAAATCAAATTTAGCATTCTAAACTAATCCGCTTGGTATGTCAAAGGGAAAGAAAAGTATTGTCTTATTTGCATCTCTGCGATCCAAATGCATTTGCTCATTCAGCAGAATTAATTTTTATCACCAGCCTGTTTAATCTCCTCACAGATTTAGCCAAACTTATTCTTTCAAACTAAAAAGGATCAGAGTAGGGAATCCATAAAGGTATTGGGAAGACTAGTGACTGTATTTAGTACTGGCTTTATATTACGATGTGTTTCTTCGTCTTCATCCGCTTTAATGGGGTTTGGAGGAAAACGGTGGGTCTGCAGCAAGAATGATGAATGGTTAATTTTTCCTTTCTCTCCTACCTACTGGGTTATTTAGGAATTCCAGTTGCCAAATTATATGAGTAGCATTTATTTACAGGAATGATGTTGTTCTATTGGTTAATATCTCATGTATTTCTAACTTCAGTAGCTTATTTATTACAAATTCTTAATGGAAAAAAAAAGACTCTTAAACCAGAGACCAATCGCCTTTTCTCAAGAAAGTGGAGAGGTGAATGTAACATTTTCTTCACTAAGAACTGAGTTCTTTGTTTCCTTTTTTAAGTCAAAATTTCTATAGAAAAATTCATACTATCATAAAATGGAGAGTTTTACGCTCTTTATTGTTAAACTCTCACAATGGGTAAAATTGTCCCAAAATGACATCATACCCAAAATGTTTCTCCTCTCATTAGTCTCCCATGACTGTGATATCATATGTAAATATGTGCCTCACACACAAAATGAATGGGCCATAAATATCGAGTACCACATTTGTATATTTCAAAAACAAGGAATCCTGCACACTTTCCAGGAGATATAAAACCACTGACTAAACCACTGACGGTACTGCCTCTTGATCCATTGCCTTTTTCAGTTCTTGGACGCAAAAGAGCAGTCGCAGTTCGGTTTCACATGTATTGTTCTATAATCCAGGCAATAAATGCTAATTAGTAATGCTCAAGGATCCAACCATTCAGAGTAATTATCATAATTTACTTCTTCCTTGTTAAAGACATTCCTTGCTGATTAAAAAAAAATTAAATCATGATTTTACCATTGCACTGCAGTGGAAATACACTGGAGAGGTGTTCAAGGTATAGGAATATCACTCTGGCTGCATTTGAAGTCACCGACATGTGCCTCTTAGGTTATTCCAAATGGGATTGCAACTAGATTTTGAAAAAGAAATTCATGTAAATGCACAAAGTTTTGCATGTGCACCAGGAATGTATGATTGTATTTTACAAACCCCAAGGCTCCTCCTTCCCCGCCCACCCCCTTTTCTAAAACCACTTACTGAGCAGAACAAAGGAAGCTGCTAACTATAGAGGCATCATTAAGTATGAACAGCAACAGCGTGATAAAGTATGTGATATGACAACATATTTCATTGCACAAAAGTGCAGATAATTAAATAATTCAATAGTAACCCTGGCTAATTAGGAGTAAGATCTTTAAGGAGGAATCAAGAAAATGGATCCAATCAACTTGAATAATATGCTCCATTCTCCAAGATCACAAATACATATTTGGTTATTTGCTGATTGATTGATTGATACAGAAAGATGAGGACAAAAGCCTATTCTTCAAAATGGAACTTTGATCTGATGTCCTCTTTAGAACAAATTAGCCATATGTTTTAACAGAGCAGAATTGAATCCAGCACTCTGTTTTCAGTCCAAGGTGTAATCTGCCATTCGCTTGCACACTTATTTTAACAATTGATCTAAAAGCTTTTCATATCATTGCCTCCGAATATGTATGTAGCCTCACCACATTTTCTAACGAGGCTCTTGTTTAAGTTTGTTTCTTATTTCTTGAAGCGAATAAGGATCCTCTAAGGAACAGAATAAATAACCTTGTGAACATTATCTTTGGACCCTACCCCCTTGCTTTTTCCATTAAGGTAACATTCCCAATGTTCATTGTTTGTTGGTCCTTTAAAGGAAGAGCTTCAGCTTTTACATGAGGGTTGAAAGCACATTAGAGAAATAATTCCCTTTGGTTACTATACAGAAGGAGCCACCTGCAAAATGTTGATGCTGTTATTGAAATCTCAAGTGGAATCAGCTTTCAAAAAATTAGATATTAGATACATCCGATATAATTTGCAATGTGTAATTATACTAATGTGCATATAGTTGTGTGTTGCTTTACATGTTGCCTACTTGAGATTTTTTTTTTCCCCTTGGGCATTTCTCCTTATTTGAAATGATTCCTGAGTAGAATGCTTTTAAAGTCAGCTTTTATTTTAAAGTCAGTTTTTATTTTTTAAATTCCTTGTTAATTAATAAAAGAAGCAAAGAACTCCATGTTCTCACGTAAGAATGAATGTATCTGACCTAGATGTTGGAAATTAACCGTCACTAAAAGGGTGATTGTGGAGCATACTTGCATTATTTATAAAATATTTGCTGCTCTTTACTGATTTAGTCTTCATCTTGACTTTGGACAACTTGAAGTAATGGAGAATATTAGAATAGTAAATCTTATTCATAGGAAATCCATTTCCTTTATTAGAATAATGAGATAAAATGCCAGGGAAATGGCTTTAGGCAGAGATAGTAATTTTAATTTAATCAAAGTAATCAAAACCATAACAAAAACAACTTCTTTTCTGTTTTTCCTCCACTTTGGGTGGCACGTGATGAATAATTGAAACTCTGGCTCTCGTCATTTATGCACTAACATCACCTTCCTTTATGGTATCTCAATACGGTGTCTCCTAAACTGGAGATCCCCCCACACCAAGGTGTGGACCCTTGAAGATCTAGCTGTGAAGGGGAAACCCAGGCAGAGCAACAGCGAGTTGACCGGTCAGCCTGGCACTTGGCACTTGCTATGTGCTCAGTAGGTGTAGATGCTCCTGATGCAAATTTGGAGAACTGTCACCATCAGATCACAGAGGGACCCTGAGGAAGGCAGTGCAGGGGTCCCAATGTATGCTTATATGTTCAGGAGACAGAAAGGGTTCCCAGGGAGTCTCATGTTGAGATGATACAAGATATTACTCATTCCAATTAAGTAGTCACAGATCCCAAAGAAAGCTGATTTGTTAAACCTTTGACTCATAATAGGCACCTAGAATACGGTACTCTGCATATTTATACTATTTATTCCTCAAAATTCATTTTGATGGTGGGGTCCACATTGTAGAAGAGACATTATGCATGGGCTCCATCTGTACAACACCAAAGCAATACATTGATTTAGTTTTCATCTGATCATGTACACAAGGGCTTTGCATTATTAGCTACCTAAAAGAGTTTCTCAAAAATTGTGTGAAACGTCCTTCCTTGCTACAATAGCATTTTTGTTGATTCACAAATGTATTGTACACATGTAGCAAAACCTTAGCACCCCACCCTCCCATTCTGTGTTCACAAAATAATCAGTTCTAAAATCTATGTTTATTTAGTCACTCATCCAGGATCATTCATTGCATGTTTCATCAGAACAGAAAAATACCTATTAATAATATTTTAATACTAGGTTGTTTTACAGTTTTTCAGAAATATATGTATACTATACCTGTTAGTTATTAGGTATAGTACTAGGTATAGTATTTTCTGGATATAATATACCTAGAAAAAGAACCAACATTTTCAGTGTATCCAAAGGGTTTAGTGCTGAAAGAGAAATGTTTCAGAGTAAATCCTTTTTGGTGTACCTAATTCATTATGCATCTTCATTGTGCTAACATAATGAAGAGATTGACAATAAAGGCTTTAGTTAATTTAAAATCCACCTGCAAAGTATATTTCATTCATAAAAACTTTTGTAGACTAAAAGAAACATTAATACAACTCTTCCCAAAAATCCGTATCTGTAAAATGAGTGGGTTGGATTAGTTGGTCTCTAAAATCTTTTCCAGCACGGAATTTTGGTAAACGATTCTTACAGAGGTGTGAGAACAACTTCAGGACATTTGTACCAACAGCTGCCCTTTAAAGTTATATTTGATCCCACCTCCAGGTGCTGTATTTACTAACATATTTTGCCTTGATGCTAAAACAGTAAAGACTGAAGTTCATTTTCAGGAAGGGCAGGGATGGAAAAGAGGAACAGCCGAAGAACGAAAAAAGCTACCCAGTGGGAGAAGGAAATTCTTGATCTGAGACCTAAGCCCATTTCCTTCAACATTAACTAGAAGAAGCCCAGACAAGCACCTGCCTTTCTATTTTAAGACCAGAAGGACTATTCTTTAGTCCTTCTGCCTTCATTAATTGCTTGTAGTATCCTTTGGTGTTTTGTTTTTTTTTTTTTTCCATTGGGTTGACATCTTTGAGTTTCATATTTCCCTTTCCACTTGATGCATTTGAATCATGTTAATATCCTCTTCAAAAGCCTACAGTAGTTATATTAACATGCCACCCTTCCCCAATTAAACCTTAACACATTCAAAGCCTGCTGAAAATTGCCCCACCCACTTTTTCAAACCACTCTGAATGTATAACGTCTTCTCGGATTACGGGAGCCTGCTCTTATCAGGTCAATGAATATTCTCTCACCCAAGCTCTTTTCTCTGCACACTCTTTCTCTCACTTCTTGTACATTTCAGAAGTCTTCCTTTTCTTTCTCACTCTCTCTTCCTCCCTTCTCCTTCATTCTTCCTCTGCCTTCCCCTTCCTCCCTCCCTGTCTACCTTTTGTGGTTCTTTTTATTCTTTCTTTTATTGGGCATCCCGTGTCCCGTTCTGAGCTAGGCGCTAGAAATACAAAGACACAAGGAATTAGCGTTGACTCCTAACCATTCTCTGTTCACTCCTGCATTGCCAAGCCCTGCTGTACCCACACTTATTTTATTTTGCATTTAGTCTTTAGATTTAGTTGAATGTGTCCTTAATGTCCTGTGTTCTTTTGTTGTTTCCCTCCGTGTCCTATTTCAGTAAGTTGCCTGTTGGATAAGACCTGAAGCTTTTCTTACCGAGCGCTTTCTCCCTGGGCGAGGAGCGTGGCGCTCTCAACACACCCCCGAACAATGCTGTTGCTTGACTGATTCCCAAACAAGGTGAACAGTGAGAAAGCTCCATTTTTCTCATGATGCAGCATTTCACTCATAGTTGGAAATAGCCTGGCCCCCAAAGTATCGTAGCATTCCTTTATTTGTATCGAAGAGTCAATGTGATAACCTTCTGTGACGTGTTCTGTTATTTTTTTAGTCGTCTCCATGTTCCTTTCAGCTGGTCCTATAGTTCCCCTTCCTCAGGAATGTCTTCCCAGTGAAAGAACACAGGCTGCAGAAACCCTGTCCTGATGGATGCTAAAGCCAACTGCAAAGTGGAAACAAAGAGCAACGCCATCACCTGAAGACTTCTCTCCTGCCAAGCGACACACCCACACGCTGCAGTTTCAGCCAGTAGCGTCTCAGAACAAGAGGCAAGCTTTTCAAGAGACAGAAACCCTTAAGAAAGCTATCTAGATTTCGAATGAGCGAGGACTTTCCCTTCCTCACGTGTACTCCTCTGTTTGTATTTAAATTCTGTGTGACGTTCATTTTTTAAAAACTTTTCTTTTCCTAGCATGACTATGCTTATTAATACTCTAATTTTTAAAATAGAAAATTGTTCATGCCAGAGGTCGATTGCATGTTAGCCACACACAGAGTTTGGCCTTAAAAGACTGACTTAAAGAATATTGAGTTCTTTTGCAATCACAGAGTTGTAGGAGGCAATACAAAGGATAAAATGATGGTGGGAACTCAGAATGTGTCATCGAAATACAGTATCAGGCAAACTTGGTTCTGTGAGACATAGTCTCTGCCTCTAAGGAGTTTAAACCTAGTTAAACAGAGGCACATAAACTTTTGAAAAGAGAAGTAACAGATCAAGTCAATTTATAAGAGCAAATGAAAGATATAAACAAGGAGCTCGGAGGAAGTCCCCTTAGGCGGGGCAAACTCGTCTGTCTAGGGAAGAAAGTTCCCAAAGGAAGAAAATACAAAGTGAATTTTAAAGAATGTTAAAGATTTAGATAAATGGGAAGGAAAAAGAAAATAGAATCCTTTCTTTGGATGCAATATTGTAAGCAAAGTCAGAGAGGAAGGCATCTACCTGGTGATTTCAGGAAATTATGAATACACAGATCCAGTTGATTAAATTCCAGACTTCCATTGCCAATCTATATGTACATATATGGTGAAGACTTTGCACACATACTTCCCCTTGCCCACCTCAGGTGTAGACCAGAATTATAATCATATTTCTTCCATTAAAATAAGTGAGTGTGATTGATGATAGTATGATGATTTGTGATTTTTCTGTTAGCCTAATAACAGTGTATATTTATTGAGTTCTCCCTACATGTTAAGCATTTTATATGGTAACTCTTTTAAGGATTACAACAACCCTGCAAAATAGGTATTATTTTGTATTTCCATTTTACATAAAGAAAGCTGAGGCTTAAGTAACTTGGCAAACGGCCACATACAAGGTTCACAATCAGGACTGTGATTTCATAGCTCACGATCTAAGGCACTAAGTCACAGTATTGCAACCAAGTTTGTAATTTTGCCACTTCTATATTCCTTGATATTTTTCTATGGTAGACACATAGCTATTTTCTTTAATCATCTTCTCAAAATTTTCAGTTTTCTGGTTGAACTAGCATGGTGGAATGTATTTTCATGACAGAAATGGAAGATACTGGGAAACAGAGTTTATCAGCATTTTAAGCTTTTTTTGGACCAGACTCTGAGGAGACTGTTAGCTTTGGTCAGCATGAAATCTCAACTTCTTGAGAACAAAATAGGGGGTGGAGAGAGCTTAAAGGTCATCTATTGCAATGTTCTTTCCTACAGATGTGATAAACCTGTAAAGATAGAGCTACTTACAGAAGATCGCACATTTGAATATAACAGAACTGGATCCAGAAATCATGCCCTCAGAGGCTTTTGAACTATACCACCCTGCCTAAATGAGGCATGAGCTTGAATTTCACCAATGGAAACATTCTGTCTGGGTGATCAAGGAGCACCATACCAAGTAGATTGCTTCACTTTTGGCTACGTCTTTGGCTTTTGACTTCAATGTGAAAGATAGTTATGGACTGACATCTTTAGTTTCAAAAGCTGTCAATGGTCCAGCCGCAAAGAACACACAGTAGCCCAAGTTATGCATGCAGTGTCTTCAATGATATTCTTAAGTTACTTGGCGTTCTTCCTTCACCTAAACCAGTCAGATCTTCTAGTGAGCATTTTCTTAACCAAGTTTATGCACAGTATATATTCATAAGAGTTTCTGCAGAATGTTTAAATGTGTCTGTTTTGATAGTCTTTATGGTTTTTTTAAAATATCAGTGGTTATTTGCTATTTTAATTGTCAGTTATCCATATAACTAACCCAAGAATACTTCAGCCGTAAAAAACTAGAATTAAGGAAATCTTAGTCTTCTATACTAGCCCCTTTGCCTTTAGTTGGCACTTAGTAATAATTAATAAAGTGGTGTACTGGAGAATACAGAGGTTCAAAACACAATTTTGTCTTGAAGGAGTCAGTTGAACTGTGTCTACTTGAGAGCAAGCATCTAGACATTTGGAAGGACCTGAATGTTTGACTGTTGTAAATTTCCATTTAGCTATCCGGCTTTGTCACACTTAGACCTCCTGGTGGCTCAGGTCGACCTATTTTCAAAATGATGATCATTGGCCATATCTCACACAGTGATCATTAAGTGAGTTCATAAATAAACAGGTTGTTTTCTTTTTTAAGCATAGCCAAGCACAAAATGTGACTCTGTTGACATTTTATGAGACTTTGTTATATGTCCCCTGAACCCCCAATAAAACCAATGTTGCATCAACTGTGAACTTGTGTTGATTTCTTGGAAGAGTATGCTCACAATTTGGGTGTTTTCGCTAGTGTATATCAAAGCTAGTTTCAGGATCTATGAGGAGCAAATAATCTGATATGATGGGAAATTTTCAATTTAGAAGCAATTTCTCAGTGATCCCACATTGCTTTTAATAAACAGCACAGTTATCTACTCATAATTCAGAAACCAAAGTGTGATCCTTGGCTTTTCTCTTCCCACCTGTCATGGTCAATCAGATGAATCTCTGGTTTTTCTGTCTTTCTGTTTTTAAATGTGTCTCCATCCTCCAACTGTTTAAGACAACCGTAGTATCACCTGGACCACTATCTCATGCCTCCAGTTTCTCCCTTTCACACTGCCAAGTAGCACCCAGGGAAATCCATCTAAACCACAGATATGATCATATCATTCCACAGTTACAAACTTTTCACTGGCTTCCCATTGCCCTTTAACTATCATTATATCTAAGCCCTTCCTAGCCTGGTTCCTGGCCCCAACATTCTTCTCTGGACTCACCGAGTCCCACTGCTTTTGTAGGTCCTTGCCATACATCTTTGCCATTTCTTAATGCCCTCTTTCTCCTCTGGGCTTTCTCACACACCTACACCTTCTGCTTGGTACTCCATCACCCCTTTCAGGCTCCATCTCTTGTCCTTCAGGTCTCATCCTAGAAATCACTTCCTCTTAGAAGTCTTCATCTCGACCCTAAGACTAGCTTATTCACCTACGTGCTTTCATAGCATTCTGTTCTTACCATGTATTAGTGCTTATCACCCAGGTTATGAGAACTTATGTAACAGTCTCTTTAATTTGGATATGATATTCTAGAGCTGCCTTGTCCTGTAAGTTAACCACTTGCCGTATATAGCTACATTAATTTAAATTAATATTAAGTAAAATTTAAAATTCAATTTCTCAGGTGCACTGGCTAATCTCAAGTGCGCAGGATCCACCTGTGTCTAGTGGCCACTGTGTTGAATGGCACAGATGCAGCACAATTCCATCCTTGAGAAAGATGTATTGGACAGGGGTCACACATGGTCAGACATGTCCAGCTCTGCGACCCCATGGACCATAGCCCACCAGGCTTCTTTGCCCCTGGGGCTTTCCAGGCAAGAAATACTGGAGTGGGTTGCTATTTCCTACTGCAAGGGATCTTCCCAACCCAAGAATTGAACCCCAGTCTCTTGCATCTCCTGCATTGGCAGGTGGGTTCTTTATCACTGCACTACCTGGGAAGCTTCTATTGGAGAATACTGTTCTAAAAGACAGGTACTGTATTCTGTTTGTCATTTTATCTCCTAAACATGCAGCCTTTTTTATCTCGAGTTTGTCATCTGAACCCACAGAGCAAAACAATTATTTCAGTGACTATATTTTTTCCAATTGTCTCAACAATGATATATAACTAAAATTAGACTATATGTATAGGAAGGAAATTGATTCATTACATGTAAAGGTGCCCAGGGTATTAAGGTTTAATTCTGGCAAAAAATCCTCATTGAGAAAGCCTACAGTGGTTTATCACAGTGTTTGGCATGATGTAAGTACTTCATAAACATCTGTTGAATGAGTGAATGACATCTGGATAGTCAGATGTTTTATTTATTTTCACCTGAATGTGTGGAGTCATGTAGGAGACATATCCTTAGCTCCCCCTTAGCTCCCTTATTTTCACCTGAGTCATGTAGGAGACATATCCTTAGCTCCCCCTTAGCTCCCTTATTTTCACCTGAGTCATGTAGGAGACATATCCTTAGCTCCCCCAAAAGCCTCTCCTCGAAAGGATATGGAGATGGATGATTTCCTTGCATCCACCCCAAGATAGTTGAATTGTGCTAACTGCAATAGGTTGCCCATTATTTTACTTGCCTTCCTTGTTTGCACTGGCAAACAAAAGTAGAGAATTGAGCTCTTATTCAGTGAAGAAGATCAAAGTGAAAATGATCAGTGTAGACACCAGATTTGAAAAATCCTCTTTTATGAGGGATTGGCCAAAGTTCACTTAATATGTTAATAATTTCCTGAGCACCTACTTTATATATGCCAGACACTTTGTTAGGTACTAAAGTCATAGAAGGTATCAAGCAGATACAATTCTTGAGTTCACAGTGAAACAACATATCTTTATTTCATTGTGCCCAAAGCAGGAGTCCTCAGCTTTGACTGCACATTGTTACTGCCAGGTGGAAAACTGCTGATACATGGGGCCTTCCTCAAAAGACTTTGATTTAATTGGTGTGGGGTGTAGCCTGGGAACTGGGAATTTTTTGTAAAGCTCACTGGGTGATTTTAATATGCAGCCTAAGTTGAAAACCATTAACTTTATGGGGACGAAATCTTCTCTATAAAGATTTTATGTATATATGTGTGTGTGTGTAATATATATCATATATAATATATACTAATATATTATGTATAAAATACACATTATATACATATGTATATACATGTATGGGCTTCCATGGTGGCTCAGACAGTAAAGAACCTGCCTGCAATGTGGGAGATCTGGGTTCGATCCCTGGGTTGGGAAGATCCCCTGGAGAAGGGAAAGATCTCCTGAGAGTGAGCTCAGAGCTTAAAAGCTTTTGGTATTGATGATTGATAGCCTATTAGAACCCAAAAGAGAACCTTTAAAATAATCTGTCTAACATATCCTAATTTTACTTTTTATTCCTCAGAATAGAAACTCAAATTAAAGAGTCAGTGAACTGTCCAGGTCGATCAGTTCATGACTCAGATAAGACCTGACCCCAGGCTTCTGTCTCCAATACCGTGTTCTTTCTGCTGCACCAAGCTGTCTCCAGGAAATGGAAAATATAATTATCTTCAAATCAAGAGACAACCAACATATAGTCTGGTGATAATTTTTTAAAGCAGTAATTGAATTTAGACCAATTTTAATCCCATGTGCTCAAAATTTTCTGCTAGTTAAATGTGAGAAATATACATTTATTTTGCTAGACTGTAACTTTTTGAAAAATATACACTATATACATATGTATATACATGTATACTTATATATGTAATATATATCATACATTGTATATATAATGTATAAAGTAAACATTATATACATTTGTATATACATGCATGGGCTTCCATGGTGACTCAGTTGGTAAAGAATCTGCCTGCAATGTAGGAGACCTGGGTTCTATCCCTGGATTGGTAAGATCCCCTGGAGAAGAGAACAGTTACCTACTCCAGTATTCTTGCCTGGAAAATCCCATGGCCCAGAGGAGCCTGGTGAACTACAGTCCATGGAGTCACAAAGAGTTGGACATGATTGATTAACTAACACTTTCATATACATGTATACTTATATATATAAAATATATATTATATATATGTAATGTGTATGTATATATATGCTGTTGTTGTTTAATCGCTCAGTTGTGTCTACTCTTTGCAACCCCATGGACTGTATGTAGCCTGCCAGGCTCTTCTGTCATGGGATTATCCAGGCAAGAATACTGGAGTGGGTTACCATTTCATCCTCCAAGTGATCTTCCTGACCCAGGGATCAAACCTATATACATATGCATATTTATATATATACACACACAGACACATACACATATACACACACATGTGTACATATATTTACATATATATGTATACATATACACACATACGTGTATACACACACACACACATATAATGAGATAGAGTTTAGTTTCCCAGGAGCCTTCACCACATTCTTACAAAGTCAAAAATCAATAGACATATGTTAAACTCCACGCATGACTAAGGACATTTTGCCTTTAAACTTGAACTACTAAAGAGCAGAAAGGGGAGTGGAGGAGAAATAAGTATGTATTGTACTCCCACAGTCTTTGTTCCCACCCACCTTATTACATGACATTCCATTCAGTTTAACATTTCACATATAGGTACGAGTTGCCAGTCTGTCTCCTTGAAAAATCTTGACTTTGAAAAATAACTGCTATTTTAAAAAGTTACTTCTCTTAGCTATCATTCCCCACTGGCACCTCCCCCCCGCCCATTTTTAGATTCTACTCATAGATCAAGAGAATTCAGGAGCCATACATCATCCAGTCCATTCATCTTTGTCCATATAAGATCATATAGTGAAAATGTGCCTTTCCATTTTTTAACGCTCAAAATAAAACTCATGTCCACTTCCTTTGAGACACATTTCAGTGTTTGAGAGCCTACACAGTTGGGAAATTCTATTTCACTTCTATCCCAAATCCCTCACGCTGTAGTTTAATCCCATTTTCTCTTGTTCCCTGTGGAGAGAAAGGACAGCTGGTCTCCATTCTCTCTAAACCCAATCCCTTCAAGTCCTTAAAGACACCTACCTCCCAGCCTTCTCTTCTCTGAAATAAATAGTAACAGTCCCCATCAGGAAAATGTCTCTCTCGTGCATATTCACTGCCATCCATATCACATATATTCATGTTCATTGCATAATTTCATAAATAAAACAAGCCAAGGCCAAGAGCAAAACAAGCAAATGTATCATTGTTTTCATGAATGAAGTCACAGATCCAATAATAGATGCTGAATACTTAGTTGTGAATGGTAGCCTTCCAATAATTATGTGCCAAAATTATCATAATTTCTTTTAGAAAGTATTGGCAATCTGTTGCTTTTGGAGAGGGGAATTAAAAATTCAGTGATTAGGTTTCAATTTCCTTTATTCAAGTTCTCCCCATGTTCCACAATGGACTATTCCATTCAGCATTCCACAGCAGGAGCCACCATTGCTTTGACAAAAATAGATACAGTATTGGAACATTCAGTCAATGGAGTAATCCAATTGTCTGAACATTCTTTTCTGCTTTATCATTTACATTTTAATAAATCCCAGAATATGTCAAGCTGTAGCAAGTTGTACCAAGTGTAGCTAATAGCATGCAGTTACCAGATGCAAAGAGAAATCATACATGCAATGCATCCACATTTGGTTCATATATATTTTTAGATTTCTACATTTTAAACAGGGATACTCTTAAAAATAAAAAGTGGCTAGTTAGCAAAATCTTTGTTATCAATATTCTGTTAGTATATTCAGCTTTCATGAAGGAAGCTGTGGGGATGGGGTGCTCTATTTAATTGATGTAGCTGGCATCTGCAGATCCCAAAGATGACACTATATAGCGGGTAGAATGTGGAATGTTAAATTATCATCCTACGCCTGTTTCTTTGGCAGTTTACTGTCTCTCCATTCAGGAGGCTCAGATGATCACATTTTAAAGTCACCTGACATCCCATGATCCCAAGATTCCAGGGAAATCAATCCTGAAAAGATTGTGTGTGTGCGATTATTATTAACCTGTTTGCATAACTTACCCCATGAATATATTGACTATCAACTGTGTTTTAACACTTTGAGAGATTTGTTGTCCTGGTTTGACAGAGTCCACTGAATTTCTCCAGCGTCACAGAGATGTAATGGTAGAGTGAGTCTCAGCATGTTGGGGGTCCCTAAGCAGTAGATATGTGCCTGGAGAGAGGTGTTTTCAAGGATGAGACTATTCTGATCAGTCTCTATTAGGAAAAATCATGGGAAGCATGAGACTTAAACTTAGCTTTGTTTATCTCCTTTATACCTAATTACCTAAATTATTTGTTAGCACATCAGAAAACTCATTTTATATACTTCTACCCAAAAAACCAGGATTATTTCTTGACATCAGGTATATCTGATTAGTGTTAAACTTGTAGTAGCCTGAAGGCCTACAAAGAACCGTTTGTTTTTTGCTGATGCTTAGAGCAGAGTAAATGTTTACCAGGGAGACTGTGGGTAGCATACCACTGTCACTATATGGGGTCAAGTTCTGTGCTGAGGATGGAGAAAACCAAAATGCACTGGCATTGCGGTGCACAAGTGAGGTCATCAGCATTTCTTAATTCCTAGATTTTTCTCTAATTTTGCCCACAGTGTGGTGACCGGTAGATTTAATGGAAAAGTATGACCTAGCCATTAGTAAAATGATCACAATATCCTGAAGACCTCTTGAGAAGCACCCTTTACAATTTCCTTGTGCACTTAGAGTAAGATCAAACACTTGCTCTCCTAAAGTACTTCCATGATCATAGAATAATGACTTATGGCTTTGTATAGCTTTCAATGACCTTGAATTAATCAACTAATGATCTGAGCATCAGGGAGAATTTTAGGAGATATGTCAGATGGTGAAGGTCCAAAGGTATGATTGAAAGTTTAACTTCTGTGAATCAAAGGTTCTGTTCTAGGTATAACACTATTGATAATTATCTCCTTTAAGATTTCTGAAGTTGAGTTAGCTCTTCTGTAAAATGAGGTACATGGCAGTTGATGTGTTGTTACTTCATAAAGTTATGGGAAGTAAATACATTTAAATGTTTTACAAAGTCTCAGACTGCTTTTAACATTCTCTCTGTTTCTTTAACATTTAGCCCTTCAGTTATATTGTGTCTTGGTGTGGGTCTCTCTAGGTTCATCTTATCTGGACTTCTTTGGGCTTCCTAAATCTGGATGTCTATAGACTTCCCCAGGTTAGGAAAGCTTTCAGCCATTATTTCTTCAACAAGATGTCTGTCTCTTTCTCTCTCTTTTCTCCTTCTGGGACTCTAGTAATAGAAATATTAGTTTATTTTGTGTTGTCCCATAAGTCCCTTAAGCTATCTTCACTTTTTAAGTTTTTGTTTTCTTTTTGCTGTTCTGATTGAATGAGTTCTGCTGCCTTGTCTTCTAGTTGACTGATTCTTTTTTCTGCTTTGTCTAGTCTTGCTTCGAACCCCCTCTTAGTGTATTTTTCAGTTATCTTTCAGCTCTGTGACTTCTATTTGGTATTCTTTTCTATTTTCTATTTTCCATCTCTCTCTTGAAGTTCTCACATGTTCATCCATTCTTCTCCCCAGTTCGGTGAGCATCTTTATGACCACTCATTACAATTCTTTATCAGGTAAATTACTTATCTCCATTTTATTAATTTTTACTGAAGTTTTATCTTGTTCTTTCATTTGGAACATATTCCTCTGTTTCTTCATATTTTCTTGGCATTCTGTGTTGGTTCTTATATGGATGAAACAACCATCTGTCCTGGTCTTGGAGGAGTGGTCTTATGTAGGAGGTGAACCTTGTTGTTCAACCCTGTCCCAGCTCTGTCATCTCTTAAATCTTTGTGCTTGTCCAAGCAGCCTATTATACTTTTAATGGCTCCCAGTATTTGAGGATGTGCCAAAACCTGTCAGTGTCTTTAAGGGGAGGATCTCAGCACCCAGATCTGGCTGGAAGCCAAACGCTCATACATCAGGTTTTAAAAGCTACAAAAGCTGAGATCACAAGTGTAATTCCTGCTGCTCAGTGCTTTGGCAGTGTCTCCAAGGTGGCAGTCACAAAAATTGGGGCTGCAGACAAGTTTATAGGCGTACCTTGGTGATACTGTGGGTTTGGTTCCAGATCACTGCAATAAAGAAAATGTTACAAAAAAATGAGTCACATGATCTTCTTTGTTTGTTTCTCAGTGAATATAAAAGTTGTGTTTCCCTATGCTGTGGTCTATTAAGTGTGCCATAGCATTCTACCTTTAAAAAAAATCAACAACAATGTACATGCCTTAATTAAAAATTAATGCTATTGGAAATATGGAGCTGATAAACTTGCTTGACTCAGGTTCCCACAAACTCTCAGCTTGTAAAAAACCACAATATCTGCAAAGTTCAATGAAGCAAAGTGCAATAAAACAAGGTATATCTGTGCAAACTCTTTTCTGGGAGATACCAGTGAGCAAGAGCAAGGCAGAGAGGGGGACATCAAGATGATATCCTCCACCTATGTTCCTTGAGATCCTTGAGAATAGCTTTGTGTCCACTAGAAATGTGCCAAACTTGTGCACCTCAAACAGAAGCTTAAGGACAAACCAAGAGACTGCCTTCACAGAAAGACTTGGAGGTGTGCCTCAGTCTGCAGTCCACCTGGTGCCCTGTGTGAGGCAATCTGCCAAGAACTGTCTCTCCAATTGTTACAGTCTTGTGGGACCCAGGAATGCAAGTCCTTCTAGCCATAGAGCCAGTTGATCAAGATTACATATCATTGGCTTTTAACTACCCAAGTTAATAGAGAAGAGCAGGAAAGCAGATGTTATAACAATATAGTTTTACAGAATGCACTATTATTATTTTAAGTTTTTTTAATTTATTTTATTCAAGTATAGTTGATTTACAATGTTGTATTTCTGGGGTCTTCTCTGCTATAAAGTTTTTCAGTTATAGATATATATCCATTTTTAATATTCTTTTATATTAAGGTTTATCACAGGATATTGAATATAGTTCTCTGTGCTATAGAGTAGAACCTTGTTTATCCACCCTATATATAATAGTTTGTATCTGCTAATCCCAAACTCTCAGCCCATCCCCCCACCCCTTGGCAACCACATGTCTGTTCTCTATGAGTCTGTTTCTGTTTCGTAGATAAGTTCACTTGTGTCATATTTTACATTCCACATGTAAGTGATATCATATGTTATTTGTCTTTCTCATTCTGATCTACTTCACTTAGTGTGATGATTTCTAGGTCCATCCATGTTGCTGCAGTCAGCATTATTTCAACAGAATGTATTTTTGATGTTTGCTTCAGCCACATTTCCTTTTGGATTCTAAACCCATGGATTTTCAATGACAAAGAAGCCATAAAAGCCATCTAGTTTATCTTTTGTTTGAATTTTCTCTGCTGCCTGTAATGGACCACTTCACTAATCAGCAATTCCACCTTTGGGGAATGCAGATAGTTTAAATATTTCTCCCTCATATCGAGTCACAAGAAGTTCTTCCATCATTCCTTGGGTGAAAGTCTCATCTCTTGCACCTATCAGTCCTACAGATATTTAAAAGAAGAAACCAGGTTTCTTCCAGAGTCTACTTTTCCCTAGGCTACATACACCTAGTGCCTCCAAACACTCCTTCTGTGACATATTTCAAATGCTTCAATTATTTTTGTTAGTCTCCACACTTCACCTTGTCTATCTGCCTTTTTTAATGTGCTACTCAGAATCAAGAGCAACTTTCTAGACGTGGACTGGCAGATAGAGAGCAGAAGGAGATGATAACTTTTTAAATGCTTCCTAAATACTGAATTTCTATGCATAAAACCTCATATTAATCTTCTTGGCAACTCTTCAGCAGTATTGACCTAGCTCATCTTCAGTTCAGTTCAGTCGCTCAGTTGTGTCCGACTCTTTGAGACCCCATGAATCGCAGCACGCCAGGCCTCACTGTCCATCACCAACTCCTTGAGTTTACTTAAACTCATGTCCATCAAGTCAGTGATGCCATCCAGCCATCTCATCCTCTGTCATCCCCTTCTCCTCCTGCCCCCAATCGCTCCCAGCATCAGGGTCTTTTCCAATGAGTCAGCTCTTCGCATCAGGTGGCCAAAGTATTGGAGTTTCAGCTTCAGCATTAGTCCTTCCAATGAACACCCAGGACTGGTCTCCTTTAGGATGGAGTGGTTGGATCTCCTTGCAGTCCAAGGGACTCTCAAGAGTCTTCTCCAACACCACAGTTCAAAAGCATTAATTCTTCAGCGCTCAGCCTTCTTCACAGTCCAATTCTCACATCCATACATAACCACTGGAAAAACCATAGCCTTGACTAGACGACCTTTGTTGGCAAAGTAATGTCTCTGCTTTTTAATATGCTATCTAGGTTGGTCATAACTTTCCTTCCAAGGAGCAAGCGTCTTTTAATTTCATGGCTGCAATCACTATCTGCAGTGATTTTGGAGCCCCCCCAAAATAAAGTCTGACACTGTTTCCACTGTTTCCCCACCTCTATCCCATGAAGTGATGGGACCAGATGCCATGATCTGAGTTTTCTGAATGTTGAGCTTTAAGCCAACTTTTTCACTCTCCTCTTTCACTTTCATCAAGAGGCTTTTTAGTTCATCTTCACTTTCTGCCATAAGGGAGGTGTCATCTGCATATCTGAGGTTATTGATATTTCTCCCAGCAATCTTGATTCCAGCTTGTTCTTCTTCCAGCCCAGCATTTCTCATGATGTACTCTGTATTTAAGTTAAATAAGCAGGGTGACAATATACAGACTTGACGTACTCCTTTTCCTATTTGGAACCAGTCTGTTGTTCTATGTCCAGTTCTAACTATTGCTTCCTGACCTGCATACAGGTTTCTCAAGAGGCAGGTCAGGTGGTCTGGTATTTCCATCTCTTTCAGAATTTTCCACAGTTTATTGTGATCCACAGAGTCAAAGGCTTTGGCATCGTCAATAAAGCAGAAATAGATGTTTTTCTGGAACTCTCTTGCTTTTTAGATGATCCAATGGCAATTTGATCTCTGGTTCCAATGCCTTTTTTAAAACCAGCTTGAACATCTGGAAGTTCACAGTTCACGTACTGTTGAAGCCTGGCTTGGAGAATTTTGAGCATTACTTTACTACCTTGTGAGATGAGTGCAATCGTGTGGTAGTTTGAACATTCTTTGGCATTGCCTTTCTTTGGGACTGGAATGAAAACTGACCTTTTCCAGTCCTATGACCACTGCTGAGTTTTCCAAATTTGCTGGCATATTGAGGGAAGCACTTTCACAGCATCATCTTTCAGGATTTGAAATAGCCCAACTGGAATTCCATCACCTCCACTAGCTTTGTTCACAGTGATGCTTTCTAAGGCCCACTTGACTTCACATTCCAGGATGTCTGGCTCTAGGTGAGTGATCACACCATCATGATTATCTGGGTCATGAAGATCTTTTTTGTACAATTCTTCTGTGTATTCTTGCCACCTCTTCTTAATATCTTCTGCTTCTCTTAGGTCCATACCATTTCTGTCCTTTATTGAGCCCATCTTTGCATGAAATATTCCCTTGGTATCTCTAATTTTCTAGATCTCTAGTCTTTCCCATTCTGTTGTTTTCCTCTATTTCTTTGCACTGACTGCTGAGGAAGGCTTTCTTATCTCTCCTTGCTATTATTTGGAACTCTGCATTTGGATGGGAATATCTTTCCTTTTCTCCTTTGCTTTTCGCTTCTCTTCTTTTCACAGCTATTTGTAAGGCCTACTCAGACAGCCATTTTGCCTTTTTGCATTTCTTTTCCATGGGGATGGTCTTGTCCTTGTCTCCTGTACATTGTCACAAACCTCCGTCCATAGTTCATCAGGCACTCTGTCAGATCTAGTTCCTTAAATCTATTTCTCACTTCCACTGTATAGTCATAAGGGATTTGATTTAGGTCATACCTGAATGGTCTAGTGGTTTTCCATACTTTGTTCAGTTTTAAGTCTGAATTTGGCAATAAGAGTTCATGATCTGAGCCACAGTCAGTTCCCGGTCTTGTTTTTGATGACTGTATAGAGCTTCTCCATCTTTGACTGCAAAGAATGTAATCAGTCTGATTTCAGGGTTGACCATCTGGTGATGTCCATGTGTAGAGTCTTCTCTTGTGTTGTTGGAAGAGGATGTTTCCTATGACCAGTGCATTCTCTTGGCAGAACTTTATTAGCCTTTGCCCTGCTTCACTCCGTACTCCAAGGCCAAATTTGCCTGTTACTCCACGTGTTTCTTGACTTCCTACTTTTGCATTCCAGTCCCCTATAATGAAAAGGACATCTTTTTTGGGTGTTTGTTCTAAAAAGTCTTGTAGGTCTTTATAGAACTGTTCAACTTCAGCTTATTCAGTGTTACTGGTTGGGGCATAGGCTTGGATTACCGTGATATTGAATGGTTTGCCTTGGAAATGAACAGAGATCATTCTGTCATTTTTGAGATTGCATCCAAGTACTGCATTTTGGATTCTTTTGTTGATCATGATGGCTACTCCATTTCTTCTAAGGGATTCCTGCCCACAGTAGTAGATATAATGGTCATCTGAGTTAAATTTTTTAGAATACTTAACGTCTATTTTGTACATGCTACTGTCAAACACCATTTTCCTCATCCTTAGATTCAGTCCATTATCCTATCTCCCAGTGTCTTTTATAATCCTAATTAAGATTTCTGATCTATTAGATATTTCTCTGAGTTATCTTATTCACATAGACTCAAACTTGTCCAAAAGAGGTCATAAGACTTATCAAGTGACACGTTGAAGTTAGGATTTCAAATGTCAGTCCCTAAAACTTTAAGTCTAATAACTGTCAAAGAGGTGAAGTTAATCTGCAATTTTTGTTGCTGTTTAAATAAAAAAGACATTATTTCTGTCTTATTAATGACTCTTGCTGGGAAGCAGCCATCTAGATGAATGGTGAACGATAAAGGGAAGTTGTTTGCTTTAAGTAATTTTTAGGTAATTTTAAGTTTTCTTTAGTAATCAAAAGAAGGAACATTTCATTTGGGAAGAATTGAGATCACTACTGTATATGTTGATATCTTAAATAACTGGATTTTCCTGTTTCCTCTTATTACTTTTCTTTCCTGATCTTTTTGGGTTGGTTAATAACCTTCCCTGAAAGAGTCTATGGAATTTTCCAGGCAAGAATACTGGAGTGGGTTGCCATTTCCTACTCCAGGGGATCTTCCCGATCCAGGCATCAGATGTGAATCTCTTGCGTCTCTTGCATTGGTAGATGGATTCTTTACGTTAGTGCTACCTGAGAAGGTATAGTAAAGGGAGTTGGAAATCTTTCGTCCACAGTATATAAGGCTTTTAGTAGGTCCATACATCTTTGCACTTGGCTAGCGCACATAATAAAGTAAGAGTAAATGTGTTTTTTTTGTTTTTAAAGAATTTGGATTCTTCACTGTAGTAACAATTCTTTGAAGAGGAGAGGGAGTTACATAAGGTGAGTATAGTCTGGCATCTATTCAAGGGGTTTAGTTACAAAAGTGCCAGAAGACACTCATAATGAGGTATTTCAATTCAATTCAAATTGTTGAGATGAATTACAATTCATGATACAGCAACTCCACAGTCTGGCCCCAGAGGACAGAATTCATAGCAAGGCTCCAGTGTACTGTGCTATCTGATGGTAACGTTATCCAGAAACATTGAAAGTCCTCTTTTTATTCTTTCTCTTTCTCCTTCTGTACTGGATTTGGCAATTATTTCTCTGTACCTCATTTTCTTTTGCTCTCCGCGCTTTCTTTCCTCCCCTCCTTTCACTGTCCCTCCCTTTCCTTCTCCTCTCCCTCTTTCTTTCCTTCCTTTTTTGTTGGCATTTCTTCTTCTCTCTTTCTCAGTCTCTCTCTTTTTATTTTACTAAACTTTGTTCCATTAAATATGAACTATTTAAGAGCCAGCACTACTTGAGTTTGGTGTGTGCACGTGGCTTTATATCTCATACTACCTACTGTCCTCATAAGACCTCATCTTTTAATAAATCAATGTTAAAATTTTATCTGAGGATAAAATCACATGTAGTTATCAGGGTTCTGAACCTTCCTTGAAAGGAAAAAAAAAGAAAAGAGCCCTCCCTGGATTGTTTCTGTACTGTCTTTCCCCTTTATGTTACTTCCTTACTTTCTTCTATAGCTCTCAAGTTTATTGGACATGGGTTAAAAGTCAACACTTAAGAACACACACATCCTTTTATTTTTTTCTGTTAACACTATTCATTTTATTATTTGCTTATGACTGCCACTGTTATACTCTAAGTGGTTCTTAAACTGCAATGTGCATCAGAATGATCTTGGAGAACTGTTAAACCATAGACTCCTGGGCCCGATCCTCAGAGTTTCTGATTCAACAGGTCTGAGATTAGAGGCCTAGGATGGGCACTTAGTATTAAGTTCCCAAGTGATGCTGCTGCTATTGGTCTTGGGACCACACTTTCAGAACCACTGCTTTACTTCTAAATCTATTTCATTCTCCTCCCATCACGTCTTCAATGGGATAAATAACATTACTTCCTTTCATCTTCCTTAGTAACATGTTTCCAGAACTTTCAATCATCAGGGTGACTCCTGTTTGAACTATTTCCAAATCTATATTTTGCTGAAGGGTTAGAACTGAACACAAGACTGTAGCTAATTCTGACATGATAAAAAAAATATTAAATCCCTAGGATTTATATCTCCCAAAGGGTTAGAGCAAGATTTTCTTATCTATTATCTTGTCTGCATAATATCCATATGATATATCTCATTTTGGTAAGAAGAGATATTGGGCAATTACCACAAAGATATGCAGGAAAATTTGAACTCAGGTTTCTAGACTCTTAGTTCACAGTTCTATTTGAATTCTTAAGGGATTTATTTAACTTCTAATACGTGAAGTCCAGTTTATCTCATTGAATTAAGGTGAACTTATCTAATCTATTAATTTACTGTAAAAAACTAGAAAGTTGCTTAATTTTGAGTAAAAGATACCATCAGCTATTCTGATACAAAATAAGCATTCTTTAAAGAATTCCACTCCAGCAATATGAAAATTTAAAACTCTTTTACTTGGAACTTTGTTTCTGTGATCACAAATATTGGCTTTTACTATGATCCCACTTTTGGTTTTCATTTAACTGAACATATTAATTTTGGTGTATTTTGCCCCCAATTTTTCCTGCCATAGTAAACTAGCCTTTCACCTGATTCTACCAATTGATTTTGACATTATTTGATTTTTACAGTCTTAACTGTCCTACATGATAATCAGAAATTTCTACATTTGCCATTTACCTGGTTTTATGGCCTACCTAGTTCCAAAAATGCAAGTGAGAAAGAGAGGTTAGAGGAAAGCAGTTTTCTCAACATGTCATTGTCGTTCATTCGCTAAGTCCTATCCAACTCTTTGGCCCCATGGATTGCAGCACGCCAGCTTCCTGTGTCCTCTGCTATCTCCCGGATTTTGCTCAAATTCATGTCCACTGAGTCGGTGATGCTATCTGACCGTCTCATCCTCTGCCACCTTCTTACCCTTTTGCCTTCAATCTTTCCCAGCATCAGGGTCTTTTCCAGTAAGTTGTCTCTTTGCATCAGGTGGAAAGTAACATATCAGTGTTATTATTTATCATCATCTCGAAGTTTTTAGTTCCTTATATCCCATGGTCTTCTCTTAGCTTTTGTCATATCCTGTTCTGTTCTCCCATCATGGCAAATAAAATGAAGTGTCTGACAGTTTATGAAACAATAAAGCTGGATTAAATGGGTTTTTAAGGGTCCTATTGTTTGCCCCAAACCATTGTTGCTATGGGGGAAGCCTCCAACTCTTTGACTGACACACAAATTGCCATCAGCAAGGTATTAGAAGGAATCTCATTTATTACCACGAGGAAATAAATAATGCCATGGACTGAGTGTCTTTCATCCAGATTAGACTAACCAAATCAATTCAGATCATTAGAATACATTCTATACAATTATATATAAATCTGCCTTGTAAATAACCACTTACCTGCTTGCCCAGAGCAATATAATGCTCTGTGCTAAACCAACAGTTAAAATTATAGATTCGACTGGTAAAGTATTTTAATGCGTTGTTACACATTTTGTACTTAATTCATTCAGTAAACATTAATTGAGAACCTACTACATCTTGGGAATACAGCAATGAATAATAGATGATTCTAGTCCTCAAAGTGCTTACCCAGTAAAGGGAAATAGATATGTAAAAAAGAAAAGTGATTGTCCTTCTCTTGCTCTAAACTGCATTCAATCCCAGGGAAACTAATGGGAGTTTCTTTTCTGATTTATGCATAGGGAAAAAATCATGAAGAGACTGGTGAAAATATCTAGAGAAAACTAAAAAATGAGAATTTGCATAAAGGTTCAGGTTCAATACCTTCCAATGAACTTCTCTAGTAAATACAGGTTTTAAGTTAAGCAAAACATAAGGGGGAAGTGAGTGTGTGCAGGAGTGGGAGACACTGTATGCTGAAGTCAGGTAGCAATGACTCTTGTATTATCTAGAATGTTGTGATTCCATTCTGTCTGTTCTAATGGATAATTAAATACACTAGAAACATTTTCAGGGGAATGATTAGCAAAGGATATACATGTTCATTCTTCAAATTATGTCTCTATCCCTGAGATAGTCCATTTACTTAGGTAATAATATGTTCTTTCATTTATTTATATCAAGATGGTTTGACTAACCCACGTTCAACTGAAAGATGCACAAAGATGCACATGGATCCACCTACACTTTCTTTAAACAATTGCCCCATCTCCTTTAAACAGTGACCCTTGCCAGTTGGACCTAGACAGGCTTGAGATCACAGCACAAGTCCAAGTGGACAAGTGTTTGTGGGGTGAAAACCAAAATTGGTTTATTTAGGGATTTGAATTTGTAACCTCATGAGTGCGAAGTCCAAACCAGCTGATTGTAGAACCCTGTAAGGAGCGAGATTATCTTCTTGGTTTTAACTTTTTAATAGCTTCTTTAAAAAGGCACAACCCTAACATTGAGATGAAATGCTGATTTTGAGACCACCAAGGTGGGTCACTTCAGACCCTTTGACCAAGGTGGCCTTCTTCAGACCTTTAAAAGGAAAAAGTTTCTGTAATCTGTGGGTGTCAAGTCCATTACCATCTTCAGCCAAGGGACCCTGGAAAGGAAATAACAACCCTCTTAGGAGTGCTGAGAAAAAATTTTAGAAGTGGCGTTTGAACCCTAAAAGAGAACCATACCAAAAAAATCATTTTTTCCCGAAGTCACTCATTTTCCCCTTCTTAAGCATAGTGTGTTTCCATTTTCAGCCTTCTCATCATTTTGCATTCTCCAGAATTTCTTTGCAGTGATTATAGTCCTATTATTAGCTAATAACCATGAGAAAGTAAGTCTCCTTTTCAACTGATTTTTTGTTGTTGTTACTGCTTATAAAGCTCCATTATCAAGAACTTTTAAAGTTTTGTTATCAGGTTCTGAAAACTGGCATTTCTTACATCTGTGACCAGTTTGGGACTGGGCCTTGCTGGGCTTTCATTGGCCAGTCTGCTTATGGTCTGACTGCCCCTCAGGAATGCTCATTCACAAAGGCGTGGGGTGAGGTCATCATGCTTACAGCGAGGAAGTTTTGCATGCTTTTTATTTTGTATGTAGCTCGTAATCACCTTTTTCTTCCATCTGGTGAAATATGTGCCCCTGTGAGCTCCATGGATACTAAACAGCAAAGGCGCCAAGTCTGTACAGGTTTTCGTTTTGACTGTGTGAGTGTTGCCAGTGTCCTGTGAAAACAGCACCTTTGTGTTCGGCCAGGGGCGGTATTTTGGGAGCCAGTACAGACACTTGAACAGTCAAGACTCTGGCCAAGCCTCACTGGTCAAGCTGGATGGAACTTTCTCCAGCATGATCCCTGTGCCTAATTCTATCACCTGTTTCCTCCCTTTAGGGTCTCAGGCTCAACTGTATGTGCCTATTAGAAAATAACTGATAGATTTCTGCTTCTTTAAGGTATTATTTTAAAAGGGAGATTCCTTCCATGGGTATTAATGAAGGACTTAATGTCTCAGAGAAGACTTTCATCACAGACTTTTCTGATGCCATAGCAGACTTGCAGGGTGAAGAGGGGAACCCAGGATAAATCACTTTTATTCATGCTTCTCGACGCCACTTGCCTGGGCAGAACTGTGAAGCAGACAAAGCTTATCTTTTGTACCCACAGCTTCTCCTTTTCATATTTATTTTGCTTGCAGGACTCTGAACAGTCAGTTTCTTCCACCTGACTTCAAATCCAAAGTCACTGAAGTTTAAATGGTGATGCCCCCAGAGACAAGCTTTCTCTTTCCCATTAAGCATCTCATTGTTGTGTCAGCAGAACTAGAAAAGCTCACTTGATCCACATGGAGTGGAGTCGGGGAGGAGGAATGGAAAATATGTTACTTTTTCCGGCACATCCATGGTATCTCTCTTCTGTATCCTAAAAAGTTCACTGTGGATATTGAATAGTGAATGCAGTGTCTTAGAGTTCTTGATGTACCTTCCCCCTCTGCTATTTCAGTTCTTGAGAATTTTGACCACTGGTGTGGACCTTAGAGTTCATCTATACAAATTCATCTGCCTTCCCAACTTTTCCAAGTGTAACCTCCAGCCATAATCTTTCTTTTCATAAGCTCAACTGGGAGCATGTTTACAAATAAATAACCAGTCAGAGACAGAGGCACAGAAAGACAGACACCAATCCCCCACATTTAATCCCATGTAAACCCTACTCTTCTTGGCTTTCCATGCATCCACAAGGGTGATAACATTACATTAGTCCAGGACCTAGGCAGAGACATGCATGTTCTCATGAAGGGCGAAGAAAGAATTTCCCTTAGTCAAAATTCTTTCCTTTCATTTTAAATAGAAAAAGCTTAAAACACCTGCAAATGAGATGATTTTTGGTTAAAGGTTTATAGGATTTATTTGAGGCATCCTGGAAAGAGAGGGGTGGTACACTCATCACTTCCTGCTTTTTGCCTTGTGTGTTTCTCTGCTTGTTCCAGTTTATTATTTATTCATTGAGCTATTTCCCCCTGCCCCAGACTTATCTCTCTCCTCCTTTATCATGTTCTCTGGACCATCCTTCTTACTGTCTGCCTACTTTATTTTCAACATACACTCAAAATTAGTAGCACCACTGCTGGACCACTTGTCATCCACACACAATCCTAGAGACATTTGATTGTGGGGTAGAAATGCCTTTAAATGGCCATTCTCTTCAATCCCCTGCTGTCAAGTCACTACTGTGCCCATGATCAACTGCTATCATCATTCAAATCTGAATGGAAACATCGATTCCTCAAGGAAGCCTCCCCTGACCTCCCCCCAATTATATTGTGTTCCTTTGTTTGTGTTCTCATAGCTTGCTGTAATGTTCTTCTTTATACCATTAACGGTTTATAATTATATAGTTAGGCAATGGTGTGATAAATGTATGACCCTTCCATAGGGCTGAGTGCTCCAGAGGGGAGAGAAGTGTATGTTTCACTCACCAGTGCATCCTCACCTCTTTGTTCAATGCCTAGTTCATAATGGGAATCAATAGATGTTAATTCATAGTTATTATTATTATTGTTACAAATATCAAGGTCAGTGATCAACTTTTTTTTTTTCTTATTGTAGAACAAAACCTGGCTAGAGGTAAGGGATTTATAGATTAACTTACCATTTCCTTCACTCATTCATTCACGTAGACATTCATTTAATACAGTTGCAAACAAACAATGAGGAAGGCTTGCACGGAGGAAGTTGCCTTTGCTAAGACTGGAAGGTTCCCAATAATTTGGACAAAGTAGAGATGGAACAGACTGTGCCTTAGATGGAGAGAAGGCTGAGACCAAAAGTTAGTGTCTCTCTCCTTGAATGCCCGGTGCATGGTGAAGAGTCAGTGAATATCTCAGTGACCTTGAAAGTGGAGACTGAAGGAAGGTACTGGAGGAACTTGGATGTTCATCACAGGAGTTGAGATTTTTATTCTTAGGCCAGTACGGAGTGATTGAGGCCTGTGGGCATGGTGATCTCATCTGAATGGTGTGTTTGGGAAGATTAATTTGGCATCACTGCGTCTCGGGGTTAAGTTGGCTGTCTGGCCGACCTTCACGGCTCCCACCTCTAATGCTCATATTCCTATCCCTGTGTCTTAGTCCCTGTTTAGGGCCTGGACTCTAACCACTGCTGCCCTGGCCTGGGGATAGCTGCTGAATCTCCCTGATATTGGTTGCCTATAGTTTGAAACTCTGCTTATCAGCTGTATAGTATCAATGGACATACTTCACCTTGGTCTCTTTAAAAAATGGACTACTCATGACACAATTTTTAAGTGAGAGCTCAACTAATCTTCTTACTTCCATTTTCATATGATGAAACTGAGGCTTTCAAGTGGCAGAACTGACTTCCAAGTTCAGGATTCCTGATCCCAGGTCTAGAGCTCTTTTCTGTCATAAGTTCACAGTCTCTCTCAACTAATATAAAAAATGCCATCCTGTGCTAAATTGCTTCAGTCATGTCTGACTGTTGGTAACCCTGTGGACTGTAGCCCACCAGGCTCCTCTATCCATGGGATTTCCCAGGCAAGAATATTGGTGTGGGTTGCCGTGCTCTCTCCAGGGGACCATCCTGATCCAGGGATGGGGCCCGAGTCTCTTACATCTCCTGCTTCGGCAGGCAGGTTCTTTACCACTAGTGCCACCTGGCAAGCCCCTAAAAAGAATGAATGAGTACAAATCAAGACCCGATAGTTAAAATTTATTGAGCACTTTCTATGTGCAGGCTTAGCTCTAGGTGCTTTTAGATGTGCTGAATTGCTGGATGACCACAAAAAATTGGGAAGCAGGTACCACCGTTCTTTCAACAGGTAGAAAAACCATGATAAGAAAATTTAAGTAATGTGCCTGGTCATGAAGTTACTGAGCAAAATTTTCCAGATGGAAACCCAGACAGTCTGACTCTTGAGCCAGTATTCTGCTGATATGGTAGGTTAAGAGGTATATGTAGGTGAAGGCATCTACTCATTGTCTCATAGACAGTAGGCGCTCAAGGAATGTTGCTAGAATGTCAGTTCATGCTTTGGTCTCAGCTAAAGCTATGTGTACCCTACTTGTCCTATGCTACAGACCAATTCTGGGGTCTGAGTTGGTCTCCAGATGCTCACACACAGGTGATCTTCCTGGGATGAAAAGCTCTACTGCTGTGTGTTTATATTTGGTCCCCCATCTGTCGCCAACCCCAGGAGTCTGTCTTTACTTTCCAACCTGGTCTCCCCAACCAAAAGCAACCTTCCCTCTTCTGGTGAATTACAGATGGCATTCACTCTTCTACACTTGCCACAGACGTGGTCTTTGCAATAGATCCACACAAGCTCTTTCTGGGGAATGAAGCTTTGAGGAATCTATAGTCTAAGCCACCAGCGTTGATGAGTTTTCAAAGATTATCAGAAAAGACCTTCTGACAAGCAGTTCACTTAAAAATTCAACAAAAGGTATTGAATTAAAAGGTATATTGCATGCTACTGTGTCACTCCAGGAATTATGTATTTTTCACAGACCTATCTTATTTATTAGTCTCAACAGTTATTTGAAGAATTGTCATTTCATTTTACAGAGAAGAATTCAGGTGTAGACATGTAAAGATGCCATGGCCAGATAAGTGATAGATCTACGACATAAACATAGGTGTATAAGAGCTCACAATCTAGCAAGGAAATCAGATGACTATATAAATAACATCAAGCATGATAAATACTATGATGGAGAAAATACAACCAATGTGTCCTTTCTTTGTACCATATGTCAAAAGGTGCAAACCTTAAATTTTATATATATTATTATATATGGTGTTAGTGGTTTGGTCTCAAAGTCTTGTCTGACTCTTGCAGCCTCATGAACTGTAGCCCACCAGGCTCCTCTGCCCATGGGATTTCCCAGGCAAGAATACTGGAGTGGGTCGCCATTTCCTTCTCCAGGGGATCTTCCTGACCCAGGGATCAAACCTATGTCTCCTCTACTGCAGGCGAATTCTTTACCAACTAAGTCACCAAACATCTTTATATATATATATATATATATACACACACACACACCCCATTTAATAAAACAATCCTTTCCCTCAAATCTTTAATGTTTATTCCTCATCTTTTAAAATTACTAAGGAGTTTATTTGAACAACTGAAGGTCTTAATGGTATGTAAAGTACCATGATATCTAATATTAGAAATGTTAAAAGCATGAACAAGTATGGTCTCAGGACAACAGAAGCTTAGACAGAGCTGGCCATAGTAGTGAGCAATGTAATGCCAGAAAATTCCAGATAAAGCTCATAAAGAAGGTGAGTTTCAATACACTGAGTTCCCTTTGCATGAGTGGTCAGGGGAAGCCAGCCAGCATGGGCCAGAGTTTTGATGATGGCAGGCTGTGGGCCGTGAGAGAAGTTTGTGCCCTGGTCTTGTTTACAATTTGTCTGAGGCTTCTTGAGATCAGCCCAGCCAGATGGACTCTTCCTCTCAAATATCAGACCTGATCTTTTCAAATAAAACAGTACAAAGCACATTAAAAGCTTTGATCCAACTGTTTACTTTGCATTTGTGTGTGTTGGGGGAAATGGGGACAAAGGAAGGATTTATTAGGCCTTGCTGTGGGTGGCCAGTGCAACCACTGGGCATGTTCGAGTAGAAATGGGAATGCTCGGAGCTCACATACCGGATCCATGTCAGCATTTGGACACCCTGATGTTCCAGCTGAATTCCATGGACTCGCCCCATGAGCCTCCTACATTTCAATCTTCTCATCCACAGTGGGGCAAGGTTCCTGAGATAGGAGCCCTTGAAGTTTAGCTGGTCAATCCATCTATCCGTCTGCCTCAAGGCAGGTTGGAGTCAGACACCTTTTTTAGGATTCTCATGGAAAAGAAGATTCTCAACATCTTTAGGTCATGCCACCTTTCTTTTTCATGAGTGTGTTGTACTTTCAAAACATTTCACATAAATTATTTGGTTTGCATCCTTCTGAAGCAGATGGTTATGTATTTCCTGCCTTTGTCTTTCTCTCTCTCTCTCATATACACACTCACATTTACACAGACATTTCTACTACATAGATCAGAAAACTGTGTTGATAATAGGAGGGAGGAATCTTTCACTCCCATTATATACCAGAAACTCTCAACAGATGATATCGTTAATCTTCTCCAAAGTCCCCTGAGATAGGTACAGTTTGCCCATTTTAGAGATAGAAAAGTTCTGAAGCTCAGAGAAGTTAAAAACTCTTTGGCTCATTCCTAGTAGATATTGATACTTATTATGACCAAAGGGGTGGAACTAAGATTCATGGATTCCAAGACCTGTTTGTCTGTCCTCATCCTGCAGGCTGGTCTCATTGCTCTCTGTTCTTTGGCTCCACAAAAACCCAATGCAGAGAGGCGATTGCTCTCAGAAAATCCTCTTTTATGTCTGTTTTCTATTTGCGTTCATAGGGACAGAGAAGATCTAAAAAGAAAGCTGCGCTACAGGATTTTTGAGATCAGTAAATAAGAGGAAATTACATGGGCAGAATAGACAGTGTGCCAAATGGGGTTTCAGGAACCTTCTTCTGTTTAGGAATGAGAAGATCGCAAAAGAACTGCAGCTTTCTTTTAGCTCAACAGAAGAGCAACTATGATTACTTAGTAAATCTAGTGGAAGAAGTATATGGTATCCCCGAGTGTGAAGACAGAATTGTCCTCTTATTTCTCAGCCCTGGTCACTTTTCTGCCCTTACTTTCCCCACTCATTCAGTCCCCAGATAGAACTGTTGCACATAAGCCCTGGGTCTCTGGGTAGTTCAGAGATGGGCACTAGAGAGGAAAGGAATTTAGAAATTCCAGTACAAACACAGTACAGAAAGCTTCATCAACTGCACTGTCTAGTGACTTTAAAGCTACTCAGAAAAAAAAAAGACACAGTTATTCTGAGATTTCAAAAACAAGTGAGGCATTTGGAAAAAATAAAGCATGATGGTTACATGTTTATCAAGTAGAATTTTAAAATATCTTGTTGGTGTGTGTATGTCTGTGTTAATGTGTATATGAGAGAGACAGACTCATACTGTAATTTTAATTGCTTGTAATCTAACTTGCCTTTTTGTTCCTTTTTTTCTTTCTTTTTTTCTTTTTGTATCAGTTAATCTGTTGGTTACATTTTCAGCTTTTCTTTGCTTCTGGTTTCATTTTCAGATGAAAAAATGCTAGGCACACAGTGCTGCTGTCTGGTTGCCATGGCGACCACAGCCTATTATCCTGCCTTGTCATTCATCAAGAAAGAATTGCACTTGACAGAGGGAGAGGAAAATGCCTGCAGTCTGCAGCATAGAAGGAAAAAAAGGTTCTCTTTTCTTCTATGTCTGTAAAAGGTCTTTAATGCCCGTTTAGTTACATGTTTTATTTAGCATTATTTATTACTTGTAACGACAATAATTGATACCTGTAAAAATACATCCCCTCCCCCCAAAGTATTTAGCTTGCAATTTGTTCATTTGCCTTGCTTTCCCATTTCAAACCTACACCTAGCGTCACACCCCCAACCCCCACCACCACGAACACTGCTTCCACTCTTATAACAGAAATAGCCCAAAGATTCTATTTTCCACAGAGGATGCTCATTGTAAAGGTAGCTAAATGAACTACTTCTTCTTCCTGAAATTGTGTCTTATAATCAACAGTTCTCTTGTCTTGCTATTCCTAAAACTAATTATTGGGATATGTGATCGATCGATAATTGAATATAACTTTTGATGAAATGACTTCTCCAAGTGTGTGATGCTTATGAAATATGGTGTTAGCAGAATAATGCAAAACTACAGCAATCTTTCCATTAGATAATTGAATATAAGATCATGATTGCTCTTTACAAATTTGGATCCATCCCAAATCCATTGTTCTTCAAAGGCAGGGAAATGTAATTACTTGTTATTTGACTATTCCTCATCATGGCCATTGGAATTCACCCAAATTATTTCCAAAAATAAATGGTCTAAGAAATTTTTTATAGTTGAACACTTAGGTTTATTTATTATTTTTAAATCTGATATTTTCTACTTCATTATTTAACTCTTAAAATATCTGCAGCTGGTGGGACATTTTAAACAACTTTGTTCTGTTGATTGCTTGGCTCTTCTTGAATTCTTTGCTGTGTTAAGGTGGAGAAAGTAGTTGTAAAATAGGCAGTATCTTAAGTTGAGATCATCTGAGCTTGGTTTTTGAATATTTACTTGATCTTTCATCTTATTGATGAGACAGAACCTGGACAATTAAGAACATCATGAGTTGGTAAAATCCCAGCATTTGGCATAACCAATGTTTGTTTCAAATAAGCCGTCCCACCTTGAGAATATATGAGCAATGAGGGTGACGAATAATGAACTTCTGAAGTTCAAGTTCTAGTCCATCTGAAGAAAACATCCCTTCTAGAGGTCAAACTTCACCAGCACCCACGGCAATGCTGAAATCACATTTCTACCTTGTAAGTGAGCAGAGAGTTGGATAATTATCCGGTCAGTTTTGGTTTTTGAGATGGTTTAGATTCTGACATTCCCACCACTTCCTTCATTATCTGGATAATTTTGGCAAGAGGAGGTTTGGGGGCGGAGAGGGATAATTCTACAAGAATAAAATAATTACAGCTGTCAGGAAATCTGCCCTGGATTTTAAATATTGCTCCATAATAATTCAAAATCTCTTGATTCTCATTGCGTCGCAGATAAATTCCATGAGTACATACTTGCCAGGATCCTTGATATACCCTGACCGTGTAAAAATGTAGAAACCATGGGATGTTTTTCTTTAATCTTGACATTTGGGAGTGCAAAAGGAAACAAAAGGGAGAAAAGACATATTGAGTTTAGAATTGTGGCTGTGTTCCATTGGTTCTCAACTTTTACTTTAATATTGCAGTAACACTACCGGTTCATTTCCTGTTAAACTTCAAGCCTACCTTTTGATTTTCAAATGTCCCCTAGGCTAATGTTTTCACTGAAGAATGAAATGAACAGGCAGAAACAATTAAGCGAGCAGATACAGTGAAAAGGAACGCCACACTGCACTTTCACAGAAATGGACATGTATGAAGGAATTCTGCTTGGAATTTGATCTCACAGCAGCAAAGCCTTTGCTTCTTGTCATTTTTCTTTTGCCCACCCCCAATCCACACCAATTCCCCTTTATGGGGGGAAAAAAGATCTAGGCACACAAAGGAACTCCTAAATACTCACAGGCATGGGAAATATTTTCTCTGCCTGTTACTAGTACAGGATAATCTCCAAGAAAAAAAAAATGTCATCTAGGTATTCTAAACTGCAAATGTCTTCCAAAGCCTGTTAAATGTTCACATATGCTTTTATGAAATTTGTAATATGGATTGTTTATACACTCTTGATTATGGGCATGGACACCATTAAAAAGGATCAAGTCAGTGTAAAGATGGAAAATTAGAAAATCAGATAAAATTGTAACCTACAAGAAAAAAGTGTGTATTTTTAAAAAACTTAATAATCTGCAACTCCGTATATTAAAAAAAAAAATAAATCAACAGCCAAAAGTGAGCTGTTAAAGAGCCTTCTAACTTCTATGAGGAATTAACAAGGAAGTAATTGACTCTCCCCCAAACAAATCTGCCATCACATGTTTATAGCATTTTTGTCACTCTATGAAAGCTGTGTCTTCTTTTTCAGCACCAAAATGAGAGATTTTACATGGCATTAGCTTGGCGTGCCTATTTTTGGATTTACTTTGTTAAAACAGAACTAAGTCATATGCTGCAATACAGAAGAGGCTGGGTAGAGTATAGCAAGATAAGGAGGCTGACAGTGAGGCATCATCATATACATTTTAGAAGACTCTATGTTATTATCTGACAGAAGACCTGCACAACAGGTTCAAAGTTAGTTCCCACTGAAATTCAAAGTGTATTTCTAAGGTGGTATGCCATGGGAAATTGTCTTGTGAAGGGATCAGAACACTCAAAACATGCACAGTTTAAACCTTGCAACTCTCCTTTGTAAGGCAGAACAATACCTCAGTCATGGATCTGGAAGATGGAAGGCACCCATAAGATTATACTGAGCGGAAGGCCTGGTTTTGTTTTTTTTATTGAATCCATCCCTTAGTATGTTCCCAATAAAACACCTCTCATAAACCGAGGACTTTGTATTTTTGTTGTTGTTACGGGGATTTAAAAAAAATACCAGTATAATAGTTTTACTCTGCAGTAGTGAAGATTTAAAGACAGCTGCTAGTAAACATAAAACCAGCTATATAATGGCATTACAATGGATTTTTTATTTGAGATTCCAGGATGGGGTAAATTTGTTACCCTAACAAACAGCTGGTTACATGGAAATTGACTTCACATAATAGGGAACATTCCCCTGGAAAAAGAAGGCAATTTATATTGGTTGAAATACCAAGCAATGACACACTTCCTTTTCTTTGTTACTTATTAAAAACAAAAAAAAAAAAATGAAAACAACAACGAAAACTCCACCCATGTAGTATTTAGGTGTCATGAGAACACTCCAGTAAACCATTCTTCTTCCAGGTGCCATGGTCCTAGTCCTGGAGTGTTACAAAAGCACATATGAATTTTCAGGTATACAGGAAGTCCCAAGTTGGAACAGGACATTCTTTAATCTTATCTACAGTGCTCTGTCACCAGCATCATTTGTACTAAGCATACTGAGGTCACCTGATGTTCTTGCTTGTCTTTATAACACAAGAAAAGATAAATCTAAAATATCCATGGGTGTATTTCCATGTATTGCGACACCATATTATTTTTCAGATTATAGTGTTACATTTGTTAAATGTCAGAATGACCTTACAAGAAAAATATGGGCAATTGTGGCAGTTGAGAAAGTGTAATTAGATATATAAAAGAATTTTTTGAGATGAGTATCACTAACTCTTGAAACTAGTCACCACTCCAATCTGAGATTTTCTTTTTCTGGAGAGTCATAGCAGACTTCACCAAAGATATGTCCACCCAGAACCTGTGAATTTGCAGAAAGGGTCTTTGCAGATGTAGTCAACTAAGCTAAGGATCACAGCAGGATAACTGTGGGCCCTAAGTCCAACCACAGGCTTCACTGTAAGAGAAAAGAGGGAGAGAAAATACAAAGAGACAACCAGAGGGGAAGGTCATGAGTAGACAGAGGCAGAGGATGAATTGATGCATCTACAAGGAAGGAATACCCAGGATTGCTCAGTGGTAAAGAAATCACCCTGCCAATGAAGGAGATATGAGTTTGACTCCTAGGTTGGGAAGGTCCCCTGGAGGATGAAATGGCAGCCCACTCCAATGCCTGGGAAATTCCATGGACAGTGGAGCCTGGTGGGCTACAGTCATGGGGGTCTCAGAGAATCGGACACGACTGAGCAACTGAGCATGCACGTACACAAGCAGCCAGTAAACACTAAGAGATCAGTTCAGTTCAGTCACTCAGTTGTGTCTGACTCTTTGCGACCCCATAGACTGCAGCATGCCAGGCCTCCCTATTCACCACCAACTCCCGGAATTTATTCAAACTCATGTCCATTGAGTCGATGATGTCATCCAACCATCACATCCTCTGTTGTCCCCTTCTCCTCCTGCCTTCAATCTTTCCCAGCATCAGGATATTTTCAAATGAGTCGGCTCTTCACATTAGGTGACCAAAGTATTGGAGTTTTAGCTTCAACATCAGTCCTTCCAATGAATATTCAGGACTGATTTCCTTTAGGATGGACTGGTTGGATCTCCTTGCAGTCTGATGGACTCTCAAGAGTATTCTCCAACACCACAGTTGAAATCCATCAATTTTTCAGTGCTCAGCTTTCTTTTTAGTCCAACTCTCACATCCATACATGACTACTGGGAAAAACCATAGCCTTGACTAGATGGACATTTGTTGGCAAAGTAATGTCTCTGCTTTTTAATACATTGTCTAGGTTGGTCATAACTTTTCTTAAAAGATAAGCGTCTTTTAATTTCATGGCTGCAGTCACCATCTGCAGTGATTTTGAAGCCCCCCCCCCCCCCCAAATAAAGTCTCTCACTGTTTCCACTGTTTACCCATCTATTTGCCATGAAGTGATGGGACCAGATGCCATGATCTTAGTTTTCTGAATGTTGAGCTTTAAGCCAACTTTTTCACTCTCCTCTTTCACTTTCATCAAGAGGTTTTTTAATTCTTCTTCACTTTCTGCCATAAGGGTGGTGTCATCTGCATATCTGAGGTTATTGATATTTCTCCCAGCAATCTTGATTCCAGCTTGTGCTTCATCCAGCCCAGCATTTCTCATGATGTACTCTGCATATAAGTTAAATAAGCAGGGTGACAATATACAGCCTTGACGTACTCCTTTCCTGATTTGGAACCAGTCTGTTGTTCCATGTCCAGTTCTAGCTGTTGCTTCCTGACCTGCATACTGGTTTCTCAAGAGGCAGGTCAGGTGGTCTGGTATCCCCATCTCTTTGAGAATTTTCCACAGTTTATTGTGATCCACACAGTCAAAGGCTTTGGCATAGTCGATAAAGCAGAAATAGATGTTTTTTCTGAACTCCCTTGCTTTTTCGATGACCCAGTGGCAATTTGATCTCTGGTTCCTCTGCCTTTTCTAAAACCAGCTTGAACATCTGGAAGTTCATAGTTCACATATTGTTGAAGCCTGGCTTGGAGAATTTTGAGCATTACTTTACTAGCATAGGCTACAGTCCATGGGGTCTCAAAGAGTCGGACATGACTGAGCAGCTTCACTTCACTTTACTAGCGTGTGAGATGACTGCAATTGTCTGGTATGCTAAGAGATAACAGGAAGCAAATTCTTTGTCAGAGCCTCCAGAAGGAGCAGGTTCTGGATTTTCAGGCTCCAGAACCATAAGAGTGTACATTTCTGCCATCCTAAGTCCTTCATTTTGTGGTGATTTGTTACAACATATGTTAAGGCAAAAAAACTCAACAATTAAGGCAAAAGGGGGATATATTAGCACATGGAATACAAGGGAGAACAGCACAACCAAACTGTTAGAAGGTGAAGAGTGCAACTGAACCTCAGGAACAACCAATCTGGGTACAAATTCTGCCAGAATGCTCCAGCCTCCCTCTCAGTGTCACGGTCTCACACTGACAACTTCACTTGGCTGGAAACATTGCCACTAGCATCTAAATTTCCCATTTTATGGCTTCAATCATCTCAGACAGACTTATTCCCTTTCATATGTCCAAATATTGCAGAAAAATTATACTTTTCTAATTTAGGTCATGACTACCCCAGAACAAATCAACCAAGGCTAAGCTGCCGTATCTTATCTAATATGGTAGTTTCATGGGAGCTCATAGGAATAGGTGGAGGTGCCGCCACTCAGGTGTCCACCTCGTGGACTCTTTTCTTGTCTATCTCTGATGCCATAGCCACTTTCATAAAGACTACAGTGTAATACTGGCAAAGACATTTGCTCTGTGGATAAGGTATGGAGGTGAATCCAGGCTAGAGTGTGGTGTTAGCAAGTCACGGGACCTTTCTGAGCTTCTTTATCTTCTTTTGAAAGATGAGGAGAGATTCACAATACATATAGAAGGATCCCAGTGGTGTGTGTTCCTGGTGATAGCAGAAGTAGAGATATTGGATGGGCCTAAAAAACACACAAGGTCAACTGCTTTGTTTCTGTAGCTGAGATTTCAGAAGTTAAGTTGGTAAGAAAATCAGGGCGAGAATTTAGGTTACTTAACTACCAGATGAGTGCTTCTTTGTTATTTTATAGGATCTGTCCCATCCCTGTGGATATAAAATAAGGTCTCATCTGAAAGGTGTCATTCACCTAAGTCAAAAGCATCTCTTTTAGAACAGACACTGATACCAGGTTTTAGATTAGATAATAACACCGGGGTAAAGAGATCAAATAAAAGAAAGTGGGTTGGGAGCTAAGACGTGAGGGACCCAGTCTAGGTGCTTGTCAAATTGTGCCTGCCCTGGAGCCTATGGAATGTAATTATTTTGAGACAGCTTTCAGAAAAGAGAGAGATAAGCCCTGGATGATCAGAACCCTCTCATTTTAAAGCCATATTGTTTATATCCCTCTACCCGGTGTTTATTTTTCTCTTACCATCCCTTATTATATAATGAAAACATTTTGAAAGATCCTACTTGCCTCAGTTTTGCAATGAGGAAATCAAGAGAAAGGGTTTTGTGTTCTTTGGGCCAAAGTTGAGCCAGAATAAGGACAGCTACTAATATGTCTGGTGAGTGTAGGTCATCTCATTTTGTTGTTGTTGTTTTTTAACATTTATTTATTTATTATTTTTTACTATGCTGGGTCTTCGTTGCTGCATGCAGTCTTTCTCTGCATGCAGAGTTGTGCTGAAAAGGTTGTTGACTTCCTTCCAATGGCCTTTGCAAAATATGTGCCATTTTAATGTTATCGAAGAGTGGCTTCTCTGTGTATGTGTTCAACTCCAATGCTTGTCTCTGTGTGTTTCTGCAATGCCCTACAGGAGAAGGGAGTCTTCAATATCCAGTGAATCAGCCATCCATTCAGCTCATTCGGCAAGTATTTACCAAGCCCCTACTATGTTCCAGTTGATGCTCTAGGTGCTTGGGATATATTAGCACATGAAACAGACAAAACCAATAGGCCTTGATAGTGCTTATATTTTATTGGTTAAAATAAGCCAACCCTCCCCCAATAAGTACAATAAATAAGCTATGGGGCAAAAATAGAATAAGCATAATCAGAAGTGGTAACAGAAACAGGAGTACAGGCTGCAGTTTTTAATAGGATACATAAAGAGGGTCTCATTGACACAATTTTTGAGCAAAAACAATAGGCACAAGAAGGAGTTAAATATGTGAATACATGGAATAACAATACAGTATTCCAGGTGGATGGAACAGTCACTGCAAAGGCACAACGGAGAATGAGTACTTTGCTAGTGGCAGTAAGCACTGTGATGCCCCCAAAGGTATTCAGAAGTCCATATCCTAATACATGGAACCTGCAAATAAGGTCACCTAACATAGCAAAAGGGACTTTACAGATATGATTAAATAAAGGATCTTGAAATGGAGATATTATCCAAGTGGATGCAATATAATCACAAGTGTCCTTGTACATGAAAGAGGGAGGTAGAAACATCAGAGAAAGAAACATGTGATAGAAAGCAGAGGTTGGAGTGATGTGATTGCTGTTTTTGAAGATGGAAAAATGCCATAAGCCAAAGAATGTGGGAAGCATCTAGTAGGTGGAAAAGGTTAGGAAATGGATTGTCCACTAGGGTTTTCAGAAGGAGTGTGGCCATGCCAACAATTTGATTTTAGCCCCTTGAGAACCGTTTCAGACTTTTGACCTTTAGAAGTGTAAAATAATAAATGCATGCTGTTTTAATCACTAGTTTGTTAATTAATTTCAAGAAACTAATAAACTAGTTCACAAAACTGTGCGTGTGCCCAGACGCTCAGTCATGTCTGACTTGTTGCAATCCCATGGGCTGTAGCCTGCCAAGTTCCTCTGTCCATGGGATTCTCCAGCAAGAATACTGGAGTGGGTTCCCACTTCCTCCTCCAGGGGACCTTCCTGACCCAGGGATTGAACCTACATCTCTTAAGTCTCCTGAACTGGCAGGCAGATTCTTTACCGCTAGCGCCACTGGTTAGCCCAGTACATTCATTCATCTATTCAGGTGATCTTCAGATAATATTATTTTGTGTATTTAATACAGACGAGTTATTGAGTGAGGACCAGAGATTCAGGGTTAAAACACACAGCTTTTACCCTGAAAACTGTGATCTCAAAGCAATGATAGATACTTCCTACAAAATGTGGTAAAAACTGTGATGAAACTAGGCACACAATAATTTGAGATCACATGGAAGAGATGTTTAATCAGACTGAAGAAAGAATAATAGCCAGAAAGACTTCCTGCAGGAAGTGACATCTTAACTAAAATTTAAGCAGTTTAAAGAAGAATTTAAAGTAGAATTTAACCTGGCAAAGATGGGAGAAGAGAGCATTATAAAGAGAAATAATTTTGAGTTCAGAAAGCCTTAAGAATACATGTCACTTTCAGGAGTCTGTGGGTAGTTTGCTGCTTACCAAGAGGTAAAATGAAATGTCTGAGAAGCCAAGGACCAACATCCTCCTAAGATGAAGACTTTAAACACACAAATGAGTGTGCTAATATTAATTTAATGCTGTTATTTTCTTCCCCTGAAGTCTCATTTAGCTATTAGAAAATGCACGGATATTAGATGTACAGTTTAATTAGATTTGACTATTAACCTCACCTGTATGGACCCATACCACAGCATGATAAAGTCAGTTCTACATTGCTAAATTTGTTGCTGCTATTGTTCCGTCACTAAGTCATGTCTGACTCTTTGTGATCCCACGGACTGCAGTACATCAGGCTCCCATTGTCCTTCACTACCTTGGAGTTTGCTCAAATTCATGTCCATTGAGTCAGTAATGCTCTCTAATCATCTCCTCCTCTGCTGCCCCCTTCTCCTCCTGCCCTCAATCTTTCCCAGCATCAGGGGCTTTTCCAGTGAGTCAGCTCTTCGCATCAGGTGGCCAAAGTATTGGAGCTTCAGCTTCAGCATCAGTCCTTCCAATGAATATTCAGGATTGACTTCCTAATCAACATGCCATGCAAGATCATGCAAGAAACATCACATCATAAGTCTCATGCAAAAATGTTGGAGGGTAAAACATTCAAATACTGTCAGTGACATATAAAATAAGTAGTAGCTTAGTAAAAATAGTAGTGCAGTTTTATACATATTTGGTGATTAAGAAGTTCATAAAGGAGTTATTATAAGAAGTTTACATAACAAATATGGCACTTTACTTTGAAAAAGACCTCAAGTCTGCTTGTGCAAGTAGGCATCAGAAGGGTTGCAGTTTGTTAGTTCTTATGAAGTGAAGGAAGCAGGGTTACCTGAAATGCGGCAGAAATATGTACCACCAAATATGGATGATTGTGACTCAGAATACGCGAGATAAACTGAAGCAGCTAGTAGATGTTTGAGGTATGTTCCTTTGTGTGAGATTTGTGTTTTCCTAAGCAGCTCAGTCTAGCTGGATGCAGTTTTTTGCATCCACCTAGCGTTTCTTGCAGACAGCATCACATGTAAGCAAATGAAAAGTTCCATTTCCCATTTCTAATTTTTCAGACAGTTACTCCTACTACAACTCCTCCTCTCTTCCTCCTGTTATCATTATCATTACATTATTAGGCCTTGAATTTAGTTAAATGCTTTTTCTTCAACTAATAAGATACATAAATTTTATTTATGTTGTCAATATGTTGAATTGCATCAATTTTATTTTGAAAAATAAAACATCTTTGCCTTTCTGAGATAACCCCATTAGTTCATGATGTATTTGCCTTTTGATTTATTGCTGGATAGTATTAGCATTTTGTATTTATGCTAATGAGAGGTATTGGTCCATCATTTTCCTTTTTTTGTAATGTATTTAAGTGGTTTTGGTTTCAGGGTAATGTCTCATTAAAGGAATTGAGAACTGCTCCTCCTTCCTTGTACATTCTTGAAAGAGTTTAACAATTTGTATTGTTTGTTTCTTAATTGCTTGAATCAATTTCTTAATAGCTTTAGAACTATTCTAATTTTTTATTTCTTCTTATGTTAGCTTTAGCAATGTGTATTTTCAAGGGTCTTGTCCTTTTAATGTAAATTTTCAAATTTATTCTCATAAAGTTGTTCATAATATTCATATATCAAGTTTTTAAGTTTGAATGATCTCTATTAGTATCTCTTTTTTCATTTGTAATATTGATAATTTGTATTTTCTCTTTTTTCTTGATTAGGTAGGAGCTTATCAATTTGATTAATCTTTTTAAAAAGCCAATTTGTGCTTTTATTGTTTTTTCTTTATTACTTGCCAGTTTTTTATTTAATTGACTTCTGCTCTTATCCTTATTATTTTCTTCTATATTCTTGCTTGGGCTTGTTTTTTTCTGATTTTTCTAACTTCTTAAGGCAGAATCTTAGATTACAATTTTAAACAATTCTTATTTTCTAACATAAACATTTAAAACTGTAAGTTTCTTTCTAAACTTTGATTTCATCCTACAAATTTGATGTATTATATTTTTATTTTAATTTAGTTCAAAATATTTTCAACTTTTTCTCTTAATTTTGTCTTAGATCTATGGTTTAATAGGAAGTATTTTGATTGACTTCTAAATACTAGAGGATTTTCCAAATGTCTTTTTGTTATTGATTTCTAATTTAATCCTAAGAACATACTCTAAATGATTTATAAGTTTATTTAGACTTACGGCACAGCAAAGGGTCTTGGCAACGTTTTGTGATCACTTCAAAAGAATGTGGATTTCCCAATTATTGAGAGGAGTACTTTATCTATCTATCTATCTATCTATCTATCTATCTATCTATCTATCTATATATCAGGTTGTGTTGGTCGTTAGAATGGTTCACATCTTCTACATGCTTATTGATTTTCTAGTTATTCTATCAATTGTTGAGATAAAGGTATTGAAATCTCCAGCTATAATTGTCAGTTTGTCTATTGCTTCCTCCTTTTCTGTCCTTTTTTTCCTCTCTTGAATTTTGATATTGTTATTAGATATATATCCTTTTATGATTACTGTGTTTTCTTTATAATTTGGCACTTCTATTGTCATTTTCTTTATTTCTGTAGGATTACTTTGCTTGAAGTCAGCTTTCTCTATATTAATATACACAGTTCATCATTCTTATGATTAGTGTTTTCACTAATAGTATGTATTTTTTCCACATTCTTACTTTTAAGCTACCTGTGTCTTTACATTATATGTGAGTTTGTCATAAGTAGTACATATTGATTTTTAACACAGTGTGATTGTTTCACCTTTTTAATGGAATGTTTAGTCCATTTACATTTAATGTATTTATTTAAATGGTTGGAGTTAAGATTGTTACCTTGCTATCTCTTTTCCTATTTGTCCCATCTATAGTTTGTTCCTTTTTTCTTCTAACAGACCAATTTTGGACTGTTTATTATTCTATGTTATATTGTCTATTGGCTTATTATTTTTACCTTACTTTATTTATTTTTTAATAATCCTTCTGGGACTTATCACATGAATCCTTAACTTATCATAGTCTACCTTGAATTAATATCAGCCCACCTCATGTAAAACATAGGAACTTAAGTTTTTCCCATTTTTTTTTCCTATTGCTATCATGCAATTTAACAATATGATATTATTAACAATAGCAATATGATATTGCTATCATATCATTTAACTTTTATGCTGAGACTCTATCAGTTTTTCAACCTTTTCCTGTCTGTGTTTAAGTTTAGCTAATTTCTATTTTCCTCTATTCAAATTCACTGATCTTTCCATTTGCTGAGTTAAAATTATCCAGTGAATTTTTACTGCAGATTCTTTTTTTTTTTTTTAATTCTAGGATTTCTTTTTGGTCTTTTTATGTTCTTTCATAAAATTTCCATGCTTTATTGTGTTTATTTTACTTTATCCATGTTTTCATTTAAATCTTTGAACACATTTATAATACTTGCTAAATAATTCCATTATCTCTGTCATTTCTGTATGTTTTTATTGACTCATTCTTCTCCTGGTTATGGGTCATACTTTCAGCTTTTTTATATGTAGTAATTTCTGAGTTGATGCTAAACATTATAGATTTCATGTTGTTGAGTATCTGGCCTTCATTTTCTTTTTAAATTGAATATTAAATTTTGCCCTGGGAAGAAATTAAATCAAGGCAGTTTGATTCTTTTGGGTCTTTTTTTAAACTTTGTTAGGGCAGGTCTAGGATAACCTTTACTCTGGGGATAAATTTTTCTGTCTTTTAAGGCATGGCTTTTCTGGCCTCTCTACCAAGCACTGTGACTTCTCTGAGAGGTCTCTACACTCAGGAGCTAGAACCTGAATGTGCCTCATCATTGCACAATTTCCAGTACTTGTTCTACTCACAGTTTCTCAGTAGTTTTTATCTCCCTAGTAATTGTCTTTGCTAGGTAGCTGTTCTGCACATGACCTATTGGCTTCTTGTTTTGCACATGGGAAGCTTTGTGTTCAAACACTCAAGTGGTTCCAATATAGATTTGTGAAGCTCCTTCTCTGTATAGTTCCCTTTTAGCTGGTAGCCTGACCCACAAGTTCCAACACAGGAACTCCAAACTCATTCTCTTTCTCTTTAGCCAAGCAAGACCATTGTTTTCTGACTTCCCCTTCCCTACATTACACTTCAGAAAGTGCCTGTAAGCAGAAAGCCAGGGGGGTCATGGAGCTCACGTAATTTAGCTCTTTCCTCACCGTAATCATGGTTCAGTGTTGATTGTTGTTCAACACTTGAAAATAGTTATTTCAGGTATTTTCTCTAGTTTTATAGTCCTATACCAGTTACTCAGTTATCACTGGTCAGCAAGTATTTTAATGCTAAATCATTTTGGTCATCAAGTTCTTTGAAGAAAAGATATGAAAGTTTTCCTTCATAACAAGATCTCTAAATAGCCTTTACCTGCAAAAAAAAAAGAAAGAAAGAGAAAAGAAAGATTACTTTAGTAATTGTATTCTAGTAAATTTGTTTTATGTGTGTGCATTTATGTAAATATAAATGTATGTCTATATGTGTGTACATGTGTATAATGGAATTTCAGCAATCACGAGGGACAACAACCATTTAGTTTTATGCATGCAATCTTATCAATTTTTTCAAATAAATTTTGAATAGCTTGGACCTTTTTGAGGCCTGTGGGAATTACAGCTATCAGAACAGAATGAAAGCGTGTTTTTCTGTTTTCTTTAATACTAACGTATATCTCTTTTCACAAATGTTATTCATCTAAGGTGGAGAATAATTCTATTGGTGGGAGAGTTAATCAGAGTTATTTATAACCTAATAGACCTAACAGTCTTTCCATGAACTGGGATATAAAGCGGGTTTGTTCTTTGCATTCATATGGTTGATTCAGAGAGGACATCATTTACAGTATTTGTAAGATGGGGTGCCCAGGTCAATGGAATAAATATGGATTTATTTGATTCACATGGATTCCTATTGTTCAGATAATAAAAATCCATATGCATTAACTTGTAAGCAGCTGGAACCAGAAATATATCCATTATGTTGAATGGTACATTGAAAGTGAAAGTGTTAGTCGCTCAGTTGTGTCCGGCTCCTCTGTCCATGGAATTCTCCAGGCAAGAATACTGGAGTGGGTAGCCATTCTCTTCTCCAAGGGATCTTCCTGACCCAGGGATCAAACCCTAGTCTTTTGCATTGCAGGCAGATTCTTTACTATCTGAGCCACCAGGGAAGCCCATTACATTTTTTAAATCTAATTTCTATGATACAGACATACTTAGCAATTTGCCTGGAGGATTCTCCTAGTGTGAATAGTTCTTAACGCCTTGTAAATTTTTAGAACCAAGTAATACCCTAGTAAACATGATTAAAATAAAGGTTGCAAATACATAGACTTCTTTGATAATGTAAATGTGAATATTTATTGGTGTCATTGATCTAGTTAGTCATTTAACAAACACATTTTGAGTACCAGAAACTTTATTAGGTCCTAGAAAAACCATGATGAACGGTTGTAGGCACATGATAGAATATCTTTTAGAGAAAACCTATGTCTGTGTCAAGATGTGCATATAAATGACCATTTTCATTACCTACATATTGGACAAATCAAGAATTTGAGAAACCATCTTCTCAGTCTCCCATTCCAGAAACATGAAAGCTGTCATTTATCTCAAAGAAAAAAATCACCTGGCCAAAGAGAACTTTCTCTTTCCTCAAAGTGGAGTTGCATTGGTAGTAGTCATTACTGCATTTTATACTTGCTAACCTGGTGGCTCAAATGGTAAAGAATCTGCTTGCAGTGCCAGAGACCTGGGTTTGATCCCTGGGTTGGAAACCCCCCTGGAGACACGAATAGCCACCCACTCCAGTATTCTCATCTGGAGAATTCCATGGACAGAGGAGCCTGGTGGACTGCAGTCCATGGGTTCACAAAGAATCAGACACAACTGAGTGACTAACACACACACACACACACACACACACACACGCACACAAAACCTTAAAATCAATCTCAGCTATGAGTAAACACTATGGGTTTGTTATTTTTTGAAGTCATCATGTCTTTGGCCTAAGTAATGGATGAAGGCGTTTGCTACCAGTAATCTTTTTTTTTTAGTGCTGTATAGACTGAATCTCAGTTTCTACATAGCTTCCAGTATTATCATTAAGAGCTAAGTTAATTTTCCATTGTATAGAGATGTATCACGTCACATACAATTGAAGATCCCTCTGGGTGATAGACTACAAGATGGTATATATTTCTCATCAAATGCATCTGTTAATTAGTTAATGTTGGTAAGGCATTTTCAAAATTAAAGAAAGAGGATAATTCATTTTTATCAGCTTGGGAGCTTCTCTATTCATGGAGACTGAAAGTATAGTACATTGAATCACAGTCATAGAGCTCATTGCAGCTGGTACTTAAAGCTTGTATGGGAAGTGAATGCCAATCAATTTCTGTGATTCTCATCTAAAAGAACATAAAGCTCAAGTTGTACTCTGGAGATTAACTGGCTTTATCAATAGCAAATGTTCTTCACCTAAGATTAGCAAGAATTCAGACCTGGTCAGGCTGCTTTTATATTTGCTCTGGATGATACTTTAACAGATGCCATATTACAGAAAAAAATGCAGATGTTTTTGCATTTTATGGGGAATTGCATCTAGATATTTCAAATATTACAGCTATAGTTCCAGCAAATATGATTACTATAGATACAATATATACTATGTATTTTTCTGCAGTGATTCATTGATATCTTGGGATGTCTACATATCATTAATAAAGGATACATATGCATACACAAATATAAATGTGTGCATTTAAAAATTCGGTTAAATATTTGTTTGCCCTTGAAGCCCAAATATGTCATCTTAACATGAAGGAAATACAATTAATTGGAAAGTAAAAATATTTAGTAGTCAGTTTCGTTTATGCAGTCTTGTTTGCCTGAGTTTTTCTTTTCATGAAACTGACCAATTGTTTTGATATAAAGCCATTTGAAGAATTATGTTTGTTGTTGCTCAGTCGCCCAGTCATGTCTGACTCTTTGACCTCATGGACTGCAGCTTGCCAAACCTTCCTGTCCCTCACCATCTCCCCAAGTCTGCAAGTTCTCCCAAGTTCAGGTCCATTGCATCAGGGATGCCATCCAGCAATCTCATCCTCTGACACCCTCAATCTTTCCCAGCATCAGGGACTTTTCCAGTGAGTCAGAATTATGTTTTCTGGTAATTAAATAATGTAACACATGCTAATTTCGTATTTTTTCAAAAGACATGACACTTAAAAGGTAACTTGCTCATCCAGCTTCAGCATAAGACTGTATTTAAAATTGGTGGAGGCAGAGTGATACCACCACACATCCCTTAAAAGAATACCTAAGAGCAGAATTATTTCAGTTTAGTGTAAGGAAGAAAGCCTCTCTGGGACCAAGGGGGCTCCATGGAGACTCTCTCAGTAGTAAAGTCTACCTAGAAATTTAAAAATAAAAATAATAGAAGGGATACTTTCACTAGAGGATACTTTATTAAGAATAATAGAGAATCTGAAAAAGAAAATGTATATTTATATATAAATGAATTTATTCAGTGTATATTTATTCAAATTCTATTTCACTCATATATTTATATTATATATAATATTATAGTTATATTATTCCATTATATTTATGTTTATTCAACTTATAAATATTTATTATATTTATATTTTAAGGCATTTATCTTTTTATTTAATATATATTATTCATTATATTTATTATATATATATATATACATATATATGAATCACTTTGCTGCATACCTGAAACTAACACAGCACTGTAAATTAACTATACTCCAATTTTATTTTATTTTATTTTATTAGTTGGAGGCTATTATTACAATATTGTAGTGGGTTTATCAATTTTAAAATGGTTAAAGAATGAAGATAATGGAGAAAAACTATCTTCTGGCTGGCTCCTATAAAACCAAAGGAAGAAGCAGGCCAACAAGTACACTAACAGGGTATTCATCAGATATTGTTTAAAACCCAGCTAAGAATAAGCATCGTGAGCAAGAGAGTCACACCAAAGTTATCCACAGTCACAAAAAGAGATATATATGTTAATTTGGAGAGAGTGGAAATCTTTGTAATATTGAGTCTACCAGCTGCAATATGGTGTATTGCTCCACATACTTAAGTTTTCTTTCTTTCATTTTTCTCAGAAAAATTATAATATCATTTTATAGCAAGCCTGATGGATAAGTGAAGTAAGATGAGGTAGACATGAAAGAGAATTGTTTCAGCTCAGCACAGGAGGCCTGTGCATTGATTGGCACTTATACCTCAACGCCAGCCGCAATGGCCTCTGTTTTATAAAATATGAAGAGGAATAGAGGTGAAGCCAACCAACTGGCTTTAGGAACTTGAGGTCAATTCACCTTGGTGTAGAAGGACTGGAACTGAAGCTTACATTCACCATAGATTTTCTGTTTCCTGGGCTTCATTTTTTTATAAAGGACAGACAACTGAGTTGAGGTGGGGCAGGAGGGGAAGGGGAGGATCGGGAACACCCTGTGAGAGAAGATGAGAATCCTGAGAGGAGAATGGCTGGATGGAGCAGAAACATCGCGTGGTCTGGAGTGAGAGTCACGGAAACTGGCAAAGGGTTCCTCTAACTGGCTCTTCAAGGCCCAACAGTCTGAACGCTGTCCTCTGGCTTCTCCTCTCTCCCTTCTTCCCTAAGCACTAGTGGAGTCTGATACCTGAGCTTAATGTCTGAAGGCCTTGAGATAGTGTTGTGTGGCCCTGTATTAGCCACAGTTTAATGCTTGGTTGGGTAGCAGGATTGATAAAGGAAGAGTTGAAACCTACAGAAAGGGACAGGCTTGATACGGCTGCTGACCCAGACCCCTGTCGATGGGGTCCTGATCTCTGCCCTGGCTGTCAGATAGATGAGTAGAAGGGCAAAGACATGAACTCGGGAGATACAGTCTGTGTCCCCTCTACTCCTTCAAGGCAACCTGAAGCCCAATACTCAGACTCTCATAGCTGATGTCTTTCCAACAGACTGTGAAAAAGAAAAAAAGAATGAGGGATAAACAAAGCATGGTATATAAATGCAATGGAATATTATTCAGCTATAAAAAGGAAGAAAATTCTGACATACATTGCAACCTGGAGAAACCTTGACGAGATTATGCTAAGTGAAATAATGCAGTCATGAAAGGGCAAATACAATATGATTCCACAGATGAGAAGTCCCTAGAGAAATCAAACTCATAAAGACAGAAAGTTTTTATGAATGGATGTTGTCAGGGGCTGGAGGAGGGAGGAATGTCGGGGATTAGTGTTTAATGGTTACAGAGTTTGCTTTATAAGATGAAAGAATTCTGGAGATGAGTAGTGTGATTTCAGTGATGAGGATGTACTTAATACTACTGAACTGTATATGTAAAAATGGTTAAGATGATAAATTTTATCTTATGTGTCTTTTTATCACAATTTTTCTAAAAAAGAAGGAAATACGTAATACTTTTGGGTATGCACATTTCTAGTCCCTATATTTTCATCTTTGATCTGATAACCGCTCCTACTAGGCAGTTAAACAAGTCCCTGACTTGACTGTTCTTGGGATTTTTCTTCCAAAAACACGGGGAAAATGCTTCTTAATATGCAAGTGCTTCTTTTGAAGTAGAATTGAACTTTCTCTTACAGTCCAATTGAATAAAACTCGTCTTTTCTTTTCCTGCTGCCTCACTATCCACCTTCTCAAAAAGAAGAAATACTTAGTCATGAAGCTGAAGTGTGGTAAAACTGTTGGGCTGGGTGGGGGCACACTAACTTTCACAGTGCAGGTGTGGACCAAGGGTTAGGACATCTTACTCAACCATTTCTACTTGCCATGGAAAGGGCTAGGAAAGCTGTGATTCCCCCACCTGTCCTGACTTTACTTCTCAGATCTTTTTACTAAATCTCACACGCAGCAGAGTTCTTGTATCCTTATCCCCAGCTGTCCCCTTATTTGAAAATCAACCACTGAAGCAATTAACTAGTGGAGGGACCAAGGCAGGATAGTAAAGAGTTGCACATCCAGGAAGACTTCATTTTGTGTTTGGGGGTTTTTTGAGAAAGGGTTGTTTTGGAGGGAAATAATTTTTTAACTCATTCATTATCTTGTCAAATAACAATCGTAGTTAGTCTAGCATGATTTTTTCTTATTTTAATTAAATGAAAGATTCTTTAGATTCTACAGTGCTGCACAATTTTCAAGTTTCACAAACATGATTTCATATAATCCCATAATAACCCGAATCCCCTCTACCTTTGCTTATCCTGCCCCCTCCCCTCTCCCCACTGGTAACTGCTACTTTGTTCTCTAAACCTGTGAGTCAGTTTCTCTTTTGCTGTATTCACTAGTACGCTGTATTTTTCTTTTAGATTTCACATATACCTGATGTCATACAGTATTTATCTGAATTATTTCACTTAGCACAGTGCCCTCCAAGTCTGTCCAATGTTGCTGCAAATGGCAAAACTTAATTATTTGTTATGGCTGAATAGTATTCCATTGTGTATATTTACCACATCTTTATTCATTCATAGGTTGGTTGCATACTTTGGCAATTGTTAACACTGCTGTGGACATCAGGGTGCACGTACTTTTTAAAATTAATTTTTTCCCCCCAGAGTTGCAGGATCATATAATAGCTCTATTTTTAGTTTTTTGAGGAGCCTCCTTACAGTTTTTCACAGTGGCTGCACCAATTTACATTCCCACCAACAGTGCACGAAAGGAACATCTTATTTTGACTTCTAGCTGCCACTCACTAACTGTGGGTCCTTGGCAACATTGCCAAACCTCTCAAACCTTAAAATTCTCACTGTAAAATGGAGATAATAAGAACCTACCTTTTGGAGAGGTTGCAAGGATGATGTCAAAATGCCTAGTGCACTTAGTTTACAGAAAGTATTCAATATATGTGACCATTTATGAAGATTACCTCCAGAACAGGAAAAGGCAGGTAGAGATTTTGAGTCATGGTATCAGATGGTGACGTGAAACTCTTCCTCTCTATCTGCAATTAAAGTCTCTTACTGAGTGTGTATCACATACACACATATGCAATTACCCACTGTGTTTTTGGTCTATTTCTGTAACTTCCTAATACTGTTTTATTCCTTCTTCCTTTCTTCATCTCTGAAAGACCTCCTTGTGTTTCCTTTTCTTTACCTCTTAAAAATGTCATCAGAAGTTGTGATGAATCACAGTAGTCTGACTTGAGAATTGGTCCACATGAAAATTCCAAATATAATCCACCCTGGAATGATGATGTTGATGATGTTGGTTGTGAATTATTCATACAGTCTAATGAGGAACACAGGAGCATTTGTAGTCAAATAACTTTTCTCCAAATGACATAAAGCACATCTGAAATAGATCACACTGATCTCACTTTGCTTGAATGGAAACCAAGGCCAGGGGATGGGAAAGGACTGGGCCAAGTTGACCAACAATGGGGATTCAGACAGGAGCATGCTTCTGTCAGGGTTCAGGACTGAGGAGTAAATCTCCATCCACTCCCTCTCATACCCTTATTTCCTGTAGGATAAATTATATGATTTTTTTTTTTTTTTTTTTTTGGCTACGTGGCATGGCGTGTGGTATCTAGTCCCCTGATCAGGGTTTGAACCTGCTTCCCCTGGTTTGGAAGCGTAGAGTTAACCACTGGACTGCCAAGAAAGTCCCAAATTGCATGATTTTTAAAGGAAATACAAAGCTGAAAGAAAAACGTAATGGTATAAGGACAGTTGGTTAGCCCAGATGAAAGACAAATGTGAGCTAAAGTCAGCATTTGATCTGTGCTTCCTAACCTAGAAGACAAGGCCCTTTGTGATCCAGCCTCCCATCTACTTGCCAGCCTCAGATTTCCCTGCCCCACAAATGGAAACTGAAACCCTGCTTAATATCCATACTGAAGTCTCTCGAAACACACAGTATCTCATACCTGCCTGACTCTGCACGTTCTTACTCTCCACTGATCTTTACTTCCTGACTTAAATTCTTGTTATCCTTGAGTCTTTGGCCTGAGCATCAGTGCCTCTGGAAATAATTGCCAGTCCTCTTTCACCCCTGTTAGAGTTCAGATTCCCCTCTTTTTTGTTCCCAGGGTTCCCGACACATATTCCTGTCATGATATCTCACACTGTGTTAATATGACCTGCTTCCTGCTCTGTCTTCCTCACCGGACAAAGGACTCCTTTAGAATGAAGACTGTAGCTTTGTATCGTAATGCCCAGCGCCTACTAGGCTTTCAATAAAGTCTTGTTGAGGGAATTGGTATTGTTTCCAGTTCTCCAAAATTCAAGAACTTTTTTTTTTTTTTTTGAAAAAACAAATACTTTCATTGGGGCTTCCCTGGTGGCTCCGTGATAAAGAATCCACCTGCCATTGTGGGAGACAGTGGTTCAGTCCCTGGTCCGGGAAGATCCCACGTGCAGTGGAATAACTGAGCCTGCGTGCCGCAACTATTGAGCCTGTGCGCCAGAGCCTGGGGTTGCAACTCCTGAGCCCATGTGCCGAGACTACTGAAGCCTGCAAGCACTAGTGCTTGTGCTCTGCCACAAGACAAGACACCTCCGTGAGAAGCCCATGCACGGCAACAGGAGACTAGCCCCAGCTCACTGCAGCGAGAGAAAAGCTTGCATGGCAATAAAGACCCAGCACAGGCAAAAATAAATAAATACATAAATTGTAAAATTATAAAATAATAAAATTGTTTATTTATTTATTTACTATTTGGCTGCTCCAGGTCTTAGTTGCGGCATGGGGGATCTAGTTCCCTCACCAGGAATCGAACCTGGGCCCCCTGCATTGCAAGCAAGGAGTCTCAGCCACTAGGCCAGCAGGGAAGTCCCTCCAAATGCAAGAACTTCTAATTCAACTTCTTTTTCTTTCACTAATAGATAACAATGTCCTCTCCGCCTCTCTCCACCATATGCTGGGTATATGGCCTAGCAGACTTGTATGGAATCAATATGACTTACTTCAATTAAAAAGAATGACAGGGGCTTCCCTGGCTGTCCAGTGATTAAGACAATGCGGGGGTGCAGGTTTGATCCCTGGTTGGGGAACTAGGATACTACATACCTCACGACAAAAAACCGAGACATAAAACAGAAACAATATTGTAACAAATTCAATAAAGACTGTCAAAATGGTCCACATTAAAAAAAAAAAATCTTTCAACAAAAAAAGAATGATGGATTGTTAGACTCAAAAGAATGTACAGAGGTCATTTGATCCACTCCTATCAGCACCCAATGTGAATTTTCTGGATATTTGAAAATATTTCAGTAATGGAAAGCCACAAAAGGAAGTAATCAGCATCAGAAATAAGGGGATGCTAACCTTCAAGTGGGCTCAGATGGTATGTTCAGATAAGTTTGGTTTTCAAGAATCAAGAACAAATCTTCCAACTTGTTACCCCTTCATGTTGAAACATGTAAGTACATAGAGCAAAATGTAATTCATAATGTAATTTCATATGCCTGTGATTCATCTACTGTTCATTCATCAAAATGTTTAGGTGAAGGAATGTGCTTGACACCTGTTTAAGCTTCCTTTTCTTGACAAGAAAGTTTGTTCTTTGTGAGGTAACTCATCTCCTAAAATTTGGGTACTTATAAGGAAATTCCAAACCTGAAAAGTCAAAATGGCTAGTAAACTGGTCCCACAACTTTCTTACAGTACAAGTTAATAATCCTCTGTGTGTGTGTGTGTGTGTGTGTGTGTGTGTGCGCGCGCTGGGGGGTAGTGTTAGTAGAGTTATCGTGCTGTAGATGAAATAGGTCACTGACTAATTGACTGAATTTCCCAAGAGATTAGTGATCCACATCAGAACTTCTAAGCTTTTCCCAATTTGCTATACACCCTTAATTGGCTTCAGGTTTATGGTTTGAGGCTAAAGTGTGTAAAACTGGACAGAAGCCTTTGAAAAGAAAACACTCCACTAAAATGGTGATCATTTCGAAAAGTGGATTGCGTTATTGCCTATATAAAAATCCCATGATCAACTTTCAATGCCATAAATTGCATCTATACAAGGAAGGGCTGGCTGTGGTCCTTTTTGTTCCTTTGTGTGATAGAGTTCAAGAACAAAAATGCTAAAATCAAACCATCGAATGAGAGCATCAATCAGAAGCTGGTGTCAGATTACTGAAGCAAAACAAAGCAAGTCAAATAAACAACCCAGACATCTATTTCTGCTGTATTGACTATGCCAAAGCCTTTGACTGTTTGGATCACAATAAACTGGGGAAAATTCTGAAGGAGATGCCAATACCAGACCACCTGACCTGCCTCTTGAGAAACCTGTATGCAGGTCAGGAAGAAACAGTTAGAACTGGACATGGAACAACAGACTGGTTCCAAATAGGAAAAGGAGTACATCAAGGCTGTATATTGTCACCCTGCTTATTTAACTTATATGCAGAGTACATCATGAGAAACACTAGGCTGGAGGAAGCACAAGCTGGAATCAAGATTGCCAGGAGAAATGTCAATAACCTCACAAATGCAGACGACACCACCCTTATGGCATAAGTGAAGAAGAACTAAACAGCCTCTTGATGAAAGTGAAAGAGGAGAGTGAAAAAGTTGGCTTAAAGCTCAACATTCAGAAAACTAAGATCATGGCATCTGGTCCCATCACTTCATGGGAAATAGATGGGGAAACAGTGGAAACAGTGGCTGACTTAATTTTGGGGGGCTCCAAAGTCACTGCAGATGGTGATTGCAGTGATGAAATTAAAAGACACTGACTCCTTGGAAAGAAAGTTATGACCAACCTAGACAGCATATTAAAAAGCAAAGACATTACTTTGCCAACAAAGGTCTGTCTAATCAAGGCTATGGTTTTTCCAGTAGTCATGTATGGATGTGAGAGTTGGACTATAGAGAAAGCTGAGCACCGAAGAATTGATGCTTTTGAACTGTGGTGTTGGATAAGACTCTTGAGAGTCCTTTGGACTGCAAGGAGATCCAACCAGTTCATCCTAAAGGAGATCAGTCCTGGGTGTTCATTGGAAGGACTGATGTTGAAGCTGAAACTTCAATACTTTGGCCACCTGATGTGAAGAGCTGACTCATTGGAAAAGACCCTGATTCTGGGAAAGATTGAGGGCAGGGGGAGAAGGGGATGACAGAGGATGAGATGGTTTGATGACATCACCGACTCAATGGACATGGGTTTGGGCAGACTCCAGGAGTTGGCGATGGAGAGGGAGGCCTGGCGGGTTGTGGTTCATGGGGTTGCAAAGAGTTGGACATGACTGAGCGACTGAACTGAACTGAACTGAGGCTAAAAAGATGGTACCTCCAAATAAATGTCACACCCAGAACTGAGGCCTGTTTCATAGTGCTGACCAAGCCAGTAGCAGCAGAGGTCAGATTCATGCTGAGAAGAGATGGCCCTGCCACTCAGAATCTTGGGCTGAGTTAAAGGAAAATCAGTAGATTCAGATCAATTAGAATTATTGTGTGGGATGCTAGAAATCTGTTAGTCACTCAGTTGTGTCCAACTCTTTGCAACCCCTTGGACTATAGCCCATCAGGCTCCTCGATCCATGGAATTCTCCAGGCAACAATACTGGAGTGGATATTCATTCCCTTCTCCAGGGGATCTTCCTGATCCAGGGATCAAACCTGGGTCTCCTGCATTGCAGGCAGATTCTTTACCCTCTGAACCACCAGGTGGGTCATATCTTAGAAATCTAAGAACTCATCTAATTCTGGAATCATCCCACTCATGTCCTGTGGAGTTCCATCCTATGTCTGAGTAATTCTGGACTTACAAAACTCTTTTCCTCAACTGGTCCTTTGTACAGATGAGTCTAAATTTTAAATGATTGCTCCTTATATCTACCCAACATTTATCTGTGTTTCTTCCATTGTACCTTTTTCAAGGTACAATATACACAATACACTGAATCCTTTTATCCAACATCATTCTGGGAGTTTTAAGACCTGATTCTTGAGATCTCTTGGATTCTTTTCTCTAGATGAAAGCTTCTTGGATCCTTTTACTGTTTTTCATATCCCTTCACTTTCCTGGCTGTTTTCTTCCTCTGAAAATCTTTCTCTTTGTGTCTCTATCCCTTAAGTATATTGATTAGAATGAGTGGATGGATCTCGTCATGATCAGACCTTGAAAAGTTCACAACAGAGTGAACAGTAGATATATTTCCTTCCATGAGCTCATTCCCTCTGTAGTCAACACTTGTGATTTTCCTGTACTTATCACATCAAAGTGTCATGTTTGTAGTTATTTGTTTACTGGAAAATTCCCTTCTCATTATTTTCAAATTCTTACAGACTATTGAGTGAAAGAGCCTGCCTCAGACCACATTTAAGTCTTACCTCAAGTACAGGCCATACAATTCATGGACACATAAACCCCAAATGAAAATAAGGAAGAAAAGGGACTCTTTGTACATCATTCAGAAGCAAAATGAAACATCACTGCTTTATGTGAGTGTAAGTGAAAGTTGATAGGAAATTCAGGGTAGGGTTAGGGAAGGGACAAAAAGCCTTACTGGTTTATTTTTCCACAAAGAAAGGCAGACTGGGGAGCAATAGGTTGTATCTGCATCTAGGGCACATGCTCATCCAAAATTAATCAAGAAGAGAATGTATGACTGAATCATATGTTATTATTTTTATGGTTATTTATGGGGTTTTATTTGTCTATGCAATAGAGAATAGTGCCTAGGTTCCATGGAAAAGGTTTGCATGACATCAACTGTAGCAGAAAACAGATGGTCATCTGATCTTAATAACTGGGTTTAAACAAAGTGGAACTGCTATTAGCGATACCCTCCACAAAGATGTATTTGGGAAGCATGGTACAGGGACTTTCACCCTCATGGAATATTTTTTCTTTCAATGTTTGTGATTGTCTACACAACTCTGGAAACATCTGGATATAAACTAAACCTTTCAGTTGGTCATCTGCATGGTTGGCACATGCAACGCCAAAGCACTGAATGCCAGAAAAGAAAAATGCAGCTGACCATTATTTAGAGATGTGTAGATTGCCAGACCTGAGTAATTATTCGAAGGTTGGTTCATATGGACATCTCACTGGGACAAAATAGAAATCTAATTCAGATCACTTGGTCTGTTAAGACCTACTGGTTCCTCAGTGCTTGCAAGAGCACAGTCCAAGTGCCCTACTAAAGCATTCAGGTCTCTCTGTTATTTGGTCCCACCCTATCACCCCAACCTCATCTGTTAATTCTTTTCACTAAGTGAATTCTAAAACCCAGCTACACAAATGATGCATCAATTAAAAGTGCTTATGCTTTTTCATGGGCTTCCCCGGTAGCTCAGAAGTAAAGAATCTGCCTGTAATGCAGGAGACCAGAGTTCTCCATTCCTGGGTCGGAAAGATCCCCTGGAGGAAGGCATGGCAACCCACTCTGGTATTCTTGCCTGGGGAATCCCATGGACAGAGGAGGCTGGCAGGCTACAGTCCATAGTGTCACAAAGAATCGGACACATTGAAGTGACTTAGCATGCATACACACATGCTTTTTCATGATTTCAGCATGTCTTTGTTCATATGCCTTGTCCCTGACGTGTTTTTCTTCTAATTTCTCTGACTGATAAACTGTCTATTCTCCCATCCATCTTTCAAGACGACGCTCAAGTATTAACTCTTTGGAGGATACATTTGCTGACTTCCCTGTACTAAATAGTTGTTATCTTCACTATGCTTTTATAGGGCACTTCATGAGAATTGCTGTTTCACTTTGCATAGTCATTATTTATCCAGACATCTCTCTTTCTTACTGGACTACAAGCGGAGTAGGCTGCGTGTCTTTTTAATCATTGTGCCTAGAACAGAGGTTGACTCATAACTGGCACTCCATAGATGCTATTTGAATGAATTAATTCTGACTTAAAAACTTTTTTCTTCAGTGAGAGAATTTTTATCTGAATAATTTGGGGTCCTTGTTCAATAGTTCACCCCAGCCATACAGGGGAAAACTCAAGGAATATATCTCAATCCAATATTGGTTTGCTTACATCAATTTAAATAATAATGTGTTCAATCAACTTTAATTCATTGACTACATGTTTTGCATTTCATGTTTTTATGCAAAGGCATGGAAGACACATTTTAATAGTACTTAAATTCTTATTCCCAAAATACACTTTAGGACATGTGTAGCTGTGATACATGCCTTGTGAGGATGCCTGAACTCTCTTTAGGAATTTTCCAATCTCTCTAGAATGAATGATATTAAAAAAAAAATACAGGGAATATTAAATACCTCATAACCTTCGCAGAAGCTATGTTCACAGCATGAAAAACTATAAAAGGATTATAGTTCTTCACCTATTCAGTTCTGGGAATTAAAGACTTTTCATCATGTCTTTTTTGCTTTATGTTTCATTATTTGATAAGAAAACAAGTTCCCATGTTTGCGTGTGTTAGGGTGTGTGTGTATGTATAGTAACATACTACTGTATACTTATGTATGTATTTTACCAGTAGTGGGTATATACATGCAGATGCAGCATATGCCTTTATATGCTTGTGTATACATATACATTTGTATTCAGTGAAACAGGGGCAAACAAACCCACAAAAGAAAATTACTTATCCCCCCCACCCTCACCCTCAGCCCCTTGAAACATGCCAATATTTTTCATTTCTCTCCCAAATTGTCAGTATAGAATTGGATGCAGTAGCATGAAGGGTAATACAGGAATACTTTCACCAGGCTTAAGGGTGTGAGATAATGAAACTTGCTCCCGGGATAAGCATATTGATTGGGTTTGTTACGTATCAAATGTAACAAAAGTAGAGGATCTGAGGAACGCCCTGTGTGGCTCTTTTCACACCCTTTGATCACACAATTCCTCTTTAATTCAGATGCAGTAGAGCTTAAGTGGCTTCATTGATGTGTTAAGTGTGGAATGATTTTTGTATAAAATAAAAAAGGCTCCATTATGTGTCCAGAAAAGCCTGTGTGTGCTCGTTTATTGAGACAGGAAGTCGGTTTCCCACACAGAACAACAGTTCTGCCATGCTGCAGCATTGTGTCTGGGAGGAGAGGAAAGGAAACTTCATTTTCTACCTGGCAGAAATCGGCTTCTGGAGGAAGGGGCAGACAATGCGATTGGGCTTCCACTGAATGGGAGGATTTGATTGATTTTCAGAAAACGCACCATGCCATGTAGAGGGAGGCTCCCTGCAATACTTTTGTAAGGAGAACGTGCATTTTATAACAGGCGCCTGTCTTTTGAATCTTCCTTAAAATGCATTTTGCTGAGCACTTATCACCCCCCTCTTGAAGTAGAGGGGGGAAAGAAAAATGCTCTCTTGGATTTTTCCCTTCTAGTTTTGAGTCTGAATTGATTTTTGTTTGTTTGTTTTTCCCTTAAGTTGGTTGCCATTTGCTTTTTTTAAAAAAGAAGTTTTCTTGTTTTTTGTCCTCTTCTTAATCACGTAGAATACTGAGACTTTCCAAGGTGAAGTTTAAAAATCTATCCATAGTTTAAATATTTAGACATGGATATAGTTCTTATCTGGGGGCTTTCCTGGTGTCTCTAGTGGTAAAGAACCTGCCTGCCAAGGCAATGCAGGAGACATAAGAGACGCAGATTTGATCCCTGGGTCAAGAAGATCCCCTGGAAGGGGGCATGGCAACCCATTCCAGTATTCTTGCCTGAAGAATCCAATGAACAGAGGAGCCTGGCAGGCTACAGTCCATAGGGTTGCACAGAGTTGGGGGACCCCTTCCAGGGCCTGAAACTGGGCTCTTGTCTAACACTCAGAAGTGAATTGTCCAAGGAGACACACGTGCTGACAAAGCAAGAGATTTTATTGGGAAGGGGCCCCTGGGCGGAGAGCAGGAGGGTAAGGGAACCCAGGAGAACAGCTCTGCCACTTGGCTGGGGCTCACATCCCATGGTGATGGGATTAGTTTCCGGGTTGTCTTTAGCCAATCATCTGACTCAGAGTCCTTCCTGGTGGTGTAGGCCTTGTTCAGCCAAGATGGATGCCAGAGAGAAGGATTCTGGGAGGTGGCCGGACATGTGGTATCTGCTTTTGACCTTTCCCAAACTCTTCTGGTTGGTGGAGGCTTGTTAGTTCTATGTTCCTTACCAGGACCTCCTGTTGTGAAACAACTCATGCAAATAGTTACTATGATGCCTGGCCAGGGTGGGCTGTTTCAATCAGTGTGCTTCCCCTAACAACTCCCCCCAAGAGACTTCATGCTCAAGATACTTCTTGGGAATTGGGGTGGAGGTCTCTTTCTTCTGTAACTTCTTCCTGCTGTGCATGGGCGTAGGCCTGCCTAGCAGAGCAGAAATCTCTCTCTTCCTGATCTAAGTCGAGGCTTTTTTTGCCTTGACTGAAACCAGCATTCACCCTTGTAATAACAGCACTTTAGTTTGAAACTGTTGGCTCCTCTCAGAGATGAAATAGACAGGGGCCAAACAGGAGACCTAACAGGATGGTCATCACTGGTCCCCAGAAACAGGAGGCAATATTTGGGGTGAGGGCTGCAGGGTTTGTGACCCTCTTTTTTTTCTCTTTTGATTGACTGGTGGTGAAGCAACAGAGCTGCGCTCCAGGAATCTTGTGTTGAGTCTGAAGTCACCATCCTCCACCTGGGTGGGGCTCCAGTTCTGTAGAAGAACTCAAAGACATTGCTATGCATATTTCTTTGAGTAGGACCCAGGACCCTGTCTGAAGGCTGTACCACCATTTGATTGTTTCTCCTCTGTTTATGTATCCCCTCCCTTCCCTGATTAGCAATTGTTTGAATCCACCCTTTGGAGCTCAGGGAAGGTCAAGGAGGCTGAAGGAAGCCTATATCCTACAGACAAGAAATGGAGAGCACAGAACAGATCTGTACTGCAGAGCCCCACGGAGTCCTGCTCAGTTTTAATTTAGGGACCTGGGCGACTATGACTGTGATGACTTCCTGTCAAAATGGGGCATAGGACTGCCTCAGCTTGGAGAATAAACACCGAATTGGAAGTATTCCTGAGTTCCAAGTCCTAGATCTGAGCCTCGTATGATTAAAATCTCAATCCCTTGGTCTGCCATTTTGTTGTAACAGAACAAATTAGAAGTAGCTGGAGGAGGGATATATGGAATTTTAATAGACGAAATAAATCTCATTTCTTTTTAGAAGAATAGGCCTGAAACCCAGTCTGGACCTGGCACTTCGGGGAGACTTGTAGCCAGGTAGCCAGTTGCCTAGTATTATAAAAAGCAAGGTTGTGGTTACTAGCTTCCAGCAGACATTGTTTTGAGAATGGTGGCATCTAAGCCTGACACAGCTCAGAAAACTCAAGTGGTTAGCAATACAGTGTCTAATCTGAAATTACACTCATAGTATCACCTAGTTATTTCCCAGGATGTCTGAACCATAGCCACTCTATTTCAACTTTTAATGTAAAATTTTCCTTAATAGCCAAAGCAGATGTCACCATTAACAATGTCAGTGTTTCTCTAAGTATGAGAAGATGCAAGAATTGTAACTCATGAAATCTTCGCCTGAAAAGATCTGATTATCTGAAGGCCTGTTCTGCCAGTTTTTCCCAGAGCACAGAGTGCCTCATTCCTGATTTTCACCCTGAATTCCTTTCAGGGGAGTTGAAGGTCAGCAGTTGCAGTGGCCATGATTTAATCTTTGTAGACGTAGATGGCAAGTGTCAGTTTTCAGCTGGCAGAGCCCCTTTTTGTTCATAAACTTGACCATGATTTTGAGGGACTGTTTTATCCCAAGTTGCTGAGAATGTCCATTCTCAGGTTTGGCAAAGATTGTGTTGACAGGTCACTCAATGTGCTGTTACTGGACTAGGCCATAAAACAGTATCCAAAATTCTCTGGACCACCTGTCTTACTAGCCTCTTGGTCCAGGAAAACATTCCCTCTTGTTGCTTCTTCCCATATCTAGACTTACACTGTTACCATCATTGATCTCACATGGAACTATATATTATTTTATCAGAGGCCTCAGTCACACATTTGGCAGTGTAAGAAACAGCAATTTTGTAAAACAGGTGAAATACAAATAACATAGCTAGCAGTATTAGTAAAGTCACAAGTAAGACTTAAGAGTTTCCATTAGATGTAGCCCAGTATATCCCAGGTCATCTGACTTAGTCTACTCTGTACAAATCTTTATCTTCCAGGGAAATTATATATTGGCACTGTCTATAAGGCACATAGCCCAGTTTTCTAGTATTACTAGACTGATTATTCTTAGTATGATTTAATTGTTTCCAACATAGAGGAGACTTTAAACCTAAATTACCATAGCCTGATGGTATCTATATAAATCCATCCCATAATTGTGAGAGATTTTTCCTCCTTTGCTGAAACTTTGCTTGTTGCTCTGATTGAGCTTGAGAAGAAAGCTCAAATTTAAGGCCAGAGTCAGAGCAGGCATTATTAATTGGCCCGGTGAGGGCCATCTAGTAATATCAATAGTGACCTGAATATGACTATAATTTAAGTAAATTTTCTCAGGGCCAACCAGTTAGAGTCTTGTAGTAGAGAAATTTACCAAGGTAACCCAGAACTAGACACAGGTAATTGGCCAAAAACCCAACAATTGGATTGATTTCTAAAAGTAACATAGGATCAGGCCTATGATAGGAAAGCATTTGATTCATATGCAAAGGTCCAAGAAGTCAAGAAAACATTATAAATGATCATACGAATCAGGTCCAGCATCTTGGGCAAGCTGTCTACCTCTGAGGTCATCATCTTCTCATCCTGGCGTAGTGTAGTTTCTCCTCTGTTTGAGCATCATTTTAAGGTGAGATCAGGTCAGCTGTCTTCTCTATAGACCAGTCCAGTATAGGGGTCTTTGGAAGTGGGAATTAATCTAAGAGTTAATTTCCCTTCAGTTTCATTGTGCATGAGCTAGTTAAGAGTACCTGATAAAAAAAGTCCTTCCATCCAGGTTGGAGACAGTCCCTTAAATTATGTCTTTTTCCAGTCTTGGTTGCAGGTCATGAGGCATCTGATCTTCATCCTAAGATTAGATTACTGAGATAAGCTTCAGAAACAAACTTAGGGTGTTCTTTAAGAATTCAATTAAATTTTACATTAATATCACATAACAGCAAAAAACTATCCAAAAAATGAATCTTACTAGATGCAGATCTCCATTAACAAACTGGGATTTAACATTTATTGAAACATCTTTTTCTCCCTAAAATTACCCTCATTTTTATCAAATATAACCAAATTAAGGCTAGCTTGTTTGCAAAATAGGTCTGTTCTCACTAATTTTGGTCTGATGATTTATATAACCATAACTGATTATAGACTTTTTATTTTGCTGAAACATTTACAGAGTCTCAGACTGAACTTTTAAAATAAAACAGGCCTGGGGAACTCACACCAAAGGCTTATCACAGATTTTGCCTAACAAATCTAGGTGAATTCTTCCCTTTATAAGGTCTCAAAAAGTCCTTGAGATTTTTGTACCTGTTATTGAGATAACCTTCCTAACTCATTGATAAACTTACTGGAAACCTAAGAGTTTCCAATTTCTGGAGGAGTCAGATAGAGAGAAAATATAATCGTTTTGTTTATAACATATAATTTTACCAAATTATTGTCATAATTAGTTTGAAAGGAAGATTTTCCCTACTCCCAGAAAACACAAGATTCAAACCCATAATTTTTCAGATAGAAACCATAAAAGTTATAAGCATATTTGCTGGTTCATTCAGTCCTTTTGTTAACTTTTGTGAAGTCATTAGGTTTTCCATTAGAATACCAGGACATATCAGAATGTTAAGAACTCCATATAATTTCTAGGATATCTGTATTAGTAATTTTACCATAAATTATAACATGAGAGGATTTATTACTCATTTGAACATTTGGTCGATTTAGTCAATGTTGATGGGTGTATCATTTAGCTTGTTGATATGTCACAATGGGTGTAAATACTGAGGCTCAAGGTCTAGTGAAAGTCGACTCTGCCATCTTGGCCCTAGTTGGCTCTAACCAGTTTTCCTATGGCTGTGTCATTCCTAACAAAATCCATTTATCTAACTAATTGTAATCCAATTTTAGAAAATCCTGATCATGCATAACTCTTTTTAGTCTTTTTCCATAACTTTTTTTTTTTTTTTTACTGAAAACACACTTCCTACTTTCCTTTAGCAACCAAGAACTAACTTTTATATTAGCAATTTATAGATTGGTGAGCATAAATACCAGTGATAATTTTTAAAACCCTTGCTTTCTTAGAACATTTTAGGATGGCACCAAATATTATTCATGTACAGTCCCAAATCTCTTTAGTTTCTCTGTAAAAGGAAATTAGTGTTTAGTAGTAAATGTTTCAAAATCTTATTTTATTTGGAAATTACCTAACTATTCAATAGACTTCCAGCACTTAGAACACTTAGCACAATCCTTAGAAATTCAAGTTACGCCAATCTGGAGAGACTATTTTAGACAGATATTCCTAAGGAATAATTATTCTTAATAGAGTTTATATAAAAACTCATATTTACATTTTTTTAGAAGCTTCTTCACTTGAGGTAATTTCCTTGTTGACAAACTTGTAACAGATATGATAATATTTAATTTATATTAAACCTAGGTACAATGAAAATATTCTACTTAATGTTAATTACTCTAAGACATGTCTATATTAGATAGGTCAACAAACAAACATTAATATCAGATATTTAATACTGAATATTTCCCAATTCACATGAACCTAGAATTTATTGTTTAATTTAGAATTATTTGATTTGTAAGCACTTACTTTTCTTTAAACCAATTAAATAGAGCTCATTTACAAATTAACCTCAAAAATATTACCCAGAGACAAAGACATACCAAGACATATTTAGACAGACACAATGCAAGATCTAGCTTCATTTTCTAAGTTTAGTCATGAATTAGATATTACAATATAAAATTTACTAATTTATTAAAAAACAGGTGGAATAAATAAAAATGTTAAAGCCTTTTCCCCATTTTTCCTCAGTCTCAGGAGTTAGAGATGGTCTAGATAAGTGTTCCTGAGAGCCCTGGTCTCAAGGCACAGGGAAAGAAAATCAAGTTCTAACAAAATGGTGGCAGGTCTAAACCAAATGGTGGCCAGACAAAGCAAAATGGCCATCAAAAATCAGAACACAGAGTAAAAACACACATATAAACCTGGCAGTCCTCATCAGACACTCCCTTAAGTACAAGAATACAGTCTCTCAGAAAACCTCCTATAGAGACACGGAACTTCAGATCCAAGCACTAACAAAGGAAAATATCTCAGGTCTTCAAAGATTTCAAAGGGAGGAAAGGAAGCCAGGTTGAAAGAAGAAGGGGGAGGAGGCAGGAAAGGGGGCAAAAGGGGTGGACTTACAGACGTCTCCTGCCACCTGCAGATACCCAGGTGTTACGGGACTTTTCCCTGGGCTTCCAGATAAGTGAGGACTGGAACTCAGCCCTACCAGAATTCGAGTTCTCTGCCAAGAGGAGGTATCAATCTCCAATCTTCAGCTCAGGTTGAGGCCCTTCAACCAAATTCCTGCGTCCAGGATCAGGGGACTAGAAAAAAGGGGAAGGATAGGAAGGGTTAAGGAGAGAAAAGAGAGAGGGAAGGGGAGAGAGATCAATAAAGTCTCTTGTTCCTTACCGGTCGGGGCACTATGGCCAGTTGTCCACATCAGGAGGAGACCAGGGACAAAAGGGTCCCAGTTGTGGCCACTGGGTCTGGTTCATTGGCAGGCAAGCTGGCCCCTGAGTACCCCGAGTGGTCAGGATGTCAGTCACAGCGAAGAAGAGTCTCCGCCAGAGTCACCATTTGTTGCAGGGAGACCCTTGTCTGACACTTAGAAATGAATTGTCCAAGGAGACACATGTGCTGACAAAGCAAGAGATTTTATTGGGAAGGGGCCCCTGGGCGGAGAGCAGGAGGGTAAGGGAACCCAGGAGAACAGCTCTGCCACTTGGCTGGGGCTCACATCCCATGGTGATGGGATTAGTTTCCGGGTTGTCTCTAGCCAATCATCTGACTCAGAGTCCTTCCTGGTGGTGTAGGCCTTGTTCAGCCAAGATGGATGCCAGAGAGAAGGATTCTGGGAGGTGGCCGGACATGTGGTGTCTGCTTTTGACTTTTCCCGAACTCTTCTGGTTGGTGGAGGCTTATTAGTTCTGTGTTCCTTACCAGGACCTCCTGTTGTGAAACAACTCATGCAAATGGATACTACGCTGCCTGGCCAGGGTGGGCGGTTTCAATCAGTGTGCTTCCCCTGACAGATAGAGTTCTTATCTGGGTGCTTCCCAGGTGTCTCTAGTTGTAAAGAACCTGCCTGCCAAGGCAGCAGACATTAAAAATGCAGATTTGATCCCTGGGTCGAGAAGATCCCCTGGAGGAGGGCATGGCAACCCATTCTAGTATTCTTGCCTGGAGAATCCAATGGACAGAGGAGCCTGGCAGGCTACAGTCCATAGGGTCACACAGAATTGGACATGACTGAAGTGACTTAGCATGCACGCATGCATATAGTTCGTACCTGGTAGGAGTGGATCTCAGTCACGTTGTAAGACCATGGAATAAACCCTGTGCTGTGGTCACAGGATGAGAAGGAGCAAGATTAGAATTCGCCTCTGTCTCATACTCCAAAACTCAGTCTTTTGTCTTTACATCAAGCTGCCTATGTTCTATGAGGCAGCTAGATGCTAGCCATCCTCCCCATGGCTCATGTAATCCCAATGTCTACCCTCATGGTGACTGTCATTGTCATTTTTCTCTTCAGCCTCATTATGAACCAATCTTAAAAGCCATGAAATTAAAAGATGCTTGGATCTTGGAAGAAAACCTATGACAAACTTAGACAGTGTGTTAAAAAGCAGAGAAATTACTTTGCCCGCAAAGGTCCATATAGTCAAAGCTATGGTTTCTCCAGTAGTCATGTATGGATGTGAGAGTTGGGCCATAAAGAAGGCTGAACACTCAAGAATTGATGCCTTTGAGCTGTGGTGTTGAAGAAGACTCTTGAGAGTCCCTTGGACTCCAAGGAGATGAAACCAGTCAATCCTAAAGGAAACCAATCCTGAATAATCATTAGAAGGACTGGTGCTGAAACTCCAATACTTTGGCCACCTGATGTGAAGAATTGACTCACTGGAAAAAACCCTGATGCTGGGAAAGATTGAAGGCAGGAGGAAAAAAGGATGACAGAGGACAAGATGGGTAGATGGCATCTCTGACTCAATGGACATGAGTTTGAGCAAGCTCTGGGAGATGGTAAAGGACAGGGAAGCCTGATGTGCTGCAGTCCATGGGGTCCAAAGAGTCAGACACGACTGAGTGACTGAACAACAACAAAGACTTATGTATCTTTACTGGGAGTCATTCTAAAAGAATATATGACATAGTTATTCCACTCTACAGTTTTATAATCTGAAACAGACAATAGCTACATGGACCTAATGAGAAGAATGTATAGAAAATAGAACTAGACTTAGGAGATTTTTCCATTGGTTATGTTTTCCATATTAACATTTCCAAGATAAGTAAATTTTCAAGGTGAAAAGCTCAGGAAAGGATAGGTATGGCAGTTTCATGTCTAAAAGGACAGTCATTAGACTATGTAAACTTTTAAGGTAGGAGGTGGAGCCAGGATTAGAAGAGCTATTTGGTTGAGGTTTGGTGAGAGAACTAAGAAGGGTAGATATTCCAGGCACAGTAAAGGCCTCCCCATTGATTATTTGATTCTTCCTTATAGAGTTGTGTTCGTTTCTGCCCATTCTTCTTAACTTTTTCCAAACCTACTGTTAATACAACATCTACTTTTTCCTTCCAGTCAAGTATGGGTGATTTTTTACCCTTAAATTTGATATCACACTCTTCTTTTGATTATTATGTGTGTGCGTGCTAAGTCATCTTAGTCATGTCTGATTCTTTGTGAACCTATGAACTATAGCCCACCAGGCTCCCCTGTCCATGGGATTCTCCAGGCAAGAATACTGGAGTGGGTTGCCATGCCTTCCTCCAGGGAATCTTCCTGACCCAGGGATCGAACTGAGTCTCTTATGTCTCCTGCATGGCAGATGGGTTCTTTACCACTAGTGCCACCTCAGTCAGTTCAGTCGTTCAGTCGTGTCCGACTCTTTGCAACCCCATGGACTGCAGCACACCAGACCTCCCTGTCCATCATCAACTCCCAGAGTTTACTCAAACTCATATACATTTAGTCGGTGATGCCATCCAACCATCTCATCCTCTGTTGTCCCCTTCTCCTCCTGCCTTCAATCTTTCCCAGCATCAGGGTCTTTTCAAATGAGTCAGTTCTTCACATCAAGTGGTCAAAGTATTGGAGTTTCAGGTTCAACATCAGTCCTTCCAATGAATATTCAGGACTGATTTCCTTTAGGATGGACTGGTTGGATCTCCTTGCTGTCCAAGGGACTCTCAAGAGTATTCTCCAAGACCACAGTTCAAAAGCATCAATTCTTCAGTGTTCAGCTTTCTTTATAGTCCAACTCTCACATCCATACATGACTACTGGAAAGACCATAGCCTTGACTAGACAGACCTTTGTTGGCAAAGTAACAACTCTGTTTTTTAATATGCTGTCTAGTTTGGTCATAACTTTCAAGGAGTAAGCGTCTTTTAATTTCATGGCTGCAGTCATCATCTGCAGTGATTTTGGAGCCCCCCAAGATAAAGTCTGCCACTGTTTCCACTATTTTTCCATCTATTTGCCATGAAGTGATGGGACCAGATGCCATGATCTTAGTTTTCTGAATGTTGAGCTTTAAACCAACTTTTTCACTCTCCTCTTTCACTTTTACCAAGAGGCTCTTTAGTTCTTTTGCCACCTGGGAAGCACTTTGGTTATTAAAAATGTGTTTATAAAAAAAATAAAATAAAAATGTGTTTATAAAAGAATCCAGAGTCAAGGAACTCTAGGGGTCAGGTATTGGGGCAACACAAATACTCTTCCAGAAGGTCCTAGCCTACTAGCAACAACCACTAGCTTTCTTCCCTTTGGCATTTAGAACAAATTCTTCATCCCTGACTCCTTTATCAGCCTTATCTATTTCATTACAATTCACAGTAGCACTGCCTTTGCTGTGATCCTAGGTATTTAATGCTTCTTCTTCATGCACTTCTCACATTCTTCTCATGCATTTCTCAGAGATCCCCATCTCTCACCCCTGCAATCTATGTGTGCAATGCTTGGTATGTGACTGTTGCCATGAACAACAATAGACCCTGCCCAAATCATGTGACTTTATCATGTCAGACATCTTTTTTCTTTCCTGCAGAGAATTAGTGGGTGCCCTAAGGCTAACTTTCTTACCTTGATATGATATAGTTTCTCATCTCTTTTCACCCCACACTTATATCCAAAAAAAGAATACTGTGCCTTTATCCCCCAATTCAATAACTCAGCAAAAAGATGGTAAGATCTGGAATCCAAGAGATGGGTTCTGCTTCTTGTACTGTAACTAACTTCTTACAACTTCAGACCAGTTGCTTAACTCACTTCTTACTGGGGGATTTTTGCAGAAACTATTGCCTATGGCTGGTGATTTTTACTTTTTTTTTTTTTGTGTGTGTGTGTGTGTGTGTGTTTTTATTTTTACTTTGGCTGGCCAAAAATTAATTCTATTTCATTAACACTTTGTGGGTTATTACATTCAGTAGTTACACCTGACATACCTGTTATTATTGTTGTTGTGTCAGTCACTCAATCATGTTTGACTCTTTGTGACCCCAAGGACTGTAGCCCACCAGGCTCCTCTGTCCTTGGAATTTCCTAGGCAAGAATACTGGAGTGGGTAGCCATTCCTTTCTTCAGGGGATCTTCCTGACCCAGCGATTGAACCCGGGTCTCCAGCATTGCAGGCAGATACAGTCTCTACTGTCTGAGCCACCAAGTCTTCTAATTTTCATGGAATGCCATCTTCAATCTACTCTTCTGTAGAAGCAAAGGAGTGTTCTCCAACATTGTGACTTTCATTTTCACTTTCCATATCAGAATCAATCAGTAACGTGTTTTTTTTTTTTTTTTGTCTTTTTGTTGGTCTGATATTCACATAGTCTGAATCAGAACTATATTCTGAAGAACAATACTCTTCTAGACACTAGTAAATATGTTGGTTGGACAATCAGAGAAAGTATCTGCATAAAATTCTTTACTCAAAACTTCACAATGCATCATTTTTTAAAATTTCACATTTATAATATACACAAGGTTGGAACAAAAACCTAACAGAATAAAATGTGAATGATAATGACAATGATAAGCTGTATAACGAACCCTTGATCAATTATTTGGTTGGTTTAGTTGCTAAGTCGTGTCCAACTCTTGTGACCCCATGAACTGTAGCCTGCCAGGCACCTCTGTCCATGGGATTCTCTAGGCAAGAATACTGGAGTGGGTTGTCATTTCCTTCTTCAGATCTTTTCATGGTGGTATTAATGTGTCACTCTAATAACATATTGATACATCTCCAGACAATAACATTTGGGTAATAAAAGACATATTAATACATTTCTGGTCAATAATGTGACCTCTCCCTGACCTTAAATTTATCCATAAGCAAATTATCTTTTTTACCCTGTCTCCCATCCTTCCTTCATTTTCCTTTCTTTCCTTTAACTCCTATCTGCTGCAAATCTCTATGCCCTAGTAGAGAACAGAAAAGACAAATGAAACATTAAAATAACCATACAAGACTGGTGTAATTAAATGACCAGGTAACAAGGAATAAACTCTATATGCATTTGTAAAGCACTATGGAAAATTATGATATTGTTATGGGAGAATGACATTCTCAGGAAGACTGGATAACACAGAGGTTAAGAACCTGAACCATGGCATAGAAAAAACAAGAGTTTCAATCCTACATGCTGTGTGATCATGGACACAGTAAATTTTCCAAGTTGAAATTTCCTCATCTATAAAATACAGCATGCTAATAAAATTATATAAATCAAAGAACTGTTGTGAAGATTTTGAGTGAGATTATATATGTAAAATGTTAGGCACGAATGCCTAGCATATGATATTTATGATAAATGCTAGGTAGCTATAGGACTTCCCTGGTGGTCCAGCGGTTAAGACTTCACCTTCCAATACAGAAAATATGGGATGGATCCCTGGTCAGGATCCCACATGCCTCCTGGCCATGAAACCAGAAGCAATATTGTAACAAATTCAATAAAGACTTTAAAAATGGTCCACATCAAAAAAATCTTTTAAAAAGAAGTAAAGTTAGCTGTTATTATTATTGTTAAGGAAGGCAAAGTAGCTTGCACTATTATCATTTCATTTTTATTGTTTAACAGTAATAATGCAAAGGAAGCAAAGGTCAGTGGGGGTTGAAGGAGTCAAGACTTCTGAGGTGTATCAATTTCCTCTGAAGAAAGGCATTCTTGCAAGTAGAGGCGTTAACTGTGCCCCAGTAGAATTAATGGTGAAAGTTCAAGCTCTTGAGCATCCTTTTCTGACTGTGAGCTGTGTGAAGGCAGGAATTACATTGTATTCATCTTTGTACCCCATATCTTAATCACTTGTGCTTAGTATAGCAGAGAACTAGACAAACGAAATGAATTTATTTACATTGCCTTGAATTCAACCTTGCAAAGGAAAAAGCCATGAGTCTGCTTTCCTGAGAGTTTTTAAGGTCTTGCTGCAGCTAAGCTGGGAGCATACAGCCAAGGAAAGGGCCCAAGGGCTTGGAATTCCAGCTCAAATCCCCTGTTCCACCACAAGCTGCCTCTGGATTCAGAGGCCCCCCATTACTGACTAGGTGGCCATAGGTCCCTTGAAGCTGGAATTAAAGATAACCCGTGTGCAATATTTGGATAAGTGCCTTAATAACGTGGACTCTAAAGATCATAAGGCAATAAGAATGTTCCATTTAGCTTATTTTTGCTGTGTGCTTATCAGAGCTTGGAGCACACGGTCCAGGACATTCAGATAGCTGGGGTTAAAATGATTAAAGGATGTGGGGCCTGCATTTGGCTTAATGCTGCTAAGAAATTCCTTGGCTAAAAAAATAATAATAATAATAATCTTTCTTTTCTTCTTTTTATACATTGTATAAGTTGATCGAAAAAAATTCTTTGCAGTTCAAGACGGAGTTTTCTTTTTCCTTTTCTGTCTGTCTCGGGGGCCTTATCTGATTTTAATCAACACTGGCTTGATATGATTTGAAACAGCTGAGGCTGAAATGCCCTTAAAAAAATATCTGAAGTTAGAACTATTGGAACTCCCTACCTCTCTACTCCCCTTGTCCAAGGCAGTATGTGCTATTAAGTGTAAAATATTGGGGATTATGAGTTTACCCTTAAAACTTTTCAGTGCCCTGCAGAGTTTTCTCAGCAATGTGAAAGTCCTGTTAACCATAATATAGCCAGTTCTTGATTATTCACAAAAAAGGAAATGAATAGTGGCACAGATAATCCAAAACAGAAAAACAATCAAAATGTTTCTTATATTTTACTTTGGAATGCTTTGTATGGCTTTTGGGGATTCAGATTTTCCTTCCCAGGGATGTTGCACTCAGGAAAAAGTTAAAATGAGTTTGCATTCCCTAAGCCCACACTAAATAGCTGAAGGGGGATGTGGCCCAGCCACATGCTGGGTGGCAGGGAGAAGGAGCCTGAAATCGAGGGGAAAGAATTCCACTGATAACCTAGAAGTGGAAAATGCCCATATGAATAATTAAGTGCTGACTGGAATATAATTCAGTCTTGTAAATTAGTGTGGACAATTTTCCACCCTACATTTTTGAAAAATCAGGTTATTCTCTTCAGTGGAGTTACACTGGTAGTTAAAACAAATGACCTCAGTGCTCTTTATTGCTCCCAGTCCATTGGCGCTGGCACTGTGCGGAATCAGGACCTATTGCTAATGCTGTGGGGAGTTAGTCCTCAGCTAATGCATACCAGCCCCATCTGACACCATCTTCAACTGAACATACATAGGTTTATAAAATGCCAGACTCTGTACTAATATCATCTCATCCACTAGGATAGTTATCATTATTGGTCCTGTTTTACAGATAAGAAGACTAAGGCTTGAACAGGTCCATTACTGATTTAAGATCACAAAGCTAGTCACTAGGAGAGACTGAATTTAAGCCCAAATCTCTTTTACCTAACTTAGGATAAGGAAGGGAAAAAAATAGAAATGATTTCAAAAAGGAGATTTAGTGAATGAATGAATGGAAGTTAGTGGGTAACTATGATGGAATGTGGGTGATGTTACTGCAGGAACAGATACAAGTGCCATGGAGATAGATCTTAATGATCAAATAGCAATTTTTTGAGAGCTCTGAAATGGACAGGATGGGATTTTCAGTGGCCAGAATAACTTTGGCAGGAACATACAGGTTATAAAACACCATACATGTTCACAGAACCATGAGTTGGTCTGAAAAAAGAATTTGCTCAAGGTGAAGAGATGTTAAAACTATGGTTTTTCCAGTAGTCATGTATGGACGTGAGAGTTGGACTACAAATAAAGTTGAACACCAAAGAATTGATGCTTTTGAACTGTGGTATTGGAGAAGACTCTTGAGAGTCCCTTGGACTGCAAGGAGATCAAACCAGTCAATCCTAAAGGAAATCATAATATTCATTGGAAGGACTGATGCTGAAGCCGAAGCTCCAATACTTTGGCTACCTGATGTGAAGAACTGACTCATTGAAAAAACCTTGACGCTGGGAAATATTGAAGGCAGGAAGAGAAGGGGTCAAAAGAGGATAAGATGGTTGGATGGCATCACCGACTTGATGGACATGAGTTTGAGCAAGCTCCGGGAGTTGGTGATGGACAGGGAGGCCTGGCGTGCTGCAGTCCATGGGATTGCAAAGAGTTGGACATGACTGAGTGACTGAATTGAACTGAACTGAACTGAAGAGATATTAACAAAAATGAAAATAATAACAAATGAAAAGAAGGGTCTAAACAGCATAATAGTCATGCCACAAAAAGTTAGCATGGGGAACAGGAACAGGAGAGAAAAGAAGAGGATGAGGAAGCCTGTTTTTTAATCCCCCTTCATGTTTTTCCATGTTTTAAAAAATGTAAATGCTCACTTTGTTATCTAGTGCAGGACAATCAGTGCATCTTTCAATAATTTTGGTGTTGGGCAGAGATGAGGAAAATAGGTAAAGATAAAGAATTAGTTGTGTCAAAGTCACCCAATTGACCAATTGGATCCCCAAACTCAGGTCTTCTGACTCCTACCCCTAGGGATCTTCCAGTGGTCAGGCTGGCCTTGGGGGTACCATGTTAGCACTCAGGCTAAGCCTCTGGGAAGCCTCAGAGTAGCTTTGCGGAAGAAAGTAGGGACTAGGATGCTTCAGAAATAACTCAAGGCTTATATATTTTCAATTAGTTCTGGAAATGTCCACAGTCATCTTAGCTAAATCATGTTCTTTTTCACATGCTGACTCTTTTGTCTGCTCTTGATCATTTCCCACTGTCCATCAAACCTGAGATATTTCCTATATAAACTTGCAGGATCATGGAGTGGTTTACCTCTGGGTGCCATCTTCTGGGTCTCTGCCTCCTCAGTCTTTGGAGTCTTAGATGTCAGTGGGCCCCATTCTTTGTTCTAGGAGCAATGTTTTATCACTTTGGACATGACCTCAGTAAAGCTGGTCCTGGAACTCTGAGTCCTCGGCATACAGTTCTACTTTTCCTCCCATAGTGGATGCTGTGGTTCCTTTTAGAACCAAGGTGCCCTAGCTACCCAAAGTGTTGCCACCTACTTCCCACAACTGAGCCTTCCCTGGAAATTGCTTTCTGTCAAAGGAGACTTCCTTGCCCAAGGTCATGTCCCCTCCCCAGAGAGGCTCACGTCTAATGACTGCCCAGATCCAATACCACAGTTCCAGACAACCATTCATAGCTTTTCAGTTCTCCAGATTTCCCTGTGGCATCAGTTAGGCCCATACCTGTAAACGCAGCCCTTTGCCCAGTCCTGCTTCCCTTCCTTAAAGGGTACCATTCTTGAGAGCATGCCTGAAAAACTCATCACCTGAAAAAATCTCCTCTCTAGATTAATTTTTCAAAAGAACTGATATATGGCATTCCCATCTCTCTAGATTTATTGTGACTTCTGTGTTGGCTTTGTAGTCACCTGTCCCATAACAAAAGAAAAACAAACTTTGAAGCGGTCAGAGACCAAGTTTTTGGTGGATTACACACGTCAGGTAAGGTCTGCAGTCCAGTTTCGCCATCTTCTTGACCTGAAAGAAGAAATTTATTATCCCTATGTACTCATTTCTTCTCATTCAAAATAGATAATAACCTATAGGTTGGGGGTGATGGGGAAGAAAAATGAACAGATGGCTAAGCAAGTCCTGGAAGACCATTAAGTTCAATGGGAACACTTAAACTCTGTGGTGAAAGCTCTGAAATCTAGGGCCCCATAAGACTGAGGTTCTACAGCCCACTTCCTTGGAGGTAGTTTTGAAAATACCCTTTGCTTCATTTCCTGTGGATTGTGCAACCACAGAATTCCTCCAGGGACTCAGCCACACCCCAACTCTTAGCCTAAATCACTGAGTTTGACACAGATTCACAGGAATTTGGCAAGGAGCTCACCCAATTTTTCTATCTCAAATTGAATCCAAATGTTGCCTAGGTTGGCCGAGAGTTCAGTCGGAAGAGAAGGAGGCCCAGGCCCATCAACTGCTAAATGGTGATATTTGAAACTCAAACAAGTTTGGCTTGGCTTTAAGAGTCAGAGGAAGTTTCAAGCCATAGTATATGATATAAGCCCTGGTCCAACTCAAAATGGTTTCCACCTTTTTTCTGTTCTTGTTTCAAAGAACTGGGTCTGCTGCTAAGGTACACAAGTCACTGTGCTCATTCCAGATGCCAAGGCCATTAGCAGGGAACTTCAGGCTCCTATGGGGTCAAGGCATAGTGGAGAAGTAAATTCTCATTCCCTGATACTTGAACTCCCTCTGTAAGAGAGCAACGGAGGATGGAGAGGGGGGAATGTTGGAGAAGAACTAGGGAAATCCCTTGTTCAGCTCCGGTAAAGAGTCCAGCATGGAGTTGGCTCCTCTGATTGAATTCTCCCTCTTTTCTCTGGGTATTCAGAAAGTGCTGGACTCCTGCTTCCTGGAGTAGTGACAGTGGCTATTACATGGAGCACTGATTTGGGCAAAACTGTAAGTTAGGGAGACTTAGGTTTTGCTGCTCACATAAAACTTTCTATCATAATTTCTCCTTTAAAACTTCTTATTGAAAAAAACTTTTTTTTTCACCCCAAAATCTTCCATCACAATATCCACTGTTTTCAGGCCTCATCTACTCCTCCTCCATGGCCCTAGCATCCAACCACTGGGCTGGCCTTTCCCAAGCAGTGTTACTTCCTCTGGACCTTGCTCCCTACCCAACCCACACACTTGTCTTCACCTGATCCCTCTCTATCTCCCACCACAGTTAAGATTCAGCTTTCATAGATACTGTCTCCTAAGGCCCTAAGAGCAAAACTCTGGGAGATAGTGAAGGACTGGGAAGCCTGGCAGGCTGCAGTCCATAGGGTGCCAAAGAATCAGACACAACTCAGTGACTGAACAACAACTTGGGAAAACTTTAATAACCATAACCCACTAAACTGTTGTCAAGATATGTATGTGTCTGGATCTTGTCACTTACACAGCAAGGAACATCAGGTAAGTCATTTTGATTCTTTAAGCTTCAGTCACTTCACCTCTAAAATAGAGATGAGAAACACTTAACCCATAGGGTCTCAGATTAAAATGAACTCCCATCAAAAATACCTCTTGGTCTTCCGAACTAAGATGAAGTACCCCTTCTCTATGCTGCTCTGCCAACCTGTAATTCTTGTAATTCAAGAAGCATGTAACTTTGCATCTGAATTGCCTTTTTTCTCTGGGGGCAAGGACTATAGCTGATCACACTTGAAGGCTAGTGCCTCACACAATGTCAGGCATGGAGTTGGTGCTCCAAACGTGTGTGTTCAATGCATGGGCCACCTCTGAGAGCATTTATAAATAGCCGAGGTTGTTTCTCCCAGAGAGCGTGTTTATATTGGAACAGGGTCCTTTTGGGACCACGTCTTTCCTGGAGGAGAGACCATAATGGAAATGTCAGGTGCAGGGTGATATTTGAAAGCAGGTGGAGTTCATGTTGTCCCTTGAATAACTCCATGTAGGTGGCCTCTTGCAGGCGTCCAGCTGGCCCTGGGCCTGTGCACCTGAAAGGCGATATATGAGACTCTTGAAATTTCCTGCTCCAATTCAGTGAAACCAGTTTGGCTCAGTTTTCACCTCCAAGCTGGGATCAACTCTTGCCCAAGTGTGGAGAGAAGAGGAGAGATGTTTCGCTCCCTCCCTTGACTTTTTCTCCTTGCCTCAACTGCTCTCTTCTCACATTATTTATGGAAGCTTAAACTAGATTCCCAGGGCAAAGTCCTGCCCTGGTCGCCAGCAGCCTGCACAGCTGTGGGCTCTGCCACTGCTCATAGCCACTCACGATGGGTACCAAAAGTCCCTGGTGGGGGTGCACCACATGCTGGGAGGAGGTGAAGAGGAATGGGATGCAGGGCACATGTGATGTGGGAGACGCCCATGTTCACCGAGCAAAGTGATGTTGTGCAGAAAGCCTGCCTCTGTTAATGAGCCTGGTAGAAGGACAGAAAGGAAATGGACTACTTCTGTTATGCCTTTGGGGAAATGGTTTTCCATGTGTCTGTCTCACATTTTTTACGTCTGGCAAGCAGGAGCGGTGACTGCCTTCGTTCCATCTTTTCAAGGATGTCTCTACAGCAAATAGCATCGAAAGAAAGAAAGAGCCTGGAGCACAGGGCAGGTATGCTGACTCTTCATTGGACAAAACTAGGGTTCTCTAAGCTCGGGCTCCTCTCCTGTAATACACCACACAGTGCACTCAGCCATCACCTGGCTCTATTCCCATTGCCCTGTGGAATTAGGACCTGGGGAAGCAACGCAAATATGATGCTACTCATGTTGCTTGCTGCACTACAAGTAATCAAATCCTTCTTCTCTGATCTAGGAGAGACTCGTGTGTTTTTTTCAGCATCCATGAAAACATGTCAGGTTAACTTGTAAGCTTAAGAGTACTTAATGTTTCAGATCCTTCACAGTTCTTGACAAGCCTCTCTCCTCTCTGCATAGAGGCAGCAATGAAAGAATTCTGCCCTTTATGGGGTTTTGGGAGCCCTATCTGTCCTGTGAAAGGCAGAGAGAGAGAGAAAGATAAAAGAGAATCTATTGATTGAATGTCCTATTTGCCACACTGGACTGGGTTAAGCTGAGTCTTTCATCCATTAATTCATTTAACCTTCACAATAACCCTGAGAATAGGCATATCCTACCCATTTTGCAGATGAGGAATCCTAGCTTCTGTGAGGTGAGGTGACTTTCCAAGGTCATACCCAGGTTAGGTGTAGATGCGGAACTTAAACCTAGACCTGTGTTTGCTAGAAGAGCCTCTGACTCCACCATTCTGGAAAGTCAGTCAGTTCTTTCTGTTGATTAGGTCACCAGCCCAAGATAACTTGAAGATGCCAGCAAGACTAAAATCATTCCTCTCCCCATGTCTGTCATCTGCCTCGTGATTTTGCCTAGTTGTACCCCTGGATATTCCCCTTTACTCCCAGCTTAGCAGAGAACTTCTTACTTTTTAAATTGGCTCTAGACTCCTACCTTCTCTTTTTCTAGGACCCCAGCCTCCCACTGATGTCAGGCTTACTCTTTAGCCTTGATCTTCTTGATCCTGGCTACTGCCCTGTTTTTGTTTTTTGTTTTTTTTTCCTACTCAGAAGGAAGGATGTGAAACAATTTCTCTGATATCGTACGGAACCCATAACACTCTCCAGACTTCACAGTTCTAAAGAATCTTGTTTGGTTTTCAGATGTGACTGGAGTGATTTGCGCCCGGATGCTTAGACTGGCCATCTGCTCAGAGGCTGCTCAGGAAGACCCGCCCATGTGCTCTTCTGTCGCAGACTAGCCTGCTCTGCCTGTAGCTGTGGGTTTCCAGGACCTCGTACGTATGCCACACTGTTTGAAGCCGAGCTTCAAGAAATCACGAGAGCATTTGCCTGGACCTGCTACACAGCCTAAAAGCAACATGAGCTGACCTTGTCTTATAGGAAGTGGGTCAGGGAACAGGCATCTTTTTGGTTCAGTGTCGGCTTCCCAGGTGGTACTAGTGGTAAAGAACCTGCCTGCCAATGGAGGAAACATAAGAGACACAGGTTTGATCCCTGGGTCGGGAAGATCCCCTGGAGGAGGGCATGGCAACCCACTCCAGTATTCTTGCCTGGAGAGTCCCATGGACAGAGGAGCCTGGCTGGCTACAGTCCATGGAGTCACAAAGAGTCAGACACGAGTTAAGTGACTTAGCACACACACAAGTGTTTACCAGTTAAAAGGGGAAAGCAACAGGCAGTTGAAGTGCACATATGAGGACAAGGGATTCAGACAAATGAACAGCCCTTTCCATTGAGAGGGTCTGCTGAGTTCTCAGGCTTCGGGACGTCACCGCTGCTTCCTCTGTCTCAGGCTCAGTGGCAGTGGGTCACCAGGTTCTTAGGGGAGCTTTCATGAGGGTTAGAGTTCACTCATAAAAAGAAATGTTGTGAATTATCTAAATGTTTGAACAAGGATATATTTATTTCTTCATGGAATAGGCTGAGTTCAGCAACAAACTGACCTACCTGACCTAAATCTAATGCTCTGAGGAAGAAAACAGCCACCTACACGAGAATACCATCCAAACACTCAATTAGCCATGGATATTTTAAAGCACTTATCAGCACTGCCTAGACTCAGGGTAAGCAAATTTTGAAATAAAAAGAAAAGGATGAAGAAACATCAACCATGGTTTATGGAGCTCATAACCTAATGCAAGAGAAAGATAGTCATACTTGAAATAACCTATGCCAGACTGTAGGTGAAATTACACATATGAGAAGCAGAGATGATAAACAGATGCTGCAAAAGTTGTGAAAAAGTATCATCAGTCTTCTAGTTACTAAGCCTCTAAATTGGGGTGACATTGAAAACCCACATCTATTTCAGTCCCACACAGACACCTCAAAAATCCTTCTTACAGCCTCCTCTTTCTCCTTTCCGAACCTAACATCAGCACCTTTAAGTTTCAATTTATATTTAATTCATTTAATTCATCTGTCTCCTTTTTGGCCTCTTCACACTTTAATTCATGGGGAGTGCAAATTAAGCTTCAGAAAGGACGACTCCTCTTTTCCTTCCCTGTCCAAAACTCTCCTGGATACTAATTTCCAAGTTGAAATAAAATAAAAATTTGAGGATTGGCTTGGAAGAAGAATCCAGGTTTGAGATCATCCGGGTTTAGTTCTAGGATGGTCACAGTGGAAAAGGGAAAGAAAGAAAGGAAAAGAGAAGCAAGATTTGATATTTGGAAGGTAGGAGATGATAGCAAATAGCATTACTAAGAACTATAGGCTGAAATCCAGAAGACTGGAAGGTGGGCAGAGGGCAAATATAGAGAAGAGCACGTTTCCAAGGAGAGATGCTGAAGTGAAGAGATACAGGGCTTTAGTAACAGCATCCAGTCTGGAATGCACTGAATAGGACCTCGGAGGTGTTCAGTAGCTGTTTGTTGAATGAATAAATAAAAAAAAGAGTGAATAGCCCTCTTAATTTTGTCATATTCATTGCATTTTATCTTTAGAACAACTCTGTTTGGTGGTTACTATTATTACCTCTATGTTACTGATCTCTAAACCGAGGCTCAGGGTGGTTGTATGATTCTTCCAGGATCTCACAGTGATGAGTGGCAGTGCTCAAAAGTGAAGCCAGATCAGTGCAAGGTTGAAATCTATCTGTCATGATGTCCTCTGGAAATATCTGAGTCCAGCACACAAAAAAATTGGGGCTGGGAAGATAGGTCACAACTATCTGTGGGATTTGTTTACAAAAAGGTGATTGTTCATAATTGAACCCAGGACCATGAATGAGACCCTAGAGAATTGTTGTAAATGCCTTTGACCTGAGCAATGGAGAAGCCCAAACTTACAGAGATAAGGGAAGAAAGAGAAACCCCTGAGAACAGCAGAGAAAATCAGAGGAGAACCAACAGAAAAAAATAATGGATGTAAGAGAGAAAGGAAATTTGTTGTAAATATAGGGTCCGCAAAGTCAAAACCTGCAGGAGTGTCTCTGAAGGGAATGATGAGGCAGTATGGTTTGAGTGAAAGAGGGAGACACCTGGACCACATCAGATCATCTGGGTTAAAACCAGCCATTGCTTTAACCTTGAGCAAATTGCTTAACTATATGAAATCTGTTGCTTATCAAATGGCCATTATACATAGAATAAAGGACCTAATACCAGGCTTGGCATCATGGAGCAGATAGCTGACATTTATAAGGCACCAGGTGCTGATCTAAGCATTCAATTTATACAGATTCATTTAGGCCATATAACAACCTTGCTGCGTGCATGCTAAGTCACTTCAGTATTGTCCGACTCTGTGCCACTCTATGCACTATAGCCTACCAGGCTCCTCTGTTCATGGGATTCTCCAGGCAAGAATCCTGAAAAGGGTTGCCACTTCCTCCTCCAGGAGATCTTCCCAACCCAGGTGTTGAACCCACATCTCTTAGGTCTCCTGCATTGGCAGGTGTGTTCTTTACCATCAGCACCATCTGGGAAACCCAACAACCTTGCTAGCTGGGTTCTGTATTTGTCAGCTTCAATTTGTAAATGAGGAGACACAGGTTTAGAGAGTTTAAGTAATTCCTTAACAGCTTGTGAGTGATAGAAGCTGGTGTTTAAACCCAACCATTCTGTTCCTAGAGTCTATGCTCTTAACCACCACATTTTGCTGAACTTTGTTGAGTAAATTACCTCTAGGTCTTTTCCCTTCAAGAACAAGTGAGCTACATTAATTTTTTAAAGTAGGAAGATTAAAAGTATTTGACTTGGGGTGAGCAAATGAAGTATTATAGGCCAAATATGGTGAGGCCCACAAGCTAATAATTTTTTTTCAAGTGGTTGAAAAAAATTTTAAATAATATTTTGAGACATGTTAAAATTATATACAATTCAAATTTTAATTTCCACCAATAAAGTTTTATTGGAACACAAGTATATCCATTTATGTGTCTCTAGGCCCATTTTGTGCTATAAGAGCAACACTGAATAATTGTGAAAGAGACCCTAAAGCCTCCTAACCCTAAAATATTTACTATCTGACACTTTGCAGGAAAAGTTTGCTGATTCCCTACTATAACCAAAAACTCTTTGGCGAATGAACAGAAGTAGACTTAAGAGCTTGAATTTCTCAGCAATGTTGTTGCCCTTCACCCCTCCTCTCAGCGCCTGGATGGACCGCTCCCACACCTGCACTGCATTAGGAGCTGGGGGTGGGCGTGGGGAGGAAAGAAACCTCTGACCCAGTAGTTTGTTGCATTTCCTGGGTGGAGGAGGAAGGTGGAAGGACTCTCGCTGGTGAAGGTGAAGCTTTCCGTTTCAGTCCTGAATCACAGCCAGTTGAATTTATCCCTTTTTGGCTGTGGAATGGTAACTTTTAATGCCAATAGTAAGTTCAGATGCTCCACAGTCAGGGGAGGAGAGGCCTAGCTAAGGCACCTTAGAGGTGTCTTCTCTCGAGGCCTACACCAGAAGCCCGAAGCTTAGACGTGTCCCAGATGTCTACCTGGCATTCACTGGGGAATGACCATGCCTCTAGGGCACTGTATGGGGTCAGGAGCCAGTTCACCTGGGTTCTAAGCTGAGATTTGTCAGCAAACCTCCAGCATGATGGCACCAGGAGGATTTCTTCCCTTCCACCTTGCTTAACATAACTAAATGGAAGTCAGATGCTTATCAGCTTCTTCAGCGTGTTCTTGCATTCAGCCTATAAGGTAACAGGTATACAAGAGGGTGATAAAAATGACAGGAATATTTTAGCTTTTTTTCTTTAATGTTCTGAAATTGTGGCAATATATCTATGAATGTTAAGTCACTTCAGTTGTGTTTGATTCTTTATGACCCTATGGACTATAGCCTGCCAGGCTGCTCTGTCCATGGGGACTCTCCAGGCAAGAATACTGGAGTGGGTTGCCAAACCCTCCTCCAGGGGATCTTCCTGGCCCAGGAATCAAATTCCACATCACTTAGGTCTCCTGCATTGGCGAACAGGTTCTTTACCACTAATACCACATTGTAACATAACATTTATCATTTTAACCGTGTTTAAGGGAACAGTCCTGTGATATTAAGCACACTCACACTGTTGTGTAACCATCACCACCATCCACCTCCAGAATTGTTTCGTCTGCCCCAGCTGACTCTGTAGCCACTAAACAGTAACTACCTGTTTTTCCTCCCTCCAGAGACCAACAACCATCTCTTCCTGCCACTTTGAATTAGATTTCTCTGGATATCTCAGGTAAGTGGATCCATTCATTATATGTCCTTTTGCATCTGGCTTGTTTCATTTAGAATGACGTTTTTAATGTTCATCCATGTTGTAGCACGTGTCAGTTTCTTTCCTTTTTAAGGCTTATCAAATAAAATGCTGGTATTTGATTTATATAATTTTGTTTATCCGTTCATCCGGCAGTAGACACGAGAGTTTTCTATGTTTTGATTGCTGTGAATATAATGCTGCTATTAACATGAGCATAAAAATATCTAAGTCTCTGATTTGACTTCTTTTGCATATATATCCCAAAGTGGAATTGTTGGGTCATGTGGTAACTCTTTAATTTTTGGTGAAACAAGCATACTATGTTTCATAATGGCCGCACCATTTTGCATGCCCACAAGCAGTGCACAATTTTCTTACATCCTTGCCAATAATTCTTATTTTCTCTTTTGTTTTTTATCTATATCTTTTTTAAGAGTAACCATCTTGATGTAAAGTGGTATTTCATTGTAGATTTGCAATTTCCTTGGGATATTGAGCATCTTCTCGTGTGCTTGTTGGCCAGCTGTGTGTCTTCTTTAGAGAAATGTCTGTTCAAGTTGTTGCCCATTTTTAAATTGGATTGTTTTTGATGATTGTTGAGTTGTCAGAGTTCTTTCTACCTTCTGAATATTAACCTTTTATCAGACATATGACATGTAAATATCTTTTCCATTCCATGGGTTGCTTTTCACTCTTGATAGTGTTCTTTGTGTAAAACTTTTTGATTTTGATATAGTCTAATTTATATTTATATTTGTATTTGATATAGTCTAATTTATAATCTATTTTTCTTGTAGTTATTGCCTGTGTTTCTGGTATTATATCCAAGAAATTATTGCCAAATGCAATGTTATAAAGCTTTTCTCCTATGTTTACTTCTAAGAATTTTATGATTTTAGCTCTTACATTTAGGTCTTTATTCCATTTTGGATTGATTTTTATTTGTGGTATAAGGTAAGTGTTCAATTTCATTCTTTTGCACATGGATGTTCAGTTTCCCTAACAACATTGGTTGAAAACAGTGTCCTTTCTCCACTGAATGGTCTTGGCACCCTTATCAAAAATTTTTGACTGTATATGTAAGGGTTTATTTCTGAGTTGGTTTGATTTTTTATATTAGCAGACATGTCTCTTCAATCAAGACCTAAGTTGTATAAACTTTCCACAGATGATCTAATTAAAGAATCAATGCATTCACCCTATCAGAACCTTGGTTGTAGCTCATCTCATGTTAGCATTTCAAATGCGTGAATCTCTATCACCACTAGTTTGAGAGTTCCCAGAGAACAGGAACTCTCTTATAACTCAAATTTAAACTTAATCTGTATGTTTTGTTTGTCTGTTATGTGTCCAGTATCATGAAAACAGTAATGATAAACTTTTCATTTAAGAGCTTGCAAATTAGTAAACATATGGATATTTTCTTGTAAGAAGAATACTCCAGAAGATAAAGCAGGAGTACAAAAATGGACATGGTGACATCCAGTGCCCAGCATGGTTCCGTAACTGCGTCTTGGAGAAGAGAGAGAGCTTCCTTAGAAGTGGTCATACTTCTGCTGTATTTTGAAGAATGAGTAAGAGTTTGCCTGACGAAAAAAAGGCAGAGGTCATAGGGACATTCAAAACAGAGGAATGTCCCACACCTGTCGATTTGGAGTGTGGGCCAGAAACATGGTTGTTGGAAGACTGCTACATACATTATGAGGCCAAGAGGGGTGGGAGAAGAGCCTAGAGGTGTAGGCAGGTGATTGGGCCCAGAATTTGAACTTTATTGTGAGTGCGATTGGGAGAATTTACATGTCTGTCCCTTAGCACCTATCATTGTTTATTGAACTGATTTTAGTCTACAGAACAGTGTTTTGTGTTTCTTTTCCTTCTCAAACATTTCCTGTGTCTTTTTTTTTCTCCTTTTCTTTTTTTCCCCTTTTCCCTCTTTCTAATATGATTTTGATGGCTTCGCTATTTTTTCTCAGATCAATGTCTCAACTACAGAAGAATATAAACTATATTGGGGCTTGAATTTAGACAAAAAACAAAGAAGTGAACTCTTACGAGAAATCATTGAAACGACTTAGGTTAGGCTCAGCTGAACTTCCAAATGTGTTTCAAATTAGGTCGTCTCAACCATGACTGCAAGTTCAAAACATTCAAAGCAACCTTATTGGAATTGGAACAAGGCATATTTGGTTTCCTTTAAAGGATTTTTAAAAGTGGAGTTAAGAGCAGAGATCGCAAATGTAAAAATACATGAAAAGAAAGCCCGTAAGCAAATTGTCCTCATAACAAATGGCATTAAAACTTCCAAACTCTCAAAAGCTATGGTCTCTTAGGAACATCTCACTTGTTGGAACAAAGCCTGTGCGGCACCCTGATTTATCTGGGCAGGGCCACTCAGGTCCTAGTGAGCCGAGGAAGCATTTGGAACCACCAAAACACATGAAAGGTCTAGGAACCCAGGTTTTGCTCTTATTTTATACAACATACAAGCAAACTGGGTAGTCCAGTTTATCACGAGCACAGAAGAGGAATAGTATATATAGGTCACCAAAAGAGAGATGTCTAGAAATGGGCCCAAGCTCAAGGATTCTTTTGAGGGGAAAAAAAAAAGTGTTGGTTTGACAAGGAGAAGACAGAAAAATTCAAAGTAAAAACCTACAAACTACAGAAGAAAACCCACTTACAACGTACAAAGCATCCTTGAATTATTTAGTAAGGAAAAAGAGGCCTACACCCCCCAGGAGTCTCTGGTCCATTGCCAAAGGAAGGTACAGAATCAAAACTGATGTTCATAATGATTCCTTACCTTCATACAGTTATACCTGTACTTTAAAAATTTAGGCCCACAAAGTAGTAAAGATGAGCTAGTCTGGAAAACTTACTTCTCCAGAGATAACTGTACCTCAATCTGCCATGATGCCAGTTAAATGAAGCATCAGATCACCTCACCTAATATTAGCATAATTGCCTACTTAAACCAAAAGCCTTTATAATTAGAGACCTTATATAATTTTCCCATAGCCTAAAATATGATCTTAGTCAAGTCTCAGTCTCCTTATCTAAAAAAATGATGATGATACTAAGTATGTCATAGATCTGTTGTGAAGACAAAACGATAATTAGTGTGTGATAACCAGCAACTTACATAGTCAACACTTCCTAAGTGCTAAATATGACTACTTCTAGTACAACTATTGTTGATCTTTTAAACAAATTTTATTTATGTTTTGATTGTGCCGGGTCATCATTGTTTTGTGTGGACTTTTCTAGTTGAGGCGAGTGGAGGCTGCTCTTCTCGTGGCCCTGGCTTCTCTTTTGGAGCGCAGGCTCTAGGCACAGGCTTCAGTAGTTGCAGCTCACGGGTCCTGTAGTTGAAGCTCATGGGCTCTAGAGTACAGACTCTGTAGTTGTGGTGCACGGGCTCAATTGCTCTGTAGCTTGTGGAATCATAGTTCCCCAACCAGAATCAAACCTGCATTCCCTCCATTGGCAGGCAGATTCTTATCCACTGTGCCACCAGGGAAGTCCTGTTGTTGATCTCACAGGACTGTACTTGGGTTCTTATCCTGACTCCACCATTTATGACTCAGTGTACATAAGTTTGAGCAAATTCTAGGAGATAGTGAAGGACAGGGAAGCCTGGCATGCTGCAGTTCGTGGGGTACCAAAGAGTCGGACACAACTTAGTGACTGAACAATAGCAACAACCATGATGAGCCATAAGATCTTGAAAAACTCATTTTATTTCTTTCTGCTTCAATTTTCTCATCTGAAAAATGAGAACAAGTTGTGTAATATCCACCTCAGGGGTTGCTACAAGGATTAATGTGATACTATATGAAACATGCTTAAGTTAGGGCCAGGCACAGAGTAAGGATTTAAATGGTTCAGTTCAGTCAGTCGTGTCCAACTGTTTCTGACCCCATGAGTCACAGCACGCCAGGCCTCCCTGTCCATCACCAACTCCCAGAGTTTACTCAACCTCATGTCCATTGAGTCGGTGATGCCATCCAACCATCTCATCCTCTGTCGTCCCCTTCTCCTGCCCCCAGTCCCTCCCAGCATCAGGGTCTTTTCCAATGAGTCAACTCTTCACATGAGGTGGCCAAAGTATTGGAGTTTCAGCTTCAGCATCAGTCCTTCCAATGAATACCCATGACTGATCTCCTTTAGGATGGTCTGGTTGGATCTCCTTGCAGTCCAAGGGACTCTCAAGACTACAGCATAATTTAAATAGTATTATCTGTAATTATAATGCAGGTTCTTCAACTGAAGAAGCTGAAGTTGAACGGTTCTATGAAAACCTATATGACCTTCTAGAACTAACACCCAAAAAAGCTGTCCTTTTCATTATAGGGGACTGGAATGCAAAAGTAGGAAGTCAAGAGATACCTGGACTAACATGGAAATTTGGCCTTGGAGTACAGAATGAAGCAGGGCAAAGGCTAACAGAGTTTTGCCAAGAGAATGCACTGGTCATAGCAAACACCCTCTTCCAACAAGACAAGAAGACTACACATGGACATCACCAGATGGTCAACACCAAAATCAGATTGACTGTATTCTTTGCAGCCAAAGATGGAGAAACTCTATACAGTCAGCAAAGACAAGACTAGGAGCTGACTATGGCTCAGATCATGAACCCCTTATTGCAAAATTTAGACTTAAAGAAAGTAGGGAAAACCACTAGATCATTCAGGTATGACCTAAATCAAATCCATTATGATTATACAGTGGAAGCAAGAAATAGATTTAAGGGATTAGATCTGATAGAGTGCCTGATGAACTATGGACGAAGGTTTGTAACATTGTACAGGAGGCAGTGGTCAAGACCATCCCCAAGAAAAAGAAATGCAAAAAGGCAAAATGGTTGTCTGAGGAGGCCTTACAAATAGCTGAGAAAAAAAGAGAAGCTAAAGGCAAAAGAGAAAAGGAAAGATATACCCATCTGAATGCAGAGTTCCAAAGAATAGCAAGGAGAGATAAGAAAGCCTTCCTCAGCAATCAGTGCAAAGAAATAGAGGAAAACAATAGAATGGGAAAGACTAGAGATCTCTTCAAGGAAATTAGAGATATCAAGGGAACATTTCATGCAAAGATGGGCTCGATAAAGGACAGAAATGGTATGGACCTAATAGAAGCAGAAGATATTAAGAAGAGGTGGCAAGAATACACAGAAGAACTATACAAAAAAGATCTTCATGACCCAGATAATCATGATGGTGTGATCACTCACCTAGAGCCAGACATCCTGGAATGCAAAGTCAAGTGGGCCTTAGGAAGCATCACTATGAACAAAGCTAGTGGAGGTGATGGAATTCCAGTTGAGCTATTTCAAATCCTGAAAGATGATGCTGTGAAAGTGCTACACTCAATATGCCAGCAAATTTGGAAAACTGAGCAGTAGCCACAGGACTGGAAAAGGTCAATTTTCATTTCAATCCCAAAGAAAGGCAGTGCCAAAGAATGTTCAAATTATCACACAACTGCACTCATCTCACATGCTAGCAAAGTAATGCTCAAAATTCTCCAAGCCAGGCTTCAACAGTATGTGAACCATGAACTTCCAGATGTTCAAGCTGGGTTTAGGAAAGGCGGCGGAACCAGAGATTAAATTGCCAACATTCGTTGGATCATCAAAAAAGCAAAAGAGTTCCAGAAAAACATCTATTTCTGCCTTATTGTCTATGCCAAAGCCAAAGCCTTTGATTGTGTGGGTCACGATAAACTGTAGAAAATTCTGAAAGAGATGGGAATACCTGACCACCTGACCTGCCTCCTGAGAAATCTGTATGCAGGTCAAGAAGCAACAGTTAGAACTGGATATGGAACAATAGACTGGTTCCAAATCGGGAAAGAAGTATGTCAAGGCTGTATATTGTCACTCTGCTTATTTAACTTATATGCAGAGTACATCATGAGAAACACTGGGCTGGAGGAAGCACAAGCTGGAATCAAGATTGCTGGGAGAAATATCAATAACCTCAGATATGCAGATGACACCACCCTTGTGGCAGAAGGTGAAGAGATGAAGGTGAAAGAGGAGAGTGAAAAAGTTGGCTAAAAACTCAACATGCTGAAGACTAAGATCATGTCATCTGGTTCCATCACTTCATGGCAAATAGATGGGGAAATAATGGAAAAAGTGAGAGACTTTATTTTGGGGGGCTTCAAAATCACTGCTGATGGTGACTGCAGCCATGAAATTAAAAGACACTTATTCCCTGGAAGGAAAGCTATGACCAACTTAGACAGCATATTAAAAAGCAGAGACCATCTTTCTAAATTCCATAAATATGTGTTAGTATACTGAAATGGTAACAATAACCCTATATGCAAAACAGGAAAAGAGACTCAGTTGTATAGAACAGACTTGTGGACTCTGGGAGAAGGCGAGGGTGGGATGTTTCAAGAGAACAGCATCGAAACATGTATATTATCCAGGGTGAAACAGATCACCAGCCCAGGTTGGGTGCATGAGACAAGTGCTCGGGCCTGGTACACTGGGAAGACCCAGAAGGATCGGGTGGAGAGGGAGGTGGGATGGGTGGACCGGGATGGGGAATACATGTAAATCCATGGCTAATTCATTTCAATGTATGACAAAAACCACTGCAGTGATGTAAAGTAATTAGCCTCCAGCTAATAAGAATAAATGGAAAAAAAAAAGAAATCAAAAATAAAAAAATAAAAAGCAGAGACATTACTTTGCCAACAAAGGTCCATCTAGTCAAGGCTATGGTTTTTCCAGTAGTCATATATGGATGTGAGAGTTGAACTGTAAAGAAAACTGATCAATGAAGAATTTTGCTTTTAAACTGTGATGTTGGAGAAGACTCTTGAGAGTCCCTTGGACTGTGAGAAGATCCAACCAGTCCATCCTAAAGGAGATCAGTCTTGGGTGTTCATTGGAAGGACTGATGCTGAAGCTGAAACTCCAATACTTTGGCCACCTGTGGCAAAGACCTGACTCATTTGAAAAGACCCTGATGCTGGGAAAGATTGAAGGGAGGAAGAGAAGGGGATGACAGAAGATGAGATGGTTGGATGGCATCACTGACTTGATGGACATGAATTTGAGCAAGCTCTGGGAGTTGGTGAAGGACAGGGAAATCTGGTGTGCTGCAGTCCATGGGGTAGCAAAGAGTCAGACATGACTGAGTGACTGAGCTAACTGATGATCTGTAATTATTACTGTTGCAGTTGTTATCCTCCATTTTCCTTTTAAGGATGTTTGTTCTCAAAGAGTAGTTTGGGGATGCATGGTGGTCCCTTTTGCAGGCAGCCCAGGGGGTCCAAACTGTTTTCATAGTAACTGTAATATTGTGCGTCTTTTTCACTCCTTGAATATACAGTGTGAGGTTACCCAAGACAACATGAAGTTTGATATCTTAAGTTAAATGCAGTCACACATCTGAGACAATAGACATTTGCAAAAATGTGAAATAATGTTCTCTATTGTTTTTTGCAAAATATAATCATTTTTCCAAAAATATGTTTTATGGAAACCTATAATGGATTTATTGTCATTATTTTTAAGTGAGTCAATCTTGATGCTTAATTTTGAATATGGTAAATATTGATAGATATAATCCACATAAAGGATAATTCTTCAGGTATCTCTAAGAGGGTAAAGGGTCCTGATACAGCATATTTTGAGAACCACTGTCTTAGTACATAAAGCTTCAGAGTTGTTGACATCCTTCAAGATCACTTTCTTGAGATTTGAGTAGAGGTAGAATCAAGTCTCAACCAAAGTTTTCTGATAATGAAACCTATTGATAATTATAATATGTCACACTCCAAGGGTTGTAGAACTCCTCCACGGGGAGGGGGCCAATGGTTATTGCAATGCTTTTGTAGTTGAGTATGGTTGCAGAGTTCTGTGTGGCTAACTTAACAAGACTACCCTTGACAATGTACTCAACGCTATAGATGTTTTTCAACGTCTTAAATTCTATTCCATTTGGCCAACCAATGCACCACTGAATTCACAGGCAGTTCTTGTCTGGTGATTAAGAGGAGGCACCTAGTGTTAATACTCTTGAGTTATGGCTTTGGAGTCCAAACTGATTCCCATCACGGGTTTTCAGTCTCAAATGTCAGGCAAGAATTCTCACCCGTTTGTAAGCCACTTTAAATACGCTTCTCAGGACTTCGAGAACTAATCCCTGAAGAAACTAGGTCAGGTTCTTCCCAATCCTGTCCCCATACCACAGATAGCTAAGCTTCAGTCTTAAAGGAAATACTCTGGGACACCAGGGCATACTTAAAGAAGGGAAAATAAACAGGGACAGACTTGCACAGAAGAAGACATATGTGGTCTCTCTTCCAATAAGCATTTGATACTTGAGTGTATTTCACTGGAACAAATTGGTTTAAGTATGTATGATTCCAACTTAGTGTTCCCACCATTGTTTTGATGAAAAGTTGACACCTGCTGTGTTAAGACCTTTTGTCTCAGAGGCTTCAGATTTTTGCACACATATACACATGCCTATATAATGCATTTGGTTGGGTTGGACTGAAATCTTCAGTAGTAATTCAAAGAGTTTGGCTTATGGGGCAATGTCACAGGTTTGCATGCATTATGCAGAATTTTCTGCTAAGTGCAATCAGTTTTTGGAAATTGAATTGGTGTATTTCAATCCAATGCTTATTTGACATAAATGTCACATTTATGCTGAAGAGTCATATCATTCTTCTATTCCTGCTCCAATAATGTTAATTCTTAAAGTGTTACTGTACATAGGCTGTGGCTACAGGATGCCAAATATCCATCTGGAGATAAGAAACCTTTATTTTATTATCCCAATGTTCCTAAATCTAATATTTGAGAAGATGGAGTTAAATTACCTGCATGTTTAACTAGTTTCATTTATGGCTAGATGCCGCAGTGTTGTAGAAAAACAGAAATAAGTAATGTGAAATGAAAATCATTTTCCCCGAACTATATGGCACCACAGAAATAAACAACCCTCCTCCAATATTTTGCTCAATTTAATAATCTCAACCAAATGTTATCAGATCAGTTTGTGTGCGGAACACAATGTGCCAAACAAAATAAATTGACTATTTTACTGTTGAAATAATGTGAAAGGAGCGTGGGTTTGGGGAAAGGAGCACTGGGTTCAGCGAAGGCGGTTCAGTTCTCTCCTCCTCCTCCAGGGAGGGTTTGAGCAGATTTGGCTGTTTCCAGCAACAGAGCAGGGACACTGGTCCTCTTATCTTTGGCTCCTCCTGTGATGCCGTCAACCCAGCCAGCCCTGTGTTTTGGAATAAAGGCATACAAGGTAGTGCTTACTACCCACTTATAGCAAAGGATTCTCCCTCCCTCAGTTTCCCAACTAGTGTCTTAGCGCACACTGGAAACACTCCAGGCTTTAGGGATAATCCATTCATTGACTCCTCCTCACCACTTTAAAAAATTTTGTGAATATATTTACCTATCTATTACCTTGTTTATTTAGGTGCATCAGGTCTTAGCTGTGGCATGCCGGATCTTTTGTTGCGGCACACAGGCTTCCCTGGTTGCATAGAACAGGCTCTAGAGCTCATGGGCTTAGTTGCCCCATGGCATGTGGAATCTTAGTTCCCCAACCAGAGACTGAACCCACGTCCCCTACATTGCAAAGTGGATTCTTAACCATTGGACCACTAAGGCAGTCCCCTCATCACTACCTTAATGTAAGACTTGGAAGTTCAAACAGAGCACCATACTACCCATACTGGGTATTGGTTTATCTTGTCCTGAGCAAACTCAGGGAGGTAGTGGAGGACAGGGAAGCCTGGCCTGCTGCAGTTCATGGGGTTACAAAGAGTCAGACATGAGTGAGCGACTAAACAACAACAATAGAGAAGTACCCAGCTGAGATACTTCCTAGGACACAAGACTACACAATAGGAGAATAACCCCATAAAAACTGTCCAATCTCCCAATATATGTTTTGAGGCTTTGAAGTATTCCAAGATTTCCATTTAATTTCATTTTTGTCCTGCTTAGAGTTTGACTTCATTATTCCCCTGCTCTAATCAGATCTACAATATGCAAATGGAACTTCAAAGTTAGCCATTTTTTATAAATCAGGAAAAAAAGTGAAGTATTATCATGTTTCCAAGCTCTACCCTTTTCTCAGTTAGTGGGGCCAACTGAGCCACAAAGTGGATTTGGCTTAATGATCCCATTAAATAATTTATGTCTGGATGATCTTGATCTTTGTCTCAAATGCATGAAGATGGAAACGTAGGTGGAGCTTTTCAGATAAACAGTGCTGATACATTGCCAAAAATAGACATACTTACTCAAACCTCCCTAATGAAATTGAAAGACATGTTATACATTTATGCAATTTAATTCAACACATAAGCCATTTAACCCATATTTCTTGAGTGCCTAGTGTGTGTTAATTTTGGAAAATGAGAGTTAAGTAAGACTTACTTTAAGGCACTCACAGTTTAAGTAAAAGAAACAAAAGCAAACATAATTTCCTACCCATATAGTTTATGCCTGAGATACAGGTATGCCTACATCTTTTGGGAACTTGAAGGGTGATATTTTTCTTCATTAAGATTACCAATAACAAGCACTATACACACACATTCACACATACACATATACACACACACAAATGTATATATATGGTACCCAGTAGAAGTAGACTAAGAATTATGGGAGCTGCCTTGTTCCTTCCCAATTCTTCATTGCCAAGGCTGCAATGATTAATCTTGAGAAAAGCTACAGTTTAGCACCTGTTGAATGATATTAGAGGAAATCATCTGTGTTGCAAATAGAGAATATGTTAGGGAGGCTGGACTCAAATGGCTCCAGGTTTTGATATCTTTCTCCTTCTGTTTTAGCAGACAAATAATCTGTTGCAACTTTGCTGCTTCTCTTCCCTCGCTTGGCTCTGTTCCCGTGCACCATTTTGTTCTAGGGGATGCCTAAACTGATTCTGCAGCGTTAGCCAAAACAAATGAGGAGCTTGGCTCTGGGTCTGGTCGCCGCAGCTGCTATGATTGAAGTTCTCTGCACCTAAAGACAGTGGGGCAGCTTTCCGTTTGACAGATGAACACATTTTCATTACTAGAGAAACAGGAAACATGGCATACTGGGCAGAAAGGGAAAAAAAGGAAAAAAAAAAAAGAAATATTTGGGAAGTCGCTTTGTTCTTTCTTCTATCAATTGTGGTTATTGTTCAGTTGAAATGTTGGTGAGGAGGTTGACCGAGTGGGAGCCTCATACCCAAGCGTCAAGCTTCTCTTCCCTTCAGCCTGTAACTGGGAGCTGACAGCTGCGTGGTTTCTGACCTCAGGTTACCTCAACCAGAAAAATCCTTTTTCAGATAGGCTCTGGGAGGTCCTTTCTGCTCATGCATGCAGCACAGGGCAGGGGGAGGCTTGGAGGTCTAGGGGAACCCACTTATAAAGGAAAAGGAAAGCAACATTTGACTGTATCCACTGATTCACTCGTACAGTGGAGCTGAACTGTCAAGTGGGTATTTGAAGGCCTTCAAAAAGCTACTGGAGACTTCCAGGGTGATTTGGAAGCTTGTGGCTGACTCAGCTGCAGGGGGACAGGATACAGGTTCTTTAGAGAATAGAGCACATCTCTAGTGGGGTGACCTTACGACAGCCTTTCCTTGATCCCTTCATTCTCAGATTCTTTTTATTAAAATGATAGCCTTGAGAGGCATGCTTGATTCCCAGGTTTTGTGTATTGAGGCTCTAGGTAAAACTTGTACCATTCAGTGATAATGGAAATCCAAAAAGCAGAGGAAAAGTATGGGAAGGAGAACAGAAGAAGATAAGAAATATGTAAATCGAAGGGGTGAAGTTGCACATGAAATGGTGAAAATTTATTAAGTATTAAATAATAATAAGTATTAGGGGAGGTCTTCCAAGATGAGAGAAGAAACACATGATTGCTGGACACTTGTTTACAATGATCACAGTATGAAGAACCTCCTGGCTACTGTGGAATCTGTTGAAGAAGTTAGTTAGCTAGTCAAGGCAGCTGATGTATGTTGATCAACCACTATTTGTCAGACACTGTGCTTGGGGCTTTATATAGGTTGGCCAAAGGCTTCATTCAAATTTTCCCATAAGATGCTATGGAAAAACCCAGCGAACCTTTAGGCCAATCCAATACAATGACGTACCTACAACAGCATAGGGCGTTGGCATTCAGTATTTCATTATATACAAAAAGAAGCTGAGATTTGGGATGTCCTAGGTCACATGGTAAAGTGACAAAGTAAGACTTGCAACCCAGTTCTTTGTACTTCCAAAGCCATCTTGGAGTTTGCAAGTTTCTTCTACCCACATAACCCTGCTCTATCTTACCTACAGCCTTGCTAACCTTTAGTATTCTTTCCTTCTTGGCCTGGACAAAGTCACCAATCTCGCTACACAGGACCCCAGACTGCTGGTAATTGATGGGAATTGGCACATGAGGTGAATCCTATTTGTAATCCTTAGGCCAGGGTGGGAGGAGGGGAACTGATTCTGCTGTCCTATTTATTTGCCAAAGATTTCCAATACAGCAGGATATGCATTGTACTTATGTGTTCATGACCTTGATTATTGGATTCCTTGAGGATTCACAAGGACTCTCTCACTTTCTCATTCTTGTCACATGACATGCATAATCCTTTGTCTCTGGTCTTCAGGCTAAGGACTCAGACTTGCTCATCCAAAAAATCAAGTCCCTCCCTGTCTGTCAATTCCATGTTCATAAAAGCATTTGATAAACATAAAAGTGTCTGATGAATAAAAGCTTATTAGTGGTGGTGTCTATTATGCCAGAAAGGTTAGGGTACTTAGTTGAGGTTCTGCAGTAGGTAAGTTACAAAACCAACCAAAAATTCAACTCTTCTGTTCCCCAATGAATTCCTTCCTCTTATAAATCAAGATTTTAATAAGTCACATGTCGGAGAGGTGTAAGTTTCAGTTATAGCTTCACAGGATTCCTTAGGGTTTCGCCCCAAGTTTAATTGTTCTCATGAAAGTGCTACATCTAAAATAAGCTTCTGGTAGGCTTTTTTCCCCTCTTATTTTAGTTCCTTTCTTTCTTTTTATCTCTAAATTACTCTTTTAACTTTGCTCTTGCAAATGAATTTGTTCCCAAGTGCAACCAAGGTCATTTTGTGAGAAAAATATATGTCCAAATGTTTCCTATAAACAGAAAACTATGTGTATGAATTACTAAACTTATCAGACTCAATTTCTACATTAGTGGTATGCAATTTCAGTGTCCACCTCTCAAGGGACTGACTGTGGGAATTGTTTTATATAAAGCATCTAAATGTGCCAAATACATCGTACATATTTAGCAAATGTTAGCTTATTAATATTGACATGAATTTTGTGTGTGTGCGCTGAGTCACTTCATTTGTGTCTGACTCTTTGTGACCTTGTGGACCGTAGCCCTCCAGTCTCCTCTGTCTCTGGGATTCTCCAGGCAAGAACACTGGAGTGGGTTTCCATGCCCTCCTCCAGGCAATCTACCTGATCCAGGGATTGAACTCGCATCTCTTATGGCTCCTGCATTGGCAGGCAGGTTCTTTACCAATGAATTGTGAAAAGAATGACATAAAAAGGGTAAAGAAAAGTACTACCACCATAACTTCTAAACCTTACTGTATACATTATTATTTTTGTACCTATGATTTCCTTGTACCATAGATTTTTTATTACAGACTAGGTTTGCTTGATGTCTATCTATCTAAAATCCATCTGTCTCTCATTGGGCAAGTCAAGGTCAACTATTGTGCATGCCATGACCACAGCCTTTTCCCAGGGAGACCTCTTTGCATACAGGTCTTCCCAAAGGAGCATCCTGGAGAGCCATATTTTCAACCCAGTGGTCTAGCTTCACTAAGTCTGAATAACAAACTTGAGAGTAATCAACCCATAGACTGGCGGGTGGCCTGTGAAATCTCTCTCTATTCAGGAATAAGCTAAACCGTTAACAATCCTCTCAGTTCTGCAATGTGTCTTGGAATTGTGGAGATTAGGCTTTTCACAGTAAGATTTTGAAGAAGACAGAGAGAGCTCATGAAGTCAGAGTGAGGCCATACCCTGATGTTGTGTGGAAACAGAAACTAAAATTCAGCTACTTCTGATGGCCGTCTCTCCATGGCCTCCAGTTAAAAATTCCATGCACTTGTGTCCCCCTCATCCCAATGGTGAAGCTCCTCTTGAGTGGCTTTGAATTCTCAGCCGCTTTTCTCATGCTGTGTCTTGGTTGGAGAGACTTAGAGTTCCTCTCAGGTCCACCTGTTGATTTGCTTCAGCAGTCACTGCTCTATCATCAAAGGCCGTATTGGTGCTGGAATTTCTCTGTGAAGCGTGCAGTCCCCCAGACAGCATATGACAAATTGGAAGATGATGCATTCTGTTTTGAACTCCTCTCAGGCTCATCTGGTATTTCTGTCGCGGATTCTACTATCCTGTTATCTCCAACCACAGCTGGGACATGGGCCACTTCTCAGGGACTGTAGGGCATGCCTGTTAATCTACGCTGTCTTCCTTCTTTGATCAAACTGTTCTTAAGCAATGGTTCCTAGTGTCTTCACACAGTCTACCTTACTCTGTGGCTTAGGGTGCATGTAACTGTGGGATTGTTTGTTTTGTGGTTACCTTCAAGTTTGCAGTGTCCATTTGTAACTAATGCAAATCCATGTTCAAAGAATACTATACTCCTTCATAGGTAGTGCAAGTACCTCTTAACAGTAGTCTCAATTCTTTCTTCCTGTCCCTTATAGCATTGCTGTCTTTTATTTCACTTAGAGGTAGACTGTAATTTCCAGGCACATTGTCACTATTATTATTTTGGACAAGCTATTATCTGTTAGATCAATTAAGACTAAGAAAATATTTTATTTTACCTTCATTTATTCTTTCCCTAATATTTTTCTCTTCTTTGTGTAGGTACAAGTTTCTGACCTCTATCATTTTTCTTCTCTCTGAGAATTTCTTTTAACATATCTTACATGGCAGATCCACTAGCAACAAATTCTCTAAATTTTTGTTTGTCTGAGAATGTCTTTATTTCTCCTTTACTTCTGAAGGAAAATTTTTACTAGACGTGGGATTCTAGTTGGTGGGGATTTTTTTAAAAACACTCTCAATATTTCACTTTACTCGCTTCTTGTCTTGTTTGTGAAGAAAAGTTTCAGGTAATTTTTATCCGCTTTTCCTCTGTGAGGCAAAGTTTTCCCCCTCTGATTCTTTCAAGATTTTGTCTTATTTTTTATTTTTATTTTTTTGGTATTTATCATGGTTGGTGCTGTGTGAGCTTCCTAGATCTGTGGTTTGGTGCCTGTTGTTTATTGTGGGAAATGCTTGTCCAATATTACTTCAAATGTTTTCTTTCTCTCTCTTTCCTTTCTCCCCCCCTTCCTTCCCTTCTTCCTTTCTCTCTTTTATCTCCTTCTGGTATTCTCATTATGCTTCTGACATGTTTTGTAATTGTCCTACAATTTTTGCATATTCTTTTCCACTTTTTTCTCTCTTCTCTTTACGTTTTAATTTTTGCAGTTTGAAGTACTGACATATCCTCCAGTTGACTGAGTCTTTCCTCAGCCATGCTGAGGAGCCTATGAAGGCATTCTTCATTTCTGCTACAGTGTTTCTAGCATTTCCCTGAGCCTTCCTTAGACTTCCTGTCTCTCTCTGCTTATGTTACCCATCTGTTCTTGCTGTATTTCGAATCTTCTAGGCCTTGCCTCTTCCACATTTAAAGCCAAGAAAGTCAATTCTTCTTCGGAAGAATTAGTCAAATTAGTCAAATAAGTAAAATCTTAGTTAAAATATATAGCTCTTGCAATAAAAGTCATGGCTTTCAAAACTATTTTTCCTACTTTAGATCCGCCCACATTTACAGAAGAGCTCCAAGGTGAAGAATTTAACTCTTTCTTGGGTAACAGCATTATCTAAAGGCAGCATTATAGTAAGTTCTTGATGATGCTTGAATCATTAGACACTGGGAAAGATAAGGTAAACAGACTTCAATTTTAAAATATCCTTTTACTACGTTTTGCTTCTTAAGGGATTTGTAAAACCTGGAACACTCACTGCACTGACCTATCTGAGAAATAAGACAGCCCCAACCATCGCTGGGAAGATGAGACAGAAGGAGCATCTCTACCCCAACCCTGGGTATTATTTACAGCTCATTTACCCATTTATTTGGTCAATCGATTTACACCCTGGTGGTTGTAAGAAATAGAAGGAAACCCAGACATAACCCACTTCTTTCAAAAAAAACCCCAGAGAAATTTGATACTGTACTTGGGATTGAGGAAAACTAATTGATTTGACAGCTAATCTAAAACTCCTAAGGGAAAAATCAATATAGAACCAAATAATCTCATCTGTAATTTTGTATGCTCTTCCCTCAAGTAAGTTGATTGTATAGCATGTGTCATCTATTTTAGATGGGAATGTTACCAACTATAATGCTTGTGTTGATATTTCAAACAGATTCTAATCTTATTTCAGTAATAGCTTCTGTCATTCCTAGCAACACATATGCCATAACATTCTTGGTTGCATTGACAGAAATATTAATGTGCTCAGATTTCATATTATTTGGACCACTATATGTCTCTTTCTTAGTGTTTGGTTGCTTTTGATATATACACAGTGTTAGAGCCTGGCTTCCCAATCCAGTGCTTTAGGTATTATTCATGAGTAGGATCCATCTTCTCATCTCTGTGTGATTTGGGTCTTCTCTAGCAGAAAACCTTTCTACAATTCTATGGAGTTGTTCTTTAAACTTTATACTTTCCCATCTTCTGTGACTCAGATATTGGGTTGGGCAAAAAGGTAAAAGAAACCCAAAAAATATTTTTGGCCAGCCTGATACCTGACTCCTCATCTTCATTTTATTCCCTTAGTGCTATTGCCTCTCAGACTGGAATAGATTTATTGCCTACATATCAATTTGATGTTTGAAACTTTCATACTCCTTCTCTGCCAAATTCCTGCTCTGTCCTTAAGCTCATTGCCTTCTACTTCTATCTCCCATTTCTTCCAGTGCTATTCCTATTACATAGACCTTTCACGAACAGATGTATTTCAACATAGTTTTTACCTTTTACTCTAGTTGCACTTTTTAGTGTCATTTAGAACAATCCAAATCTTCCTTCTACTCCATAACCTTTTAGGTATTTAACATAGTTACCAGGAGCATTTACTTCTTTGGGCTAAATATCCTTAGTTCCTTTTGTCATTAACTATAGAATAGAGTTTTGGATTGCCTTATCGTCTAGTTGGTGACTCACCATACATTTGAGTTACACACCCACATTTTGGAAGTGATATTAGGAAATTTTCCCATTATGGCATCAGAATCCAGACTGGAATGATTAAAAATGTTAGAGATATCCATATACTCTTAAATTTAAATGAAGCTTTAGAAAAGTAAAAAAAAGATTAATAAGGATAGGGGTTGAATGAGATTCACTAATTCATGCAATAGAATAAAATCTCATGCAATTTTCTGTAAATTTGATAATGAACATTTTTAGATGTCATGAAACAGTGATGATCAAGCTCACTCAGTCTGCAACCCAGTCGGTACCGTGGGAGTGCTCTGGAAGGCTTGGCGAATTATCTAGGAGACTCCATGATGATTTCAGGGTCCTTAGTGGAGATTGGGCTGAGGGTGGTGGGGAAAGGTAGTAATGTTAGAAAGAGAAACTAGAGGATTTATCTTGAAACTCTGTCAGCATAGTATATTATATTTTTACATACATTCTATAGGACAGATCAGTTCAGGTAATAAGGCTCTCTAAAGATACTTTTGGGCTTCCCAGATTGCACTAGTGGTAAAGAACCTGCCTGCCAATGCAGGAGATGTAATAAATGTGGGTTTGATCCTTGGGTTGGGGAGATCCCCTGGAGGAGGGCATGACAACCCACTCCAGCATTCTTACCTGGAGAATCCCATGGACAGAGGAGCCTTGTGGGCTACAGTCCAAAGGGTTTCAAAGAGTAAGACATGACTGAAGTGGCTTAGCATGCATGCGCAGATACTTTTCCTCACACTTCACCTAAGATTAAGAAGTTATCCATTGTCCATATCAGAGATGATTATTTTTTGTTTTTTTAAAAATTTATTTATTTATTTAAATTTGAGGATAATTGCAATATTGTGATGGGTTTTGCCATAATTGACGTGAATCAGCCATGGGTGCACGTATGTCTCCCCATACTAAAACTCCTTCCCACCTTCTTCCCTACCCCATCCCTTTGGGTTGTCCCAGAGCACCAACTTTGAGTGCCCTGCTTCATGCATGGAACTTGCACTGGTCATCTATTTTACACATGGTAATATACATGTTTCAATGCTATTCTCTCAGATCATCCCATCCTTGCCCTCCAAAGAGTACCAAAGTCTGTTCTTTACATCTGTGTCTCTTTTGCTGCCTTGCATATAGGATCATCATTACTGTCTTTTCTAAATTCCATATATATGCATTAATATACAGTATCAGTATTTCTCTTTCTGACTTACTTCACTCTGTAAATTGGCTCCAGTTTCATATACCTCATTAGAACTGACTCAAATGTGTTCTTTTTTGTAGCTGAGTAATACTCTGGGAGTTGGTGATGGACAGGGAGGCCTGCCTGGCATGCTGTGATTCATGGGGTCGTAAAGAGTCGGACATGACTGAGTGACTGAACTGAACTGAATATTCCATTGTGTATATGTACCACAACTTCCTTATTCATTCTCCTGCCAGTGGACATCTAGGTTACTTCTATGTCCTGTCTATTGTAAACAGTGCTGCAATGAACACTGGAGTACATGTTTCTCTTTCAATTCTGGTTTCCTTGGTGTGTATGCTCAGCAGTGGGATTGCTTGGTGGGGGTTGTATGGCAGTTCTATTACCAGTTTTTTACAGAATCTCCACACTGTTCTCCATAGTGGCTGTACTAGTTTGCATTCCCACCAACAGTGTAGGAGGGTTCCCTTTTCCCCACACCTTCTCTAGCATTTATTGTTTGTAGACTTTTTGATGGCAGCCATTCTGACCAGCGTGAGACGATACCTCAGTGTGGTTTTGATTTGCATTTCTCTAGTAATGAGTGATGTTGAGCATTTTTCATGTGTTTATTAGCCATCTGCATGCCTTCTTTGGAGAAATGTCTGTTTAGTTCTTTTGCCCACTTTTTGATTGGGTTGTTCATTTTTCTGGTATTGTGCTTCATGAGCTACTTGTATATTTTGGAGATTAATTCTTTGTCAGTTGTTTCATTTGCTATTATTTTCTCTCGTTCTGAAGGCTGCCTTTTCACCTTGCTTGTTGTTTCCTTCATTGTGCAAAAACTTTTAAGTTTGATTAAGGTCCCTTTGTTTATTTTTGTTTTTATTTCCCTTACTCTGGGAGGTGGGTCATAGAGGATCTTTCTGTAGTTTATGTCAGAGAGTGTTCTGCCTATGTTTTCCTCTAAGAGTTTCTAGTCTTACATTTAGATCTTTAATACATTTTGAGTTTATTTTTGTGTATGGTGTTAGAAATAGTTCTAGTTTCACTCTTTATATGGTTGACCAGTTTTCCCAGCACTACTTGTTAAAGAGACTGGCTTTTCTCCATTGTATATTTTTGCTTCCTTTGTCAAAGAAAAGGTGTCCACAGATGTGTGGATTTATCCATGTCAGAGATTATTATTTTTGTTTAGGGTAACTTTAGAAAATGATGGAGATTCTGAAAGATAAAACCACCCTCCCACCAAGACACCTACTGGAGCTGCCATTACTTTGAGTCCTCATGTTAATTGCTTTTGTCCCAGGTGATTCTGTTTTGGGTGTACCCTGATTATAAAAAAATATGCAAAAATCCATCAATCTTTATGATGCAGTTGTTTAACATTTACTTGAAACAGCAAGACTTACAGTGGGTGTAGAGAAATACTTCTGATACGCACTATGAAGAGTCTGCTACCAATTACTTTTTATTCTGGAAATAATTTGTTCTCTCTAAGTGCTTCTGCATTTTACTGTCTCTGTGTCTGTCTTTTCCTCAGATGCCTCTCTGTTCTGTCTGTATTGTGTTTCCAGAAGGAAAGAATATTCTGTTCATTTTAGTCCCAAATTGGTCATTTCCAGGCCCAAAAAAAAAAAAGTGCTCTCATCACAATAACATTTATCCCTAAACACTTTTAAACATTCTTCCTGGCTACAGCTGTTCACAATTTGACTCTCGAATCATTCCAGGCTCATTAATCCTAAGACTGCACATGTGATGCTTTTGAAGTATGGTATCTAGAACAAAATCCAATACCACAGGTGAGATCTGATCCTAGCTTTCTCTTAGCTTGAAAGTCATGTGAATTACACTTGGAGGGCTATTTTGGACTTGAGGCACTGATGACAGATTGCCTTTAGTAAGCATCCTCTGTAAATAGAACATTATGTTCAGCCTTGGAGCATCAACAGACTTATAGACAGCCGTGGAGAAGGCAGAGAATCTTCCCTTAAGAACTGCCATGTAAGACAAAGCTGGAAGCCAAGTTGCCACTTGCAGCTTAATCATAAAGCCATCATCTGGCGAAATCCCACCTACTGGTATCTGTACAGCCATTGACCCATGAGAGATATAAGCTCAGAATGACAAGACTCATGCTGCAATGCATATTTGATGTATTACATAGACACCTGTTTAGGGACAGTTTGGAAGTACAAATCTTTTCTTAGGGCCTTCAGGGTGCCTGCACTACCTTATTGAATTTTCGGGATGATTCTCCACGTTTGCATTGTTCTTGTCTTATAAATGAGGACACTGAGTTTCAAAGGTCGAGCAGCAAGCATCTGAATAACCAGCAGGGCCAGGATTAAAACTCAGGTATTTTACCCAAAGCCCAAACTCTCTCCCTAAAACATACTTCCCAGGAAGTTGCCTGTGCACAAAGTGAAAATTATGTTCTTGATAGAGTGTTAGCCAACATATGAAAAGAAAATAGACATAATAAAAGTAACTAACAGTGGAAACAGTTCATAATTCTTAATTGTTGCAATGATTATGAGCTGAAATGTATTCAATTTTACCATATTATTACTCAACAGATATTAGCCAATTATTTTAGGTACATATTGCCCTGCAGTCCTTGGTATATCCTCTTCTATGTACCTTATGTGAACTGTTGGGACTTCACAGGTGGTGTTTCATCATTAACGTGTGTAAATTTAGTAGGCATTTCCCCCACAATTCATTCTGCCCTAGAAATTCTTATTTCTTGTACTAAAGTGAAGGGTCCCTTTGACCTTTTCAGTGTTGACAAGATGCTGAGGCAGAATCTTTACCCTAACAGACTTCTAAAGCAGATAGAAAGCTTTGATGCAAAGATATCTATAAATGCACCGGGAATCATAGAGATTAGAGCTGGAAGGGACTTTGAATGTTGTCTGCTCGAGCATCCCATTTTAATCAGTAAGGGAACCAGAGAAACCTATAAATAGAATGTTCTAATAACACCAACCCTATGTAGGATGGCTGTCGCTCATTTGAAGAGTAAAAGGGGTGCTAACTGACAGGAATGCCAGGAAGTGAGCAGTGTCCTGTGCAAGCCAGCCTGTAGTTATTCTAGCCTCTTTGAACTTTTTATAATAATGAAATAAGATGGCATATGTGAAAACACTTGGACTGATACCTGGCATATACATGGAAAGTGCACATAAATTTTTCCCTGTATCTGAAGTCCAGGTGCCCAGGAAATCAGGCGATTTGGGAATTAGGCCTAGGTGTTCTAACTTCTAAAGTTAAGAGTCAGCAGTACCAAGTGAAGTAAATGAAAATCAAAAGTGACAGTGAAGCATCAGGTTTTATTCCTGTGTATCTTACTTTTTGTTTTTGTGTTGAATCTAACATAGCGAAGCTTCCTGTCATTTTTTTCTCCCATTTTAAAGATTGACCAAATTATCCCGTGGCTTTAAGATAGAAACACATTAGTAAACAGCTATGCAGACTAATAATCCTGCCGGAAGGAAGGAAAAGATAAAGGAAGGCAGGGAGGGGAGGAGGGATGAGGAAGAGGGATGGTGAGACCAGTTGTTTCTGAAGATACAAGATTCTGTGGAATCTGTACCCAGATAAGATGCTACACATTTTATACATGACTTCTTAAAAAGGAAACAAGATTGAGTACAGATTTTTAGCTTAAAAGCAATAGACTTACAATTACCCTCATTCTACTGCCTTTTCACTGTGTAGGAGTCATCACTACATCTTTGTTTCATTCCAATTATTTATTTAATAGCCGGCTTTCAGAGCCCTTGAGTTCACTTCTTCTTCACTTTTGTCATAAGAATAACTGCAATTTGTCCCTTAATTGATGGCAAACCACAAAGTGAGGACCTGGGACTTTCTCCAGTGTTAAGTTATGAGTGCCCAAGAGTAGTTAGGGCTTCCCTGATGGCTCACTGGGTAAAGAATCCACCTGCAATGCAGGAGACACAGGAGACGTGGGTTTGATCTCTGGGTCAAGAAGATCCCCTGGAGTAAAAAATGCCAAGCCAATTCAGTATTCTTGCCTGGGAAACTCCATGGACAGAGGAGCCTGGTGGGCTACAGTCCATGGGGTCACAAAGAGTCGGACATGACTGAGCACAAACGCATGCACGTGCAGACGCATATGCGTGTGCGCACACACACATATACATACACATACACTAGAGTAGTTAAGAAGTGATACGCTAGAAACTGATTTTCTAGTTTTTGTCACTTAGAAGTTCCAAGTTATCCTAAAGAGACATAGAAGCATTCACTTGTCTGTTTCTGTATCCAAGATGTTGGCTCCAAGATATTTCGGGTTGAAATCTTATCCCTAAAAGGCAACACAATAACCAATTCTATTCCCTGCCATTTCTCCAATGGCAATGAGGAGGTGAAACTTCAAATGTTATCTAGGCTGTGAAATCTGGCCCTTCTCCTGTTCTGACCTTTTCATTATTCTTTGTTCTGACTGACTGGTCATTGCCAGCCCCTTCTGCAGGTTGGTTGTGTTCTAAGGGCTGGAAGACAAGAATCGCCAGCTAATCAACATACCAACTATAGAAAAGGTGAAAAACAGCTGCCTTTCCCAAAGCCACCCCCAGTGCATGCACTTCAACTTAAGCAGAAACTGGCTCCATTCTAGAAATGTCCTGTACTAGTTTTAGCCCAGTTCAGAGAAATAAGGAATTTGAATAATACCAATCATTTCACTCTAGCGAACTAAAGTGAGAAAAACTATCTTCTGACACATCATGAGACTGTAACTCTTGAAGGGCTCTATGTCTGATTTATAATTAACTCAGGATATTATTTTCAACTATAACTCTTAAGATTTTTCTTTTCCAGTAAGAATTCTCAAATAAGATTTGCCCCCAGTGACTGGATTTTCCCACCTCCAGTTTGAGAATGTTATTCCTAAATTGAGTTTTCTTTTTCTTCTGTCTTTGACTTATATGTTCAGGTTTACATTTTCTCCCAAGTACAGTCAAGAATAATGGTAAAAATAAGCAGTTAAATGAAAAAGTCTTTTATTTTCACGGTGACATATATTTTACAAAGCATATTGTTTTAGTCAGGATAGGATAGTTTAAGCAGTAGTAACAAATTAATCCCCAAATCTCAGTTCTTAACACTCAAAAACTTCATTTCTTGTCACATGATAATATCCAGTGTGGCTTAGCTGGGGGCTGGGTTCCATATTAGCTCACAAATCACAGGCTAATGACAACGCCAGCATCTTAACACATGTCTTTGGAGTTTGCCGTGCCAGCCATAGATGACACTTATTCTTCTGTGTTTTGGCCTAAATTGAAAATGCATTGCTTCTGCTCATAGCACATTGGTGAGAATCTGTCACGTCGCCCACCTGGGGTGAAAATATAGGTGATCACCTGGATGTTCCCTAAGCAACAGATGTCTCTGCCATACACGTTTATGTCAGTGTCTTCACTTAAGCATAATAACCTTGAAAGGGTGATAATCTTTGCTACTACTGACAATAGAGCAGCTATTTATCATTTCCCAATTGTGTATGAGCAATGAATTCGTGCAACCTCATTCGAATCATCTGGAAATTGAGTCCTGTGAAAGGACAGGGGGAGGGGAGAGCCAGCTTCAGAATGTGTGGCAGCTTTGAGCATCTCCGCCAGCCCAGAGGCTATGCTAAGGGAAAGACTGACCAGAGAGGAATCTCGCAGTGGGCAGAAACGGCCAGGCCCTAGTACTCATGCCACGCTCAGTAACTGACTGGGAACCCATGTTCTTGGCTCGATCACTGAGGCAGACCCCAAAGGCACTGCAGCTGCCGCAGATAGCCATTCTGAGAGCAGTAGGCGAACTGGAAGACGTGCTTGGGGTTCCTGTTGTCAAGACTTCCTGGCACTCTAGCAAGTCCTGATAGCTACAGCAGAACTTTCAGTGTAATTATTCTATTAGGAAATGGGTAAGAAACTTCAGGAAAAAAGGAGGGAATAGTAATGGGGGGAGAGAGAATGTTAAGGTCAAGTAGTCAGGAGAGGGCCGTTCTCACTTCACTGCCATTAACTAGCTGTGACCGCCAGCCTTGTCTCTGAACTCACTGTGCCTTCATTCTCTGGTCAAAGTTAGATGATTGGACTTGATCAGTGGTTTTCTTAAACTTTACTATGTTTCACAGTCACCCAGGGGCTTGTAAAAACACAGATTGCTGGTCCCACACCCAGAATTTCTCTTCTGAGAAATCTCGAGTGAGGCTGGAGATGGTCCTTTAAATAAGTTCCCAGGCTCTGCTGGTTGGTTGGGAGCCCACACTTGGAGGAACACTAGACTAGACCCTGATGCTGGGAAAGATTGAGGGCAGGAGGAGAAGGGGTGACAGAGGATGAGATGGTTGGATGGCATCACTGACTCAATGACCAGGAGTTTGAGCAAACTCAGGAGAGAATGAAGGACAGGGAAGCCTGGTGTGCTGCAGTCTATTTCTTCTCAAAGAGTCGGATACAACATAGCAACCGAACTGAATTGAATGACTGAACAACAATACTAGATGCTCTCCAACATCTTTTCAAACTCATCAATACTATGTGCTTGTGATTTAGCTACAAGACTTGAAAACGACCACCACTTACTTATCCATCTCTTCCTGCCCCTCTATAAACTAATGTAAATATTGCCTTTATTACTATCTGTATACTAACTGTATTGATAACATATCATTAAATAAAAAATATATAATGATTTCTTACCATGTGATGGATACTGTGCCAAATACAAAGAAATTATCCTTTATAATTTGAGTTAAAATACTGACAGAAGAACCATCATCGTCAGCATTGATGACGTGTATTGAATATACACAATGTCCTGGACTCTGTGCTAGCTCCCTAGGTCTGTTATCTCATTAGTGTGAGTACGTGATTAACTATGGTGTTAAGAGAGTTATAAGGAAGGAGCAGTAACATCTATCTTCAGTGCAGATAGGTGAAGTAGGGGAGGAAGAAGCTATGCAAGGGGTAACATGGGCAGTCTGGCAGCCATGTGTAAATGGTGAAGTCTTAGCCTAGACTAAAGGTGCTTTGGGGGTGAGAAGGAAATGCTGTTTGTGTGAGTGGGAGAAAGGAATGGATTAAATTCAGACATGCAGTTCGAGTCTATGAAGCTCACATATTTGACAACCTTAGCTTAGAGGAGTCTACTACACCACGTGTTGTATAAGTAAACACCAGTAGATTATTTTACTGGAGGGAAAAGAAAAGAGAGAGGTTAAGATTGGGGGACCTGTCTCAGTTCTGCTAAAGTGTCACCTTTGTAGCCTTGAGCAAGTCACTGAGCACTCTCAGCATCCTGTTCTCATCTCTACAAGGATGTAGCACTCACCATGCCTGTCTTAAAGGATGGCGAGGATAAAGCAAGAGCATTTTGTTCATCACAAATCTCTGTGCATCAATGAGACATTATTAACGAGCAAGCTGTATTGCATTTTTAGATTTTTCAAAACAGTTCCAGCTTTCTGCGTTGGTGACAAGTTTCACTCTTTGCCCAAAGACCAGAATGCCTGTGGAGAATGGTCTGGCCTTTATCCACTTGTCTGTGGGGAGTCGTGCACTTTAGGAATGTAGAAAAGGAATCTTCTGTGTTGTGACTTAACATCCCAGGAGTTCCCCACCCACATGTCGGTTGTCTTCTCCTGGCTAATTGCAAATAGGAGACTCCCAGAGAGTTGGTCCATGTGATGTTCTGTGGTGTAGGACAATAAAAGGGTGACATGAACAGAATGAAACTCCAAGACATGGTTGGCCAACACATGTTGTAATTAATATGTCCCAGGAGCTCAATTGGCTTCTTTCTCTGGTTGAAGCCTAAAGGAACAAAGGAAGGAAGAGGAGAATCCAATCCAGTTTAAAAAATGCAGCTCGGCTAAGGTCAAGATTCTTGTTCTAGGAATCTTTCATTTACCACTTGAAGGCAGGTTCAGAATGGTTAATATATGCCTTGACCTCTGGCATTAGATAGGTATTGGCAAGGGAAAATCATATTCCTAGCCAGAGAAAAAGCAGGAAACTTTGTCTACACTTCAATTAACAGATGTGTATAAAGTTGATATTTGGAAAATTGAGTGTGTCCACAAGTGCTGTGGAAGCTGGTTATTTTGGGATACTTTACTTTTATGGGTTATCATTACCTTAAGCAGATGGATAAATTAAATTTGAAGGTATCCAAAGACTGGATTGTAGGAAATAATTCAAAATTCAGAGGGGACTGTTCTCAGAGTAGATAATTTCAATTTACATTTGATTTTAGAGTTTTATCCTAACTTATGTTCAGTATATTTACCTATGCATTGGTATTTTGTTGGAATAAATATTAAAACAGACCAACCTTCTCTGTGTTCTTAATGCCTCAGTGGGGTAAAAGTGGTTGAGAATTCCGTTTTGGACTCATGAAGTGTACAATGACTAATACACATTCAAGTGGAAGTGTGGAGTATATGAAAAACCTTAAAAGCCATTCCTTCAACACTCATTTGTCTCCTGAGCTAGAGTCTTATACTCTTAGCCGGTGAGGGGTCTAGACATTTCCACATCTCTTCTTGGATGCTCCATTATCACAGCAAACCCAGTGTATCTGAAACAAAACTCATTTTCTGCCTCAACACATTGGCTTTATTTTTGCAATCTGTTTCTGCTGTTGATTTCATTGTTTTCTAAGGCACCTAGGTCCTAAACCTCACAGGTCATCTAGGGTCCTCTCTCTCCCTTTCTACCTAGATCAATTACAGATCAATCTTAGCTTTGTAATGACCATTCTGTCATCCCTTCTTTTTCCAATTCATCTGTTACTTCTCTGGTTTGGCCCAACATCCCCAGGTTTTCTTTGCATCTAGAAACCAGCCATCTTGACTGCAGACTCTCTAAGCCTTTAGTTCATTCTTTGTATTACTTCCATGTTGATCTTTTAAAACTAGTGCTCTTGCAGGTATCCTCTTTCAACTCAAAATTATTTCTTGACTCACCGTTTTTGGTAGGGACTATTAGATGACTCCCAGTGTCCACCAATCCATGCATTATTTCTTAGGAACAAAACCCTAGACCATCTGCTCATCTCAGAAACTCACCTTTCCCAGGTTTCCTAGCAGTTGCATTATGTCATGTGACCAAGTTCTGCCCCATGAGACATAAGCAGAGTCTCATGTGTCTTTTGCATTGTTTCTTTCAAAAGGAGTAAGTTCTTCATTGCCCTTTCTGATGCTGGAATGTGACCATATTGCTGGAACTCCAGTAACTGTTCTGAATGATAATATTGAGGGTGGATGTTAGCTCTGAAGGTGGTTAAACAGAAAGACAGAAAGAGACTGAGTCTCTGACTTCATAGAACTGTCATACCAAGCCTGTACTAATCCCGGACCTTTTTTATTTATAGGGAAAAATAAATATATGTATATATTTAACCCACTATCCTAAGGGTGTGTTACTTACAGGTGAATGCAAATCTGGACCAGTATCCCCAGGATACAGGGAGTTCTTAATATTTACTGCAGAAACTTGGACTGCCTCTAAACCTATTTCTACAAAGTTTCTCCTACCAGTAACATTCCTTGTGATCGAGCTGTATGCATTCTCCTGTTTGTGGAATTTAATACCTCAGAGACCCTAACTGTCATTTCGTTCCATAGCACCTATTAAATATTTTGCATTGAGATGCAAATAAATGACAAAAGAATAGACTTTTCAAAATGGAAGGGATTTAAATTTTATCTAATTCAAACATTTCTATATAGTGAAGGAAAATTCTCTGTATCCTTGGTGCTCATAGTATATTTGCTGACTGGCAGCATTTTATAAGACTCTGGGTGATTCAAATGCACCTTCGAGTTTGAGAAGCATCTCATCTGTAGCATCTCTAATCACATGTCATTCAACTGCTCCTTAAGTTGCTTACAAATATATAAAGCACCTTAGCTTATGCCTGAACAGCTGTAATTGCTAGCAAGCCATTCTACAGCATAAGCTACAGACTGGTTCCTTGGAATTTCACTGTGACTTCCCTATTTCTGGCTTCTAGAATAATGATAAATAATATGACATAATAATAACAATAAATAAACACCAGAATAATTTTAAGATAGCTCTCATTGGGTTAAACCTTCTCTTTTCAAAGGTGAACAACTCATTTGAATTGGCATTCTTCACCTAACCTGATTTTTAGACATTTTGTCTGTTTTAATTTGATCATCTGTTAGTGCCCTAATTAAAATACAAACCAGAATTCAGTATTATTCCCTGAGTGTGTGGAACTAAATGCTGCAAGAAACAGTGAACTCTAACTCCCTAAATCTGTAGCCTATTACATGCAAAGTTTAGTCCGTCACCATAGTTTTGATGATGTTCTGATCATATTTTTATTTATATAAATATTATAAAAATAATTTTTGAATTAAAGTATGCTTTAAAAAATGGGGCTTCCCAGGTGGCACAGTGGTAAAGAATCCACCTGCCAGTGCAGGAGATGCCAGAGATGTGGGTTCGATCCCTGGTTTGGGAAAATGCCCTGGAGGAGGAAATGGTAACCCACTCTAGTATTTTTACCCGGAAAATCCCGTGGACAGAGGAGTCTGGCGGACTACAGTCCATGGGATCTCAAAGAGTCAGACATGACAGCAACTGGGCACACACATGCTGAAAACTTGTCAGAAATCACATCTTGTTTGTTATTTGTTTTAATCGGGAAGATCTGTGTGTGAGTTAAGATCTTGTTTTATTTTTCTTTTTATAGTTTCCTCTGCTACCACCAAAACCTAAAATCTCTTCTGTGTGTGTATGTATATGCTTGTGCTCTCTTGGGTATAAGTCTGTTCCTACCTTCCTGTAGGAAGGAACTTGTCTGAACCTCTGATTCAACAGCCTTACCTAACTCATTTTTCTGTCCGTTTGGTAGTTATGAATTTATGCTTTACTACGCTTTTAGAGAGAGGTCTCCTTGACAGCTAGAATTCATATTTCCCATAATATCAAGCACAATGAACAACTTACACTAGACACTAAAGAAATATCTTTAAATGAATGACTCACTGTTTATCCACTGGAACACAGGACATTATTAGGTTAGACTTCAGCAGAATGAGCTGGAATAGACAAATGAGTAAAATACCCGCATTCCTCTTGCTATCTTTAGGTGAAATGTATAGCTCCCTCTGGGATAGTCCCAACAAAGGAGCTGACCCAGTTTAATAGAGTATAAATATAGTGTGTTCCCAAAAAGTCCCCAAACACTAGATACACAAAAGTGTGTCCTCAGTGTTTCAAGTGGTACAACGAATACAGATTGACCCACTTAAAATGAGCCTTTTTACACAAAGTGATTTCTATTCAAACTAGGACCATCCAGCAAAATTCTTGTATCTGTGGTCCAGGGTGATTGCTCTCCTTTACTCTGAATGGATTTTGAAGAATTTGTGTTTACCCAAATTAAAAATCAAGGCAAGCAGAAAGCAGACAGCAACAACAATTTTTTTTTTTTTAACAAAAATGCAGTTCTTGACAAGAAATAGAGGTAAATGTAGATGAAGAAAAACTTCTCCAGCATTTTCCATCATTTTTATAGTCTTAGTTTGTACAGCCTCACTCAGGGCACTATTTTTATTGTCCAGATATTTTGTCTGAGGTTACAAAGCTGTCACTGGGCAAATATTTTTGTCCTGATTATAGTTTCAAGGAGTATTCATCAACATCAATACCTGGGGAAAAAATACCATCATGTATTTCCTCCTAGTTGTAGAATATTAAGGAAAAAAATGGACCACTTTGCTGAAATAGACAAGGATACATCTTAAGAAATATTAGTCTTATCTTGCTCTAATTAAATAAGCAATATTTTATAAAAATACTAGTGGCACATCTTAGATCTAGGGGAAGTTCGCACCTACTCCCCTTCACTTACACCAGCAAGGAGAATTTCTGGTATAGTAATTGGTAGAGGGTGGAGTTGTGTTTGTTTTTTTTTTTTTTTTGCATTGTTCCCTCTTTTCACTATTCCTCCCACGACCCCTATGTTCTCAAGTTGGCTGAGGCCATCTCCCACTTGAGAGGGCTCCACTACCTTGGAAGGACCAGTAGGACTGAAGGGCCGTGCACAACAATGAGGAATGGAATTAAATAACTGGTCAGCTCATCTCTAGCCTTAGGAACCAGGGCGCCCTTCCTCCCCACCCCACTTTGAAGTAGTAAAAGCAAGCTAAATGGAAAAAACCAGTCTCCTATTGATGGAAGATTTGGGTTGCTTCCAATCTCTTGCTATTACTAACAATGCTGCAATAGATACTCGTGAATATCATTTTGCATGTGTCCTAGTATAACTCTAGGATACATTCCCAGAAGTGGAATAGGTGGGTCAAAGGGCATATGCATTTGTGATTTTAATAGATATTACTAAATTGCCCTCCCTAGGGGTTGTAACCATTTACATTCCCACCATCAGTATATGAAAGTCACTCTTTTCCTTTAGCCTCACTGAGCGATGGTATCACGCTTTTGGATTTTTGACAATCTGATAAGTGAAAAATAGTATCTCAGTGTAGTTTTCAAACTGCATTTTACTTATGAGTAGTTTCATGTATTTAAAAGTAATTTATACTTCCTTTTATATTGTTTGCTCATTTTCTTACTGGCTTTTATCAAAATGTAGGAGCTCTTTATATAGTTGGGAGATAAATTCCTTTTTGGAATTTTTGGAATTATTTTTTGGGTATTTGTTGGAAATATTTTAATTCGGTTTTAATATTTATATTTTTCTTTGTTTAATGCTATTCTTTCATGCTTAAATCTTCTTTTAGTTTCATGTAGTCATATACAATAATTTTAAAAATTGGGATATTTTGGTTTATATTTAGATTGGCTTTTCCATACCCAAGCCTATGATGGAATCCTTCCATGTTTTATTTCAGTATTTTTATGGTTTCATGTTTTATATTTAAATATTGATCCATTTGGAATTTATCCTTGTTTGAAGTATGATATGTGAATCTCATTGTTCCAAAAACATTTATTGACTGTTCTGTTTCCCTCTCTGGTTTGAGATGCCACTTTTGTTGTATAGTATCTATCTCTATTTCTGAATTTTATTTTTTTTCTTTGACTCTGTTGATGTCTTTATGCATTAGTGGGATTTAAAATACATATGATATCAAATAGATAATTTCTCTTCCTTGCTTTTCATTTCAAGAATTCTCTAAATATTGTTTTATGAGTTTTTAAAATTAACTAGTTTAAAAAAATATTGGTAATCTTAATGGGATTATATTATTTTTAATTAGGTTAGATAAAATTGACATCTTTATGATCTTGGTTCTCCCTATGTAAAATATATATGTCTTTCCATTTGTTAAATTTTGCTATCTCTAGTTAATTTTGTAAAGTTTCCTTAATATGTCTTATGTTAATTTTCTTAGACATTTTATTTTTTTGTGTTGCTATTATAAATGGGTTTTTTTTTTTTCTTCCATTAGATGTTCCAGCTGGCTGTTGTTTACATAGATGAGAATCATTGATTAATTCGTATTAATTTTATATCTGCACTGTCTTGATTTTTTGTTTATATTTCATTCAGTTTATTCTTTTGGGTCTTTTCAGGTTATCATCAAACACCTTCAAGTACTGGGTTGTATGTCTTCTTCTTTGTTCCAGTTTTGCACTGCTAGCTTTTTTTTTCTGTTCCAGTTGTGTTGACTAGTACCTCCTATACAGTGTTAAGTAATAGTGATGATGGTGGATCCATTCTTCATGTTTTTAGTGGGAATTCCTCTATGGAATTGCAATTAAGAATGATGGTTGATTGGGGCTAAGATGGAAATATTTAATTATATTAAGAAAGTATCTAACCCTTTTATTGAGTTTTTTTTTTAATCAAGAAAGAATGATGAATTTTTTAAAAATCAGGTTTATTGAAGTATAATTTTCAAGCAGTAAAATTAAGATTTTTAGGTCTAGAGCTCGGAAAATTATGACTAATGTATTACAGTTCACTAATTATGAACCCATTAAAGATATGGAATATCTTTGACACCACAAAAAGTTTCCTTGTGACACTTTATAATCAATTTCCCAACATCCTCACCCCTGTCATCCCTGATCTGATATTTTTACCCATGATTTTGCTTCATCCAGAATAAATGAAATTATACCATATATAACTTTTTTTGTATCTTCTTCCTTTTATATTCTTTTGAAATAGCCATATTACTGTATTTATGAATAGGTTTTTTAAAAAATTTTTTATTGAGGAGTCTACTGTATGGATGTACCACATTTTGTTTATCCATTCACCAGTTAACAAACATTTGGAATGTTTCTAGATTTCAACTTGTTGTAACTAATCTACGTATCTTTGTGTGTACTTATGCTTTCATTTATTTGAGGTAAATATTTAAAAGTGAAGAATATGAGTTGTACGATAAGTGTGTGTTTAACAGATTTCCAAACTGTTTTCCCAAGTGGTTATATAATTTTGCATTCACACCAACATTATATGAAAATTACAGTCAATATGTACTCCTAACCCCTTGTTTTATCTTTCTTTGGGGGTGGGGTGGGGAGGAGTCATTTTGTAGGTGTCTAGCAGTATCTCACTGTGACTTTAATTTGCATTTCCTTAATGATTAATAATGTTAAACATCTTTTCATGTGCTTATTTGCCATCTGTATCTATTCTTTGGTGAAATATCTGTTCAAATATTTTGCCCATCTTTTAATTGGGACTTTTGTCTTCTTCTAATTATTTGAACAGCTTAATGAAGTATAATTAAAAAACAGCAGACTGCATGTACACAAATTGATAAGTTTTGACAGATGTATATAACCATCACCAAAATTAGGATAATGAATATATCTATTACCCCTAATCATTTCTTCTTGACCCATTATAATTCTTCTCTCCCACACTTCCCAACTTTAACCCTCATCCCCAGGCAACCAAGGACATGATCTCTGTTCCTAGAGATTAGGTTGCATTTTCTAGAGTTTTATATAAATGGAATCATGCAGCACATACTCTTTTCTCTTTTAGGGTGGCTTCTTTCATTGGCATAATTATTTTGAGATAAGTCTATGTTGTTCCATGGATTAATAGTTCATTCCTCTATGTTGCTGGGTAGCATTCAAGTACAAATGAACCATAATTTAATTATCCATTTGTCTGTTGGTGGACCTTTGCTTATTTCCACATCTTGAAATTTATGTACAAATTCTTGTTTGTATGAACATATGTTTTCAGTTGTCACGGGTATGTATCTGTGAGTGGAATTGTTATACCACATGGTTACTTTAACTTTTTGAGAGACTCCAACAAAAGTTTTTGACAGCAGCAGCACTGTTCTACATTTCCCACCAGCAGTGTACAGGGATCAAGTTTGTCCACATCCCTGCCACATGTATTTTCCTTTTTATTTTTTAAACTAATTTTTATTAGAGTATAGTTGCTTTACAGTACTGGCTTGAATCAGCCATACGTGTACATCGATCTCTTTTTTGGATTTCCTTCCCATCTAGGTCACCGCAGAGCGCGGAGGAGAGTTCCCTGTGCTGGGCTACATGTTCTCATTAGTTATCTATTTTATACATAGTATCAGCCGTGTATGCATGTCAATCCCAATCTTCCAGTTCATCCACACCACTTCCTACTTGGTATCCATGTGTTTTTGTCTACAGCTGTGTCTCTATTTCTGCTTTGCAAATAGAGATAATGCCCATTCTGTGACTTAGCCTTTCAATTTGCGGGTAGTGTCCTTTGATTCACAAAAATTTTTAGTTTTATTGAAGTCTAGTTTCTCTGTTTCCTCTTTGGTTATTTAATTTCAGTGACATGTTTAACAAACCATTGTGCATGCATGCTAAGTAGTGTCAGTTGTGTCCGACTCTTTGCCACCCTATGGACTGTAGCCCGCCAGGCTCCTCTGTCCATGGGATTCTCCAGGCAAGAATACTGGAGTGGGTTGCCATGCCCCTTCCTGAGGATCTTCCTGACCCAGGGATCGAACCCACGTCTCTTACATCTTGTGCATTGACAGGCGGGTTCTTTACCACTAGCACCACCTTTACCTAATCCAGAGTCACAGAAATTTACTTCTATGTGTTCTTTGAAGGGTTTTATGGTTTTAATTTTACATGTAAGTCTGATATATTTGAAGTAATTTTTGTGAATAGTGTAAGGTAGTTGTCCAGTCTCAGTCTTTTGCGTGTGGATATCCAATTGTTCCAGCACCATTTGTTATAAAGTCTATTATTTTTCTCAGTTGTTTAGCACTCTAGTTATAAATTAACTGACCATGGATATATAGGTTTACTTCTCATTTGTGGTTTATTGATCTTTATGTCTATTTTTTATGCCAGTTTTTTGGGCTCCAAAATCACTGCAGATGGTGACTGCAGCCATGAAATTAAAAGATGCTTACTCCTTGGAAGGAAAGTTATGACCAACCTAGATAGCATATTAAAAAGCAGAGACATTACTTTGCCAACAAAGGTCTGTATGGTCAAGGCTATGGTTTTTCCAGTGGTCATGTATGGATGTGAGAGTTGGACTGTGAAGAAAGCTGAGCGCCGAAAATTTGATGCTTTTGAACTGTGGTGTTGGAGAAGACTCTTGAGAGTCCCTTGGACTGCAAGGAGATCCAACCAGTCCATCCTAAAGGAGATCAGTCCTGGGTGTTCATTGGAAGGACTGATGCTGAAGCCGAAACTCCAGTACTTTGGCACCTCATGCGAAGAATTGACTCATTGGAAAAGACCCTGAAGCTGGGAGGGATTGGGGTCAGGAGGAGAAGGGGATGACAGAGGATGAGATGGCTGGATGGCATCACCAACTCGATGGGCATGGGTTTGGGTAGACTCCGGGAGTTGGTGGTGGACAGGGAGGCCTGGCGTGCTGCAATTCATGGGGTCGCAAAGAGTCAGACATGACTGAGTAACTGAACTGAACTGAATACTGGCATAAAATTGGTATAGCTGTGCTTTAGTGAGTTTTAAAATCAGGCAATGTGATTCCTCCTGTGTTCTTTTTCTCTAAGTGTTTTGAATATTCTGGTTTCTTCACATTTTCACATGTATTTTTACATTAAAAGACATTGGAATTTTGATAGTTTGCCTCAGATCTGTAGATCAATTTGGAGAGCATTACTGTAAATATAATATATTCCAATCCATGAAACATGAGGTATCTATTTAGGTGTTCTTTTTTAATTGGAGGACAATTGGTTTACAATATTGTGTTGGTTTCTGCCATATATCAACATGAATTAGCCACAGGTGTATATATATTTAGGTGTTCTTTAATTTTTTTCAACAAAGTTTTGTGGATTTTTAGTGTGCAATTATCAAGCTACTTGTGCTAAATTTATTCATAAGTGTTTTATTTTTATGCTGTTGTGACTTAATTATTTTCTAAATTTAATTTTCGGAATGTTCACTACAAAGGCATAAAAATACAATTAATTTTTGTATATTGATCTTATATTCTGCAACTTCACTATACTGTCTCTATAATGGATATTGGTTTACATATTTTTTCTGGCGATGTGTTTTTCTGCTTTTTGTGCATGAATATGTTCAATCCATAGAATGAATTGGAAGGTGTTCCCTTCTATTTTTTGGAAGAACTTAAGAAATATCGATGTTAATTTTTCATTAAATGTTTGGTAGAATTTACCATAAAGACATCTAGCCCTGGACATTTCTTTGGGGGAAAAAATTTTTTTTTATTACTAATTCATTCTCTTCCATTGTTATGTATAGGTCTATAGATTAGATTTTTACTTCTTATGTTAGTATTGGTAGTTTGTGTGTTTCTAAAAATTTTTTCTGTTTCGCATAGGCTACTTAGGTTTTGGCTTCCCAGATGGCTCAGTGGTAAAGAATCTGCCTGCCAAGCAGGAGATGCTGGTTCTATCCCTGGGTCAGGAAGATCCCTTAGAGAGGGAAATGGCAATCCACTCCAGTATTCTTGCCTGGGAAATCTCATGGCCAGAGGAGCCTGGTGGGGTGCAGTCTATGAGGTTGCAGAAAGAGTGGAACACAACTTAGAGACTAAACAGCAGCAACTTATGTTTTATCTATGTTAATCATTCATATTCTTCTCTTTTAATCTTTTTTACTTCTGAAATATTAGTAGTAATGTCTTCACCAATTTTAATTATTTCCACTTTCTCATTTTTTTCCTTGGTTGGTCTATCTAATTTTCTTGGGTCTTTTTAAAGAACTAACTTTGGTGTTTCATTAATTTTTTTCTACTGTGTTTCTATAATCTGTTTCATTTATTTCTGTACTAATTTTATTACTTTCTTCCTTTTGCTTTCTTTGGATTTACTTACTTGAAAATACATTTGTTACTTCACAGTGCCTGTGGGTCAGAAATGTGAGCATAGTCTATCTGGGTTCTCTGCTCAGGGTCTCAGAAAGCTATAAGCGGAGTATTGACAGGGACTACAAACTCATCTAAGGCTCATTTACAGTCCCTTTCCAAACTCTTTAGTGATTGGAAATGTGAATTTTCTTGTATGACAGATACCCAATTTCTTGTTAGCTATAGATCAGAACCACCCTCAGGCCCTGAAGTCCACTCTCTGATCCTTGGCATGTGGGTCTTGTCTCTCAAAATGTGGCAAAATTTGCTCTTCTTTTTCTAAAGTGGAAGTTTAGGTTATTGATTTGAGATCTTTCATCTTTTGTAATGTAGATTTTTACAGGTGCAGATTTTCCTTTAAGAACAGTTTTAACTGCACCCTAGAAGTTTTGGTGTGGTTGTGCTTTCACCTTTATTCATCTCAGAGTATTTTCTAACTTGATTTGTGAAATCTTCTTTGACATGTTGGTCATTTAGGTATGTCATTTAATTGTGTCACATGTGTGAATATATGAGTTTGTTGCTCATTTCTAATTTCTTTCTGTAATGGTCAGAGAATGATGTCACTCCTTTTTAATATTGTTTGAGACTCATTTTATTGTTTAACATCTGGTTATCCTAGAGAATGTTTCATGTGCTTAGAGAAGAATATTTGTTCTGCTATTTATAAAATTTTTTAATTGAAGGATAATTGCTTTAAAATATGATGTTGGTTTCTGCTATACATCAACAGCAATCAGCCCTAAGTATATATATGTCCTCTCGCTCTTGAACCTCCTTCCTACCTCCCACCCTATCCTACCCTTTTAGGTTGTCACAGAGCTCCGGTTTGAGTTCCCTGAGTCATTCAGCCAATTCCCACTGGCTATCTTATATATGGTAGTGTATATGTTTCCATGCTACTCTCTCCATTCTCCTTCCCCCTTTCCCAAGTCCAAAAGTCTGTTCTCTATGTCTGCATGTTCTGCTATTTTTAAGTGGAGTGTTCTGTCCGTATCTGTTAGGTCTATTTGGTTTATAGTGCTGTTCCAGTCATCTCTTTCTTTGCTAATTCTCTGTCTAGTTGTTCTAATCATCATTTAAAATGAGGCATTGAAGTTGCCAATTATTATCATTGAATTGTCTTTTTCTCCCTAAATTATGCTAGTTTTTGCCCTCCTGTTAGGTGTTTATATGTTTATGATTGTTATATTTTCTTGATGGATGGACTTTATCATTATAAAATATCCTTCTTTGTCTTTAGTAACAGTTTTTGTCTTAAACTTTTTTTCTGATATTAGTGTAGTTACTCAAACTCTTTTGGTTACTATGTGCATGGAATATGTATTTTACAACCTTTTATTTTCATCCAGTTTGTATCTCTGAATCTAAATTGTGTCTTTTGTGGATAGCATATAGTTTGATCATTTTTTTTTTTTTTTTTGAGATTGCGCTCAGGAGATTAAACAATGCAGTTTGCTATGTCTTTCAATATATACTATATACATACAGATATACATGGCAAGATAGATAAAAGGGAATACAACTGAATGAGAACTAATTGGAAGAGGGGCCTGGAACAAGAGAATTTCTTTGAGTAGATGCTAGATATAGTTCTGATCTTTCTTCCAGTTCATGACAAAAAGCAGCTAGAGGATTATACAGCTTTCAGTGTGTAACTGAAGGACTGGCAAGATCAAAAATGGAAAGTAGAACATGCTTGGGAAAGAACAATTGCCTCTGGACCATAAGCTCAGCAAATTCCAGGCTTAGTGTAATCATTTTAAAATACATTCTGTCAAGCTATGCTTTTTAATTGAAGAGTTTCATCTAGTTATATTTAATCAAATTATTGACTAGGCAGGACTTATCTCTGTATTGCATTGTTTTTCCTGTGTCTAATACATTTTATTCTTCCTCCTTCCTCCATAATGCCATCTTTTATGTTAAAAAAATATTTCCTAGAATGTATTCCGTTGTCTCTTTTACTACTTTGAGTTATTTTCTTAGAAGTTGCCCTAGGGATTAACATTCTCATTTAAGCAGTCTAGTTCAAATATACAATTTAATTTCAATAGTATATGTTATGGATTGAATGAATTGTATCTCCCCCAAATTAATATTTCGAAGGCCTAACCTGCAATGCAACTGTACATGGGAAAAGGCCTCTAAGGAGGTGATCAAGGTTAAATAAGGTCCTAAGAGTGGTTTCTTAGTTTGATAGGACTGGTGTCCTTGGAGGAGGAGACTCCAGTGGGCTCTCTGCTTCTGTTCACAGAGTAAAGGACACGTGATGACACGGTGAGAAGCTAGCTGTCCGCGTGGCAGGAAGGGATGCTTCACCAGAAACTGATTCTCACACCACCTTCATCTTGGACTTCTGGCCTTTAGAACTACAAGAAAATAAATTTCTGTTGTGTAAGGCACCTAACCTCGCCTGTGATAATCCGTTATGGCGGCCCAAACAGACCAACACAGTTTACAAAAACTGGGCTCCTGCGTGGCTCCATCCCTAGCTCCTCCTCATGCTGTTATCTTACACAATCTTTATATTGTGTACTATAAACACAGATTTATAATTACTGCTCTATTCTGTTGTCTTTTCAATTAGATAGGAGTTACAAACTAATACATTCATATTGTCTTTTCTTTCTTCATGTGAATCTGAATTACATTTAGGATTCTTTGATTTCACCCTGAGAGATTTCCATTAATATTTCTTGATGAAAGACCTAGCAAAAATTTTAGATTATCTGGGAATCTCTTAATTTCTCCCTCTTTTCTGAGGAATGATTTTTCTGGCTGTAGGTTCATGGCTGACAGGTTTTTTGTTTGTTTTTCTTGCATCATCTTGAATATATTATTACACTGCCTTCTGGCCTCCATGATTTTTGATGAGAAATCAACTGTGAATCTTATTAAGTCTTCCTTGTAAGCAGTGAGTCACTTCTTGCTGCTTTCAAGAGTTCCTTCCTTCCTTCCTTCCTTTTTACTATCAACAATATGACAATGATATGTATAGGTGTGGTTCTTTTTGAATTTATCCTAGTAAAAGTTTGTTGAACTTCCTAGGTGTGTAGATTAATGATTTTCATCCAGTTTGGGAAGTTTTAAATCATATTTCTTTAATTGTCTCCTGTTCCTTTCTTCTTTATTCCTTGTTTTGCAGTTCCTATTATTCATGTTAGTCTTGATGATGTCCCAAAGGCCTCTAAGACTGTGTGGCTTTTCTTGATTCTTCCTCTGCTCCATTTCCTCAGATTAGATAACTTCAGTTGATTTACTTTCAAGTTCACTAATTCTTTTGCTGGTGCAAATCTGTTGAGTGTTTCTATTGAATTTTATTTTCAACTGTTGTATTTTTCAACTCCACGATTGTTATTTGGTTCTTTCTAAATAATTTCTATCTCTTTATTAATATTCTCTACTTGGTAAAACATAATGCTAATTTTTTCCTTCCAACCTTTAGACATGATTTTTTTTTGTTTTTAGTTCTTTGAACATTTAAAAAATGGCTGTTTTAAAATCTATGTCTGCTAAATCCAATATCTGGACCTCCTCAGCACTTTCTATTGTCTGTTTTTTCCCCTGGAAATGAACCATACTTACTTGTTTCTTTCCGTGTTTCATAAATTTTTATTAAAAACTGGACTTTTTGAATAATAGAATATGGCAACTCTTGAAATCAGATTTTCCTCTTTGTTCAGGGCTTGTTGTTGTTTTTGCTTGCTGTAGTTGCTTGTTTACATACTATTCTGAACTAATTTTATAAATTCTTGATTTTAATGAAGTCCACTTCATTAATTTTTTACATTATGGATGATGCATTTGGTGTCATATATAACAAATCTTTGCCTCATCCAGTGTTCTATATTTTTTCTTTTCTTTTTTCTTTTTTTTTTTTTTTCATTTATTTTTATTAGTTGGAGGCTAATTACTTTACAATATTATAGTGGTTTTTGTCATACATTGACATGAATCAGCCATGGATTTACATGTATTCCCCATCCCAATCCCCCCTCCCACCTACATTTTTTCTTTAGACTTTTTATAGTTTTGGGCTCTTACAGCTTTTCAAAAATAATTTTAGATTTTTATCTTGGTCTATGATCCATTTGATTTAATTTTTTGTAAATACAATGTATGAATTGAAGGTTTGTTTCTTTGCTTGCTTGCATAGGAATATCTGCTTCTTCCAGAACCTTAGTTGGAAAGACTGTTATTTTTCTACTGACTTGCCTTGTTCCTTTATCTAAATTCAGTTGACCAATATAGGCATTTCAGAACGCCCTCTTTTATTCCATTTATCTATTTTTAGGCTATCTTTATAGCAAAACCTTGTTTTGACTCTTGTCAATTCAGTTTTGAACTCAGGTATGTAAGTCTTCCCACTTTATGCCTTCTTAAAGTTATGCTATTTTAAAATTGTCATGGCTATTCCAAGTTACTTATATTACCAAACAAATTTCAGAATCCATCAAAAATACCTATAAATCATTTATTTTATTAGTATTTTGTTGTATGTATACACAGTTCAATTTTGGGAGAATTAATTTCTTAACAATATTGATTGTCCTAATTTATGAAGACAGTCTATTTCAGTTATTTTCTAAATTTTGATGTATGTTTAGAGCCTAGAATGTGATCTGTTTTGGTGACTGTTTGATGTGTTCTTTAAAAAGAATGAGTATTCTGTTGTTTGGGTAAAACATTCTCTATATATATCACCTAGGTCAAGTCAGTAGTTCAGGTTTCATATTTCCTTACTGATTTTCCTTCTGCATACTTATGAGAAAGGAGTATTGATTTCTCCAAATATAGCTGTGGGTTTGTCTATTTCTCCTCTTAGTACTGTCAATTTTTGTTGTGTTTTTTGCACTATTCTTTTATTATCAAATAGTATAATCTTTAATGACATGTAAGGTCTCTTTATCCCTAATAATAGTACTTGTTCTGAAATCTACTTTGTCTCTTGTATTAATAAAGCCATTCTAGCTATTAAAAACTATTTAAATTAGTAATTTCATGAACTATGACTTCCATCCTTTTGCTTTTAACCTATCTAAGTTTTTATATTTTAAAAAGGTTTATTGTAAATAACACATAGTTGACTCTTGTGTTTTTAGCCAATAAGGCAATCACTGTCTCTTAATTGAAATGACTAGAACATTGATATTTATTTGCTGCTATGACTCAGTTTAAGTGTAAAACCTTGCAAATTTCTATCTGTTGCCCATAGTTTTTTTGTTTCATTTTCCCTTTTTCTTGCCTTCCTTTTCGTTAATTGAGTTTGATTCCATTTTATCTCCATTATTAGCTTATTAGTCATGGCTCATTTTTAGAAAAAGAAAATTAGCGATTGCTTTAGAGAAATGGTTCTCAACGGGGGAAATTTTGCCTTCTACAGGATGTTTGGCAGTGTTTGAACACATTTTTAATCATCACAACTGTGAGGGTTCTTATGGCAACTAGTGGGCAGAGGTCCAGAGTGCATCTTAACATCCCACAGTGGCCCTTCACAGCAAAGAATCATCTGGCCCCCCAGGTCAGTAGTATCTAGGTTGAGAAATGTTGTTCTAGGATATACAGTACACATATTTAAAGTACAGCAGTCTATCTTCAAATAATAATTTATCACTTCAGGTATCATTTAAACCACTCCTACAGTGGTTTACTTCAACTTTCTTCTTCCCATCCTTTAGGTATTGTGCATTACTCCATTTTCAATATCTGACTTGAAAACTTTCAAGCCTACTGCTTCTCTTTCCCTTTATGCCCCACCCTGGGTGTGTTGATGAGAAATTTTTGAAATTTTTGGCACCAGTGGAAATTTCAAACTATGCAAGCCTTGGTTTCTTTATAGAAATTCTCACCTCAATCCCATCCCCTAAACATCATAGAATCTGTGCAGGTCTCTTTTCCTTCATTTTCCTGAACCAATTCAGATTGCTTTGGGAGTCCTGTAACACATGCGCAATAGGCTTTTTCAAGCCCTCTCAGTGTGTAACAGGTGTCACTGTCATTGGACTCAACATCCAAACCAACTTTTTACTGTGAGTCATATTTTCCTTGTTGTTTGTCTCATAGTTATTCACTGAATGACAGATGTTGCGTGTAGAACAGTAAATATAGAGGTAAATAGCGTTCATGTCCAGAAATGGTCGTGTCTCTCCTGTCGGGTCATTTGTGTGTGTCTATAGACGTGTTTTATTTCAATGCTGTCAGTAATTGGGCTGAGTTTGTATTTAACCGTTGCTAGTAGAATCCTCAACACATGATAGGCTTCACATTCCCCTGGTTATGGGCTTCTTTTATCTTGTGGAACCTGCAGGTGAGTTTTTCTCCTAGGTTTCAACCATCCTTGTGACTATGCCTTAGAGGAGATCTCTGTCCATGTTATTTTCATGGACATGTCCATGGACATAATATGTCCATGTTATTAACATGGACATCTCTGTCCATATTAATTTCACCATCTTCAGGGTAAACTTTTTGTCTTACAGCTAGCTCACGTTGGGGTAAGGTGTCGGTTGTCAGTTCTAGTTCTGACTGTTCTGTCAGTCTTGTTTATGAATATATGATTTGACTCTCCTTAAACCTATTAAGATGAGAAAATAAGTCAAGGAACTTTGTAATACTGAACAAATTTCACATTCCTTGAGTAAACCCCACTCAGTCATTGACACTATTTTAAAATATTTCCACCAGCTTCTTACAAATATTTTACTTAGAATACTTGAAAAAATATTTATACAGGATATTGATTTGTAACTTTTCAATGCAGTATTTACTTGAAAAATATTTTGAAATTTAGTGTTCAGCGTTTTAAGTTCACTTGCAAAATTTTCTACTTTTCCTATTCTTTGGAATCATTAACATTGGAATTACATGCTTTTTCAAGTTTTGATAGCATTCTTCTATAAAACACACTATGCCTGGTACTTTTTTTTTTTATGGGTGCATCTTCTAGGGGACATTGACTCACTTAGATTTTTTATTTCTTCTAGGGTCAGGATTGGCAAATCATAGCTTCCTGAAACTAACTTGCATACAACTGAACAAAGTCCTTTCTTAAGAGTACTTTAATTCTTAATGCTTATTTAATTTTGTTTTGTTTTGATTTTAAATTTGCACTTTCTCCCTGTTTTCACTGATTAGGTTGAATTGTATTCTAATTTTTTAGTGAAAGTGCTAACTTTTTAAGATATTAATTTGTTTTTCTGTTTTCTAACCCCTTAATATCTGATTTATTTGTAAAAGTCCATCCTTCTGCTTAATGTAAGCATCACATAAGATTATTTTGTGGTGTTTAATTTGCTTTAACACATTTCATTTTTATGTTTTAGAAACTATATTTCCTATAGTGTTCATCCTTCAACATGCTTCTTATAGTTTTGATTTTGTGTGATGAAAATTTTGCTATATTCTTTAGTTCTGCTACCTCATATTTCATCTCCTCCTGTCATCTCTTCTCTGGATTCTTGTATTTTGCCTTGGATCTCCTCTTTAAAGACAATAGTTCTTTTAAGTTGTTTCATCACTTTCAATTTGTGGTCACATATTTCATCTGCTGTGTTGCAGCATTGGCTGAGTATTCTTGGTCTATTGGTTAAGTTTTTGTTTTTAAGATATATGATACATCTTTAATTTATTTTTGTGTGTAGTATAAGGTAGAGTTCCAGTATTATGTTTATTTTTATTTTGACATATGTTTAGCCAGTTGTAACAGCAAAATTTGTTGAAAGGATTTTTCATTCCCCCTTTGAATTGCCTTAGCACCACTGTAAAAAATAATTGACTGTGTGTATATATATATATGTCTCTTTTTGGACTGTATTCTGTTCCATCGGTTTCTGTGCTCATTATTTGTGTTGTTTAGTCGCTCAGTTGTGTCTAACTCTTTGTGACCCCATGGACTATACAGTCAGTGGAATTCTTCAGGCCAGAATACTGGAGTGGGTAGTTCCCTTCTTCAGGGGATCTTCCCAACCCAGGTCTCCCACACTGTAGGCGGCTTCTTTACCAGCTGAGTGACAAGGGAAGCAGTAGTAAGTTCAGTAGTAAATCAAATAGTGTAATCCTCTAGACTTTTCCTTCTTCTTGAGATTGGCTTGTCTGTTCTCGGTTCTTTGCATTTCTATCTTAATTTTAGAATCAACTTGTTTATTTCAATCAAAGATACTACGGGGATTTTTATTGAGATTGTGTTTGATTAATAGATCAATTTGAGAAGACCAGCAATTTTGAGTTTTCCAATTCACAAACATGGCGTATCTCTCCATTATACAGAATTGTGTTTTTTATAATAGGTTTATGTTTTTGTGGGTAAACTTTGGTGTTTTGCACATAGATTGTTATTATGGGATCATTCTATGAGTGGTCTTCCAGTTTCTTTGTTATTATTTATATTGAATGAGTTGGATATTCCTAGACTTGCTCTTTGAAAGAAGTTCCTATAGAGGGAAAGATGATATGGGAGCCTTATAACTGGTACAGAAACAGATTGGTTTCTACAAATAAGATTGATTGTTTTATTCTTTATATGTAAACAGACTTTTCTGTTTAGTTTGTTTGTATTTTAGTTATATTGACTTCAGTCACCAAGGCACCCCACCCTAGTTTCTAACCCCATTTGGCTAAAAAAATGGAGTAGGTCTCTTCCCTTTAAGAAGATACTTTCACTGCCTTTTTTTCTTAAGGTTTTTCATTCCTGGGTTACTCTTTCTATGCTTTTTTTTTTTTTCATGGCTTTATGACAATATTAGCACTTTTTGGCAGTAGTCCCTACACAATTTTTCTGATCTATATATTATACTTTAATATAGTTGCCTTTAACATGGAATTCAAAGTTTTTCTTCTTTGTTTCATAAGACTTCTAGGGCAAAGTGGGAGGAAGAGGTACTGAGTTATGTAGCTATGCTAATGTGAGAAGCCAAAATTTTAATTTTTGAAAATGACATTTAAAACAATTTATCAAACTTCCTAAACAAACTTATAAAGGAAATTCACTGTGTAATAAAATTAGAAACTATGTCATAATGCTGTCAATGTAGAAGGCAGGAATTCTGGTTCTAACCAAGAAATACTCTTTTCCAAACTACATTTCTGTAGCTATAAAGGCCTATATTATTATTAAGGATCAAAACTGACTTAATCTGAGCAATCCACTAAAGCAAAACTCCTTCAGTATTTTAATTTCTTTAAGATTCTTTTAGGCTCTAGTCTCTTAGATTCATCGGAGTTTAAAATTTTAGAGCTTGTAGAGATAGTAGAGTTAATTTTGTGGGAAACTGAAAAAAGGGACCTTGATCTAGAAGCCACTGCTGTGTGGCAGAACCATAGCATTTGTATAACTCAACTCTCTGCCATTGATTCTTATGTTGGTAACTGCAGCCCTTTTTATTACTTATTTCTGGTGAATATTTCCCTTCAAAGTTCTTTCTAATAAATTATCAAAGATAATTTTCTTTAATGTAGATGTGAGAAAACAGATATGAGTTGGATAAATCTGTATACTTCTGTTAAAAACAGAACTAAGTCTAAAAGATTCACTAAAGAAGAAATTTTCAATGATTCAAAGATGCAAGCATTAGAACAGTCCATAGAAACCCCTATTTCCTCCTAGTGTATACATTTATTTCTTCTGTGTTGTTTCGAGTAGCTGCAATTGCTTTGATTTTGAAACCCTAAGAATCAAGAATCTGAGTGTGCAGTACATTAGGCATTACCCAACAGGCTAGCTCATTGGTGACTGCTCCACGAATGCTTTCTAACGGGTTTCCACCGTCAACAGATCACATTGAGAGTAGTGCCTACTTTGGTGCTCCACCTTCCTTTTCTTCTTTCCTGACTCTCCTTGCCATCTTCTTTAGGTATCCAGCTTCACATGAGACCAGGAGCAGCTGATGCTCCCTAAAGCAGTGGCATGCCAAGACTGTGGGAGGCAGGAAAAGGTGACAGACATCACGTAAGGAAGGATGTGCAGAAGTAGGCAAGACGGAGGGGGTCATCGGAACTGGAAGTTAAGAGAAACCTAGGGATACAGTAACAAGAGATTCCCAGATCACATACATTCTGTCTGTGATCCAAGCCTGGGAAGATAAGGACTCAAGCAGAAAGCAAGCACAGCAAACCCAGAATGCTTGAAAACATGCTGGAAACTGTGGTCAATACCAGTCTCAAGGAGAAACTTGCTTAGGGCCTGTGGGTACAAGGCCACCATTTCGCGCAACTCAGGGGAGCATCATGCCTTGTTTTGGCTGTGCTGAGTCTCTGTTGTGGCACATGGATTCTTTGTTGCCGCATGCAGACTCTATTTGCAGCGAGCAGGGGCTCCTTTCTAGTTGCAGTGCGTGGGCTCCTCATTGCAGTAGAGCTTGTCGCAGAGCACGGCCTCTAGGATGTGTGGGCTCCGTAGTTGGTTGTGGTGCGTGGCCTTAGTTGCCCCGCAGCATTTAGGATCTTAGTTTCCAGACCAGGGATGGAACCTGTATCTCCTGCATTGACAGGTGGATTCTCAATCACTGGACCACCAGGGAAATCCCATCATTCTTATTCCCTACTGTGAAGAGAAGGTCAGCAACATTAGGGAACTGGCTAATGTCTTTAAAAGATTCAAGATGAAAGATGGGATATTTCCCTCTGACATCTTTCCCTCTGTCATGTACTATCAAATATACTCTGGGGAGAAATCCTGAAATTCACGAAGTTTCTGTCTCCCCAGGACAGTGTAGGCCGAAGTCAAAGTAATAAGCTAAAGAACTTAACCTTCACGTGGCGGAAACGCTGTGGGCAGGGGGTGACCTGGACCATTTTCGGGCTCCCTGACACCGCTGGGTGAGTGTCCTGCTGGCTGGGAGCCTCGGTCCCAAGTCTGGTAATTGTAGAGTCTTCAGGAGGGCGCTTCTCTACTCAGTGCCTCAGTTCAGCATACGCCTTTAGTCCGGTGTTTTTTAATTCAGCTCCAAGGCTGTCATCAGCCGTGTCTCCCTCTCTTTAACACTGTCCACCTTGTTCCCTTTCATGCCCTGAACAGGGCCAGGCAGTGTGCATTGAAATCCAACATCCTTTGTGTTGTTTGAGAAATCTGAGGCTGACATCTTCAGGGCTTTTTTGTTTCTCTTGCTTCTCTCTGCCATGACCTGCCAACTCCTTTTGGCTCTCCTGGGCTTTCGTCATGTCCCATATCGATTGCTACCCTTCTCTTTGTTTGTGGGATGGTAAGGATGAGCTCCGCAGCACAATGACACTGACTTTGGACATGGTCAGGTCAGCCTCCAACCCTGGGCATGTAGGTCCAAGGTATTTCACCAGAGCAGGGTTGTTGTTGCACCAGCAGCTCATAAAGGAGCCAATTGATTCCCCCCACCCCCAGACTGCTATTCTGAATTCACAAGGTCTTTTCTGGGATTTCATTCAGCTGCTTTAAATGCTCTTTTTTCTGCTTCTTTCCCATCTTAGACCTTGTGGTCCTCAGGTACCCAGTTTGCTAATTACCCCCATCGCTGGCACCTGACAGCAGGTGGCCGCGGTTCTGTTAATTATGTCCCCAGGCTTAGGAATTCTCTTGTAATGACATCCAATCATCTACCTCTGACTCGTGGGCTGAAAGCAGGTTGCAGGCATGCTTCTCTTCCCCTGAGCTCTTAAAATCTTCTTCTGGCCTAGCACCTTAAGATTCATATGCTGTGCCTTGAAGGTATATGATAGAGTAGCCAACTCCGTGCCTTTTACAGCATCTGGTTCAGCACAGGTATTGAAAGATCAAGTGCAGGGAGATTCGAGGTCCAGCCAGCACCAAATCAATTTACCAGTCACACACCCCGGCTGAGAACGTGTTACCAGAGGCTTCTGGGCGGACCTATAGTAGATTAAGGCCCTTCTCTTGTCTCCTTCCATCCCATGACCCCACTGTAAACTGTCTTTCAGCCCAGAAATTACAGTGTTCCATAAAGAGTGGAATAAAGGTTAAAGAAAGCCATGATTAATTCCTTCCTATGGAACTGAAAAAGACTGTGGTGTAGAATATAAGCGGCCTGGGTTTCCAGAGAACTAGATCGGAATCAGTTATAACATTCATTCTATGAGGGACTTGTCCTCTGCTTTTCATCCACAAAATGGAAATATTTAATATCTAGTCCTTCTTTGCAAGTGAAGTTTGAAGTGGGGCCAAGATAATTCATGTGCAATATTTCCAGAAGGTTTGGTTTTCCATGGAGACAGATGCTGTTTTGTATATATGTAAACACAAGGATATGTACATATATAGACAGTTTCTCATTGATTATTTCAAGATACTGGAAGACATGAATTGTGGGTAAGGAGAACTGTTGAGCAGGGAGTTTTAGTCAATTTGTAGGTATTTTAAAGCAATTGTGATTGATATGGGAAAAGAAATCAATGGAGAACCATCAATAGGGACTTCACTGTAAATACAATATCCTAACAGCCTGACTAGTCATCAGAAATACTGCCTATCAGTAACATGAGCAAATTAAAAGGGGGTAAATAAGACCTTTGCATATAAGTCATAAAAATAAAATAAAACATGCACTTTGCTTCACAAATGATGAGGCAAGCACGGGGGGAGGAGGCAGGCAACAGACACAATCAGTCCTGGTTCTAGTCTACAATTATTGCTTCGGCCAAAATGTTCTTTCAGATTTTCTATAAGATGCTTTGGAAAAACCCAAACAAACTTTTGGCCAACCGATACAATCACAGTTTCTGTTTGCATAAAAAATTTTATTGCAATTGACTCTCATAAATAGGAGAGCCAGGTCAGATTCCCTTTTTATATAGGAGGAAGCTGGCTCAGAAGGTTTACTCAGAATCACAGGATGTTCACACAGGAAGTTCAGAGTTAATCCCAGGTCATTCTTTCGGATGTAGGGTGCTTTCCACTTGTCCACCCTTGCTGTGGGAATTAGGTGTTTTCTCTGAGCCTCAGTTCTGTCCTCATACAGTGTTCTGTGTCTTCAGAGAATCTTTTTCTCGTTGGCCTTTCTTTAAGGACTTGGTAAAGTAGGCTCACTTAATGCCTATTCTTTAGAAATAAGACCTTCCTTAAGACATTCCTCTTGAGTCAGCAAATGCCCCAGGGCTACCCTGAACATCCTGATATATCATTTGGGCCCTGGTGGGTCTCCACACCCTCTCTTCAGCTGCTTCTACCTGAGACGCCTTCCAGCCTGGAATTTCTGGTCATTGCCCAGTCAAAGGTAAGCCCACAGAAAGAGGGTGATAACAAGTTACTTCCAAGGCGGCGCTAGAAAAAAGAATCCACCTGCCAATGCAGGAGACTCAAGAGATGCGGGTTTGATCCCTGGGTTGGGAAGATCTCCTGGAGGAGGAAATGGCAACCCCCTCCCATATTCTTGCCTGGAAAATTCTATGGACAGAGGGGTCTGGTGGGATACCATCTATAGGGTCACAAAAGAGTTGAACATTACTGCACACACACAAATAACTTGAAGATGCATTAAACAGACACATCCTACAATTCCTGGCAAGTCTGTACTCCCCACTTCCAACTACACACCTGCCCTGCTTTCAAATAATTTCGATTTTCTTGCGCAGCTGACTGACTTTTTGCCATCATTCACATCTACACTGATAAAATAACTCTCAAGAGGGATTTTTAATTTGTGCTCCTTGTGGCCAGGTCTCCTCTTTCATGCTTCCATCTCTAGTTATCGAACTCTTTGCTCTATTTCTTTCTCTCAGGTTGTTGGAAATCCTCTCAATCAATGAATTACCCACCTTCTGCTTGCCAATATGTTTGGGAGCTTTGAGCTCTCCAACAGATCAGAGACGGACATGAAGGATGCTGTTAAATGTGCAGGCCAGTAAATACACCTATATAATGACCTTGGTGTCCATTCGTTCTGCTATGGTTAGATATAGGGAAAAATTGTCCCCATGTTAGGTTCCTTCCATTCCATACCTATCATAATTTTTCCTGACCCCCTTGGAGACTGAGGAAAAGTGGCAGTGGTAAGGATTTATTGCTCTTCCTTGATATGTGTGAATAAATTGCACCATTCCAACAAGATCTCAACTCATACAACAGACTCTCCCTGCCGGCTTGGCTGTGTTCTCTGTTCCACAGACAACAAAGGATGACAGGTTGTAAGTTTCAGCATCAGAAGAGAGCAACTGGCTTCCGTTGGCAACCTCACTTGTTAACTGGCAGCTCCGAGAAACAAGATTCCCTGGGTCATCTAAGGACAGGGAGGAGCTGATGAGTTTAAGAAGCGGCAGCAAAGAAGGGGTTGATGGCAATTCTATAGCCCTGCAGCGCCTTGGTCCCCCTCTTCCTCTGCCCTTTCTCCTCTCCAGAGCTCTCATCCCTTCTCTCAGCCTCACCCTGGTAGAAGGATCAGATTGTAAGAAATATAATAAAAAGCACTCCCATTTCCTGAATAGGTTGCCTTCATGGAAAGGAACCCAGCCCAGCCTTTGTGACTACATAAGTTACCTGCCCAGTAAATGCCTTTTTGTCTTCCTCAGCAAACCCAGCCAGCTTGGGAGCATCTGTTCCTAGTCAGGAATAAAGTATACCTCTCTGATTTTTTTCACTGGAAGACTCCCAAATACTTAATTTTCATTCATTAGGTATACCTGTGGCCAATTGATGTTGGTATATGGCAAAAACCATCACAATATTGTAATTATCCTCCAATTAAATAAATTAATACAAAATTTAAAAAAGAAAAATATTATAAATCTAGCTAGGTCATAAATTATCTTTAATAAATGTTTTGTCCCAAAAGCACTTAAACAATAAATCAGCTATACCTCAATAAAATTTAAAAGAAGAAGATGAAAAGAAAAGCAAGCCAGAAAAAGACTGGATGGACCCATATTAATGGTAGCCAGACTTTTAGATTTCATTTAAAACCAAAAGGATATTTTTTTTAAAAAAATGTATTCAGTAAACTTTTTATTTGTCAGGTAAAGGCAAATACCCTTTATGTGTGCTGTCACATCAATACATAAAGGTGATTTTAAAACCAATAACTCTGGAAAGGGTGTAGTCTTAAAAAAACAAACCAAAAAGAACTTCCAAGAAATAAAAGTCAGCAGTCTTATACCAACTTCAACAAACAAACAAAAACAAACACACTTCATTTGGGAATGATTTTAGATATGCAGAAAAGTTGCAGAGGTGATACAGAATTCCCATATACCCTCACTCAGTTTCTAGATCAGGTTTATTTTTTAATTTTTTTTATTTTTTAGTTTTTTTTTTTTTCCATTTATTTTTATTAGTTGGAGGCTAATTACTTTACAGTATTGTAGTGGTTTTTGTCATACCTTGACATGAATCAGCCATGGATTTACATGTATTCCCCATCCCGATCTCCCTCTCCACCCGATCCCTCTGGGTCTTCCCAGTGCACCAGGCCCAAGAACTTGTCTCATGCATCCAACCTGGGCTGGTGATCTGTTTCACCCTAGATAATATACATGTTTCGATGCTGTTCTCTTGAAACATCCCACCCTCACGTTCTCCCACAGAGTCCAAAAGTCTGTTCTATACATCTGTGTCTCTTTTTCTGTTTTGCATATAGGGTTATCGTCTAGATCAGGTTTAATACTTAGCTACATTTAGACTCTATTGCAGCAGCATTTGTCCCCCTCATAGCATAAGTCCTCTACTCCCATGTGGTGCCTCAGTCCCATCTTGGGTGCTAGGCTAAGCCTGACCAGCATAGCAGGGATTTGCACAGACCCAGCCATGTATTCTGGCAGCTCCAAGAAATAAGAGCTGACCTTGTGGACAGCCAAGCCAGCCCTTGGGTCCCAGATCTGAGCCAATGATACACTGAACGTCTACCTCGTTCACAGGAGCAGCGTCCCCTTTAAGCTCCATCAGAATCCCTGAGTCAGGAACCCTGTGCTTTCCTCCCAGCTTAGGGAATAACTCAGTCATTTGCTCTTAACTTTTGCCTATCTTATCTCTAGCTCCCAGGGGCTGTGCCCTGCTCTTGCCTTTGTTTGTCCTGATATTGTCGATAGACCTGGATCACTACCAAAAATCAGGTCTGCTGGTATCACACTTTTTACATTTTGTGTCCTGGCTGCTAGACTAAGCTTTCTCTTGACCCCTACTCTCTTGAATGAACTAGTCTAGGCCCATGTCCACATGCTTCTGGGGCTTCTTGAAATCTGCTGAAACTGACCAGGCCATGCTTGATTACATCATGAGTTATGATAATATTTAACTTTATTCAGTCATTTTTAAGCAAACATTTACAACCTGCCACTTTTTAGGCTCCATTATGAAGGTTTATAGAGATGAGTAATAAAGCCTTTCTTTCGGAGAACTCACAATCTAGCAGAAGGTATAGGCGAGAAAAGTGAGGATTTCCATGTGACAGTCATTAATATGAGAAAGCTGGTGCAGGGGAAGTGACTAGGTAAGACTCAATCCCACACGAAGCGGCACACAGAACAGCAGGTTTGAAGAGAACAAAAGACAGTTTGGGGGCTTCCCTGGTGGCTCAGTGGTAAAGAATCCGCCTGCTAATGCAGGAGACACAGGTTCAATCCCTGATCCGAGAAGATCCCACATGCTTTGGAGCGGCTAAGCCCATGCACCAACCACGACTATTGAGCCTGTGCCCTAGAGCCTGGGAAGTGCAGCTACGAGCCTGAGCGCTACAACTCCTGAAGCCGGTGCGCCCTGGAGCCTGTGCTCCAAAGAGAAACCACTGCAATGAAAAGCCCGTGCACTGCAGCTAGAGAGTAGCCCCCACTTGCCGCAACTACAGAAAAGCCTCACAGCGGTGAAGACACAGCGCAGCCAAAAATAAACAAATAGATGTTACTTTAAGAAGTGTCATTTGGGATATATTATATTTGAAATAACGACAGGACACCCAGATGAAGATGTCCCTTATGCCTCGAAAAGAGAAACCTGGGCAGGGGAGAGGCATGTAGGCTGAACTTTCACGGGTTTGTCAGAATACAAAGGCAAATTGAATTCTAAGGCCATTCAGGTATCATGGATAGAAGGAAAAGAGGGCTTAAAAAAGGGACCTGGAAGAAATTAGCACTTAAGGGGTACGAGGGACAATATCGAGCAGTTTCACAAAGTGACCTTCCAATGCGAAGTGTGGGGGAAGAGGTGTTTGTTCACATCCTCTCTTCCTGCACCTTAGCTCTCTCCCTGTTGTGAAATCTGCCCAGGCAGGCGGCCACTGGGTATCACTCTCTGCTGTTGCTGAAACAAAGAGCAGGAAAGCCCAGCGTCATGGCCTCTGCTACGCAGGCATCAGAATACTCATTCTCCTCCAGGTTGTTCTGGATATTGGCGAAGTTGAAGGAGAAGCCAGGCATATCCACAGTCCCTGAATAGATTTCACTCTCCTTGTCCATAATGTGGAGATAAGATATGGGTCATTTAGAGGTTCCTAGACAGCTCAGTTGGTAAAGAATCCACCTGCAATGCAGGAGACCCTGGGTTTGATTCCTGGGTTGTGAAGATCGCCTGGAGAAGGGATAGACTACCCACTCCAGTATTTTTGAGTTTCCCTGTGGCTCAGCTGGTGAAGAATCCCACCTGCAGTGCGGGAGACCTGGGTTCAAGCCCTGGGTTGGGAAGATCCCCTAGAGAAGAGAAAGGCTACCCACTCCAGTATTCTGGCCTGGAGAATTCCATGGACTGTATAGTCCCTGGGGTCACAAAGAGTTGGACACGACAGAGACTTTCACTTTCACTTTCATTCAGTGGCATTCTGAGAAAGGCATTCTGTGCTCCTGAGACAGAGGTTCCCTGAGTTATCACCAAAGAGTGATTAGAACTGGTAAGTGTTCAGGTTCCCAAATAGCTTCCAATATAATAAGGACTCCCAAAGAGCCTAATGCATAAAGGATAAACTCCACGGTCTGTACTTGGAAACTAGAGACACTGGTATATGAAAATTGTATTCAGCAAGAAAAAAAAAAAAAGATGAAAATGTGCAATTGTAGTGATGATGCCCAGAAGTATAACAAACACATTGAAGCATCCATCTTATTCCTTGTGTTGAATGAACTGATCAATGATTAATAATGAACGTTGTTTTCAAGCTCCAGAATATGCAGCTAGATACCCAACAGCAGTATTATTATTGTACTGTGGATGCTGCTGGCTCCCTGTTTTCAAAGCAAGTCTGAAACACATACGTGAACCTTAGTTGTTTCTCTGGGAAATTCGAGAACACGATGTGGGTTCCACTGGGATCTCCTATCTGCATGCAGACCTTTCTTTAAAATCTCTTATGTTTCCAGCAACAGATTAGTTGTTCTCACTGGGCTCTCAGGTCACTTTCCATCCAACCTGAAGCAGGTTCTCATAGAGGCATTCTTAAGTGGCACAGATGAATTAATGTCGGACATGACTTGGCAACTGAACAACAACAACCAGGGTATCTAAAGATGAATAGTGAAGACTGCCCTTATCCTGTTAATTAGAGAAGACCAGAGCCTTGATAAGGCACCCTGTGTCTATGTGACCAGATATCCTGGAAAAGGTTCACCTAGAGACAAAATTTAGGGACCAATTCCTGCTGACAGTGGGATCCACTGAAGCTGCGGGTTGTGGGGAGAAGGCTGGAAACTGGAGGAAAGTCTGAGAACTGTATGTAAGAATATCCTTTCTGGAGAGCAAACTTATTCATACCAGTCTTATGAGCTGCCACAATTATTTGTCCTAAAATGTTTCTGCAATTTTATACCCTGAGAATAAGGAAAGAAAATTCATTATTTAATTTGATCTTCTTAGCATTCCTATACGGAGAAGGCAATGGCAACCCACTCCAGTACTCTTGCCTGGGAAATCCCATGGACAGAGGAGCCTGGTGGGCTACAGTCCATAGGGTCACTAAGAGTCGGACACGACTGAGCAACTTCACTTTCACGCGTTGGAGAAGGAACTGGCAACCCACTCCAGTATTCTTGCCTGGAGAATCCCAGGGATGGGAGCCTGGTGGACTGGCGTCTATGGGGTCACACAGAGTCAGACACGACTGACATGACTTAGCAGCAGCAGCAGCAGCATTCCTATAAGGACCAGATATCAGCATGCCTAATTTTCAGAAGGGGAAGCAGAAACTAGATTTATTTAGCCAACAAATATCTACTGAACACCATTAATACTAGCATCTACTATGTGATGAGTATAAGATCTGATCTTTGCTCTTAAACAGATTTCAAATTGAGAGAGGAAGAAATAAGTAAATACAATTTCAAATTTTTAACCATTCAAAAGGATAATGGATACTGTAGATTCTGTTGTTTGTTTTTTCCAATTTTTTTGCTGCTCAACTTTCTTATGTCATTTCCTAAGGGACACCTCTCTGATGCTTTCCTTGTGGGAAGAATATTCTTACCTCACTGAGATCAAATTTGGATGTATGATGTGCTTTGACCAATGAACCATGAGTGGAAGTGATCTATTCCATATCCAAGCAAAAGTTTAAAGAGTCGCATTGTGGTTTTGCCATTGCCTTGTTTCTCTCTGGGTTTGGAATAGAGTGTTCCGGATAGAGGCTGCCGCATCACCGACTCAATGGACATGAGTTTGAGTAAACTCCGGGAGCTGGTGATGGACAGGGAGGCCTGGCGTGCTGCAGTCCATGGGGTCGCAAAGAGTCGGACACGGCTGAGCGACTGAACTGAAACAAAGACAGCACATGGAGGAGAACCTCAGCCTTCTCACTGCCCATGTGAATAATACGAGAAGGAGAAATGAACTCTCTGTTTCTGGAAGCCACTAAGAACTGTGCTTGTTAGGCAGTATAACCTAGTGAAATTTGTTTAGCACAATAAGTATATTTGTGTGTTGGGGTGAGGGATAGAAGGTGGCTTTGGGGGATGGGCTCTGAAAGCTTGCTTAGGAGCCAACATTTTATGGATGAATCTGAGGTCACTGTGTACCCAACATAGTAACTAGATTTTCCCAAGTCTGTATAGGCCATTTCTTCACCATTGACATTATTTGCAAAAGGGCTGGATTCTGAGTAAAATTCACAGAGCACATAGTGGAAAGATGCATGACTGAATTTCTGTGTAGATTTAGGAAAATTTCAAGCAATTTCTCAAACAGTTATGTTTGGATTAAGTCTAAAGCATGTTTTGCCTCAAGCTCCTTGTTCCTTAATTTTAAATCTGTATGAATCTTTAGGAAAACGGAATCCATATGTTTCTCATTCATTTACCCTTACCTCATCAAAATACAGTTTGAAACAATCACTTGATGTTTTAAAGTCTTAAAATCATATTTTCCTTCCCAGTTTGGGATGCTGCCTTTCCTGTGGTCAGCACCTCAAAGGAAGAAAATATGTTCGTCCTTTTGGGGTGTGGTGAGGTCCCCAGCTCAGACTACTTCTCCCTCTTGGCCACAGTGAAAAGTCCTCCAAATGTGGCCTCTGTTTTCATCACTGCATTGCAATCTGCCAAACTAAACCACAATGTCCAGCCATTGGAACGAGACCTATTTCTTTCAAGAAAATGAAAGATTCAAAACCAAGAGTCCAGCATGTCGCCAGGCGTCTCCTCTTTTCATTGACCCAGTCCTTCTCTTTGCAACCAGGTCAACATCAGTAGTTTATATCCTATTTCTAGCTAATGAGAAAAGTAATTTTTTAAATCTTCCTTCTTCATTATTTGGGAAAACATGAAACATTTTTATCATGTCCTAACGAGCCCTTTGTCCTTCATTCTAGCTTATTATTTTAATCTCTCTCTGTTAATGTCAGGCTACTTGTAATTTCCCAAACAAGACCTATTTCTGCAGCTTTCTGAATGCTGTTCTCACTAGCTGGATGTCTTTAGCCCCCTGGTCAGATGCCTTCTTGCTCTTCTTCCAGGTTCTGCTGGGAAGTGCCTCGCCCTGTGACCTCCATGCAGTTCTCTGCTTCATTTCTAGTGTTCTCACATGGCCATGCACATACTTTCATTAACGTTTATCTCATGGTGTTATAATTATTTATATGCAGAGTAATCTCCTCCAATAGATTTTGTTCTATTTGAGGGCAGGGGACCGGTCTTATTTATTATTGTTTCCATGGCATTGCCTGAATAAGAGGCCTTAATCATAGTTCACCTGTTGACTATGGGGTTAAATACTTACATGGCTAAATGACGTTTAATAGTCATGGTTATATTTTTACTGCTCTGAGAGAATATAAAGATATTTTCTGGTTTGGAGAAGTGGGATTCTGAATTTCACACATACTAAAAAAGTCAGCATTTAGTATTTTTTCAAATTATTATATAAAAAATTACTTCTGCTGAAATGAAAAAGTAGGAGGAGGAGAGCCGGCTAATTATCCAGAAAATTTGACAGTGTATCCTGGATAGGGTGGGTGATGAGCCCAATGCAGCTCTCTAGGTCTGCAATATTCCACGTTAATTGTGCTTTTATAATATTTCTGAGGTTTGATTTTGTTTTGTTTTTCTACCCCCTACTTCTCCAGGCCTTCCTGCTAACCCAGCTTAAGTTTCATAAAGTGCTGAATTTTCAACAATTGAAGATATATTTTCTGGGAGAAACTAAGGGGAAGGGCAGGTAGATTTTTTTTACTGGGGCTTGGTTCCTTTACAATGTTGTTTGTTTCTGAGTCTGCTATACATGTGCATATATCCCCGCCCTCTCGGACCTCCTCCCACCTCCTCACCCCTCTAGGACAGAGTACTGTGCTGAGCTCCCTGCGCTATACCGTATGTTCCCATGAGAGATCTGTTTTGCATATGGCAGATCTTTCCATGACCTTTCACATTAAATTATATCTATATCTATATAAATATGTCATTGTTGTTCAGTCGCCAAGTCATGTCTGACTCTTTGTGACCCCATGGGCTGCTTTCTAGTCATTCACCATCTCCCAGAATTTGTTCAAACTCATGTCCGTTGAGTCAGTGATTCTATCCACCTATCTCATCCTCATACATGTGAGATATATATGTACATGTGAGATATATTTATATCTAGTATACTTATATCTATTTCATATGTATATATATGTATACATCATATGACTATAGATATCTCACATGTATATGTAAACACATAAATATGTATATAATATATGTGGCTATACAGCCCATGGGGTTACAAAGATTTGGACATGATTGAGCAACTGAGCATCCACACAATACGTATATAAAAAGAGAGAAAGAGAAAAATGTAATATGTAGGTGCTTGTCTGTCCCTGTTCATTTGACCTTGGGTGCACATATATTTACAGGTTAATTTAAATCCAAACTGCCTAATTACAGTGTTGCCTTAAAGGAGAATTCTAGATTTACATTGTGTAGAAGACAAAAAGAATTTCATGAATTAAGCACCCATTGTTGCAGTAATAAGCACAGTAAAAGCTGGTTGGATTCTGGCCTTAGTATTTTGAGCAGCAGAAAGAAGAAATAGATTAATTTTTTTATGAGGAGCTAAGCAAATAATTCAAGGGAAATATGGGTGTCTTTACTTGAAACAACGAAAAGACTCAATCAAAAACTTCCTTCCCTACCTCCCCTTGCCTCAAACCTTTGAGAATCTCTTGCAGAATTTGTTTTGTTAAAACCATGGATTGAGGAGCAGTCAGGGGAAAGGTAGGGGATAAACTTCATGGAGTATTTCACAGTCAGAAAATCTTGGCTCACATTAAAACTGTGAGCACCAGGAAGTATGAAACACTGATTCTTATCTCCTAAAGAGTTTTACTGTCATCAATGCCCAGGATAAGCTGATGAGTTGAGAGTGGGTGACCTTAATAGATATAACTGTGTATGAATTCATTGTACCATGAAATTAAATTTTAAATCTGAATTGATGAACAAAAATGCCGGTTTGATATTTTTGAACAATAGTTTGAATAGTTTTGTAACTCTTTCCTTTCCATGAGAATTGATCTGAATTTGGGACTGTGCAAGGAAGCTTCCTGGTTCTGAAGATTGCATCTGAGTTCTCCCACTAATTGGTAAATTATAATTATTTGAGTAAACTGGCAAATCCAATGAGCTTCTTCTTAACCCTCTGTCTACCTGCTGTCTCTTGGAATTGACCACTATTAACCATTATCTTCTTGAGTATCTCCTTTCTGGCTTCAGGATAAAGGCTCCTCCTCCTGTTTGATTGACTTCTTGGTCCTATTTGCTGTTTTCCTCCATGTTACCCAAGTAGCCCTTATCTTACTCCACTGCCACCATCTTCTTTATCCCCTTGGAAGTCTCATTCTTTCTTCCATGTTTAGTCATCACCGCTTTATATGACTCCCAAATCTATACTTTCTCTTTTTTAGATATTTATTTGTTTGGCTGCTCTAGGTCTCAGTTGCAGGATCTTTGTTGGGGCACGTGAACTATTAGTTGCAGCAGCAACATGCAGGATCTTTGTTGGGGCATGGGACCTAGCTCCCTGACCAGGGACCAAACCCAGGCCCGGTGCATTGGGAGCACTGAGTTTTAGCCACTGGACCACCTGGGAAGTGCCCCCCAAATCTATATTGTTATTTGACCTCTTATCTGAGTACACATCCCATATTTTTATTTACCCTCTTGACAGTTCCACATGGATGCTTTCCTAGCATCTCACATCAGTAAAATTAAAACTCAGATCATCACTAGTTCCTCAAGCCTGTATCTTATCTTGACTTCCCCATAAAGAAAGAGCAAGACACAGGAAATGGAATTCAGAAACTGCCATGTTCTGAGCAGTGAAGAGACGGAATTGGGAGGCAGAAGGTGTTACTAAAACTGTGCCAGTCCCCTTACAGAGTATTTCAGGATTGTCTCTTCACTTGTGGTTTTACTCATTCTCCATTTACTCACCCATTTATTTATTTATTAACCCATCCATCCATCCCTCCCTTGCTCTCATCATTCATTTAGAAAGCATTCATTACATTCCTTTTATTTGTCAGACATAAAAACATGAGTAAGACACGGTCCCTGACTTTGAGGAATTTCATAGGAAGATAAAAATGGCACTACATTTTCCAGATGCTGATAGAAATATTTGAAAGTTGGGACACCAAGTATGAGATGGTCAGTCATTGAGGAGAGAGAGGTTCAGGAAGTCTGCAAAAATAGGGGGCATGAGGCACATCTTATTAATAAAAGAGGAGTTGATGTTCGTCATGGACACAGGCCCCAACTGCTGCATAACAGATGCCAGGATCTGAAATGGCCTTGTGTCCACAAGAGGCAGAGGGTGGAAGACACTGAAAGTTGGAATTTAAGAGGTAGGCGAGGCCAAATGGTGAAGATGCTGGTGTTCATCATGCATAGGCGTGAGAGTTTTATCCTGAAGTCCTTGGGGAATCACTGAAGGGTTTGGGTTTGGGGTTTGGCATCTGGGAAGGTACAGCTTCTATACCTTGGGCTCCTGCTGCCACAGTCCTGCCCAATTTTAGTATTTATTGTTCTGGCTTTAGTCTCTGACCGAGGAGAGAACAGCCTCCCCCTCTTGCTTCTGCTCCTCCCAACTCTTGGAATAGCTGCAATAGTTTCTAGTTTTCAAATTGAACTTTACTAAGAGCTAAAGGGAAATAAAAGGAAATTGTTGCAGAAATGTCATCTGTAAAACAATAGTCTAGTTTCCGAAGTACAGATGTGTGAGTCAACCATTCTGCTAGAAAGAGCAAAGAATTCATGTGGTTTCCTAATCTCTCTCTCTTTTGGATTTTTTGTTATTGGAATATAATTGCATTACAATGTTGCATTAGTCTCTGCTGTACAATAGAGTGAATCAGCTGTATGTATCCATATATCCCCTCTCTTTAAAACCTCCTCCCACCCCCATCCCTCATCCCAGCCCACCTAGGTCATCACAGAGCCCTGAGCTGAGCTCTGTGTGCTAATCAGCAATTCCCACTAGCTATCTATTTTACACACGGTAGTGTATGCGTGTCAGTGCTACCGTCCCAATTCATCCCATTCTTTACTCCTCCACCACTGTGTCCACATGTCCATTTTCTACATCTGTGTCTCTATCCCTGGTACAGGTTCATCTGTACCTTTTTTCTGGATCCCACATATATACATTAATACACAGTATTTGTTTTTCTCTTCCTGACTCACTTCACTCTGTGTGACAGACTCTAGGTTCATCCATGTCTAAACACAAATGACCCTATTTTGTTCCTCTTTATGGCTGAGTAATATTCCATTGTGTATATGTACCACATATTCTTTATCCAGTCTTCCGCTGACAGACATTCAGGTTGCTTCCATGTCCTGGCAAGTCTCTATTGTTCGTACCACTCTCACCACCAGTGTTATTTCGTCTGCCTCTGCCACCGTGACTACTGCTCCCATCACCATCACACATGGTGACATTTTAGCAGCTCACATATACTAAGTATATATCTTATGTCAGTCACTATGCTGTTGCTTTATTGAAAACATCTCCTTTAATCCCCATCAAAAATAAAATGGATGAAACAGTTATCAACATCCCATTTTATACATAAGGAAACTAAAACTTAGATGGAAGTACAGGGCCATCTCCAAGCCCACATCAAGTAAGTGATGGAACAAGTGGTCCCTATCAGCTAGTATCAGCAGGCTCAAAGAGTTTTACTGTCATCCTTGGTAACCAGAGTCATTCATGCCAGGGTGTACCATAGCTCACGCTAAATAATTGCTGGATACACCCAGGCTCTTGTCCTTTCTGTTGGTGTCTTCTGTTTAACTCCTTTGCCCAATAAGTACTTTACTGGGATGGTAGAGTAACTGCTTTTATCAAAGCAAGTCCCAAGCTAAGACTTGTCATTCTCTTGCACGAGCATTTGATGGGGAAGAATGGGTGGGAGAGGTGTTGATCTGACAGGTGGTCACTTATATGTGGCCCAAAGAAAAAAATAATAGATGGGATTCAAATGTGTTTCACTTCTTGTCATTCCCTTGGATGAAGGGTTTATGGGGTAGAGGGAAATAGTAAACAGATAACTGCAACCTTTCCTTGTGTGGTTTTGAGAGGATTCTTCATGCATTGTTGAGGTTTTTTGTTTTACTTATTTCCAATAATGGAACCAACCAAATTAGCATCAGATGTTAAATAAAATCAACAAATCAGTTCTGGATTTAGTATAACACTGTCAATGCTAGGGATACTCAGAAGCCACTGACTATCTCCAGGACCTACTTTCAGGGGACTTGGAACTAGAGCTGAAGGCAGACTTCCCTTTCCTGAGAACATGAAGATTCTGGTGATGATTCGTCATTAACATATATAAGAGCATATGCCATGTTCTAGGCACATCTGCAAATGTTTTGTACATTTCACAATCACCCTACAATATAGGAATTACTATCCTCATTTCTTTTTTCAATTTTTAGTTTTTTAATTGAAGGATAATTGCTTTACAATGTTGTATTGGTTTCTGCTGTACAACAGCAAGAATCAGCTATCATTGTGCAAACGCCAAGTCGTGTCCAACTCTTTGCGACCCCATGAACAGCAGCACACCAGGCTTCCCTGTCCTTCACTATCTCCTGAAGTTTGCTCAGACTCATGTCCATTGATTCAGTGATTCCATCTGACCATCTTGTCTTCTGTCGCCTCCTCCTTCTCTTGCCTCAATCTTTCCCAGCATCAGGGTCTTTTCCAGTGAGTCAGCCCTTCTCACCAGGTGGCTAAAGTATTGGAGTTTCAGCATCAGTCCTTGCAATAATATTCAGGATTGATTTCCTTTAGGATTGACTGGTTTGATCTCCTTTCTATCCAAAGGACTCTCAATAATCTTCGCCAGCACCACAGTTCAAAAGCGTCAGTTCTTTGGTGCTCAGCCTTCTTCATGGTCCCACTCTCCATACGTGACTCCTGGAAAAAAGTCTGCATACATCCCTCCCTCTTGAGCCTCTCTCCCATCCCCACTATCCCACCCCTCAAAGTTGTCACAGACCCCCGAGCTGGGCTCCCTGTGTTATATAGCAGCTTCCTACTAGCTCCCTGTTTTACACATGGCACTGTATTTATGTCAATGCTACTGTCACAATTCGACCCACTCTCTCCTTCCCCACTTTGTCCACAAGTCCATTCTCTATGTCTGTGTCTCTCTTCCTGCCCTGCAAATAGGTTCATCAGTACCATTCTTCTAGATTCCATATATGTATGTATTAATATATGATATTTGTTTTTCTCTTCCTGACTTACTTCACTCTGTATACCATTCCCATTTCTGAGATGAATACATTGAAATTTTGGTAGTTCAGTAACTGACTCAATGTCACATTTCTAAGTGTCAAAGTCACTCAGTTGTGTCCAACTCTTTGTGACCCCATGGACTGTAGAGTCCATGGAATTCTCCAAGCCAGAATACTGGAGTGGGTAGCCTTTCCCTGCTCCAGGGGATCTTCCCAACCCAGAGATTGAACCCAGGTCTCCTGCATTGCAGGCGGATTTTTCTTACCAGCTGAACCACAAGGGAAGCCCCACATATTTAAGAGGAAGAGCTAAATTTCAAAACTAGGTCAGGCTACCTTTCATGCTTCACATCAGCAAGTCAGTATGCAGGGATACCTGGACCTCCCTTGATGTCTGAAACCTAGGGATGCTGTTTTCCATCAGTACACCTATGTTATGTCTTCTCCTCTTTGTAGTCAGGCCCACCCCACCACCCACTGTGTCATAGATTTAGACTCTGTCTATACCTTCTCAGGTGATTTAGAATCTCTCACACTGACCGCAACTTATTACCACCTCTATATCAATTATCCTCTGCCTCTTGTTTATCTTTCCAGTTCAACCTGAAATTAAAGATGTTGACTCCAGCCTTACACTCTGAACACACGAAATCACAGTCCTTTCTACCCAAAGCTCCACACTCCCCGGCAAGGACTCTGTGTTGTATTCTGTGCCACCCACCATGCCCACCTTGGAACCATTTCTTATTTCCCTGCCTTATTCAGCAGCCACCCATAAACTGACCCATACAAAGAGACTGATGAAATAGACAATGTGGCAATGTTAATGAGAAAGCAAAAAGCAGACATTTTGAAGAAAAGTCCTAATGGCAAAGAGCTGTCAGTAATTTTGTTCCAGGGGCAGTGACTTCACTTGTAAGCATCATAGCTAATCAAATTGGAAGTTTCTTTCCTTGCTCTGTGTGTATGTGTGTGTGTGTGTGTAATTATTTATTTGAACATGGAATCTTCAGAGAGTGCAAAAGAAACAGCTCTTCCTTCCCATGTCAAATGGTGTAGGGCAACGATTGCAAATAAACCCATTTCCTTAGATCATCTCAAGGTTCCAACTCTTCTTGGTGCTCAAGTGCAAAGCTGCTCAAGGAAGATGAAGCATCCACCCAGTTCTTTGCCAATTAAACAATTATTTATAGCCTTGAGAGTTTTCTGAAGTGCAAGCTATAATAATGGCTTATATCATCATCACTACCATCACGGTCTCATCTTCTTTGGCACTTTACAGTGTGATCACAAAATGTTTCCACACCTAATTTATCCTTTGATCCTTATTAAAACCACTGTGTGAATTAGGTATTGCTGACCCCAATTTCATATAAGGAAATGGAGCCTCAAGGAGGACAAACTACAGAGAATGAAATCTGTGCTAATTCCCAGGCCCCCTGACTTCTAGGCCAGTCTTATTATATCATGCCTTACTGAGTAGTCAGGGTTAAATGATACTTACATGGGTGGCAATGTGACAAAGTGGGAATGACCAATAATTTTGGAGGCTGATTCCTTGGGATTCAAATCTTAGCTTTGGTGCTTGCCATTTGTGTGGCCTTGGACTAGTTACTTGAGATTTAGTTTCCTCATGTATAAAATGGAGCTAAAATGAATATTCACAAAACTGCGGTGAAGGTTAAATAAAATAATGCTATAGAGTACTCTGGCTCAACACAAAGCAAGTGTTTAATAAGTGACTTTTTTTTTTTCTTTTAAGATGTCCACCATCTACCTTCTTTCTATTACGAGATATAAAAGCTCTGAAAGGAAAATTTAAAAAAAGATAACTTATTTCACTGCAAAACTTATCTTAAAGTAGACTTTGAGCTAATCTTGTGTTTTTTATCTTTTAAAAAATGTTTTTTACTCAATTTTTTTCACCTTAGTGAAAAATTTATGCTTGCTATAGAAATATTACTGTTTTTGCTGCCACAGACCCTAAGGGTATATTACATAATATTCAACATATCACCTTCTTTCTAAAATTCAAAATATTCTGCATTCTGAAGTGTAACTGTCCATGAAAGTATTGGCAAATGACTGTGAGTCCACTCTTCCACACTGGTGATACTAGCATTAGGAAAGTTTACTAGTATTTCTGTTATTCCTGATCCTTTGATATTTGCTTCTTTTACCTATGGGGGTTGGGCTCTCTTGTCAGTGGGTGTGGAGTTCCAAAGGCCTGGTGCTGGAATGGAGGAAACAAGCTGAAATCGTTAGCCACAGCAATGGTTAGACCAAGGTGGGTCGGAGAGAGGTAAGGCTTGAATGCCTGAGAAAGTGAGCAAGGATGCTGAGTGCAGGGCCCAGAAAAGGGAGCTATACCAGTGCAGGCCCTCTGAGAAGCAGATGCCAAACAGAATGAAACCTGCAAGAGATTTAGTGGAGGTAACACACGCACATGCAGCACAAGTAAGCAGAGGCAGACTTGAGATCACAATTCTGGGCTGACACCTGTGAAAGGAGAACGAGAAGAAATGAGGGGGAGGTAGGAAGACTCAAGTGGCCCCAGAGCACAGAGAATGTCGCAGGCTGGCTGATGGGAGCCCCAACCACAGGTTCACCAGGGGAGGACTGCCCTGGGCAGAAGCAGCCCTGTTCTGTCACCTCCTGTGATCAGTCACTGGCTGGGAGCACCCCGTAGGGACTGTGACCTTGGCACCATTACTGGGGAGGACCCAAAGGTGCAGCATCCGGAGGTTGTCAGGCAGGTGCTCTCCTTGTGGTGGTTCCTTTAAAGGCAGGTCTGAGCAGCGAATCTTTGTGCTGTGCTGAGTCATGTCTGTAGCCGGCCAGGCTCCTTTGTCCATGGGGATTCTCCAGGCCAGAATCCTGGAGTGGGTTGCCATGCCCTCCTCCAGGGGATCTTCCCCACCCAGGGATCAAACCCAGGTCTCCAGCACTGCAGGCCGATTCTTTACCACCTGAGCTATCAGGGAAGCCCAAGAACACTGGAGTGGGTAGCTTACCCCTGCTCCAGGGGAACTTTCCAACCCAGGAATCAAACCAGGCTCTCCTGCATTGCAGGCTGATTCTTTACCAGCTGAGCTACTAGGAAACCCCAAAGGCTGGAGTGGGATACGAACCCATGCCTCCAGGGGAGGCTGTAACCTGAATGCAGTGCCTTGCACCTCTCAGGATGCCACAAAAGTCAGACTTTGTCAGAGAAGGCTTGCTGAATCTAGCCAGAATGTATTAGAATCAGGGAAAATTAGAAACAAGTCAATGGGAACATATATTAAAATTATAAGACAATCTCTAAAGACCTCAGAGGAGACTCACCGTGTTACCTCTCTGGCTGGTGGCTTTGTGCACCAGCCCAACTAATGTGGGTGCCAGGGCAGAGTTCCCAAGGCATTGGGAATTGTCTCCAGTTCATCCCACCATACCCGGAAAAGAAAAATCATTGAGTCATCCACTCAGTTCCCCGCAGTCAGCTGGGGCAATCACGCCACAGTTCCTTTCAGTCCTTAACTTGAAAATGCTGCTTGTGGAATTCCAATGCCCTGCCCACAGCAGGCCCCCTGCAGGCACAGTCCATGTTCTAGTACAAAGGCTGGAAATCATTGCTTCCCAGGTCTGACAGCTCCACTCAATGCGGAAGGCCATCTTAGTCCCTCTCCCCACGTGGAGCTTTTCTACCAGTTTCTAACTTCAACAGAATGTTCATTTAAGAAGAAAGATTTGGGGATCTTCCTCTGAGCTGAAGATCACAGAGCTGGTCATTACATAGGGCAAGGAAACCTGCTGGAACCAGCAGACAATACACTTCACAGGACCAGAAATCTGAGTCAGTAGGTGTTCTCTTCAGAAATCAATACTAATATATTTAGTGCTATTGAGCATCATTAAATAGGTATCGGTTCTTTTTATTCTCAGCTCAGAATGCTCTAAATGTTTTCTGCATGCAAATGAGTGTTTAGAGCTGGTGCATTAATGCTGTCTCCAAGCACCGGGGGTGTGTCCAATCTCAAGTTCATGGACAGAATGAGGAGTCAGTGAGCTGTACTGGGGCTGCTGCTAAGTCGCTTCAGTCGTGTCTGACTCTGTGCGACCACGTAGAGGGCAGCCCACCAGGCTCCCCCGTCCCTGGGATTCACAAGGCAAGAGCACTGGAGTGGGTTGCCATTTCCTTCTCCAATGCAGTAAAGTGAAAGCGAAGTCGCTCAGTCGTGTCGAACTCTCAGCGACCCCATGGACTGCAGCCCACCAGGCTCCACCATCCATGGAATTTTCCAGGCAAGAGTACTGGAGTGGGGTGCCATTGCCTTCTCCAGAGCTGAACTGAGTTGTCGTCATATGGCTGTTGCACAAGTCATCATGGAATTCTCTCCTGTTGACCAGTCATGTGCCCTCCCAATGCCAGTGGAAATTGAGACTGAACACTGAGTAAGAGCTATGGTACCCTATAAGCAAAAGTAGTGTTTGGATGCTGGCATTTGGAGACCGGAAGTGAAATGCGTGGAGCACTTCTACGGACAGCCCCGTCTGGTTCTCCCTACAGCCTGTGTCTGCATTCCAGCTCCCTTTACAGAGTGGCTCAGGTCTACTTGCGCTGAGGAAGAAAGAGATGACTTTTTAACTCCAGAAACAAGGCCAAGTAATAAGTGTATCTATAAAGCAAAGGAGATATATTCTATCATCTTTGAGATCTCTTTTAAGGCAAAAGCCCTAAGAGACTTATAAGTAAAAATTCAGAAGGTAATTATATTAAAAAAAAAAAAAAAAGACCAAGTCCAAGTTGTTCAGCCCCTGCCAGGCTTCCATCAGTGGGTTTATATAGAAGTTTAAGTTCCACATACAGATGTAACCATTTGAGTTTCAACTGGAAAATTCTTTTCTTTTTTTCCCCTGGTATAGATTATGTAATAGCTCTGTCCCTATAAGAAAAGGGAGATCTAGAAGATTTCATTGATAAAGCATGAAATTTGGAGTCACAGACTTGCGATCAAATTCTGCCTGTCCTGCCTCATAGCTCTCTACCTTGCTGCATCTATAAAACTGATGCAATGACTATGGGCCTCGCATGACTGATATGAAACCTAAATGTGAGACCTGAAACAAACTGCTTGCTAATAGAATGTGATAGAAAAATGGCAGTTTCCCCCATACCCAAGGCCAGAATCAGAATGGATTCTCTCATCTCTGTGATGCTCCTTAAGTTAGGAAGATGAATGAACTGGACTTTGTGGGGTCATGGGAGACACCAGTAAAACCAAAATATTGGGTTGGCCAAAAAAATCTGTTGGGGTTTTTCCATAAGATATTACAGAAAAATGTGACGAACTTTTTGGCCAACTCAGTGGAAGAGAATGGAGTTTCTTAAGCACGTGATGAAAGCCCAGAGAATAACATACTCGAAACTAAAAATCAGCACCACTCTTCTCCAGCATGGCACACCTCTCTGAGAGGAAACTTTGCACGCAGGAGGCAATGGAGAATTCTCACATACCTCCAGCAGCTGCACTAATACGGGGGTCCAGCGACAGATTACACAGTCCTGGAGCCAACAGCCAATACTTAGCATCAACTCTGAGAGATTTGCACATAAATAATAGTAAAGTTTAAGAACCATTCTACTGTCTCTGGAAGAATGCCTAGACCCACATGATAGCATAGAGGCTTAAAACAGTAGACTTTATCTCAGCTTATGTATGTGGTCCAGAAATCCAGCAGCAGTTTAGCTGTGAATCTCTTGTGAGTTGAAGTCCTGGCATTGGCTGGGGTCACAGTTAACTCCAAGCTTGACGGGGAAGGATACCCTTCTGAGATCACTCATATGCTTGCTGGCATCCCCCACAGTTCTCTGTAGGCTGCCTGAGTGCTCTATTACCACCACTGCTTTTGAGAGGACAGCTGATCTCTCTCAGAACAAGTGACTGAGAGGTTTGGGAAGTGTACCCAAGACAGAATGCACAATCTTCTTGTTACCTAGAATTAGAAGTGACATCTAATGATTTCTACTCTATTCGACTCACCAGAAGTAAAGTCACTAAGTGTAACCTACCTGCAGGTGAAGAAGGACGGTCCATCTCTTAAGTAAAAGAGAATCGAAAAACTCAACAAATCTTTAAAACCAGCACATGTATTTAAAGGAAGAATTCAATTAAGAAATTGAATTGGTAGTCATGCAAAGATCTTGAATGGGAGACAGTGAAATCTGAATGGACTCTCTTCATTCCAAATAAAAAGCTGGTGAGGTTCTCAAACTGTCTGGGTGAGTCTGCTGTGTGCATAGAATACACTTTCTCTTCCTTCTGGGATCAGAGCTGCAGACTAGCTTTTCTAACCTCCTTTATAGGTATCTGGGATTGTGAGTCTTGAGTTCTGGCCAATGAAATATACAGAACAGGTTTCCACCCTTTCTAGGCTTCTCCATTAAAAACAAAAACAAAAACAAAAAACTTCTTGCACATCCTCTTTTTGTCTCTACTGAATGGAGATATTGACTGGATATGACTCAAGGACTTAGCAGAGGATGGAGCCGTAGAGAAAGGAACCTTGATTGCATGCATGCTCAGTTGTGTCCAAATCTTTGTGACCCAATGGACTGTAGTCTGCCAGGATCCTCTGTCCAACTGGAATGGGTTGCCAATTTCCTACTCTGGGAGATCTTCCCAACCCAGGGATCAAACCCATGTCTCTTTGAGTCTCCTGTATTGATAGGCAGATTCTTTACCTCTAGCGCCACCTGGGAAGCCCAAGAGAAAGGAGCCCAGGTCCCTAAACAAGCTGCTGGAAGTTTGCCTGATAAGCACATTTGATTTGAATCTATATGAGCAAAACTAAATTTCTCTTTTTTAAACCTTTGGAGCTTGGAAAGTTGTTTCTGACAGCAGCTAGAATAACTTATTCTATTTCACTGTCTTATAAGGGAACTAGTTCAAAGGTAATAGGTGAAATAATGTTGAGTCTATAAGATCTTCTAAACATGAATTAATACAATTATATTCATGTAAAGGCTTTTTAAAAAATCCACAAAAAAAGAAAACTACAGGCCAATATCACTGATGAACATAGATGCAAAAATCCTTAACAAAATTCTAGCAAACAGAATCCAACAACATATTAAAAAAATCATACATCATGACCAAGTGGGCTTTATCCCAGGAATGCAAGGATTCTTTAATATCCACAAGTCAATCAATGTAATACACCACATTAACAAATTGAAAGATAAAAAACCATATGATTATCTCAATAGATGCAGAAAAAGCCTTTGACAAAATTCAACATCCATTTATGATTAAAACTCTCCAGAAAGCAAGAATAGAAGGAACATACCTCAACATAATAAAAGCTATATATGACAAACCCACAGCAAGCATCACCCTCAATGGTGAAAAATTGAAAGCATTTCCCCTGAAATCAGGAACAAGACAAGGGTGCCCACTCTCACCACTACTATTCAACATAGTTTTGGAAGTTTTGGCCACAGCAATCAGGGCAGAAAAAGAAGTAAAAGGAATCCAGATAGGAAAAGAAGAAGTGAAACTCTCTCTGTTTGCAGATGACATGATCCTCTACATAGAAAACCCTAAAGACTCTACCAGAAAATTACTAGAGCTAATCAATGAATACAGTAAAGTTGCAGGATATAAAATTAACACACAGAAATCTCTTGCATTCCTATACACTAACAATGAGAAAACAGAAAGAGAAATTAAGGAAACAATACCATTCACCATTGCAACAAAAAGAATAAAATACTTAGGAGTATATCTACCTAAAGAAACAAAAGACCTATACATAGAAAACTATAAAACACTGATGAAAGAAATCAAAGAGGACACAAACAGATGGAGAAATATACCGTGTTCATGGATTGGAAGAATCAATATTGTCAAAATGGCTATACTACCCAAAGCAATCTATAGATTCAATGCAATCCCTATCAAACTACCAACGGTATTTTTCACAGAACTACAACAAATAATTTCACAATTTGTATGGAAATACAAAAAACCTCGAATAGCCAAAGTAATCCTGAGAAAGAAGAATGGAACTGGAGGAATCAACCTGCCTGACTTCAGACTCTACTACAAAGCCACAGTCATCAAGACAGTATGGTACTGGCACAAAGACAGAAATATAGATCAATGGAACAGAATAGAAAGCCCAGAGATAAATCCACGAACCTATGGTCACCTTATCTTCGACAAAGAAGGCAAGGATATACAATGGAAAAAAGATAACCTCTTTAACAAGTGGTGCTGGGAAAACTGGTCAACCACCTGTAAAAGAATGAAACTAGAACACTTTCTAACACCATACACAAAAATAAACTCAAAATGATTAAAGATCTAAATATAAGACCAGAAACTATCAAACTCCTAGAGGAGAACATAGGCAAAACACTCTCTGACATAAATCACAGCAGGATCCTCTATGACCCACATCCCAGAATTTTAGAAATAAAAGCAAAAATAAACAAATGGGACCTAATGAAACTTAAAAGCTTTTGCACAACAAAGGAAACTATAAGCAAGGTGAAAAGACAGCCCTCAGATTGGGAGAAAATAATAGCAAACGAAGCAACAGACAAAGGATTAATCTCAAAAATATACAAGCAACTCCTGCAGCTCAATTCCAGAAAAATAAATGACCCAATCAAAAAATGGGCCAAAGAACTCAACAGACATTTCTCCAAGGAAGACATACAGATGGCTAACAAACACATGAAAAGATGCTCAACATCACTCATTATCAGAGAAATGCAAATCAAAACCACAATGAGGTACCATTATACGCCAGTCAGGATGACTGCTATCCAAAAGTCTACAAGCAATAAATGCTGGAGAGGGTGTGGAGAAAAGGGAACCCTCTTACACTGTTGGTGGGAATGCAAACTAGTACAGCCGCTATGGAAAACAGTGTGGAGATTTCTTAAAAAGCTGGAGATAGAACTGCCATATGACCCAGCAATCCCACTTCTGGGCATACACACCGAGGAAACCAGATCTGAAAGAGACACGTGCACCCCAATGTTCATCGCAGCCCTGTTTATAATAGCCAGGACATGGAAGCAACCCAGATGCCCATCAGCAGACGAATGGATGAGGAAGCTGTGGCACATATACACCATGGAATATTACTCAGCCATTAAAAAGAATTCATTTGAATCAGTTCTAATGAGATGGATGAAACTGGAGCCCATTATACAGAGCGAAGTAAGCCAGAAAGATAAAGACCATTACAGTATACTAACACATATATATGGACTTTAGAAAGATGGTAACGAGAACCCTATATGCAAAACAGAAAAAGAGACTCAGATGTATAGAACAGACTTGTGGACTCTGGGAGAAGGCGAGGGTGGGATGTTTCAAGAGAACAGCATTGAAACATGTATATTATCTAGGGTGAAACAGATCACCAGCCCAAGTTGGGTGCGTGAGACAAGTGCTCGGGCCTGGTGCACTGGGAAGACCCAGAGGGATCGGGTGGAGAGGGAGGTGAGAGGGGGGACCGGGATGGGGAATACATGTAAATCCATGGCTAATTCATTTCAATGTATGACAAAAACTACTGTAATGATGTAAAGTAATTAGCCTCCAACTAATAAAAATAAATGGAAAAAAAAAAAGATAAAAACCATATGATTATTTCAAAAAGTTTTTTTAAATAAATAAATAAAAGGAATTCTCTTATGAAAAAAAAAATAAAAAAAATAAAAAATCCAAGAGTAAACATATAAAATTGTTTTTTAAAATGTCTGTGTGCTCCATAACTGATAAATTGCCATTATTACTTTGATTCTTAGAATATAATCTGGGGAAAAGACCAGTAACTTTTGCTTCCAAAACTTTTGCTCTTTGTAATATGGAGCTCATCCTAGGACATAAAATTATTAACCAATAGAACATATTTAACCACTTGGCTTTGGGGAAAATCAGCTAGTAAGCAACATAGTATAATGGATAAAGGTATAGTCTTTGGAATTACACAGACCTGGTATCCTTTCTGTTCCACCACTTTTAACTTATATAACCTTAAATTTCTTACTCAATTTATTTGAGTCAGTTTTCTGATCTATAAAATGAGGATGATGATGATAACAATTGCATAATTTACCTGATAAGAATCCAGTGATAATTAACTGAGATCTCTGTAAAGTACAGAAACTATACAGTGTTCAAAAAGTGTAAGCCATTATTATTATCATTGTTGCATTTATGTTATTTTTGGGCAGGGACAGTAATAGTTTGCTAGTCTCTTGCTTTTTGAGGAGAAATAAAGGTTACAAATAAGATAAAAGTAAAGATTATAATTAATTGAAGAGTCAAAAAGACCTAACTTACTAAGGCTAATGACAACAGTCTCTAGCAGGTCGTATGAGAAAATTTTACTTACTGTGACAAATGAATTTTGTAGGAAAATAGAAGATGTAATATTCCCAAAACTTATTGGCCAGATACAAGAGTTTTTAGTCAAAACCTAGGCAAGGGATAAATCACTTAGATATCCCTATTACTTAGATAGTCTTCTGGTTACAAAGAATAGTGACGAGAACCTGGCGAAGTGGCTTGGTTGCCACGGCTGTCCCCTGAAAGAGCAAGTGGTGGGTCCATTGTATTCAGAGGGAATGGACAGCTCAGATATGTATCATGTAGGTATCACAATGAAGAGAGGGAGTAGTCCATGCTAACAGACAATACAAGCTCGGCAAGAACTTGAGATAATATTCAAAGTTTTGTTGACAGTATTATTGCAGGAGTTCAGTCCACCAGGCCAGGTCAATGCAGCAAGCTGTGAAGACCGCAAGTTCTGGCCAAGCAGGTGTAGTCTGAGGCAAGGCAGACTTGGAGCTGAGGTTGGAAGGGAAATTGAGGCAGAAAGACAGTTGTATGATCTGGGCCAATACGGATGACTGAGTTTGGGGAGTAGGGAATGGATGTGAAGCAATACTGTGACTGCCTGGCTACACCAGGAGCCAGATCAAGTTGGCAAACGTCTGTCAGACCTAGGGGGTCTTGATTCACATTTTTCAGAAGCCAGAAATGCCCAGGGCCTGTAGGAAAGTCTCATCAAAAATAGACTTTACTTCACTCTGTATAACAGTCTTTAGGTCCATCTACATCTCTACAAATGACCCAGTTTTGTTCCTTTTTATGGCTAATATTCCATTGTATATATGTACCACATCTTCTTTATCCATTCATCTATTGTTGAACATTTATGTTCACAGTGAAGCAAGTCAGAAAGAGAAAAACAAATATCGCATTGTATTGTGTACATATAGAATCTAGAAAAATCGTACAGATGAACCTGTTTCCAGGGTAGGAATAGAGACACAGATGTAGAGAACAGACATGTAGACACAAAGAGGAGGCAGGGAGGGTGGGATAAATTCAGAGAGTACCACTGACATATATGCACTAGCGTAAGTAAAAGAGATAGCTAGTGGAAAGCTGCTCTATAGCACAGGAGCTCAGCTCACTGTTCTGTGATGCCTTAGAGAGGTGCGATGAGGGTGAGGTGGAAGGGAGGGGATATATAGGTAATTCACTTCACTGTACAACAGAAACTAATACAACAGTGTAAAGCAATTACACTCCAGTTAAAAATAAACTTTAAAAAATAGATACAGCTAAGGAAAGCTAAAGAAGCCTCATTCAGAGTCAGTTCAGTCACTCAGTCATGTCTGACTCTTTGCGACCCCATGGAGTGCAGCACACCAGGCTTCCCTGTCCTTCACCAACTCCCGGAGCTTATTCAAACACATGTCCATCGAGTCAGGATGCCATCCAACCATCTCATCCTCTGTCATTCCCTTCTCCTCCCACCTTCAATCTTTCCCAGAATCAGGGTCTTTTCCAGTGAGTCAGTTCTTCGCATGAGGTGGCCAAAGTATTGGAATTTCAGCTTCAGCATCAGTCGTTCCAATGAATATTCAGGACTGATTTCCTTTAGGATTGACTGGTTTGATGATCTTGCAGTCCAAGGGGCTCTCAAGAGTCTTCTCCGAGACCACAGTTCAAAAGCATCAATTCTTCAGAGCTCAGCTTTCTTTATAGTCCAGCTCTCACATCCATACATGACTACGGGAAAAACTATGGCTTTGACTAGATGGACCTTTATTGGCAAAGTAATGTCTCTGCTTTTTAACATGCTGTCTAGGTTGGCTATAATTTTTCTTTGAAGGAGCAAGCTTCTTTTAATTTCATGGCTGTAGACACCATCTGATTTTGGAGCCCTAAAAAATAAAGTCTCTCCCTGTTTCCATTGTTTCCCCATTTACTTGCCATGAAGTGATGGGAGCAGATGACATGATCTTAGTTTTCTGAATGTTGAGTTTTAAGCCAACTTTTTCACTCTCCTCTTTCACCTTCATCTAGAGGCTCTTTAGTTCTTTGCCTTCTGCCATAAGGGTGGTGTCATCTGCATATCTGAGGTTATTGATATTTCTCCCTGCAATCTTGATTCCAGCTTGTGCTTCATCCACCCTGGCATTTTACATGATGTACTCTGCATATAAGTTAAATAAGCAGGGTGACAATATATAGCCTTGATGTACTCCTTTCATAATTTGGAACCAGTCCATTGTTTCATATCTGGTTCTAACTGCTGTTGCTTGACCTGCATACAGATTTCTCAGGAGGCAGATGAGATGGTCTGGTATTCCCATCTCTTGAAAAATTTTCCATAGCTTGTTGTGAATCACACAGTCAAAGGCTTTGGTGTAGTAAAGCAGAAGTAGATGTTTTTCTGGAACTCTCCGCTTTTTTGATGATCCATTGGATGTTGGCAATTTGAATCCAGCTTGAACATCTGGAGGCTCATGGTTCACACACTGTGGAAGCCTGGTTTGGAAAATTTTGAGCATTACTTTGCTAGTGTGTGAGATGCGTGCAATTGTGCGGTAGTTTGAACATTCTTTGGCGTTGCCTTTCTTTGGGATTGGAATGAAAACTGACCTTTTCCAGTCTTGTGGCCACTGATGAGTTTTCCAAATTTGCTAGCATATTGAGTGCAACACTTTCACAGCTTTATCTTTTAGGATTTGAAATAGCTAAATAGCTTAACTGGAATTCCATCATCCCCACTAGCTTTGTTTGTAGTGATGCTTCCTAAAGTCCACGTGGCTTTGCATCCCATGATGTCTGGCTCTAGGTGAGTGATCACACCATCGTGATTATCTGGGTCATGAAGATCTTTTTTGTATACCTCTTCTGTGTATTCTTGCCATGTCTTCTTAATATCTTCTGTTTCTGCTAGGTCCATACCATTTCTGTCCTTTATTGTGCCCATCATTGCATGAAATGTTCCCTTGGTATCTCTAATTTTCTTGAAGAGATCTCTAGTCTTTCCCATTTTATTGTTTCCCTCTATTTCTTTTCATTGATCACTGAGGAAAGTTTCCTTATCTCTCCATGCTATTCTTAGGAACTCTGCATTCAAATGGGTATATCCTTTCTTTTCTCCTTTGCCTTTAGCTTTTCTTCTTTTCTCAGCTATTTGTAAGGCCTCCTCAGACAACCATTTTGCCTTTTTGCATTTCTTTTTCTTGGGGATGGTCTTGACCACTGCCCCCTTTACAATGTCATGAACCTTCTTCCAAATGAAAAGGCAAAAAGTATGACACTGAAAGATGAACTCCCCAGGTCAGTAGATGCCCAATATGCTACTGGAGAAGAGTGGAGAAATAAGGTAGCCTAGGACCAGGGAAATGGTCACAGGCTAATAGTTACAATTGAAAAGCCCTGAACAAGTTAAGAGGACACACCAAAATGAAAAAAGCTACGATCCACAATGACAAATCCCCATGACTCTGTATGCACTAAATAACGCAGCTTCAAGATCCAGAAACAAAATCTACAGAAATTACAAGAAACTCATCAGTAGAGAGAGATTTATTGGGCCTCTCTGAGTTAATGATAGACCAAGAAATTTCATTATAGACAACATTCTTTGGTCAAAATGTAATAAAATTAAAACTGGGAAAAAAGAAACCTACCATCTAGGAAATTTAGAAACTTTAAATAATTCTTGAGTCAAGGAAACAATCAAGGTAAGAACTGATACCTATGTAGAAAATAACACCAAGCTCTATGGTGTGTGATAAAATTAGAGCAAAACTCCGTGGAATATTCCTGGCTTAATATTGTTTATATTAATAAAATAAAGATCTAAAAGATTGGCTTTAGTATGAAACTCAAGAAGTCAGGGAGAACTCAAGAAGTCAGGGAAAAAAGTAATCCAGAAGAACCAAAATAAACACAAAAGCAGAAATTTAAAAGGAAAACCAGAAAGAGCAGAATAAATAAATATACTCAAGAAATAGATCAGTAACATACGGTATTTGTCTTTTGCTGTCTGACTTATTTCACTAAGCATATTACCCTCCAGAACCATCTGTGTTGTTGCAAAAGGTAGAATTTCATTCTTGTTGATGGCTGAGTAATATTTCACATCTTCTTTACCCACTTATCTGTTCATGGACACTTAGGCTGCTTCCATATTTTGGCTATTATAAATAATGTTACTATGAACACTGAAGGGCATGTATCACTAGGGAGGACGTGCAAGATAGGGGTAGGAGGCTGAGAGGTATCAACTACTATGTATGAAATAAAGATACAAGGCTATATTACACAGCACAGGACATATAGCTAGGATTTTATAAATGGAATATAATTTATAAAATAGTGAGTCACTATGTTGTGCACTATATTGTACACCACTATTAATATTGTAAAGGAACTATGCTTTAAGTTTAAAAAAAATAAACCTTTAGAAAAGTAAAATAAAATAGATAAAATGTTACCTAATATAGGGCTTCCCTGGTGGATCAATGGTAAAGAATCCTCCTGCCGGCGCAGGAGACATAAGTTTGATCCCTGGGTCAGGAAGATCCTCTGGAGAAGGAAACGGCAACCCACTCCAGTGTTCCTGTCTGGAGAATCCCATACAGTCCTTGGGGTCGCAAAGAGCTGGTCATGACTGTGACTAGACAACAACAACAGATCAAAGCACAAGTGTATAAATTAAGAAATAAGAATAAATAACCACAAACAGAGAAGGAAATAATTAATAACTACTTAGCTCAGCTGTTTGCAGAAAAATATGAGAATCTAGTTGAAAATGGATATTTTTCTGGGAAACTATAAATTGCCAAAACTAATTCCTGAAGAGATCAAAAGTTTAAAACTACCAATAGTCATAAAATACAAATTTGAAAGAACTAGACCTGGATATTTTCACAAATGAATTCAACCAAACTTTAAAACAGACGGTTTCAGTTCAGTGTTATTTAAAGCCTTGTTATTCAGAGTGATTGAGCACCAGCAGATGGGTGTCACCTGGGAGCTAATATGTAATGCACTCTCAGGTTCCATTGCAAACCTGCTGAAGGAAAACCTGGTTTTAACAAGATTCCTTGGAGATTGCACACCCATTAAATTTTGAGAAAACAGATTTATACCAAGGAATGGGCCATGGGCCAAATTCAGTTCACCTCTTCTTTTCATAAATAAAGTTTTATTGGAATACAGTCACACTCATTTGTTTATGCTTTCCCACTACACTGCTAAGTTGAATATCAGGGGACTGAGACCATTCAGCCAACAAGGCATAATATATTTACTCTCTGACCCTTTGTTGAAAAAGTTTTCCTACTTTGATTTATACCACTTGCAGGACATAGAAAAAAATGAGAAAATCTTCCACTTCTATTGATTACAAAAACATCAGCTAGATCACAAAAACCTCAGACTTAGCCAATATTTAATGAGCAATAGAGAGCAAAATAAGATCACTCTCACCTATGAATATCAATGCAAAAACACAGTCCTGTTAAAATAATTCAGCAGAAAAATTGTAATACTCAGATATTTTAAAGGAAATTGACAAAGTTCAATACCATTATTGATTTTAAAAATACTGTTAATAAGATGAGAATAAATGAATAGATGTCCTTAACATAACAAAATTCATGAATTTCATCCTAAATGGGGCAACAGGCTTGACGGGGAAGCAGTAAAGTGATTTTTAAAGTCAAGACCATTATCGTTGTATGTAGACAATATTATGATTCTTAAGTAACACAAAAGGATCAACTGAAAAAACACTATGACAAACAGTAAAGCAATTCAGGAAGATACATGTATTAGTTATCTCTTGCTGCTTGACAAATTATCCCAAAATTTAGTAGCTTAAAACCATATGCATTTATTGTCTCATACAGTTTCTAGGGGTTGGAATCCAGGAACAGCTCATCTAGGAAGCTCTGGTTCAGGGTCCCACAAGAGGTTATGGTCACGTTGTTGGCCAGGGTTACAAGCATCTGAACGCTTGTCAGGGCCTAGAGGATTTCCATCACTCACATACATGGCTGTGGGCAGGAGGCCTCAGTTTCTCACTGAACGTTGGTCCCTGCTCTTCCCCACGTGGCCTCTCTACAGAGTTACCTGAACATAGTAGCTGGTTTCCAGAGAAAATGCAAGAGAGTAGGAAGCCCTGGTGCCTCTTGTGATCTAGTTTATGAAGCGACACACCATCCCTTCTGCACTGGAAGTGAGACACTAATTGTATACACTCAGTGAAAGAGTAACCAAGGTCCACCTCTTATAAGGACATATTAAAAGATGGGGTACCATCATGGCGCCATGTCATATACCACTATGGTACCACTCCTGTGTTCTTACCTGGAGAATCCCATGGACAGAGGAGCGTGGTGGGCTATAGTCCATGGGGTTGCACAGAGTTGGACATGACTCAAGTGACTTAGCATGCATGCACATGATATATAATTCATATACAAAATCGACACACAACCTTCCTAACAAGACACTTTTATAATATAATGGACATAAAATAAAACAAATCAAAAAGTGTGCTAAAGATATGAACAAGCAAGTAATTTTTAAAAAAAGAAAACTGTATTGTTACTGGGGCTTCCCTGGTGGCTCAGATGTAAACAATCTGCCTGCAAGGCCTGGGTCTGGAGATCCCCTGAGAAGGGAATGGCTACCCACTCCAGTATTCTTGCCTGAAGAATTCCATGGACAGAGGAGCCTGGTGGGCTACAGTGCATGGGATGGCAGAGTCAGACCTGACTAAGGGTGTAAGTCAGACATATTGTTAATGAGCATATGAAAGATGCTGCAACTCACTAACAGAAATTCAATTATGTGTGATACTTTTGATACCCCTCAAATCAGAAAAAAGTTAACATTTTACAATACTGAAAGCCAGGATGTGGGACATAGGAAACTCCCGAACATAGCTGGTAGAAGCATAGCACTTTCAACACAATTTGACACTATCTGGTAAGTTTGGAGAATTGCCCCACCAGCATTCAATTCCACTCCCAAAGAACCTCTCTCTCTGTGTACAAGGAGATCTGTACAAGAATGTTCCTAGCATCATTGTTTCAAGTAGGAAAAAGAGAAAAGGGATACCCTAAAGGTACATTTCCAGGAGGATGTACATGAATGAACTAGAATTATACATATCAGTATATATTAATTCTCACAAACATATTGGGCAACCAAAGCAAGATGCAGAAGAATACATGTATGCAAAGATTAAAAATATGCAAAATAATTCCATGCATTAAGAATACATCCTAATGTAGCAAAAATACTTTAAAAATGTAGAGCAGTGATACGCACCAAATGCAGACAATGATTACTTCTAAAAAGGAATGAGAAGAATGTAATGTGGACATGTAGATGGGGAGTTCAACTTTATAAGTAATGTTCTACTTATTAAACTAAATAGTAGACACTTGGCAACTGTCTTATTTCTTATGCCTTTAAAAAATTATCTTTTCATAATATATTTCATTATAAAAAGTTTAAAGAAAATGTAATAGAAGAAAATATCCCTTTTTAAGTGGCAACACAGGAAGAAGTTAAAATACCTAAGAATTTCAGGTAATCTCAGAATGGAAGAATGAAATAATGTCATTGCAGCAACAAGGATGGGCCTGGAGATCATCACACTAAGCAAAGACAGATATCATATGATATCACTTATATGCAGATTCTTTTTGAAAAATGATACTAATGAACTTATTTACAAAACAGAAACAGATTCACAGACTTAGAGAATGAACTTACAGGGAGGGAGGGATAGTTTGGGAGTTGGGGACTAGCATGTATACTCTGGTATATTTAAGATAGAGAACCAGCAAGGACCTACTGTATAGCACAGGGAACTCTGCTCAATATTTTGTAATAACCTAAATGGGAAAAGAATTTGAAAAAGAATCGATGCATGTATGTGCAATCACTTTACTGTAAACCTGAAACTAACACAACATTGTTAATCAACTAGGCTCCAATATAAAATAAAAGTTTCCTTAAAAATTTCATGATGAAGAAGGGATACATAGAACTACACTTTTTGGCATGTAAATGAAATATGGTATTAATGCAGTGTACTTAGTCATTCAGTTGTGTCTTGAGTGTTTTGTATCATAGCCCAGCAGGATTCTTTGTCCATGGGATTTCCCAGGCAGGAATACTGGAGTGGGTTGCCATTTCCTCCTCCAGGGGATCTTCCTCACCCTGGAATCAGACTCTCATCTCCTGTGTCTACTGTATTGCAGGCAGATTCTTTACCTGCTGGGCTATCTGGGAAGCCCAAACATTGGGCTTGGAAAGATCCCCTGGAAGAGAAAATGACAATCACTCCAGTATTCTTTCCTGGGAAATCCCATGGACAGAAGAGCCTGGTGGGCTACAGTCCAGTGAGTCTCAAGGAGTTGGACACGACTGAGTGACTAAGCACAGAACAAAATGAAATATGAATAAAACTTAAAGATGAACAAAAACTGGGGAAAATATTCCCATATTCCAAAGGGCTAATCTCTTTAATACATACAGACCTTCTTGTTAAAAGTCCTATGACCAATAACCCAGAACAGTATTAGACTAAAGTCATGAACTGACAAATCCACAGAAATATAAATAGTGTTTAAATAGATGAGAAATGCAAGTGGGAACCATGGAATAATATGTTTGCCAATCAGACTGTCAAAGATGAAAAGGTTGATGATGATGCAGGAAGGGAAGTCAGTCTCACGTGTGTTTGCCCAAATTGTATGGGAGGGTTTGTTGTCAGATTGTCTACAGAGGAGCATATGTAATGATCTATCAAAATGTGAACAGTCCACATCCTCTGACCTAGATATTTCACCTCTATAAATTTTTCCTGGTGATACACTCACACATGTGTGAAATGATTTATTACATTGTTTGTAATTGCAAAAAAATGGCAACAAATTAATATCCCTTGATAGGGGCTTGATAAAATAAAATATGATACATTCATGGAATTGAATACCAGATAGTGGTTTTAAAGTGAGGTCATCTCTTTGTGTATATTGGAGAGCCGCAAGACAAATCATAGAGCAAAAAATGATGTGTGGAATAGTGTGTATGCTTCCATTTACAGAGGGGGAGAAAAGAATAGTGTACAACACATATATGCTTATTTATACATAGAAAATTCCTGAAAGGAGAGGAATAGAACTAAAGAGCTGTGACTGCCTCCAGTAGTATTCTGGTAGTATGGAAGAACCTTGAATTATATAAAAAAACAACAAAAAACAAACTCTAAAACTTAAGATGCTAAAGACATCTGATCTAATTTAGCACCAAGGTATAAATTGTAAAATCCTCAGTGCTGGCCATTTGAAAGTAGAGAAATGTTGCTGATGTGCAATTCTGGACCTAATTACTTTCTCGCTAACTGCTAAACATTTCTCTCTAATGGTCCTGCTACACAGCCAGTCAGAGAGGAGGAGAAAGAGAGAAATATGGCTTGTTATCCACACGGCCCCACCAATCCAATCAGCATCCTGGAACTGCTTACCTTGTGCTTCCTGAGTCATTTCTAATGAGAGATAATGATAGCAAGGTGGGAGGTCTCAGGTGGATTTGGGGAAGGATGCCAGAATGTAGGCCAAGTCAATTTTGATCCATTGCACATCAAACTTTTCCCTTTTCCTTCCTTTGCACATTCACAGCTATTAGTGGAATTTGGGGAGCAAATACAAGCCTGTTGGCAAAACTGGCTACAGAGCCCTGTGATACAATTTGGCGATATAGATGGAGAGAGACAGATGCCATCTTCTGGGAGATGCTCTGAGACATCCCTGCTCTCAGGGATTTAGGGGTGCATACTGCATATTGAGGGAAGTGTAAAGTGAGTAAAGCTGGTGGGGGGAGGTATTCACTGTCAAATGTTTTGCGACTCTGGAAACACAAGGGAAGGTACATGATTTATTTTATAGTCAACAGAAATGTTGAACATGGCACATCTGCTCAGTACTTACAATGGATCTAGGTTTGGGGGGATATGTCAGGACAAATGCAGCCTCATCCCTCATGCTGATTGCATTCTAGTGGCCATGGCAGGGGGCTGGAAATGCAGATGATACACTAAATAAGTGGTGGGGCTTCGCAGGTGGTGCAGTATAAAGAATCTGCCTGCCAAAGCAGGAGATGCAGGAGACGCGGGTTCAATCTGTGGGTCAGGAAGATCCCCTGCAGTAAGAAATGGCAACCCACTCCAGTACTCTTGCCTGGAAGATCCCATGGACAGAGGAGCCTGGGGGGGCTGCAGTCTCTGGGGCCTTAAAGAGTCAGACACGACTAAGCAACTGAGCGCGGCACAGCACATAAATAAAGGCACCTATGAGATAATGTTAGGTAATGTACAATCCAGGACTTCTCTGGTGGCCCAGACAGTAAAGAATCCACCGGCAATGCAGGAGACCCAGGCTTGATCCCTGGGTTGGGAAGAAGGAACAATCCATGGGTCAATTTGCAATGGTAAGGGAAGAGAAAGACAAGTAGTGAGAGAGTAGTTTATTTATTTAAAACATTTTTTTAAACTTTACTTTTGGCAGCACTAGATCTTTGCTGCTGCACATGGGCTTTGTCTAGTTGTGGTGAGCAGGGCCTATTCTGTAGCTACAGGGCATGGGCTTCCGTTGTGGAGCATGGGCTCTAGGCACTCTGGCTTCAGTAGTTGTGGAGTTGCCCCACAGCGTATAGGATCTTAGTTACTAAACCAGGGATTGAACCCATGTCCCCTGCATTGGCAGGAGAATTCTTAACCACTGGACAACCAGAGACGTCCCAAGAAAGTATTTTAGACAAGTGGTCAGGGAGGCCTCTCTGTTAAGGAGTCTGACAATGTGACATTTGATGACAGGCCCGAGAAAGTTAAAAAGCATGCCATGAAGGTATAGAGGGAAATGCAAAGGCCTTGAGGCTGAAGCATGACTTTCCCCACACAGATCAAGGAATAGTGTTCAGAAAATAATGATAAGAAGTGATTGAAATAAAAACTTACCTTCCCTATGATTATGTATGCATAGAAATCTATATCAGAAAAGACTGTGTGTGTGTGTGTGTGTTAGTAGCTCAGTTGTGTCCGACTCTTTGTGCCTCCATGGACTGTAGCCCAGCAGGCTTCTCTGTCCATGGAATTTTCCAGGCAAGAATGCTGGAGTCGGTTGCCATTCCTTTCTCCAGAGGATCTTCCTGACCCAGGGATTGAACCCTGGTCTCCTTCATTGCAGGCAGATTCTTTACCATCTGAGTCACCAGGAAATATATATCAGAAAAGACTCCTAAAAAGATATATATCCTTGTTGCTTCAATGAAGGACTAAAGACTGTTTCTCAATGACAGGCAGTATCTTCTAATTCCTTGTGTCTGATCCAGCCATACTTGGCATATATAGAATTTTGGTATATATATAAACAATATCTGGTGACTGAATGAGTGATTTTTTGTGACTATTTTATTCATCATTTAAAAAAGTAAAACAAAATGACTGTTTTTGAAAAATCAAGTTTGTAACAGCACATTGCATCACAGGGTTTCTCAGAAAGACATGACTTTAGCTCTGGGTTAGCCCAAGATGTCTGTCATTAGGAAAGAATACTGAAAGCTAAATTTTACTGATTACCTAATGTCTGCTATATATTTGTATGTGCATCATTGTGAGTATAGTTGTTCCCATCTTGCAGTTTAGAACAATGAGGCCAGGGAAATCTAGTTTCTAGCCCATGGACACAAGACCAGTAGATAGTAGAGCTGAATAGCAGATCTTCTGCCTCCAAGTTCAGACCTCTGATATCACAGTTACGGAGGGTGGGATCTACTCCAGACCTCTTCTGTCATATCCAGTTCATGAGTACCAGTTCTTGGTCCCCAGTATTCTCCATGCTCCTTGATTTTCTCAAATGATCCAAGTGAGGCACATCTTGGGAACTATCCCCCTCTTCTAGCCCCATATCTGATCTTTTCATCCAAAGCTCACCATTATCCTCTTACTAGAGGTGTAACTCTTGGCAAGTCATGTCACCTCTTTGAGTTTTATTTTTGTCATGTTTTAATGGAAGTACTGTGTATTAAAATTGCGGTGCAGAGGCAACGGAATCATGCAGTCAAAGTCTTTGGACCAGTGTCTGATATTTATGGCAGATACTCAATAAACAGTGGATGAATCTGTGTGTGACCATCTTGTGTCTGGATCCAGCTAATGATTGACTCACCTGATGAAGGAATCCTGGATTGGTGGCTGGTGATGATAAGAGCATAAAAATAGTGTGCTTCCCCCCAAACATTTTCAACTCAACATAGCTCAGATTAATTGCCGATGGTGTGAAAGCCAATCCCAGTTCACCAGAAAAGACCTTGCTGACTTCCCTTGACTTGTCATTCAGTGGGAAAGCAGCCCATTTGTTCAGAATTCATTTGGCCATGACTTAAGCTCAGAGTAAATCTAATTTGTAGATTGTCATAAATTGAATAAAACCCTCCTGCTAAGAAGACACCAGTCTGCATATATAGCCCTCAAACTTAAGGTTTGGGGTTAAAAAAAAAAAAAAACTCTTTAGAACAGTCTGGAAATAAGTCTAGTGAGCCTTATTTTCTGAAATCTAATGTTTGCCTTTTTATACAGTAGTTTTATTTACTTCAGGTTTCCTTGGTGCCTCAGATGGTAAAGAATCTACCTGCAATACAGGAGACCCAGGTTCGATCCCTGAGTCAGGAAGATTCTCTGGAGAAGGGAGTGGCAACCCACTCTAGTCTTCTTGCATGGAGAATCCCATGGACAGAGGAGCCTGGCGGGCTACAGTCCATGGGGTCACAAAGCGTCGGACACAAGCGAGGAACTAACACTTCATTTACTTCATCTTCTTCACTGACAACAGGACAAGGGGGTAGATAGGGAGCCTAACAGGTGAGCATCACAGTTTGCTAGCCCTTCCACAATCAAGAACTACAAACTGGAGGGCTTAAAACAGATTTTTGACCTCACAATCCTAGACTTTTGAAGTCAAGGTCTCAGCAAGACCATACTTCCTTTGAAATTTGTAGGGGATGCTCCTTCCTTGCCTCTCCTGGTTTCTGGTGTTTTTCTGCCATGTTTGGCATTCCTGGACTTACGGATGCCTCACTATTGTCACATGGCCACCTAGTCCCTGCGTGCCTCCTCTCTTCTGAAGGACACCAGCCATACTGGATGAAAGGCCCACTTTACTCCAGTCCGACTTCATCTTAACTAATTAAAGCTGCAACAAGCCTCTTTCCAAATAAAGTCATGTTCTGCAGTTATCAGGACACATCTCTTTGAAGGACACAATTCAGCCTGTAACATTGGGTCACTAGCCTTCTGTGAAGCCTAGAGGGACACAGGGCTGGAAAGCCAGCCAGGTGACTTTAGTTGCAGAGGAACTGTGCCACGTATCTCAGAGCCGATGATGTTATGAGTGGGCTGGAGGTCACTTCTCCCCTTCTTTCTCACTGTAGGAGGCTTGATTCTGCAGATGATGCAAGTCTAGAGCTGGGTGACCCTATCCAGGTGGCCTAGAGCCATAGATACACAACTTTGGGAACCAAAGTGAATGACCTTTTCTCTTTCCATTTTAATAGCCAAATTTTTATTTCAGTCCTATGTGTGAGAAATATTAAGTGTGGTTAGCACTGATGATCCTACTTTTATTAGGTTGAATCAAGTTTCCATTTTTAGAGATGATAAATGGTGAAGCATTGGCATTTTCACATGATTTGACCTTTGTATTCCATTAGATGCTGTCGTGAATAAGTGCTACTTGGCCCTGATTATTGAAACTGGTCCCAAGACTTTGAATTTTATACCGGGTCCAATCTTCCCCCTCCAAGGGTACCACTGAGAATGTATGTGCCCCACTATGCGCAGCCACCCTATAAAAGGTACGCACTCAGAATGAAATGGTTGGATGGCATCATTGACTCAATGGGTATGAGTTTGGGAGACAGTGAAGGACAGGGAAGCCTGGTGTGCTTCAGGTCACAAAGATTCAGACATGACTGAGCAACTGAACACAGCAACAAAGCAGAAAAGAAGCAAGGATTTGGGGATTCAGAAATATCTGAATTCAAATTACTCCTCTATATTTCTGAGATTTGACTTTAGAGGGCCAGTTATGTCTCAGAATCCTTATTTGTAAAATGTGGGTAAATCCTTGTAGAATTTTAAAAAAATATTTGGCTCCATCAAATCTTGGTTGCAACAAGTGGGATCTTTTGTTGCAACATGTGGGCTTTACTCTGATTGTGGTGTATGGGCTTAGTTGCCCTGTGGCATGTGGAATCTTAGTTCCCTGATCAGGGATCGAATCTGGGTCCCATGCACTGGAAAGCAGATTCTTAACCACTGGATTACCAAGGAAGTCCCATTTTACAGGCTTAGTGTGAGGATTAAATTATTTATGTGTTTAATTTATGCACTTCCAGCATTTGGGGGATTCCCTGCTATAAGAATCTGCCTGCATTGAGGGAAACCTGGGTTTGATTCCTGGGTGGGGAAGATCCAATGGAGAAAGGAATGGCTATGCATTCCAGTATTCTTGCCTGGAGAATTCCATGGCTAGGGGAGCCTGGCAGGCTACAGTCCATGGGGTTGCAAAGAGTCTGACATGACTGAGTGACTAACATTTTCACCAGCACGTAGTAGATGTTCAACAAATTTTGATTCCCTATACTAATGACCACCATCACCTCTACTTGTAATCCCTCATAATCCCAGGAACTGCTCAGGGATCAACAGAGCCAATGGGAAAACCTGCAGGCCTAATCCAGGTAACTAAAGATTACATAATAATGGGGCAAATGGACTACTTGGCGTGTACCCTATTCTTCTGGATCCAACACCAACCTCAAAAAAATATACCTTGAAACCCATTTCCTAAAAGACACCATCATTATGTAGTCTTTTTTTCATCTCACAATGGCTAAATTCCATTTGAATTGCATACATGATACACCTGTGTTTATACTAAGTTATTTTCTAGCATAGTAGTTCTCAACCTTTTTCTTTCCATGGGGATGCTCATGACATCAACGTAAATCAGCATATATGGCACATTCTTCGGGGACTATTCAGAAATTATCAAATTCCCTATAACTACACTTTTCTAAAGTATACTGGAAAGGATATGATGAAGGTTGCATTGTAGAGATAACCTCTCTAAGTTTTTTCCAATTAAATTTTATACCAGCTTGAGCAAATTATCCACAAGTGCTACACTTGTAACCCACCTGAAATGTATGTGGTACAAATCTGAGGTTGAGAGTCAGTCTTCTAAGAGATGCTGTTATCATGACCACTCAGAATGGTTCAAACATGCCAAAGCCACTAGACAATTCAGCTCTGAGGAGACAATTGCAGTTCCCTACGTCTCATGTAAATACTTCTAGGTGCTCTGACCCAGAGTGAACATGAAGAGCCAGGATAATTGCATGCGCACAGCAAACAAACGGATCTATTTCAATGACAGTGTACTGGCACAAGTGGTAGTCCTGCCTCTGTGCCACAAAGCGAAGCAGTAAGGTAGAAGCGAAGCCACCCCACACTCCTTGTCTTTCAGGACATTCCATAGATGTAATATTGCTACTGATAGGATCAATGATATCCAACCACCAGAAGCAGTCTGCCCCATCTTTATGCACTTAAGCATTCTGTTCAGCTAAATTTGGTCAAAGCCATTTATTACCAGTTGTAAGTAATGCAACCATGGAGGGTGCTACCTGGGGCCACTGGAAGCCTGCCATGGTTTACAGCCCTTGGAACAGACTCAGACATTGTAAGTTTAAAAAAAAAAAAAACAAAACTCTTTAAGCCAATCCCAAACCTTTTATAATTTAAATTCTAATAAATCACACCTCCTAAATCTTCCTGGAGGCAGGACTCAGGAAAGATTTCCCCTCTCTCTCTCTGCCAAAGAGCCTCTTAATAAGGGAGAGATGAAGAAAAAGCACAATGGTGTTTCAGCTGTGCTCAAGGCTAGGATAGGGAGTCTAAGATTTGGCCAATCCTTAAGACAAGGAGGCCGGCATCAGATAGCGCTAGACAGAACAAAAGGGAAATGGAAATGGGAGCCTGTTACTTCCCAGCTTTACTCTCAGTGGCTCTCTATCACCCCTAAGATAAGTCCACATGCTGAGCATGCTGTGTATACACAGGACCCTCCCAGCTCTAGCCACACCTGATATATCTGACTACAGCAGTACTCACCTATGTGTATCTGTGTGTGTGTGTGTGTGTGTGTGTGTGTATTGTGACTGTTTCTGTCTTCCCTCTTAGAGTGTGAGGTCCTGCACGGAGGGATCTTAGCTTACTGAACTTTAATCCTTAGTACCTCGATACCAGAAGCCCAATAGGTGCTTAATCAATTCTGAAAAAATTAGGGAAATGACTGTAAGCTAAAGCTGTACAGAAGCTAAAGGGTCCAAGTCAAGAGATGTGAACCTCAGGTTTTGCACTGTCTGAGAAATCATGGGTGTGTCCTTCTCCTCTGCCAGGCACTCTCAGCTATTTCAGGGAAGGTGATTATAAAATGTGACCATGAAATAATGCTGTATTCTCTTCCCCACAAAGGTACCACGATCTGTGATCCCTTCTGAGTATTCTCCTCAGCAGACTATGGGTGTATTTTTATTTTTTAATTTAAATTTATTTATTTTTAATTGGAAGATAATTGCTTTACAATATTGTGTTGGTTTCTGCCATATATCAACATGAATTGGCTAAAGGTATATGCATGTCTTCTCCCTCTTGATCCTCCCTCCCACCCCATCCCACCCCTAGAGGTTGTCCCACGTGAGTACTTTTAAATGGCTGCATTTGCTCCAGAAGCCTCTTGGAACTGTGGTCAGATTCAGTTTATAAACCATATAAGAAAACCAGTGTAATTCCTTTATATGCACATTATTTCCAAAACAATGTCCCCCCAGCTTGACTGCCCACCATATACATGGGCTATAGCTTCAGGGAACCTTTTAATACTGCCCCACAAGAAATCCACCCTCTGAAGATGAAGATGTGCCACATTTGAAGATATTTAAGACAGAGTGCCAAGAGTGTCCACATAGGATTCTAAATTAGAGGTCCAAAAACGCCTTGAGCAATTTTCGTTATCTTGGAAATAAGCATACATCCATCAAGGAGATTAATTTGAAGTCTATAGAACAGCTTTAGGATTTTCTATTCTAATGTTCTCCTTAAAAATCACCAGAATTTATTTGTGCTTACTATGATTTGCTTTGAGTGTTTACTATGACCAAGCAATGCATGTGTGTGTGTGAATATATATATGTACATATGTGTATTCTTATTGAATCCTCCCAACTATATGAAACTAGCAACAACAATAGCAATAGTTAGCATTTATTGAGTGCTTACTATAGGTCCGGCGTGAACTAAGGGATTTTTCATTTTAATCCCCATTTTATAGACAAGTAAACTGAGTTACAGAAAGAAGTGAAGTACTTTCCTAATGGCACAAAGTCCATAGAGAAAAACTGAGATTCATGTACAGATTTGTCTGACTTGTTCTTGATTACTGTGATACATGCTGTGTTATAAGCTCTGCTCTTAAACACTGTGATTTGACCTCTGCATTTTTATTAAAATATCAGGGATGTATGTGATCTATATCTTCTGGCTTTCCAGGTGATGCTAGTGGTAAAGAATCCACCTGTTAATGCAGGAGACACAAGAGATGTGAGTTCAATCCCTGGGTTGGGAAGATCCCCTGGGGCAGGAAATGGCAACCCACTCCAGTATTCTTGCTTGGGAAATCCCATGGACAGAGGAGCCTGGCAGGCTACAGTCCATAAGGTTGCAAAGAGTCGGACACAACTAAACTCAATCAATGCTCCTAACTCATATTTTGATATGTAAGGCTCGATAAATACTAGTTGAATGAATAAAGCTATGTCAGTGGCTGTGATCCAACCAAGACCAGGCAGAAAGGCAAAAAGAACAACAGGCCCATGTGATACAAGCTGATTCAGCTTGTCTCACCACCAAACTAAAGCCACACTCATAGCAAAGAGCAGTGGGTGTTAGAGAAAGTGTTTGGATGGCTCCCTGCCCTGGCTGCAGCATGCGGCATTGTGGTTTTTTTGGTATTTAATTCCCAGTAAACCCCTGCAGGGCCCTGGGGCCTCAGTACCCCCATCCATGTGCCTGGAATGGGTATATTCCTCGCTCTTCTTCAGCCTTGCCCTCTGCATATTTATAAAAGGTCTAGAATCCTGGTATCCTATAAAAATGCAAAGTACGATTATTATTAATGATACAGTTAGCAAGAAGGACATTTGTTATTTCTACTCAATTGGTTTCCCCCGGGAGCGGAAACAATTTTTTTTTTTTGGACATAGTATTAATGTGCCGTCTTTGCAACTTTGGTCATCTGTCATTTGCTTTGGGGGGATAGTTGTGCCCTTGTTTCAGGCAGCACCCTGCCTTTTCCTCTGCAACGTGGACACTATCCGAGCACAAGTTGCTTCATGGTCTAGATGAAACCAGGGATCTTTATTTGATTTCTGGTATCAGGAAACAATTTATTAGGATCAAGGCAGTTAGGCTACGAGACTTCCTTTCTTGCCTGGGTAGTCACTAGTTGAACAGGCAGCCTTGGCTCATAAATCTAGTTTTATTTCCCCATCTATTCACCTGGAACTAAGTGATTTTTTTGAAGGCAAAGGGGAGAACACATTTCCTTATGTAAGCACTCTTCCTCCGGCTCGTAATCACCATTGTTTCTTAGACAAGCTGGCGAGCAGGCTGAAGTAAGGAGCCATTTCCAGTCTATGCATCACACTTGTATTTTCAGAGTTTACAGAAAAATACTGCAACCAATTTGGGATTTCCCTGTAATGATCCACTTCCTCGAAATAAATCAGAACGGATTCAAATGCTCCTTTCAGAGACAAAAGGGCTTTCTGCAAATATCTCTTTCCCTATGCCCTTCAGAAACTACCTTGTCTTTCTTTCGGGCCCCCATCCCCCGCTCCCACCCTCCCTCAAGCCCCCCACCCCGCCTTCCCCTCCTTCTTAAGAAGACTTTCCCAGGTCCCTCTTGGCTGTGGTTGAACGACGTTGGCTCCTGTCCATGCCGCAACAAAGACCTGGCATTCCAGCTGTCTGAGTCTAATCTCCAGTGTCAGCTCTCGTTAATGTGTGCGCGTGAAATCAGAGGGGGCAGAGCTGCACGGAATATTAAAACCATGATCAGAATTCCACTGAAATGCTGAGAGTCTGCAAGCACCATTAGAGGAGGCTGTCAAATCAAGGCTTCGCATTAAATAAAAGAAAAGATTTCTATCAGAGGAAAGTACAATCAGTGAATCGCTGAGCTAAATTAGCATTTTTTCAATTGGAGATCGAAGTTGATTTATTGTTCTACACGACATTAATGTAACTATGTGCTTGACCTGCTAAGGCAGCTAATTTTTCATTTAAATGGTTTCTTTCCTTCCCGGTGCAAAGGCTGCAATCATATTTCAACTTTGCAGAGTGATCAGAAAAGTCGTGGAATGCGGCAGAAATGTCTTAGGGCAGCCTCCCCTCCCCTCCCCTTCCTCTCCTTTTTTCCAACTCCAGCGCCTTCCTCCTTCCCTCCCCTTCCCCCTCCTAACCTCATGGCTGGTGGTCAAGGTCACAGAGGAAGAGTAATCTCAAAGCCACCAACTTCAAAGCTGCCATCAAAGAAGCCCCCACGTAGCCACTGAATTAAAAGGGAATGGGGGAGGGGCTCTGGGCCCTGGCGTTCATCTCTGCAAGAAAGGGCCCCCTAACTGCCCCATTGGTGCAGCCCAACCTGGGGCGCCCTCTGTCCACTTCTCCCCTGCCAGCCTCTCAATACGGGTCTCTTCTCAACCTCCCCAGCCCCCCTCCCCACACACACATCGCCTGAAGATAATATACATTTCCAATTAGCAGAGCACATTGTAGTCATGTTCTCTTTTACGGCCCTAACTATCTTCCTTTTGCTAAAAAGCTGGGCCGTCATTAATGAAATCCTGCAGTTCTGTTAATCCGAGATACAATGCTCCTTTTCTCTCTCAGGCTCTCCCGAACATAAAAACTACAGTTACTTCAGCTCCCCTCTTCTGTTTAGATTCCTTGTCATTTGTCTTTCATTACATACCTGATGTAGCACAGTAGCGGTCGAAGTTCCTGGACATAGAGGGAAAGGACGCAATTATGTTCCTTTCCCAATCCCCTGTTTGCAAAGGCAGCTGGCATTTTCTGGGTTGTTTTTTTTTTCCCCCTTTCTAAAGCGCATTGATTTTAATCTCTGGAAGTTGATGAATATATTTTAGGGTACTTTGGGGGCCCTAACATTTAGCTAGCTTGTTAGATTTGAAACTAGCTGGGAGTCCTGGAAGGACTCTGATAAATGAGATTTCAGCATTTCTCTGCAGTTCCTCTTATGAATTAATTCATTGTATCCCACAGTGAGAAAAAGGCAGGCCTTGAAGGTGGGTGGTGGAGCAGGCATTTGCAACTCTTTACCGATACAGAGATATTACTTTGCCAACAAAGGTTCATCTAGTCACAGCCATGGTTTTTCCAGTAGTCATGTATGGATGTGAGAGTTGGACTATAAAGAAGACTGAGCACTGAAAAATTGATGCTTTTGAACTGTGGTGTTGGAGAAGACTCTTGAGAGTCCCTTGGTCAGCAAGGAGATCCAACCAGTCCATCCTAAAGGAAATCAGTCCTGAATATTCATCGGAAGGACTGATGCTGAAGCTGAAACTCCAATGTTTTGGCCACCTGATGCGAGGAACTGACTCACTGGAAAAGACCCTGATGCTGGGAATGATTGAAGGCAGGAGGAGAAGGGAACAGCAGAGGATGAGATGGTTGGATGGCATCACTGACTCAATGGACATAAGTTTGAGTAAGCTCCGGGAGTTGGTGATGGACAGGGAAGCCTACGTACAGCAGTTCATGGGGTGGCACAGACACGACTGAAGGACTGAACTGAACTGAATCGATACAGATATTAACTTTTAAGACAAAAGAGACACTGGACCAATAACTAGCATTTATATTTTATCTTTCTTCCTCCTACCACCAAATATCCACCTTATGAAATGACAAATGGAGTACAGTTCTATATTTGTGGGAGGTCTGAGGGCATTGTCAGTCCTGTAGCTCTGAACGACCTTGGGGCATCAGGCGAAGGAACAGCACAGTCAGTCACTGTGCAGGGCTCGCTGTGGACATGAGGCAGAGCATAACCCCCACTCTCCACCCCTCTGGCGTCTGACACAGCTGGAGTCACTGCGGGTCAGAGGAATAGAGGCAACCTCCCCTCCCACTTCCATCACAATTGGACCTAATTGGCCCCCCTTGGTCAGCAGAAATACTACAGAATGAATGGTCAGTGTTCTGCTCTTTGCTCTGACCCAGTGAGAGGGCTTCTGTACAGGCCAAAGGTGAGGGTCTTGAAAAAGACTGCTTAGGTGACTGCTGGAGACACGCACTACTGGTTTCTATATACCTGTTGCCATTTTGTCCAAGTTGATCACCCTTGCTCATCTCATACTCCCTTGAGAAAGCTACCCACCTCTTCGTCATGTGGATTATCACTCAAATTAACTACTGTAAAAATTGAATGTGGATTTCATTCTCCAAAGGCAATAAGAGTGTGTGGTCACTAAATACAGAAAAAACTCACACTGGTCACTTGCATCTGTCCCGGTTTGTCCCCACAGTGGTTCTGTAGTGATAGCCAGCGTCCTTGACCAGGGATTCCGTCACTGCCTGACAACCCACATTCATTAGCCATGAGGTGGAGGCACTGCACATGGCTCTCTTATTTCCTATCTACAGGGCAATCCCATGACACAGCCAGCCTCCTGAAGCACCCAGATGCAAAGCTTCATGATTTTCTGCTCTGGATACTTCCATGGTCACTTGCACCTTTCCTTTACACGCTAATCTCCTTCTGAATATAAGTTTTATTCATGGAATTGAGGACCGCCAGATAATTTGGTTTCCTTCTGGTTCACTAGTGCACAAAACAGAACCCCAGTCCCTGGAAAAGATAATGCAGACACTTTGTCAGTCAACCCACGTGACTTGCAACACCTTGGGAGCCCAGCAAGCAACATGCACCCCAAAGACTAGGAGGGACCAGGTCTGGATGTCCTATCAGGGCAGGAAATGTGAAAGGAAAACCAATTTGGTAACAGTGGCAGACTCTGTGGAATGTAGCCAGACTGCCCAAGACACTGTGGTCAAAGAGCCTGATTTTAGAAATTCTTAGCACCAGAGACACGACCTAGTGAGCATTTAGTAGGAAGACAGGGCGGAAGGTGAGATTATGAGATCAACCCATTCCCCACAAAAGTTTGGCAGACCAAGTCTGTCCCAGAGAGAACAACACTGTGATGAGTAAAGCAAGAGTAGAGGCCTGCCATCTGTGGGGTTTCAGAGGACAAGACCTAGTCTTTAAGGAAAATAAAACTACTAGAATAGATGTGTGAAAAGACTAAGAAACATACTAAAGGCAGTAGCCCTAGTTTAGTTTTTAAAACAAAATAATGAAACATTTATTAAGTCAGTCACTTAGGATGCTAGACTCTTCCATGTGTTATTTACTTAATTTATTCTCACAACACTTATCCAGTCATCACAGCAACCCTGCAAGGTGTGTATGTTTACCTCTCCTTTCAAAGTTAAGGAAATGGAAGACTGGGGAGACCGAGTGACTTTTTCTAGGAAAGACACCCAATCATGGTAAAACTATTGAAACTCAAAGTTCTAGGATCTAACTCCAAATGACTGACTCTTAAAAATACTAGGAGGATTTGAATCATCTATTCTCAACAGTGGCTTTTTGTAAAAGTGAGCCTCAAAGCATTCAGAACATAAATATGATGGAAAAAACCATCAATAATGCAATATCACAGTCACTCCAGATAAGAATTATTTTATTTGGAGAATAATAACTACTACCTAACATCTCTTGAATAGGTGTTTTAAGTGCCATGCAGTATTCCACACATGTAATTTCAGGTATTAATACATTTAATCCTCACACCAACCTTGTGAAATATGCTCTATTATCATCCCCATTTTAAAGATGAGGAAACCTAGGCACAGATATTTCAAATAACTTCCCCAAAGTAAAGCCAACCTAATCTGGACTTCAAATTCCACACTCCTAGTCACCATGCTCTCCTGCCCTAGAGGAGAATGTAGCATAATTCCTCATCATTATTCTAGTTCATTAAAGAGTTCTTGAGAAAGGCACATTGGAGCCCTGCAGCTATGGTTTGAGTCAAAAGAGATTTTCAGCGCAAAAGTTACAAACTTAATTATAAAGCTCCCTTTTATGAGGTTTAGGCCACTAATAGACTTTTTCCTCTTGTTAGAATGTTCCCTGAATTAGGGAAGATCTGGTCCTACAAGTTTGGGGGAAGTAGTGGGGGGAAATAAAGACAGGAGAGATAAGGTGATAGTTAACACTCGGATCAAAAACCTACTGTGGAACTTCAGAGTAGAAGCACCATGCTGCTGGGGCCCTGGTAAAAGGGTGACTCATTCTCACCATGAGAAGGTCTGGTGAGGGAGTGAAATCAAGTCCTGCTTGACAACTGGCCCTTTAGGAATGGGAGGGATCACCACAGGGAGAGAGCAGTGTGAACTCCGTCCCAGGCTGAGAGTCAGACGGGAGCACAAGCAGAGAAATTATGAGCTCCTAAAAGACCGGCTATCCAGCCGGGTCATCTCTGTGTCCTTCACTGCGCCTCCTCCAGTGCCTGGCTCTGCTCGGATCACAGTAGATGCACAATAAATGCTGAGTGAGTTGGATGGCGCATGTTTTCATGCATGCGTGAAAGAATGAAATCACAGTGCAGGCCGTGTCCAAGTCATAGCAAGTCATCCCATATGGCTGAAGCTGGTCTCCCGGAGCATCTTTATGGATCCCAGAGAGTAGTTTCAACAATGAGCAGATTCGGTTGCTGGGGGCCTGGGTTGCCCGTCTCTCGCCATGCCACAGCATCATTGCGATGTGTGAGAGATTTGTTTGGAGTGGGGGAAGCATATTTTTGTTTGCATTTGCTTAGCACGTTGCTGTTGCACATTTTGCTATGAGATGTAAAGTCATCTGCATGCGCCGGTTGTGCAGTGAGAGAAGAGTCAAAACAAGCGTCAGGCGGGGTGTCAGCCACATGGCCCAGGCAGATTGTCATCCTCTTTGCCCGTGGTAGCCGCCACCTTCTCTCTCCTTTTTTCCAACTCTCTTCTCATTCCTGAATCCCCACACCCTGCGTATATAGCTCACCTTAAGTTCCAAGGGTCTAATTTCTAATTGGCTTAATTATATGTCAGACAGCATCTATACAGACTGAAGATCCAAATCCACCAGGATGGCAGTGCCTCCGGCATTCATCCCTGTGGATGAACAACTTTGCATCAGTCTTGACAGCAAGTAAGTAGGAGTTAAGAACCCTCAGGAAGCCATCCTACCTTGCATCATGGCATCTTCTAAAAAATAAATTTAGCAGTGTGCACAAGCCAAAGGATCATATTTCATCTCTTTTTATTATCTAGGAATACTCCCTTCTCTCAGTCCCATTTCTACCCTGAGTTACCAATGGGACAATCGCATCCAGGGTCAACGTCAAGATCATTCATGTCTGGAAGAACACAGGCTCATGTTACTGATAGAGATAACTGTGATACAAAGGGAATGAGTTATTAATTTGGAGTCAAGGAGACTTCATTTTGAGTATTTCCAGTTTGTGAAATTTTGGGTCAATCAAATTAAGTTTTTCCAAACTTATAAGTAATAGAAGAGTGATAATAACATCACAGGGTTGAAGTAAAGACCATTCATACTCATTCATTTATTCAAATAAGCCTTAGTTAGTGCTCATTATGCACCAGATGTGACACCAATCTTGAGATGGAGCAGATGGCAAAGCTTAGTTCCTGTCCTCATGGAACTTAAAGCCTACAGGAAGAATGGATCATCACAGGTATGATGATGGCTAGGAAAGAGAAGTACAGGTGCTTGGAAGGGGGTATTAGCCAAGAGGAAAAAGTATATGAGAAGGTTCTGTGCCACCCAAAGCATGATGCATTCATGGAGATGAAAAAAAAAAAAAAACAGGGATGGATGAAGGATCACAGATAATGCATGTGAAGGAGCTCAGTAAACAGAAAGATACTCTGCAGATGTGAAGGGATTTCATGCTAATAGAGACTATATCTTTTGGAAAAAATCATCTCCAGTGAAGCTCCTAGCAGACTGACAAAGGAGATGTTTAGAGACAAGGAGGAGTACTTCCACTTCTTCTCAAGTCTCATCTTGTAGACAAGCATCTACAGAACGCAGATCCACAGCAGAATGTAGAACAGGAGCACCCGGCCCAAATGTACTTCTCTCCTGTCACATCGAGGTCCTGCCATCCAGCACTCATACTTGTCCATTCATTTTGCCTTTGTTTTAACACACCAAACCTGATGAGAATAGATTTGCTCACATACCATGTACAGGGACACATTGAAACACACACTAGTAAGTGGTTCAGAAGATCCCCCTTGGTCCAGGACTCTCACAGCCTTTGGAAGATGCTCATTGTAGGCTTTGGCCATTCATGACTGGTTAATCATCTCCATGTTAGGAAGTTACTTTCTGCTTCCAGAGAACCAGAGATCTTTGGAAAAGATCAAGGGTCTTCTTGGACCCCTCCTACCCAGTTCAGGTGTCTCTTCTGCACCCTAACAGGTAGTCAGTCAGTCTCTGCATGGACCCTTCCAATGGCTGGAGCACTAAGGCCTTGCAAACCACCCGATTCACAGTTGAGACAGTTCATACTGGCTGCTCCATGCATTGGTTATAGCTTTTCCTCTGCCAACCCAGAGATAGCTCTGTTCCTTCATTTAGAATGGATTTATTGAGTGTATTCCTGGCTCCCTATTATGTGGCATAATTCCATACAAAAACACATGTAGAACAAGGTTTCCTCCTCAAAAGGTCTAACATCTAGTGGACTTGGTCCACTCCCTGTGTTACTTTGCCTGAACCACCACAATAAAGTACCACCAGTGGGGAGGGTTAAACAACAGAAGTCTATTTTCTCACAATTCTTGGAACTAGAAGTCTGAAATGAAGATGTCAGCAGGGTTGCTTCTCCTGAGGTTTCTTCCATTGGCTTGTATATATCATTGTGTCTTTTCTATGTCTTCGTCTGGTCTTTCTTCTCTTCATGTAGGTCTGTGTCCTTATCTCCTATTCTTACGAGGACACCAGTCTTGTTGGATTAGGGTGCACCCTAATGACCTCATTTTAATGTAACTACTACTTTACAGATCCTATCTGCCAGTAGGTTCATCTGTACCATTTTTCTAGATTCCACATATATGTATCCATATACGATGTTTGCTGTTCTCTTTCTGACTTACTTCGCTCTGTATATCAGACTCAGGTTTCACCCATAATCTCTGCAGATGACTCACTTTCATCCTTTTTATGGCTAAGTAGTATTCAAAAGTGTATACATACCACATCTTCTTTATCCATTCATCTGTCAATGAACATTCAGGTCATGTCCTGGCTATTGTAAATAGTGCTGCAGTGAACACTGGGGTGCATGTGTGTTTTTGAATTATGGTTTTCTCAGGGTATATGCCCAGTAGTAGGATGCAGACTTATAGAGAACGGATGAGTGGACTTGTGGGGGAGGTGGGGTGGGATGAATTGGGAGATTGGGGTTGACATAGATACACCACCATGTATAAAATAGATAGCTAGTGGGGACCTGCTGTATAGTGCAGGGGGCTCAGCTCAGTGCTCTGTGATGACCTAGAGGGGTGGGATGGAAGTTCAAGAGGGAGAGGATATGTGTATACATGTAGCTGATTCACATTGTTGTTATAGCAGAAACCAACACAACATTGTAAAGCAGCTACACCCCAAGTAAAAAAAAGACCTTATCTGCAAAAAACAATCCCGTTCTGAGGTTATGGGAGTTAGATCTTCATGTGAATTTGGAAAGGAGCACACAATTCAACCCATAACACTCCCCTTTGCTCATGTAACTCTCCATACATTAATGTGCTGTGCTCAGTACAAGAATACTGGAGTGGGTTACCATTTCCTACTTCAGGAGATCTTCCCTACCCAGAAATTGAACCCGCATCTCCTGTATTTCCTGCACTGGCAGGTGGATTCTTTACCACTGAGCCGTCTGGAAGCCATATCCTTTAGCTAAGCTGCTGTTGCTTGAGGGTTGACATTCTCAGTTTCTTTGACTTTGACTTTTTATTCCACTATATGGTCACCAAACTTATCACTGTGTTATTTTCCCATAAAGACACTTTCATTTATTATTGTATCCACTAAAATGTCAGGTCCAAAAGGACACAGGCAACTGGATTGTTGTCTCCCTACACCTGGTGAAACTAACTATTGGCATAGCATTTCATGCGTTATGTGTTTTGGTAACTGTCTTGTACAATAACTCTTAGTGACTTTGAAAACAACCAAAATTCTTGGACATTGTAAACTATTGTTTGTTATATAACCTTTTGTTTTTAGTAGTTGTTTCTTTGAGGCAAAGTGTAAAATCTTGTGTTTATGAATGGGTTGATAAGGATAAGGACATGAACAGTCTGAAGGCAGCTACATTGTTCATATAAAAGTATAGTATTTAGGTAAAAACTGTTTACTTACTAACACAGGCTATAAATTATTGAAGGAGATTTGCGATGGTAAAATCTCCCTACAAAAGGGACACAGGTCGATTCTGTTAAAGACTGAAAGAAAAGTGCAATCCATCAATCTTGACTGGAAATCATAAAACCTGCAGGCCTAAGTATCCATGGTGAAAGAAGTAATAAACTTAGTGACAAACTCTACTCAGAACTTATCTAATGCAATGTACATTTTATTTTTTTCAACTTTAATTATGTATTTGGCTCAAAATATTGCAGCACTTGGAAAATTTTTTTGTCCCATACAATCTTTAATTGGGATGAAATCTATTGGTTTGCATTATGCGATTAGTTTCCTAAGGATAACCAGGTCTGATGAGATAATCCCTAGTACATTGGGCAAACAAATCCTTAATGTCTTTGGAAACATACTTTAACTAGTTGTTTATACATTATGTTTTTTGTTGACAACTAGAAATAATACGTCCAGCTTGTCAGCCTTCTATTGATCAAAGCCTTTGAAGACATGGTTTAATCAGGCAAGAGTCTAGCTAATTACATTATCATTTTATGTGTGTGCTCAGTCACTCAGTTGTGTCTGACTCTTTGCAACCCATGACTGTAGCCTGCTAGGCTCCTCTGTCCATGGAATTTTCCAGGCAAGAATACTAGAGTAGGTTGCCATTTCCTGCTCCAGGGAATCTTTCCAACCCAGGGATTGAACCCACGTCTTCTGTATCTCCTGCATTGGCTAGCAGATTAGGCCCATGATACTCCATGTTACCTTGGAACCAAATGTCAAGTACCTTATCATTCACATACATAGCTCTGTGTCAGTGTTTCCCAAAAATGTGTCTCAAGGAACACCTGATCCTACGGAATTTTCCAGTTAAGAGTGATCAAAAAAATAGTTCAAAGCAGTATGACTATTCTTTCTTGAAAATGACTAAGCTACATTGTCACATAAAAAGCTATTAGGTATTCTAGGGTAAAGAAACATGTTTACCTTTACATAACACAGTGCCTTATAAACTTATTTGACATGGAGCATTTGGTGGCTGAGTGGTAAAGAATCTGCCCACAATGCAAGGGACACAGGTTCGATTGCTGGGTTGGAAAGATCCCTGGAAAAGAAAGTGGCAACCCACTCCAGTATCTTGCCTGGGAAATCTCATGGACAGAGGAGCCTGGCAGGCTACAGTCCATGGGGTTGCAAAGAGTCAGACACAACTTAGTGACCAAACAACATCCACAGAACTAGTTTCTATGCAATGTACTTTTTGTTTGTTTTCAAACGTTTTATTTATTTATTTGGCTGCATCAGGCCTTAGTTGCAGCACTTGGGATATTCAGTCTTTGTTGTGCCATACAAGATCTTTAATTGTGGAATGCAAACTCTTGGTTGTGGCATATGGGATCTAGTTTCCTGACCAGGGATCGAACCCAGGTCCCCTCGACTGGGAGGATGGAATCCCAGTCACTGGACCAGCAGACAAGTCCCTGTGCAATGTACTTTGGGAAACACTAGTCTCTAAGCTGAGCTGTTTTACCAATAGTGTTTTTTTGTTTGTTTGTTTTTTGTTTTTCATAGATTTCACTTAGTCTCCTTATAGCCAAGCATATGCCAAAACATTCCTTCAACAGTTTTCCCTCTGTCCTCTGGGCCTATCTTTTTAATTTTATTTTTTTATTTTCTTTTATCTTTCCTTTTCTCTCCGTTTTGCACATATATAGCACTTCCATTAGTTTCCTTAGAAACATGCAAATGGCAGATCATACAGGCTATTGGAACTCAGCATCGGGCTGCATACTCCATGTGGGGTCTTGAGCAATGTGAGGTAAGAGGTTGTGATTAAAGTTTAGAGGATGATCAGACTGCTGGGGGCAACTAGAGTTGGCGTTCAGTCATAATAGAAGGCATGGCCAAATTGCCAGTGCTTGAGGTCAATGAGGAAGGAAGGAAGAGAGAAAATCCCAGGAAATATTTACTCTGCACTGGACACTGTACTATGTTCAGGCCATTACAAACAAATAATCCACATTTCCGTAGAGTTCTTTGGCCAATGGGAGAGGTAAATAGGTAAACAAATATAAGTCAGGGTCATATAAATATTATATAAATGTGGGTTTAAGATGTTATTGAAACAAAAGAGAAAAAATATGAACTCTGTCCAGAGAGACTCACTCTTGCCTCCATTTTCAGCCTTAAATATAAAAGGACTTTGACAGTGTCAGTGATTGAGACTCCATCAGAAAGGGTAAGGACTCATATAGTTGCATATCTCCAGTGCACTCAGCATCCCACCTGAAAACTTTGTGTCTGAGTCAGGGAGAGTCAGGAAGCACAGGGTCAAGGAACCAGCAAAGATAATGTCGTAAAGCCCCTAAAAACAAAGACTTCCTGGTTTGATGACTCTGAATAGTGATTCTGCTTAATTAACTGCCAGTTTCCGGTATTTGGCATGTGAATGACCCTTTACAGTTCACAGACTGCATTTATACATCCTAATCTCAACAATCCTGCAAGATTGTTCAGACTGTCCCAATTTATAGATGAGGGAAAAGCAGTTCAATGAGACCAAGTCATACATAGGACATCCCATGATAAGTGGAAGGAAAGATGAACTCCCCACTTGTTCAGACATCAAATCCATTTTTTTTTGAAATTGAGGAAGTGTTTGAGAGTATAAGAGAAATAGCAGAGGAAACACTTGTTTAATAATAATATTCCCAAAGGTATGCGATAAGAGGGGGGGCAGCTGAAGAACATGGAGTGGAGACAGTCCCTAACCTAGATAATAAAGGAAGAGCTTCATGAGAACTTATTCTTTCAAAAGTTCAAAGTAATCTAAGGGCAGACATATTCCAATAATAGTCCCCAAGTAAGGAGCAACCCTATTTTTATTTAGAAAAGTGAATTGTCTGAAGGTATTTTCTAAGCTGCAGAGAAAGCTCCATCTGCCCTCTGCATCAGCTCAGGTGCAGTCAGGGCCATCAGCTCCTAGTCACCCACTGTGACTCAGTAGGTAGATGTCCTCTCCCACCCAGAGCTGAGTGATCAATGGACGATAAGTTATCCTTCATACCATGTTACTTTAAAAAAAATTTTTTTAAATCTTTATTGGTGAATGGTTGCCTTACAGTGTTGCATTAGTTTCTAATCTACAGCAAAGTGAAGCCACTGTATGTATACATAGATTCCCTCTTTTTTTTATTTCCTTCCCATTGAGGTCACCACAGAGCTCTGAGTGGTGTTCTCGGTGCTATCATCATTAATTATCTATCTTATACGTAGTATCAATAGTGTTTTTATGTCAGTACAATCTCCCAATTCATCTCATCACCCAGACTTTCCCCCTTGGCATCCATACCTTTGTTCTCTACATCTGTGTCTCTCTTCTGCTTTGTAAATAATATCATCTATGCCAGTCTTTTCAGATTCCACGTGATAGCAAAGAGAAACCAGGATGTGAGTGCCTATGGCTGGCATCTCAGGCTCCATCAATTCTTTTTATCTTTTCATTGAGAAATGATGTAAAAAGAGAGCATGCAATAGAGGTGAGTTAACGTAACCTTTCACAGCCTCTTGCCTATCCCATCTTCCTCCTCCCTCTCACATTCTCTGTATTCTTGGCATAATTCTTTCCCAACAGCTCCCTTGAGCACCTTTCTGCTCATTATTTTATTCTACCTGCCTAGATAAATCTCCAGATGATTCACTCCCTCTAAAACCCACCTACTCGAACATTGTCAGGGGATTCCTGCAAAGAACAATCAAGCATTTGCCTGGAGGACTAGTGGACTAGATTTCTTCTGTTTTAATTTACAACATGAAATAAGGAGCTTAATCTACACCAGGCCCCTGGGAACCCCACTTAATAGACTGTGCATCAGGGAACTTTCCACAGACTGCTTTGGAAGATGTCTTCCATGCTACTGGAATATTCTCTGGCCAACAAACTGGTTGCTGATGTCTATTTCATGCCTCAGTGGCTTCTTGCTGTTGACCTGGGTTCATTCTCTCATTCAGCTTATTGAATACTTTTTATGAGACAGGTTGCTATCAAAAGGCTGTTTGTACCTTCATCAGAGGACAGAAGGACGGGCATATAGTATATAATTCATCCATTTTTCTTAGTCCTCAATATTTGTGAACAATTGTTCAGACAGGTCCATAGGAGGTCCATCACATAGTGATGTGGCCAGAACACCCTGCAAGAAAAAAGATGAAAGAAAATAACTTTCTCCTTCTTAAGCATGGTCCAGTCTTCAAAATTCACTGAAAATAGGAGCTGATGCTTTCTGTGGAGAGCTATTGGAGCTGATGCTTTCTGTGGATAGCTATTGGAGATATAGACAGAATGAAAAGTCGTCCTCAGAAAGACATAAGATAATCCTTTAAAGCAGTACTTCTTCTACTTGAACAGCATTTAATGTCTTTTTAGAGGAAAACAACTGTTGTGTAGCCCCATGTTGACACCAATTTATTGTATTTTAATGTTTCTTAGATATATATAACCATTAAACTAAGCGTAAACTCCTTATGCATATTAACCCTTAAGCAATACAGTCAAAATTAATTTGCAAATAAAGCTAAACTAATACTGGAATCATTAGCATTAGTTTAATATGACATATGACAACTTGGTAAAATTAATTTTTGCTCAGAATGTGACTGTGATTCCAAGTGCTATGGTGTATGTACTCGCTTTTAAGTTTGGTCTGCCTCTGTTGTCTCCTGTTACGCAATGACCCCATCCCTACAGTACTTCTGTGACAGTTCTGAGAAGCCACCACTCCTTTAGTATACATTGAAGCTCTCTGGCCTTCACTAGAGTGCAAGTGAATTCTACCTCACCCCCTTCTCATTGGTGAAACACACCACTTGGCTCCAACACAAATGCAATGGAGCTCTGGAATCACGCAGCAGTTGTCAATTCTGAGGTCTTTCAGATGCCCCAGGATATGCACATGTGTGTTTTTTTAGATCATCAAACTGAAAATATAACAGAAAATTTCTCATCAAGTACCATGTGTTAAATAGATAGCTAGTGGGAAGCTGCTATATAGCACAGGGAGCTCAGCTCAGGGGTCTGTGATGACTGAGAGGGGTGGGATGGAGGGAGGGATGTCTAAGAGGAAGAGGATACATGTGTGCATAGAGCTGACTCACTTCATTGTACAGCAGAAACTAACACGATGCTGTAAAACAATTATACTCCAACAAAAATTTTTTTTAATGTTATTTGACTTTCTAAGAATATGCCTCTAGCCTCCCACAGAGATTCCACATATTGCTGCTTGACAAATATGGCCAGAGAACCATCTGAATTTCTTCTGTCAGAGCCCATAATGACACAGGTCCTGTACCACTGTCCAGAAAGAGTTGGCCCTGCTTTCATCACAGAGATGGAGGTCAGGAGGGATGAGGAAAAAGGCATGGCTGCTCAGACTGAGCCATCTCCAGAATCTTCCAGATGGAAATTGGGCAGAAATTCAACTCATTTGGAATATTTTGCACTTGCCACAAATGGCTGAGAGACTATTATGATCTAACCCTGTGTAGGATGCTTTTATGGGATGTTATAAAAGAAAAAATACATACACACTGGCTAACAAGAGAGGCGGGATGACATAATGGCCTATTTCATCTGCAATTTCAGTGATTATATAAATGATGAATAAAATCCAACTACAAGTGCTTTTTTATTATCTTCTCGATGGGGTAAAATCTGAAAGCTTGACCCCTGGAAAGTAATAGCCTCTTTCAGATGTATCCAGATCTGGAATAAAGCTGGGGATCTGGACTTTGACCCGAAGCTCTTAAACAGAATGCGGCTTATCACTCTACACTGGAGGAGTCCTATAGATGACTCTTAAAAGTCAATGGAATCTACCCCAAAATGGCTTCTACTGGGGGTGGCTGAGATATCAGATGGGCAGTACTGAGCTCTTCACCAGACGCCCCCTACCTTGCCCAGGATCTAGGAGAAAGGTAGAGGTCAGGCTTCTGATACTCATGTCCTGGAAGCAGGGGTTTCTGTCTCTGTCTTGAGGTCACTAGATAGAACAAGACCTGAGTCATTCTCTCTGAAAGTGTTTGAGCTCAGATCAAGTCTCTTGTTGTCAGTCATATCTCTTTGTGACCTCATGGACTGCAACATACCAGACTTCCCAGTCCTTCACCATCTCCCAGAGTTTGCTTAAACTCATGTCCATTGAGTCAGTGATGCCATCCAACCATCTCGTCCTCTGTCGTCCCCATCCCCTTCTCCTCCTGCCTTCAGTCTTTCCCATCATCAGGATCTTTTCCAATGGGTCAGTTCTTTGCATCAGTCGGCCAAAGTGTCGGAGCTTCAGCATCAGTCCTTCCAATGAATATTCAGGGTTGCTTTCCTTTAGAATTAACTGGTTTGATCTCCTTGCAGTTCAAAGGATTCTCAAGAGTCTTCTCCAACACCACAGTTCAAAAGTATCAATCCTTTGGCGCTCAGGCTGCTTTATGGTCCAACTCTCCCATCCATGCATGACTAGTGGAAAAACCATAGCTTTGACTATACAGACCTTTGTTGGCAAAGTAATGTCTCTGTATTTTAATATGCTGTCTAGGTTTGATCAAGTCCTAAAAGCCAGCAAACCAATTACTGAGCAAACTACCTAACCATGCATCACATTAGACGTCCTCTAGCCAGGGTGTCCAGAATCTGGGTTCTTTCCAATAGAATGGAATCTCTGGGGTAATACCCTTGCTGGTCTTCCATTCCTGGGGGAAGTCACTTTGTCATGTGTTGCTGAGCTTGTTTGTACCTGTTGTCTGTCAGGCATTTGTAGTTGAAACCAGCATCACTTTGGATGCTACCTGATTGAACCAAGATTTCTCTCAGTAACTTCTGCCTCTCTCAAAACTCACAAATCATCCATGTAACTTGGGGCTTTATCCCCTATCAATGGATTCTATTCAATGTGCACAGATAGGAGAAGGCAGATGAAAGCAACCTTTCCGGGTAGAAGTAGGCAGTTGAGAGAAAGTGTTTGCAGATCTCTCACACCTCTGATGGTGATACACAGCATCCATTAGTGAGACACCTAATCATCTGTAGCTGTCAAATCCAAACTGCCTTCTTTTAAGAGCCAATTTGTTTTCTTGCCAGATCAATGCTCTTATCTGTAATTGTGTGGACCACCAGCAACAGCCAATAACCAGTTAACATGCAATTCAATTTAGGAAGAAAAGAAATGTCTTAATTCAAGCATTCATTGTACAAGTGTGAAATGCCCTTGGTGAAATTAATGGTGGCTGAGTGGCTTTAACTTGTAAATCAGTTTGCCTGAGTGGAGCAAAGTGATAGAAGGAAATAATATAGACTTTAGAACAGATGAACACAACTTTGCTCAGTCTTTTGATTTTTAACTCTGGGTCTGCTGCCATTACTATATTCTGTGCATAATGGTTGTCAGCATGCCTAGATCTTATCTAGTGTAACAGCTGGAACAAGAGTCCAAGTTGCCAGCGCTCCCACCAACCATAACTTCTCAACAGAAAGATGCTCTGCCGCCTACTCATCACTCCCTCCTCTACTCCAGTCTTGGTCCCCAAACAGTTGTCTTCAGATGTCCATTAATCCTATCATGAGACCCCATCCTCCATTTTTCCATTTGAAATGGATGCAAAGGAAGATTTCTACTTTCTGAGACACTCTTGTGTTGTACAGAGGCTGTGGCCTGATTCACAATTTTTTAAATAGCCAAATCATATCTCTGTACCATGGTCTAATACATTTGCTCATGAAGCATAACATCACTGAAAGTGCTCTAAGCAAGTAGAATTTTCCGTTGAAAATAGAGAATAGCAAGCTGTTTATGAAGCCTGTATCTTCTTTTCCCTTGCCACATAGCCGGATCATACCCGCTCTTTCCTTTTCTGTTTGATGTGGCCATATGACTGAGTTCAAGCCAGTGGAGTCTGAACCTAAGTGAACCTTAGTGAAGATGGGCTTGAACGCTTGGTCCTAAGAAATCTTTCACATACCATTCTTCTTGTTCTTTCCTCTTCTAGTAACTTGACACAGATTAATAATGACAGTTTTGGAAGCCAAAGTGTTGATGATGGAATAGTAGATGGAAGAAATACGAGTCCTTGAATCACCATCTGGGAGAGAGTTAGGCATCAGTTAGGAAAACCTATTTTATCCTTTATCTGAAAGCAAAGTAAACTCTTTCGGTGTTTGAACCTTTATTGAATTTGGGGTTTACTTGTTACAGCAGCAAGCGTAAATGTCAATGATACAGTGTGTTCTACTGAATATAATGAGAAAGGAAAGTGGTATTTCAAGATTCCTAACAGTTTTAGGATATTTTTCTCCCAAAATGAGTGTTTTTAAAGAACAATAATAGCTTCCTTAGGTTTGAGATTCAAGTTCCTTGTCCGAGCAAAAAACAAGAAAAAAGAATTTTGGACTAAATCTTCCTGGACACATATCATGTTACTATTTTGTTTTTTTACTCACATAATCTTCCCTTTTTTCTTTTTTTGAGAAAGGAAATGCAAAACAAAAATGCCATACAATGAAAAATCTTTTTCCAAGTAGAGTGGAGAATAGTAAGGAGGCCAAGTCAATGTAGAAACAAATAAATACAAAATCTATTAGAATTAAACCAACTAGTTACACCTGGCTTTGATATTGCTTTGGGGCTTTTTACTGCTGCAAAGAAGTATGAAACAAAACGGTGTATTATGAAAAGAGGGAAGGGTAGAGGGAAATCTTGAGGAAGGAAGGGAGGAGGGCAGATACACTGTTGAAACTCAAGTAGGAAACAGAGTGACATTTAGCATCGGTTCCATGACTTGCTAACCAGTCAACGCTGATAGATTGTGACCCCACCTGTTAACGAAAAGAGCTGTTGTCTGCTTCCTGTTTAGTCAACTCCTGCTCCCCTAACAGCAAATGAATCTCACATGTACATAGACACAGACTCCCACACAAGCACACTTCCAGACAGCGGGTCATAATTTCCTTCAGTATTAATTCCAAGAATTGCCACACTGTTAAAGTCTGTCTTCCAAATAAACTTAACCTTCATGTGTAAGTGATTTGACATTACATCTTTTCCTATTAATGAAAAAAAAATTTTTTCTACAGTCACCCAGCTTCCAAAATAATCCCAGGTATAAAATGTAAATTACATTAAATATTTAAACTATTCTGGACATACCTTAATCCGATAATCCTTTCTTAATTCAGGAAGGGTCTTAAAAGATGGACTGCAATTTATCAACCCAAGAGAGCTGAGACCCAGAATTCAACAATATGCAGTTTTCATGAGTGGCTCCCCTGGTTGGCATGATACCACAAAGCACTGTGGAACGCCAAACACCCAACTCTTTGGATTAAAAGCACAGTAATTCCGTGAAGTTTTTTGTTCTGAGTTGAGAGAATGGTTGTGTAGTGACTCACACTTCTTCAGACTTATCAGAGTAACATATGTCAAGTATTTCATAAAATGATCTTTCTTTCCCTCTGTCCTTCCTCTCTCTCTCTCCCCCTCTCCCTCTGTCTCTCCCTCTCTTTCTCCATCTCTCTCTCAAAGGGAGAATTTAAGGTAATTTGTCAATCTTCCTTCAAACTTAGCTAAAATTTAGCTTTAATCTGACATTAAAAAGATTAAAAAAAAAAAAACAAAAAAAAAACCTGACCCTTATGGAGAAATCTGGTCCATAGCTAAAAGGATTTCAGTAGCAAGAAAGGTCCTCTGACTTCAACACTGATCAGATTCCAACCACAGTTCTAGGCATCAGAAGTGGAGAAAGAAGATGTAGTAGGACTTGCCCATGCCTCCTCTCTCCAGTTTCACCCCTTGTTACCCAGCATTGACGGGAGGTTAAGAAGGACTGCAGCCCCCAGGAGCTCTGAGTTTGACTGTCACTGGCCCATGAGCATTCTCTCTTGAGCTGTTTAATCAGACACAGAAGAGTAAGTCTCTGACCTCCGAGTGAAAGGCTCCATGGCTATGTTCTAGACTCAGGGAATAGAATTGAGTGTGAAAATCACTTAGGACACATGATTCACATTTCTTCCCATTTGCCTATTTGTTTAGTCCCTTGTTTCATTCCACAAAGTACTGAATCAGATACTGAGGTAGAAAAGGGGAGAAACTTTATCAATGTAAATTTATGAAATAAAATCAGAAGTCAGAGTGATAAAAAAGGCAGTACAAATACACTAGCCATAAAGTATATGCTATGGCAGACAGAGTCACTTTTGTTCCCGGCCAAAAGAAACTATTATCAGGAATGTTCTTCAGGCTTTTGGTCTGACTGACGTTTTTAAAATTTTAGAACATGAAGAAAATGTAAAAAATTTTAAATAATTTGTAAACCTCTCACAAAGAGATTTAGAACTGCTTACTCTTAGCTTTTCTCTTTCTCTCCCTCTATATATATAAATATAAATTACATTATGTGCATTCTTCCACATCATTAACTATTTTATGCAGAAGTGATTTGTAATGGTCTGAAAAATGTTACCTCATATGGACATATCATAATTATGCTAGACTCCTATTTATTATTAGACATTTTGATTGCTTCTAATAATTTGCTATAATAAATTCATGATGGAGGGCCTTATATATAATCTTTTCAGACACTTCTCATAATTTCCTGAGATATATTCTTATGAGTGGAATTATCAGGACCAATGGTAAAAATTTCTGTGTGGTTCTTTATTTTCAAATCACTTTCTAGAACGTCAGTAGCCATTTTCATTTTAACAATGATTCATAAGAGCACTTTCTCAACATTCTCTTCAAAATTACTATTTTTAAAAATTTCATTAGTTTGATAGGTAGAAAATAGTATTTCATTAGAATTCTTTTCTTCTGATTTCTGATGAAATGGAATACTTTGCTTCTTATACTTGTTAAGGATTTGTTTTCATTTTTAGAGTGTATCAGTTGCTCAGTCGTGTCCAACTCTTTAAAGTCTCGTGGACTTTAGCCTGCTAGGCTCCTCTGTCCATGGGATTTCCCAGGCAAGAATACTGGAGTGGGTTGCCACTCGCTTCTCCAGGGGATCTTCCCGACTCAGGGATCAAACCTGCATCTTCTGCATTGTAGGTGAATTCTCTACTGTCTGAGGAGGATAGCCTATTTATGTACTTGGTGCTTAAACAGTTTGGGTTTAATTTTTAATGTTTTTATTGATTTTTTTTGTTTTTTAATATAAAATTCTCACACATTATAGTTTGTTATATTTATATTCATACAATGCTTTAAGCAAGTTCTCTTATTCTTTATATTTTCTAAATATTTATAATACAAAGTAGTTGAGTATCATATATGTACTTTGAGATCCACCACTTGACCCAGTGCTAAATTATTATACATTATTTTAATTCTAAAATATTTTGGAAGATATATCAAGTTTCTTCCTTTTGAATAATTTTACTTATTTCTGTTTCATATATAAGCATCTTCCCTCTTATAAACTCCTGTCACTTTTAATGAGCTAGATATTTGTAATTGGTTTAAGATACAGACTTTTTCATATTAAGAAAGCATACTGTTTGTTCTACTTCACTATAGTTTTCTTTTTCAATATTGGATACTAAATTTTATCAGATATGATTGATATGGTCACGTAGCCTTTCATGGTTTGACTTATTGAGAGACATAGTATTTAAACAGACTTGGATTCTTTGATTCAGGAATTTACTCTTACATGTCAAAAAAATTTTTTTTTTAGCCATACTATTTAACTTCATTTATTGGCCTATTTTGTTTATGACTTGTTTTTTAATTAATTAGTTTATTTTAATTGAAGGATAATTACAATATTGTGGGTTTTGCCATACATGGACATAAATCAGCCACAGGTGCACACGAGTCCTCCCATCCTGAACCCCCTTCCCCCTCCCTCCCCACCCAGGCATTGGCTTTGAGTGCCCTGCTTCATGCATGAAACCTGCACTGGTCATCTGTTTTGCATACGGTAATATACAGGCTTCAATGTTATCCTCGCATATCATCCCACCCTTGCCTTCTCCCACATAGGCCATAAGTCTGTTCTTTACAGCTGTGTCTCTTTTGCTACCTCGCGTATAGGATGGTCATTATTACCATCTTTCTAAATTCCATATATATGTATTAATATGCTGTACTGGTGTTTCTCTTTCTAACTTATTCACCTCATTAGAACTGATTCAAATGTGTTCTTTTTTATGGCTGAGTAATATTCCACTGTGTACTTAATTATCAGTGTTTTAGTTTGGACTTTTTATATCCACATTCATAATGTGGAATTCCATAGTATTATTATATGCAATATAAATAAGATTTTTTATATCAGTTTATAGTAAATTAATTAGAAACGTTCATTTATTAAATTTATTTAGGTTATTATTTAATTAATTTAATTATTTAGTAAATTAATTAAATATATTCAGTATTTTCTCTGTTCTTTAATTTACAGTTCACATTACTTTTATCGTTTTAGAGAACTCATCAGTAGGAATCTCTGTCCCTAAAACTTTTATTTAATAGAATAATTCCTTAATAATTATTTGAAATGTTTGCCATATTATTTCATCTGTTCAAAATTTCCATTCTCTTTGAGTCAACTTTGATAATTTGTAAGCTCCCTAGATATTTACCATTGTATTGTGTTTTTCAAAGTACTGTGAAGTTTCACATACATCATTTTCATTAAAATTATGTTAATATGACATATATATATGCAGCATTAGATATTTTTTTGTTCATTTATTTTAAATGTGTTGCATTTTTTTCTTTTCTTCCTGATGAAAATTTCCTCTGCTGAATTTTTCTGATTTCTAATTTACTTATTTCTGTTGTTATCTTTACTGTTTTCTTCCTTCTGCTTTCCTTAGATTGATTTCAGTTTTCTAACTACTTTAAAAAATGATCATGTATTTTTCATAACTAAATCACTTTAGGCAATGAATTACTTCTAATTAGAACTTTGACCATATCCCATAAGTTTTGGTAAACAAGTTTTATTGGACTGCAATTTTAATTTTTATTTCTTCCTTGAATTACTCATTCAAGGATGATTTAACATGCTTTTGTAAACCATCTTCCCCCTAAGCACACATATAGCTTTGTTAAAATGACCTGAACTTTTAAAATATTTTTCAAGAATATTTTCAATATTCTTGATTTCTGCCCTCGATTTTATAACCAAATATATTACAAGTTATATCATCAAACCCTGTGTTCTGCTATCTAAAAATGTAAACAACTGTATTACTTGAACTATTCTTGATCCCATCATATTTTAAAAATTAGTAGTTCTTTATAACCTTTGTCTCAGTGCTATTTGGTGCTGTAAGATAAACCATCAGATTGGTAGCACTGAATTAGTCTGTCCAGCAAACAAGTTTGAAGCCATGTCCTACAGAGATTCTAATTGAAAGCAGCAGTGGCTATTCCATTGGCATCATATTTACCAATACAGTTCAATTTTACCACATTTGACACAATTCCCCTTTCATCAAGTTAACCAACTTTCCTTCAAAACTCAGAAAAAAATAAACTCAGCTAAAGTTTCTCCTTCTCCATAAAGGTACCCTTAATTTCCAGCTTTCTTAAAAGTCCCCTCAGGACTTCCCAGAGCATTCTATACACAAAATTACCCCACCTTGTGTCCTGCTGGTCTTCTATGACTGTTTCTCAGCTAGGCATTTTGTGGGTAGTGTTTAGCTCAGTGCCTGAGAATTTATAGATGGTTGATGAAGGTTTTCTTAAATGATTTAAGGTAATAAAATGGACATCCCAAGTGTGGCACGGTGGTAAAGAATCTGCCTGCTAATGCAGGAGACACAAGAGGTGTGAGTTCAACCCCTGAGCTGGGAATATCCCCTGGAGTAGGAAATGGCAACACACTCCAGTATTCTTGCTTAGAAAATCCCATGGACAGAGGAGCCTAGTGGGCTACAGTCCAAGGGGTCACAAAGAGTCGGACAAAACTGAGTGACTGAACAGGCATGCATGATAAAAGGAATACTCAAATAAGCAAACATTTTGAATGGACAGTAACTATTATCTATTTGTTCATCTCCTCTGATTGGCTCTTTAGTTTTAGTGTTGCCAAGAGAAAAAGTCTGCAGGGACCTCCTTTGTGAAGTCAGAAAGGGACCTCCCCATGAACTCAGAAAGGAGAGCGGAACTCCAGGAGGTGTTCACCTATAGAATTAGTAGAGGGGTTGCTCTTCGTAGTACCGACAATGGCTGTAAGGCATTGTGAGAGACTGGGAACTTTGTAAGTGCCCCCATCTGTTATTATCAGTTTACCCTCTTCCATTATTTCCCCCAGTGGCAGCTTTCAGCAACACACTCATCAGAGGATGGTCTCTGCAAACCTGAAGAGGTTCATGCTGCATCTCCTCCCTCCCCAGTCTTCCCTGACCACTGGCTTGAGAGTAACTCCCTCCATCTCTGAACTTCTTCCCCACACAATGACCTTACTAGACACTTGGCTTCTAACACTTACTGCTTTCTACCATATTTTTCCGGTTTAACAGTTTGAGGATCTTTAAGGATGAATGGAAAACTACTTTTTCATTCATGTTTCTAGCAAGACATTTTGCACATTGTTATGTATTGAGTGAGCATGTTAATGCATGTGTGTATATACATGGGCCTAGGAGTATGTGTATATGGAATTGCACATCCCACAAATACCCATTTCAAAATCTTCCTCCCCAGACAAAATCAAAAGAAGGGGAATGTGGAGAAATTTTGTGCAGGGAGGATCAAAAATGTCCCCAAACACCTGCAACCTCACTTCCTTCCACTCTACTTTAAAATCCAGAATCAACATACCAAAAACTTTGCCTCTTTCAGGAAAGATAAATGCAACCAGTTATTATGAATATGTAACAAAATATTTCTGTGCTTCCAAATTAAGATTGGAAAATTTCTGGTTCCTGGAGAAAGCTTAAAACACTCCCCCATAGTTGTCAGTAGTCAAGGGAAACTCCCTGTAATGAGCATGAACCCCACTACCTCCCCTACAGATATGTATACATGCAAGTATCTGGAACCAGGAATTACACACATAAGCCCAGGCACACATGTGCACCCACAGACGTGCACACATACATGTACATTCTTCTCACTGACTTGGGAGGTCCCTCCCTGACAGAGGAAGGATAGAACTCGAGGGCTGTTGGAGCACAGTAAGTTTCTAACACCAGCTGCCATCAAGCACTGGTCCAGACAGGCAGAAGGACCATGTGGCTGAATTTCAGGGTAATTAAGAATGTAAATGGAAGCCCTCAGTGCCACTGGGCACTTAGCAGCATGTGCAAAATTCTCCCAGCAGGTACCCAGGTGGGCATGAGGCCAACAGCCTTCCCACCCCCCGCCACTTTTGGCAAGTGAGGCTGAGCTGCTCTGGGGAACGTAAACGCAAGAGCAGCGGTGGCAAGGCAGATTCTCATTAGAGAGCCAGCACGTTTTGCTTCCATGCTGTCGTATTGGTGGCATGCTGTTCTCCCCTTAATCTGTCAGCTCTCCATCACAGTCTGTTGGGGCAGTTCTCTCTATTCCTGGCCAGATTATCTGCACAAATAGTTGAAAGGGAGATTTGGTTGGCAGCAGGGGCTTTCTGATTTCTCATTATCTGACCTAAGCCTGCTGCCGTGGTGGGCAGCTGGTTATTCCAGGTAGGGCGTTATTCTGGGTGTCCTTTACCTTTCATCACTCCTGTCCTTCAATTTCTGATGGGGCTCCGTGATCACAGAACCCTTCCCCAGCTTCAGAGAACAGCAGAACTTGGGAGTCAAGAATTTTACCTCCTCTTAATGTCCCTTGCTTCTCATCTTAACTCAGAAACACCTTCAATAAGAATTAATAAATAATGTCACCGGTGGTAGAATTTTAGGTTTTGTGGTCACTAAACAAGAGAACACATTTTGGATGGCAGTCTTCCCAGAGCTTCTTGGTTATTTGTAGGGTTTACTCTAATATTTTTGTCCCTTTTTCCACATCCTTAGCATGAGCTTGGTCCTCAAGTTTCTGTGGGATAGTTTTTTTGATAGAAACTGTGCCTAAGGATCAAGAGCTCGTCAAAATAAGAGTTAAAAAATATTACAAGGCCAGTTTTTCGATGCATTTCTCTCCAGAAATGCAGACTTGCACATTCATCTGCATATAGGACCCCTCCTCCTAGATGTCCATGGTTACTCACAAGCAACACTGAACTACCTTGTCTCCCAAGGCCCCTTCTCCTTGAGAACTCCCTACATAAAGCTCCTGGAATCACCATCTACCAGGCTGTCCAAGTCAGAAATCCAGACTTCATCATTCATCTGGACTTTGACCTTGACTTCCTAAAATTAATTAACTATTAAGATCCATCTGTTCTATCGCCTTCCCCACATTTCCACCAACACAGTCATTACATCACTCCAAGCAACCATCAGGCATAATTTGACTGTCATTGTCTTTCTGCTCTTATCTTCTAGCATTGGCACAATTTTCAGGAAAAACAGGATGATAATGTGATGGTTGCTTTATTAGAAGTAAGAGCAGAGTACAAAAGGAACATAGAGGAGGGAAAAATTCCTTCTAGCTTTGATGGACATAGGCTTTTGAGAAATACTTTGAGATAGAGATAAAATATTTTCAAAGATAAATACTGGCTAGAAAACGACACTTGGTGGAAGAAATTGCATCAGTAAAAGTATGGGTGTTTTCCAAAATCAGAGTAGTCTAGACTGAATAGTCTTATAGGCTGTGTGTTAGTTTTCTAGGACTGCCATAAGAAAGCACCACAGGGACTGGATGGCTTAAACAGTAGAAGTTTATTTTCTTACAATTCTGGTAGCTAGAAGTCCAAGATCAAGGTGTATAGGGTTGGTTTCCTATGAGGCCTTTCTCTTTGGCTTGTAGATGGCTGTCTTGTCTCTATTTCTTCACATGGTCTTTCTCTGTAAGTATATGTGACATACACATAACTTCCTTATTTTTTTTTTTGTAAGCAGTGAAGCCAATTTTTTTTTTCCATCTTGGGGAATACAGCCCGTTTCTTTACTGTTTAGGGTATACAACTTGATATTTAATATGCATATACATTGTAAAATTATTTCCACAATCAAGTTAATTAACATATCCATCACCTCACATGATTACCTTTGTGTGTGTGATAAGAACACTTAAGATCAATCCTCATAGCAGTTTTAAGTATACAATAGAATATTATGAACTACAGTCACCATGTTGGAAATTTGTACTCTTTGACTAACATCCCCCCACCCCTAGTCCCTGGAAACCACTATTCTACTCTCTGATTCTATGGATGTGACTTTTTAAGATTCAACATGTAAGTGAGATGTTGCAGTATTTGTTTATTTGTGTCTGGATTATTTCACTTAGCATGATGTCCTCCAGGTTTATCCATGTTGTTGCAAATGACATTATTTCTTCCTATTTATGGCTGAATAATATTCCACAAAATGTATATAGCACATTTTCTTTGTTGATGAATCCATTGACAGGTTGTTTCTGTATCTTGGCTATTGTGAATAATGCTGCAGTGACTGTAGGAATGTAGATACCTTTTTGAAATACTGATTTCATCTTCTTTGGATATATACCCAGAAGTGAGATTGATGAAACATACTGTACTTCTGTTTTTTATTTTTTGAGAAATCTCCATACTTTTTTCCATGGTGGCTGTAACAACTTAATCTCTACTAACAATGTACAAGTGTTCGCTTTCCTCCACATGCTTGCCAACCTTTGTTATCTCTTGTCTTTTTGCTAATAGCTATCCTAACAGATGTGAACTGATATCTCACTTTGGTTTTGATTTGCATTTCTCTGATAATTAGTCATGTTGAACACCTTTTCTTATTATTGTTGGCCATTTGTATGTCTTCTTTGGGAAGATGTCTATTCAATTCTTTGCCAAACTTTTAATCAGCTTATTTTATTTTAGTTTGTTATCGAGTTGTATAAGTTCATTATATATTTTGGATATTAACCACTTATCAGGTATATGGTTTGAAAATATTTTATCCCATTTCATAGATTGCCTTTTCATTCTGTTGAATGTTTGCTGTAAAAGAATCTTTTTTAGTATAATGTAGTCCCATTCATTTATTTATTGTTGCTTGTGCTTTTAGTGTTATAGCTAAAAAATCATTCCCAAGACTAATGTGAAGGTTACCCTATCTTTTGTTCTGTGAGGTTTATGGTTTCAGGTCTTCCATTTAAGTCCTTAATCCATTTTGAGTTAATTTTGTGGTATAAAGTAGGATCCAGTTTCACTGTTTTACATGTGGCTGTCCAGTTTTCCCAACACCTTTTATTGAAGAGGCTTTTCTTTCCCCATTATATATTCTTGATACTCTCATTAAAAATAAGTTGACCATACATGTGTGTGTTTATTTCTGAACTCCCTGTTCTGTTCCATTGGTCCATGTGTCTGTTCTTATGCCAGTACCATACTGGTTTGATTATTACTGTTTCATAATATAGATTGAAATCAAGAAATGTGATGCTTCCAACTTTGTTCAGCTTTCTCAATATTGCTTAGGCTGTTCAGTTTGTATGTAATTCCACAGGAATCTTAGGGTTATTTTTTTCTATATCTATGAAAAATGCCGTGGTATTTTTGATAGGGATTGCACTGAATCTGTAGATCACTTTAGGTAGTATAGACCTTTTAATAATATTATTTCAGTCCATGAGCACAGACTATCTTTCTATTTGTATCTTTTTCGATATCTTCATCATTGTCTTATAATTTTCAGTGTATGGCTCTTTCACCTTCTTGGTCAACTTTATTCCTAAGTATTCTCTTATTTCTGATGCTATTGTAAATAGAATTGTTTCCTTCATTTTTCTTTTGGGCAGTCAGTTAGTATACATAACTGCTTCTTTTTATAAAGACACCAGGCTATTGGTTAAGGCCCTAATGGCACTATTTGTAACTTAATTACTTCTCTTAAGGACCTGATCTTCAAATATTGTCACATTCTGGGAGTTGGGATTTCAACATGAATTTGCAGGGGAGACAAAATTATCCCATAAAGGGCTGTTATATTTCAGAGTTTTGGAGGAACTAGTATAGAAAGGCAAGTAGAAGTCAAAGTGTGAAGAACTTTGAAGTAAGGAATTTGGACATTTTTCTGAACTAATAATTCAAAAGAGTTTTCAGCAAGGGTGTGCCTTGATCAGATGCGCATCTAAGATGACTGACAATAGAGGTCAATAGTCCAGACAAAGGAAAAATTTGGAGATATTAATAGGTCAGTCAGAAGGCTGTTGTAGTGAGGTGAGGTAAGGTGATGAAGGTAAGAGTGAAAACACTGCTTATGCAGGGCAACAAAGGATGATAAGTTTGAGAGACATTTTGCTCACAGAGTTGAGAGGACCTGAAGGGGAAACCTCGAGATCCCAGGTCTCTAGCCTGAATTACTGAGGAGAGTAATGTAATGAATTAAAACCAAGAACACACATTGAGTCTGAGGTGCTTTAGTCTATCCAAGTGAAAGCATTCAGGAGGTGTGGCTCTACCATCTAGGAGAGGGAACTGAGCTGAAGGGGTATAGTCAGTGTCATTGCTGAGATCAGTCTGGGAGTGTGCATTGACCAAGAAAAAACACATCTTAAAAAAAGGAACCATGGGGAAATGCAAAACTATGGGGCAGGTGGAAAAGAAGAGAAAGAAAGAAAAGAAGAAAAACAGAAAAAAAAAAAAATAGAGTTCCAGTTGTCACACAGGAGAGAGTCAACAAAAAGAAATCAGAAAGTCAATCAAAAACAACAGAGTAAGAGAATTTAACAGAAAGCATTGAAGTTGGGCTCCAGAAGAGAAGTTATGGTGGAGGAGTGGAAATAGAAATGGAACTGCAATAGGTTTGGGGCTCTCCCAGTGGGTCAACAGTAAGGAATGCACCTTCCAATGCAGGAGATACAGGAGGTGCGGATTTGACCCCTGGGTCAGTAACATCCCCTGGAGGAGGGCCTGACAACCCACTCCAGTATCCTTGCCTGGAGAATCTCATGGACAGAGGAGCCCAGTGGGCTACAGTCCAAGGGGTCACAAAGAGTCAGAAGTGACTAAAGCAACTGAGCACACACTAGATTTGAGAGTGAGGGGAAATCTGGTGGTAGGAAGACAGAATCAGCCCATTTCTGGAAGCATAGCTATGTGAGGGGAAATCTGGTGGTAGGAAGACAGAATCAGCCCATTTCTGGAAGCATAGCTATGTGAGGGGAAATCTGGTGGTAGGAAGACAGAATTAGCCCATTTCTGGAAGCATAGCTATGTGAGGGGAAATCTGGTGGTAGGAAGACAGAATTAGCCCATTTCTGGAAGCATAGCTATGAAGAGAGGAAGGAACTGAGTAGTTGATGGGGAGGTTATATTGATATCTTGCTGTCCCAGCCTGGTTTCCATACCCACAGAGTAAGCAACTGCCTGATAGAGAACTTCATCCCACACCTTCAATCAGAATGACAAGCTATGTGACCTCTACGTAGTTTGCCACTAGGCTTTCCTCTGTGCCCCCACGGTGACTGTACATACTTCTGTCTCAGGGTCTCTATGTATACGGCTCTTATTAAAAAGCTTGCCTTCCCATATTACACCATTAATGCCTCAGTGGCAGAAACTGATTCACCTTTTTACTCCCTGCCTTATATCTATGTTATCAATATACAAAGAAGGAGAGGGAGGGAGGAATAACAGTGCTAACACTTGAGCATTTATTCTGGGCCAGGTGCTCTGCAGAGTATCTTTTTTGAATTAATCTTTACATTAACCCTATGAGACAATTATGATTATCTCCATTTTACAGCTAAAGAAACTGAGGTAACCATATAACTGACCTGTCCAAAGTCATGTAGTTAGCAAACAGCTGAGTGTGCCCCTGAACTCAGGCATTTGTTATCAAAAGCCTATATTCTTAAATGTGCAAAAATCAACTACATTATTTTTAAAACTTGACCTATATAAGTGGATTCCCTGGAAATATTTTGAAATGTTTATTTCCTAAAAGAAAAAAAACAAACAGCAACCAGAGCTACATGGATCTGCTGAATTGCATTTCAGTTGCCTTGTGTGGTGCAAAACAGAGCATGTGATCGCCCCATCACTCCCGCAGTGTTGCGTTATGTTCAGCCGTCAGGTTTGCTGGTTTCCTAAATCAACCAGTCACAGACCATCACCTAAAATATTTTTCACTGTCAAGTTCTAGAGCATAAAATTAGCCTTTATTGCTTGGACCATTACTGATTTTGAAGGCCAAAGAATGATTGTGTAGAAAAGGTAAGCTGAGACTTGACTAGAAGGAATCCTCAGATGAAATAAATTTTTGCTGATGGTTTGCATTTGAGTACTGCTGTGAAGGAATCGTCAGGACCCTAAGATGTTTCCTTAGGGCTGGGAAGGCTGGGCATAAGCATGCTGGTCGTGACTCTCTTCACCCTCAGCACGTCTTCCCACGAGCCAGGCCATTTCACTGAGTCTGGGCCCAAGCAGTAGACACAAAAGGAAGTCTTAGCCCAGCCAGCCCTCTGTTAGGGCTTCAGGTGCTGAAATCCTGGGGATCTCCAGGGTGAGAATCAAGGTGCTTCCTGGGAAGCCTCCAAAATAGTCTCTCCCATGGGCTTCCCTGATAGCTCAGTTGGTAGAGAATCCTCCTCCAATGCAGGAGATCCTGGTTCAATTCCTGGGTTGGGAAGATCCCCTGGAGAAGGGTAGGCTACCCACTCCAGTATTCTTGGGCTTCCCTTGTGGCTCAGCTGGTAAAGAATCCACCTGCAATGTGGGAGACCTGAGTTTGATCCCTGGGTTGTGAAGATCCCCTGGAGAAGGGAAAGGCTACCCACTCCAGTATTATGGCCTAGAGAATTCCACGGACTGTATAGTCCATGGGGTTGCAAGGATTTGAACACAGCTGAGTGACTTTCACTTTCATTTTTCATGAATCACACGAGGAAGAAGTAAAGTCAAGTCAGTGGCTTCTCCTTTAGATGATACGTGTTTTTAGTATAAAGAGACTGCCAGCTCCATTCATAAGCTCAAACTTGTATCAGCCATAGTTTGAGATGAAAGAAAAGGTCAGACCATGTTTCAACTTCTCTTCTTTGAAGACACCTAGGCTTTGGTTATCTTTTACTAATTATCACTGCCCTCATCACCCAGGCCTCAGATGGATTTCTGTACTATATCTGTCACAGTGGGTTTAGTGAAAAATCTCAAGGTAAAGATACCCTTTGGATGATGGAGTGGAGAATGCAAAGCTGGCCTGCTCCTCAGCAAGTGGATACTTTCCTGAATGAGGACCATGTCTTGTTGAAGGCTATCTGTGAAGCCTCATGTTCTGTACTCCTCTCCCGCACCCCACCAACAGTCCCTCTTTTACTTGGATACTACTTTAATCCTTCACTTTACAGATAAGAAAACTATAGCTTCACAAGATTAACTGTCCTTACAGGATGGATTGTGTACTCCCCAGATGATATGGTGAAGTCTTAACCTACAATACCTGTGCACCTGACCTTATTTGGAATTAGGGTCTTTGGAGATGTAGCCAAGTTCAGATGAGGTCGTTAAGGTGGGCCCTAATCTAAGATCACACAAGTCAATCCTAAAAGAAATCAACCCTGGATACTCATTGAAAGGACTGATGCTGAAGCTCCAATGCTTTGGCCACCTGATGCGAAGAGCCAACTTATTAGAAAAGATCCTAATGCTGGGAAAGATTGAAGGCAGGAGAAGGGGGCAACAAGGGATGAGATGGTTGGATGGCATCACCAACTCAATGGACGTGAGTTGAGCAAACTCCAGGAGATGGTGAAGGACAGGGAGGCCTGGTGTGCTGCAGTCCATGGGGTCGCAAAGAGTCAGACATGACTTAGTGACTGAACAACAATAAATTCGAACATAGAGACAGACATGCACAGAAAGGAGACAGTGTGGAGACACAGAGGGAGAAGATGGCCTTGTGACAATGCAGGCAGAGATTGGACTGGTACCCCTACAAGTCAAGAAATACCGAGGGTTACAAATACCCGGAGCTAGGAGAGACAAGAAGGAGTCTCCTGCCAGATTCTTCTGAGGGAGCCTGGCCTTGCTGACACCTTGATTTTGGACTTCAAGCCTCCAGACCTGTGAGACAATAAATTTCAGTGGTTTTTGGCCATCCTAGTTTATGGTCCTTTGTTACAGCAAGCCTAGAAACCTAGTATGACTGCCGTACCCAAAATCACAGAATTAATCACCTCCAGAATTAGATTTGATTCTGATTCAGAATCATGAATCAGAATCAAGATTCATCTCCGGAATCATGTCTGTCTGGCCCCAATGCCAATGGACTAAGGCAGCATCAAGTATGAACGATCAATTCCACCTCTTTTCCAATAGAAAGTACCCTTGAATTCTGCTTCTGAGGATGAGGATAAATTTGTTAGATGAGGAAGGGAAGAAAGAGAAATTCAGGAGCACAAAAGACATGAAAAGAGGATGCTGTGCTTTGAGAATAAACATGATGTCTGCATGGGGTGGAGGAGATGTGTATGGCCAGGAAGTGGGACCGTGAGAAACACCCCCATCTTCTAGGAAAGCCCTGGATGCATACTTGAAGGTGGGCTTCCACATCAGAGGAGCATCCAAAATGATGGGATGGCTACAGTCTGTGCCCAGATCTGCTGCCCTGCAACTTGATGTTAGAGCTTTCATGGTCATAAATCTTTCTAGCACGGTCAATGCTAGACTTAGCCAGGGTGAGCTGGAAGATTCCATTAGCAAAGGAATCTACCAGATAAGGAACATTTTCATTCCTTGTCATTAAGCACTGCCTCTTAATTAAGTTGTCTTCCGCACACCCGATCAAACAGAAATTCCAAGAAGTCCTTTTCCAGGAAAATGCTTATTTCTGTTCCCATCTCCTCCAGAGCCACCTCCCTCCCTTTCTCCACCCCTCACCTCCGGCAACATCTCCCTTAGTAATGGGCTAGTGCCTGGAGGTGAATAAGCCAAGGGACTAGGAAGAAAGCCCCTTTCATCTCAACACTGATGCGGGTGTGTGCGCCGGGAAGGACATGGCCCCAACCCCAGGCAGGTGCAGAGACAGTGCTCAGAGCATGGATCACAGACAGGTTCAAGCCAAGCTTTGTGATAAGTGCAGCGAATCCTTTAATCTTGCAGAGAGAGAGAGGAGGTCACACGCTAGTTATTAGTGGTAGCACTATGGCACCAGGCTTTGCCTTGTTTCTACCAATAAAGACTCTTGTTTTGAACACTGTACATTTTGATCCAATTCAGGTAAAGTTAATTTCAGTAAGGCCAAAGAGGCTGTGTCAGCAGTGGCCAGTGGTATTAGAACATCTTTAAATGAATAAGAGGAAGAGAATAAGATCTCATAGCCATTTTTCTTATTTTCTTATTTTTATTTTTTGGTCACACCATGTGGCATGTGGGATCTTAGTTCCCCAAACTGGCACCACCTGCCTTGGAAGCAGAGTCTCAAGCACTGGACAGCCAAGAAAGTCCCGTTATAGCCCTTTATAACCTCTCTTCCTCGGCCCCTGCCTCACACCCAGGCGATCTCAAAGGGCTATCCATTCTTTCCTGTTTTCTCCTGCCTCTCTCTTTCTCCATTTCCACGGTGTAGGTGACACTCACCTCCTCATTCTTACAGTTACAGCTCCTGTATCACCTCTCTCGCACACACGCCCCTGCCCTTCCCGCCTCCCCTCCCACCCTGTGCCAGCAGACTCAGGCACCTCCTCCCCACTGTTTCAGCCGCACAGCATCAGATCAGCTATCAGGAGATTTATCACACTGTGCTGTAATTATGTATTTACTTTCCTCAATGGTGGTATAACAAGCCACCTCAAAACTCAATGGCTTGAAACAACAATTTTTTATTATCGTTCTCGCTCACACAGTCTGGGGTTTCACTGGGCCCAGCTATGTCATTGCCAGTGGGTCTCTCCACAACCACTATCAGAGCAGGGACATCCGTAGTACTCAGGGCTAGGGTTGGGATTGTCTCCAAGGCTTTGTTATACACAGGGCTGATGCCAAGGCTGAAACACTCCAACAGCTGGGGCCCTTTGGGCAGGTCTCCACCTCTCTCCAGTCTATCCTCATGGTCCGTCCTTCATGGAAGCTTTGGAGCAGTCACACACCTTACCTGCCTACTCAGGACTCCCAGAGGATTGTTCCAAGAGGCAGCGATCTAGGCAAAAGCTGGTATTACCTTTCATCACCTAGCCTTGTCTCACTGTGCCACTTTTGCCACAGTCCTAGACCACCCATATGCAGAGGAAAGGGAATAGAATCCATCTCTCAACCCCACAGAGGAGGATCAAATCACAATATAAAAAGAGCACATAGGATGAGATGTCCATTCATATGGTCATCTTTAGAAAATACAGCCTACCACAGTTATAAACCCGGGGCTTGGCAAAATGCCTGGCATTTAATGTTTTCTCTCTAAATACAACTGGCTGATTGAATGGATGACCCTTATCCCCCCTCCCCCCAACCACCCTGCCATGTAGACCTTGTTTTCTTATGCCCAGCTCTAATCTTGCCTTTCTCTTTAGCCCTTCCTACATTCAATTTATCCTTTACCCTACTTTCTGAAGAACTGTCTTTTAAAATCCTGCATGTCTCATTTTCAAAGGTTCCAGTAGCTCTCAGTTGCCTATGGCAGTATGATGATATTGTCTTAACTTGTGTTTCTGTGAAAATGGCACAGAGATACACACCCATATACGTATTTCACTTTATCTCTGGACTGAAAGAAGAATATGTCTGGCATGTGTGTGTGTTACTGTCTTCCAAATGTGCAGTGTCTATTATCCATAGAAATTGTCCTGAGGTCGGGGTTATTGTTGCCATTCAGTCACTTGGTCATGTCCAACTTCTTGCCACCCCATGGACTGCAGCACACCAGGCTTCCCTGTCCTTCACCATCTCTTAGAGCTTGCTCAAACTCCTGTCCATTGAGGTCAGTGATGCCATCCAACCATCTCATCCTCTGTCACCCCCATCTCCTCCTGTCTTCAATCTTTCCCAGCATCAGGGTCTTTTCCAATGAGTGGCATCAGGTGGCCAAAGTATTAGAGCTTCAGCATCAGTCCTTCCAATGAATACTCAGGACTGATTTTCTTTAGGATTGACTGGTTTGATCTCCTTGCAGTCCAAGGGATTCTCAAGACTCTCCTCCAGCACCACAGTTCAAAAGCATCAATTCTTCAGCGCTCAGCTTTCTCAACTCTCACATCCATACTTGACTACTGGAAAAACCATATCTTTGACTGTATGGACTTTTGTCGGCAAAGTAATGTCTTCTGCTTTTTAATATGCTATGTTTGTCATAGCTGTTCTTCCAAAGAGGAAGCATCTTTTAATTTCATGGTATCATAGGGATGGATTAAAACATCATGTTTAATTCTGCTCCCTCTTGTAGTCCCACAAAAACAATAGCAGAAGGCTAGAAAGGACACGCATTCTTTTTTTTTTTTCATTTATTTTTATTAGTTGGAGGCTAATTACTTTACAATATTATAGTGGTTTTTGCCATACATTGACATGAATCAGCCATGGATTTACATGTGTTCCCCATCCCAATCCCCCCCTCCCACCTCCCTCCCCATCCCATCCCTCTGGGTCTTCCCAGTGCACCAGCCCTGAGCACTTGCCTCATGCATCCAACCTGGGCTGGTGATCTGTTTCACCCTTGATAGTATACTTGTTTCAATGCTGTTCTCTCAGAAGATCCCACCCTCGCCTTCTCCCACAGAGTTCAAAAGTCTGTTCTGTACATCTGAGGACACACATTCTTGTAAGACTGGACTGAAAAGAGGTAAAACCTCAAAATTTCGGGTAGAAAGCCAACAGAGAGCAACAACTGACTGGGGATTTGCAGTGTTGAAGCTGCTTTGCACCAAAAAACTTGATTAGGGCTTAGGAATTGGAAATTCCAAATGCTTCTGAAATTGAGGAAGAAGGTGGGGTTGAACAATTAAAAAGAGTGAAAAGTCTACATAAGAAGTAGACTAAAGGTAGAAGATTAAATGCTTATTCTCTTGGAGAGGATGAACCAGGATGACTGTGGACACAAAAGAGCAGGCAAGTTGATTATGTAATGTGTGAGTAAAAAGAGGGGATATAGTAAAGACCTACACATGGAACAGTGAGATATCTGGGCACCTTTTCCTACTAGGCTCATAAATATTAACAGATAAGTTTTGACCCATGTACCCATTCCTCAGACCAGTCAAGAAATTGGGGGAGTAGAAGGTGTACCCAGATGATTAGGGGGAAATGTCAGAGGGCAGGATCTAGGAAGCATCAGGTCCTGATTGGCACAGAGACCCAGACGGCTACAGAAATGTGTCTCAGAAAAACATGAAACAACGAGTTCCTGGTATGTTTTAACAAAGTTCTGAGAAAAGACTTAGCCCTTAAGTAAAGCCTGAGGGTAAATTTTCAAGCATAATGAAAAAAAGTTTTAAAATAGAATAAAATAGTACAGTTGTTAATTCCAGGGTGGAAATGTAATCCCAGTATACTACATGGTTCAGCCATAAATGAAATGTACATAGTCATCGTTGTAAAATTTAAAAATTAAGTTTAGAAAAATAAAAGAGAAGGAAGGGAAGGAATGGGGGGAAAGGGAGGATGAAAAAGAAATCCTTGTTAAGTGTTACTTACTTTAAAAAGTTTTGGAAGCTCTTGCCTATGAGATCAAATCTAAATCCTTCTGCATGACATTTAAGGTCTTTCAGAATTGTATGTGTGTGTATGAGTTGCTCAGTCATGTCCAACTCATCGCGACCCCATGGACTGTAGCCTGCCAGGCTCCTCTGTCCATGGAATTCTCTAGGCAAAAATACTGGAGTGGGTTGCCATTCTGCTTCATGCTAACTCACTACAGATCAATAACACCTGATATTTTCATACTCTACACCATGCTCATCTTTTCCCTCCTATCCTGGCATTTTCCCTCTTACCTACCTTCTCCAAATCTTATCCATCTTCTAACATCACTTATACCCTTACCACCTCCATAAAGCCTTTCTTGACCATCCCCCAAAGAGGGATCTTTCCCTTCTCTGTTACTGGCTGGATCCAGTTAGTTAATTGGGCTCTTTGCACTTCAGCTTTCAAAGCATTATGTTCTATGAAAGGGGCCTGCAAGTTCCTCAAGGACAGATTCTCCCACAGTGGCTCATGCGGTGCTACAGATCTGTTTACATGGTAAGAACATTAACATTTTTTGAACAAATTAATAATTAAGCTACTCCTCCTCCTGTCTCTCTCATGCTAGGCTTTTGTTGTTCCTTCCGCTGAGCATCAGGGATTTGTTGTAACTTTCCACTGATCTCCTCTGCCTGTGTTGCTGGGCTGTGGCTACTGACTAAGTCACTGCTTGGATGCCCTACCCCTCCATGGTCAGAGCCCAGAAGGTGAGGGAGGTTTGGATGCAAACGGAGTAACCACACCATGATGCTTTATTGGTACTTATACTGCTCTGGAACATGTTCCTACCAAAGCTGAGTGGGACCAGAAGTGGCAGGTGCAGGGCTGGAGCCAAATTCTTAGTTCCATTTAAGAGAAAGAAGAGGAAAGGCAACAGGACTATCAACTCTTTCAAAGTGGTTCTGGTCTCACACAGACCCTTTCCAGTTAGGTCCCAGGCATATTCTTGCTCAGAGACCTCACACCAGCAGCACCCACCTTTTCTAAGACCATCTGCTTGGCCCCCTGAGTACGTCATGTATCACTTTTTGTATTCCTTGGTGCTGAGATTCCCCCTGAGCCTGTCCCCGTAGCCAACACACTCCATCTCCGATTCTACTTGTCAGATTCAGTCCTCTGAAGAGCAAGCAGACGATGAGGGTGACAGTTTCCCTTAAAGGAGAAGCAGTGTAAGTAAGTAAGTATTACTTGCCTGTTAAGTGAGTAAGTTTTAGTAGCTCAGTTGTGTCTGACTCTTTGCAACCCCATGGACTGCAGCCTGCCAGGCTCCCCTGTCCAAGGAATTCTCCAGGCAAGAATACTGGAGTGGGTCACCATTCCCTTCTCCAGCAGATGTTCTTGACCCAGGGATATTGCACCTAGGTCTCCCACATTGCAGGCAGATTCTTTGCTGTCTGAGCCACCATGGGCTAAAATGCCTATTCTGTGGCCACAGATACTTGTTTCTGGGTCATAGTTCACGGAGTCCTAGAATCTTAGAATTGAAAGAGACCCTCACAGTCATCCGGATGGTCTCCCTACTCTGCTGCATCTGATAACAAATCCCTTCGGCTTGTCTGACTTGTGCAGTGCACCGCTCCTACTCACATTCTACCATCGAGAGGAGCGGCCTCCCTCAGCAAGTCATTGACGAGAGACCTAGAGACAGGACAGGAAGATCTGTGGGCGGAGGGGTGATTGAAGGGTTTGCCTTAAATGTGATAGTTCTGTATTTTGGGTTGGCCAAAAGGTTCATTTGGGAACATCTTATGGAAAAACCTGAACAACATTTTTGGCCGACCGCAGTATTTTATAATCACAAACCCCCAAGAGAATATGAAGAAAGCTTTTAGGTCATCGCCTCCAGAAAACATGATATTTTGAACATAATTTTAATAGGTTCAAAGACTCCTCAAACCCATTTGCAGATGCCAAGTTAAGAATCCCTAACTTAATGTTGTTTTGAGAACCAAGCCAATGATTTTGGTCCATGGACTAGCGTGCTTGTGTGCTAAATCACTTCAGTTGTGTCCGACTCTGTGTGGCCCTTGGACTGTAGCCCACCAGGCTCCTTTGTCCGTGGCATCCTCCAGTTCAGAATACTGAAGTGGTTTGCTGCACTGTCCTCCAGTGGATCTTCGTGACCAAGCAATCGAACCTGCATTTCTTGTGTCTCCTGTATAACAGGCAGGTTCTTTACCACTAGCACCACATGAAGTGAAAGTTGTTCCATCGTGTCCGACTCTTTGTGACCCCATGGACTATACAGTCCATGGAATTCTCAAGGCCAGAATACTGGAGTGGGTAGCTGTTCCCTTCTCCAGGGGATCTTCCCAACCCAGGGATTGAACCCAGGTCTTCTGCATTGCAGGCGGATTCTTTACTAGCTGAGCCACCAGGGAAGGCTACCCGCTCCAGTATTGTGACCTGGAGAATTCCATGGACTGTATAGTCCATGGGGTCGCAAAGAGTCAGACACGACTAAGTGACTTTCACTGGAGCAAACTAGCACCACCTAACAATAATTAAGTCTGACCTGAGCGGGGCAGGGGTCAAACCTTGGAAACTAAACATTTATTGTAAATTGTATCACTTCCTATGACTCTCATCACCTACCTGGACCAACTGTATCTCAGGCATACTAAGAAGGTTTAAAAAAAAAATGAAAAAAAAAAAAAAAAAAAGAGGCAGCCTTGCAAGTTATTTTGTGGGGCTGTGTCTTTCCTTGATATACTTGCCACATTGTGTGGTGAAATGAGACACTCTTCACCATTGTGGGTTGGCAACTCCTGTGTTTCTGAAGGTTCATGATTCTCTGGGCTCAGAGCTCACACACGTTGCACCTTTCAAAAGCTTCATTTCCCTTTTGTTTGAATTTTTTCCCAATGACTTTGAATTAAGTATATTCTCTGTTGGCAGAAATGAGACAATTGGGAAAGGTTTTCGTACATTCTTACTCACAATGGTTAGATAGCATCACCGACTCAATGGACACGAATTTGAGCAAACTCCAGGAGATGGTAAAGCACGGGGAGCCTGGCATGCTGCAGTCCATGGGGTTGCAAAGAGTTGGGCAACAACTAAACAACAGCAACTGAACTGAACTGAACAACAAGCAACTGAACAACAATTCACAAAACCAATATTGTTTGCTGATTGTTGTAACTGCAAAGCAAAACCCACAGTTATGTGCTCCCTGTAAAAACAACCTTGGGAAGGTCATGTGGCATGTTCCATCGTATATTTGGGCTGTGAAAGCTTTCTTGGGCTTCCCAGGAGGCACAGTGGTAAAGAATCCACCTGCCAATGCAGGAGATACAGGAGACGGGGTTCGATCCCTGGGTTGCCAAGATTCCCTGGAGGAGGAAATGGCAACTGGCTCCAGCATTCTTGCCTGGGAAATCCCATGGACAGAGGAGCTTGGCAGGCTATAGTCCATAGGGTCAGCAAGAGTCAGACATGACTGAGCACACCCACAAGCTTTCTTAGGTGTCAGGATATTACTCCTGGGAGCGCATGCTTTCCACAGAACTCGATGGACAGAGAGTCAGCCCTGCACTGACCCCTCCGCATATGAAACAATGCTGACTGCTGGACCAGATGTTTGGGAAAGGGAGAGGTGTTGGGATGATTATCAGTGCCTAGAATATGAGTCACTTCTTACCAGCCCTGAAAAGAAGTGTTCTATTATGCAAGGTGAGAGGAGACAAGAAGCAGATCTTTTTTCTCAATATTAACTCCTTGGTCTGAAAGGAACTAATCCATTCTTCTGCCTCCAGGCAACACGGCATTCAGATAGATTAGGTTTTTGTTCTTTTTTTCCCCTGCATTTCCAAAGGACATTCCAGCCTTCCTTAACCTTGCATTCCAGAGCTTCACAGAGCCTGTACTCAGGAAATACTTCCTCAGGTTTAACTTAAATCCTTCTCCCTGCAACAGGAGACCACTGCTGTCCTCTGAGGATTCAGAGAACAGCTGCCTGGCCCCTTGCCAGTCCTACCATCCCACGTTCCCATTGTTCCGGGGAGGAAACAGCTCTGGGCATGTGTTGATTTGCTCCCTACCACCCAGTGGGAACCCAGGCATGAACCCCAGGCTCCTCTGAGGGGTTACTTTGCATACTTGGGGCACTGTTCTCCCAGGACTCTAAAATGATCACAAATGGCAAACAAAGTCTCTGCAGGGGCTTTGAGAGATGACATAAAAGAATGCTTTGCATCTTTATGGTACTTTACCTAGCATTTGTGCACAGGCAAGTTCCACTCTAGGTATAATAACCATCATTTTAAAGATAAGGAAATGGCTTGACCAACACTGGCACAGATTAGAACAGGGGAAACCAAGAGCTGGACCTGAAAGCATGATGCATCCACACTCCACTGCGCGAGAGGTGCTTCCTGGGGAGAAAATAAAGCCCTGGTTCACTGACCATATACTTCTCATCTTTGCAATTCTTAGTCTAAGGAAAAGAGAGGCAAACATGCTACAAGAAGGGGGACCCCTTCCAGGACCCGAGAGTGGGCTCTTGTCTAACACTCGGAAGTGAATTGTTAAGAGAGACACATGTGCTCACAAAGCAAGAGACTGTTGGGAACGGGTAGCTGGGTGGAGAGCAGGCAGCTGAGGGAACCCAGGAGAACTACTCTGCCACATAGCCTGCAGTCTCAGGTTTTATGGTGATGGGGTTAGTTTCTGTGTGGTCTCTGACCAATCATTCTGACTCAGGGTCCTTCCTGGTGGCATGTGCATTGCTCAGCCAAGATGGATTCCAGTAAGAAGGATTCTGGGAGGTTGATAGGCTGTGTGGGCTGGCATCTCTCTTCTCTTTAATAATTTATTTTATTTCTTGTTGGTTGTGCTGGGTCTTTGTTGCTGCAAGCAGGATTTCTCTAGTCATGGTGAGTTGTGGGGCTCCTCTTTGTTGTGGTGCGAGGGCTTCTTATTGTGGTGGCTTCTCTTGTGGAACATGGGCCCTAGAGCACTTGGGTTTCAGTAGTTGTGGCTCTTGGGCTCTAAAGCATGGGCTTAGTAGTTGCAGCAAGTGTGCTTTAGTTGCCCCATGTTATGTGGAATCTTCCCGAAACAGGGATCGAACCCATGTCCCCTGAATTGGTGGGAGGATTCCTATCCATTGTATCACCAGGGAAGTCCTCTCTCCTTTTGACCTTTCCCAAATTCTTCTGGTTGGTGACAACTTGTTAGTTCCTCATTCCTCACCAGGACCTCCTGTTGTTAAGATAGCTCATACAAGTGGCTACCATCTTGTCTGGCCAGAGCAGGAAGTTTCAGTGTTTCCCCTAACAGATTTGCAAGGAAATGGCCATGAAGACTCACTGAAAACTGTGAACATATGGAAAGTCTTTCTTCAGTCACAAGAACTGTGGAGTAGGTGGTGGAGTAGAAAGCAGGAAAGTGACCCCACATCCCAGGGTGAGCAGAGGGGCTGTGGAGGTAGGTAGACCTGATTTCCAGCTTTAGCTCCATACGTGCAGTATGATACAGACAAGTTTCACTCAACTCTGAGCTTCTGCTTCATTGTGTATGAAATCAGAATAAGCATACCATCTTCACAGGGTTATTTTGAGGAGTAAAGGAAATAATATAAAGTGCTTAGTGCAGGGTCTGACAGGAAGTGCTAAGGAAATGTTATTTATTTTGTAGAGCAAATTGAGCAATGAGATTGAATGAAGTTAAATTAGGAAAGGTTTCATGGAGGGAATAAGAGCGGGGTCAGAATTTGAAAGCAGCACTGGGGCTTGGTGAACAAGATTAGAGAGGGGGCATTATTTCCTTGCCCTCAGCTTCCCAAAGGCACAGAAATGTCAGTCTTTGAATGTGGATGCCCAAACTGTCTGTCTCCGTGGACTTTCGCATTTTTAAACACACTGAGGAAGGATAAAATAGCAGAATGTCATCAGAGAGGCTGTGGATGGATGGCTTATAGGAGATGTGGGGAGATGCCAGCATTAAAGCAACGTCTATCCCAGAATGAAGAATAACTTCAGTGTAACTCCATTAAAAATTGAATGTGCTGTAATGTTGAGCTATTCTTAGTGTAGATAACTGCTTAAAAGGTTAAGTTTAATGGCTTGGCTTGCTTGCCATAGATCTACTGCTTCTGATATAGATGAGAAAGATGACCCCTCCAACACTCTACAAATTATTGGAAATAGGGAGATTGCAATTCTTGGAACTTTCCTATTGATTGGTTAAGTAAATCATCTGTTAAATAGAAATCTAATTTGAAAGATATACATTTAATAGAATTAATAAGTGAACTGATTAGGCAGAATGTTAGAAGGAACCCCAAAATGCCTTCATTGATTGGAAAAGTATCAACTGGGCCCCAATGAGGAAGGGTCCAGGAGGGTTCTTTACCACTAGCGCCACCTGGGAAGCCCAAAGATAAGAATTAGTAGACTCATTTTACAAAGGATTCAGCCTAGTGGCATGCACTTCCCAGGTGGCGCTAGTGGTAAAGAATCCACCTCCAAGTATAGGAGACACAAGTTCAGTCCCTGGATGGGGAAGATCCCCTGGAGGAGGAAATGGCAACTCACTCCAGTATTCTTGCTGGGAGAATCCCATGGACAGAGGAACCTGGTGGGTTACACTCCATGGGGTTGCAAAGAGTTGGACATGACTGAGCATCTGAGCATCAGCAGCCGAATAGTATAGCCGATATTAACCCAGCTCTGACTGACTCCAAAGTCTGACTCCATGGTCTATCCACCTCACAGGTTTGCCTCAAGAAAGTGGAATATTATTTAATTTTACTGAGAGATTATACTCTATATTTGGGACTAGAATAAGCTAGGACTGCAAAGTTGTATCCAGATCATGAAAAGTGTGGAATCACTGAGTGTAATGTTAAAAGATGAATAGGCAATGGACAGTCAAAGAGGGTTTTAGAGTGAGGTAAGGGTGCAGAATAATCAGAATTTTCTTTTCTACTTTTAAGAGTGTAATTCAATATAGGAAAGAGTAGGAGATATGAAAAGCAAACAGGAGGAGACAAGTTCTAGTTCTAGCAAGTTAGTAATAAAAGGTTTTTTTAAAATTTTATTTTATTTTTTATATAATTTTAAGAGATGGGAATACCTGACCACCTCACCTGCCTCTTGAGAAACCTATACGCAGGTCAGGAAGCAACAGTTAGAACTGGACGTGGAACAACAGACTGGTTCCAAATAGGAAAAGGAGTATGTCAAGGCTGTATATTGTCACCCTGCTTATTTAACTTATATGCAGAGTACATCATGAGAAACGCTGGGCTGGAGGAAGCACAAGCTGGAATCAAGATTGCTGGGTGAAATATCAATAACCTCAGATATGCAGATGACACCACCCTTATGGCAGAAAGTGAAGAAGAACTAAAGAGCCTCTTGATGAATGTGAAGAGGAGAGTGAAAAAGTTGGCTTATAGCTCAACATTCAGAAAACTAAGATCATGGCATCTGGTTCCATCACTTCATGGCAAATAGATGGGGAAACAGTGGCTGACTTTTATTTTGGGGGGCTCCAAAATCACTGCAGATGGTGATTGCAGCCATGAAATTAAAAGACGCTTACTCCTTGGAAGAAAAGTTATGACCAACCCAGACAGCATATTAAAAAGCAGAGACATTACATTGCCAACAAAGGTCCGTGTAGTCAAGGCTATGGTTTTTCCAGTGGTCATGTATGGATGTGAGAGTTGGACTGTGAAGAAAGCTGAGTGCCGAAGAACTGATGCTTTTGAACTGTGGTGTTGGAGAAGACTCTTGAGAGTCCCTTGGACTGCAAGGAGATCCAACCAGTCTATCCTAAAGGAGATCAGTGCTGGGTGTTCATTGGAAGGACAGATGTTGAAGCTGAGACTCCAATACTTTGGCCACCTGATGCAAAGAGCTGACTCATTAGAAAAGACCCTGATGCTGGGAAAGATTGAGGGCAGGAGGAGAAGATGAGGGAAGATCTTGAGGGAAGATGAGATTGTTGGATGGCATCACCACTAGTTTGTTCTCTATATCTCTTGAGTTGCTTCTTTTTTGTTATATTCACTAGTTTGTTGTACTTCTTAGATTCTATATATAAGTGATACCATATAATATCGGTCTTTCTCTCTCTGACTTGTTTCACTAAGCGTAATGCCCTCCAACTGCTCCCTTTTGCTGCAAATGGCAAAATTTTGCTCTTTTTTATGACTGAGTAGTATTCTGCTGTATGAGTGTCCATGTAGGCGTGTATACGTATATATATGTTTTCCTTGTCGATTCATCTGCTGGTGATGAATGTTGGTGGACACTAAGATTGCTTCCATATGTTGGTGATTGTAAATAATGCTGCTATGAACACTGATGTGCATGTTATCTTTTCAAATTAGTATTTTTATTTGTTTGTTTTTGGATATATACTCAGGAGTGGAATTGCTGAGTCATATGGTGGTTCTGGTTTTAGTTTTATGAGAAATCTCCATGCTGTTTTCCACAATGGCTGCACTAATTTACATTCCCACCAACAATGTACAAGGTTTCCTTTTTTCCCACATCTTTGCCACCATTTGTTGCTTGTCTTCTTTTTGATGATAGCCATGCTGATAGCTGTGAGGTGATATCTCATTGTGGTTTTGATTTGCATTTTCTTGATGATTAGTAATGTTGAGCATCTTTTCCTGTACCTGTTGATCATTTGCATTTCCTCTTTGGTAAAATGTCTATTCAGATCTGTCCATTTGCAATTAAGTTGTGTGTTTATTTGATGTTTAGTTGTATGAGCTGTTTATATATGTTGGATATTAATCCCTTATCAGTCATATCATTAGCAAATACTTTTCTCCCATTCAGTAGATTGTCTTTTTACTTTGTCAATGGTTTCCTTTGCTATGCAGAAAGTTTTAAGTTTAATTAGGTCTCTTTTGTTAATTTTTGCCTTTAAATCCTTACTTTGGAGATGGATCCAAAAAAATATTGCTGTGATTTATGTCAAAAATTGTTCAGCCTATGTTTTCCTCTAGTTTTATGGTATATGGTCTTACATTTAGGTCTTTAATCAATTTTTTTTTTATAAGGTGCTAGAAAATGTTAGTAGTAAAGATGTGAACCAAGATGGTAATGAAAAGACCTGCAAAAAAGGGACACATTCTATTTTCCAAAAATAACCATAACAATATTTCCCATCCCACATGTTCTTCCAGTAACTTGTCGTTCCCCTTCAAGAGGTAGAATCTCTGACTCTTCCCCATAAACCCAGCAGGGCTTTGTAACTGCCTCAACTAACAGAGTATGACAAAAGTGACATTATGTGACTTCCAAGATTAGGTGACAAAAGGTGGTATTGCTGCTACCTGGTTCTCCCTCTCTCTGGATGCTTGTTTTTGGAAGCCAGCTGTTGTACTACAAGAAAGATGAGGCAACACAGAGGGTTTACGTGGAGAGAAACTAGGGCCCCTAGCCACTCTCCCCGGCTGAGCTTCTTGCCAACATCAAGCAGCAACTAATGGCCATATGGAAGTAGATCTTTCAGCTCTCATTTGAGCTACCCAGATGAAACCACATGGAGCAAAGACAAACCTTCCAAACTGAGCTTTGCCCCAATTGCAAATTTGAGGGCAAAATAAATTATTGGTATTGTTTTAGTTAACTAAGTGGGGTGACTTGCTATACAGCAATAGATTGTTGTTGTTTTGTTGCTAAGTTGTGTCTAACTTTTTACAACCCCATGAACTGTATAGCCCACCAGACTCCTCTATCTATGGGATTTTTCAGGCAAGAATACTGGAGTACGTTGCCATTTCCTTCTCCAGGGGATCTTCCTGACCCAGGAATCGAAACCACATCTCCTGGATTAGCAGGAGGGTTCTTTACCACTGAATCACCAGGGAAATGCAGCAGTGGATCACCAGGACAAAAAGGGCCAGCAGAAGAATTACTGTTGTAGCAACCAACAGGCATACTGATGAATTCTGGTCAAACGGTTACAAAGGTCGGTTTTATTTACTTGATTGTGTCTCCATTGCTCTGATGATTGAAAATTTTGAGAGTTAGGAAATATATGCATCTAGATAACAAAGTACTAATCAGAGCATTTATATAGTATCCACTCTAAAGGGTGGAGATTGTGATTCAGATAATTGTCCATAATGATGAAGGATCCAATGGAAAACAAATCTGTGTTGGGAGTCTACTATATTTCAGGCAAAATGTTAGATTTTCCACCTGCCTTTTCTCACCAAATCTTCACAAAACTCCTATAAAATCCTACTGTTATTTTACAGGATCAGAAAAAGTTAGAAAATTGACCTTTTAAAAAAATCATCTCATGCCAATGAGTGGTAGGGGCAAAATTCAAGCTCAAATCTGATTCCAGAACTCTTTATTTCACTGCATTGTCCTACATATTTGTCAAAGGTGATTTCTCATTGGTTTTCACACATGTGCTGTCAGTGGTCTTTGAGTTATTCAAAATGGATTCCTTTTTCTTCAGCAACAGCATGTTTATTTACCCTTCTTGGCTACTATTTTTTACAAAAAGAATTTGCATTCCTGGTGCATACACAATCCAATGGTGTTGAAAGCAGATGGTCCACAAGTATGCTGTGAGACATGGGGAATCAAAATTAAAAGAAAATTTTGTCACAGTTTATGGAGTGCTGTGGTGCTTTGTATATGCGTACATACAGTGGAGTGTATGTCATAAACAGAAGTGGCTTCTTTATTACATTGGCTATTAACTGACTGACTGATCTTTATTAAAGGTATTTTTTCTTTCAATCAAAGCTAATACATTTTACCCAATGCATGAGTGTCTTCTAAGTTGGGTTCAGAACCCAGCATGAGTTGTGCAAAATATGCAAATGCCTGCCCTGATCAATCTGCTTTAGAATTCTGTCGGGGCATGTGATTGTTTGAATGGGAAGGGTTCCCTGAGTCATTTCTTGGAGGGAAAAGATGTATAGAGAGCAAGAGGTGAAAGTCTCTACTTGTGAAAGTCAGAGGGTTCAGTGAGCAGGGCAAGTGGACATTTAAGCTCTTCCATTCTGGCCTGGTACTGCCACTGCACATGGTGACTTTGCTTAAGTCATTAACCCCTTGTTTTTCTTATTAGTTCCTGGGGGATGATAACACCAAGCCAGCCCTGCTGAAAACAAATCAGTTCTTCAGAAAAAGTCATCAGTGTGTATGCAAATCCAAAAGTCCTTTCTTATAAACAACACTCTCTCTTCCTGTTTTTTTTCCCCTGACAGCAATGCATTTCTTTCCTCAGCATGCCATTTTCAAAACCTTTGACATTTCACTGCACCTCGTCATTGCCTTCATTGGGGATCATGCCAATTTGTCAGTTTTAATCTGTCCAAAAACCTGCATCTGCCAGCATAAACCTTCTTATTTCTTACATGTTGATACAAAGATTTCACACATTGATTTTTGCATAGCTCTGATTTCATGCAAGCTAAGCAAACAATGACAGGTTGGTACTTGAGGTAATGAATGCTCTATCAGATTAATACAAATCAATGGCATTGGCAAGTTTCAGATGAGGCACAGGGGGTGGGGTCTGGAGAGCAAGAGCTGCCAGAACAAGACAGATGGTCAGAAGCTGACACTCTTACCTCTTTATCTTGATGGGCTCATTAGCAGATTTCTCTCCTTTGGGTCTTATTGGAGTTTCTTGGCTTTAAATGGCACCCCACCATCTTGGAAAAAAAACTGATGTACCCTTCTCATGACCTGGCATAGAGGACCTTCTAGTGTCGAAGGTCTATTTAGCAGCCTGGAGGGCTAGAACTTGGGTAAATGGATACCAGAATTTACTGTTTATCGAATAGGACCATTGGGGTCCAAAGAGTCATTGTATCTCTGGGAAGCTACTTTTCTAAAAACTATGATTTATTGAATGTCAAACCCTATACAAGGCACATTATTTTATTTAATTCTCACAATGACTCTAGGAGGTAGACATCATTATTTTTAATCCTTCTTCTTATTGTTGCTATGCTGTTTCATAAGTGAGAAATGGAGGATTACATAATCTGTCCAAGGGACACAGCTGGGGAATGGACAAGGCAACACTTGACTCTGGGTCTGTAGAATTCTGAAGCCCTGGGATTAACCACTGGTCTCATGTACAGAAGCAAATGGCTAAGTCTGTGGGCAGCTTTCTTGGTCCTGAACTGGTGCTTCTCCTTTTTCCCTTCCCCCACCCCTTTCTTCCAGAAGATGTCCAAGACTCTCAGCTATCTCTCTTCTCCTTTCAGAAAAACATACGTCCATCCTCAGGTTCTTTCCTCTCTAAAGCTGGCAGTGAAGGAGAGTATAGTAACCTTGGCTCGCCTCTTTCCTACATTTCCTCCAGATGACAACCAACACAGGACAAGAACAATAGATAGACCAAAAGATTTCAGAAGTCCTATAGGGTTTTTATAGTCATTGATCCATCACATAGAGGTCTTGACTTCCTATTAATTTATTCTTTTCCATTATAGTTTATTAAAAGATATTGAATATAGTTCCCTGTGCTATACAGTAGGACCTTGTTCACTTATTTTATATGTAGTAGTTTGTATCTGCTAACCTCAAATTCCTAATTCATCTGTCCTGCCTTTCCCCTTTGGTAACCATAAGTTTTTTTCTATGTCTATGGGTCTGTTTCTGTTTCCTAAATAAGTCCTTTTCTTCATTTTTTAGATTCCACATAGAAGTGATATCATATGATACTTGTCTTCCTCTGTCTGACATACATCACTTAGTATTGATAATCTTTCGGTCCATCCATGGTGTTGCAAATAGCATTATTTCATTCTTTTTTTTTCTTTTTATTTTTTTAGTGACTGATACTCCATTGTTATGGATGTACCACATCTTCTTTGTCCTTTCATCTGTTGATAGACACTTAGGTTGCTTCCATGTCTTGGCTATTGTAAATATTGCTGCTATGAAGAGTGGAGTGCATGTATCTTTTTGAATTAGTATTCATCTTTTCCAGATTTATGCGCAGGAGTGGGATTTCTGGCTTATATAGCAACACTCTCTCTTTTTCAAGGAACCTCCATACCATCCTTCAGAGTAGCTGCACCAATTTACATTCCCACCAACAGTGTAGGAGGGTTCCTTTTTCTCCACACTGTCTACAGCACGTATTATTTGTAGACTGCTTAATGATGGCAATTCTGAGTGGTGTGAAGTAATACTTCATTGGAGTTTTGATTTGCAGTTATCTAATAATTAGAGATACCAAGGGAACATTTCATGCAAAGATGGGTTCGATAAAGGACAGAAATGGTATGGACCTAACAGAAGCAGAAGATATTAAGAAGAGGGGGCAAGAATACATAGGACTGTACAAAAAAGATCTTCACAACCCAGATAATCACGATGGTGTGATCACTCACCTAGAGTCAGACATCCTGAAATGTGAGTCAAGTGGGCCTTAGGAAGCATCACTACAAACAAAGCTAGTGGAAGTGATGGAATTCCTGTTGAGCTATTTCAAATCCTGAAAGATGATGCTGTGAAAGTGCTGCACTCAATATGCCAGCAAATTTGGAAAACTCAGCAGTGGCCACAGGACTGGAAAAGGTCAGTTTTCATTCCAATCCCAAAGAAAGGCAATCCCAAAGAATGCTCAAACTACCGCACAATTGCACTCATCTCACACGCTAGTAAAGTAATGCTTAAAATTCTCCAAGCCAGGCTTCAGCAATATGTGAACTGTGAAATTTCAGATATTCAAGCTGGTTTTAGAAAAGGCAGAAGAATCAGAGATCAAATTGCCAACATCTGCTGGATCATCAAAAAAGCAAAAGACTTCCAGAAAAACATCTATTTCTGCTTTATTGACTATGCCAAAGCCTTTGACTGTATGGATCACAATAAACTGTGGAAAATTCTGAAAGAGATGGGAATACCAGACCACCTGACCTGCCTCTTGAGAAACCTATATGCTGGTCAGGAAGCAACAGTTACAACTGAACATCGAACTGACTGGTTCCAAATAGGAAAAGAAGTACGTCAAGGCTATACATTGTCACCCTGCTTATTTAACTTATATGCAGAGTACATCATGAGAAACGCTGGGCTGGAAGAAGCACAAGCTGGAATCAAGATTGCCGGGAGAAATATCAATAACCTCAGATATGCAGATGACACTACCCTTATGGCAGAAAGTGAAGAAGAACTAAAAAGCCTCTTGATGAAAGAGGAGAGTAAAAAAGTTGGCTTAAAGCTCAACATTCAGATAATTAAGATCATGGCATCTGGTCCCATCACTTCATGGCAAATAGATGGGGAAACAGTGTCAGACTTTATTTTTCTGGGCTCCAAAATCACTGCAGATGGTGATTGCAGCCATGAAATTAAAAGATGCTTACTCCTTGGAAGGAAAGTTAGGACCAACCTAGATAGCATATTAAAAAGCAGAGACATTACTTTGCCAACAAAGGTCTGTCTAGTCAAGGCTATGGTTTTTCCAGTGGTCATGTATGGATGTGAGAGTTTGTGAAGAAAGCTGAGTGCCGAAGAACTGATGCTTTTGAACTGTGGTGTTGGAGAAGACTCTTGAGAGTCCCCTGGACTGCAAGGAGATCCAACCAGTCCATCCTAAAGGAGATCAGTCCTGGGTGTTCATTGGAAGGACTGATGCTGAAGCTGAAACTCCAGTACTTTGGCCACCTCATGCAAAGAGTTGACTCATTGGAAAAGACCCTGATGCTGGGAGGGATTGGGGGCAGGAGAAGAAGGGGACAACAGAGGATGAGATGGCTGGATGGCATCACCGACTCGATGGACATGAGTTTGAGTAAACTCTGGGGGTTGGTGATGGACAGGGAGGCCTGGCGTGCTGTGATTCATGGGGTCACAAAGAGTTGGACACGACTGAGCAACTGAACTGAACTGAATAATTAGTAATGTTGAACATCTTTTTATATGCCTGTTGGTCATGTGTATGTCTTCTTCGGAGAAATGCCTAGGTCTTCTGCCCAGTTTGTGATTGGGTTGTTTGCTTTCTTGATGTTGTATGAGCTGTTTCTATTGTATATTTTGGAAATTAAGTTCTTATCAGTCACATCATTTGCAAATTTTTTCTCCCACTCTGTTGATTATCTTTTCATGTTATTATGGTTTTCTTGTCTATGCAAAAACTTATAAGTTTGAGATCCCATTTGTTTATTTTTGCCTTTATTTCTGTTACCTTGGGGGACTGATCTAAGAAAACATTGTTATGATTTATTTCAGAGAATAATTTGTCTATGTTCTCTTCTAAGAGTATTACTGTATCATGTCTTATATTTAAGTTTTTAATATAAGTTTTGAGTTTACTTTTGTATATGGTGTTCTGACTTCATTGATTTACACGCACTCGTCCAGCTGTCCAGCTTTCCCAACACCACTTGCTGAAGAGACTCTACTTTCTCAATTGTTTATTCTTGCCTCCTTTGTTGAACATTAGTTGTGTATTCAGTTCAGTTGCTCAGTCATGTCTGACTCTTTGCGACCCCATGGACTGGAGCACACCAGGCTTCCCTGTCCATCACCAACTCCTGGAGTTTACTCAAACTCATGTCCATTGAGTTGGCGATGCCATCCAACTATTTCATCCTCTGTCTTCCCTTTCTCCTCCACCTTCAATCTTTCCTAGCATCAGGGTCTTTTCAAACGAGTCAGTTCTTTGCATCACGTGGCCAAAGTATTGGAGTTTCAGCTTCAGCATCAGTCCTTCCAGTGAATACTCCTGATGAACAAGACACAGTTCCCCCCTCAGTCAGTCTCTCCCATAACGAAGTTTCCATAAGCCTCTTATTCTTCTCCATTGGAGGGCAGATAGACTGAAAACCATAACTACAGAAAACTAACCAATCTGATCACATGGACCACAGCCTTCTCTAACTCAGTGAAACTATGAGCTATGCCGTGTGGGGTCACCCAAGACGGATGGGTCATGGTGAAGAGTTCTGACAAAACGTGGTCCACTGGAGAAGGGAATGGCAAGCCATTTCAGTATTCTTGCCTTGAGAACCTCATGAACAGTATGAAAAGACAAAAAAGTTGTGTGTAGGTGTATGGGTTTATTTCTGGTCACTCTTCTGTCCCATTGATCCATATATCTGTTTTTGTGCCAGCACTATACTGTTTGAATTTCCATTAGTTTTGTAGTATTGTATGAAATCTGGGAGGATTATGCCACCAGTTTTATTCTTTTTCCTAAGGATTTCCTTGGTAATTTTGGGTCTCTTATGGTTCCATATAAATTTTAGGATTATTTGTTCTAGTTCTGTGAAAAATGTCATGGATTATTTGATATGGATTATATTAAATCTGTAGATTGCTTTAGGTAGTATGGCCATTTTAGCAATATTAATTCCTCCAATTCAAGAGCATGGGATATCTTTCCATTTCTTTGAAACATCTTCAGTTTCTTTTATCAGTGTTTTATAGTTCTTAGGATATAATTCTTTCACCTCCTTGGTCAGGTGTATTCCTAAGCATTTTATTTTTTGATGCTATTTTAAAAGGGATTTTTTTTTGTTTGTTTATTTTTTTAAAATTTTTTATTAGTTGGAGGCTAATTACTTTACAATATTGTAGTGGTTTTTGTCATACATTGACATGAATCAGCCATGGATGTACATGTAAAAGGGATTTTTAAAAACTATCCCTTTCTGATATTTCATTGTTACTGTAAAGAAATACAACAGCCTTAAGCATCTTAATTCTGAATTCTGCTATCTTGCTGAATTCACTTATCAGTTCTAACAGTTTCTGTGTGGAGTGTTTGGGGTATTTTATACATACAGTATCAGGTCATCGGCATGTAATGACAATTTTACCTCTTCCCTTTCAATCTGGATGCCTTTTATTTCTTTCTATTGTTTGATTGTTGTGGCTAAGACTTCCAATGCTATGTTAACACATTACTGACCAGGGGATTTTTGCAGAAACTAATGCCTGTGGCTGGCAGTTTATTATGTAAGCTAATATTGAAGAGTCTCCAGTCAATAATGTTCGGGTAACAAAAGATGTATTAATACATCTCTGGTCAATAATGTGTTAAATAGAAGTGATAGTGGGCATCCTTATCTTGTTCCAGATGTTAGCAGGAAGGCTTTCTGCTTTTGAGCATTTAGTATCATGTTGACTATGATTTTGTCATAAATAATTTTTATTATGTTGAGATATGTTCCTTCTATATACACTTTGGTAAGAGGTTTTTTTTTTAATTACCATAAATGGATGTTGAATTTTATCAAATGCTTTTTCTGCATATATTAAGATGATCATGTGACTTTTGTTTTTTATTGACGTGATGTATCACATTGATTGATTTACATATATCAAAGCATCCTGGTGATTCTGGGTTGAATCCAATTTGATCATGGTGTACAATCTTTTTTATGTGTTGTTGTGAAGAAAGCTGAGTGCCAAAAAATTGATGCTTTTGAACTGTGGTGTTGGAGAAGACTCTTGAGAGTCCCTTGGACTGCAAGGAGATCCAACCAGTCCATCCTGAAGGAGATCAGTACTGAATATTCACTGGAAGGACTGATGCTGAAGCTGAAACTCCAATACTTTGGCCACCTCATGTGAAGAGTTGACTCACTGGAAAAGACCCTGATGCTGGGAGGGATTGGGGGCAGGAGGAGAAGGGGACGACAGAGGATGAGATGGCTGGATGGCATCACCTGATTCAATGGGCATGAGTTTGAGTAAACTCTGGGGGTTGGTGATGGACAGGGAGGCCTGGCATGCTGCAATTCATGGGGTCGCAGAGAGTCAGACACGACTGAGCAACTGAACTGAACTGGATTTGTTTGCTAGTATTTTGTTGAGAATTTTTGCATCTATCATCAAAGATACTGGCCTGTAATTATCTTTTTTGGTAGTGTCTTTGTCTAGTTTTGGTATCAGGGTGATGGTGGCTTCATAGAAAGAGTTTGGAAGTGTTCCCTCCTCTTCAGTCTTTTGGAAGAGTTTGAGAAGTGTTGGTATAAGTTCTTTGTACATTTGTTAGACTCCCTCAGTGAAGCTATATGGTCCTGGACTTTCGTTAGCAGAATTTTTTAAAATTACAAATTCTTTCACTTCCTGTGGTTGGTCTGTTTATTTATGTCTTCTTGATTCACTTTTGGTATGCTATTTGTTTCAAGAAACTTGTCCATTTCTTTCAAGTTGTTCAGTCTTTTACCATATAATTGTTCATAATATTCTTACGGATTTTTTTTTTTTATTTCTGTGGTGTTGTTTATTTCTCCTTCTTCATTTCTTTTTTTATTTTATTCCTCTATCTTTTCTTCTTGGTGAATCTAGAGAGAAGTTTGTCAATTTTGTTTACCCTTTCAAACAAAAAAAAAAACCGGCTCTTTGTTTTATTAATTATTTTCAATTTTAAAAAATCTCTGTTTACTTCCTAATTATTATTTCCTTTCTTCTGTGGAAAATAATAAAGTTTTGTTTGTCTTCTTTTGTTTGTTCTTCTAATTCTTTTAGGTAGTGAATTAGGTTATTATTTGAGATTTTTCTTCTTTTTTGAGAAAGGCCTGTATCACTATGAACTTACCTACTAGAACTACTTTTACTGCACCCATAGATTTTGTATGCTTGTGTTTTCATTGTCACTGTCTCAAGATGTTTTTAATTTCCTCTCTGATTTCATTGTTGACCCATTGGGTTTTTAGGAGTATGTCATTTAGGGGCTTCCCTGATAGCTCAGTTGGTAAAGAATCCGCCTGCAATGCAGGAGACCCCAGTTTGATTCCTGGGTCGTGAAGATCTGCTGGAAAAGAGACAGGCTACTCACTCCAGTATTCTTGGGATTCCCTTGTGGTTCAGCTGGTAAAGTATCCATCCGCAATGTGGGAGACCTGAGTTTGATCCCTGGGTTGGGAAGATCCCCTGGAGAAGGGAAACACTACCCACTCCAGTATTCTGGCCTGGAGAATTCCATGGACTGTATAGTCCATGGGGTCATAAAGAGTTGAACATGACTGAGCAACTTTCACTTTCATTTAGTCTCTGAGTTTTTTGTTTTTTTTTTCTCATTTCTATTTCTGTGATTGATTTCTAGTTTCATGCTACTATGGTCAGGAAAGATACTTGAAATAATTTCTATCCTCTTAAATTTGTTGAGGCTTGTTTTATGACCTAGTATGCTGTCTATCTTAGAGAATTTTCTATGTGCACCTGAAAAGAATGTGTATTCTGTATTTTTCAGATATAATGTCCTCAAAACATCAATTAAGTCTGATCTATTTTGTCATTTAGAATCTCTGATGCCTTAGTGATTATATGTCTGGAAGATCTGTCTATTAATGTCAGTGGAGTGTTAGTCTCCTACTATTAATTTATTTCTGTTAGCTTCTCCTTTTATGTCCATTAGTATTTGTATTATGTATTTCTGTGCTCATATATTGAATGCATGGATGTTAATAAGTGTGATATCCTTCTTGTATTGATCCTTTCATCACTATATAATGTGTTTTTTTTTAAGTCCTTTGTTTGAAAGGCTGCTTTGTCTAAGTATTGCTATGCTCACTTTCCTGTCATTTCCTTTTGCATGAAATATCTTTTTTCATCCCCTCACTTTCAATCTATGGTGTGTCCTTCACCCTAAAGTGGGTCATTTGTAGGAAGCATATTGTAGGCTCTTGTTTTATTATCTAATCAGCCACTCTTTGTCTTTTGATCAGAGTTTTAGTCCATTGTTATCCAAGGTAATTATCGACATGTATTTATTGTCATTTTAAACATTGCTTTCCAGTTGATTTTGTATTTGTTTGTTCCTTTCATTTTGTTATTTTTTCTTTTGTGGTTTGATGGTTTTCTGTTATGTTTGAATTCTTTTATTTTTGTTTTTTGTGAATCTGTTTTTTGCTTTTGATCTGTGGTTACAATGATTTTGAAGTATGTTAACCCATTACTACATCTACTTATTTTATTTTGGTAGTCATACAGGCTCAAACACATTCTTTAAAAAAAAAAAAATCTACATTTTCTTACTCCCTGCCCCACATTTTATATTCTTTGATATCCTCTTTAACATCTTAATGTTTATCCTTTTTTTTGTTCACTGTAATTATCATTGTGTTCACAATTTTAAAAAAAAATCTATATCTTGGTTTATTTAAATGATTTACTTTCCAATTGTGATTTTGTCTTTTCTATAGATTCTTGCTGCTCTTCTATTTAGAGAGGACCTTTCACTATTTCTTTTAGGATATGTTTAGTATTGCTATATTCTTTTAGTTTCTGCTTTTCTGATAAATGTATTATCTCTCCTATTCTAAATGATAATCTTGCTGGGTAGAGTATCCTATGTTATAGGTATTTTCCTTCCAGGAGTTTGAATATATCTTGCCACTTTCTTCTAGCCTGCAGTGTTTCTGTAGAGAAATCAGCTAATAGCCTTATGGGAGTTCCATTGTAACTACTTTTTTCTCCTTGCCTTTTGAATCCTGTCTTTAACTTTTGTCATTTTAATTATAATATATCTTCATGTACGTCTGTTTGGGTTCATCTTGTTTGGTGCTTCCTGTACCTGAATATCTGTTTCCTTCTTTAGGTCTGGGAAGTTTTCAGTCACAATTTTTACAAATGTATTTTTATCCCCTTTCTTTTTCTTTTTCTTCTGTGATCCCTAATATGTGTATATTGGCTCACTTTATCTCATAGTCTCATATTGCTTTTATTTATTTGTTTATTTTGGTTTGACTTTCTGTCTGTTGTTCTGATAGGCTGATTTTCAGTATTCTACCTTCCGGATTACTTGTTCCTCCTTCTACAATATTAGCTTGTTATTTATTGCCTTTAGTTCAGCTCTCATCATGGCAAGTGAGTTTTCTAATTTTTATTCCTCTTAATTATTTCTAGTACCTTTTGTTACAGTGATCTGAATTTCTGTTGTTGTTTCCATGTGTGTGCATGTGTGCTGAGTCGCTTCAGTGATGTCCAACTCTTTGTGACTCTATAGATTGTAGCTCACCAGGCTTCTCTGTCCATGGGATCCTCCAGGTAAGATTCCTGGAATGGGTTGCCATGCCTCCTCCAGGGGATCTTTCCCACCCAGGGATCAAACCTGCATCTCTATGTCTCCTGCATTGGCAGGTGGGTTCTTTACCATTAGTGCCACCTTGTCTTTCTTAATTCATTCAGTATGTTTATTACCTTCTTTTTGAATTTGGGATTTGGTAGGCTGGAGAGGTCTGTTTCATCCTTTGTTCTTTTAGGGGATTTTTCCATGTTCTCTTAATTGGGAGTGGCTCCTCTGTTTCTTCATTTTAGTTCTATTTCTGTGACTATGAATTTAGGGAAAATGGTTATCTACTGTGTTTTTTATGGCAGTTTTGCTGAGTAGCCTGCATGAGTCTAACATTTTTGGTGCCAGGGCTGTTTTTAGTATGGATGCCTGCCAAATATTTCCTCGGTATGTGTTGGCTGTTATCCCCTTGACAGGTGGTGTGATTGGTGGTGTGCTGATCAGTGTCTGCACTGGATGTTGAGTAGGGCCTGCTCTTTACTCTGTGGTTGTCACATCTCTGTGGAGGCAGAGTCTGTTCCCAAGTTGTTGGTCCATCCCAACAGGATAGCCATAACCCCTATACCCTCCAAAGCAATATGCTTTGATATTTTAAGGAGAAAGGGTATGTCACTGGAGCTACCTATTCATCAGCATCTCCTCAGTGGTCAATCATAAGAAGGTCCTGAATGTTGAGGTTCAAACACCAGTGTTTTCCCAGGACCATATCCTTGATAAGCCTACCATCATCACAAGGTAGAAGTCCATAAGATCCTGGCCCATGCCAGAATTGCAGTGAGGGAGCTTTCTTTCCTCCAAGGATCTTCCTCTGACCTCTCAAGTCCGACCCAGATGGTGACCGACTGGATTCTGGGAAACACTTCAGCATAAGCTTTCTGGGGAAGACCATGAAGCCACTAAATGACAGTCACCACAGGACCCACAGGAGTCACAGTGATCACAGAAGCCCTCTACTGGCCCTTGGCCAATAACCAGGGCAACATTTTGTTGTTGCTGAAGAGGGTACATGTCCTACCCATCATGCTCGACTCACTCTCAGAGCAAGAGAGTCTGTCCCAGGTAGAAAAACTCTTGGCAAGACCTCACCTCAGCTACCCCAGGTGGGGGCCCCACAGTGCAACACATAGCTTGAAATGACTTATTATGGCCAGATGTGTCTTTTCTACGTGGATTTCCAGGAATATCAGCTACATGGACAGAGATATCTCATTTGAGGCTGTCATATCAAAAGCTGCAACATCAGTGACTTTTGTTCTTGTAGCCATTCTCTGGCATACAATTCCACTCACCTGGGGATGTGGAGTGAGAGAGGATGAGGAAGAAGGAGGCAATATTCATTAAAGAGCCTGCTGCTCTGTGTTCTTATTCCAGTAGAATATTTTAACTCCCGATGTAAGCTTGAGAAGTCAGTGAGTCTCTCTAGGCCTCAGTATATCTATCTGTAAAATGGAATTGCCTTTACATCAAAGGATGTTCAAGAGTATGAGGAAGGTACTAAGAGGTAGGATCTTATAGAAGTTTGTGGGTGAAGTGATTCCGGCTTGTGTTACAGCTTTTTCTACAATTTTGATTACTCACCAGTGTAACTCCAGGACCTAGCAGAGTGAACATCACATAGTTGGCCTTCTATATGCATCAAGTGAAAAAGTGAATGACTGAAGTTTCTGCAGTCATTCATTCAAGGGCTATGTATGAGGTTTTTTTTTTTCCATTTATTTTTATTCGTTGGAGGCTAATTACTTTACAATATTGTAGTGGGTTTTGCCATACACTGACATGAATCAGCCATATATGTATGAGTTTTTAAGAGATAGGTAAGTAGCTGTAGTTCTCTTTTCTCTTCTGCTTCTCTATGCCCTTCCCCAGTGTTCAGTTACAAACACTTCATCTTGTGCCAGCATCAGTAACTACTGCCCCCACCCCTCCATGCAGTTGGCTGTGTAGTACAAGTTGTGTGTGGCTGTCTTGGGGTACTCAGAGAAGTTAAATGGTGGCTCTTAACACCACCCTAACCCTGCAGTTTGGGGTATGGATGGGGAGAAAAAGGTGGATTCAGAAGTTGGGGTAAGAAGTCTTGGGCCCACTAGCCTCCTCTAGGAAATCTGCGGTTTGCCCAAACTCAGGCCTGGACTTGCTCTTTTTTTTTTAATAGTGTTGCATTTCTTTTTCAGGTGTACAGCAAAGTGATTCTGAGAATCACATACACACATATGTATCTTTTTCAGATTATTTTCCATTACAGGTTATTACAACATGTTGAATATAGTTCCCTGAGCTATACAGTAGGACCTTGTTGTTTATTTTATATAAAGTAGCTTCTGTTAATACAAAACTCCTGATTTATCCTCGCCCTTTCCACTTTGATAAACATAAGTTTTTTCTATGCCTGAGTCTGTTTCTGTTTTGTAAATAAATTGATTTTGTACCTTTTTTTTAGATTCCACACATAAGTGATAATCGTACTGTCTTTTCCTGTCTTCATATGATAATCTGTAGGTTTATCCATGTTGCTACAAATGGTATTATTTCATTCTTTTCTTATGGCTGGGAATATTCCATTCTATACATATATACTGTATCTTCTTTAAACATTCATCTGTCAACAGATATTTAGGTTGCTTCCATGCCTTAGCTATTGTAAATAGTGCCTCTATGAACATTGGGGTGCATGGACCTTTTCAATTAGAATTTTCATCTTTTCTGGATATATGCCCTGGAGTGGGATTGCTAGATCATATGGTAACTCTATTTTTGTTTTTTTTTTTTAGGGGACCTTCATGCTGTTCTTTCAGAGAAGGCAATGGCACCCCACTCCAGTACTCTTGCCTGGAAAATCCCATGGATGGAGGAGCCTGGTGGGCTGCAGTCCATGGGGACGCTAAGAGTCGGACACGACTGAGTGACTTCACATTCCCTTTTCATTTTCATGCATTGGAGAAGGAAATGGCAACCCACTCCAGTGTATTTGCCTGGAGAATCCCAGGGATGGGGGAGCCTTGTGGGCTGACGTCTATGGGATCGCACAGAGTCAGACACGACTGAAGCGACTTAGCAGCAGCAGCAGCATACTGTTCTCTATAGTGACTGCACCAATTTATATTCCCACCAACAGTGTAGGAGGGTTCCCTTTTCTGCATACCCTCCTCAGAATTAACATTTGTAGACTTTTTGATAATGGCCATTCTGACCAGTGTGAAGTGATACTGCATTGTATTTTGATTTGCATTTCTGTAATAACTAGTGGTGTTGATACTCTTATCATGTGCCAGTTAGCCATCTCCTTTGGAGAAATGTCTACATTAGGTCTTCTGCCTATTTTTGACTGGGTTGCTTTTTTTTTTTTTTTAATTAAGCTGTATGAGCTGTTTATATGTTTCAGAAATTAAACCCTGTTGGTTGCATGATTTGCAAATATTTTTTTCCATAGGTTGTCTTTTCATCTGGTTTATGGTTTGCTTTGCTGTGCAAAATCCTGTAAGTTTAATTGGGTCCCATTGGTTTATTTTTGCTTTTATTTCCATTACTCTAGGAGACAGATCCGAAAAATATTGATGCAATTTATGTGAGAATGTTCTACCTATGTTTTCCACTTGGAGTTTTATAGTATCTGGTCTTACATTTAGGCCTTTAATCCATTTTATTTTTGTATATGATTGTTAGAGGATGTTCTGATTTCGTTACTTTACATGTAGCTGTCCAGTTTTCCCAGCACCACTTATTGAAGAGACTCTCTTTTCTCTATTGTATAGTCATTCTTCCTTTTTCATAGATTAATTGACTGTAAGTGCGCGGGTTTATTTTTGGGCTTTCTATCCTGTTCCATTGACCTTTGTGTCTGTTTTTGTTCCAGTACCAAACTATTTTGATCAGTATAGTCTCAAGTCAGGGAGCAGGATTCCTCCAGCTCTGTTCTCTCTCAGGATTGTCTCAGCTATTTTGGGTCTTTTGTATTTCCATATAAATTTTATTTGTTGTATTTCTGTGAACTCTAATTCTGTTTTGAATAAGAGTGGCAATAATGGGAATCCTTACCCTGTTCCTCATCTTAGAGGGAATGCTTTCAGTTTTTCACCATTGAGTATGATGATGGCTGTGCGTCTGTCATATATGGCCTTTATTATGTTAAGGTTTGTTCCCTCACAGGAGAAGACTCTACACATGGACATCACCAGATGGTCAATATCAAAATCAGATTGATTATATTATTTACAGCCAGAGACAGAGAAGCTCTATACAGTCAGAAAAAACAAGACCAGGAGTTAACTGTGCCTCAGATCATGAACTCCTTATTGAAAAATTCAGACTTGAATTGAAGAAAGTAGGGAAAAAAACTAGACCATTCAGGTATGACCTAAATCAAATCCCTTACGATTATACAGTGAAAGTGACAAATAGATTCAAGGGATTAGATCTGATAGACAGAGTACCTGAAGAACTATGGACGGAGGTTCATGACATTGTACAGGAGACAGGGATCAAGACCATCTACAAGTAAAAGAAATGCAAAAAAGCAAAATGGCTGTCTGAGGAGGCCTTACAAATAGCTGTGAAAAGAAAAGTGAAAAGCAAAGGAGAAAAAGAAAGATATACCCATTTGAACACAAAGTTCCAAAGAATAGCAAGGAGAGATAAGTAAGCCTTCCTCAGTGATCAGTGCAAAGAATAGAGGAAAACAAAAGAATAGGAAAGACTAGAGATCTCTTCAAGAAAATTAGAGATACCAAGGGAACATTTCATGTAAAGATGGGCACAATAAAGGACAGAAATGGTATGGACCTAACAGAAACAGAAGATACTAAGAAGAGGTGGCAAGAATACACAGAGGAACTATACAAAAAAGATCTTCATGACCCAGATAACTACAATGGTATGATCACTCATCTAGAGCCAGACATTCTGAAATGCGAAGTCAAGTGGGCCTTAGAAAGCATCACTACGAACAAAGCTAGTGGAGGTGATGCAATTCCAGCTGAGCCATTTCAAATCCTAAAACATGATGCTGTGAAAGTGCTACACTCAATATGCCAGCAAATTTGGAAAACTCAGCAGTGGCCACATGGCTGGAAAAGGTCAGTTTTCATTCCAATCCCAAAGAATGCTAAAACTACTGCACAATTGCACTCATCTCACATGCTAGTCAAGTAATGCTCAAAATTCTCCAAGCCAGGCTTCAACAGTATGTGAACTGTGAACTTCCAGATGTTCAAGCTAGATTTAGAGAAGGCAGAGGAGCCAAAGATCAAATTGCGAACATCTGCTGGATCATCAAGAAAGCAAGAGAGTTCCAGAAAAACATCTATTTCTGCTTTATTGACTATGCCAAAGCCTTTGACTGTGTGGATCACAATAAACTGTGGAAAATTCTGAAAGAGATGCGAATACCAGACCACCTGACCTGCCTCTTGAGAAATCTGTATGCAGGTCAGGAAGCAACAGTTAGAACTGGACATGGACCAACAGACCGGTTCCAAATAGGAAAAGGAGTACGTCAAGGCTGTATATTGTCACCCTGCTTATTTAACTTATATGCAGAGTACATCATGAGAAACGCTGGGCTGGAAGAAGCACAAGCTGGAATCAAGATTGCCAGGAAATATATCAATAACCTCAGTTATGCAGATGACATCACCTTCATGGCAGAAAGCGAAGAAGAACTAAAGAACATCTTGATGAAAGTGAAAGAGGAGAGTGAAAAAGTTGGCCTGAAACTCAACATTCAGATAATTAAGATCATGGCATCTGGTCCCATCACTTTATGGCAAATAGATGGGGAAACAGTGGAAACAGTGGCTGACTTTATTTTGCGGCGGGTGGGGGGGACTCCAAAATCATTGCAGATGGTGATTGCAGCCATGAAATTAAAGGATGCTTACACCTTGGAAGAAAAGTTATGACCAACCTAGACAGCATATTAAAAAGCAGAGACATTACTTTGCCAACAAAGGTCCATCTGGTCAAAGTTATGGTTTTTCCAGGGGTCATGTATGGATGTGAGAGTTGGACTATAAAAAAAGCTGAGCGCTGAAGAATTGATGCTTTTGAACTGTGGTGTTAGAGAAGACTCTTGAGAGTCCCTTGGACTGCAAGGAGATCCAACCAGTCCATCCTAAAGGAGGTCAGTCCTGGGTGTTCATTGGAAGGACTGATGCTGAAGCTGAAACTCCAATACTTTGGCCACCTGATGTGAAGAACTGACTTATCTGAAAAGTTCCTGATGCTGGGAAAGATTGAGGCGGGATGAGAAGGGAATGTCAGAAGATGAGATGGTTGGATGGCATCACCAACTCAAAGAACATGAGGTTGAGTAAACTCCAGGAGTTGGTGATAGACTGGGAGGCCTGGTGTGCTGCAGTCCATGGGGTCGCAAAGAGTTGGACATGACTGAGTGACTGCACTAACTTTTTTCCCTCTATGCCCACTTTCTGGAGAGTTTTTATCATAAGTGTTCGTTAAATTTTGTCAAAAGCTTTTTCTGCATCTACTGAGATGATGGTATGGTATTTATTCTTTAGTTTGTATGTGTGGTATATAACATGTTGATTAATTTGCAGATATTAAAAAGTCTTTGCATCCCTGGGATTCTATTGCTTCCTGGTTCAGTCTTCAGAGATTGCACCTTTCAAAGAATTTGTCCATTTCTCGTAGGTTGTCCATTTTGTTGGCATTACATTGTTCGTATTTGTCAGGTAACATTTAACAGGAGGATTCCTGCATGCTGTTTTCTATTTCTCATAAATCCTCTGTTCCTTATCAGGTCCTGGCAATGGGAATGAGTGAAATGGCACGCAGTTCTCAGGACTGAGATCTTGGGAAAGGGTATCTACTTGGATTCCTTTCAGTAACTCCCTTCTGTGACTCTTTTCTGCGTCAGTGACCTTGTATGTATTAGACTATCCATATTGTGACTATTGATAAAATTTCATCCTGAGTAATAACTGAGTAATCATCTTACTAAAGATACATAAGCCTACATTTCTTCTAATAAAATACCCTTGCTCCATCAGAGCTTGGGTTCCCGTGTCCTTCTTTCTCCCTCTCTCCCTCCCTCCCTCTGGCTTTCTCACTTTCTTATCATTGACTCCAGACCACCAGGTTCTGGTCCATTAAAGGACCCCAACAATATTAATCTCTTAAGATCCTTTGTATTTCTATGGTGTCAGTTATAACTTCTTTTTCATTTCTGATTTTACTGACTTAGGACCTCATCTTTTTTCCTTAATGAATCTGGCTAAAAGTTTATCAATTTTGTTTATCTTTTCAAAGAACCTGCTTTTTGTTTCATTGATCTTTTCTATTATTTGTCTATAATTCATTTATTTCTGCTATGATCTTTATGATTTCCTTCCTTCTACCTTTGGGTTTTGTTAATTTTTCTTTCTCTAGTTGCTTTAGCTGTAAGGTTGCTGTTGTTTTTCAGTCACTCAGTTATGTCCGACTCTTTGCAACCCCATGGACTGCAGCACACCAGGCTTCCATGTCCTTCACCATCTCCCAGAGCTTGCTGAAACTCATGTCCATTGAGTTGGTGATGCCATCCAACCATCTCATTCTCTATTGTCCCTTTCTCCTCCTGCATTCAATCTTTTCCAGCATCAGGGTCCTTTCTAATGAGTAGGGTCTTCACATCAGGAGCCAAAGTGTTGGAGCTTCAGCATCAGTCCTTGCAAAGAATATTCAGGGTTGATTTCCTTTAGGATTGACTGCTTTGATATCCATGCAGTGTAAGGGACTGTCAAGGCTCTCCTCTAACACTACATTCAAAAGTATCAATTCTTCAGCACTCAGCCTTTTTTTATGGTCCAACTCTCACATCCATACATGACCATTGGAAAAACCATAGCCTTGACTAGATGGACCTTTGTTGGCAAAGTAATGTCTCTGCTTTTTAATACGCTGTCTAGGTTGGTCACAGCTTTTCCTCTAGGAGGACCTTTCAATTTCATGGCAGCAGTCACCATCTGCAGTGACTTTGGAGCCCAAGAAAATAAAGTCTGTCACTGTTTCTGCTGTTTCCCCATCTATTTGCCATGAAGTGATGGGACTGCATGCCATGATCTTCAGTTTTTGAATGTTGAGTTTTAAGCCAACTTTTTCACTCTCCTCTTTCATCAAGACATTCTTTTTTTGTTCTTCACTTTCTGCCATAAGAGTAGTGTCATCTGCATATCTGAGGTTGCTGATATTTCTCCTGGCAGTCTTGATTCCAGACTGCCTGGCATTTCACATGTACTCTGCATATTAGTTAAATAAGCAAGGTGACAATATTCAGCCTTGACATACTCCTTTCCCTATTTGGAACCAGTCCATTGTTCCATGTTGGTTCTAACTGTGGCTTCTGGATATGCATAAAGGTTTCACAGGTAAGGTGTTGCACTCCCAATTTTTTAAGAGTTTTCCACAGTTTGTCATGATCCGCACAGTCAAAGACTTTAGCATAATCAGTGAAGCATAAATAGATGTTTTTCTGGAACTCTCTGGCTTTTTTGATGATCCAACAGATATTGGCAATATGATCTCTGGTTCCTCTGTCTTTTCTAAATCCAGCTTGTACATCTGAAAGTTCTAGGTTCACATACTGTTGAAGCCTAGCTTGAAGGATTTTGAGCATCACTTTGCTAGCATGTGAAATGAGTGCAATTGTGTGGTAGTTTGAGCATTCTTTGGCATTGCCCTTATTTGGAAATGGAATGAAAACTGACCTTTTCCAGTCTCATGGTCACTGCTGAATTTTCAAAATTTACTGGCATATTGAGTGCAGCACTTTCACAGCATCATTGTTTAGGATTTAAAACAGCTCAGCTAGGATTCCATCACCTCCACTAGTTTTGTTTGTAGTGATGCTTCCTAAGGCCTACTTGACTTCACACTCCAAGATGTCTGGCTTTAGGTGAGTGATCACACCATTGTAGTTATCTGGGTCATGAAGATCTTTTTTGTATAGTTCTTCTGTGTATTCTTGCCATCTCTTCTTAATATCTTCTGCTTCTGTTAGGACCATACCATTTCTGTCTTTTATTGTGCCCATCTTTGCACGAAATATTCCCTTGGTAACTCCAACTTTCTTGAAGAGATTTGTAGTCTTTCCCATTCTATTGTTTTCCTCTATTTCTTTCCATTGTACACTTACGAAGGCTTTCTTGTCTCTCCTTGCTATTCTTTGGAACTCTGCATTCAGATGGGTATATCTTTCCTTTTTTCCTTTGCCTTTTGCTTCTCTTTTTTTCCCTCAGTTATTTGTAAGGCCTCCTCAGATAACCATGTTGCCTTTTTGCATTTCTTTTTCTTGGGGAGAGTTTTGATCACTGCCTCCTGTACAATGTTATGGACCTCCATCCATAGTTTTTCAGGCAGATCTAATCCCTTGAATCTACTTGTCACCTCCGCTGTATAATCATCAGGTATTTGCTTTAGGCCATACCTGCATGGTCTAGTGGTTTTCCCTAGTTTCTTCAATTTAAGTCTGAGTTTTTCAACAAGGAGTTCATGATTTGAGCAATAGTCAGCTCCTGATCTTGTTTGTTTAGAGCTTCTCCATCTTCAGCTGCAAAGAATATTATCACTCTGATTTTGGTATTGACCATCTGGTGATGTCCATGTGTAGAGTTGTCTCTTGTGTTTTTGGAAGAGGGTGTTTGCTATGATCAATGTGTTCTCTTGGCAAAACTCTGTTAGCCTTTGCCCTGCTTCATTTTATACTCCAAGGCCAAATTTGTGTTACTTCAGGTATCTCTTGACTTCTACTTTTGCATTCCAGTCCCCTATGATGAAAAAGGACATAGGTTTTTTGGTGTTAGTTCTAGACGGTCTTGTAGGTCTTCACAGAACCATTCAACTTCAGCTTCAACATTAGTGGTTGGGGCATAGACTTGGATTACTGTGATATTGAATGGTTTGCCTTGGAAATGAACAGAGATCATTCTGTCATTTTTGAGATTGCACCCAAGTACTGCATTTCAGACTCTTGTTGACTATGAGGGCTAACTCCATTTCTTCTAAGGGATTCTTGCCCACAGTAGCAGATATAATGGTCATCTAGTTAAATTCACCCATATCAGTCCATTTTAGTTCACTGATTCCTAAAATGTCAGTGTTCACTCTTGCCATCTTCTGATTGACCACTTCCAATTTACATTGATTCATGGATCTAACATTACAGGTTCCTATGCAATATTGCTCTTTATGGCATCGGACTTTACTTTCACCTACCAATCACATCCACAACTGATAATTGTTTCCACTTTGGCTCAGCCTCTTCATTCTTTCTGGAGTTATTTCTTCACTCTTCTCCAGTAACATATTGGGCACCTACCAATCTGGAGAGTTCGTCTTTCAGTGTCTTATTTATTTTTTTTTTTTTTGCCTTTTCATATTGTCCATGGGGTTCTCAAGACAAGAATGCTGAAGGTGGTTTGCCATTCCCTTCTCCAGTGGGCTACGTTTTATCAGAACTCTTGAATGTGACCCATCCATCTTGGGTGTCCCTACACAGGATGGCTCATAGTTTCATTGGGTTAGACAAGGCTGTGATCCATGTGAAGTGTCCTCCATGTCCCAAGTGGTAAAAAGGTAATCGTGTCAGTTATTTATCTATTGTCTGTCATTCCCATACCTGACTGTCCATACACTGCTCAGACTTTTGTGCAACTGCCTTTCTAATGGGTTCCGCATACTAGGAGTAGAGAAAAGTTATCATTATCCCTCCTTTTCTTCCTTGGCCGCTGGCAGCAACTGTGGAAGTGGCTTCATTGCTTTGATGATTCTGACTTTGGTGTCAGCAATCCTTCTTTGGTGGTTCTGGTAGTAACAATGTGGTTTTCTCTATTGGATCAACATTGACTAGGTGGTCTACCCCATGGCTTCAGTATCAGCAGGTGCTCCTAGCTCCCATGGTAACAGCATTATACTAACTAGCACAGCACTCAGAGCACTCTGAACTCTGGAAACACCAATTCCTTCCCCTTTTTTCTTAGCTATATTTCCTTCCTGTAGTAACTAATTTCTGGGTTAACTCTTTTCCCGCCTTTTCCTGATTTCATCTCTTTAAGTCTTTTATAACTAGTTCTCTGTGTTAAATGCCTTCTGTTTGTTTTTCATGTTGTATCTTGTCTGATACACAAAAATTCATAGGTAGAAAACAATTTTATCATTTCCCCCCAAAAGAAGTAGGAAGAAGGAAATATAAAACATTAAATTAATAAATACATTATTTCCCATAAGTTAAATAAGCATTACCTTGTTGATTATAATATTAGAACACTATTTATACATTTTTATTACATTAAAACATATTTCCATATATGATAGCCTGTTGCTTTTGGAACTGATTCTATATATATGTCATCTTAAATTAATTCTGAGTTGTTTTACATCTTTCTTAACCACTTGATACATTTTGTGCTACAGTGTACCAAGTTAAATGTAATATTTCCATGTACCCACAAAAATGTCTTCTTCTCTGATCCATTGTGGATGTATAATATGGCCTAGACTTAAAATGAAGCAAACTTAAGAAATGAGTGACTCCTGCACTCCTGCTAGCAAATCTCCAGATGAATGACATCATCTGGAAACCATTTATTTGAAAGTTTTAAGAGTTGTTATCTAAATATTAATCTGCAAGGAACTAGCTAATGACTGATAATTTATCCAGCCATCCAACCAGCACAAAGCTATGGGATCATTGAAGATGATATCATCTACAATCATTAACATTGCAAGATGTTTACAATACATTGCTGAGTGAAGGAATTGGTTATAAAAGTTTGTATCATATGACTGCATTTTTGTTTAAAAATATCTGTATGGTTTAAAATTTTCTTTTTACTGAGCTTATTTTCTATAAAGAAAATATATTAATCTTATTTATATGAAAAATAAGTTAGTTACAAGACAAATCAGCATGCTCCATGGTATAGGACTCTAGCTTGAAGAGCTGTTCAGGGGTGATGAAAGAAGCAAGGAGAATTAAATAAGACCCATTCCTTCTAGATTGGCAGGTGCGTCCCTACCTTATGGGAGCAAGGTACTGGGTGACATGTGAGGTTCTGTCCAACTCAGGGTACTGAGATCCAAACTAAAATGCAATTCAAAGAAAATTTATTGGTGATCATCCTCTGCCAAGACCTATATCAGGTCCTAGAAGGAGAGAGATGGAGGCCAGTACCTGCCCTGCTGGTGCCTATTATTTGGTCGAGATGTTGATACTAGCTTTGGAGTAGAAAGATTTCTCTTTGAACCATGCCTCTGCCCCTCACTAGCTGTGCAAATTTGGGAAATTTTTCTTCTCCTTCTTAAAGGTGAAAAATCTGAAAGTTAAAGAGAAGGTAATAATTCTTCCTTTTCTTTGTTGTTTGGAGGATTCAATAGAATTATAAAATAAGAGAAAGGGAGGGAAGGAATAATAGAGAAAGGCAGAGAGGGAAAGAGTCATTCATTTTCTAGGACAGTTTTTAGGCTTTTCAAGAATGAGAACAGTCGATAAGAATGAAGGGAAAAAAGATCCTTACCTAAGGATGGGTACCAGACTTTAAGAGTGAAGCATTGGTTACAAGTTAATGACATATATAAATTAGATAATTTTGTAGTACCTCCTCATGGTTTTTGCCTTTTGTGAGCACACAGGGCCTTATCAGAGTCAGATTTTCCATGTAAACTGTGTGTAGTTACTGAAGGACAAAGGACCTGCTCAGCCCATTTTTCCCAGAGACCCCAGATAATGGGAAAGCAGTGGGAGATGGAAGAACCACAGCCCACCAAGTCTGCCTCATAGATACAGAGTAGACAACACTGTGGGATGTGGGGAGCAAGGAAGACTGAGAAGGGGAGGGGATTACTTTACTTTACATAGTAAATTATTTCTACCTAATAGAAAAATTGTAATTTTTACATTTTTCTAAAACAAATATGTAGAAAAAATGTATATGAATAACTTTTCTATGAGTTTCAGTTTGTTATCTTCTAGGAGTTACAACTGGAGGACAAAGTCCTACTCTCACCCCTCATTCTCCTTGACCAAATGCTCTGTTGAAGAGAGAAATGTAATGACCTAAAGACAGTATCAAACACCAATCAATGTCCCAATATGCATCCTGACACCTTTTTGCTCTTGGAAGTCTTACCTGACCAACTGCTGTTGTTGTTCAGTCGCCTAGTCATGTCTGACTCTTTGTGACCCCCATGGACAGCAGCATGCCAGGCTCCCCTGTCCCTCACCATCTCCCAGAGTTGAAATCAAGAGTCCTGTCTTCATCTGCATTTGTAGGAATTCTTAGCACAGTGCTGGTCTCAAGAAAACAGTACTTGGAGGGTTCACCAATAGTTGTCTCTCACCAAAATTATTCCATTATTTATACTTACATTGTAGAATTATGAACCAACCATGGTTAATCAAAATAATAGGCTTTCAACTGGTTAAATAGATTTGTTAACCCATTGAATAATCATTCACCAGTAAATGAATCAGCCTTATTTGCTTAAGTGTTGATGCAGATAAAACATGTGTTCCCATTACTTTAAGACATTGATATGAATGAGAGATAAAGTCAAACCAAAGGCCATGCCTTCAGCACTGGAGGAAGGACAAGTTAATTTAAAAGCAAACCCAGTCAGTCAAGCTTTGTGCCAGCTCCTTGGGAGATTATGAACACAACTTCCCTGTTCTCAAGAAGCTTTGAGTCAAGTTAAAGACTCAAGAAACTCACAGCAATTAGGTAACAATAGATACTATACATTCAAAACCATTCTTTTAGTTAGAAGGACTCCTTTTAAAAATAATTTAGTAAATCAGACAAAAGTATAACCAAAAATTAAAAATTGTAAGTCTTATAATCAGAGATAAGAACTGTTAACATTTTAGTATATCTTCATCCAGATTGTTTTTGTACAAATAAAAGGTATTTTCAACAAAGTAAGATCACATTATAAAACTGTTTTTAACTTGTTAGTTATACTCAACAATACATTATGGAAAAAATTGACAATTTTCTTACCAAATTGTAGATTACACAAAGTTAGGAAGGAGAGCCATTGCTGAAAGAATCATCATCTAGAAAGATCTTGCCAGAAGACATAGGCCAAACTCACAAGATTAAATTGAACAGAGATGTCTTTCAGGCCCTTAACTTAGATTGCAACTCTATAGATCTTAGTTGACTGCAAACATGATAGGTATCAACAGTGTTGCTGGCTTTCAAAATGCTAATGTAAGCTAGGCTGTTTGAACAAAAGCACAGTACCCAAAAGAACGAAGGGAAAATCCTTTCTAGGTTGTGTGGTCTGACTGTATCTTGAGTTCTACAGTCAGTTTTATGACCCAAGTTGGTCAAAAGGACAGTAAGTGAGATGGAAATTGTTGAGTCATAATTGCAAGAACTAGAGTTGCTTAGCTGGAAAAGAGAAGACTTTGAGGCTGTGTGTGTGCATGTGTGATTGTGTACGTGTATGACCAACCTAGATAGCATATTAAAAAGCAGAGACAGTACTTTGCCAACAAAGGTCTGTCTAGTCAAGGCTATGGTTTTTCCAGTGGTCATGTATGGATGTGAGAGTTGGACTATGAAGTAAGCTGAGCACTGAAAAATTGATGCTTTTGAACCATGGTGTTGGAGAAGACTTGAGAGTCCCTTGGACTGCAAGGAGATGCAACCAGTCTATCCTAAAGGAGATCAGTCCTGGGTGTTCATTGGAAGGGCTGATGCTGAAGCTGAAACTCCAGTACTTTGGCCACCTCATGCAAAGAGTTGACTCATTGGAAAAGACCCTGATGCTGGGAGGGATTGGGGGCAGGAGGAGAAGGGGATGACAGAGGATGAGATGGCTGGATGGCATCACCGACTCGATGAACATGGGTTTGAGTAAACTCTGGGAGCTGGCGATGGACAGGGAGGTCTGGCATGCTTTGATCATGGGGTCGCAAAGAGTTGGATATGACTGAGCTACTGAACTGAACTGATATGTGTGGAAATTCTACATACATACAGAGTTCTATACTGTAAAAGAACAATGTGTTATATTTTGTGTAACTTCAGAAGGCAAAAATAGCTTGATAGTTCTGAGATCATCCTCATAGCACTGAACAGAGGAATACTTTTTCAACCATCCACACTGTCCAACAGTGGAATAGATTGTCTTTGTGATGGTAAGTTCCCCCTTTCAAGTATCTCTTCTTACTCCCTAAATTTATTTTTCAAGGTAGTTTATCTCTGTGCCAGTATATACCTGTCCTAGCTCCTGTGATTCTGAGTGCTGTTTAAGAAAGATTAGGCCAGCAAGAGGATTTCCTTGGTAGCTCAGATGGTAAAGAATCTGTCTGCGATGCAGGAGACCCAGATTCAATCCCTGGGTCAGGAAGATCGCCTGGAGAAGGAAATGGCTACCCACTCCAGAATTCTTGCCTGGAAAAGTCCATGGACAGAGGAGCCTGGCAGGCTATAGTCCATGGGGTCACAAAGAGTGGGACATGACTGAGCGACTAACACACACAGACCAAAAAGAGTGCGCAAGGTATAGGATGTAAACAGAGAAGATAACAGAGTGCAGGAAAACCGGTACAGGAAACGTTTTCTCTCACCAAGTCTTCATTCTTCTCTTCTCTTCTCCCCACGAAAAAAACAAATACCAGAACAACAGAAGAGGAAAAGATACAGTCAAAGGATCAGCAGTGGAGACATTGGAAAAAGCAGGACCTCACACTGGAAAGTCTCAAAAGGAAGTGAAAGGCAGGAGCCAAACTGCTGGGCCCAGAGTGGGTGGAATGAAAAAGATAGATGGTTGTAGAAGAGATAACTAACGAGGCTCTGATAACTCTAATTTTCTGGGCCTTGGTGAGCTTTGCCTACGCTTCATCTAAATGGAAATATAAATAGCTGAGAAAGAAGCCAGTGGATGGGAACTGACATAATGGACTATTGACTCTCTGAGATATAAGGGACCTTCTTAAAAGCATAATATTTTACGTGGTCATTTGTCAGGCTTCCTCTGGCTGAGCGAGCTCCTTTGGGGGAGGTAAGTGGACTGGCTAATCTTAGCGTTTTGTTTAAAACACACCCTTTAATGTACACCTAGTGCATTGTGATAGAGATCAGTTAGCTTCGCTGAGCAGACGGGGAGGGAAGAGACACAGGCACCCACCCACCCCTCTTTCTCCCAAAGGGCTTTACCAGGTGAGTGCCCAACAAAAGACCCAATACCTACTTTCTTCTCCCTTCCACTAACCTTGCCAAACCATCAAGATCCCTGTCTGAAAGAACCAAGCCAGTCTTCACTTCCTGCTCTCACAGAGTGGAGTTAGTCCACAGGCCATCCAGGCATTTACCCAGTGGACACCACCTCCTACTAAACCCCCTCACCCCACTCCAATTGTCTCCGCATGCATATACCCTCAGCTCTACAAACCTGTATCTTCCACCTCTGTGCTCAGTGCCGGGGGGAGGGGTGCTTTCCTTAATGCCCCAGCCCAAAGTTATCGTCCACCCCACTCCCCCATACCCTATCGTCTTCACCAGCAGTCTTTAGTGGATGTGGAGCTTGTTAAAAAAACAAAAAACAACCAAGAAGCAAAGGCCCCAACTCAGAATTTCCAGGAATACAGCCTGAGACTCTGTCCTTTCACAAGCCCCCAGCTGATTCTCATGTACAGCATTATTTGCAAACTGTTGAGTTCTGGGTGATGGTTTAGGATTTCCTATAAATTGCTATGTATTGTATGTTAATTAAGCTTGAGTTAGGTCTAAGCCTCTGGAAGTAAACCAGGATCTCCTAGACTGGGACCATCGCTTATTTTCCTTGATATTTCCCTTCTCTGATACAGGAAGCTGTGCTCAGAAAATGACGTTTGATGATATGAGAAATTGGGTTTTGTCCATTTTATAGAATGACAGTTTGAGGATATGCTGGTTTAACAAGATTCCATCACAAAGCCTATTGTCTCCAAGCACTTCTCCCTTAAAGGTTTACCCTACGGATTGGAATTTTGAGAACTTCCCAGCCAGCTTTCCCTCCCCTGGCTGGCTACTATCCTCACATCCAGTATCATGGTTGTAATGCTCTCGCTTCCACAACAATTTATTCCTGTTACTTCTGATACCATCTCTGTGAAACGATTTCTTAAATGTAAAATTTCTGTGCAATAAAAGTTCTCACCAAAGTCCTCTGTTCTCTATTACTTCATCATCTAAGAAAAGAGAAATCTAGCTTAGAGGAAAAAGGCAATGTAAGCATTTAGACCTATATAAAGGTTCCAGAAACGTGTAAGAAGCTGCCTTTGGTTGGAAACATACAGATACCTCCACTGACATAACTAAAGTAGTGGATCATGTAAATTCATGAAGAAAGAGGACACATATGTTGGAAAATAATGAATTCTGAGGTCATCTTCATATACATCTTCATCTAATGGATGAGCATTCAATGACTTTAAGGGAATTGAGCCTATGTCATGGGAGTCTCAAAATTTGAACTGACAACGTGAAGCATATTTTTTGCTGGGAACATAGGATGAATGATTGTGTTGAAAGTTTTTTTTCTGGTTCACACTTTCACTCAGACGGTGGCACAAATAAACAACAATTCCATTCAAGCCCATCTACACCCATGAAAGAGCAAAGTTACAAAAAGCTACAGAAATATTTTTTTTTATGTTCCTGACATTTAATTATTATTTTTCAGTAAGCAGAAGGGCTAGTGGCTATTTGCTATTAAACCAGTTTCAATAGACAAATGTCTATATATTGACTAAAGAGCTCACTTCTTGGACACAGGTAAACTGGTGTCTATGAAAACTGACCAGTCTAGAGCCAACCCACTCTGAGATTCAACACAAGCTTTGCTTCCCCTTCAAGGTGGAGTCCAGAGCCTGTCTTGACAAATAGGAACACAGCCTCTTTTCATTCGTATTTGCAAACCTTCAAATAAAGTCTTGCCAGAAAGTCTTCTGTGTCTCTCCACTCAATTTGCCATTTCTGCCTCCAGTTCTGCTTCCCCGGTGGCTCAGAAGTAAGGAATCTGCCTGCAATGCAGGAGCCGTAGGAGACTCAGGTTTGATCCCTGGGTCAGGAAGATTCCCTGGAGAAGGAAATGGCAACCCACTCCAGTATTCTTGCCTGGAGAATCCCATGGACCAGAGGAGCCTGGTGGGCTACGGTCCATGGCATCTCAGAGAGTTGGACAAGATTGAAGCGACTCAGCACGTGCTTCCAGTTTTGCATACTCTTTCCTCACCTCTGTTCCTCTCTGAATTTTACTTATGTTTCAAGGCTTTGATTGGGGTTTCTCCAGCAACTTATCCTCCAACCAATCACCTCAGTCTTTCAAATGCTGCAACACTGAGACAACAACATGGATTATCCCTGCTTTTCTTTCTTTTTAAGTCTTTATTGAATTTTTTACAATATTGCTTCTGTTTTATGTTTTTTGGGTTTTTTTGTTTGGTTTTTTTGGGGCTACTGAGGTATGTGGTATCTTAGCTCTCCAACCAGGGATGGAACCCAACCCCCTTGCATTGGAAGGTGAAGTCCTAATCACTGGACTGCCAGGGAAGCTCCTCGCCCTGTTTTCATCACTAAATATTTGTGCTTTATTCAGAGTGAGCACAAATACCTGCATTTCATTATCAGACAGGTACCCATTCCACACTTAGTAGTTGTCTGACCCTGAGCAAAGTATGCCTCAGTTCCCGTTCTATAATGGGAATAATAGAACACCACCCTCACAGAGTTAGTTACAGTGAAGACAGATAAAAATCACGGTTTGTTCACAGTTAACTATTATCATTATTATTGGTGCCTAACGCAGATGCCTGGCTCACTGGCAAAGTCAGTGGCCTCATGATGCACAATGATGCCCCTGACTGTGGTAACCTTGGTCTCTATCATCTAATCTAACCTACAAACTTTCTGTAACCTTTTCAAAGCACAGAGTGAAAAAACATGTTTCCATACATACATAACACTCACATTTATATATAACTAACCCATATATAATACATCATCTTACATTTCAAAATTAAATAATTAAAATGAAATCCAAGTCATCAAACAAAATGAAACTGGCTAACTGGTGAGGACTATGGGTGCATCCCTTTGGTATTTCTCTGAGCCTACTGAAAATGCCACCTGGGCATGAGGTTTTATCACTCAACTTATCTATGACCTGGAGATTTGGAATATAGATCTTTAGTTGTTCAGATCTGGCTTTATTTGCAGGCAGCCTTGGAGATGTGTATACAGGGGTAGAGGTCTCTGTCCAAATCACATTCCTCATTTGCCTGCAGAGATGACATACACAGTTGCTATTCAGAGAGTTACTGCTCTGAGATAAGGCTGCGGACATCTCTATTAGAGAGAAACCCACCTGTGGTCCTGTTATGGACTCAGTCTTGCCTCTTCAAAATTCACAGGTGATAGCACTTAATCCCCAATATGGCTGTATTGGGAGATGAGAGCTTTAGGGAGACAACTAAGGCTAAATGAGGTCATAAGAACCAGGCCCTAATCCAATATGACTGGTGTCCTTATAAAAGGAGACAGACACCAGGGATGCCTGTGCACAGAGAAAATTTAGCCATGTAAAGATACTACAAGAAGATGACCCTCTGCAAGCTAAAGGGAGATCCCCCAGGATAAGTCCACCTCGCCAGCGCCGTGATCTTGGACTTTCAGCCTCCAGGACTATGGGAAAACAAATTTCTGTTGTTTAAGTCACCCAGTCTATAGTATTATATATGATTATGGCAGCCCTAGCTGACTGACAGAGTTGCAGATCCCACAAATGATAAATTCTCCATATTAACAGTAATGTCCTCAAATAGACCAGTGAGTTAGACCCCTGACCATCACAAAGGGGAGCAGAAGATAGCACTGGAACCCAAAACAGGCCAGCTGGGCTGGAAGAAGGGGTACTGAGGGTAGGTAGAGAAGAACAGTCCGGCATCCAGAGGGTTGCCACGCGAAGACAGGTGGGGACAGGGTTCTGAAGTGGGCAGCCCTGTGCAGCTCCTGCTTGGAGATACTATGGGGCTTCTCTAATGAGCAGGTCAGAGAAGGTAGGACAAGATAAACTTCCCTTCCAGTCAACCCTGACCAGGGCAATGTGGTACCAAGATATTAGAACCCCACTGGGCTGCTTCCCCTTCACTGTGGCTCTTGCCTTACGAAGCTCTCGTTATCAAAGCCTGATTTCCTGGAACTGATTCTGATCTGATTCAATGACTACACTTAAGCTGGCACATTTGAAGTAATTAACTCTGTTGACCGGAAGTGTTGTAATATCAAATCAGTGGGGTGTCTCAGCACACTGTGAGCCACTTCTCTACAGTTCCTCAACATGTTTAGGAAAAATATAGACAGCAATCAGATGATTAGGTCAGGGCTTGAAGAGGCCAAGAACTGCAGGGTATAGGATTCAAGGAATTTTTAAAACTATTTTCATTCTACCTCTACATTTCCAAGTACATCTAAACAGCACTCAATACCTCTACCACAGAACGGTTGAATGGTTCTGGTCTGGGAGTCCAGAGACCTGAGTTCAAGGCATATCTTTGCAGATAACTTCTAAATTAATGTTTGCTTTTTTGGTCTTTTTTTTTCTTTTAAACACTATAAGTCACCAACAGTGTAGGAGAGTTCCCTTTTCTCCACATCCTCTCCAGCATTTATCATTTGTAGACTTTTTAATGATGGCCATTCTGACTGGTGTAAGGTGATACCTCATCATAGTTTTGATTTGCAAAGTGAAGTGAAGTCGCTCAGCCATGTCCGACTCTTTGCGACCCCATGGACTGGAGCCTACCCGGCTCCCCTGTCCATGGAATTTTCCAGGCAAGAACATTGGAGTGGGTTTCCATTTCCTTCTCCAGGGGATCTTCCCAATCCAGGGATCGAACCTAGGTCTCCTGCATTGTAGGCAGACACTTTTACCATCTGAGACACCAGGGAAGTCGCAGTTCTCTAATAATTAGTGATGTTGAGTATCTTTTCATGTGCTTTTTCACATGGGCCTCCAGTCTTGTAGATCCATGTTTCTTTAAGAATCAAGTATAAGGATTTAACATGGTGAGATACACAGAGAGGCCAGGATCTGGAAATCTGTATTCCAATCCCTGAACTTCCTTACTAGCTCTGTGGCCTGTGGCATCTGGCCCCCTTTCCTGTCTAGGCCTCAGTTTCTTTGTCTTTAAATAATGCAGATAAACTTTCCCATCTATAAATTCCTTTCGGTTCCAGAGTTCTACAATGCCTCAGGGGAAAAAACTTTGGGGGCGAAACCAGATTTTGTGTGTGTGTCTGTGTGTGTATGTGTGTGTGTGTATACACACGCAGACACTCCCTCAGCTCTGCAAGTGGTAAGTGGTAATGCAGGGTGTTCACTAAAATCATACTATCATTCTGGATTGATCTGTTTGACATGCAGCAGTCACTCATTGCTACAGCATCTCTACCCACATATAAAATAATGGTCACCAACAAAATGTGTGACATTAGGTTAATAATGAAAATATACATGTGGAGTGGAGGAAAGCCCACTCAGAGGGGTAGTTGGAGGAGGGAGACTTTGTGCATACAAATAAAAAAATCGACCCCATTCACCCCTCTGGCTGCACTGAAATCCTGGGTACTGAGTGTCACAGTGGGAACTCACCACACAACAGGCTGCATTCATTGCTTCGGCAGTAGGATACAATGCCCATCCTGAAAGCCGGTCGGCCTGACACAGCATCCGCCACAGATTAAATAAAAATTTACCAGGTAAAAGCCAACTGTGATAAACTCTCCAACAAACAAGAAGATTTGGAAAAGTATATTAAAATTTAAAAAAAAATTGCCTAGCCAAAACAAGGCAGCCATTGAAGTTTACCAAGTGGCTCCTTTAATTAAGGACCGTCTCCTTAAATTACATTCATTTCTCTTACCCCTTTCAGGACAATCCAGGGTGAATAATATGTTTGTTTCTGGCTGAAGAGGTGCCAAGTTGAGAGGTAGTTTTGGGTTAATAAAACTGATCCGAGCTATCAACCAGAAATCTTGTCTACTTTCAGAGACCAAGAGAAGCTGGTTTAAGCTTGATTTTCAAGTATGAGAGGACAACCTAATCTACAGTTTTAAAGAGTATGTAAGAAAAGTGAGAAATAAGAGTAAATGATATTTAACAGGCAACCCAGTCAAAAAACGGGCAGAAGATCTAAACAGACATTTCTCCAAAGACATACAGAAGGCCAAAAACCTCATGAAAAGATGCTCAACATCACTAATCATTAGAGAACTGCAAATCAAAACAGCAATGAAGTATCTCACCTTACACAGTCAGAATGGCCATCATCAAAGAGTCTACAAGCGATAAATGCTGCATAGGGTGTGGAGAAAAGGGAGCCCTACTACACTGTCAGGAGGAATATAAGTTGGTACAGCCACTATGGGGAACAATATGGAGGTTCCTGAAACTAAAAACAGAGTTACCATATGATCCTGCAATCCCACTCTTGGGCATATATCCAGAAAAGATGAAAATTCTAATTCAAAAAGATAAATGCACCCTAATGTTCAGAGCAGCACTATTTACAGTAGCCAAGACATGGAAACAGCCTAAATCCACTGACACATGAATGGATAAAGATGTGGTGCATATATACAAAGGAATATTACTCAGTCATAAAAATGAAATAATGCCATTTGCAGCACCATGGATGAACCTAAAGAGTATCATGCTAAGTGAAGTCAGACAAAGACATACGATATGATATCACTTATATGTAGAATCTAAAAAATGATACAAACGAAATTATTTACAAAACAGGAATAGGCTCAGTGAATTCAAAAACAAACTTAGAGTTACCAAAGGGAAACGGTAGGGGAGAAGGGATAAATTAGGAACTAACATCTGCGCGCTTACTGTATATAAAATAGATAATTAACAAGGACCTTTTGTACAGCACAGGGAACTTACCCAATATTTTGAAATAACCTAAATGGGGAAAGCTTTTGAAAAAGAACAGATATATGTCTAGCTGAATTGCTTTGATGTACACCTGAAACTAACACAACATCGTTAACCAACTATTCTCGACTATAAAATGAAGTAATTTTTAAAAGGCCATTTTAAATAAATGGGATAGGGAAGGGGAGGGGCAAGATAGAGGCAGGAAACTAATGGATCCAAACTGCTCTGTGTAGGATAAATAAGCTACAAAGATACATTTCATAGAACCAGGAATATAGCCAATATTTTATAATTTTAAATGGAGTGTAATCTACAAAATTATTGAATCAACTATGTGGTACACCTGAAACTAATAAAATATTATAAACCAGCTCTACTTCAAACAAATCATTCAAAAAAATATTAAAAAGAGTAAGTAGCATTCAGATATACTTCTCTGTTCCTTGCTTCTCCTACCCACCCTAACGTTGTACTAATGTTTGAGTCTCCTTGCTGTCCAGTGTGGCCTGTGCAGGGCTGCCAGACACAGCATTCTAGAAACAAATCGTTTTTCTTTCCTACCCAAGAACTAGCGGTGGCTTCTCATTATCAGTCAGGAAGAAGAAAAATCCCATTCAACACTGATAGAACCGTGAACAATCACTTGCTTTATCTCCCTGTCCTCATTTCCCATCTCCGAAGCCCAGCTCCAATTAACTTTCCCCATGACCCTTGGGTGCCAGCTAGTCTCTTCTTTGTCACCCACAGTCACAGACTTTCTCACATGCGGCCCCTTGCTCATGCTGGTTTCTATTTTACTTGTCCAATTCACTGCCATGGCTTCAGCTTTGAGCAGAAAATCATGCAGGGAAAAGATACATGAGAAGTGCATGCTGAAAAAAGCAAAAGAATTAAAAGGCATGGACAACCATTCCATTGCTTTTTTTTAGTCTAGACCCTAATGATTCCTGTAGGCCACTTCAAGTATGCCTTGCTGTGTGAATCCTTCAGCTCTCCATCCCACACAAACCTCTTCTTTCCCTCAAAGTTATGGGGGAATTATTAGCCCTTTGGACTAATTTGACTGCTTCCTATATTTCTCCAGTGTGTAACCTAGAGCTGGATTCTCAGTGTGTGCATGCTCAGTTGTGTCAGACTCTTTGCGACCCCATGGACTGTAGCCCACCAGGCTCCTCTGTCCATGGAATTTTCCAGGCAAGAATACTGGAGTAGGTTGCCATTTCCTACTCCAGGGGATCTTCCTGACCCAGGGAATGAAGCCACCTTTCTTCCATCACCTGCATTGGCAGGCCGATTCTTTCCCACTAGGCCACCTGGGAAGCCTAGAGTCTCAGTGGATTCCCCAACTTTTCATATGGAGAAAAGGATTGAAATTAGTATGGAGCAGACCTAGGTACTGTACTGAACTTTCAGTGCGGTCTAAATTGACTTGCAGTCTTCTGCTCCTCTTCCTGAGTTGTGTGATGTGTTCTTCATCTACCCTCCCTCCACTATCTCTGAAGTTTGATGCTGTGTTCAGAGAGCAGGGATTGGAGACAGGCTGTCTTGGCTCACATCCCAGTTACGTTATGTCCTAGCTGTGTGACCCTGGGAAAGTTACTTAACTCCTCTGTGTTCTCAATTACTTTATCATAGACTTAATGTGAAGGTTAAAAAAAAAAAATTAAAATGTGTCAACTGCTTTGAACATGGCCTGGTACATCAAATGCCAAATTAATACTGGCTATTATTCTATCCTAACCACACTGGCCTTCTGTTACCTTCAATACACTTTCTCCTTTCCACCTCAAAACTTTCACACACGTGACTCCTATCTACCTGCACTCTTCTGAGTTCATCCTTTTCTTTTAAGATAAATGGGATCTTGTCAGGGGGGCCATTCCTGACTCATCTGCATTCTGGATTAAGTCTCTTCTGATGTGTCCCCCTAGGCCCCTACATATCAGTACCACACTCGTCACGTTTGCAATCTATGCAAGAGACACCGGTGTGATCCCTGGGTCAGGAAGATCCCTTGGAGAAGGGCATGGCAACCCACTTCAGTATTCATGCCTGGAGAATCCCATGGACAGAGGAGCCTGGCGGGTGACAGTCCATGGGGTCACAGAGAGTCAGACACGACTGAAGTGACTTAGCACACACTTACCATGTGTTCCCCTAGCCCCCTGTATATCAGTACCACACTCATCACGTTTGCAATTTCTTGTTCCACAAGCAACTTTGAGGTTGGACCATACACTTCAAAGGTATGAAGGGGAAATATTTCTCTCTTACCTCCTCAGATACCCAGCATCCAGCACAGAGATGACAAATACTTGTTGGGTAAATGAATCAATGAACGAACTGTGAAAGGGTATTGGAGAAGCTTCATGGGCGCGACGGGCCCAGACTTTGGGACAGGGTTACATCCAATAATGAAATTATGAGAAGCAAAATAAAGTAGATTAGATTAGCTGTCTGGAGGCCAGACAGAAAATGGGTATTTAGGGAACTGGAGAAACACCTAAACGTAGGCTCAGTTGGCCACGGTGCACTGGCTTTTCACATTAGCTCTGCAGAACAGGCAGGCAGAGAGCTTGGCAGTGCATTGGACAACAGATAGTGGGGTGGCCAAAAATTCGTTCAGGTGTTTCCATAACATCTTATGATCAAACCTGAGTGAACTTTTGGGCAACCGAGTATTTTTGCCATCTATGATAAACCACTGTGGCACAGAGCCCCAAAGCTTTACTCTCCAGTGGGAACGAAGGATCCAAGTCTCCTGGACAGTTTAGTAACACCTCCTTTCAGTACCTGCCTAAATAGCAATGACTGCCGCCCCCTCCAACCATGTCTTGGCCTCTTTTCACTTTTCTATCTGGCTGAAGGTGGAGGAAGTCAATTAGGTTGGCAATACAGGGCAGAAAGTAGTAGAGATGAAAATACACATTGATGTCTACACAGAGCCCCTTTCTCCCATCTACCTCTAGAGTAGAAAATAGTTCAGCATTAAACGTTGAAGAAGTGAACTTGCTCAGCATCATGATCACCCACAGCACAGTGTCTGAAACACTCACACATTTCCAAGCCTCCTAATTAATCAGAGGAAGTTAGAAACGCATGGCAGCGGACACACCACTAACAAGTTCATCTTAAAGGAGTTAAAGAAACGTGTTGATTGGAGCAAGTCGGGAACCCTCACAATAAAGACAATGTATTCAGTGCGTGGAGGTGGTTCTGCTGCGGAGGGAGAGAGAAGTTCGGGATGTAAACCTGGCCTCCTGGAGGACTTGCCTTTCTGCAGAATTACAACCTCAAAACTTGCCCCATCACACTGTCTTTACAGTCTCTCATTTGGACACAGCAGGACAGTCCCTGCACCTGTGTTTCAGGTTTGTTTCCTCCAACCCTGCAGGTGGACCAGATCCTGGGGCACAGAGTGTGGTGAAGACAGCAGCGCAGAGAGGAAGGGAGCAGAGTCCTGCAACGGCACTGATGCTCACACAGAGAGAAGGAGACCCACCCGCCCGGCTTCTGCACCCTGGGAGAGGAGGGCGCAAGGGCTGAACGTTAACTCATGGTGACACCCTTTGGGAAGAACCTCAGTGTTTGATCTGGAAACGATTTCATAATTCTTTTGATGGCTTCGAGGAGAGAATGGGTAAAAAGTCAACTTCCCTTCTGAATCTTTTATGGAGAGTAAATCAAGTTCAACTGGGCACATTCTTGAGCTAGCAAGTTCCCCTTCCTGGGACCCAGAGATGAAGTCTGTGATGGAGAGAATTCAATCAACATGAGGAAAACGGACCTGCTTGAAAGCCGAGATCCCAACGTGCTCTCCTCTCTGAAGAGAACCTGACTGTGCCCTGAAAGTGTCATAAGCATCTGTCAGAGGAGCCTTCTTGCCTCTGCAGGCAGGCGCTGAGCCTGTCCTGACCCCAGGATGGCAGTGCACGTCCTTCTCCAAGAAACTGCCTTGGGCTGGAAGACGAGAAGGTAGATAAAGCGCCTAATGAAGCAGCAGAATGAGGCTAGCTGCCTTTCCCAGCTGGGTTCTGCCAGTGTCTGGTTTTTTTTTTTTTTTTTTGGCGGGGGGCTACCTTTCCCAGCTGGATCTTAGATGCAGTACACAGGCTTGGCTGCCCTGTGGCATACGGGATCATAGTTCCCCAACCAGGGACCAAACCCACGTCCCCTGCCTTGCAAGGTAGATTCTTAACCACTGGACCACCAGGGAAGTCCCCCACCAGTGTCTAAGTGATCTTGTGCAAAGTATCTCCTTTCTAGGCTTCAGGTACCCACTCTGTATGAGGGGATAACACTGTCATTCTTGCCTTACTCAGCATCTAGATGCCAACATCTCACCTGCCAGCCAACTCCGCAGCTGTATGGAAGGGTCTGCCCTTCAACCCCAGGTGGTACAGTATCAGAAGGGCTAACTGAAATTTCTACTCAGAGGTTGCTTTAGACACAAAGTGAACTTTTTATCCAATAAATAATGGCCTATAAGGAGATAAAATCAGCACTGCTAATAATAGCTTTTAAACTCTTTTAAATTTGATCCTCTGTGCTTGCATTACCTACTGAAAAATCATTATGGACATCTTGAAAATAGAAGCAACAATTTGAAAGCTTTTCCACTGATTTTTAAGGGATTATTGTGGTGTTGTTGATCAGTTGCTAAGTCGCTTCAATTCTTTGCAACCTCATGGATTGCACCATGCTAGGCTTCTCTGTCCTTCATTGTGTCCCGGAATTTGGTCAAATTCATGTTCATTGACTCAGTGATGCTAGCCATCTTACCCTCTGCTGTTCCCTTCTCCTTTTACCTCAATCTTTCCCAACATCAGGATCTTTCCAGTGAGTTGGCTCTTCACAACAGATCCAACTTTGCTATACTTGGCTAAAGTATGAAAGTAAAAAGTGAAAGTCATTCAGTTGTGTCCCACTCTTTGTGATCCCATAGACTATACAGTCCGTGGGATTCTCCAGGCCAGAATACTGGAGCACATAGCCTTTCCCTTCTCCAGGGGATCTTCCCAACCCAGGGATTGAACCCAGGTCTCCCGCATTGCAGGCAGATTCTTTACCAGCTGAGCCGCAAGGGGAGCCCAATAGCAAAGCTTAATTTTATATACCTATTTTGGTTACATTTATTCTTTGTAATTTATCAGCACTCTCACTTTATAATCAATACCCTTTCTCCAAATATTTGTACACCCCAGGGGTTTCTGCTGCCCAGCTGATGGGGTGTACCTTTCATTCTTCTTCAGTCTGGGTTTTTACCTGTTACCAAAACGGTCTCTTCCCAGCTTTTGTCCACAGAGAGAAGGAAAAGCTTGCTTCCATTTTTTTAAATTAACTTTCTGGTTCTCACTTCATGCCTCCTCACTTATCATATTCAATTCAGTTCAATCCAACCAGCACTGATTGAGCCCCTAGTACATGTCAGGAACTTTGCTGGCACCTGGCTCTAGAGAGATAGGTAAAGCACAGCCTGGCCTTCCAGGGTTTATGGTCTCGTGATGCTTCTGAATTGTGGTGCTGGAGAAGAGACTCGAGAGTCCCTTGGACTGCACGGAGATCAAATCAGTCAATCCTAAAGGAAATCAACCCTGAATATTCATTGGAAGGAACTGTTGCTGAACCTCCAATACTTTGGCCATCTGATGCCAAGAGCCAACTCATTGGAAAAGACCCTGATGGTGGGAAAGACTGAAGGCAGGAGGAGAAGGGAATGACAGAGGACGACATGGTTGGATATCATCATCAACTCAATGGACATGAGTTTGAGCAAATTCCAGTAGATAGTGAAGGACAGGGAAGCCTGGCATGCTGCAGTCCATGGGGTCACAATGAGTCAGACACAACTTAGCAACTGAATGACAACATAGTCTAGTGGAGGACAATACCTGTCACCAACCTTCTATGCAGCTAAAAGGGACGTTAGGGATCATTTACAATAAAGCCCTCCATTTTACAGAAGCTGCCACAAAGATCCAGCAAGGTCAAGTGATTCACCTTCCAAGTGCTGAGCGAAGACAGGAGTTTAGAGCCCACATGCCAGTGGGGGAATGAACACAAAAACTTCTCTTCCTTTCTTTATCCAGGATGTGAGACCAGTCACTGTTTTATGGCTCTGATAATCAGGATAAGTCACTAACAAGTGATTTTAAGATACATATACTTGGGATTTCCCTGGTGGTCCAGTGGCTCAGACTTCTAGCTCCCAATGGAGGGGGCCCACGTTCAATTCCTGATCAGGGAACTAGATCCCACATGCTGCAACTAAAAGTTCACATCTGCAACTAAAGCTCTCTCATGCTGCAACAAAGAGCACAGATATGGGGCTGCAACTAAGCCCCGATGCAGCCAAATAAATATTTTTTTTTTTAAATACATAAACTTAAAATACAACATTTTGTACCTTAGAAATTTGTATTTGACGTTTAGGAACTTTGAAACTATTTGGCCCAGGCACATATTTCATCTCCTAATCCCACTATTTCCTGCCTTTTAGCCTTCTTTGTTTGTTCTTAAATGTTAGCTGTAAGAGGGGTATCCAGCCAGACCCAATTTTTTCCTTTTTTAAGGTTTGAAAACCATTTTTATTTTTAGGTTGCAAAGATTTTAAATGACTTTTTAAAGTTTCCTTGCTAATAATAATAATAATTGATACACAAAAACCCTGCATATACTTAACATATACAATTTGGTGAGTTTGGTCACATGCCCAAAAATGCCTAGAAAACCACCACCATATCCATCACTCCAAAAGTTTCCTTGTGTCTTTTTTTTTTTAATTTGATCAGAACACTTGAGATCGCTCTCCTAACAAAATGTAAGTGCACAATACAGTAGTTATAAGTATAGGCACTATATTATATAATGCATCCTCAGAGCACATTCATCTTGTGTAACTGATGCTCTATACCAATTGAACAATAATTCCCTATTTGTCCCAGCCCTCAGGGCCTAGTCACCACCATTCTATCCTCTGCTTCTGTGAATTTGACTGTTTTAGGTTTCTCACATACATGATAGCATGCAGTGTTTGTCCTTCTGTAACTGGTTTATTTCACTTAGCATAGTATCCTCTGGGTTTATCCCTGTTGTCCAAAATGGCAAGATTCCCTTTTTTAAAAAGGCTGAATGATATTTCATTGTCTGTACATACCTAATTTCTTGATCCATTCATCAGGGGTATTTCCATATCTTAGCTGTTGGGAGTAGCACTGCAGTGAACATCAGAGGACAGCTATTTCTTCAAGATCCTGATTGGAATTTTCGGGGGGTATATACCCAAAAGTGGGATTGCTGGATCACATGGTAGTCTTATTTTTAATTTTTAGAGGAACTATGATACTGCTTTCCATAGTAGCCATATCATCTTACATTCTTACCAACAGCATAAATGGGTCCCAGTTTCTCTGCCTCCTCACCAACACTTGCTATCTTCTGCTTTCCGATGGCCTTATCACCTGGCTGCGCATACCTCTTATCTGCATGCTATTTCCAGGGTGTTCTCGAAGGAAGCCTAGCTAGCCAGTGATTCCTACCACATATTAAGCACACTGAGGACAGAACCATCTCTACTATTTCCTGGAGCTGTCTTATACTGTATCCCCCACTTTATGTAGGGTCCTTTCCTATAAGACCCAGGCTTTTAACCAGGCTGAAATTTTAGAGCACAACCAACCAGTCAGACTTGGCCTGTCTCAAGGGGCTGCTTCTGCTGACCCCTATCATGTGTTCCTGCTTAGAAGCACCTCACCCCTATAGCCCCGGAGTGATGGCAGAATATATGAAACAGCCTTCAGGGACTTGTTTAAAACCTTTTGTGTCCATAAATTCAGAGCAAATAATAGCCCATTCCATAAATGTCATGAGGCCTTAGAGATTATCTCATCCAATTATAGACAACTAAGGCTCAGAGAGGTGAAATAAATTGCCCAAATGTATATAGCTATTTGGTGACAGAAGCAAGTTTAGAATTCAAGTTTCTTGAAACCCACTGCAATACAGTTTCCAATACATTAATTTTCTATTCAAATTAGAAATATAGACGTAGTGATGAATTAGTAATGAATATTTATGGAGTGCTAGAAAGCAAAAGGTTTCATGCTAGGTGCTGTGGGGGATACAAAAATGAATAAGATGAGGCTTTCCTGGTGGCTCAGTGGTAAAGAATCCACCTGCCAGGGCAGGGAATACAGGTTCAGGATGTGGTCTGGGAACATCCCACATGCTGCAAAGCAACTAATTCCACGCACCGCAGCTACTGGGGCTGTCCTCTAGAGCCTGGGAGCCACGTGAGCCACAGCTACTGAAGCCCCTACACATACAGACCCTGCTCTACAAAAAAGAGAAGCCTTCACGATAAGAAGCCTGCATGCAGCAGCGAAGAGTAGCTCTCAATTTCCACAACTAGAAAAAAGCCCACACAACAACAAAGACCCAGCATAGCCAAAAACAAATTAAATTTTTTTTAAAATCTTTAAAAAAGTGAATAATATGAACTTCTCATCCTCTGGGGTCTCATAGCCAAGGAGAAGAGAGAGAGACAGCTCTATAATTCAAGGCAACTTACAGAAAGCTGCAATAGAGATTAATCTGGAAGAGATTGGGAGATGAAAACAAGGGTAGTTTTGACTCTAGAGAGTTAAGAAACCTAATGGAGAAGGTGCGTTTTGAGCTGAGCTTTAAAAGATAAGCAGAATTGTGTTAGAGGCTGTAGAGATGGCGGACATTCTAGAGCAGTGGTCCCCATCCTTTTTGGCACCAGGGACAGGTTTTGTGGAAAACAATTTTTCCATAGACCAGGGAGGTGGAATGGAGGATTCAAGATGATTCAGGCACATTACATTTATTGCACACTCTATCTCTATTATTATTATTACATCAGCTCCACCTCAGGTCATCAGGCACTAGATTCTAGAGGTTGGGAACTCTTGTTCTAGAGGATCAGGATCAGTGGTAGAGGCAGGTGAGTTTCTGAGCTCCCCTCTGATTTCACCAGTTAATTAGGGAAGGCAGTATCTGAATTCCTAGTGATTGGATGCAAGGCTTGGCACTCTGGGCTGAGCTTGGAAGTCCAGCCTCTGACTCACATCCAGTAGTTGTATGGACCACGGGGTGTACTGATTTGTCAGAAACCTAGATTGTCTGGGTTCCTATCCCTTCCCCATCACTTACAAGCAGGACCACTTTGTGCAAGTTATTTCAGCTTTCTCTGCCTCAGTTTTCTCATCTGTAAAGTGGGCATTATAAAACTATCTGATATATTTGTTGCAAGAATTAATTTAGTTAAAGTGCTTAGAACAATGTTTGGGATATGGTAAGTGCTAGATAAATGTTCATTAAAACAGTCCAATCTACTGAATGCAGTAGGTTCTTTCAGATCAAAGATTCTCCACGGAAGCAAAGAAAAACTGTGAAGAGTTTCTAGTCTGTTCCTCAAATAAGAAGGAAGAGAGAAATACCTTGGTATCAAATTCTGTGATGAATTCATGCAAAAAAATATGCTTGGGGTAGAGTGTCCATCATCGCTGCCCCAATGCCCTGACCTCTGCCAGGAGATCCCAGACACCCTAGGTGACCCCACATGAGGCCCCTTACCCTGAGATGATGGGTTTGGCCTTACCCGGAATCAGTCTGCTCTTGGTAATGCACTGAAGTCGCTTGGGAGCTCAATTCTCCATGGCTCAGAATAGATCCTGACCTCGTTGTGGGCTCCTTGCACTAATGGTTTCGTGTATTCCAGATTGCATTACTACCAGGAATCGATTTTTCAGCTCTTTAAAAACAGTCTATTTTGGTAATCTTCCCCCTGCTCTTAGAGATGTATTTATTTCCCAGAAAGTGTAGTGACTCTTAGACAAAATAAATTCTGATTACTGAAATGGAAGCAATCTGTTATCCAACTGTCGGGAAAGCTGGGAGGTTTTCCTTGGGAAATTCTTTTGTAGGTCAAAGCAAAGGAAATTCATGTCTCTAACGTGGAGGCCCAAAGTGAAAGAAATAATGTACCATCCAACTGAGATTTAAGAACTTCTGTAAAAGCTGTCAGATACATAAAGCTCAACGGTTGATATAGTGGCACTATCCAATATGATAGCCACTAACTGTACATGACTGTTAAGCCATTGAACTATGGCTGATGTGAGTAAGGCATTTCTAATCTTATGGAATTTTAACTAATTTTTATTTATAAACCAGTATTAGATTTGGTTACTGAAAAACTTTTTTTAAGTTTGGGAAAATTGGGGGATATACATCTACTTTTTCAACTATAAATATTATGTAATCTAAATACATATCAGGTATTTTTGATTAAAATTTAGCATCCAAACTGAGACATGTTGTAAGTGTTTCACTGGATTCAAAAACTTAGCTTAAAAAAAGGATGTGAAATATCTCCTTAATAGTTTTTTCAAATTGGAAACTTGTTGAAATAATGATATTTTGCTTATGTTGAACTGAATAAAATATGTAATTAAAGGTAAATTTACCAGACTCTTCTTAACTTTTATTTAACAAGGCTTAGAAAAATTTAAGTTACTCCTGTGGCTCACGTTATGTTTCTTTTGGATAGCACTGTTGTAAAGCAGTTTTACAAATACCAACCTATTCCTTTTCTATGAGTTGAGCAACCCCATGAGTTGCTCAAAAAAAGTATTATTATTCCTGTTTTAAAGATATGGAAACAAAGGTTCAGTAGTTGTAGGTTAGCAAGTCTTGGGTAGTTTGCCTATTTCCTCTTCATTTATTTGGACTTCTATGTTTCTAGTTTGTTCCTTCATTTGTGTAGTGTTTCTTTGCCTTTTCATTATTTTTTTTAACTTATTGTGTTTGAGGTCTCCTTTTCCCAGGCTTCAAGGTTGAATTATTTCTTCCTTTTGGTTTCTGCCCTCCTAAGGTTGGTCCCGTGGTTTGTGTAAGCGTCATATAGGGTAAGATTTGTGCTGAGTTTTTGTTTGCTTGTTTTTCCTCTGATGGGCAAGGCTGAGTGAGGTGGTAATCCTGTCTGCTGATGATTGGGTTTGTATTTTTGTTTTGTTTGTGGTTTAGATGAGGCATCCTGCACAGGGTGCTACTGGTGGTTGGGTGATGCCAGCTCTTTGAGTGGTTTCCTTTGTGTGAGTTCTCACTATTTGATACTTCCTAGGGTTAGTTCTGGTCAAACAAGAGATGGCAAGAGTGAATGTCGACATTCTAGGAATCAGAGAACTAAAATGGACTGGAATGGGTGAATTTAACTCAGATGACCATTATATCTACTACTGTGGGCAGGAATCCCTTAGAAGAAATGGAGTAGCCATCATGGTCAACAAGAGTCTGAAATGCAGTACTTGGATGAAATCTCAAAAACGACAGAATGATCTCTGTTCATTTCCAAGGCAAACCATTCAATATCACGGTAATCCAAGCCTATGCCCCAACCAGTAATGCTGAAGAAGCTAAAGTTGAATGGTTCTATGAAGACCTACAAGACCTTTTAGAACTAACACCCAAAAAAGATGTCCTTTTAATTATAGGGGACTGGAATGCAAAAGTAGGAAGTCAAGAAACACCTGGAGTAATAGCCAAATTTGGCCTTGGAGTATGGAATGAAGCAGGGCAAAGACTAATAGAGTTTTGCCAAGAAAACACACTGGTCATAGCAAACACCCTCTTCCAACAACACAAGACAAGACTCTACACATGGACATCACCAGATGGTCAACACCAAAATCAGACTGATTATATTCATTGCAACCAAAGATGGAGAAGCTCTATACAGTCAGCAAAAACAAGACCATGAGCTGACTGTGGCTCAGATCATGAACTCTTATTGCCAAATTCAGACTTAAAACTGAACAAAGTATGGAAAACCACTCGACCATTCAGGTATGACCTAAATCAAGTCCCTTATGGCTATACAGTGGAAGTGAGAATTAGATTTAAGGGACTAGATCTGATAGACAGCCTGATGAACTATGGACAGAGGTTCGTGACATTGTACAGGAGTCAGGGATCAAGACCATCCCCGTGGAAAAGAAATACAAAAAGGCAAAATGGTTGTCTGAGGAGGCCTTACAAATAGCTGTGAAAAGAAAAGCAAAGGAGAAAAGGAAAGATATTCCCATTTGAAAGCAGAGTTCCAAAGAATAGCCAGGAGAGATATGAAAGCCTTCCTCAGTGATCAATGCAAAGAAATAGAGGAAAACAACAGAATGGGAAAGACTAGGGATCTCTTCAAGAAAATTAGAGATACCAAGGGAACATTTCATGCAAAAATGGGCTCAATAAAGGACAGAAATGGTATGGACTTAACAGAAGCAGAAGATATTAAGAAGAGGTGGCAAGAATACACAGAAGAACTATACAAAAAAGATCTTCACGACACAGATAATCACAATGGTGTGATCACTCACCTACAGCCAGACATCTTGGAATGTGAAGTCAAGTGGGCCTTAGAAAGCATCACTATGAACAAAGCTAGTGGAGGTGATGGAATTCCAGTTGAGCTATTTCAAATCATGAAAGATGATGCTGTGAAAGTGCTGCACTCAATATGCCAGCAAATTTGGAAAACTCAGCAGTGGCCACAGGACTGGAAAAGGTCAGTTTTCATTCCAATCCCAAAGAAAGGCAATCCCAAAGAATGCTCAAACTACCACACAATTGCACTCATCTCACACACTAGTAAAGTAATGCTCAAAATTCTCCAAGCCAGGCATCAACAATACGTGAACCATGAACTTCCAGATGTTCAAGCTGGTTTTAGAAAAGGCAGAGTAACCAGAGATCAAATTGCCAATATCTGCTGGATCATCAAAAAAGCAAGAGAGTTCCAGAAAAACACCTATTTCTGCTTTATTGACTATGCCAAAGCCTTTGACTGTGTGGATCACAATAAACTGTGGAAAATTCTGAAAGAGATGGGAATACCAGACCACCTGACCTGCCTCGTGAGAAACCTATATGCAGGTCAGGAAGAAACAGTTAGACCTGGACAAGGAACAACAGACTGGTTCCAAATAGGAAAAGGAATATGTCGAGGCTGTATATTGTCACCCTGCTTATTTAACTTATATGCAGAGTACAGCATGAGAAATGCTGGGCTGGAAGAAGCACAAGCTGGAATCAAGATTGCCGAGAGAAATATCAATAACCCCAGATATGCAGATGACACCACCCTTATGGCAGAAAGTGAAGAGGAACTAAAAAGCCTCTTGATGAAAGTGAGAGAGGAGAGTGAAAAAGTTGGCTTAAAGCTCAACATTCAGAAAGCTGAGATCATGGCATCTGGTCTCATTACCTCATGGAAATAGATGGGGAGACAGTGGAAACAGTGTCAGACTTTATTTTTTTTTTGGTGGTGGGGGGCTCCAAAATCAGTGCAGACGGTGACTGCAGCCATGAAATTAAAAGATGCTTACTTCTTGGAAGGAAAGTTATAACCAACCTAGATGGCATATTAAAAAGCAGAGACATTATTTTGCCAACAAAGGTCCATCTAGTCAAGGCTATGGTTTTTCCAGTGGTCATGTATGGATGTGAGAGTTGGACTGTGAAGAAAGATGAGCACCGAAAAATTGATGCTTTTGAACTATGGTGTTGGAGAAGACTCTTGAGAGTCCCTTGGACTGCAAGGAGATCCAACCAGTCCATCCTAAAGGAGATCAGTCCTGGATGTTCATTGGAAGGACTGATGATGAAGCTGAAACTCCAGTACTTCGGCCATTTCATGTGAAGAGCTGACTCATTGGAAAAGACTCTGATGCTGGGAGGGATTGGGGGCAGGAGGAGAAGGGGATGACAGAGGATGAGGTGGCTGGATGGCATCACCAACTTGATGGGCATGAAGTTGAGTAAACTCCGGGAGTTGGTGATAGACAGGGAGGCCTGGCGTGCTGCGATTCATGGGGTCGCAAAGAGTGGGACACAACTGAGCCACTGAACTGAGGGTTAGTTCTCTGGTACATGTCTAGGGTCTTGGATTATGTGTTTCCACTCCAAAGGCTCAGGGCTTGATCTTCTGGAATCAGACTGTTTGAATTCAAATTCCAGCTTCACTTTTGCTAACTTTATAAATTTCAGCTGATTCTTTGACTTCTATACACTTCAGCCACCTCATCAAGGGAAGAAACTCACGATGTGCCATCAAGGGGAATCTGTGCGTCCGAAGGTCTGCCTGGAGTAGAGAATAGAGGTGTTCCCTGTGCTCAGTCCTTCTTTGACAATCTCTTCAATGAGTATCTGATCCGCTAGCAAGCCTTGAAGTGTGAGCCAGAGCCTGACCCCAGGGTCTCTGATTAAAACCCAGGGCTCTTCCAGTGCACTGGGTTGGCCTGAAATTACAGATGAAGCTTCAGAAAGTCCTCCTAGACTCTTAAACTGAACCTGTTAATTCTCTACTAAGCAACTAGTGGGAAACTAACATACCTTAAAAGAGCAACATATCCCACACAAAGGTCAAATGAGCATGTACACATAGAAACAATTGTAATATGTGTACTTCATTTGTTTGGCCTTCATATCTGCTTGGGGATCCTTCAGCATTTCCATGCTGTAAACAGGGTATTCAGTGCACCGTATGCCCTTCCTCTGTGTCATGTAGATAATTCTGGACAGAGAAGTTTGCCCAATAACTGCAAATCCAATAGCAAGCTGAATACGAAGAGAAAGTTAAAGATGTAGGGTATATATAACAGCAAGAGGAAAACTATATGGAACCGTAGAGTAAGACAAAAAATGTCCAATTAATTAATTGAAAAAATAACACTTTAAAGAAGATTAAAATAGAACTTAAAAAATGAAGAGGAACAACATGAATTACAGTAGTAAATGGTCACTTCTCTCTCCAACAACTAATAGGAAGCACTTAATTAAAGGAACATGTTAAACTACATATTAAGCTGTTTTGCTGAAAAATATATTTCCCTATGGGAAATGCTACAGGACAAAAACAATACACTTCAAAAGAAATACAAAAGAAATGGGGCATTAACATGGAGATTTTAAAGTCTTAAAAGAGACAACAATGTCAGCTTGTGAATCTTGTTTGAATCCTGATTTTTAAAAGAATAAATTGAAATTTAACCAGCTGGATATTTGAACAATGGATATTTGATAGGGAGGAATTCTTGTTGAATTTTTTAGTTCTGATCATAGAGTTATAATTTTTAAAATAATCTCTATGTTTTAAGAGCACATCTTACATTTATAAAATATTTACAAATAATATCTGCCTCAGATTTGCTTCAAAATACTATAAGAGAGGTTGAAACTCTGGCACAACCCTAAATTACCAATAGTTCTATATAGATAAAAAGAATTGAAAACAGAAGGATATAATACCAGTGGCCCTTGATAGAGACTCAGTTTTCTTTTAAAAAATTTGCTACTCAAGATTTCTGAGATTTCTGTTTGGGGCAATGATAGAGTAAGTGGTATTAGACTAGATCTCTTACTTAATAATAAGAAAATTGTTCAAAATATAGGAGATAAATACAGACTATAACCCTATAAGAAAAAAAAAAAGAAGGCCAACAACTGCTTTTGCTTTTTGTCTGAAGACATATTCTAGTACACAAAGCTAAGAGGCAGATTCCTTACTAGAAAAAAAGCATTCTTGTTGAGTTGATGAGACAGAGCTCCAAGTGTGGGGAAGCTGAGGTGGCTGGAATGGACAAGTTGGAGTACTTGAGAGAAGGGAATTATGCTGAGAAAGAACTCCAGAGATCTGGAAAGAGATCTTGAGTTTTATATGAATACTAAACTATGGAATTGTAGCATAAGCCTACATGCCCTTGGTAAAGAACACTAAGGAGCAATCAATTACCAGGGAACTATAAACTGAACAGTTACTAGGACTCACCCAGGACTGGGAGACATTCAAATTTCATCCAAACAAGTGAGAGCAACCTCATTAAACACTTAGAGAATTTCATAGAGACACAGAAATGTCCTGCCTTAATGGTGAGACTAAAATCACTCTAGAGTAAAAGCTCCAAAATCACCCTAACAAGGCTTAAAAACAAACCTCAAGGAACCAGTCTGATCCAGAAGTAAATTAACCACTTGCCAGAATAAAATCTAACACTGTTAAATAAAGGTAACAAAATCCAGACAGTCAACAAATAGTATCTGATGTCTCACATCCAATCAAGCATTCCTAGACATACGGAGAAAGAAAATGTCTCTTCTACCCAGCAACAAAATCAGGCATTGGAAACAGATCTAGAAATGATATGTACGTCATAAAATGCTCAATATCACTATTAGAGAAATGCAAATCAAAACTACAATAAGGTACCACCACACACCACTCAGAATGGACATCATTAAAAAGTCTACAAACAGCGAATGCTGGAGAAGATGTGGAGAAAAGGGAACTTTCCTGCACTATTCGTGGGAATGTGAGTTGGTACAGCAACTATGGAAAATAATACGGTGGTATAGCAGAAAACTAAAAATAGAATTCCATAGATCTAGCACTCACACTCCTGGGAATATACCTGGACAGAATTATAATTAAAAAAGATTTAATTATGTGCACCCAATGTTCACTGAAGCACTATTTATGATAGCCATAACATGGAAGCAACCTAAATGTCCATCAACAGAAGAATGGATAAAGAAGATGTGGTATGTATATACAATGGAATATCAGCCATAAAAAGGAACAAAATTGAGCCATTTTCAGAGATGTGGATGGACCTAGAGACTGTCATACAGAGTGAAGTGAGTCAGAAAGAGAAAAACAAATATTGTATATTAGTGCATATATATGAAATCTAGAAAATGGTATACAGATTTAGAACTTATCTGCAAAGCAAAATAGAGGCCCACAAATGTAGAGAACAAATGTATGGACACCAAAGAAGGAGAGGGGGCGGCTGGATGGATTGGGAGATTGGGATTGGCATATATACCTTACTGTGTATAAAATAATTAATGAGAACCAACTGTATAGCACAGGGAACTCTACTCAATGCTCTGTGGTGACCTAAATGGAAAGGACATCCAGGGAAATGGGATAAAAGTGCATGTGTGGCTGAGTCACTTTACCGTACAGCAGAAACAAACACATTGTAAAGCAATTATACTCCAGTAAAAAAAAAAAAAAAAAAAAAATGCACCCCCGTGTTCATAGTAGCACTGTTCAAAATAGCCAAAACATGGAAACAAGCAAAATTGTTATAAACAGATGAATGAATAAAGAAGATGTGGTACATATATTCAACTGAATACTATTAACCTTCAAGAATACCATTTGCAGCAACATGGATGCAATTAGAGATTGTGATGCTAAATGAAGTCAGAAAGAGAAAGACAAGTATATGGTATCACTGATGTGTGGAATAAAATACGGCACAAACGAACCTGTCTACAAAACAGAAATAGACTCATAGAGAACAGACTTGTGGTTTCCAAGGGGGAGGGGGGGAGGGAGATGGATTGGGAGTTTGGGGTTAGTAGATGCAAACTATTACATATAGAATGGATAAACAACAAGGTCCTAATCTATCTCAGAGGGAACTATATTGAATATCCTGTGCTAAACCATAATGGAAAAACATATATATATATAAAAGACTGTCTCTATGTGTATAACTGAGTCACTATGTTATACAGCAGAGGTTGCTCAACATTATAAATCAAGTATACTTCAATAAAAGTTTTTTAAAGAAATTCTATATGTCAAAGTTAGCAGAAAACACTTGATAACTACTATTATAAATATGTAAAAGACTATAGCGGGGGCTTCCTTGGTGGTCCAATGGTGAAGAATCACCTTGCAATGCAGGGGACACAGGTTCAATCCCTGGTCCGGGAAGATCCCACACGCCAAAGGGCAACTAAGCCTGTGAGCCGCAACTACTGAGCCCACGAGCAGCACCTACCAAAGCCTGCAGTCCCGAAAGCCCATGCCCTGCAGTAAAAGAAGCCACCGCAATGAGAAGCCCATGCACTGCAACTAGAGAGCAGCCCGTGCATAGCAACAAAGAGCCAGCACAGCCAAAAAAAATTTTTTTTTTAAAGAATTCAAAGAGGAACATGAACACAAAGGAAACTTTATGCTGCTTGTGGACATAAGTCTAGAAAAGCCAAATATAATCTATAGTGACAGAAGGCAGATCCGTGGTTGCCTAGGGGTGCTGATGGGAGATTGATTTGAATGAGGTTCTGGGATTTTTTTTACTGGTGGAATATTCTATAACTCAATTGTGGTGGTGATTATACTCAAATTTCATCAAAATATACACATGAGTGCAGTTTATTAGGTATGTAAATCAGAGCTCAAAGAAAAAGTTGGTTTAAAATGCTCAAAAATAAATAAAAACAAGCAGAGGAAAGTGAATCAGGGTGCAAGTGGGCATAGATTGGCCTTAAGTTGACGATTTTGGAGGCTGGGTGATGGCTACAGGGTGATGTGCTGTTTTTCAAGCTTTCCTATAATAATAGAAAAACGTTTTTTATTTCAAAGAGGAAAAATCAACTGCTCATTCTGAGAGAACACTGAAGATGATCGTTTTCACCTCTCTGTGAGCCTTTTTACTTTCTAAACATTTGTTTTTCTTTTATAGCCCCAATTCCTGTTTTATTCTCATAACCTCCTCAAAGACACCCACTCTAAGTCATTCACATTCTTGCATAGTTGTGTAAATTTGAAAAATAGTATTTCCTTTGGTATATTTGTATTTTCAGGTTGTATATATTATCTTGTACAACAGATCTCATTCTGTTTCTTTTTTGTTTCCTTTTTTCCCCCCAATTATTTTTATTAGTTGGAGGCTAATTACTTTACAAAATTGTATGGTTTTTTGCCATACATTGACATGAATCAACCATGGATTTACATGTGTTCCCCATCCTGAACCCCCCTCCCACCTCCCTCTCCATCCCATCCCTCTGGGTCATCCCAGTGCACCAGTGCTGAGCACTTGTCTCATGCATCCAAACTGGGCTGGCAATCTGTTTCACACTTGATAACATACATGTTTCGATGCTGTTCTCTCAGATCATCCCACCCTCGCCTTCTCCCATAGAGTCCAAAAGTCTGTTCTATACATCTGTGTCTCTTTTTCTGTCTTGCATATAGGGTTATCATTACCATCTTTCTAAATTCCTTATATATGTGTTAGTATACTGTATTGGTGTTTATCTTTCTGGCTTACTTCACTCTGTATAATGGGCTCCAGTTTCATCCATCTCATTAGAACTGATTCAAATGTATTCTTTTTAATGGCTGGGTAATATTCCATCCTGTATATGTACCACAGCTTTCTTATCCATTTGTCTTTGATGGGCATCTAGGTTGCTTCCATGTCCTGGCTATTATAAACAGTGTTTCTTTTATGCTTCATTCAACACTATTTAGGGCTTTCCAGGTGGCGCTAGTGGTAAAGAACCCACCTGCCAATGCAGGAAATTTAACCTGCCAGATGCCGGTTCCATCCCTGGGTTGGGAAGATCCCCTGGAGGAGGGCATGGCAACCTACTCCAGTATTCTTGCCTGGAGAAGCCCATGGACAGAGGAGCTTGGCAGGCTCCAGTCCACGGGGTCACAAAGAGTTGAACACAACTGAAAGTGACTGAGAAGCAACACTATTGAGGAGCTGTATGTATCTCTTCCTCTGGTACTGACTTTTGAAAGGGTTTTACATATTTCTTCTCTGAGTGAAGGACACCTCAATTGTCTTCTATTGCTCACTTGCACCAAAAAACCTCAAAAAAATTCTTGTGCATGTCTATGCATCTATGTCCTGTTTTTTTTCTGTGGAATTTAGCCAGTAACAGAAATGCTGAATCTTTAGCTATATACACACCTATTTTCCACTAAGAACTCCTTCCACAAAATCTTCAAATGACTTCCCATCTTACTCAGAGTGTAACCCAAAGTCTTCAAATACATACAATGCCCTTGTTATCTGCCCCTATTTATCTCTCTTACTTCATTTCCTCTTATTCTCCCCTTACTTCCTCAGATCAAGCCATACTAAACTTGCTGTCTCTCAAACACCTTAAGCATGGTCTCAGTTCAGGCCTTTGTGTTTGCTCTCGACTCTGGCTTGGACTCACTTCTCCAGGATTACATGGCTTATCCCTCACAGGTCTGAGCTCCAACCTTTCCTTCTCAATGAAATCCCTAGCCACTAAATTTAAAATTGTAACTGTTTCCTTTTCCTCTTCTGCTAAGTCACTTCAGTCGTGTCCAACTCTGTGCGACCCCATAGACGGCAGCCCACCAGGCTCCTCCATCCATGGGATTTTCCAGGCAAGAGCACTGGGGTGGGGTGCCGTCGCCTTCTCCTTCCTTTTCCTCTAGCCATCTCCTAACACATTACCCTGTCTTTCTTTTCTCCATGCTGTTTACCATCATCTGGCACATGATCATCTTATGTTTAATTTTGTTTATCATCTTCTCTCTCCACTGGATGATAAGCTTAATGAAGGCAAATACTTTTATATTTTTTCACTCACTGTTGACTTCCTCAGCATCTAAGATAGTTTCTGGTCCATTTTTAAGACTCAAAATATTAATTAATTGAAATACTGCCAGAGTCATCTCAGAATGGCTATACCAGTTTTCATTACTGAGAGAAACATGAAAATTTTTCCTCCTCTCATTCTAGTCAAATATTTGGTATTGTATAACTTCCTAATGTTTACCAATCTACTGGATATTAAATGTTACTGGATTTTTGTTTTGATTTTATTTTTTCTAATTACTAGTGAAGTTGAGCATTTCCTTATATATTTGTTGGGTATTTGAATTTTCTGTGACTATGCAACTTAATACGCCTCCCATTTTTAAACTGGGTTTCTCATTTGTAATGTTGATTAGCAAAGTTTATTGACTCTTTGATCTTTCTAGATATTAACCTATCAATTCTGACACCAAAATGTCTCTCCCAATCTGTTACCCATCTGATCCAAGGTGTTCTGTTAATTTTCTTTCTGGTGTCCTTGGTGGAACAATAATAATTTATTTGGATGTACTCAGACTCATCATTTTTTGTCTTATAATTTTTACTTTTTAAAATAACTTTACTGAAGTACAATTTACATACAGTAAATGTACCTCTCATGTGCACAGTTCAATTACAGTTGTTTAGTTGCTGAGTCATGCTCCGACTCTTTGAACCCCAGGGACTGTCGCCCACAGGCTCCTCTGTCCATGGGATTTCCCAGGCAAGAATACTGGAGTAGGCTGCCATTTCCTTCTCCAAGGAATATTCCCAACCTAGGAATCGAACCTATGTCTCCTGCTTGGCAGGTGAATTCTTTACCGCTGAGCCACCTGGGAAGCCCCGCACAGTTCAATAGTTTTTGACAAATAAATCACCTATGTAACCACATACAATCAAGACACATGTCCATCACTTCAAAAAATGCTTCCATACCTTTTAAAGTCAGTACCTCACCCTTGGTCTCAAGAAACCACTGATCTGCTGTTATTGTAGTTTAATTTAGAATGTTGTAAAAATTTATATACATGGAGTCATAGCACATATACTTTTTTGTATTGCTTATTTTAACCAACATAAGGTTTTGGGGCTCTAAGCTGTGTGCATTAGTGTATTTATCTATTCTCCTGCTGATGTATATGTGAGTTGTTTCCAGTTTGGAGCTTTCATAAATAAGGCCTGAGAACATATATGTACAAGTATTTGTGTGAATATGTGTTTTAATTTAACTAGGGTAAATACCCAGGACAGGAATTGTTAAGTCATAAGATAATCATATGTTTAACTTCATAAGAAAGTGCCAAACATTTATTCCAAGTGGTTTTACTCAGATTTACCAATTTTCCACTAGTTGTTTTTTGCTTCTGAGGTCTTATTTGAGAAGTTCTTCCTCACTTCAAGGTCACAAATATAGTCTGATTTTTTTTTCTCTATTAGCTCTGTAGTTTTATGTTTTACATTTAAATTTTAATTTGTCTTCCACTCACCTTTGTAAATGGCATGAGGTAAAAATTAAATTTTATTCTTCTGTAAAAAGTGAGCCAGTTTTACTTGCACTATACATTTTATGATAAATCCTTTCTCCACTGACTTTACTGCCACCTCCTTAGTATATCATTTCTATATATATACATGCTCTGTATTTAAACTATATATTCTGTTTTGTCTGTTCTTATACCAGTATATCCTTTTGTTTTAAATTCATATGCCTTATAGTATCTTATAGATCATACAGTAGTCACATCTCTTTGATTTCTTTTATGAAAGTTGACTGAGCCCAGGCCTCAATCATCCATGAATCCTTATTTAACTTTGGCTTTTCCCCCAAAATATCTTACTGGAAATTTAATTAATTTTAATATCACTGAATATAAAATAAATTTGAAAAAATATTGAGTATTAACTCATTCCATCTACAGATACAGTTTATGTAACTCTTCTGGACTTTCCTGGTGGCTCAGATGGTAAGGAATCCACCTGCAGTATTGGAGACCTGGGTTTGATTCCTGGGTCGGGAAGATCTCCTAGAGGAGGACATGGCAACCCACTCCAGTATTCTTGCCTGGAGAATCCCCAAGGACAGAGGAACCTGGTGGCCTACAGTCCGTGGGGTTGCAGGGTTAGACACGACTGAGCAACTAAGCACAATAACGCTTCTATATCCTTTTGAGTTTTCAAATATCTCATATGAAGCATTAGAGTTCCATTAATTCCTCAGTACCTCATAAATTTTAATGATATTCTGAATGCTATTTTCTTTTCTATTTTTATAATTGTTTAATACTTGTGTAGAAGATCATTTTCATTTTTATAGAACTCTCTTAATTAATACTAAGACCTGATTTTGTAATATTTTCTCTGTAGATAATCTTATCATCTGTGAATAACAGCGGTTTTATTTTTCCATTTCCTAATTTTATACATTTTCTTTCTTTTTATTTTCATATTATATTGCTGAAAGCCTCCAGTACTATTTTGAGCAGTAACAATGATCATAGGTATCCTTGTTTTATTCCTATGCATAAAAAATTTTCCTGTTGAACATGTTTGATGTGTTTTTAACTCATTTATCATATTATTGTCCTCTTTAGCTCCTGTTATTTGATAGTTTTAAATTATAAGTAGATTTTAAATATGGTCATACTTTTTTTTTTGTCCTGAATCTACTGAGATAATCACATGACTTTTTTTCCTTTCATTTAAGGTAAAAATCCTACCTTATTAATGAGCTATTTTTTTTAATACACTGTTTATTTCAGCCCATGTAAGCTTACATCTTTGTATTTGTGTTCATAAATAAAACAGATCTGTAATTTTCTTTTATGGTGCTGCCTTTACCTGGAATTTGGATTCATGGTTCCATTTCCCTCCAAATGTGACTGGGAAAAATATCTGACCTTGTGTGTTACATAAAACAAGAATGATCTCTTCCTTGAGCTCACCTGTAAATTCTCTGAGTACTTGGATTTTTTTCTGGGGGCTGGGGGGTGGAGGGAGGAGACATCTGTGGGCAATAGTAAATACTTAACCAGTCATTCAAGTCACAGAAGGAAAGGAGAAACAAAGTAAGGTTGAAAAAATACCTGAGAAATATGGCCTAAAATTTATCAATTTTAGTGAAAGATGTAAAACTATAGACTCAAGAGACTGAGTGAATCCCAAGCAAAATAAACTCCAAAACTCCACATCAAGAACATCATAATCAAACATTCAAAAACTAAAAGCAAGGAAAATAATCTTGAGTGCAGAGAGAAATTTTGCATTAGTTATACAAGAAAATTTGAATGATGACAGATTTCCTACACATGGAGGCCATAAAGAAGTAGCACAGCATTTTTCAAGTCCTGAAAGAAAGAACTGTCACCTCAGAATTATGTATTCAGTGAAAATATCCTTCAGTAAGAATGGTGAAGTAATGGTAATTCTCAAATGAAGGAAAGCAAAGAGGATTTATTGTCAGAAGACCTACTGGAGAAGGAAATGACAACCCACTCCAGTATTCCTGCCTGGAGAATCTGGACAGAGGAGCCTGGCAGGCTACAGTCCATAGGGTTGCAAAGAGTCGGACGCAATTGAAGCAACTGAGCACACAGTACACAGACCTACTTTGAAAAAATGGCTAAGGGAACTCGTAAGACAAAAAAGGAAACAATAAGAGAAGGAAACTATTAGCATTAGGGGGCTTCCCAGTTAGCTCAGTGGTAAAAAAAAATCTGCCTGCAATACATGAAACTGAGGTTCAATCCCTGGGTGGGAAGATCCCCTGGAGAAGGAAACGGCAATCCACTCCAGCATTCTTGTCTGGGAAATCCCAAGGACAGAGGAGCCTGGCAGGCATGGAGTCACAAAAAAGTTGGACACAAACAGGCAACTATACAACAAAACTACTCATTAGCATTAGGGGAAAAAAAGCAATACCAAGAGCAAATATATGGATAGATATAACATGACTTTTCACCTCTTGATATGACTGTATTGATAATTACAATTATAACATTGTCATATAATTTTCAATGTAACATTAAGACAATTATATCATGTAATAACTGTAAATGGAAAGTAACTTTTAAAATGGTAAAAAAAAAATTTTTAATTAAAAAAGCTATATCATAAAGGCAAGAGGGGAAGTGAACGCATGGATGATTAGGTATTTACAATTCTATTTGAAGTGGTAAAATGTTGATACTAGCAGACTGCAAAAAAGCTATACATATATATTATTATTCCTGAAATAACCATTAAAATAACTATAGAGATACACTAGAAGAACAACAGTGAAGAAACACAACCTATGGGTAAATTAAAACAGAAGTGTTTAAAAGTTCAGGTATCCCACATAAAGATAGGAGAATGTAAAAAAACAGGAATGTAAAACAGAAGGAATCAAAAAGTTACATGGTGGGTTTAAATCATTGTGTCAGAAAATCTGTTAAAAATGAATCTTCTAAAGATACCAAAAAATGTGGTGGTGGAGTGGAGGTATCAAAATTCAACCATATGCTATCTATAAGAAGCTCATTTCAAATATAATTATAGCAGTAGATTAATGATAAATAACAGGGAAAAACACACAAACATAAAATGAAAGAAAGCTGGAGACTATATTAATATGAGACAAAATAATCTTTGGAGCACAGAAAATTACCAGAGACAAATAAAAACATTACATAATGATAAGCAAGTTAATTCACTAAGAAGATACAATCTTAAATGTATATGCGCCAAAAAAAGGAGAGCTGCAAAATGCCTGAAGCAAAAACAGAACAGAGAAATAGAAAAATTCAAATATATAATTGGAGTCTTCAGAACCTCTCTCTCAATAATTGAACCACTAGACAACATGTCAGCATGACTGTAGAAAAACGGAATACTTTTAACCAATGAGAAGAAAGGTTTACAGACATTCCCCCAACATGAACAGAATTTACATTATTTTCAACTGCTCATGGAACATTCAAGAATAGAGATGTATTAATTTTAAAAGATACATGCACCTAATGTTCTTAGCAGCCAATAGCAAAGATATGGAAGCAACTGAAGTGTCTATTGACAGATGAATGGATAAAGAAAATATGGTGCATATGTATAAAAAGAATGAAATTTTGCCATTTGCAACAACATGAAAGGACCTGGAGGGTTTTATGCTAAGTGGAATAAGTCATACAGAGACAATACTGTGTATTTTTACTTATACGTGAAATCTAAAAAATAAAGTGAACGAATATAACAAAACAGACTCACAGGTATAGAGAACAAATGAGTGGTTGTCACTAGGGAAATGGAAGGGAGGAGGTGCAAAGCAACATTAGTGGGTTAAGAATTACAAACTACTATGTGTAAAATAAATGAGCTGCAATCATATATTGCACAGCATAGGAAAAATAGACATATTTGATAACTTTAAATGGAGTATACACTATAAAAATTTTGAATCACTGTGTTATACACCTGAACTAATATAATACTGCAAATCAACTATACTTCGGTTAGAAAAAAAACAGATGTATTAGTTTAAAACATACTATATGTATACATGGGCTTCCCTGCTGGCTCAATGGTAAAGAATCTGCCTGCTAATGCAGGAGAAGTGGCTTTGATTCCTGGGTCAGAAAGATCCCCTGCAGAAGAAAACGGCAACCCACTCTAGTATTCCTGCCTGGGAAATCCCATGGCGAGAGCAGCCGGGCAGTCTACAGTCCATGGGTCACGAAGAGTCAGACATGACTTAGCAACTGAGCATGCACACATATATATAAACACACGTATATAATATGCATTCTATATATAGTATTACAGAATATAGTTGACCCTTGAACAACATGAGTTTGAACTGCATGGGTTCTTTATATGTGGATTTTTTTAATAGTAAATATTACAACACTGTGTAATCCCAGGATAGTTGAATCAGCAACTGCAGAATCACAGATACAGAGGGGTAACTAAAAAGTTATACATGGATTTTCAAATGTGCATAGGATTGGCACCCCTAACTGCTGTGTTGTTCAAGAATCAACTGTGTGTTTATGTGTATACATTACAGGTATGAGAAATTGACTCACACAATCATGCAATTATATAGGCTGGAGAAGTCCCACATCTGACTTCTGTCAACTGGGGACTCAGGAAAACTGGTGGCCTAATCCAGTCTTAGTCTGAAGGCTTGAGAATCAGGACCAGCAAGGGCATGAGGGGTCAACATTTCAACTCAAGCAATTAGGTGCGAAGGATTGAATTCTTTCTCCTTCCACCTACATCTTCTGTTCAGGCTCTTAACAGACTGAATGATGCCCACCACCATGGAGGGCAAATCAATTTACTGAATCCATCAATCTAAATGCTAATTTCATCATAAACATTTTCACAGACACAACTAGAAATAATATTTAACCAAATATCTGGTCATCCCATGATCCAGTCAAGTTGACACATAAAATTAACTTTTATTTTTTGTAAATTAATTTATTTATTTTAATTGGAGGCTAATTACTTTACAATATTGTAGTGGTTTTTGCCATACATTCACGTGAATCAGCCATGGGTGTACATGTATCCCCCATCCTGAACTCTCCTCCCACCTCCTTCCCCATCCCATCCCTCACGGTCATCCCTGTGCACTGGCCCTGAGTGCCATGTCTCATGAATCAAACCTGGACTGGTGATCTATTTCACATATGGTAATATACATGTTTCAGTGCTATTCTCTCAAATCATCCCACCCTCACCTTCTCCCACAGAATTCAAAAGTCTGCTCTTTACCTCTGTGTCTCTTTTGCTGTCTCACAAATAAGGTCATCATTACCATATTTCTAAATTCCATATATATGCGTTAATATACTATATTGGTGTTTTTCTTTCTGACTTACTTCACTCTGTATAATAGGCTCCAGTTTCATCCATCTCATTAGAACTGATTCCAATGTATTCTTTTTAATAGCTGAGTAATATTCCATTGTGTATATGTACCACAGCTTTCTTATCCATTCATCTGCTGATAGACATCTAGGTTGCTTCTGTATCCTGGCTATTGTAAACAGTGCTGCAATGAACATTGGGGCACATGTGTCTCTTTCAATTCTGGCTTCCTCAGTGTGTATGCCCAGCAGGAGCACTGCTGGGTCGTATGGCAGTTCTAATTCCAGTTTTTTAAGGGATCTCCACACTGTTCTCCATAGTGGCTGTACTAGTTTGCATTCCCACCAACAGTATGAGAGTGTTCCCTTTTCTCTGCACCCTCTCCAGAATTTATTGTTTGTAGACTTTTTGATAACAGCCATTCTGACCAGTGTGAGATGGTGCCTCATTGTCGTTTTGATTTGCATTTCTCTGATAATGAGTGATGTTGAGCATCTTTTCATGTGTTTGTTAGCCATCTGTATGTCTTCTTTGGAGAAATGTCTGTTTAGTTCTTTGGCCCATTTTTTGATTGAGTCTTTTTTTTTTTTTTTTTTTTTTGAGCTACATGAGCTGCTTGTATATTTTTGAGATTAATCCTTTGTCTGTTGCTTCATTTGCTATTATTTTCTCCCATTCTGAAGGCTGTCTTTTCACCTTGCTGATAGTTTCCTTTGTTGTGCAAAGTCTTTTAAGTTTAATTAGGTCCCATTTGTTTATTTTTGCTTTTATTTCCATTACTGTGGAAGGTGGGTCATAGAGGATCCTCCTGTGATTTATGTCAGAGAGTGTTTTGCCAATGTTTTCCTCTAGGAGTTTTATAGTTTCTGATCTTACATTTAGATCTTTAATCCATTTTGAGTTTATTTTTGTGTATGGTGTTAGAAAGTGTTCTAGTTTCATTCTTTTACAAGTGGTTGACCAGTTTAATGAGCACCACTTGTTAAAGAGATTGTCTTTTCTCCATTGTATATTCTTGCCTCCTTTGTCGAAGATAAGGTGTCCATAGGTTCGTGGATTTATCTCTGGGCTATTTTGTTCCATTGATCTATATTTCTGTCTTTGTGCCAATACCATACTGTCTTGATGACAGTAGCTTTGTAGTATAGTCTGAAGTCAGGAAGGTTGATTCCTTCAGTTCCATTCTTCTTTCTCCAGATTGCTTTGGCTATTCAAGGTTTTCTGTATTTACATACAAATTGTGAAATTATTTGTTCTAGTTCTCTGAAAAATACTGTTGGTAGCTTGATAGGGATTGAATTAAATCTATAGATCACTTTGGGTACTATACTCATTTTCACTATATTGACTCTTCTGATCCATGAATATGATCTATTTCTCCATCTATTCATGTCATCTTTGATTTCTTTCATCAGTGTCTTATAGTTTTCTACATATAGGTTTTTTCTTTAGGTAGATTTATTCCTAAGAATTTTATTCTTTTCATTTCAATGGTGAATCGAATGTTTCCTTAATTTCTCTGTTTTCTCATTGTTAGTGTATAGGCATGCAAGGGATTTCTCTGTGTTAATTTTATATCCTGCAATTTTACTATATTTATTGATTAGCTCTAGTAATTTTCTGGTGGTGTCTTTAGGGTTTTCTATGTGGAGGATCATGTCATCTGTGAACAGTGAGAGTTTTACTTCTTCTTTTCCAATCTGGATTCCTTTTACTCCTTTTTCTTCTCTGATTGCTGTGTCTAAAACTTCCAAAACTATGTTGAATAGTAGTGGTGAGAATGGGCACCCTTGTCTTGTTCCTGACTTTAGGGGAAATGCTTTCAATTTTTCACCATTGAAGATAATGTTTGCTGTGGGTTTATCATATATGGCTTTTATTATGTTGAGGTATATTCCTTCTATGCCTGCTTTCTGGAGAGTTTTTATCATAAATGGATTTTGAATTTTGTCAAAGGCTTCCTCTGCATCTGTTGAGATAATCATATGGTTTTTATCTTTCAATTTGTTAATGTGGTATATCACATTGATTGATTTGCGAATATTGAAGAATCCTTGCATCCCTGGGATAAAGCCCACTTGGTCATGATATATGATCTTTTTAATATGTTGTTGGATTCTGTTTGCTAGAATTTTGTTGAGGATTTTTGCATCTATGTTCATCAGTGATATTGACCTGTAGTTATTACAATAGACCATGTAATTGAAGAGAATTAAAATTTTCTCAGTTGCATCTGACTCTTTGCCACCCCATAGACTGTAGCCTGCCAGGCTCCTCCATTCATGGAATTCTCCAGGCAAGAATACTGGAGTGGGTTGCCATTTCCTTCTCCAGGGGATCATCCCAACCCAGGAATCGAACCCAGGTCTCCCTCATTGCAGGCAGACTCTTTAATGTCTGATCCACCATACCCTGAGTCATAAAATGAACATTAATACATTTAAAGAACTGAAATAATGCAAACTATATTACTGTCATAGAATCAAACCAGAAATCAATGCAAGAAATATAATAGAAAAATCCAAACACTTGGAAATTAAATAACATATTTCTAAATAAATCAAGGCTCAAACAGGAAATCTCAAAACAAATTTAAAATTTTAAGGTATACTGAACTGAATTCAAATGAAAAAATGACATATTAAAATACATGGGAAGCAGCTAGAGCAGTCCTTAATGAAAATTTATAGCACCAAAGGATTATATTGCAAAATAAAAATGTATCAAATAATATTCTGAAAATCCACCTCAAAAAAGTAAAAAAAAAAAAAAAAAGCCCAAAGCAAAAGGAAAGGAGGGGATAATAAAGTGAAGAAATCAATAAAATTTAAAACTATAGAAAAATCAGTCAAATTAATCAAATTCAATTCAAAACTAAAATTGAATTCTTTTTAAAAAATTAGTTAAACTATAAACCTGACATAAAACATACATTACCAATATCTGGAATAAAAGAGTGACTATCACTATAGTTCTCACAGATGTTGAAAGGTTAATAGAATATTAAAATATCTCCATACACAGAAATTTGACAGTTTAGATAAACTTATCTGATACCTCAAAAATCATACACACCAAACTCACCTAAAACAAAATAGATAACCTGTACAGTCCTATAACATTAAAGAAATTGAATTCATAATTTATAAAAAGGAAAACTACAGATAATATCTCTCTAAACAAAGATGCAAAAATCCTCATCAAAATATTGGCAAATCCAGAAACACATAATAATAATATAGTATAGCACTATACTATGGGGTTCCCCTTGTGCCTCAGCTGGTAAAGAATCCACCTGCAGAGAGAAAAAGATGGTGGAAGAGCAGGTGGACGTGGAGTACATCTCTCTCTCCACGGATACATCAAGAATACACCTTCAGACACAGAAGTGCGCACAGAACAACAGCTGAGAGGGGACAGGAGTAACTGACCAGAGGAAAAGAATATATAGAACCACACAAAACTCGGTAGGATGAACTAGGGGGAAAAACAGGGGTGTTAGTTTAGGACTAGACCTGCCCTCGGTGGGTTGGGGAACCGAAGCAGGGGTCTGATCCCCACATTAGGGGCAATTGTCTGAGTCAGAGGAAAAACATTTAAGGCTGAGAGTGAAACAGCTGAGCTGTGGCAGCCTGGATGGAATGAGTATCAGACAGTCCTTGCCGCAACCACACATACCCCAGACAGGGATGCAGGTCCCCTGGAAGGTGCAGTGACTGGGAGCTGGAGTTTAGGGATTGTGGAGTAATCCCAGGGCGAGGGCTGCTGTTGACTGTGGAGAGATGGATGGAGAGGAGGTGAGGAAGGAGATTGTGGAGGGAAATGCCTGTGGAGGAAAGCTGAGCACCATGGAAGCAAGGCAACACTCTAAGTTACATGTAGGGGGTTGAGCCATCACCACAGCCTCTCTACCACCACACACCAGCATCAGCAGCTGAACAATAGAGAGGCTGGCCCGTCAAACACCTGACACACCTAACTACAGGGCAGGACCCTACCCAGGGTGCCCCTTTAAGTGACTGATGTGCCAAACTACAGAGTAGGACCCCAGCCAGGGGGGCCCCCTCTATGTGCCCGACACATGGAAAAACAGAGAAGGACCCCAGGCAAGGGAGCCCTCTAAGTGCCCGAACTGGTGGAGCTATGGAGAAATACTGGCCAAAGAGGCCTTCTGATCGCCAGCTACAACAGGCTGGAAAAAAGACTCAGGGCCACAACTCCTGTGGCAGAGGCAGTCCGTGTCCCTGCACACTTGGTGCTGCCAGGGTCCCTGCAAGCCAAGCAGCTGCGCCCCCTTCACAATCAACTCTCACTGGAGCAGAGATGCCAAGGCAAAAAGTCTTGCATGTATGTGCACAGGGTCTCACACAAGCACACCGTAGAGTTAGTAAAGTAGAAAACCTGCATACTGAGAAAGCAGAGAAGCTAGAGTCGGAGCATTCTTACCTTGTCCTGAAGATCCCAGACAAGCCCCCAAGATGATAGCGTATGGTGAATGCGGTTGGATTTGTGATCTCCAAAGAAGATTTAACTTCTGGACCAGGGACCAGGCTTGATCACTCAAGAGCTTTTGTGTAGCAGAGTTTTATTAAAGTGAAAAAGCGACAGAGAAAGCTTATGACATAGACATCAGAAGGGAGACGGAGAGTGCCCCCCTTGATAGTCTTTAGGAAGAAAGTTATATACTTTTAAATTAGTTATTATAATAAATCAAAAGAATGTGTCAAGGTTGTAAAGATCTTACTAGACCCACTCCCATAATTTACATTTTAAGATAACAGGATTAGCCAGAAGGCAGCAAGGAGAAACTGTCCTCAAGCAGGATACATCGCTGTTATATAATCCCTAGTGCAGAGTTTAAACTGAGTTGTTTGTTGTGTAATCATCAGTTCCAGGCTTAAAGAAAAAACATTTTATGTGACTAAGCTAAGGAATGTAGAGAAAAAAATTAAAAAGTTTGTCCTTTCCTCCTCCTTGAGAATTCCAGACCCCGATCTTCTCTTCAAGAGCCCCAGATCCCTCTCTCCTCGAGGACCCTGGACTTCTTATCAACCTGCCTAGGAATTGACTTTCTCAGTCGAGTAGTAGTGTCTGACTCTGCAACCCTGTAGACTGTGGCCTGCCAGGCTTCTCTATCAGGGAGGGGGGTTCTCCAGGCGAGAATACTGGAGTGTATTGGCCAATACTGGTTGCCATACCTTTCTAGAGCACTGTATTTCCTGCTGTTCTAGCCACCAACTCCCCTGAGTACCTGGTGCTGCCAGAACCCCTGCGACCCAAGCAGCTGCACCACCTCCACCCCTGGCCCTCACAGGGGCAAACCCAAGTCCTCCAGGGCAGCCTCAGGAGCAGACCCCAGTGGACGACCCACATGCAGAGGTGGAAATAAAACCACAATTGAAACCCAGGGCAGTGTGGCTGAGGAAGAAGACCCAAAACCTTCCCACCAGCTGTACAACCCGCAGATTGAATCCACATGATCAGCTAGGCAGACTCTGTGTCTATGGAATATATAAAAGGTCACTGAGAGCTCCCATGAAAGAAAACATACTCGCTCTGATAGCTGTGGACACTGGAGGCAAGAACACACAGGAGTAGGACCAGATCAGAATCAGAGCTGCCTCCACAGCAGGTCCAGAGATCAGCACAGCATTAGAGGGCATCCTAGGGAGCTAAGTGGAGAAGGCAATGGCACCCCACTCCAGTACTCTTGCCTGGACAATCCCATGGATGGAGGAACCTGGTGGGCTGTGGTTCATGGGGTCGCTTGGAGTCGGACACGACTGAGCAACTTCATTCACTTTTCACTTTCATGCATTGGAGAAGGCAATGGCAACCCACTCCAGTGTTCTTGCCTAGAGAGTCCCAGGGACAGGGGAGCCTGGTGGGCTGCCATCTATGGGGTCGCACAGGGTCGGACACGACTGAAGAGACTTAGCAGGGAGGTGAGATGGACTGTGACTCCAAGTGAGGGAAAGGGCTCTGACAGCAGTGACTCAAAAGAAACATCTATTATTCTTATGTTTTACTTGTTCCGTAGATTCTTTTGGATTTTTTTTCTTTTTTTTCCTTCCCCACCGCCCCCCCCCCCCAGTTGTAGTTGTCATTTTTATCAGCACTATGAAAGTTAATTAAGCTTTTGAGCTTTTTTTCCCACATTTTTTTATTGTTGTTATAAACCTCTGCCTTTATGTTGGGCTCTTGCAATTCTGTGGAGTTCCCCCCACCTTTTTTTCTCCTCTTTTTTCAATTTTAATTTTTTAAACCTATTATTATTATTAATTTTATTCCTTTGCTTTTCCTACTGTTCTTTTCCCCTTGTAGTTAATCTTTAATGTATATAAATCTTCTTTATCTACCTCTATTTAACTTTGCATATCTATTCTTTCTTTTCCTTCTTTCCTTTCCTCTCAATATATTTGTTAGTTTTATTTTCATTGCTTTCTTTATTCCCCAATTGGCACCTTGCTTTAGTTTTCCATTTTGTGCTTTAGTTAGTTTTGTTCTAGTAGATTTAATTTTTGATTGCCTTTGTTCACTGGGTCAATCTGTTGTATTTTATCTTTGTTGGACTCTTTTGATTTTGCTTATGGGTGTATATGTATCTGTGTATATTCAGTCACACTTTTTATTGTTGTTATAAACCTCTGCCTCTACATTGGGCTTTTGCAGTTCTGCAGAGTTCTGCACTCCCCCCCCCCCCCCCAGCTTTTCTTTCTTCTTCCATTTTTTTCCTTTTTTTAGTAATTTTAATTTTTAAAATGTATTATATTTTCCTACATTTATTCCTTTGTCTGCCTTTCCTACTCTTCTTTTCCCCTTGCAGTTAATCTTTAATGTATATAAATCTTCATCTACCTCTATTTAACTTTGCATATCTAGTCTGTCTTTCTTTTCTTTCCTCTCAACATATTTGTTAGTTTTGTTTTCATTGCTTTATTCCCCAGTTGGTACCTTGCTTTAGTTTTGTTTTCCAATTTGTGCTTTAGTTAGTTTTGTTCTTAACTGGTAAGTATACAATCCTACCTCAAGAAACAAGAAAAACATCAAATAGACAACCTAACTTTACACCTAAAACATCTGGGAAAAGAAGAACAAAAAACCCCAAAATTAGTAGAAGGAAAAAAATCATAAATATCTGAGCAGAAATAAATGAGAAAGAAATGAAAGAAACAATAGTGAAGATTAATAAAACTAAAAGCTGGTTCTTTGAGAAGACAAACAAAATTGACAAACCTTTGGTCAGACTTATCAAGAAAAAAAGAGAGAATAATCAAATCAACAAAATTAGAAATGAAAAAGGAGAGGTTACAACAGACAATGCAGAAATACAAAGGATTATAACAGACTATTATGAACAACTACATGGCAATAAAATGGATAACCTGGAAAAAATGGACAGATTCTTAGAAAAGTTCAATCTTCCAAGACTGAAGCAGGAAGAAATAGAAATTATGAACTACTCAATTACAAGCACTAAAATTGAAGCTGCGATCAAAAATCTCCCAAAAAACAAAAGCCCAGGACCAGATGGCTCCAAAGGAGAATTTTATCAAGCATTTAGAAAAGAGTTAATTCCTATCCTTCTAAAACTCTTTCAAAAAATTGCAGAGGAAGGAACACTTCCAAACTCATTCTATGAGGCCACCACCACCCTGATACCAAAACCAGACAACACAATAAAACAAAACTACAGGTCAATATCACTGATGAACATGGATGCAAAAATCCTCAACAGATTTTAGCAAACAGATTTCAGCAACACATCAAAAAGCTCATACACCATGATCAAGTTGGGTTTATTCCAGGAATGCAAGGATTCTTCAATATACGAAAATCAATCAATATGATACACCATATTAACAAATTGAAAGATAAAAACTATATGATAATCTCAATAGATGCAGAAAAAGCCTTTCACAAAATTCAGCACCCATTTATGATTAAAACTCTTAAAAAATGTACATAAAAGGAACCTACCTCAACATAGTAAAGGCAGCAAACATCATTGTCAGTGGTGAAAAACTGAGAACACTCCCCCTAAGATCAGGAACAAGACAAGGGTGTTCACTTTCACCACTATTATTCAACATAGTTCTGGAAGTCCTAGCTACAGAAATAAGAGAAGAAAAAGAAATAAAAGGAATCCAGATCAGAAAAGAAGTTCTCACTGTTTGCAGATGACATGATACTGTACATATAAAACCTTAATGATAGTATTGAAAATTACTGGAGCTAATCAGTGAATTTAGCAAAGTTGCAGGATACAAAATCAATACACAGAAATCTCTTGCATTTATATATACTAACAAAGAAAAATCAGAAAGAGAAATTAAGGAGTCAATCACATTCACAACTGCAACAAAAAGAATTAATTATCTAGGAATAAACTTCAGTTTAGTTCAGTTCAGTCGCTCAGTCATATCTGACTCTTTGCGACCCCATGAATCGCAGCACACCAGGCCTCCCTGTCCATCACAAACTCCCAGAGTTTACTCAAATACATGTCCATCAAGTCGGTGATGGCATCCAACCATCTCATCCTCTGTCATCCCCTTCTCCTGCCCCCAACCCCCCCCCCCCCACCCCAGCATCAGGGTCTTTTTCAATGAGTCAACTCTTCACATGAGGTGGCCAAGGTACTGGAATTTCAGCTTCAGCATCAGTCCTTCCAATGAACACCCAGGACTGATCTCCTTTAGGATGGACTGGTTGGATCTCCTTGCAGTCCAGGGGACTTTCAAGAGTCTTCTCCAACACCACAGTTCAAAAGCAGCAATTTTTCGGCACTCAGCTTTCTTCACAGTCCAACTCTCACATCCATACATGACCACTGGAAAAACCATAGCCTTAACTAGACAGATCTTTGTTGGCAAAGTAATGTCTCTGCTTTTTAATATGCTATCTAGGAATAAACTTACCTAAGGAGAAATACTGTACATAGAAAATTATAAAACATTAACAAAAGAAATCAAAGATGACATAAACAGATTCAGAAATACTCCATGTTCCTGGGTAGGAAGAATCAATATTGTGAAAATGACTGTATTACCAAATGCAATCTGCAGATCCAATGCAATCCCTATCAAATTTCCAATAGCATTTTTTACAGAACTAGAGCAAAAAAATTCACAGTTCATATGGAAACACAAAAGATCTCAAATAGCCAAAGCAGTCTTGAGAAAGAAGAATGGAGCTGGAGGAATCAACCATCCTGACTTCAGATTATACTACAAAGCTACAGTCATTAAGACAGTATGATACTGGCACAAAAACAGAAATATAGACCAATGGAACAAGATAGACAGCTCATAAATAAATCTATGCACCAATGGGTACCTTATTTTTGACAAAGGAGGCAAGAATATACAATGGGGCAAAGATAGCCTCTTCAATAAATGGTGCTGGGAAGAGTGGACAGCTACAGGTAAAAGAATGAAATTAACACACTTTCTAACACCATACACAAAGATAAACTCAAAATGGATTAAAGACCTAAATGTAAGACCAGAAACTATAAAACTCTTAGAGGAAAACATAGGCAGAACATTCAATGAGATAAATCAAAGCAAGATCCTCTATGACTCACCTCCTAGAGTAATGGAAATAAAAACAAAAGTAAACAAGTGGGACCTGATTAAACTTAAAAGCTTTTACACAGCAAAGGAAACTACAAACAAGGTGAAAAGACAACCCTCAGAATGGGAGAAAATAATAGCAACTGACAACTGACAAAACAAGTGACAAAGGATTAGTTTCTAAAATATACAAGCAGCTCATACAACTCAATGCCAGAAAAACAAACAACCCAACCCCAAAGTGGGAAAAAGACCTAAACAGACATTTCTCCAAAGAAGGCATATAGATGGATAACAAACACATGAAAAGATGCTCAACATTGCTCATTATTAGAGAAATGCAAATCAAAACTACAGTGAGATATCACCTCACACCAGTCAGAATGGCCATCATCAAAAAGTCTACAAACAATAAATGCTGGAGATGTTGTGGAGAAAAGAGAATGCTCTTGCACTGTTGGTGGGAATGTAAACTGATACAGCCACTATGGAAGATGGTATGGAGATTCCTTAAAATCTAGGAATAAAACCACCATATGACCCAGCAATCCCACTGCTAGGCATATACCCTGAGGAAACCAAAATTGAAAAAGACACATGTATCCCATTTTTCGTTGTAGCACTATTTATAATAGCTAGAACATGGAAGCAACCTAGATGTCCAGCAACAGATGAATGGATAAAGAAGCTGTGGAACCTATATACAATGGGATATTGTGTAATCAAGCATAAAAAGGAATGCATTTGAGTCAATTCTGATGAAGTGGATGAACTTAGAACCTATTATACAGAGTGAAGTGAGTCAGAAAGAGAAAGATAAATATCATATTCTAATGCACATATACAGAATCTAGAAAAATGCTACTGAAGAATTTATTTACAGTGCAGCAGTGGAGAAACAGACATAGAGAATAGACTATGGACATGGGGAGAGGGGAAAAGAGGGTGAGATGTATGGAAGAGTAACATGGAAACTTACATTACCATATGTAAAATAGATAGCCAAAGGGAATTTGCTGTATGGCTCAGGAAACTCAAACAGGGACTCTATCAACCTAGAGGGGTGGGATGGGGAGGAAAATGGGAGGGAGGTTCAAAAAGGAGGGGATGTATGTATACCTATGGCTGATTCATGTTGATGTTTGACAGAAAACAACAAAATTCTGTAAAGCAATTATCCTTCAATTAAAAAATAAATTGATAAAAAAAAGTTAAAGACAAAAAAAAATCTACCTGCAATGTGGGAGACCTGGGTTTGATCTCTGGGTTGGGAAGATCCCCTGGAGAAGGGAAAGGCTACCCACTCCAGTATTCTGGCCTGGAGAATTCCATGGACTACAGTCCATGGGGTCACAAAGAGCCAGAAATGACTTAGTGACTTTCACACCATGACCAAGAGGGGTATAGTCCAGAAATCCAAGATCGATTCAGTATTTGATAATCAGCCAGTATAATCCAGCATTTAATACTCTATAAAGGAGAAAAATAATATGATCATATCAGCTGATTCAGAAAAAAGCATTTGACAAATTTTAATACCATTCATAATAAAAACTCTCACAAAAAGTAGGAATAAAATAAAACTTTCTCAACCTGATAAAGATTTGATGTTAACCTGAAATTAATATCATACTTAATGGTGAAAGAATGCTTTCACCAATTATGATCAACTATGAAGTCTGTTCTCATCACTTTTATTTAACATAGTACTAAAAGTTTTAGCCAATACAGTCAAGCAGGAAAAGGAAATAAAAGGAAATAAAAGGAAATAAAATAAAATAAATAAAAGGAAAAATAATATTTTTCTCTATTTTCAGATGACATGATTTCCTACATAGAAAACTCCAATAATCTACCCCCCCAAAAAAAAAACAATAAAAAAACCAACTCATGGAACTAAAGAGTTTCATAAGGTCACAGGGCCAAGGTCAACACACAAATTCAACAAATTTAGATATTAACATGGGCTTCCCTGGTGGCTCAGTTGGTAAAGAATCCCATCTTGGCAATGAAAAATTGGAAAATAAAATTTAAAACATCAAACAATTACAGTGACCACCAAATGAAATATGAAGTTATAAATCTAGTAAAATATATAGAATCTCTAAGTTAAAACCTAGAAAATGCTAAATGAAAGAAGTCAATAAATATATAAATAAATGAAAAGTTTCACTATATTCAGGGATGAGAAGACTCAACATAATAAACATATCAATCTTCCCTAAATTTATCTATGGACTTAACACAGTTTCTATTAAAATTCCAGAAGATGTAAATAAGCTGATGCTAAAATTTATATAAAAGATAAACTACAACAACAAAAGCAATATTTAAGAGTGAATAGAGAGGAATAACATGACCTGATTTTGACTTAATATGTAGATAATCAAATAATCAAAACAGTGTGGTATTGGCAAAGGGATAGTCACTTAGATTAATGGAGCAAAGTAAAGAATCCAAATTAGACCCACGCTTATATGGCCAACTAATTCTTAACAAAATGCAAAAGCATTTCAATAAGGGAAGGATACATTTTCAGCAAATTTTGGAATAATTAAACATTCATAGGCAAAACAAATCATTCACACCTTATGCAGAAATTACTCAAAATGGATCATTTATTTATGTGCAACACCTAAAACTATAACACTTTTAGAGAGAGACACTGAAGAAAATCTTTATGACAAAGGATTAGGCAAAGAGTACTTAGACATAATACCAAAGCCATGACCCATAAAAGAAAAGTCAATAATTTGGACTTCATCAAAATTTAAAATATCTGCTCTTTGGAAAACCTCTTAAGAGTATGATAAAACAAATCATAGATAAGAAGAAAATATTTACAAATCATATGTCTAACAATGGTTTACAGGATATATAAAGAATGAACACACTCATATAACCATTGTCTAGATCAACAAATCAAACATAACTAGTATCCAGAATTCCTTGTTATGTTTTGTCTGAATCACTGGTGTTTTCTTCAAAGATTACTCTCATTATAGAGATGAGAAAACTCTATCTTAGAAAGGTGGAGAGATTTGCCTAAACACACATAACAAATGGTAGAGCTGGTGTTCAAATCTGAGTCTCCTAAAGACCGAGGTTTTTTTCATGTTAGCGATCTTTCTCCTATTATTAGCTGCATATTCATACTTCTTGTCTTCCCAAAGTTAAAGCCAATTGTTCACTTATATTGATATTTTAGGGATTAGCAAATGGAGTCAGGTGACTTCATTTGGTCTCTTTGCCATATACAGAAACTTTAAGTTACAACTGCATTCATTTATTCATTCATTCACTACCATATGCTCTGAGAGGGATAAAAAGTTAAATATAGCCCTTATCCACCAGGAAAGTAATTGCAAAAACTGCTGACTTTAATATAAAGTAGAATGATGTGAGTACTAAATTAAAATATGAACTCACCTCATTGCCTTTCAATATCTCCTACACATGGCCAACAAAGTAATCTTTCCTCCCAAATAACTTTATTCTCGTCCCTTCATACTGCCTACAGGATAAATTCCACATTCCCTTGTCTGGCATCTGACTTCTGCAGAACTCCACAGGTAGAATCCTCACCCCCTGTAGTGTTGAAATCAGATATACCTGGGCTTGAATGCCCTGTCTATCCCTTACTAAATGTCTGGGCTTTGAGCAAATGATTTACCCACTCTCAATTTCAGTGTCCATATTTATAACTAGAGATAACTATCTTCACATACTCTGTAAGGTAAAAGGAGATAATATACACAATGCCCTTTGCCCAGTGCTTGGCACATAGTATTTTGTGAGGAGTAGCCATTAGATACAAAATTATTTTGAGTTGCTTATAATTCTCCAAATCCATTGTTATCCAACTGTTATTGGGTTGACCAAAAAGTTTATTCGAGGTTTTCCGTAGCAAAACGAACGAATTTTTTGGCCAACCAATTCTTTTCTTTGGCATGGTCTGCTCAGCCTCTGTCTCTCATCACTTTCTGTTTGGTTAATTTCTACATAAAATAGAAACCTTTGAGTTTTGATGTCCCCAGTGAGGAGATTCACAAGAGATGCTCCCTATTTAAGAAAAGGAGGAGAGTTTTGAAAGATCTCAAGTACAGAGCTGGACCTCATGGTGTCCTACTGAAGTTTCTATTCAGTGTGAACTCTAAAAAATAACCAGATAATAGAACTTAAAAAAAAAAAAAAGGTAGATGTCTATGTACACCCACATCTGGAAAGAAAAGGCACAGGCGCTCCTCGATGCAAGAATTAAGCTGGTATTTGTATTATGGTGATTGGCTTTACCTTCTCATTTTGCATAATCTCTTTTTCAATGCTGAGAAGTGTAATTTCCCTTCAGTTCATAGAATAGTACTTGGAGAAGACAGAGAGGAAGTCTCTGCATTTTGTGAAAGAGAAAATTACCGGCACCCCTTTTGTTCCCTTAGGCAGGATTTGGATGGATTACTCATACTTAAAAAGGAAGGCGGCTTTTAACCTTAAAAAGAAAAAAAAAAAAGAAGAAGAAGAAAAGAAAAAGAAAAACTCCTTGCATTAACACAGTGCATTGACATGTTACTAAATCTGAGGAATTTTGAAGGATAAATTCCCAGACTTTATCCAAAACATGAAACAAATTCTTCAAACACGAGCTGCCAAGCTCATCAGCTTGTTCAGATCCCTGCAACTTTGGTCTCACCAAACTGCTCGCTTAGCCCCTTGATTGGCTGATTTAACCCCTCCAGCCTGATTGGGGTGGTGGGCACGGGGCTCCTGGAGGGAGACTGTTCACTAAGCTCAGAGCCTTGGCCCCTTTTGGAAGATCAGACTTCTGGAATCGATTTGGGTCCAGAATTGCATTACCCAAGGAATGTGGAGTATGCACAGTCCTTGATGACTTGTGAACCACACTTCCTGAAGCTGGCCACCAGCCAGAGCTGAGGCCATCAGCATTTTGAAAATGAATTCTTTCTGAGACAAAGAACAATCCACCCAATTTCTGAAATCACTGAAGTAGAAAGCTTGCTTGTCAGTAACCTAAAACCTGGCTGATGTTTAGACTCCTTTGTGTTTTCTAGGAGATGAGGGGATCAGATGTCACCCCAAAATATCTTTTCCTTTTGACAGGCAGGCATTGCAAGGCATTACATAGCCTGGGATTGTATCTTGCTGACACTTAACTGCTCTACTCAAAGATTGTTTCTCTGTCCAAAACATTGCCAACTAACTGCTCAGAAGACTCAACAGGCAGCACCAAGTGTGGTAAGGAAAGACAAAGAGATGTGATGATTCTCTGTCTCCAAGAACTTAAAGTCTAGGGGGGCAAGAGGAGCCAAGGATCTGTGAAGGATGCTTCAAAGTCCAAAGAAAGCAGTGGTTTGGAGGGGTATCCTGCAGAGGTTTTGTAGGAAGAGGTGCATTGTGGAGACATGACTGGAAGCAAGGAGAACATTCTAGCTGTTGAGAAAAGATGGGGATGCAGATTCAGAAGTGGAAGTTCACAAAATTAGCTGTCGGTGTGCAGCTGGAGTGGAGATATCCTAGCCTGGGATTATGGCAAGATATGCATAGGAGAGGGGGAGGTAGCGGTGGAAAGAGACACATGTGGGGGTTTAACCTTGCTTTATTTTTCCAAGTAGATGATAATTATCATATGGTTATTTTCTTACTCTCTACTTAGGCAAGGAGTATTTTCATCTGATGTCTTTCTGACTATCTTATTTCATTTATCTCTTGTTTGGATCATTTCCTTCAAAGTCAAAGTTACATCCCCTGAAAATGTGCTCTTGATGCATAAAAATCACTTTGGCTCTCAAATTCTACAATATAAGTCACCGCACTAAGTAGTTCTCCTTTATGCAAGGGGAGAAGTCTATCTTTTTGAATCAGGGGATGCATGCATGGGGCAGTTCCAACAGTTGTATAATTGATTATCTAACACTCTTCAGGCATATCTGACATTTTTACTTCCCCATTACCAAATTTCAGCAACTTAGATGGTAATAATGATGATACTTTACCATCGATGCACATTTTCACATATATTTCCTATTGAATTCCCCTGTTTATGAAGAGGGCTAAGAAAAATCTACCTGAAATGTAAATATTTTCTATTCCTTAGCTTCAGAATTACAAATCTATTCATAGCAAACTCATCATATCAATAATAAAAAGTAACATTCTCAAAGCATATTGAGATGCTAGTGAAGCCAGTGTCTCCCTGTAAACCTCTAATATTGATCCCAATGAATTGGATCACACCGATTACAAGGGCTTCCCTCATAGCTCAGTTGGTAAAGAATCTGCCTGCAATGCAGGAGACCCCAGTTCAATTCCTGGGTTGGAAAGATCCTCTAGAGAAGGGATAGGCCATCCACTCCAGTATTCTGGCCTGGAGAATTCCATGGACTGTAGTCCATTGGGTTGCAAAGAGGCAGACACAACTGAGTGACTTTCACTTCACTTCACCAAATTACAAGGGAGGGCTCCCAGGTGGTGCAGTGGTGAAGAACCCACCCGCCAATGCAGGAAACTCAAGAGACTTGAGTTTGATCCCTGTGTCAGGTAGATCCCCTGAAGGAAGGCATGGCAACCCACACCAGTATTCTTGCCTGGAAAATTCCATGGAGCATGGTAGGCTATAGTCCATGGGGTTGCAAAAAGTTGGACACAACTGAGTTGTGATTGAGCATGCACAGCATAACAAGGGAATCCAGGGCCAGCCTGACAGAATCATTCCAAGTTGAATTAATCTTTCATGAGTTTTCAAATTTTCTGGTTCTTAAAATAACACAAGAACTATTAATTTTTTAACCCTGTTTCTAGACAGAGTTTAACCAAAGAAATTAAGTTAGCTTGAGTATACATTCTTTGAAGCTATGCAAAATGTCTAGCATGGTCCTTTGGTGAACAAATTAGGGAATAGGTAAATGAATGATGGCTTCTTTTTCTTTTTTTAAAGGAAGCTTTTTTTCATTAGTCAGGGATGGGCCAAACAATATGAACTGGTTGCGATGGTAGTAAACAAAACTGGTTAAATCACTCAGTGTCTCTTAAGGTGCTATTAACCAGAGTGTTGTAGAAAATCACTAACCCACTGGATCAGAAATTGTGGGTAATTGTTATCATCATGGACTACTGCCAACTGATTCAACTAACTTTCCACTGAGCAATGTATTCCATGGTTTTCAGAAGACCCCAACATTTCACAACATGTCTCCCCAGCAGGGAAGTCTCCCTAAAGATAATCTGATCAAGGCCACATGTTTAGAAGGAAAAAACAAATGCCAAGGGAAATGCTATAACTTGCCCAAAGTCACATGTTTACTACAGAGCATGAAAGGTCTTCTCCTTCTATAATAATAATAATAATAATAATGCTCCTTCAACTGCTCCAGGGCTCCATGCTATGGGCTCACAGGAAGGAAGAAGACCCAAGCCAAGGGGAATAGAGGAGTGCAGGATGCTGAACCTAAAAGGTCTACTGAGGAGGGCTGAGCTGGCTGCTGCTTTAGAAACAATTGAGCAGTTACTGAGGAATGTTAAACTGGGATGCACAAAGCCAAGAGACCCTGTCCAGGTAAAGTAAAATGCAAGAAAAGCCTTGTTGGTGAAAACATGGAGAAGGAACATCACTGGAATCTATTCAGTAACCTCCGCTGCCGCAAAGACCTGCCCAAATGCAGCAACATCGGAGCAATTTGAGTTTCTTCTGCAGTTTGTGGAAGAAGGATAAAGTGGCTCATGAGAGTTTCATAGCTGACATGACTGAGTGAGACGCCATGATTTCCAGGGCTGCCAGAGCAAAAATAAAACCGAGGACCGCAAAGAAATGACAGGGTGCTCAGATCCAAGCAGAACAAAAGGGCAGAGAATTGCCAGGAGTTGTTTTAAAAGAAAAATATCTTCACCCTAATGTCAAGGATATAAAATCACACACAAAAAAGAAAAGAGATTGTGTTAAGATTTATCTTGACACGTTACTGTGGCAGATAAAGGCAAGGCAGCAAAGAGTGCTGTGTAAGAGAGGATTAAACAGTTTTCAAGCATGAAAAAATGGGACTGAGTGGAATGTGAGGGGAAGGTCTCCATCTAAGGCCAGAGTTTGGGAGAGAGAATGTCTCTGTAACCCGCAGGGAAGAAGAATCGTTCCAGGGGCTAGGGTCAGCGGAACCCTGGGAGGAGAAGGATTTCTCCCCTGGTTTCTTTTTTCTCCTTGAAGCCTTGGCTTCCAGAATTTCATCCACTCTTGAACTTGCAACACCACTTCTCCTGAATCCTCATTATCTCTTCCCAGTCTCACTCTGCAACCAGCATACAGTTAAAGGAGCAATTCTTTGGCACAGACCATCAGCTTTGTCTGTCCCAGGCTGAAGACTCACTTCAAGACCAAAGGCATTATGAAGTTGCTGACAACTCTAGCTAGGAGTGCTAGTCCTTGGTGTCCCTGAGAAACCATAACATAATACTATTAATGGTGACATATATGACCCAGCATATGCCCACTCCTGGGCATGTGTCCAGAGAAAACCACAATTCAAAAGATACATGTGCCCCAATGTTTATTGCAGCACTATCTATAGTAGTCAAGACAGGGAAACATCCTAAATGTCCATCAATGGAGGAATGGATAAAAAAGATGTGGTACATATATACAATGGACTATTACTCAGCCATAAAAAAGAAGCAACTCATTTATAGCAACATGGCTGAACCTACAGATTATCATACTAAGTATAAGTCAGACTGAGAAAAACATTTCATATGATATCAAAGATGTCATATGATATCACTTACATGTGGAATCTAAAAATGTGATGCAAATGAATTTATCTATAAAACGTAAATAGACTCACAGACTCTGGAAACAAATTTATGGTTACCAAATGGGGACAACTGGGGGCAGGGATAAATTAGGTGTTTGAGATTAGTATATACACACTACTGTATATTAAATAATCAACAAAGACCTACTGTATAGCACAGAATCTCTACTCAATATTCTGTAATATCTTAAATGGGAAAAGAATCTGAAAAAAATGGATGTATGTATATACATAATGGAATCATTTTGCTGCATACCTGAAACTAATACACATTGAAATCAACTATACTCTAACATAAAATAAAAATTAAATTTAAAATGTGGTGACCAAATCATTTGAGATTATTAAGAAGGAAATATACATATTTTCAAAGTTAGTCACAGGAAGAGGGAGGAGAGAAGAGTTTCTCCTAGTCAGCAATTGTTGATGTTGTCCTCCCACAAAAAAAATTCTTTTTTAGTCCTTTGGGAAGTGTTAGCTTCCAAGTCTTAAGAATGGAGCAGAGGTGTGCAAAGTAACACCAACCCAGTGGCATTAGTTTTATTTCCATTCTCTCCAATACCACTGAATAGTTTCTTGGCTGATAAAAGTCACAGCTTTCAAATTCCCCCAATGAGAATTTTTCTAAATGTGACTTCTGAATACACATTAATGTTGACAAGTTGGACTGCCTGGCCTATTGTTAGTTTAAAGCTGATGAACTGGCCCACCCCTTACACTGTCAGTACAAAAAAAAAAAAAACAGACTAACGCTTATTCTTGAAGTGAAAGTCGCTCAGTTATGTCCAACTCTTTGTGACCCCATGGACTATAGAGTCCATGGAATTCTCTAGGCCAGAATACTGGAGTGGGAAGCCTTTCCCTTCTCCAGAAGATCTTCCCGACCCAGGAATCGAACTGGAGTCTCCTGCATTGCAGGTGGATTCTTTGCCAACTGAGGTTTCAGGGAAGCCCATGTTCTTAGAATGAGCCAATTTTCTGACTCTGGTAAGTGACTAACATGGAAGACCCAAAATATATCACATTTGCCCTCAAATTTTGATAATACCAAATGATGTCCCCAAGAGATGTTCAAAGAAGAAAGAAAAAATAGAGATGCCACAGATGCTTAATAGAATAAAGCTGAAAGCCAACATTGCAAGCATTATCACCTCTTAGGAAGGTTATTCGGTTTTGTTTTTTTTAAACTGTCACTGATCACTTATTTTGTGCCAGGTGATACGAAGATAATGTTATTTTTGCCTCAAGAAGTTCATAGTGTGAACAAGAAGATGGTGAAGTAACCAGACAATTCTAATTAAGAACTGAGTACTTGTCCCACCACAACCCAACACTCCCTCAAAGTATTGGACAAATTCTCAGTTCAGGAATCAGCTCACACCAGCTCCTTGAACAGTTGGATCTGCAACTGGAAACCACAAGATTAGGGGTGAAATTTTGTTCAGACATCTCTGTAACAGCTACTCAAGCCATCACCGGACCCCAGAAGAAGGCTGGAGCTGCAATGGAGAGTCTGCTGCCAAAGCCACTTGCTGACTTCGTCTGTGTCATCGGCCCTAACATCACACCTCCTCAGCATCTAGGGGCAGAGCCCAGTTCTGACATTTTCACAGTCAGAGCCAGTCAGATGCAGAAACTAATGTTTGTGTTGCTGACATGTCATCCTCTTTCATCCCTCTGACATCAGCCAGTCTGCTGTGTCTTTCCTCCAACAACCCTCAGTGTGGATCACCAGGTGCTTAAAAAATAAGACAGGAAGTAACGCTCACGTCATAGAGACCATCCACAGGAGATGAGTAATTTGTCGGGTAATACTAGGTGTTCTAAGTGTCCTCATCCCATCCTCTCCTGCTTTCAAGTTTCTCAGCCATGTATGTGATTTCCCCACACCCTTTAGCTGATGAAGGGAATCCTGGAGAAGCTGGCTTTTTGCTCCTTTCAAGGACACAACAGCCTTTGCCTCCAACCTGCTAGCCCTTCACTCAGGAAATCATTACTTTGCTTCGTTGTCTCCCATTAGAAGTTTCCCCTCATAGTTTCCTTCTCAAGGTAATCACCTCAGATGCCTGAAAGGCACTCTAGACACTTGGGAATGTTTGAATACTGAGTGCAAAGACCCAAATCACAAGAGTCTCTTGAGAAGACACTCAAGAGAAGACATCTCTTAACTTCAAAGTATACAAAACACAGTTCTTCCTCTTCAAGTTAAAAATCCTTTCATACTTTACCCAATATGTGTACAATTTCTACAACTATTACAAAAAGAACTCAAGTTTCATATCTCTTTTAGATGCCATTTAAAACTTTTTTTTAACATAAAGATAAACAAGATCAATGATCCCACTTCTTCAGAGATAGTTAACCATTGCTCAGATTCTCTTTTCTTCCTATTACCCTGTAATTGGCAGCTGGAAACTTATGCTGAGGATAAAGGCCAATCAAGTACCCTAAGTTCCCGCCCACCTCCCTCCAGAAAAAGCTGAAATTGTTAGGAGTGAGGTACCTTCTCACGGTTCTCTGCCCCGATCATGTAACATGCACACATACACACAAAAACATGCTATATAGACTGGTGGGTGCATAAAAAGATTACTGACAGAAGGATTTGGGTTAGGATTCAAAGAATTGACTAGAAATATGATTCACAAGCCTCATGGAAAGTGTGTGGCATTTTCTCATCCTTTCCTTTGAGACAGAAGACCTAGTTCTCCCACCAGGCCAGTGCAGAAAGAAGATCCAAATGGCATGGATGGAGCAAGAAGGAAAAAAACAGTGCTTTGGGCTAAAGCTTTGCAATTGCTGGGGTGAAGGAAGATTGGAGATGAGCATTAAATTGGAAATTAAATTGAAATTTTAAAACAAATTAAATTCCCTGGATGGGACTGCACTTGCTAGTAACTGAAAATGAATAGGAGCGGTATCTGCCCAAGACATTGTGCAGAGGCAAAAAAGGGAAGTTTCAACATCTTCACATGAAGGGTTTTAATGCTCTTGAGGGAGCTTCTGCCCATAGAAAAGATTATTTTTGGTTTAAAAGGTTTGACTGATATTCAATTTACTTAACTTATAAATTCAAACACCCCATTAAGTTCAAATTACAAATCTTATAGAGTCATTTATATGTCTGATAAGTTTAACAATAATTTTTAAGGATCTATAAATAATGTTTGCTCCCACTTATGACTATAGTTAATTAGGCACTTTAACTATGTTAAGCTAAATTTGTAGATGTAATATGTTCTGATTCCTTTCTAATACTCAGTTCTGTGACTCCACAAACAGAACCTTTATGAGTATTAAATAATTCCTATGTATATTAAATAATTCTTATAATTTAAAAATATGGTGACCCTAAAATCTTCCTATATAGTCTAATACTTTGCATAACATTTCAACTCAAACCTGCAAGTCTAAATTAATTACTCAATCATATTATTCAAACTGAAGTTATAATGCAATGAATCTAAGAGATACATTCTATAAAACAGTTAAAGTATATGAAATATGTATGCAGGTCCTTTATTATTACAAAATTATTAATATTATGGATTTTATTCTCTTAAATATTTCTATCCTTCATTTAATATTTTCCTAGCGTTAAGAGGTGGACCATCATTCAAGGAAGACATTTATTTGAGTTTGCCTACTCATGAAGCAGGACACTGTAGCTAACCATGGTTCCTTATAACCAGAGGTCCTGGCTGGGAAGAAATCTTGCCACCATGGATGTCTACTGATAACAATTCTTCTCAGACACCCCGACTATAACACAAAACCCCCTCTCTGAAGTGTTATGAAAAGCTTTTGATCCTCTGACTACTCTCAGAAATGCACATCTTTCTTCTAAACTTGATTAGAATTTTCATTTTTCTCCCTCTCAATTGAGAAAAATGTATTTCTGTCTAAACCTAAAGAACTCTGTGCTCAATGGGACCCTTCAGATAAGTGAGCATGTTTTCTAATTGTTTAATGACTGAAAATGAAGAGTTAAAATCTTTCTAATTATAGATTTGCTGATTTCTCCTAGTAGTTCTGTCCATTTTTTACTTTATATATTAATATTTGTAAGGCTGTGTCATTAGGCACTTGTGAATTTAAAATTGTTGCATGTTTGACTCACAGATTTAGAGAACAAATTTATGGTTGTCAAGAGGGGAAGAATTGGGCGAAGAGACAGGGAGTTTCAGATCGACATATACACACTGCTATATTTAACGTGGATAATCAGCAAGGACCAACTGTATAGCACAGGGAAATCTGCTCAGTGCTATGTGGCAGCCTGGACGGGAGGGGAGGTTAGGGGAGAATGGATACATGTATAGAGTTGATTCTATTAACTGTGGTGCTGGGGAAGACTCTCCAGAGTCCTTTGAACAGTAGGGAGATCAAAAGAGTCAATCCTAAAGGAAATCAACTCTGAATATTCATTGGAAGGACTGCTGCTGAAGCTGAAGCTCCAATACTTTGGCCACCTGATGCTAAGAGCCAAATCATTGGAAAAGATCCTGGTGCTAGGAAAGATTGATGGCAAAAGGAAAAGTGGGCGGCAGAGTATAAGATGATTAGATAGCATCACCAACTCAATGAACATGAGTTTGAGCAAACTCTAAGAGATAGTGGAGGGCAGAGGAGCCTACAATCCATGGGGTTGTTAAGTGTGCTACAGTCTATGAAGTTGCAAAGAGTCAGAGACAATTTAGCGACTGAAGAACAGCAACAACAATATGTGTGGCTGAGCCTCTTTGCTGTCCACCTAAAATGATCAACACAATGTTGTTAATCAGCTATTCTCCAACATAAGTTTTCTAAAAATACAATTGTTATACCTTTGTGGCAAATTTAAGTTGTAACACTACCAAAGATCTTCACGATCTTCATGACCCAGATAATCACCATGATGTGATCACTCACCTATAGCCAGACATCCAGGAATGTGAAGTCAAGTGGGCCTTAGGAAGCATCACTATGAACAAAGTTAGTGAAGGTGATGGAATTTCAGTTGAGCTTTTTCAAATCCTGAAAGATGATGCTGTGAAAGTGCTGCACTCAATATGCCAGCAAATTTGGAAAACTCAGCAGTGGCCACAGGACTGGAAAAAGACAGTTTTCATTCCAATCCCTAAGAAAGGCAATGCCAAAGAATGCTCAAACTACCACACAATTGCACTCATCTCACACGCTAGTAAAGTAATGCTCAAAACTCTCTAAGCCAGGCTTCAGCAATACGTGAACCGTGAACTTCCAGATTTTCAAGCTGGCTTTAGAAAAGGTAGAAGAACCAGAAATCAAATTGCTAACATCTGCTGGATTATTAAAAAAGCAAGAGAGTTCCAGTAAAACAACTACTTCTTCTTTATTGACTATGCCAAAGCCTTTGACTGTGTGGATCACAATAAACTGTGGAAAATTCTTCAAGAGATGGGAATACCAGACCACCTGACCTGCCTCTCGAGAAATCTGTATGCAGGACAAGAAGCAACAGTTAGACCTGGACATGGAACAACAGACTGGTTCCAAATCGGAAAAGGAGTACTTCAAGGCTGTATATTGTCCCCCTGCTTATTTAACTTTTATGCAGAGTACATCATGAGAAACGCTGGTCTGGAAGAAGCACAAGCTGGAATCAGGATTGCTGGGAGAAATATCAATAACCTCAGATATGCAGATGACACCACCTTTATGGCATAAGTGAAGAAGAACTAAAGAGCTTCTTGATGAACGTGAAAGAGGCGAGTGAAAAAGTTGGCTTAAAGCTCAACATTCAGAAAACTAAGATCATGGCATCTGGTTCCATCACTTCATGGGAAATAGATGGGGAAAACAGTGGAAAGAGTGGCTGACTTTATTTTGGGGGGGCTCCAAAATCACTGCAGATGGTGACTGCAGCCATGAAGTTAAAAGACGCTTACTCCTTGGAAGGAAAGTCATAACCAACCCAGACAGCATATTAAAAAGCAGAGACATTACTTTGCCAACAAAGGTCCATCTAGTCAAGGCTATGGTTTTTCCATTGGTCATGCATGGATGTCAGAGTTGGACTGTGAAGAAAGCTGAGCACCGAAAAATTGATGCTTTTGAACTGTGGTGTTGGAGAAGACTCCTGAGAGCTCTTGGGCTGCAAGGAGATCCAACCAGTCCATCCTAAAGGAGATCAGTGCTGGGTGTTCATTGGAAGGACTGATGCTAAAGCTGAAACTCCAATACTTTGGCCACCTGATGCAAAGAGCTGACTCATTCAAAAAGACCCTGATGCTGGGAAAGATTGAGGCTGGGAGAAGGGGACAACAGAGGATGAGATGGTTGGATGGCATCACCAACTCAATGGACATGGGTTTGGGTGGACTCCGGGAGTTGGTGATGGACCAGGAGGCCTGGCGTGCTATGGTCCATGGTGTCGCAGAGAGTCAGACATGACTGAACTGAACTGAATGCCAAAGAGATGCTCTTTCTTATTATCTTCTTACTTAAACTCTATTGTATTGATATTAACAAAACTACATATTTCCTAGTTCTGATTTGTATTTACATGGTATTTCTCTTTCTAAAGTTTTGATTTAGTCTTTTTATATCATTGATTTTAAATGTGCCTCTTGAAGATGGTATGCATTCAAATGTTTTAATTTGGAGAATTTATTTTCATTAATGTTATCACTCATATATTTGTACTTAAATCTAGTATCTTATTTTTGCTTTATTTTGCTTATTTTGTCATGTTTGTTCATCTCTCTTTCACTTTCCTTTCTATTACTTTTAGTAAATTATATATTATCTCATCATTTCTTTCCTATGTTTGGAAGTTACATACTAGATTTCTATAAGTAGTTAACCTAAAACTAATAAATAGCTTTATCCTCATCCTGAAAAATGGAAAGATCTGTGGACCTTATAACTATTTTCCCCAAAATATATATATACTGATATTGCCATGTATTTTTAATTCTATGATATTTTAAGTCATAAGTCAATATTATTTTTGCTTTATACTAATTTACATTTACCATATATTTACTATTGTCTTTACTCTTCTTTCATTTTAGAACTTCTACCTAAAATAAATTCTCTGCATGAAGAATACATTTTAGAATATCCTTTAGAGAAGGTGTAGTGACAAACTCAGTTTTTGTTTCTTTGAAAATACCTTTACTTTCATCTTGAAAGATACTTTTCCTGAATAAGATATACTCAGCTGTGGCATCAAATTGAGAATAATATTCCACTACATGGTGGCTCAAATGGTAAAGAATGCACCTGCAATGCAGGAGACACAGATTAGATCCCTGGGGTAGGAAGATCCCCTGGAGAGGGGAATGGCTATCCACTCCAGTATTCTTGCCTGGGAAATCTGATGGACAGAGGAGGCTGGTGGGCTACAGTTCATGGGGTCACAAGAGTTGGACACGAATAAGCAACTAACACTTTCATTTTTCCTTTTCACCCTCTGGTTTACATTTTGGCTACTAAGGAGTCAATTTCAGACTAATTCTTATTTCTTTAAAAATAGTATATCTTTTTGCCCTGCCTGCTTTTAAGAGTTTTCTTTTATTTCCGATGTTGTGCAGTTTTAGTATGTTGTGTGCAGGGGGCTTTTTGTTTGTATGTTTGTTTTTATCCTGTTGGGATTCATTGGGCCTTTTAAAGTGACTATTTGGGACCCCATGGAATTGGGATCCATGAAACTAGACAGTCCACAGAATTCTCCGGGCCAGAATACTGGAGTGGGTAGCCGTTCCCTTCTCCAGGGGATCTTCCCAACCCAGGGATCAAACCCAGGTCTCCCACACTGCAGGCAGATTCTTTACCAGCTGAGCCACAAGGGAAGCCCTTTAAAACTGTGGTTTCGTGTTTTCCAGATGTTCTAAATTTTTTTCAACCATTCTGTCTTTAAATATTGCCTCTGTCCCATTTTCTTTCTTCTATTTTTTTTCGAGAAACATTCAAGTTCTTAGCCCTTCTTAGTCTGTCCTAAATGTCTCTTATTCTTTCTTCTGTGTTTTCTATCTTTTTGTTGCCTAATATTGCATACTGTATAATTTCTTCTGGCTTATCTTCCAGTTTGCTAATTATTGTTTCTTCAGTTGTGGCTAATCTGTTGTTCAACCATTGAGATTTTAAGTTATGGCATCTGTACTTCTAGGGGTATTCTACTTGGTTTTTCATCAAATTTGTAATATCGTTTTTAATATCCTATAATTGAAGCCATTTCTAAACTTTTCTTCTGTTTCTTGACACATATACGGGTTCTTTTACAGGTTGTGTCTGATATTCCAGTATCTAAATCTTTACATAAATTTTCCCATCTTGATCTGTTTTATTTCTGTCAGTTCTGATCTATGTCAGTTTGGTGTTTGTTTGTTGGCTGAGTTATCTCTGACAGCATGCTAGGCTTTGTACTTGAAAAAGAGATTCAAACCTGTGTCTTCTACTTGGCAGATGGATTGTTTACCACTGAGCCACCTGGGAAGCCCTATTGCTCCTATGAGACTCCTCATCTTCTTGGGCTCTGGATTTTATTTCTATACCCTACAACTCACATCAAAACAATAGTTTATATGAGCAAGGACACCTTTGGGGCAAAAGAAACTTCCAGATTCAGCTTCTCTTTTAAGCTTATCTTATTGGGTTCTTGATGTTTACTTTTTTCCCATGGGAAAGTTCGTCTGCATAAGCTAGAGACAAAGACCCTTGAGTTTAATGGGATTTTTGCTTAATTCAGTTATTACTTGGGTCATACAACTCTTAAAGATATTTTAAAATATGGTCAATTGAATTCGATTTTTCACATGGCTTTAGAGGACTTAAAGCCCCAAATTATGAAGACTTTCTTCAGTTATAATAAGCTATAGACTATGATTGGAGGTAATAAATGGAGGAAAAAGAAAGCATTTATAGTTGTGTACCACCAAATACTACAGGTGAGACAAAATGCTCTTAAAAATTTATTAAGTCAGGAGCATTTGTCTCATAAATTTACTTTGAATTATTTATTTTTAATGTCTCTATGGTATCTACTTATATAACTAAACTGCAATTATTTAATTATTCACCTTTAGTCAACCACTTTATTTCCCAGTTTTTCACTACAATAACTAATACTGTGATGTGCTTGTACATAAATTTCTGCAAAATTCTCTGATTTTTTTGTTCAATAAGCAAATCTTGAGATGAGATTACTTGATCAAGGAATGTGAGCATATATGACTGTCAACAAGCACTGCCAAATCACTCACCAGTGAGGTGGCTCCAGTTTCACTTGCCAGAAATAAGACCTGAGTTTCTGTTTAAATAATCTTTACCAGCACTGATTATTGTCACTGAAAAATATATGCACTTGCTTATTAGGAAGGTGAGAAAAAGAAATATTTTGTTGTTTTAATACCAATTTCTTTCATTATTATGAACTTGAACTTTTTATCTAAGCAATAAGCTTAGATAAGCAATTACCTTATCTAATTGCTTATTCCAATTAGCAAGTAGCCATTGGAATTTCTCTCATAAATTATGTGTTCACTTCCTGTGCTATTTCTAAACTTGAATGTTTATCTGGTTCCTTACTACATTAATTTTACTAGTTAACTTACTGCAATGCTTTATAAAGCATATTGGTGCATTGGCTTTCACATAATTTGCAAATATTTTTATATTTTGTTTGCCTTTCAGACTGATTTACAATACTTTGTCACATACAGAGTTTTGTGGTCAAATATCCTAATTTTTTCCTTTATGGTTTCAAAAATGATGATCAATAATGATGATTATTAGAACAGTCACCATATAAATTGTTATATCAACAAGTTTTGAAGACCAAGAACAGACAAAAAGCAATCTTGAGAAAAGAACTTTGACGGACCTACATTTCTTGATTCCATTACGCCATTTAGGTATGACCTAAATGAAATCCCTTACTATTATATAGCGGAAGTGACAAATAGATTCAAGGGATTAGATCTGATAGACAGAGTGCCTGAAGAACTAAGGATGGAGGTTCATAACTTTGTACAGGAGGTAGTGATCAAAACCATCCCCAAGAAAAAGAAAAGCAAAAAAGCAAAATGGTTGTCTGAAGAGGCCTTACAAATAGCTGAGAAAAGAAGAGAACCTAACAGCAAAGAGGAAAAGGTAAGATACACCCATCTGAACACGGAGTTCCAGAGATTAGTGAGGAAAGATGAGAAAGCCTTTCTGAGTGAACAATACAAAGAAATGCAAAGAGGAAAACAACAGAATAGGAAAGACTAGAGATCTCGTCAAGAAAATTAGAGATACCAAGGGAACATTTTGTGTAAAGATAAAGGACAGAATAAAGGACAGAAAGCATATGGACCTAACAGAAGCAGAAGATGTTATGAAGAGGTGGCAAGAATACACAGAAGAACTGTACAAAAAAAGATCTACATGACCCAGATAACCACAATGGTATGATCACTCACCTAGAGTCAGACATCTTGGAGTGTGAAGTCAAGTGGGCCTTAGGCAGCATCACTGCTAACAAAGCTAGTGGAGGTGATAGAATTTCAGCTGAGTTATTTCAAATCCTAAAAGATGATACTGTTAAAGTGCTACATGCAATATGCCAGCGAATTTGAAAAACTCAGCTGTGGCCACAGGACTGGAAAAGGTCAGTTTTCAATCCCATCCCAAAGAAAGGCAATGCCAAAGAATGTTGAAACTACTGCACAATTGCACTCATTTCACGTGATAGCAAAGTAACGCTCAAAATCCTTCAAGCTAGGCTTCACCATTATGTCAACCAAAAACTTCCAGACGTACAACCTGGATTTAGAAAAGGCAGAGAAACCAGAGATCAAATTGCCAACATCCACTGGATCATAGAAAAAGCAAGAGAATTCCAGAAAAACATCTATTTCTGCTTCATTGACTATACTAAAGCCTTTGACTGTGTGGATCACAACAAACAGTGGAAAATTCTGAAACAGATGGGAATACCAGAATATCTTAACTGTCTCCTATGAAACCTGTATGCAGTCAAGAAGCAACAGTTAGAACCAGACATGGAACAATGGACTGGAAAAGGAGTTCAGAACAACAATTGGGAAAGAGGTATGTCAATCACCCTGCTTATTTAACTTATATGAAGAGTACACATGTGAAATGCCAGGATGGATGAATCACAGGCTGGGATCAAAATTGCTGGGAAAAGTATCAATAACCTCAGATATGCAGATGATACCACCCTTATGGCAGAAAGCAAAGAAGAACTTAAGGGCCTCTTGATGAAAGTGAAAGAGGAGAGTGAAAAAGCTTAAAACTCAACATTCAAAAAACAGATCATGGCTTCCGGTCCCATCACTTCAATGCAAATAGATGGGGAAACAATGAAAAGAGTGACAGACTTTATTTTCTTGGGTTCCAAAATCACCTTGGATGGTGACTGCAGCCATGAATTAAAAGGCGCATGCTCCTTGGAAGAAAAGCAATGACAAAATTAGACAGTGTATTAAAATGCAAAGACATTACTTTGCTTACAAAGGTCTATATAGTCAAAGCTATGGTTTCCAGTAGTCATGTATGGATGTGAGAGGGGACAGTTAAAAAGGCTGAGGGCCAAAGAATTGATGCCAGCATCACAACTGAACTGTGATGCTGCAGAAGACTTTTGAGAGTCCCTTGGACAGCAAGGAGATCAAACTAGTCAATCCTAAAGGAAATCAACCCCAAATATTCATTGGGAGAACTGATGCAAAGCTCCAATTACTTTAGCCACCTGGTGCAAAGAGCCAACTCATTGGAAAAGACCCCAATGCTTGGAAAGATTGAAGTCAGGAAAAGAAGGGGATGACAGAGGACAAGGTGGTTGGATGGCATCATCAACTCAATGGACATGAGTTTGAGCAAACTCCAAGAGATGGTGAAGGACAGGGAAGCCTGGTGCCCTTCAGTCCATGGGGTTTCAAAGAGCTGGACACAACCGGGCAACTGAACAACAGCATTTCCTGATTCCAAAATGTACTACAAAGCTACAGTAATCAAAATAGTGTGTTAATGGCATAAAAATGGATATATAAACCAATGAAATAGAATTAGGCTGGAAGTACACCCTTACAGTTAAGGCCAATTGATTTTAGACAAGGATGCCAAGATTTAAATGGAGAAATAACGGTCTTTTTAACAAATGGTGCTGGAAAAAATGAATATCTACATTTAAAAGAATAAAATTGGACCTCTTCCTACACCATACACGAAATTAACTCAAAACATATTTATAGACATGAATGTTAGAACTGAAACTATAAAACTTTTTATAAAAGGGAGAAAATCTTCATGACCTTGGGTTAGGCAATGATTTTTCAGATACAACACCAGAAACAACACAAAAAAACAAAAGAGAAAATTAGATGAATTGGACTTGATAGATATAAGAAACCTTTGTGCTGCAAATGACATCATCAAGAAAGTTAAAAGACAAACCCAGAGAATGGGGGAAAATATTTGCAAATCAGATATTTGATAAAGGACTCCCACTGAGAATCCACAGGATGGATAGATAAGAAAGACAGACAAGAATGTGAATTAGATTGAAGCTCTCATCCATTGCTGGTCAGAATTTTAAATAGGAAGGATGCTTTGGTCTAGCAATCTCCAAAGATAATAAACATACAGTTACCATATGACCTAGCACTTCAACTCTTAGGTATATACTCAAGAAAAAGAAAAATGTACGCATATACATGCATATCAAAACAGCATAAACAAAAGTAGAAATAAACCCAAACATCCATTAACTGATAAATGAATAAACAAACTATATATATCTACACAATGAATATCATTTGAGAACAAAAGGAAGTGAAATACTGTTACATGTTGCAACTTGAATGAACCTTAAAAACATCATGCCAAGTGAAAAAAGCCAGACACACAAAAAATGTATATTATGAGTCCATTTATATTAAATTCCCAGAATAGGCAAATCTATAAAGACAGAAAGGTGATTAATTACTGTCAGAGGATATGGGAGATGGAGATGTGGAGCGACCACTAATGAGCATGGAGTTTCTTTTTGGAATGATAAAAAACTTTAAAATTAGATTCTGGCAATGGTTTCAGAACTCTGAGTATACTGAAAACCATTGAATTCTACACTTTAAATAGTAAATAGTATGGTATATGAATTGCATTTCAATAAAGCTGTTAGATATAAATGTTGAAAAGTAATTTGATAAACTTCTAAATCTATCTATGATAGAAACAAACCTTTGCAAAGTGAGACTTAATTCATTAACACAATAACTATATCAAACTAATATGATATTTCAGTATACTAATGGTGAAATGCTAGAGGCACTCATTAAAAGAATAAAGAAACTACACAAGTATTTGATATATTTCTGAGATATACAACTAAGGCAATAAAGCATGAAAAAGTAATGAAGTCCATATTTTTAACATTCTTAAATGGTATTATTACTTATATATAAATTTTAATAAAAAAGAAATAACCTAAACTCTACTCAAGTTCTTCCAAAAAATAGAAGCAATTGAAATAGTCTCCAACTCATTGCATGAAGACAGCATTACTCTTATTCCAAAACAAAAACATTACAAGAAAACTATAGTACAATTGATCCCATGAACAAGTTGCAAAAATTCTTTACAAATGTGAATAAATCACATATAACAATATGTAAAAAGGATAATACATCATGATCAAGAGAGCTTTATCTTAGAAATCCCAAGCTGGCTTAATAGTCAAATATAAGTCAATGAAATTCACTATATCAACAGGCTAAAATAGAAAAAATATGATGACCTCAACATGTGTTCAAGAGGCACTTAACAAAATGCAACATTCTTTCATGATAAAAATTCTCAACAATTTATATACAAAACTTTAAAGGTATTAGGCTGAATGCTTTCTTCCTAAGTTTTGGGACAAGGTAAGGATGTCTTCTCTCACTATTCCTATTCAACATCATACCAAAGGTCTTAGCCAGTCAATAGATGAGAAAAATAAATAAAAGTTGTAAAATATTGGAAAGAACTATTTCTATTCACAGATGATATTTTTTTAAAAAGCTACTAGAATCAATATGTGAGTTTAGGAAGGTTTCAGGTTAATATAAGAAACATTTTTATGTCTATATACTACTAACAGATAAGAGGAAATTGAATATTTTCAAAATACCATTTACAAAATCACCAAAAAAACAAACACCCTGTAACACTGGGTGTGCATGTGTGTGTGCTAAGTCACTGCAGTCATATCCGACTCTTTGAAGTCCCATGGACTATAGCCCTCCAGGCTCCTCTGTCCATGGGATTCTCCAGGCAAGAATACCGGAGTGGGTTGCCATTTCCTTCTCCAGGGCATCTTCCCATTTTCCCAACCCGGGGATCGAACTTGCATCTCTTAAGTTTCCTGCTTTGGCAGGTAGGTTCTTTACCACTAGCACCACCTAGGAAGTCCAATATTGGGTATAAGTGTTTCTAAAAATATGTGCTAACTCTGAATACTGAAAATTGAAAAACATAGTGAAAGAAATCAAAGATCTAAATAAATGGAGATGCATATCATACTCATGGGTTGGAAAACCTGTATTGTTAAGACTTCAATTCTCCTTGGTTGTCTAGATTCAGCACTACTTATAACATCTTCAGGACATCATTTCCTTTCACTGATTAGGGAGAATGTTCACTGCAGTAATTCTTAAATTTTGGGGAGTTATGTATCTTTCAAGAAAAGGGTAAAACATTTAAAGCAGAAAGTAACTAGGGAGGGTATCCTTAATGCCACAGGACATGAACAGGAAGAAACAGATAGCTATGTTTCATATTGTTAAGGAAAATCAGAACTGAGCCCTTGGAGATCAACTTGCCCAGTATCCTATTATTAGAAAAAAGAAAGTTGGGACAAAGAGAGCTGACGCAACTTGCTAAAAGTTGTACAGATTCAACATTTGTGGCAAGGCCCTCCAAAAAGAAATTTTCTGACTACCTATCTAATGGCTTTTCCAAAAATAATAAACTGGACTTCCCTGGTGGCTCATATGGTAAGAATCTGCCTGCAATGTGAGAGACCTGAGTTCATTCCCTAGGTTGGGAAGATTCCCTTGGAGAAGGGAATGGCTACCTACATCAGTATTGTTGTCTAGAGAATTCCATGAACAAAGAAGCCTGGTGGGCTACAGTCCACAATAAATTACATATTTATAAAAATTATTTCTACCTGCCTAGAGCACCTTGAAGCTTGGAATAATGACCCTTTGTCACCCCGCAGCACTTGTATGCAGTAGAAAAGCTGTAATATTACACTAAATTGAGTTCAAAGAAATGTATAATGAATTAGCCTGCACTCAGCAATTTATACTTGGCTATTCTCAGGTTAAAATTATCTAGATTATCTGGAACCACAAAAGTGCTCTACATCACCAATGGTTAAGTAATCGATAAACAAGGGGAAAAAAAGTGATTCAGACTCATCGCTACCATGATTCAGAGGCTCCGCCAGAAACAGTCCCCCTGTTAAGCCCCGTCAATAAGAGGAGAGAACTTCTTGAAAGAAGTTGTTCAGGGTCATTGCCAGGCTTTTGAAGAGGAGCTATTCCCTGCCTCATCTCAGAGGAATTTTCCCCCATAACCAGGAAAGAATCGCTTTGCAAAGTTTGAAGGTATCGGTAAAAGATGACAAGTATTTAATAATTACATTTCTGGACATCTGCTTCACCAGAAGACATGGTTGGCCTCCTGGGTGTAGTGGAAACAAGAACTCGGGAGCGATGACAAGGCAGGAGGCTACCAGTGAGTGGGGACAGAAGTAGCATCCTTTGTTCTCAGTTTTGAAGAGATTCAAAAAATAATCCCACATGTCTGAGGGCCACAGTGAGCTGCAGAGATTAAGTGCTACAATCTCCCTACAACTGACACAGCAGGTTGAGGACCGCAGAACAGCAGAGAAGTGAAGCATGGTACCACCTCCTGGGAGTCAGCAGAAGATACAGCCAAGTCCTGCAAGACATCACCAATGACTAGGGAAGCTGCTGTGGGAGGGGTTCCTCATCAGTAAGGCATGTGAGAGCAACCATCCGTGTATTTAAGAGTTCCCAGACAAGGAGCTAGAACAGGCGTCAGGACCACCCAAGGGCAGGACTGCAACACTGCCCAGTTGAAGAGCAGAGTTATATTCTTTTCCTCTTTCTCCTATGCCAACACCCGAGAAACCATTGCCAGGAGTAGGGAAACCGGTAGAGTTACCTGAGAGCCAGGCCATACAACCTTCACCCTCACCCTTCCCCCAGTGAAGTCCCAGCTCTAGGTGGAAGAGAAAAGATCACTTTGGATAGAATATGAGATGGAAGCTTTAAGATGAAAGTACTGCTTTTCAGCAACAGATATCAAATCATTTACATATCCAAAAGCAGAAGAGGCTAGAGAAAGGCCAAGATAATATTCAGTGGGTCACTATTTAGGATGAAAAGAAAATTCAACTTTACACCAATACTACTTTGGCCACCTGATGCGAAGAGCTGACTCATTGGAAGAGACCCTGATGCTGGGAAAGATTGGGGTAGGAGAAGTGGAGGAGAGAGGATGAGACGGTGGGATGGCATCACCAACTCAATAGGCATGCCTTTGAGCAAACTCAGGGAGACAGTGAAAGACAGGGAAGCCTGGTGTGCTGCATTTCCTGAGGTCCCAAAAAGTTGGACATGACTTAGCAACTGAACAACCTTACACAGAGACCAGTTATAGAAAAATTAAACCCATTCAAATTTACATCTCCAACAAAATGGAATAAATTTATGTATAATAATATATTTTATATAAATATAATAGTAAAATATTATGTTTTAACCTTCCCTAGCCTCTTTGCATGTACTTGGTTGTTAAATAAAAATTGACCAGGGGGGAGAGGAGTGGGAAAATTAGGTCTCTCAAACACCTTCATTGATCCCAGCCTTGGCTATGACTAATCTCACATAAAACTTTTCATCCAGCTTCCAGTCATGCAAGTTTTATGTCTTTGACTCATTTTTCCATTTACAACCTCATTTAGCCCTTAGACCCAGCATTTGGCTCCACTTCCCTGGATATGACCTTTTGGTTTTCTTTCTTCAACTATGATTCATATTTTCCCTCCACTTCCAGAACCATCATTCATCCTAGGTCAACATCTCACCTGATTTGGTTTGACATCTGGGCTCGCAGGCTACAGTGCCACTGGTCTGCCAAATTTCCCACTGGTTTTGATTTAGTCCAGATCTAAGGAGTCATACCATGCCAGAACATAAGGAGGCTCTTTCACCAGAGAGACAAGCTTCTTGTGTTTGTTCTTAGATCTTAAGTTACTGTTTGGTGCTCTCTCCAGTGTCCAGATATTCCCATGCCTTAGGAGTCATTGACATGGTTTCCCTGCTGTCTCAGATGGTAAAGAATCCACCTGTGATGCAGGAGAACTGGGTTCGCTCCCTGGGTCAGGCAGATCCCCAGGAAAAGAAATGGCTATTCACTCCAGTATTCTTGGCTGGAGAATCCCATGGACAGAGGAGCCTGGCGAACTGCAGTTGGGGTCACAAAGAGTCTGATACGACTGAGTGATGAAGCGCAAGGAGTCATTGGTCAGAATGTATCACACAAGGTTAGCCTCATTAGGATCAAGCTCTGTCCAACATTGATAGCTAACAGAAACAGTGTCTAGTAGAAACCCATAGTTTCATTGGCAATCAGAAAATTTATTCAAAGGACTTCCCTGGTGGTCCAGTGGTTAAGAATCTGCCTTCCGATGTAGGGGACTTGGGTTCTATCACTGGGCAGGGAACTAAGATCCCACATGCTATGGGGCAACTAAGTTAGCATGCAACAAAATCAACTAGGACCTGACTTAGCAAAATCAATAAACATTTTATATAAAAGAAAATTCATTCAAATTGAGGATTTATAGATATGGACTTATCAAAAAGTACCATAAAGATTAATTCTAACTAAAAGTAAATAGAAATGTAAACTTATTTACCAGTCTTACTGAGGTACAACTTTTTCTTTGAATACAGATCTGCTGATCAACGTTCTGCCTAGTTTTTCCTGCATAAATAATGCACTATGCATGTAAGGAGAGAGAACCTTCCCCTCATTTTGCTGTGAAATTTAAACTGGTCTTAAAAAATAAAGTCTTAAATTTTAAAGTGTATTATTTATGCAATAGTTGGAATCATACAGTATCTAACCTTTTTGATCGGCTTCTTTCACATTGTAATATGCTGTTAGGTTTTTGTGGCTTGGGAGCTCATTTCTTTTTAGTGATGAATAATATTCCATTGTCAGGAGAAAACATGTTTATTTACCTACTCACCTACTGAAGGACATCTTAGTTACTTCCAAGTTTTTAGGATTACAAATAAAGTTGCAATAAATAGCACTGTGCAGGTATTTATGTGGACATATGTTTTCAATTCCTTTGGGTAAATACCAAGGGGCTCAGTTATTAGCTTGTATCATAAGCATATTTTTAGTTTTATGAAAAAAACAAACAAACAAGCAAACTGCTATACCTATTTGTATTCCCACCAGCAATGTTTAAGTTCATTTTGCTCCACATTTTCACTAGCATTTAGTGTCATCACTGTTCTGAATTTTGGCCATTCTAATAGGTATCGAATGGTTTCTCATTATTATTTTAATTTGCACTTCCTTGATGATACATGATATAGAGCATCTTTTTATATAATTATTTGCCATCCATATATCTACTTTGGTGAAATGTCTAGTAATGTCTTTGGTACAGTTTTTAATCAGGTTTTTTTCCTTTCCTGAATTTTTATATATTTTGGATAATAGGCCTTTATCAGATATGTCTTTTGAAAAAATTTACTTTCAGTCTGTGGTTTATCTTCTCATTCTCTTGACATTGTCCTGTGCAGAGCAGACATTTTTAATTTTAATAAAGCCCAGCTTATCAATTATTTCTTTCATGGATTGTGCCTTTAGTGTTGTATCTAAAAAGTCATTGCCAGGGACTTCCCTGGTGGTCCAGTGGTTAAGACTCCACGCTTCCACTACAGTGAGAGGCAGTTCCTGGTCAAGGAACTGAGATCCCACACCCCAAATGCCCCATGGTGCAGTCAATAAATAAATACATAAAATAAAAATTAAAAAGGTACCGCCATACACAAGGGCAAGCAGATTTTCACCTATGCTATCTTCTATGAGTTTTATAGCTTTCATCCTACTTTTAGTTCTGTGATCCATTTTGACTTAATTTTTGCAAAGGGTGTAAGGTCTGTGTCTTGATGTTTTTTGCATGTGAGTACCCTTCAGGATTGGGTGGGCCCCTCTGGGTTTGTGCCTTTCCACGTGGACATTGTTGAAATCCCCAGGAACTTACTGGAATTTTAATTGGGATTGTATGGGACCGATAGATCAAGTTGAGAAAAACTGTCAGCTTGACAATTAACTGATTTCAAATGTTGAACCAGTCCATACCTGGGATAAATTTTAGTCATTCAAGATATATAAATGTTTCAGGGCTTCCTCAGGGGCTCAGTGGGTAAAGAATCTGCCTAGCAATGCAAGAAACAGGAAATGCAGTGGGACATGGCAACCCACTCCAGTATTTTTGCCTGGGAAATTCCATGGACAGAGGAACCTCGCAGGTTAACAGTCCAAAGGGTCATAGAGAGTCAGACACAACTGAGCAACTAAGCACGCACGCACAAACCTTTTAATGTTGAGTTGGCTAAAAAGTTTGTTTGGGTTTTTCTGTAACATCTTATGGAAAAACCTGAAAAAACTTTTTGGCCAACCCAACACATCATTACATTTGATTAGCTAAAGTTTTGTTGAGAATTTGCATCTATGTTTATGAGAGATATTAGTCTAGAGTTATCTGTTTTCTTGTGACGTCTTTGGTTTTGGTACTAAGGTAATGCTGGCCTCATAGAATAAGTTTGGGTTAGGAAATATTCTATTTTGATCCTCTGAAAGATGGTGTAGAGTTGTTGTATCAATTGTTCTTTAAATGTTTGGCAGAATTCACCAATGAACTCACCAGGGCCTGAGTTTTCTGTTTTAGAAAGTTATTAATTGTTAATTTAATGTCTTTGATATAAGTCTATCCAGATTGTCTGTTTCTTCTAATATGAGTTCTGGAAAATTGTGTTTTTCAAGAAATTGGTCCATTTCATCTAAGTTAGCAAATTCGTGAGCATAGCGTTGTTCATAGTATTCCTTTATTTCTCTATTTAATATCCATAGGCTCTTTAGTGATGTTCCTCTTTTGTTGCTGATTTTATTGTGCCCTCTCTATTTTTTTCTTAGTTAGCCTGGCTAGATACTTACCAATTTTATCAATCTTCTAAGAAGCAGCTTTTGGTTTTGTTGATTTTTATCTATTGATTTCCTGTTTTCAATTTGGTTGCTGCTCTAATTCTCACTATTTCCTTTTCCTTGCTTTGAATTTAATTTGCTCTTCTTTTTCTAGTTTTAAGGTGGAAACTTAGATTACTGATTTTAGATTTTTCTTCTTCTCTAATATTTGCATTCATATATTAGAATGCTATAAATTTCCCTCCAAATACTGCTGCCACTGCATCTTATCAAAACACATTTTGATAAGTATTTTTATTTTCATTTATTTAAAAATATTTTAAAACTTCTCTTGAGATTTCTTCTTTGACCCATGTTCTATTTAGATATATGTTGTTTAATTTTCACATATTTGGGGATTTTCCAGTTATCTTTCTGTTCTCAGTTCAATTCCATTGTGGTCTGACAGCAGGCATTGTATGATTTCTATTCTTTTTAATGTGTTAAGGTGTATTTTATGGCTCAGGATATAGTCTATCTCAGTGAATATTCTATGTGAACTTGAAAAGGATGTGTAATCTGCTGTTGCTGGTTGAAAAACCAATATACTTTTAAAGCATTACCTACAATTGCCAGTTTTTATTTCTTTAAAGTGAAGCCAGAATTTTAAGTTCTATGTGCTGTGTTGTGCTTAGTCACTCAGTTGTGTCAGACTCTTTGCGACCCCACAGACTATAGCCCGCCAGGCTCCTCTGTCCGTGAGGATTCTCCAGGCAAGAATACTGGAGTGGGTTGCCATGACCTCCTCCAAGGGATCTTCCCGACCCAGGGATTGAATGCAAGTCTCCCACATTGCAGACAGATTCTTTACTATCCAAATGACCAGGGAAGCTCAAAGTTGTGTGTAAAGAAAGCTAAATGTAGAATTTCAGATTTTAAAATCAGAATTCTCATGGTTGTCTCACCCATACCTAAATCAATAGTAATCTTGGGAAGCAATGTGTCTTTATTTAATCTTTTGAAAATATTTTAATTCTGCTTTCATATCAGTTCAGTTCAGCCACTCAGTCATGCCTGACTCTTTGCAACCCCATGAACCGCAGCACGCCAGGCCTCCCTGTTGATCACCAGCTCCTGGTGTACACCCAAACCCATGTCCATTGAGTTGGTGATGCCATCCAACCATCTCATCCTCTGTCATCCCCTTCTCCTCCTGCCCTCAATCTTTCCCAGCATCGGGGTCTTTTCAAATGAGTCAGCTCTTCACATTAGGTGGCCAAAGTACTGGAGTTTCAGCTTTAACATCAGACCTTCCAAAGAACACCCAGGACTGATTTCCCTTAGGATGGACTGGTTGGATCTCCTTGCAGTCCAGGGGACTCTCAAGAGTCTTCTCCAACACCACAGTTCAAAAGCATCAATTCTCCGGCACTCAGCTTTTTTCATAGTCCAACTCTCACATCCATACATGACCACTGGAAAAGCCATAGCCTTGACTAGACGGACCTTTGTTGACCAAGTAATGTCTCTGCTTTTTAATATGCTATCTAGGTTGGTCATAACTTTCCTTCCAAGGAGTAAGTGTCTTTTAATTTCATGGCTGCAATCACCATCTGCAGTGATTTTGGAGCCCCCCAAAATTCCTTTTTACATGCATGTTTTGCTATGTGCTAAGTTGCTTCAGTCGTGTCTGACTCTGTACGACCCCATGGACTGTAGCCCACCAGGCTCCTCTGTCCATGGGATTTCCCAAGCAAGAATACTGAATTGGGTGGTCATGTCCTCCTCTAGGGGATCTTCCCAACCCAGGGATCAAACCTGCATTTCTTAAGTCTCCTGCTTTAGCAGTCAGGTTCTTTACCACTAGCACCACCTGGCAAGCTTTACAAAGTTTAGTCCATTGCTTTGTATAATATCAATTTAAATTTTGTAATTATAATTTCAAGCACAACTGGAATATATAGGTTTGAGAATAAATTCAACTGACCTGACTCTTAGTGAAAACATAATTTTTCTGAACAGAACTGTATAGTCTTACTAGAAAGTAGACTACTAGTTATAAATACTCACTCTGCTATGAACATCATTCAGAATGTCTTATATAGGAAGTGAAGAATGTTCATTAACCCAATAAGTCAATTAGTAAAGGTATTTTAAAAGAACTCTTACTGGGACTAACTTGGTGGTCCAGTAATTGAGAATCTACCTTCTGATGCAGGGGACATGGGTTCGATCCCTGGTCAGGGAACTAAGATCCCACATGCCCGCTACAACTACTGAGCTCATTCACTCTAGAGCCTGTGCTCCACTACAAAAGAAGCTCACACACCTCAATGTGAGCCCACTTGCCATGACAACCCAGTGCAGCAAAAAAAAAAAAAAAAAAGGAAAAAAGTGCCTACTATACACAATAATGTTGATACTCTATAAAATTCTTTAAGCTTTATAACATGCTATCACATGCATTACCAGACACACACATATAACATTCTTGGCAAATCCTTTTTTATCAGATGTTTACTAAATGAGCAAACAACACTCAAACCAGTTCATGAATGGTTATTTTTATAATTTATTAGGATTGGGGTGTCCTTATAGCTTTGATATTTCTTCAAACAATTTCCTGAAAATATTCCTCTCTTCAAAAAGTGAGACAATTTATGGTTTGTAATAATGATAAGGAAATAAGAAAAATTGAAATCACACAAAAAAGAGATGATAGTATATTGAAAATTAAGATATGTATAAAGAATTGTGCATCTAACGTCTTAAAACCGGGTGAGTCTTCATAAAAGATGAGCAACCCCTCTATATATTAAACTTTGAGTTTTTATTCATAGTCATTTTGTGAAAACTTTGAATTTTTATGATTCATTTATGATTTCAACCACGAGGGGGGAGGTAGGAAAAAAGGCAGTTCCTCCAAAGTGAATGACGCAAACAGAATATAGCAAAGTATAGAATGTTTTACAATAGAGGGTTTGCGGCAAGGCAAAGAGGAGAGGAAACTCAAAGAGATGGTTTAGAAGCAATCTGTAGAGCAAAACTCCAGCTGTCTAGGAGGAAAACAGGGGGAACCCAAAGGCCCATTCCTGACAGACAGATAAGTAACTCTCTCCAAAAGCCACCGACGTAGATTTTATTGGGTTTAGATTTTCTGAAGCAAACTGAGAAAGATTTATCTTTTCTGAGTCTAGTGGTTTTAAGTTTTTGAAACCAAAGCCTCAAAGACAGAAAAACAGAATCGTTAGACAGTTGGGGCCACCCAAGCGAAGGCCTGAAGCCTCTAACCAGGCCGTTTATTCTGGTCATGTTTCGGGCATAAAACAATTGTTCGGGATGAAACCTTGGGATTCCAGAGCAAGCGCAAGGTAACACAGATATATTATCACTAAAGAAACTTCTGTTTTCATAGTGATCAAGGTTTCCAATCATTAAAACAGTGATCGCGTGTTATTACTGGGGATCCTTTCGGCACAATGGGCGTAGTTCTTAGTGGACTATGTGGATGAACCATCCTTCTCTTCATACGACATTTTAGAATTTCGTTTACTATAAAATATGAACTCTAAAGTTAATAAACAGGGTGGCATGTGGTGCCAAGGATTAAATATTTACTGGTAAAATATACAGTGATGAAAAGGATTTTCAAACAGGCCATAAATCAAATGGTCTGAGCTCTGCATTAAATATTATTTTTACCAGGGGGGGAAAAAAAAAATTCAGCCCAAGGAACAAAATTAACCCATTGTTGTAGCTTCCTAGGGCTGAATGTGTGAGGGTCATCAAATACTTGTTTTCAAAACCTGGTAAATGGCAGAAAGATTTTCATGAAATGATTCACTTATTTGGTGAAATAAAAGAATGCTAACCTCCCATCCTTTACTCAGCCTTAATTGCTTCTTTGCCAGGACTCTTCCATCTAGCCTGTCCTATTCTACCTGCCTTGTTTACCATCAGGAGTTCTAGTGTACAGTGGTTAAGAGCCAGTCTTTCTGGGTTCAAATTCTGACTCTGACAATTCCTAGCTGTGTTATTTAAACTCTCTGTTCTTCAGTGTACTCATCCACAAAATGAATATGTTAATAGTACATCATAGGTTTCCATATGAATTAATATACATGTATACATACATCACATAAGATGTGGTCTAGAAAATTGTAGATTCTCCAAATTACTGTCCTTCATACTCTTTAATTATCCAATATTAGCCATCTTTCACAGAGAAGGCAATGGCAACCCACTCCAGTACTCTTGCTGGAAACTCCCATGGACGGAGGAGCCTGGTAGGCTGCAGTCCATGGGGTCACTAAGAGTCAGACAGGACTGAGAGACTTCACTTTCACTTTTCACTTTTATGCACTGGAGAAGGAAATGGCAACCCACTCCAGTGTTCTTGCCTGGAGAATCCCAGGGACGGGGGAGCCTGGTGGGCTGTCATCTATGGGGTCACATAGAGTCGGACACGACTGAAGTGACTTAGCAGCAGCAGCAGCAGAAGCAGACATCTTTCAAAATCCAGCTTCAGTTCTTCAATGAGCATTTTTTTTTTTTTTTTGGATCAATGCAAACCTTCCCTAAGTATGCATAACCTCTAAGGCTTTTACCTTTTTTAATATCTAATTGCTTATTATGCATGATTTCAAATTGGTTCAATCTCCATCGCTTTCAACTAGATGGTGGTGGTTTAGTCACTAAGTCGTGTCTGACTCTTGCGACCCCATGGACTACAACCTGCCAGGCTCCTCTGTCCACAGGATTCTCCAGGCAAGAATACTGGAGTGGGTTGTCATTTCCTTCTCCAGAGGATCTTCCCAACCTGAGAATCAAACCCCGGTTTCCTGCACTGTAGGCAGATACTTTACCAACTGAGCTATAAGGGAAGCCCCTCAACTAGATATGCCTCCAAAAAAAGCAGTGTATCAATTGTATGTGCCCACTGCAGTGGCGAAGAATCCACTTACCAATGCAGGAGACACTGGTTCCATCCCTGAGTCAGGAAGGTCTCCTGGAAATAGCAACCCACTTCAGTATTCTCGCCTGGAATATTCCATGGACAGAGGAGCCTGACAGTTGCAGCTGGGGTTGCAGTCCATGGGGTTGCAAAGAGTTGGACATGACTGAGCGCACATACACACACATTTTACACTTATGGAGTGTCTAGTATGTGCAGTCTGCTGAAAACTGAACACAGCTTCCATTCTCTGGTTTCAAGAGTGAAGGAGGTGTGTACAAAGTGTAAAGCATCTTCCTTCTGTGTTGGCTAACCCTTGGTCTGAATAGATCTGCTCTTGATAAACTGTTACTTAAGATGGATGGGTGAATAAATGGATGGATCTACATGAGACCTGAGGGGAGGGGAAAGTCCTGCAGAACAAAAAGAAGGGTTTGCCTCTGGAAATTATTTACTACACAAAGCAGAAGTAACATTGGGAAGATATCTGCTTACATTATGAGGAAGGCGAAGGAAAAGACTAAAAGGAGTGGAGATGAAAAATCCAACAGGCAAGATGCTGGTTAGGAATATCAAGTCAAGGCAATCATGTGAAGAAGTGAGGACAGAGAGACAGAGGAGGAGATAGAAGAAACAAATCCTACAATACTGCTCTGCATTTTATTTCTATTTCCTTTAACCCAGTGCTCATGTACAGCGGCTCAGCAATATTCTCTGTCTGAGACTTATGTTCCTAATTAGACTCATTTACGCAATGACATTAAGAACTGGCAACTGGTGGTAGAAAGAAATGGAACAGTCGAAGGTCAATGCTTTGCCTGGGTAAAGATAGTAAGAACGGCTGGGTAAGATGCTCCTCTGTTTCTTTTCTCAGTGTGGAGACAAGAAATCTGACTCAATGCAATCTCAGGATCATAAATCTTGATCAAGAGTATTTTAGAAGTGCTCCTGCTTCAGGATAGGGAAGCCTTCTGTTAAGTCATATCCAAAAGATAATTTTCCTTCTTGGTCTCCAGAGAGGGAGATTCTTGTTTTATAAATAGGTTCTGCAAATGGACCTATTCTGCTGATCATATTTGTATTGAAATCCTAGATTCCACAAAGAGGTTTTCCTAAGAAGTGTAAGTAGGGTACAGACTGGTGGTGAGATCTTATAAAAAAACACTGGATGTAGGTCCATCTGTACTATTAGTATTTTTCTAGACTCCGCACACATGGGACCCTGTGGTGTAGCACGGGGAGCTCAGCTTGGTGCTCTGTGATGACCTAGAGGGGTGCACTGGGTGTGAGGGAGACCCAAGAGGAAGGAGATATATGTATACATATAGCTGATTCACTTCATTGTACAGCAGAAACTAGCAACACTATAAAGCAATTATATTCCAATTAAAAAAAAGTCACTGGATGGAAAGTTCTAAGACCTGAACAGCAGTTCCATGCTTTTCTGTTCATTTTTTTCAGGGATTCTGTCCACATTACCAGGTTTCTGAGGTTTGGTTTCCAGAGCCTGAAAAGGATGAGTAAAAATCTTATCGCCCAAAACAAAAGTGGCAAACCATGAACCCATTACCAGGACTTTATAAGGAACAAAGCACTTCTGGTGTATGTATCATTTCTTCTAAAGATGACAGATTTGAATGGTGGTAGTTAAAAGGTAAGTTTCAAAATTAACAGTGGAAGTTCAGGTGAGGATAGAAATAATGCAAATATGGTAGTCTGTTGCCCTCTTCAGCACCACTTCCCACATTCTCATCCAATGCCTCTTGCAAATTAAACTTCTATAAATGTTTGACCTTTCAAGTTCATCTCAGAGGTTTCTGAATTCTTTTATGCATTTTGGATATATATTTACCTGTTTCTGTTTGACCACATCACTACACATTCCAAACAGTTTTCCCCCAGAGGGAATAACCCATGGTCCTGTAATGACAAAACAGTCCACAGAACCCAGAGCTGAAGAAAAGGACCTCAATAATGATGAAAATAGTAACACTTTATTGAAGACGGTAACACATAGGGATGGAATTCTGTCATGTACTTCCAAAGGGACGTGGGTCTCCAGCCGCCTTTGTGACCTGATTTTCCAAATCTGCCATGAGGTTCCACTTAAACACACAACAGACGCACATAAAGCCTCAGCAATTGCCAAACTATACTCTTTTAACTAGCAAACTAAATCTGGAAGCCTTAGGCAAAAGTTTTCATAAAGCGTATTGGGGAAAAATGCCAGCTTCGATGATGGTAGACGTTTTGATTAGGGGTTTGCCCACATCTTAAATAAATAAATAATGACCCTCCTTACCACCCAGAATGGTTTTCCCTTGGATGCAATTATTACTCAATGGAAAGACAAACACTGACGTTCAGAGTTTTCTATGCCTTGATATTAAACCATAAAAATAAACCAAGAAGATGAAGAGGGAGAGGAAGCGGCTCCTCATCGCCTGTGGCTTCTCCTTGGTTCTACTTCATGCCATTTTATGTGCTCTCCCCTCGGCCAAGAGACCCCTTACCATCTCTCTGCCTCCTGATAAGTTCCTCATCCATCTTCACATCTTTCTTCTCTAACGAGCCTCTTCTGGCTTCCTCATCATGGTCTGTCGCCCTAGCCTGCCTCACTAACCCACATCACAGTTCATCCCAGTTCATCTCACAAGGCAAGAGTGCTGTGCTGGCCTTGAAGTTAAGATTCCAGGCTTTGAGGAGTCTCTGGTGGTTCAGTGGTTAGGACTCCATGCTTCTGCTCCCAGGGGCATGGGTTTGATTCCTGACTTGGGAACTAAGATCCTACATGCTGTGTGGCCAAAATTTTTTTTTAATTCTCTTTAAAGGGATGGAGGGAAGAAGGAAGAAGGGAGGGATAGGGGGAGGGACGAAGGAAAGGAGGAAGGAAGGAAGGAAGAGGCAAGAAAAAAAAGAAAGGCTTCAAATCCAGGCTTACTTGGGCAGGTTACTTAGCCTCCTGCCTCATCTGTAAATTGGATTAATAATAACTGCCTCCTAGGGGTGTGTTGAATAAAAAGACAATCTGCATCCAGGGTTTTGTGTGGTGTAAGACAAAATAACCAGGCGATACAGCACTTATTTTCATCACACTTTTTTTATTCAGGTCTATTCTGTTCTCCTTTGTATCCCCAGCATCCAACATGGTACCTAGCAGAGCATAGGCACTTAAAAATTTTTTTTTCATTTAACAAATGAATGAATATGTACAGTGCTTCATACTTTAACAAGAATTTTTGCACACATGGTCTCACTGGCACCTTCCACCAGCCCTTGGACAGAAGTGAGGATTTCTCAGCCAAAGAAAAAGGACTTCTCCTTGGGAGAAACACTTTTTTGTATGTCCACATACAACTGCCCATCATGGAACACCTTCTGAGCTCAAGGATGATCATAGGAACGGACTGGACCAAATAAATCATTTCTGGGGATGTTGCAGTTTGAAGAAAACACCAAGGGGCAGAAAACACATGGAATGATCCCAGTGGTCATGTATGGATGTGAGAGTTAGACTATAAAGAAAGTTGAGTGCCAAAGAATTGACGCTTTTGAACGGTGGTGTTGGAGAAGACTCTTGAGAGTCTCTTGGACTGCAAGGAGATCCGATCAGTCCATCCTAAAGGAAATCAGTCCTGAATATTCACTGGAAGAACTGATGCTGAAGCTGAAACTCCAATACTTTGGCCACCTCATGTGAAGAGTTGACTCATTGGAAAAGACCCTGATGCTGGGAAAAGTTGAAGGCAGGAGGAGAAGGGGACGACAGGATGAGATCATTGGATGGCATCACCGACTCTATGGACACTGAGTTTAAGTAAGCTCGGGGAGTTGGTGATGGACAGGGAAGCCTGACGTGCTGCAGTCCATGGGGTCTCAAAGCATTGGACATGACTGAGCAACTGAACTGAATTGAACTGATCCCAGTCAATGAAGCACTGCTGGAAATTCTACCCAGGTCTAGAACTGACATTCCAGAAGCTGCCCATTCCCAGTCCTTGCTGTAGAGTTTCAGCTCTTTCTCAACAATGTTACTGAGTCAAATGACACAGGAGACAGAGCATTGAACTGGGCGTCACCAGTCCTGGGTTCTAGGTCTGTCTCTGCCATGAATAACCATGGGAAAATCTCTTCTCTTTTAGTCTGAGTTCCAAAATCAATTAAATGGGAACAAGATTCCCTGTTCTGCTTACCTCATTGGGATGTTGAAGACACCAAGGAGAGGATTTGGGCTATAAGATTTTGTAAACTAGGAACTAATATAAAGCATTAGTATTCCCCACTTCCAGAGCAGTAGACTATTTCCTTGGTGTAGAAGATAAAAAATTAGGCCTGATCTGGCATATTTCTGTTCCAGGACCTGCGAATGGGCTCTTGTCTAACACTCGGAAATGAATTGTCTGAGGAGACACACAGGCAAAAGACTTATGAGAAGGGGTGCCCAGGCAGAGAGCAGTAGAGAAAGCAAACCCAGGAGAACTATTCTGCCATGTGGCTTGTGTGGCAGAAGTCTTGGGTTTTATGGTAACGTGGTGAGCTTTCTGGGTTGTCTCTGGCCAGTCATCTTCCCTGTGCCCATATTTGGTCCAATGCCTGGTGGCCCCTGCATCTCTCAGCCAAGATGATTTCCAGTGTGAGGGTTTCTGGGAGGTTGGCAGGACATATTATGGGCTGGTGTCTCTCTCCTCCTTTTGACCCCTCCCATGTGCTTCTAACTGGTGGTAGCTTGTCAGTTCTGTGTTCCTCATCAGGACTTCCTGGTGTGAGATAACTCGCGCAAGCAGTCATTATCCTGCCTGGCCAAGGCAAGTCATTTCAGTCCATGGTTCCCTAACACTTCCATATGCCCAACACCTAATAAGAACATCCTCTCTTACTCTTTTCAGGGTCTCACCTTGTGCCCTGAACCATTTTGCTTTTGACCCACCTCAGAGCCTCCTTCCTGACTCACTGCTCATCTCCTTGGCCCGCAGCCCCTAGACACACTTCCTGTCTGTAGCCTGAGATTCTCCCATCACCCTGGCTTTATGTGATACTGCTCCTCCAGCATCGCTAGCTTTGAACCATGAGAGTAGCAGGCTCTTTAGCTTTTCTGAACACTTTGAATGTGGCAAGGGTGGGCATACAGACCTGAGGCTCAGGCCAGGTCACATGGTCAAGGGGAAACTGCTCCTTTGGTCCTTTAGTGACCTCTTTATCCTTCTTGCTCAGAACATATTTTTAAAAGCTTTTTCCATTACCTAATAAGTTTCAATGACAAAGTTCAAAAGCCCAGCCTGGGGACAGTTCATGCTGGGAAGGGTTATTAGCTTTCTGTAGCTATATTAGTTTTCATATTGATGAGGAAACGCCAATGAAGTCAAATCGCTGGGCAGTGTTCCCAGAGCTCAAACCACTCCTTTTTTCTCTAGAAAAACTGAATGGAGAGAAACAAGAGTAGATTCCCTTCTCGTGCCTGGGGGCAAATATCTTGCTGGCTAAGGGGGGAGTGCTTCTTGGACCCCCTGCCATTCTTTTAGAACATTCTTTGGTTTCAGGGGTTTTGCCCCCATTTCTGCTGGAGCCCACAAAAGGCGTCTTCTAGGTCTTAAGAGAGAAAAGTTGCAAGTCAGAAGGAATCCAAGGGTGAGGTGGTCTTAGGAGAATAAAATACCCAGGTAAGTTGGTTCTCTAAGTTCTACTAAGGGGTCCGGTTCCCTCAGGTAAAGGAGGAAGGTGGCAGAGGCCCAGGACAAGCCACTGCAGGAGCGGACGCCCTCCACCAACTAGCCTTCCCTCCGGCGGCCTCAGGCCTGCGAGCCAGAGTTCACTTCTCTGGGATCCCTCACTGTCCAGGAGTCCAGCTGTCTGCAGCTGTGTGCCTTCCAGCAACTCACAGCTGGCTTTGCAGAGAGAAATGGCCTCTCTCTAAGGCAGTTTACCAGAAGAGATTGCTTCAGATGTGCAATTTGTTACACCACAATTCTAAATGAGCAGCCATTAAATGCCATGAATCGCAATGCTACATAGAAAAGGTGAGCACGGCCTAGTGACTCACTATAGTAGATGACTGCTCAGTAAGTGGCAGATTTTTCCTTCATTTATTTTTTATTTTATTTATCTTGACCATAGCACAGGGCATATGGGATCTTAGTTCCCGGACCAAGGATTGAACTCACATCATTGGCAGAGAAGGTGTGGAGTCCTAACCACCGGACTGCCAGGGAATTCCCTTCCTTTATTTCTTTGTCTCTTCTACATTTTAGGCATGCTGAGATGCAGAAAAGTTGGAGATACTGTAAAAGCATCTTCCCTGGCGAGGGTATGGGGGGGGTGGTACGGTGGTTCTAGACAGTTCATCCCATGTGCTCATGTGTGCTTGTGTGGTGTCTACATGCATGTGTCTATACTCGTGGGGACCTGAGTGCGTGGAGGAAACTTCCTAGGGGTATAATGCCTCCGAAGTTCCATGTGTGCAGATGCAAAACACACTTTAGTTTCCTAACACTAATCAGCTCTCTACTACATTTGAAGTTCAAGATCCTGCAGGAGAAGAAAGAGTTCAAGGGACGTTTCCTCCAGAAAACAGTCTGGGAATTGAGTTTCAAGCTTTTATGAAGTCGATTGAGTTGGGTTCAAGATAATAACCCAATTAAAAATCCTGGTGCAAACAACAGTTCATGCTGTATTCCATTTTCATTTAAATCAGAACAGCCTCTGCTTTCCAGGCTATTCTTCCTGATAACGCATTTCAACTCTTGACTTCCGGTTGCTTTGAGTATGAAGCTCACACACCCAGGGGAATCTCACTGCATAAACAACAGGGTTTCTTGTTGTTGTTTAAAATTGCTTTAAAGGCTATAAGCTCCAACCTGCCTGTTTTTGAAGCTTAAGTTCATGTCTATGTGAGGCTGTTTTTTCAGAGCTCCATAATTCTAACAGACAGTGGTGAGAAATTTTGAAACATGCATTTATATTATATTAGTTCCTTCTATCCTTTCCCTCATTAACTCAGCCTCCTGGGATCTCAAGCTATGGATCTTTATCATTTCTTTCTCTCTGTCCTTTCCCTCCTTCCTTCCTTCTCTCCTTCCCTCCTTCCTTGCTCCGTCTCTTCTCTTTCCTTCTTTCCTTCATCTTCATACTCTCCTCTCTTTCTTTCTTTCTTGAGTACTGGCTTCTGTCTCCAGGCACAGCCTTCATTCAGCCAGGTTATATAACACCAGGCAGCCTGCTCTCTGCCCCTCCATGAAACACCATCCAACTATGTTTTCCCTCCAATTTAACTCTTCAAAAGTAGCAGGGCTCAGGGAGAGTGGGAGAGCCAGGCATGAGGGAAGATGGAGACAAAAGAACTTGTTTGGCAGAGTCACAGGCACCCCAACAGTAAATCTCACCAAAGCCCTTTTCAAATCTGGAATGATTTTCATGCAGCTGAAGAAGGTCGGCTGTTGAGCTGTTCCTTCCGCCTTCCTTGATCCTCTCTCCTCTCAACCCCCCCCTCTCCCCGTCCTGCCCCCACCTCTGTTCCCCGCTGAGCAGAGAAACAGTGCACACAGTCACTTAAAAGAAGGAAATGGATCAAGTAAGAAAGGAGCTGAAAACCTAAGGGAAAACAATACGACGTCTTGCAATCTGGGAGTCAGGTATGGAGCTCAGAAGCTCTGTGGTTAATATTCTCCCCGCCTCGCAAACCCTTTGTCTTCCTGAGCCCCTGGGCACTGGCCCACTCAACACTAGGGCTGGGAATTCTGTTATCCCTGGTCGACCTTCAGCCCCAGCGGATTCCACCTACATTCCTTTATTGCCCTTGTGGGGAGGGGTAGGCAGGGCAGACCCTGGAGACTGTCAGACACACAACACTGCTCTCTGCCACTACAGCTAGGATGTGAGCCCCTTCGTTCTGAAGTCTGCCCAAAGTCAGAGTTGAAATGCCTGAATTTAATACCACTTCCCTCACCACACTCTCAGCCAAATGTCCTTGGCTTTTCAATAGACCTAACCTCTTGGCACTATTGAGTCTTGATGTTTTGCATTCTTTTTTTCTTACATATTTAACCCTCAACTCGCCCTTCTCTGACTAAAACTTCATCAATTACACCAATGCCTTCCTTCCTGGGAAGAGATCCTGCCTTCTTCCCTCTCTTCCATCATCTTCTCTTTCTTTAGTTGTTTGGGGAGGGGGAGACAAAGCAATGGAGGAACCCTTGGAAACTATGCCCAGGGACATGTCATTCAGGAGTGTTTGCAGTGTGGACAGGGGTACCCGGGGAGGTGGCACAAGGGATGGCTTAGCCACTCTGCCTAGGGAACAGAATTCTCTTTCCCTACCACGCCTCAATTCTTTTTTGCTATATTTGTTGAAGTAGCCTCAGAAAGCTACAATCTGATCCTTGTCTCCAGGCTCGTCTCAGGCTCTGGCACAGAGCACAGTCTTCAAGTGTTGCCCCTTGAGTAGCAAAATGGGCTTATTGTCGAGTTGTCCCCTTGAGCCCTAATGAATGCCCTTCTGGAGACCTTTTCTTGGCCAGTGTCTACCGTGGTCAAGTCCCTTCGTTTACTGCCAGCTAGGACTGGTGTTAATTTTTAAAGTTTAGATGCTTGTCATAGCTTCTTTCTCCTAAGAAGTCCAGTGGACTTGCCAAAGGGCACAGTCTTAGTGAAGATGACACACACACCCTAGTTGTTTGCACATGGAGTGTGTAGCTCAATGAAAACAGCATATCAATTACTGTAAGTGAACCAGCAAATGTGATTTTACGTATCTAGGTATTTTTCCCAAAACTAGCCTGTTGTGAAATCATAGAATCGGTCCAATCATGCTTTGGGTTTTTTTGGTTTGCCTATTTTGGTTTTGTCCTTGTAAAGTGGAATTTACTCTTAAACCACAAGTTAATCTTTCTCGATCTCCATGTTTATTGAGCAAGAAGGCCTCTGATAGAGTTTCTCTGCAATGAGCATGTTACATTTTGTACTTTATGCATACTATCAATAGTGATTATTACCGTGCTTATTGTTTAGTTGCTAAGTCATGTCTGACTCTAAGACCCCATGGACTATAGCCCACCAGGCTCCTCTTTCCATAGGATTTCTCAGCAAAGAATACTGGAGTGGGTCACCATTTCCTTCTCTAGGGGATCTTCCTGACCCAGAGATTGAAATTGCATCTCGTGCATTGCAGGCAGATTCTTTACTGCTGAGCCACCAGGGAAGCCCAAGAAATTTCTATACATCATCTATAAGGCTGAGAAGAGTTGGTCACCACTGAGCATCCGAGCGCACACGATGCATCATGCCACATACTGAGGAATTTGTACACATTAGCTTATTTAATCTCCAAATAATCCTATAAAGCTGGGACTTTACTACTTAGTTTTGTAGATGTGGAAAGTGAGGCCCACTTACGTAATGGCTATAGTTGTTCACCTGTAACTTCAACCATCTTGTGAGATGTAGAACATTCCCTTCCTTACCCTTCCATCCACTACAGGGCATATATCATCATCTCTTCACATGGTGGATGCCAGATTAAGAGCTGTGAATGTCCATTTCCAAAGAGGAAAAAATTCAAACCACAGACCAAGAGACAACCAAGGCAGATTGTACTATGGTTCCTTCCAAACTGATTGCTTTAGATCCCCACAAACCACTCCCAGACTTGAACAGAGTGGTAGTCATTCTGCAAGAAGCTGACAGTGAATTTTGTGGTGTCTCGCATCTTAAGTCTCAGCTCTAAAACTGGGGGTTCCAAACTAATGGCTATGAACTATAAAAGCAGACATTAATATCCTCTGTCAGCTAAGAATATTGCCTTTCTCATGGCTCAAAGAATGAACTTCAAGTCTATGTGAGAAAGAAGTACCTGAATGGGTTTATTATATCTGTAGGAATCATCAAGTCAAGCAAATCCTGGGTGTTTACTTTGGTCCAGGGCCCAGCACACCAGTTCCTGGTTAGATAGCTACTTATGCCTAGAAACTCAGATTTCATTACCATTAAGTCTACCTTAATGCCAATGAAGGCCCTTGGCATTAAGGACCTTCATATGCTTGAAGTTTCTCTCCGTTTCCATTCCGCCCTTCATCAATTAGAACAAAATGACTAAAAAAGAAAATTACAGGTCAGTATCACTGATGAACATAGATGCAAAAATACTCAGCAAAAATACTAGCAAACCAACCCAACAACACATTAAAATGTTCATACACCATGATCAAGTGGGATTTATCTCAGGGATACTTCAATATCTGCAAATCAATTAGTATGACACACCATGTTAACAAACTGAAGAATAAAAACTATATGATAAATAAATGAAGAAAAAGCTTTTGACAAAATTCAATGCCCATTTATGATTTAAAAGAAAAGCTCTCCAGAAGTCAGCATGCTGCTGCTGCTGCTGCTAAGTCACTTCAGTCGTGTCCGACTCTGTGTGACCCCATAGACGGCAGCCCACCAGGCTCCCCCGTCCCTGGGATTCTCCAGGCAAGAACACTGGAGTGGGTTGCCATTTCCTTCTCCAAAGTCAGCATAGAGGGAACTTAACACAATAAAGGCCGTATATGAAAAATCCACAGCTAACATCATTCTCAATGGTGAAAAACTGAAAGTGTTCCAAGATCAGGAACAAAACAAGAATGTCTACTCTCACCACTTTTATTCAACATAGTTTTGGAAGTCCTAGCTATAGCAATCAGAGAAATAAAAGAGATCAAAGGAATCCAAATTGGAAAAGAAGTAAAACTGTCACTGTTTGCAGAGGACATGATATAATACATAGAAAGTCTTATAGGATGCTACCAGAAAACTACTAGACCTCATCAATGAATTTGGTAAATTTGCAGGATACAAAATTAACACACAGAAATTTCTTGCATTCCTATACACTAAAAACAAAAATAAGAAAGAGAAATTAAGAAAACAATCCCATTTACCATCACATCAAAAAGAATACCTAGGAATCAACCTACTTAAGGAGGAAAAGATCTGTACCCTGAAAACTACAACACGCTGATGAAAAATATCGAAGATGACACACAGATGAAAAGATACACCATGTTCTTAGATCAGAAGAATCAAGTGTCAAAATGACTACCAAAGGCAACCTACAGATTCGGTGCAATCCCTATCAAATTACCAAGGGCATTTTTCACAGAACTAGAGTGAAAAAAAAAGTTTTTAATTTGTATGGAAAGACAAAACCTTGAATAGCCAAAGAAATTCTGAGAAAGAAAAAAAAAAGCTGGAAGAATCAGGCTCCCTGACCTCAGACTAAATTACTACAAAGCTATAGTAATCGAAAGAGTATGGTACTGGTGCAAAAACAGAAATATAGATGGATGTAACAGGATAGAAAGCCCAGAAATAAACTCACACACCTATGGTCCATTAACCTAGGACAAAGAAAGCAAGAATACATAATGGAGAAAAGAGAATCTCTTCAATAAGCGGCGCTGGGAAAACTGGAAGCTACATGTAAATAAATGAAACTAGAACACTCTCTAACACTATACACAAAAATAAACTCAAAATGGATCAAAGACCTAAATGTAAAGCCCGACACTATAAAACATAGAGGAAAACATAGGCAGAACACTCTGACATAAATTGCAGTTAAGAGCTGTTTTGATCCACCTCCTAGAGTAATGAAAATAAAATCAAAGATAATTAAACTTAAAAGCTTTTGCACAGCAAAGGAAATCACAGGCAAAACAAGAAGACAACCCACAGAATGGGAAAAAATATTTGCAAACAAAGCAACTGACGATGAATTGATCTCCAAAATATACAAAGAGTTCATGCAGCTCTATGTCAAAAAAATAAATAAAATCCAATCAAAACAATGGGAAGAAAATCTAAATAGACATTTCTCCAAAGAAGACATATAGGTGGCCAAAAATCATGTGGAAAGATGCTCAACATCACTAGTTATCAGGGAAATGCACATCAGAACTACAGTGAGGTATCACCTCACATGGGTCAGAGTGGTCATCATCAAAAGTCTACAAACAATAAGTGCTGGAGAGGTTGTGGAGAAAAGGGAGCCCTCCTCCACTGCTGGTGGGAATGTAAATTAGTACAACCACTATGGAGACTAGTATGGAGGTTCCTTAAAAAACCAAGAATAGAACTACTGTTTGATCGAGCAATCCCACTCTTGGGCATAGATCCAGAGAAAATCATACTTTGAAAATACATGCTCCCCAATATTCATGGCAGCACTGTTTACAATAGGCAAAACATGGAAGAAACCTAAATGCCCATCGATAGAAGGATGGATAAAGAAGATGTGGTTCATATATACAATGGAATATTATTCAGCAATAAAAAGAATGGAATCATGCAATTTGCAGCCACATGGATGGACCTAGAGATTATCATACTAAGTGAAGTCAGACAGAAAAAGACAACTATCATATGAAATCACTCATATGCGGAATCTAATTTTTTAAATGATGAAAATAAACTTATTTACTAAACAAAAACAGACTCACAGATTTCTAAGACAAACTTATGATTACCAAAGGGGCAAAATGGGGGAAGGAGTAAATTAAGAGCCTGGGATTAACATATATATGCTGCTAAGTCGCTTCAGTCGTGTCTGACTCTGTGCGATCCCATAGATGGCCGCCCACCAGGCTCCGCCGTCCCTGGGATTCTCCAGGCAAGAATACTGGAGTGGGGGGCCATTTCCTTCTCCAGTGCATGAAAATGAAAAGTGAAAGTGAAGTCGCTCAATCATGCCCAACTCTTAGTGACCCCATGGACTGCAGCCTACCAGGCTCCTCCGTCCATGGGATTTTCCAGGCAAGAGTACTGGAGTGGGGTGCCATTGCCTTCTCCAAACATATATATATATATATATATATATATATATATATACACTAAAAAATAGATAACCAACAAGGACCTACTGCATAGCACAGGGAACTCTACTCAATATTCTGTAACAACCTATATGGGTAAAGAATCTGAAAAAGAATGAATATACATGTATGTATAACTAGATCACTTTGCTGTATACCTGAAGCTAACACAACATCATAAATCAACTTTACTACAATTAAAAAAAGAATAATATGAACAAAGAAAACACAGGGTCTAGCCAATGTCCAGTGCTTCAGAATTGAGTGGACATTGTGAAATTGTGGTCTTTATATTTTACCAGTTTATTGGAAATTATTAGTGTATTCCTGAATTTCATCTCAGATTTCTCCTTGGCTCCATTTCCAACTCAGCCTCAAAGAGAGCCCCACACCGAGTTCTCTAGATAAAGTGAAGGTATTTGCTTCAACTCATAGAGAATAGTTAATTTGATTTCACCCCTAGATGTAGAGTTTATCACCAGCTGAATATCTCCATTGCAGTCTATTGTCAGAGTCTACCAAATCCCAGAGTTGGATGCTGAGAACCAAAAAGGGCAGAAGAAAGAGGAAAGGCCTCTCTGGGGGAAACTCAGTTATTCTGAGATTCTTCTAAGAACTAGTCAGTACCAATAGTGCCATTTACTGGAACAAGAGCTAGAAGACACCAGAAGATGAGGTAGTCCTAACACACAGGAGGCTTCGAGATTAAGATAGTGGCCTGAGCCCATGCTCAGGATAGGATATGTAGGATGCACTTCCACAAAAAGACACAGAACACAATGAAAACATGACTAAAATAAATTGCAAATTATATGCATAAGTTGTCTCTGTCTACCCAGAGATGAAATCAGACCATGAGCTAAAGCATGGAGCCAGAGAGCATGTCATTTCATCACCTTGGCATACTTTCTAGACTCTTCAGTTTGAACAACTCATACAAGTTTACAGCAGGGAAGAAAATAAAATATTTCCCTCAAAGTAGTGACTATAGATTTACTGTCCTCCAGAGCATTCTTCTATAAGGTCACGGTCACACTATACTGCGTCATTCTCTGACCTTACCTCTCTAGACTCTGGGTTTTGTTTTGTTTAGTTTTGTTTTTCCCATATTCACATGGACTCTCTACCATCCTTCCTTGCAACTGCTATTTATTCTGAACTCTGTGCTCCAGAAAACTGACATTTGGGATGCAAAGTGATCTGAACCTTCCTAATGTGTTGGTCTCCATTCAATCCCAGTTAGGTGGTTTGGACCTGGCCCCCATCCCTATTGCTGGCCTGCTCACCTGATCAATGGCAAAGAGGAAGACACCATAAATAAGTCTCAAAATGGAATCTCAAGGGAAAGATGCAATGACCTTGATAAGATGGCCACATAAATAAGAAAACAAGCCGAAACAGGAGCTGTGATGCAAACCTACCAAAAAGGATATCAAAGGCTGAGCAGAGAGGAATCCACAGGCATTGAGATACAGATGTGGAGGAGACCTTTAAAATCCCTACTTCAGCCATGCTGGTCACTTTTACTTCCAATGAAGCACCAAGGAGACCTTTTAAAAGACCAAAACTGGAGTATGAGAACCCTGGTTAGGAAATCAGTGATAATTCCCATCACAGTCTCTCGCCAACTAGGTGATCTTGTAATTTGTGGAGTTACAGGTTCCTATCTGTAAAATGAGGATAATCCTACCAACCTCACAGGACTATTTCAAAGTTTAAATGAAATCATGACATGAGCACTGCTACAGTATCTACGATGTGCCAGATGTCAATAAACATTATATTTATGACGTAACTTGCCCAAGGTCACATGGCTAGGAAGTTGCAACATGTGGTAACTTGAAGCCAGGAGGGGTGGTTCCAGTCTGGGTTCGATGCCTCTCGACAGAATGCCCACAAACAACTCAACCCAGTGCCCCGGATGTTATCATCATGTTGTACATGTCAGCTATCATTTTATTATTTTTCTTAGGGCGTAAGAAAAACCTTCTTCTCAATAGAGACTGGGGGAGGAACTGGAGACTCTGGAATGCAGTATCTGGAGCTCTGCATGCTAGGAGTGTTATTTGGGAAAGGGTTCAGAAAGGACTCAAAGAAGTGTGATGGAGCTGTTCCCTGGAGCTGTGTCTAGCTCACACAGGTGTTCCTAGGTGAATACCATCGTCTCTTCTGTTTTCTAAGACTGACACAGAGCTCCACATCTAGTGAGGAATTGTAGATGACACTCACCCTCTCATTTTATAAACAAGTAAATTAAAATCTAAGTTACAGCATTTTATTATAGAAGCTTTGCAAATCAGCAACAGAGCTGATACTTGAATAAGTCTCCTGATGCCCAGGATAATGCCTTGTCTCTTAAACCTAGAGCCAACATATACCAGCTTTTCCAGATTTCAAAATGCCTTGTCCACCGTGTGTGTAAGTGCTGTCCTCTTGGCTAAATAAGCGATTCAATTATTGATTTGGAAAATAACGATTATGACAATGATTCATCACAGGGAAGACAGTTATACAACCTCTCTCTCCATTTCCTTCTAATGGCCTGTGGGACTGCGGGGTGGTGGTGCTGGGGGGTGGTGGTGCTTAAAATCAAAAGGTCCCTAATTACCTACCACAGTCCTCTGGGTCTTCGATGGTCCTGAGGTTTGAGGACCTGTTTGTCAATGTGGAGACCCCAAAAGGTGATGCTGAATTAGGTCACTCAAGTGCTTCAGAGGGGACGTGAAACACTGAAATTAGGGACCTCCTTCCACTCCCTGCAAAAGATCCTTTGCCTTTAAGGGCTCCTTTTAACAGCCAGTGAGTTTTCTCTGATCCTCCTTAATAAAGTGCCCCAGCAGCAGCGCTCCCCTTCCTTATTTGAGGTCTGTGCAGTCTCATTAAATTTGATGTGTCGCAGAGGGCTTGGTTACGTGAAAGGGAGGCAGTGGGGACGGAGCTGGAGGCTGCCAGCTCTCCTAAGGAAACATAATTCATCACGGCTTCTCAAAATGGACGCCCCTCTGGCTTCCTGCTCCATTGATTTCCCCCCCTTTGCAAGTAACAAGTGAAGGGCCAGCTCAGCCTGCAGATTTAACCCTTATTAACAGCCGTTTAAATTAGAGATGTGGTTTGATGCAGAGACAGGAGCCTTCCTAGATTCCCCCCTCAAAGGAAACAGAGAAGAGATGATTAAAGATGAACACGCACCAGGCTGGCTATGCGGCATCCATCCCCACCTGAGGAGGGGCTAGCACCTCTAGTAAGTAGTTCATCCAAATAATGTGCACCTACTTTTCCCTGATTAAATATTCATGGCCCACTCCTTCCTCCCCCGCCCCATTTGAAAGAGTAACGGAGGAAGGAGAATTTGCTGTTCTACACGAAGTGATGAACAGGAGGACAACGGCAGACCACCAGCCTGCTACACCACTGCCTTCTCAACAGGATGGATCCAGAACACCTAGGATGACCTGCCTGGCTGTAGGCTTCCCTAAGACCTCAGCGTGAAAAGAGACGTGCTCTGGTGCTCCTGCATGGCTGGACCTGAAGGAGACCCACCTGGTCTGGGGACAGAGCTTGCAGAAGGGAGACCAGACTGACTCATCATGCAAATACCAGCTTCATCCCCATCTGTGGGGACCAGTGTGTGCAGGGGCCACACAAGCTAACAAGGGAGCAAAACTGATGGGTCAGGTGCAAGGGAAACACTTGGATAAAGGGAGGAGGAGCATGTCCAGGATTAGGCTGCCCATTCCAGCCTCTCTTCCCGTTTTATGTGCATCCTTGTAATGCCTCAGATCCCCTAGGTGGTCTTAGTGGTGACATCGTCATTGTTCCTATAAATTTCTACCTTAAGAAAAAAAACTTGGGGGAGCACACCAAGGACAGCAGACTAAACAAGACCTAGCTGCCCACTGGGAAAATGAGTCATGGAAAAAGACCATCTTAGGAAGGGTGGGGACAAAGTGTCCCTTGAGCAGCAAAGCCCACTTTTTCAGATCTGTGCTTCTCCACCTCCACTAACAACCCTCATCTTCCCTTTAAACAAAAAGAAAATAATCCCCCTGAATTGGGGTCATATCCTTTGGAAAACACAGCCACACCTACACTGCTGTAAAAACGAAAAGCATCAAGGTACCTCTCTCGTGATCAAACTGTATATTTTCCTGACTTGTAGCATCTAAATCAAGGAATCTTAAGAGGAACATTCTAGGACAAAATAAGACAGGCCCTGCTACACTGACAGCACTAGTATTGTATTAAGTCAATGATGATGTCGGCTCTCTCCATTTTTATTTTACTTTCAACAGAAGTATGCAGATTTTTCTGGAGTCTAGATTTTATAAAGGCAACTCATAGTGCAAAAACCTTAGTACGCCCGAGTTTCGACTCTACCAAGAGAATTCTCCCTCTCCTACCCCCTCCAAGTCTCAAAACAGGACAGAAATACATAGAACTTGTGGCAGTATCCCTCCACATTCCCCCTCAATTCACTTTGGTGAGTTTTCTGCAGGTTTTTCTGGAAGACTCAAAGTACACACAGAGTTCAGTTATAAACAGGGTTTTCTTCAAACTGTTTTGAAACCAAGTTTCAAAATAATCACAGTGTCAGAGAAAGTTATTGCCAGCTTGCTCTCACCATTACGTGGGGAACATCGGAAATATAGGTTTTCCATGTTGCTTTTTTTTTAAACTAATTGACACCATCATCAGGGAAGTGAGCCAAGATGAAGCATTGGGAAAATAAAGTATAAATTTCCTATGTGTGTCCAGTCCAGGGGCAGATGAAGGGAGGGGCATGCCGTATGAGCTGCCAGGAACGTTCAGGTTCAGAACAAGTGTCCAAGCAAGACACAGACTTGGCAAGAGCCTCTTCCTCTTAATTTCATACTCTCGAGTATGTGCAAGGAAATGTAATTCCCCCCTCCTTTTATTTTTACTGAGACACTTTCCCTTTCTAGAACATCCAAGCCTTGCTTTACAAGCACGTACCACATGAACAAGGCGCTAATCATATTGAGGAAAGCTTCCTGCCAAGGAAATCACTCCCACAGCAGTATGAAGTTGTGTGTGGTGAGGTGGGCACTTTAAGAGGTCTTCTGCTCTTCTACAGCCTGCATTCCCACAGTGAAATACTTCTCTGACCCCTGAAAATGAAAATGTACAGAATGATAAAAGAGGGTACTAGGGAAGGAAAGGAAAAAAACTGATATTGCCAAGCACTTAGTACAGCCCGGAAAGTGCTTAAGAATATACATGTGTTGTTCATTTCATCTTTGCAACAGTGCTATGTCATCAGTTATCTTTTTTTTTCCACTTAAAGATGAAGACCCTGAGGACCAGAGGGGTTGGGTAAACTTCTCCAACGTCAAAGCGGCTGAGGGAGGACTAGGATCACAACAGATCTACTTTTGAAGCAACTTTTTTTCACTCTATGATACTGTTGCTAACAGCAAGGGTCTTCCAAACCACAGAACCAAAGGCTACAGAAGTTCACTGAATAGTGAGAACAAGAAACTTGATCCTTAGCTCAGACTTACTTCCAAAGATAGCAGAGTGGCCAATGCTGTGTTTACTTTAAAATGTTTGTTTGTTCCATAACTTCTAAAATGAGTCTGGTGTCCTCCTATTATAACTCTTAATTCAATGCCATACACAGTCAGACACAAGCCATACAGTGCTCCACTGGCGACAGTAAAGGAGATCAATTATATGGACAAATTATTTCAACCAAAATTTACTTGTGCTCACTATACCACAAAGATCTTAGGGTTAAAAAAATCCATGCAGGCATAGCCCCAGCATGGCCTCCTATCTCCACTCATGATACCTTCTGCCTGCCTTCTATGCAATGACATTACTGTCATCAGAAGCTAAGAAATCAAGGCAAAGACAGACATAAACAGATATTCACATAACACAGTAGAGAGGTGCTTTGAATTCCCACAGTGGAGGCAGACTGTCTAGTCTGTTCTCTCCTTCCCTTATCATGAACACAAGTCCCAAACCTTTCCCTAGCCCCAAACTCAATCTAAGTTTAGCTCCCATCTCCCTATTGCTTGTCTAAGCACAGAGCCCACCCACCTTGCTTCCTTCCCCTGCCTTCCCTTTCAGTCACCCCCCACCTTACAGCTCAATCACTTCTCATCCATCCACATATTCCATATAATCTTTTCAACCAGTCTCTTCTTTGGCATCCTGTGGAATCCCACTTATGAGCAAATTTCATGGCTGCAGATCCTTACCCCAGTGTTCTTTCCATCTCACTGTCAGATGGAAATGTGGCTTTCCCTTCATTGTAAATAGCCCTCAACCCCATTTCCCAAAGCTGTTTTCTCTATCCTGACCCCAACTCAGAGACAGTAACACCTGCTTTCAATCTACCTTGCAGGGTGTTGTCCTGCAGCCATCACCCAAAGATCCCTTCTCCTTTGCAACTCTCTTCCCTCACGCCTCAATGTACCCTTCTAACCCCTAACCTAGAGCACGTGCTCACCCAAGACTCCATGAACACACTGCGCTTTTATTGATGACTGATGACCTAAGCCTCTCATGAGCCTAAACTCCAAAAAAAAAAAAAAAAAGCAGTGACTCTAAAAGCTTGGTTCTTGGACCACTACCATCAAAATCAGCTGAAACTTGTTAGCAAGGCAAATTTCAGGCTTCCCTGTTGGCTCAGTGGTAAAGAATCTGCCTGCCAATGCAGGAGCCACAAGAGACATGGGTTCGATCCCTGGATCAGGAAGATCCCCCAGAGGAGGGCATGGTAACCCACTCCAGCATTCTTGCCTGGAGAATCCCCATGGACAGAGGAGCTTGGCAGGCTAGAGTCCACAGGGTCACAAAGAGTTGGACACGACTGAAGTGACTTAGCACATATGCATGCAAGAAAAATTCACCCACCCAGTTTTCCTCAAATTCCACCCATTGCTCTCGAAATCATCTTGATAACTGCTCCGGCAGACTCTGAAGAACCAGCCCCCTCCTCTCTTATGCTCTGAATCTTCTGCCTCATGACTCCACCAGAACCTTGCTCCTCAGGAATGCCAGAGGAATGCAGGGCCTCCGAGAAGGGAAGTTCAAGACCATGTCTCGCCAGAGGGCAGAGGAGGTTGTCAATGATTAACAGTGTCATGTGCCAGAAATAGATACAAGATAACAAAACTGGGAAAAGGTGGTTTTGTTTGGGCCATTACTAGATAACTGGTTTCAGAATTGCTATTTTAGTAGAGAGGTGAGGGCAGAAGACAGATTGCAGGAGGTTTATTAAAGACAACGAAGTAAGGGTGCATATGGCCCACCATTAAGAGAAATTTAGCTATGCAGCAAAAATTGAAAGTTGAAATGTAGCTACAGAGACTGAGGTCTCCATGCAAGTCTTCTCTCTACCATCAGTGAGATCTGTATTTGTTCCGTGCAGAGGGAAAACAGCCAGTAGAGAGGGGCAGAATAAAGACACTGAGATGGGATAATAAAGGAGAAAGCTCCTGCAAGGGACCCAAACACAGGGCGTAGGGAGCAACATTGGAGGAGTCTATTCATCAGGGCTCTTGGCTGCAAATGACAGTATATCTAACTTGGGCAAATGACATCAACTAACTTGGGCCCAAACAGAAACAGACTGGCTCTGATTAGCAAGAGGAAAAGTATAAAAGGAGACCCTGTACCCAGAGAGCTGATGTTTCCAGGACCACTGTCTCATCTTGGGTGCATTGCGTGTGTCTTCCTTATTCTCTCCCATGAAGACAAGCACAGTCTAGACTCATCCCTGGGCTGCTCTTGGCATTTATGTTTCCAACTTTTCCACCAGAAAAGCGAGCATATCCTCCTCAGCTCCAGTCAAAGGCCATTGAAACTCTGATGCAGCCAATCTAAGTTCCATGCGCAGTCCTATGGTCAGGGAAAGAGGAAGAAGACAGGGTGTTAGGGGTCATAATCCTCACTGCAAACATATGCAAGGAAGAGAAGGAACTCTTCTTCATTCTCCCACACAAGGTATGCTGCCTCGATCTACAGACTAGGAAGAAATGAGCTATAGGACAGACAGACACAACCAGTGTCAGGAACACAGGCATCTCTTCTGCCACCAGATTGGGTGTGAAGGTATATATTTTTTTATATGTATTATATATAAAGGGAATCTCTGATGGCTCAGCAGTAAAGAATCTGCCTGCAAAGCTGGAGATGTGGGTTTGATCCCTGGGTGGGGAAGATCCTCTAGAGGAAGAAATGGCCACTCACTCCAGTATTCTTGCCTGGGAAATTCCATGGACAGGGAAGCCTGTTGGGCTACAGTCCCTGGGGTTGCAAAGAGTCAGACACAACAGAGTGACTAAACCATCACATATTATACACACACACACACACGTGCAATGCATGTATACATATGTATAGTTTTACAGTTGCAGAAGTATATCCCAGGCCAGGTGCTCTGAAAGCACATGGTGAGATTGTTTGGTTTGAAAGATGTTCATTGGGGATCCATGAAAGGAAGGAAGAAGCCATATTTTTCAGAGGGCAAGGTAAAACTGGAATAGGCAGACCTCCTTCCGCCCAGAGGAGCACTCAAGAGTGAGTGTTGCTAGTCAGAGTGGTCTGGCATCAATTAGAAAAAATTGATGTGCCGGGGCTTTTATACCCCTGGGTCGCTCATTCTCAGGGGAGGTCACACTCTCTGTAACTGAGGCAGACCCAGAAGATGCTGACAGCTGAAAGCCACTCTCTGTATTCCCCATAATGGGGCAGTGAGTCCTTACCTTAAAGACAGAGCTCGATGGTGCATCTCCTTGTGTACCATACAAAAGTGGAAGAACAGAGGAGTCTCAAGGCAACGAAATTCCTGAGTGATACTATCATGGAAGATACATGTCATTGTACACTTGTCCAAACACACAGAAGATACAGCACCAAGTCTGAACCCTAATGATAACTATGGACTTTGGATGATAGCAATGCATCAGTGTAGGTTCATCGAATGTAACAAATGCACTGCTCTGGTTGAGAGACTGCATATTTGGGGCAGGAAATATATGGGAAATCTTTGTAATTTTCCTCTTAATTTAGCTGTGATCCTGATAATACTCTTTAAAGTCTATAAATAATTGTTAACGAATTTATAGAAAAAAAATTTATGTCAAATGCCCACAGAGCTGAGTGTGGTCCTTTTACTGTGTCAATGCCGGTATGAGAGCAGCAAGGCTAAGCAGATGGTATCTGGACTGAAGTTAGCCTCCAGGGAGCTCATAAAAGAAATTCCGAATTTTAACATGGCTAGGTGTCATAAATTAAAAATGCAAGTAAATAAATTTCTTCAGGTGCCTCTCAATAAGAGGTGGAGTCTATGCCCCCTTCCTTGGAATTGAGGCAGGCCTGTGATGGTTTTGATCTCTAGAATATGTCAGAAGAGACACTGCGTTATTTCCAGGCGTGGAGGAGAACTTGGTTCTGAGAGTCCTGAGGTGTCAAATGAGAAGTCCAATTACCCCAGTGGTAAGATCACACGGACAGGGCTTCCCCAGTGGTGCAGCGGTAAAGAATCTGCCTGCAACGCAGAAGACATGGGTTTGATCCCTGGGTGGGAAAGATCCCCTGGAGAAGGAAATGGCAACCCACTCCAGTACTCTTGCCTGGGAAATCCCATGGGCAGAGGAACCTGTTGCGCCATAGTCCACGGGCTGGCAAAAGAGTCAGACACAACTGAGCAACTAAACAAAAAAGATCACATGGCTTGGAGGACATGGGGAAGCTTTGAAAACCTGTGGAACAATAATGACAAGAAAAACACAAGCTATAAATGGCAAGGTCACCAGCAAGGACTCACTGAATTCAGATGGCCTGGATGTGTGTCAGTCTATGTCATCAGTATTTTGAGGCCCTCTCATATGATGCTGTGCCACTGAGGAGCAGAATCAGGGTCTACTCAGCCACAGGTCAAGGAATTAAGACATCAAATGTTAATGGGAGATGCAGGAACAAAGACCTGGATGTGGTAAAATGGTGAATGTGAAGGTGGAGAGTCTTGGCATCTAGATGAAAGTAAAGATCGGCATCTTAGGGAGTGGTTGTAAGTAAAAGAGTTCATTTATCACTCATTTATTCATTTAACAAATACTTTCGGAGTCTCTACCATGTGCCAGGTATTATTCAAAGCTGCTTGGTGTCTCTACCAGAGAGTGAGCAAGAGTAAGAAAAGAAGATGAAATTAAGCCCACTTAAGGGAAGTAGAAACTTGTTAACAGTATGGTCCTGCATCATCTGTGGGATTAAGTTATGTGTCCACTGCCAATAAGAAACAAGGATTTATCCATGATCCAAAAGGATACATGCACTTCAATGTTCATTGCAGCACTGTTTACAATAGCCAAGACATGGAAGCAACCTAAATGTCCATCAACAGAGGAATGGATAAAGAAGGTGTAGTACATATCTATAATGGAATACTACTCAGCCATTAAAAATAATGAAATAATGTCACTTGCAGCAACAGGGTAGACCTAGAGATTGTCACACTGAGAGAAGTAAGTCAGACAGAGAAGAAGAAATATCTCATGACATCCTTTACATGAGGAATCTAAAAAGAAATGATACAAATGAACTTACAAAGCAGAGAGACTCACAGACTTAGAGAACAAACTTATGGCTGCCAGGGGAGAAGTATGAGGGGAAGGTATAGTTAGGGAGTTTGGGATGAACATGTACACACTGCTTTATTTAAAATGGATAATCAACCTACTGTATGGCACAGGGAACTCTGCTCAATGTTATGGGGCAGCCTGGATGGGAAGGGAATTTAGGGGAGAATGGATACAGGTATTAATATATGTATGGCTGAGTTGCTTCACTGCTCACCTGAAAGTATCACAACATTATTCATTAGCTATACCCCAACACAAAATAAAAAGTTTTTTAAAAAAGAATCATTTCCTAATTACTTAAACACATTATTTTTTAAAAAATGTGTATAAAGGCCCCGTTTGATTCCTAGTATAGACTGGCCTCTGAAATATACCATGTTCGGAATAAGTTTAAATAAATTTTTAATGGTCCAGGCCCTATAGAGACCCTGTAGAAAACCTGACTCTGACCACTGCTATAAATCAAGAATGATTAACTTAACCTTTCTGTACTTCTGTGTAATTATCCATGGAAGATATGGTCCTGACCACTCCTGTTCTGAGCACTTATTAATTCTACTCACTCAGTAAACATTTACTGAATCCCCCACTTTGTGCTTGATGCTGGGCTGGGCCCAGTAGAAACAATGGTCATTAACACAAGGTTGTTTATCTTCAAGAAAACCTTCATTTAGTATGTGAGATCGGCCCATAATCTGTACCCACAATATAGTGTGCCAAGTATTAGGACTATGAAGACCTGTTATTCATAGTACATGTTCAACTAGTCAGCCATACTATTATTTTTAGAGAGACTGAAGAGAAGTTATATTAATTGAATGTCTACTAATTGCTCTTTATTTTATATAGATCATCTCATTTACTCCTCACAAGAGTTCTACACAATAGATATCATTTGCCCCAGGCCCTAAGGCTCAAAAAAGAAAGCTAGCTACTCAGCGGTAGATGTTTAGAAAGGCTGCACTATGACCCAGCAATCCTACTACTGGGCATATACTCTGAGAAAACCATAATTCAAAGAGACAAAGAATCCCAGTGTTCACTGCAGCACTATGTACAATAGCCAAGACATGGAAGCAACCTAAATGCCCATTGACAGATGAATGGCTTAAGAAGATGCTGTGAATATATGAAGATATGGTGTGTGTATGTATACACACACACACACACACACACACACACATGCACAGTGGAATGTTACTCAGCCCTAAAAAAGGAACAAAATTGGGTCATTTGTAAAGATGTGGATGAACCTAGAGTCTGTCATACAGAGTGAAATGAAGAGGGAAAAACAAACACTGTATATTAACGCATATATGTGGGATCTAGAAATATGGTACAGATGACCTACTTGCAGGGGAGGAATAAAGAAGCAGATTTGGAGAATGGACTTGAGGGGAAGGAGAGTGTGGGATGAATTGGGAGAGCACTCCTGACATATACGCATATACACGCAGACCACATGTGAAAGCCGCTGCAGCGCTCACAGAGCTCAGCTCGGCGCTCGGTGGTGACCCAGAGAGCTGGGATGGGACGGGGGGAGGAAGGTCCGAGAGAGGGGATATATGTGCACTTAGAGCTGACTCTACACATGCACATCGCCAGGTGCTCAACACTGAAATCAGATTGATTATACTCTTTGCAGCCAAAGATGGGGAAGCTCCACACTGTCGGCAAAAACAAAACCAGGAGCTGACTGTGCTCAGATCATGAACTCCTTTTTGCCAAATTCAGATTTAAATTGAAGAAAGTGGAGAAAACCACTAGATCATTCAGGTATGACCTAAATCAAGTCCCTTATGACTATACAGTGGAAGTGAGAAATAGATTTAAGGGACTAGATCTGATAGAGTGCCTGATGAACTGTGGACGGAGATTTGTGACATTGTACAGGACACAGGAATCAAGACCATCACCAAGAAAAAGAAATTCAAAAATGCAAAATGGCTGCCTGAGGAGGCCTTACAAATAGCTGTGAAAAGAAGAGAAGTGAAAAGCAAAGGAGAAAAGGAAAGATATTCCCATTTGAATGCAGAGTTCCAAAGAATAGCAAGGAGAGATACGAAAGCCCTCCTCAGTGATCAATGCAAAGAAATAGAGGAAAACAATAGAATGGGAAAGACTAGAGATCTCTTCAAGAAAATTAGAGATACCAAGGGAACATTTCATGCAAAGAATAGGCACAATAAAGGACAGAAATGGTATGGACCTAACAGAAGCAGAAGATATTAAGAAGATGTGGCAAGAATACACAGAATAACTGTACAAAACAGATCTTCATGACCCAGATAATCATGATGGTCTGATCACTCACACTCAACATGGAGCCATACATCCTGGAATGTGAAGTCAAGTGGGCCTTAGGAAGCATCACTATGAACAAAGCTAGTGGAGATGACAGAATTCCAGTTGAGCTATTTCAAATCCTAAAAGATGATGCTGTGAAAGTGCTGCACTCAATATGCCAGCAAATTTTGACAACTCAGCAGTGGACACAGGACTGGAAAAGGTCAGTTTTCGTTCCAATCCCTAAGAAAGGCAATGCCAAAGAAGGCTCAAACTACTGCACAATTGCACTCATCTCACATGCTAGTAAAGTAATGCTCAAAATTCTCCAATCCAAGCTTCAGCAATATGTGAACCATGAACTTCCAGATGTTCAAGCTGGTTTTAGAAAAGGCAGAGGAACCAGAGATCAAATTGCCAACATCTGCTGGATTATCAGAGAAGCAAGAGAGTTCCAGAAAAACATCTATTTCTTCTTTATTGACTATGCCAAAGCCTTTGACTGTGTGGATCACAATAAACTGTGGAAAATTCTGAAAGAGACAGGTATACCAGACCACCTGACCTGCCTCTTGAGAAACCTGTATGCAGGTCAGGAAGCAACAGTTACAACTGGACATGGAACAACAGACTGGTTCCAAATAGGAAAAGGAGTATGTCAAGGCTGTATATTGTCACCCTGCTTATTTAACTTATATGCAGAGTACATCATGAGAAATGCTGGGCTGGAGGAAGCACAAGCTGGAATCAAGATTGCTGAGAGAAAAATCAATAACCTCAGATATGCAGATGACACCACCCTTATGGCAGAAAGTGAAGAGGAACTAAAAAGCCTCTTGATGAAAGTGAAAGAGGAGAGTGAAAAAGTTGGCTTAAAGCTCAACATTCAGAAAACTAAGATTATGGCATCTGGTCCCATCACTTCATGGGAAATAGATGGGGAAACAGTGGAAACAGTGGCTGGCTTTATTTTGGGGGGCTCCAAAATCACTGCAGATGGTGATTGCAGCCATGAAATTAAAAGACACTTAGGCAGGTGGGGTGGGCCGGGGGTGGTGTAAAAAAATAAAATAAAATAAAAATAAAAGACACTTAGACCTTGGAAGGAAAGCTATGACCAACCTAGATGGCATATTAAAAAGCAGAGACATTACTTTGCCAACAAAGGACCATCTAGTCAAGGCTATGGTTTTTCCAGTAGTCATGTATGGATGTGAGAGTTGGACTATAAAAAAAGCTGAGCACTGAAGAATTGGTGCTTTTGAACTGTGGTGTTGGAGAAGACTCTTGAGAGTCCCTTGGACTACAAGGAGATCCAACCAGTTCATCCTAAAGGAGATCAGTCCTGGGTGTTCACTGGAAGGTCTGATGTTGAAGCTGAAACTCCAATACTTTGGCCAGCTGATGCGAAGAGCTGACTCATTGGAAAAGACCCTGATGCTGGGAAAGATTGAGGGCGGGAGGAGAAGGGGACGACAGAGGATGAGATGGTTGGATGGCATCACTGACTCAATCGGTCTGGGTTTGGGTGGACTCCAGGAGTTGGTGATGGACAGGGAGGCCTGGCATGCTGCTGTTCATGGGGTCACAAAGAGTCAGACACGACTGAGCCCCTGAACTGAACTGAGAGCTAATTCATGTTGCTGTACAGCAGAAACTAACACAACATTACAAAGCAGTTATAAGTCAATACAAAAAAAATTTTTTTTTCATTTTATAAAGGCTAGACTAAGATCTCTCTCCCCAAGACCCAGCTATTTTCCAATTCCCTGAAGCCTCCTGGGGTGCTACGTTTATCTGTGTATGTCTATCTCTTACACTGGGTTGTATTCATTTTAAGGATGAGAATGTTGCCTAATTAATCACTTTCCTCCTATGCCAAATTATATATTCGCTTGTCAACAGATATACATTTCATAACCAAAACATAGTACAAGTTTCACCAAAAGATGCTCCCTAGAAAAACATAACTGGCATTGAGTTATTACTTGTAAGAGAAAAAAAATGAATGAAAGAGAGACTGTATGAATGAATCAATGAAGGCATGAATGAAGGCTGAACTTGCTGTCAGCTCAGGGCCCTTGCATCTGCTGGTCCCTGGTTGGGGGTGGATTTCCCTCACATTGTTCCATGACTTGCTTCCTCAACACACTCTTCAGTTCTCAGCTCAAGTGTCACCTTATCAGCACCCCCTTCACTGGCCACCCTATGTAAATAGCAACTACCCCTCAAGCTGTCACCTCCACATCCCTATCCACTCCGAGCTTTTTCACAGCACTTACCACCCTCTGACATACGGTCTATTTGCCAGTTCCTCCATCCTGTCCTTCCGTGGGAGCACACACCCCACCTTAGCAGAAGCTTTCCCTGTCCTGTGTGCTGATGTAGCCCTGGTGTTGTAAGTACTCAATTAATATCTGTTCCAGGAATGAATGTGACCCTAAACACAGTCTTAGGAGAGCAAATTCTTTCCTTATCTTTTCTCTGTTTTGCCTGGAAAATGAAATGCTTTTATCAACATTTCAAGCAGTGCTGTGTTCCAAAAGTATCATCTTCCTATAAAGAATGCTATGAGGTTGTCTTCTCTTTTATCTCTTTGTTCTGTGAAGAGAGGATGGGGTTTTGTTGGGATATGTCACTACTTTTCCCTCTGCAGAAGCTGGAGATAAAACAGCATGTCCAGTCTCTCCTCAGTCAGTTGAAAGGCTAAAAGAAGTGCTTTCTATTCCCTAAGAGGAAAGTGTTTTGACTTTCTCCACTTCTATTTTCCTCCTCATGACCACTCAATTTGGGTGGTGAGTTTGGAAGTTAAATGAAGGGTTGTTTTAGCCCTTGTAATATTGGAAGAGGGAAAAGAAACTCTGAAGGTTAATATTGACTTTCAAGCAGGACAAAAGAGGAGCAAACAGTTCAATTCCAGTTTTCCCTGTCTCCTGCAGATAAATCACAATCAAAATTCTTTCACTACAAAAGAAGGCCCTTCACTATCTTATGCAGGCCTTTTTTTTTTTTTTTTTTTTGTCTTAGATAATTAGAGAAAGCACTCATTTCAAGATAGCATTGAAACATAATGCTGTAATAATATTCATTGCAGTGGAATTTTACCTTATGATAATATTATCTAGTGGCAACCAATCTCATTCCCCAACTCTCTATGTCTCTAATTACTTGGAGAAACATCCTAACATTGTGATGTTTCAGGGTAGGTCCTATGTGACTAGGGTGCTAACAGACTTTAATGCAGAACCTTTGAGATTAAAATAGACCATGAGCTACTGAGCACATACTCAAAGCTGAAATAGTAATAACACTTTATGTGACATTTCACTTTTCTGGCTTTATTGTCACCACTCCCTGCATTAGAAAAAAGTCAGAATTGGAAATTTTCCCCAAATTGCAGGTGAGATTCCAAGATCAACACCATTTTATGGTCACACAGCTAGAGAGATACAGCCAAAACCCAAGCTCTGGTCTTTGGGCTCCTGTGACCTCCTTGACTTGCTCTAAACAGCCCATAAAAAGGGAAACTGTGGCATGAACTGCAGACGCTCCCCTTTGGGATCTGATTGCTGGATCTCCAAGTCAATAATATGTCACAATGTCGACTATACTGGAAAAAAGGGAAATTTGTGGAGAACATCGAAGATGAGAGCAAGTGGGAATTGTGACCCCTGTGACTTCTGGAGAGAAAGCCCTAAATCAGGGACCTCCCTGGTGGTCCAGTGGCTAAGTCTCCATGCTCCCAATGCAGAGGACCTGGGTTCGATCCCTGGTCAGAGAACTAGGTCCCACATGCCACAACAAGAGTTCACATGCCACAACTAAAGATCTCACGTGCCACAGTTAAGACCCAACTTCTCAGGTGGCTCAGTGGTAAAGAATTCGCTTGCCAATGCAGGAAATGCAAGAGATGTGGGTTCGATCGCTCGGTCAGGAAGAGCCCCTGGAGTAGGAAATGGCAACCCACTCCAGTATTTTTGTCTGGGAAATCCCATGAACAGAGGAGCCTGGCGGGCTACAGTCCAAGGAGTCACAAAGAGTTGGACACGACTGAACACCACCACCACCACAACCAAATAAATAAATAAACACAAGAAAATAACAAAAAGAAGAAAGAAAACCCTGAATCACATACTAAACAGAGGAAAGTACAAGTCCCCGAATGAGCTAGCTGCCCAGAGGAGGTTGATTTCGGAACCAGCCAAGTATTTACTCTGAAACCCTCATGGATTTAGCAATAAATCATTGTTTCTCTTTTTACATTTCTTTCCCTGCGAAGAGGAGTTATTTCCTTTATGATTAATAGTTCCCTGAAACTATTCATGTGGGCGCATTTCCTTATCGCCTCTCTCTTCTCTCGCTCTCCCTCCCCCCCTCCTCCCCCCTTTCACCTCCTTTCTCCCTCCTTCCCCCTACTTTGTTCTCTCTTTTTATCACAGCTTTTCAAGCCTCAGTCTTGCAATGGGATATCACTTTTTATTACAGCATTAAAAATTACTGTAAAAGTGGCATCTTACAACAACACAAATATATCATTCCAAAGTTTCTACACATCAGAAGTCTGGGCAGAGTGTGGCTTCATTTCTTTGCACAGGGTCTCAGTGGGCTGAAACCGAGGTACCACCTAGGGCTGCATGCAGTTCTCTTCTGGGTCCTCTTCCAAGATCACTGGTTGTTGGAAGAATCCAGGTCTTTGAGCCACTGGACGGAGGTGCTGCTTTTCCTGTTACCTGTCAGCCAAGGACTGCTCTCCCTGACAACTTCCTGTCATCTACCCCCATAGGAGATTCAGTACGCAATGCTTGCATCCTTTCAGAGCAGCTGGAGTCTGTCTGTCTGACTTCCTTTTCTACAACCAGCTGGAGAAAACTCTTTGCTTTTAAAGGGCCAGTGTGATGAGGTCAGACCATCCACTAAGCCATGTAGAAACACCTAGTCACTGGAGTAAAATCCGTCCCAGTCCCCGTTCCAGCACCGACGCAGGGCGCGCACGCGAGGGGCATGGGAAATCCTGGGACCCATGTGAGAACTCTGCCTACCATGCTTAGCAGCTTTGTACTCCACTTGTGTGGCTATGCTGTACACACAAAAGTTTTTTTCTGTCTTTCCAAGAGACGATTCTGCCCTCCATCTCAAACCACTCTTCACTGTTCTCTGAGAAGCTGTGCTGTGCTGAGTCCCTCAGTCATATCTGAGTGACCCCCCGGGGTAGAGCCCGCCAGGTTCCTCTATCCATAGCATTTTCCAGGCAAGGATGCTGGAGGGGGTGCTGTTTCCTACTCCGGGGTTTGAGAAGCCAGTTTCTTGAACCTCCTAACTCTCTGATCACCCCTCTATCAGCTGCCCTGCTGGTCCCTCCTCATCCTCCAGCATCTAAACACTGAAGATGTCCAACACTCTAACCTCACCTCTTTCTCTAAAGCCTTCCCCAGAGATCTCACCTTACCCTAGAGTTTGAAGTACCATCTCTATATGATGGCTCCCTAATTTATCCCCAAAGCTCAGACCTCTCACCTTGAATTCCTGACTCACATACCCAATTGCTTTCTTAACATCATCACTTCTGGTCCAATAGGAATATCTAACTTAACACTTCTAAAAATAAACTTGATTCTGACCTTCCTCAGTCTTTCTCTTCATGTCCTCCTTGATTTAATCAGTGGCAATGCCGCCATGTTTAACTCCCTTTTCTCCTACATACCCAAGAGTCAAAATCCCTTGGCTCTACCTTTAAAATATGTACAGAATCTGGGAGTTGCTTACCTCTACTGCTAACAAGGACTTTCCTGGTGGCCCACTGGTATAGAACCCCACCTGCCAATATGGGAGACATGGGTTCAATCCCTGGATCAGGAAGATCCCCTGGAGAAGGAAATAGTAACCCACTCCAGTATTCTTGCCTGAGAAATCCCAAGCCCAGAAGGAGGTTGGTGGGCTACAGTCTGTGGGACTGAAAAAGAGTCAGACATGACTTAGTGACTAAACAAAACAGCAACTGCTAACACGCTACCTTGCCTGGAGTTTTTCAATAGACATCTAACCACCCTATTTTTATCTTAATATTCCCCACTTCAATCTCTGGGTTGGGAAGACCCCCTGGAGGATGGAATGGCTATCCACTCCAGTGTGCTTACCTGGTGAATGCCATGGACAGAGAAGCCTGGCTAGCTACAGTCCATGGAGTTGCAAAGGTTGGACACGACTGAGCAACTAACACTTCACTTCACCTCCCCACTCCAATCTATTTACCACACAGTAGCTCAAGTGACTCCTTTAAACGTCATGTCTGTCATGCCATCTCTCTGCTGACAATGTTCCAATGGCTTCTCATCTCATCCCAAGGAAAGGCTGAGGTCTTCCTTGTGTGACTTGGCCCCCTTGCATCTCCGGAGATGATGCTCGTCCTCACCCCACTGCACCACAGTACCTTCCTATACAAGCCAAGTGTGCTTATCCACATGGCCTCTGCACTTTCTCTTCCCGTAGCTCTTCTTCCAAATACCCATTGGACTCATTTCCTCACTCTTTTCTTCTCTGCTCAAGTAATAACAGAGAGAATTTCCCTAATAATCTACCATAAAAGAATACCACTCTTGGGATTCTCTATGTCCTGTACCCTCTTTAACTTTCTTCATGGCACTATCACCTCCTGATAAATGAAGTAACACATCATAGATGTTTTATTTCCCATCACTGCATTAAAATGTAGGCTCCATGATAGCAGGGAATTGGTCACATCACTGCTGTGTCCTAGAGCCTCAATTAATAGTATCAGGAACATAGTAAGTATTCAAGGAATATTTACTGAATGAGTGAAAAAGTTCAATCACTTACACATCAGAAAACAAATTTTCTCTACTTTTTTATTTAGAAGAAAATATTACTGGTGGCAAGGCGGCAGCTTAGGATAACCTTGTAACTCTCTTTAGAAAAGGGGTCCTCAACCTCTGAGATTTAACGCCTGATGATCTGAAGTGGAGCTGATGTAATAATAAGAGAAATAAAGTGCACAGTAAATGTAATGAGCTTGAATCATCCTGAAACCATCCCCACCCCAGCCCTGGTCCATTGAGAAACCATCTTGCACAAAACTGGTCCCTGGTGCCAAAAAGGATGGGGACGGCTGTTTTAGAGAACGAGCAAATTCAACCCTTATGACATCAGGGTGAGGACAGAGGAAGGCCTTCATGGAAGAAAGATATTCAAATGAGCTATGTACTTTCTTTCATCTCAAGCATTAGAAAGTTGGGTCATGTGTCATCATTCTTGACGGAAACCAGGGATGTTTTGCCTCCCTGTCCTTTGTTCCACAAGCTGAACTAGATTCCAAACTCTCTCTCTTTGTTCTTATGACTCTGCCATGCCTGCCCTCACCTCAGCTTCCCAAAAGTCCATCCATCCTTCAGGATCTATCTGAAGCACCATCTTCATCACCAGAGATCTCCTGATTGCCTTTCCTGATTGCCCCATGTTGTGACCCACTCCTGCCTCGAGCCTCCCCCAGCACGTCATCTTAGTAGGCAACCACCATGCACTTTCCTACGCCGTTCTCCTCCCACGTGTCCAAGCTTAGAGGGCACGGTATTGTAATACTTATCTCCCCCACTTAGCACCACGTCTTACCAGCAAAGATGCTCATTATATGTTTGTGGGATGAGACTGGATTGGTTCAAATAATTATATGTCTTTGGGAAATTAGGCATTTAACTAGCAAACTGTCTAATTGCACATCTAGGCCTCAGGGACTGAGCAACAGTCGTCTGAACCTCTGGTACTGAGCTTGCAGGCCAGACACTGCAGTTACCTGTCCAGCTTGCTAAGAGAGAGCTCCTAACCAACTGAGGATTCTACAGTTTCTTTGAATGCAAGGGGTGTTCAAAAATGATCAGGGGGAAAAGTCCTCTTTATCAAGAGTACATTAAACCCTCTACCTCTTTTCCATTTCATGCTCACTCATTGTATTTTTTTAAATGTACTTTTAAAATCTTTGTGAAAGCAATGTCTTTTCTATTCAAGTGGAATAATACAATTCACCCGGTGCTGCCCATGGTCCCTTCGATGCTTCCAGGGGATACAGCAAAGGGCTACTTCCCTTTACAGCCTTTGATTTGTTCCTTCTACATCCTGTAATTTCCATCCACACCAGAGAGCCAAGTGCTGTGTGAGGCTAATTAAACACTATAATTATCCATGAGCTATGGCCCAGAAGCAGAGAGAAAATCTAACACATGTCTGATTGTAATATCAGGTAAATACTCAAGATGTGTGACTGGTGAAATGCAAAATATTCTATTCATTTAATATTCTTGATGAATAGTGAATTAGTCTAATCACATTAGCTATTCTATTCATTTATTAGGTGAGAGTGATTAGAAGTGAATAGCTGTGGAAAAAAAACCCTCTCAAGTTGCAGAAATTAGACTTCTATAGTTTTATTATGTTTATTTTCAACTGAGGGTAATTGTCTGTAGCTTTCTTTGAGACTAGTCTACACCCCTCCCTTATCGTTGTCCCTTGAAAAACTGAGTGCAGATTACAAGGATAGAGGGAACACAATGAGACAACGCAGAGCTGGCATACAAACTCTCATACAGAGTGTACAGACACGAAAAAATATTGCATACAAACATTGTAGTTCCAAGGACACAACCAAACTTTTTTTTTTTAATTTTTTATTGCAGTATAATTTAAATAAAACAATAAGCATAAATCTTGCCACTATGGAAAACAGTATGGAGGTACTTCAGACAACTAAAAATAGAACTACCATATGATCCAGCAATTCCATTCCAGGGTGTGTGTGTGTGTGTGTGTGTGTGTGTATGAAGAAAATGAAAACACTAATTTGAAAAGATATGTGTACCCCAGTGTTCATTGCAGCATTGTTTACAACAGCCAAGATACAGAAATGACTTCAGTGTCCTCAACAGATGAATGAATAAAGATGTACACATATATGGCTACACACACATACACATATATACATACTTATACACATGTACAATGGAATATTATTCAGCCATAAAAAAGAATGAAATCCCACCATTAGAAACTGTGTAGATGGACCTAGAGAGTATTATGCTTAGTGCAAGGTGTTGAACACAGAAAAACAAATATTCCATTTTATCACTTATTTGTGGAATCTAAAAAATAAGACAAATACAAAAAAACAGAAACAGACTCAGATATAAAAAGCAAACTAGTGGCTACCAGTGGGGAGAAGGCAGGGGGAGGGATAAGGTAGGGGTAGGAATTAAGAGATACAAACTACTGTGTATAAAATAAATAAGCAACAAGAATATATTGCCCAGCACAGGGAAATATAGCCATGATTTTAGAATAACTTTAAATGGAGTATAATCTGTAAAAATACTGAATCACTATGTTGTACACCTGAAACTAAGATGATATTCTAAATCAACTATATTCAATAAAAATCATAAAACTTAAGTATACAGCTCAATGAATTTTTACCTATATAGGTGCCCATGTAAGATATAGTTTAAGACACACATTTCCTAGAAAAGTTCCCTTGTTCCTTCCTTAGTCAATGAGAAAACAGACAGAAATCTAAATCCAGATCTGTAAATCCAGACAGACTATATCCTGGAGTGTGAAGAAACTCAGAGGTGCTGTCAGAGCCACCATCTTTTTTAAAGAACTGTGGAGAGAACCAAAGATGTTTACCATGAAGTAGCAAAGACCTGAGAGGAAGGGCAGGATAGCACTCTAGGGATGAAACCAGCTCTGTGGCTCCAGACGATGGATTCACAGCCAGGGGTGGGGTAGGGAGGTTACAGTGAATGTGGCTCCTGGCCTGTCAGTTTCACTTCATTCATTCATTCACTTATTCAACAGATAATTACTGAGACACTACTATGTGCTGGACATTGTACTCACTGCTAGTAAATTTAACAGTAAACAAAGCTCCTGATGCCATAGCTTGTATTTGTGGGAGTAAACAATAAGTAAATAAAGAAATATACAGTATGTCAGGTTTGATAAGTGCCATAAAAATAAATCCACATAAAGAGGCTATAGGTTTCCCGAGTGGCTCAGTGATAAAGAACTCGCCTGGCCATGCAGGAGACACAGTTTGATCCCTGGGTCGGAAAGATCTCCTGCAGGAGGAAATGGCAACCCCACTCCAGTATTCTTGCCTGGGAAATCCCATGGACAGAGGAGCCTGGCAGGCTACAGCCTATGGGGTCACAAGTAAGTGTTGGACACAACTTAGTGACTAAACCACCACCACTACCCAAGAGGCTATAAAGAGATATGGGAGGGTTCTTTCTGATCTCTCAGAGACTGGGTTCAGATCTCTGAGACGGTCTCTTCTCTGAAGAGACGGAATGATCCACTTAGATACCTCGGTGGTGGGGTAGAGGAAGGGAGGGATTCATGTGAATACAAAGGAGGAAAATGGTCCAGGTGGAGAGAGCAGCATCTAGAAAAGTCCTCAGGTGGGTGCATATTTCACCATGGGGAATAGCAAGATGATGACTGAAGTCAGACCAGCATACCCAGGGGTGAATACGGAAAAACTGATAAACACTAAAGTTCCACCTTAATCTGCTGGAGACAGATTGTATAGGATCTTGGGTCCTTAATAGTACTTTGCTTTTTACTCTGAGATGGGAAGCTATTGGAAGATATTGAGCAGAAGAGAGATATGATATGGCTAATGTTTTAAGAGGATCGATCTGGACCTTGTCCTGAGAATAAACAATAGCTGAATGGAGGAGGAAATAAGGAGACAGGAGGCTGTTAAATTAGCCTACATGAGAGAGGATGGTGAGCTGGACTAGACTCAGTGCATTGGTAGAATAGTGAGAAGTAGTGTTAGATTGGATATATTTTTGAAAGTAGAGCCAATGGCATTTGCCACTGGGTTGGACATAGGGTGTGATAACAACTGATGTGTCAGAGATGATCCCAAGGATTTAGAGATGAGTAAAGTAAAGCATGTAACTGTCATTTATTGAAATGGGAGAAACTTCACAATGGCAGATTTCAAAGAAAAATAAAAAGTTTGCTTCGGGACATGATGAGCTTGAGATGTCTATTAGACATCCAAGCAGAGTCGTGATGTGAGCAGTTGGCTATAAGAGTCTGGCTTTTAGGAGACAGGGCTGAAAGGGATATAGAAATTGGGGAGTTAGTTTATAAATGGTATTTAAAATCATGGGGTTAGATAAACCCCTCTTTCCTTTTGCTGAGTGTGTATAATTTGAGAACTGAGCCCTGTGACACTCAATTTTGAGGTCATGAGGAGGAGAAGGAACTCTATGAAAAAAGAAAGATTTAGGAGGAACTGCCAGTGAAATGGAGAGAACCCAAAGGAAGTGGTACCCCAGGGACTAGTGAAGAACGTGCTTCAAGTGATCAACTGTAGCTAAGGCAGCTTACAGACCAAGCAAAACAGTGCCTGGGGACATATACCCCAATGTTCATAGCAGCGCTATTTACAATAGCCAATGCATGGAAATGGAAGCAACCTAAATGCCCATTGACAGATGAACAGATAAAAAAAGATGTGATACACAACCACACAACACACACACACACACACACACACACACACACACACACACACTGGAATATTACTCAGCCATTAAAAAGAATGAAATAATGTCATTTGCAGCAACACGGATGGACCTAGAGATGATCATGTTAAGTGAGGTAGGTTAAAGACAAATATCATGAGATTTCATTTATATATGGAATGTTACAAAATGACACAAATTAATTTATTTACAAAATAGACTCAGACATAGAAAACTAACTTATGGAGGGGGAAAGGGTGGGGGTTGAACAGGGAATTTGGAATAAACAGATACATACTACTATATATAAAATAGATAAGCAACAAGGATCTACTATATAGCACAGGGAACTATATTCACATCTTGTAAAAACCTATAATGAAAAAGAATCTGAAAAAGGATATATATACGTATAAAAAACAGAAACACTTTGCTATAAACTTGAAACAATGTAAATCAACTATACTTCAATAAAAAAATAAATTTTTAAATTTTTAAAAAGAAAGAAATTTTAGTATATCTTAAGGGAAAAAAAAAAAGATGGTACCTGAGAATCACCTGTAACTTCTGGCAACTCAAAGGTCTAGTGATCTCAGCTAGAGCCATAGAGGTGTTGTGGGAACAAAGACCCAACTGGAGGGGTTTTAAGAAAGAACTGGAAGAGGAATTATGGAGACAGAATGCACGGGAAACGCTCTTACTGGGTTTTGCCATAGAGAAGATAGGATAATAATAACTGCAGGGGCGTGGGGTGAAGGAAGATGGTTTGGGGTGGTAGTTTGTTTTAAAGATGGGAACAACTCCATCATGTTTTCATGTGGCAGGAATGATCTAGTAGATTGTGTTACATGCTAGTATGGGGGGACAGTGGGAGAACTACTCAAGGCACATCCTGGAATAAAGCAGAGGACAGGAGTCCTAGCATACAAGTAGGAGGGGTTCCGTAGAGCCAATCAGAGTCATTTTTAGCTTATATGCTTTGTGTCTTGCAGTTCCACACAGAAGAGACATGAGTGTTTCACTGCTAATGTAAAAAAAAAAAATTGTTAACTATTTGCTTTATTTATCCCTCACATATTCCTCTGAGCCATTTTACCCCCATCTTGCTAACAAGAAAGACTCATAAAAGTTATATGACTTGGGGTTAACATATACACACTACTATTTATATAATAGATGGTCAACAAAGACCTACTGTATAGCACAGGGAGCTAAACTCAATATTCTGTAATAACCTATATGGGGAAAGAATCTAAGAATGGGTGTGTGTGTGTGTGTGTGTGTGTGTGTATAACTGAATCACTTGGCTGTATACCACACTGTTAATCAACTATAACCCAACATAAAAAATTAAATTAAAAAAATAAAAATAACAGGAACAACAAAAAATATGATTTCATCAAGTTCTAAAAGCTTATGTGAAAACCAGATATCAGACCAGGTCTAGGTGGAATTTCCTTAGTGGTTCAAAGGCTAAAACTCTGTGCTACCAATGCAGGCAGCCCAGGTTCAATCCCTGGTAAGGGAATTAAACCCCACATGCAACTAAAGATCACTCATGCCACAACAAAGATTGAAGATCTCACGTGCTGCAACTAAGACCCAGCATAGCCAAATTAATAAATATTTTTTTAAAAAAAAGAAAAAAATCCCTATGTCTGGCTGATTCCAAAGACCATAAATGTTCCACAACATCAGAGCTTAGAATACCACCCCCCCAGAGGGTCCACCAGCTGATGAGAAACGGACAACATCATTTTAAGATGTCAGGTGAAGAAAAGCATAATGAACATAATCCTAAAGAATGAGGAAAGCTGAGCGCCGAAAAATTGATGCTTTTGAACTATGGTGTTGGATAAGACTCTTGAGAGTCCCTTGGACTGCAAGGAGATCCAACCAGTCCATCCTAAAGGAGATTAGTCCTGGGTGTTCATTGGAAGGACTGATGCTGAAGCTGAAACTCCAGTACTTTGGCCACCTCATGCAAAGAGTTGACTCATTGGAAAAGACCCTGATGCTGGGAGGGATTGGGGGCAGGAGGAGAAGGGGACGACAGAGGATGAGATGGCTGGATGGCATCACCTGACTCCATGGGCATGAGTTTGAGTAAACTCCGGGAGTTGGTGATGGACAGGGAGGCCTGGCGTGCTGCGATTCATGGGGTCACAAAGAGTCGGACACAACTGAGTGAACTGAACTGAACTGAAAGAATCCCACACACAAGCTTCAAGGAAGCAAGAGTAAGTTATGAGCCCGACCCCTCTGCAGTGAAGCCTTTGGGGAAGATGTGGTTTAGTCGATAGATGTTAAAGTAGAGAGTGATGGAGGCTTCAGTGAATGACAACGTGATAGGAACGTCCTGAGAAGAGCTGGTCATCAAAGTAGAGCTGATGAGTCCCATGTGGATGGGAGGGAGCAAATGTTTCCACTTGAAAGTGGGGCAGTAGAAGTTGAGAAAAGCATTATGGGGCTTCTTTGGGTTTCCAGTCCCTTCAATGAACATTTACTAAGCACCTACTATGTCCACAGTACAAAACTTCATGTTCAGGAAATGAAGAAGAGCAGTTCTCCTTCCAAAAGTTATACAATGAACAATTCAAATTCAGTATAAGCTTTCTAAATAGCTGTGTGAGTCAGGGTTCTTCAGGGAAGCAGAATCAGCAATAGAGATACAGATATAGATCAGATGTACATGTATAAATACACACACACACACACATACACACAGAGGATGGCATCACCAACACAATGGACATGGGTTTGGGTGGACTCTGGGAGTTGGTGATGGACACGGAGGCCTGGCGTGCTGTGGTTCATGGGGTCACAAAGAGTTGGACATGACTGAGCGACTGAACTGAACTGAATACACACACAAATATATATGTGATTTATTTCAAGGAATAGAGGGCAGGCCAATAGTCTAGAAACTTGGGCAGAAGTTGATGCAGTCTTGAGGCAGAATTTTTTTTTTCTTCTCTGGGAAACCTCAGGGTTTTCTCTTAGGACCTTCACCTGATTGGACAAGGCCCACCCACATTATTCAGGGTAATCTATTCAGTCAGTCAACTGTAGCTGGTAACCATATTTACAAAATACCCATCCTGTCAACACATGGATCAGTGCTTGATTAAATAACTGGGTTCTCTAGCCCAGCCAAGCTGACACGTAACACTTACCATCACAGTATCCTATTAGTTCCCAGATTTATTTATAGAAGCCAAAAGCAGGTACTTTTGCCTTTTAGAATTGCTCTTGCCAGACTGATCAGATGTTGAGCCATAGACCAGTGAGGGGCCAGAGGAGGGGCTGTCTCTGAGCCACTATTAAGCATGGTTTTTAAAGGTTCTAATTCATTGTAATTAATTTTTATTGTGCAGAGGCAGAAGGCTGGTGGAATGAAAGGGAGTAATTTCACAAGTCAAAATAACAAGTAAATACAAATAGTCCCCAACTTCCCACCACCTCCAGGTCTCGCCTCCTGGAATGAAACACAGCTCTGAGCTCCTGTTGCTTCCCCGGGCAGCCCTGGCTCTTGACTCCTCCTTCCCACCAGTTTTCCAGGAAACCAACCTGGTTTCAAACCTCCCTGACCCCAAGAGCCCCCTTCTCCTGCAGGAGACAATGTCAGAGCCTTTGTCTATTAGATGGAGTGTAGATTTCAGGCATTAACAGTCCTCCCACACAAAGTGGGGGATTCACCGCAGAGTGGGCTGGGGAGAGAAGCCCATCTTGGTTGTGCTTGTTGCAAACAATAAAACAGTTCAAGGAGGCTCTTTGTTCGTCTTCAGTCTTGGAGCCCTGGCGAGCTGAGCAGCGCAGGCGCGTGTGCCGGATATTAAGTCTCATTTCAAAGCTGCAGAGCTGACGGGGTGACCTGACGGGGTGACGTGGGAGCCGGCAGGATGCTGCAAGTGGCAGGCTGGGATTCAGTCAGAGCATCCAGATGGAGGGGCTGGAGATGTAGATGAAGGTGAGGCCCTGGGCTGTGGGTTATTTTCTTTTTCGGAGAATGAAGCCTGAAAGGAGGACTTGACTTTCTCTGGCCTGAAAGCCAGTGTTGGGGTTTCAGAAGTCTTGAGTAATGACCGGTGTAGGTTTCTCATGGAGGACTCATTTATCTAGGTGCCAGTAGGTGAGCCTGGCTTCCCAAGCTTGAAAATTTAGATTTATTGGGTGCCAGAAATTGGACTGGACACCATTTAATAGGCCCATGCACCATGAAGGTGAGGGTGTGAGGATAAGAGTCAAGAGTGAATGGGGAAGGGACTTAGTGTGAAGAAAAACAGCGAAATCTGATTAACACCGTAAAATGCTGGCCACGGCGGGCGGGAAATACAGGACTCCAGAGAAACCGGTGGTTTCTGAACAGAGCCGAAATCTGCAGGGAGAGAGAGATGGAGGAGAGGGAAAGAATTGGTCTCTGGGAACTTAAGGAAGGGGTTTGTTGGAGAGGGAGGGAGGGAGAGAGAGGAGAGATGGAGAGAGAAGGAGAGAGACAGGTTTCTGAACTCTACAGAAGGCAAAACTGCCTTTAGAACGTGGATCGATTAAAAAAAAAAAAGCCATTTGCTGGCTACAATACACACACACACACACACACACACACACATATTTTGTTCAGCCCCTTGCTCTGAAACAGAAGAAAAGCTTTGGGATTTATGGAATGTGAATTTACATAGAGAGGCCCTGAAATACATAAATACTCGGCTGACTTCTAATATGCAGAAAAAGGCTGATTGAGGCACGTTTGCAGGAGGAAAGGAGCAGAGGGAAGTGAAATCCAAACCCTGGGCTCCGTGCCTCATTCCCCAAGTGAGCATGGGGAATGCATACTCCTTCTCTGCGTGCTTCAATTTCTTCATGATTTTTATCTGTTTTCTCCCTGGGGTTGGGGAAGCAGTGTAAAAATGACTTCTCAGGCTTTGAGATCTTTAAACAAAAAAACTGTGTAATGCAACACAGCTGATCTGAATCTCTCTACTCACCAATGTGGATGTTCATTCAATATTTATCATGTTTCTTCTCTGTGCAAGGCACTACTTTAGATTCACAGGTGGAAATGTACATAGTAAGCACTTCATTCATTCAACAAATGTAATACCCAGGTAAAAATAACCATCACTTCCCTCAGAGTGTGTCCATCCTTGTGGGGAGAGGTGGGCAGGAAAATTCACGTGCACGACATGGTGGAGACACGAAGGAGGACGAGCCAAGTCAAACTAAAGACTCATAGACACCTTCCTGGAGGAGGTGACTTACAGGCTGTGGCCCCTGGCACTCACTCAGTGGTCTGCTGAAAATCACATTTCTCAGTCAACAACACAGATGTTTCGGCTCCATGTCAGCACACATGTAGGCATTTGGAAATGCCTGGATTTCTGGTGATTGGATCCAAATGCCCACCAGCACTTGTGGAAAGGAGAGTAGGCATGTACCTTGTAAATAATGCAAGCCTGGATCATGCAGTAATTGTTTTTATGAGCCATTCTTCTTCCACCAGGACACAGATCATCAAAATTCTTCGCTATTTATTATACATCAGTTTATTACTTGACTTCAATTACGTGGTGAAATTTATATCTTTGCACACGACCAAGGTGGTGGGCCCCATGGCCCAAGGCAATTAGATAAGGCCTTAAAGAAATCAGACTGTGAACAAGGTAGAAGTTTAATAAAATTTGAAACCCACAGCTGTCAAGCTACATGCAGTCCTGTGGTCACAAATATCAGGCAAACATCATTACAGAATTGGTCAGGGTAAGGACAGCTTTGCATTCCATTTTGTGGACAGTTTTAAAGACTGTTGGTGCATATGTGTGTGTGCATGCTCACGTGTGTACATGTGTGTGTTAGTCACTCAGTCGAGTCCGACTCTTTGCGATTCCATGGACTGTAGCTCTCCAGTCTCCTCTGTCCATGAAATTCTCCAGGCAAGAATACTGAGATTGTTGCCAGTCCCTTCTCCACGGAATATTCCCAACCCAGCGATCAAGCCCGTGTCTCCCACACTGCAGGCAGATTCTTTACAGTCTGAGCCAACTGGGAAGGCCATGTGTATACATACACACATACATGTATCTGCATATGAATATGGTATATTTAGGTTGCATTTATATTGATACAGGAAGGGAATGGCAACCACTCCAATATTCTTGCCTGGAGAATCCCATGGACAGAGGAGCCTGTCAGGTTGCAATCCATAGGGTTGCAGAGAGTTGGACACGTCTCAAGAGACTTAGTACGCACGCACAGGGACAGGCTAACGGGAGGAAAGTGACATTGTAGAGGCAATGATTCCTTTCAGCCTCCCCAGACACATGGTTCCTTATTTTCCCCCTCCCTGGAAAATCACCTGCAGAAGGAAATGGCAACCCACTCCAGTGTTTTTCCCTGGAAATCCCATGGACAGAGGAGCCTGGCAGGCTACAGTCCATGGGGTTGCAAAAGAGCAACTCAGACATGACTTAGTGACTAAACAATAACAATAAAGTCCCATCTTATCCCACACAAACCCCAACCATCTTACCCCATGGCTCCGAGAACTCACACCCCTCACCTCTCTGTTCCCTTTCCAGTCCAGAGAAGCCTACTCTCTTATCCCTATTTCACATAAATGTCCTTCCCATGAAATATTTTAATTTAAACCACTAAGGTAGCCAAAAGATAAAGTCCAGAACTTCAGGAATGAATTGGTAACAAGTCAAATGTAGGTGTGGGAGCAAGAGAAACAGCAGAGACTTTCCCGACCAGGGGAAACAAACAACAAAGAAATGATGAGTCTGCACACCTGGATAGGAGCTTCAGCACTAATTCCTGCTACATCAGGCAAAACACTTATATCTTCTTGCTTGGAATCGTCTCTTTTCTGTCTCCCAAAGCCTTTTGTAATTGCCTAAATAGATACTTATCAGACTGCATAATCACTTATTAGTTACTACAAATAATGTTGTAACATTATTAGACACAATGTTCTCTGCCATCTGCCTTTCTAGATAGTGAGCTCTTCAATCAAGGGGACCATGTCTTCCCAGGTTCTAGAACAATGCCTTGCTTGTGGTAAGTGCCCCACATGGAAAGCTTTTCAATGAATTTAACTATTCTGAGTCAACTACTCACCTGCAAAATGCAAGTTTTTCCACTCATCTATCTATTTATTTATTCACCATTTACTGGACAGCTTGCTAGGTGAAGTGCTTTGGGAGGCATACAAATGCATAATCTAGGAACTTATCTAAAATAACAGTCCCTGCCTACCTCCCAGAACCATACAGAAGAACAAAGAGGCCATGTGTATAAATGAGCTTTGGAAACTGTACTCGCTACCCGAGGTAAGGGGTCATCTTCTTTCTCAATCATTGCCTGTGTCGTGCTGATGCTATGAGCCCTCCTGGTCCTGCAAGGGTTATTTTTGCAGACTTCCCCTGACTCCCTTCTCTGTAGCTCCCAACAGATGTATTAAGTGTAATCTTGGAACTGTTCCAGGTTCCCTCTTTAAGACTCAGAATGTTCAATATTTCCTGCACGCAGCAGGCGCTCTGGGCTGGCACCAGGCCAGACACTCTGTAGGGCTCATTCCCCAAGCATCACTGGTGCCTGGGTCTCAGCCCCGACTTGTCCAGGCTGTTGCATTGAGCCTGCTTGTGAAGCAGGCACAAAACCCCAGCAGAAGCTGCCCCTGCAGCCTCACCAGTTTGTTTCCGAGATAACCTGCAGACTGACTCCCTCTGAAGCACCAGCTGAGGACAGGAAGAGCCCCTGCCCCTCTGTTTCCTGGCTCGGCCTGAGCCCTGCAGGGGGCAAGTGGGGTCCTGGAGCTGCCCTGAGGCTCTGGCTTGGTTGACGGGAGAATGAGCACTTTAGAGAAGCAGTCACAGGAAAATAGGTGAACCAGCAGCAAACTGAGCCCCTGGATGCTTGCTGAGCTGGTGCGATGGGAGTTAACCCTAGTTCACCATGTGGCTGACAAGACCTCACCTGGTTCTGCAGCGAGAAGAGCCTTCTTGTGACCACTCAGGGCTAACGCCTCCATGTTCGTGTGGCAGCAGCACAAATGGAGCCCACATCCTTCTCCAAAACTGACAGGGAGAGGGGGATTCTAAGGCATCTTTGGGAGCACTTCCATGTGGACACATCATCCCCACCCCTCCTCATTCTTCCCACTTTTTAATTAATTTGCATAATCACTAGCACCAGCTGAACACATGTGACACACTCAGGACTCACGGTTGCATTTAAACAGGAACCAGTTTTGTGCTTTTAAATGTAATCTTTTCCCCTTTCCCCTCACCTTCGTCTTTCTTTCCCTCAAGTCTCCCATCCCCTCATTCTATTTCTTTTTTCTCCAAACTTCCCACACTTGGTGAATTCCATAGACCCTGTGACCTCCCTCCATACCCCACCCTCATCCCCAACCACATCAACTCGATTGAACAAGTAGATTCTACAGCAGAGAAGAAGGAAACTAAGATTCACTGAGCTCCTTTGAGGTGCCAGGCAGAGTGTAAAAATGCAGAATACAGACAGACAAGCTCCATTGCATACCCGGAGCTCATGTGGAGCCTGGGGACCAAGGTATTGCTATAGCACCTATGTAACACCCAGACCTATTAAGGCAGGAAAACACATCCCAAAAATATAGAGTAAGAGCTGCTTCCCTGGTGGCGCAAATGGTAAAGAATCTGCCTGCCAATGCAGGAGACACAAGAGACGTGGGTTTGATCCCTGGGTTGGGAAGATTCCCTGGAGGAGCAAATGGCAACCCACCCCAGTATTCTTGCCTGGGAATTCCATGGGCCGAGGAGCCTGGCAGGCTACAGTCCCTGGGGCTGCAAAGAATCATATATGACTGAGCAGAGGAGAGCTTCAGAGGCCCATAAAGGGCATGAGATCCAGAGCGCAGCTGAGAGATGGCCACCTTTCCTTGTGGAAAGAATTGCAGTCCCAGGTTCAAGCTGAAGCGCTGGCTTAACTGATCTTTGCTAAGCTGGAATTTCTTCTGCCCCTGCAAATAACCTATTATATCTCGAGCCCTGAAACACTTCTCCTCTGTGAATCTTTCTCTGATCTTTGCCTTGTGACCCACATCATGATAAAATTATATTAAAATAGACTGTGAGAACAGGTAGATGTCAGCTGTATTTTGTCAGGAGATCATATCTCTGAATTCTTGTCATAATAGTCTGCATTTGGAGCTATAATGGTTTGTAATGGTATATTAGCATGTGTCTGGCTACTGAAATCAGTGCTTCTCTCAGTACTTGGGTCCATGCTATTTGTAAAGACAGACTGTTATTCATTGTGTAGTCATCCTTACTGGAACCCCATTCAGATAAAGCTTGAGCTGCTTGAGCTAATGAGAGAGACCTTTTATCAAACCCTGGAGGTCAGCAGATGTGGGCTTTATGGGAAAAGTGAAAGAATGGGGAAATTCCATCATGGTCATGAAAAGGCACTTCCAGTAAACTCTTATCCATCAAGGGAGGGTAACAGGTTGTCCTGGTCACTGGCAACTAGAGAGTCTTTATAGATGCTGCATGGATGATCGATTTTCAAAGGTTGAAAGAAACATGGAAACACACCAAAAAGTTGCTATGAATATGTTAATCCTCTGAGAATTCCATAAAACCCTGGTGCTGTCATTACATAACCAATGAGAATGATCAAATTTAGGACACAATTGTTGCAAAAATAATGGGCCTCCCACTTATCAATCCTATTACTTCGGGGGAAAATTAGTATTACCAAACATGATTTGGGTTTCCTCTCAATTTCCAATGACTGCCCTTTTCCTGCTCCACGCAGTCATGACCATTTCTAGAAAGAGAGTTCCCCACTTGCACATCTGTGCATCTTTTCCCCTACCTCTCACTGCCCTACTTCCCTATCTGCCAGCTCAGCTATAGACTCCTTCATGAACCGTCCATCATATCTGCCCCCAAAGACGGGCGGGATTGTTCCCATTTCCCAACTCTCACAGCTCTTTGTTTTCAACTCCCTTAAGGCATTTATCAATAGTGTATTCTGGGACCACATGAATCTGTCTAGTTCTGGCACTTCCCTTTAGAGAAGATTTGACATATACTCTCCCTAAGGGCATAAATATTCTCATTTGGCTTGCACCTATTGGTAGGAATAGACACATGGTACTAGTCATCAGAATTTTTAAATTTTGAAAGCATACATGATGGTCTGTATGTCTTATCTTTGACTTGCCTGTGAGCATCTTGTGGGCAGCATTGTGTCTAAGCAAACCACATTTCTGTTCCCAGCACAAAGCCTGGCATACGGTGGGGAACAATCAATGTTGGCTGAATTAAACTGAACATAATATAAGGACACCTTTGTGCATTCACACATTAGAAGAATATTAGAGATGGAAATAGCACCAAGTTACAGCTCCCACTTTCAACTCAGAAATAAAAAACACATTCTACACTGGAAAGAGAATCAGCGGCATATACAATCTTGTTTGCATGCTCAGATAGTCTCCTTTGATTAAGAACCATCTTGAGCTATAATCATGCAGGAATTTATTGACAAATGACAGTATCACTTTGGTTGTTTACAGTTATAGATATTCATTCATTCATTCAACCAATATTACTGAGCATCAACTATGAGCTAGAAGCTGTTAACATTTTAGGATTGCAGCCATGGAATAAGGTAAGGTAACCTCCTCGTGGCTGTATTCTAGAGGAGGAAACAGGATAAGAAAGTACACAGATAAGAAATATGGTTAAGTGATACAAAGAAAATAAATCAGGGTGATGATAACAAAATTGATGGGAAGATCACCATTTTAGGAAGGATGGATGGTTGGAGAAGGTTGTTTGGGAGAGATGACTATTCAACTTGAAGGAGATTATTAAGTGATCCATGAAAGTATGTGACAGGAAAAGTATTCAAGGCAAAGAGGACAGCAAGTGCAAAGGCACTGAGGCAAGAGACTACTTGGTGTGTTTTGAGAAAGAGAATAAAAGAGAAAGACAGTGTAGCAGACAGGACTGAACAGAGATGAGGTTAGGACAAGTGCAAGAGATGAGCTCAGAGCAGTAGCAGTGTGCCAGGGGGGCTCAGTGGATAAAGAATCTGCCTGCAATGCAGGAGATGCGGGCTTGATCCCTGGGTCAGGAAGGTCCCCTGGAGGAGGGCATGGCAACCCACTCCAGTGTTCTTGCCTGGAGAATCCCATGGACAGAGGAGCCTGGCGGGCTACAGCCCATGGGGTCACAAACAGTCAGACACAACTGGAGTGACTAAGCATGTACACACAGATTAGGAAGTTAGGATATGGTAAGATTTGGATGTTACCCTAAGATGGATGTTTTTGGAGGATGTAAAACTGATGTGTGACATGATCTGACCTACATTTTAAAAGCATCACTAGGGCTGCTATGTTGAAACAAACTGGAAGAAGGCAAGTAAAACTTGTCTAGTTTGAAGACACTGGAGTCAGTTACGAGGCTACTGTAATAAGGCAGGATGTGGGTAACCTAGACTAAGCTGGTGGATGGTGAGATGATAAGAAGTGATTGAGTCTTGGATATATATTTGACAACAGAGCTACAGGCTTTGTTGAAGAACTGGATATGAAGTCAGAGAGAAAAACTCCAAGGTTCCTGGCCTCATCAGTTGGAAGGAGAGAGCTGCCATTTACCGAGATGGAATAGACTGTGGGAGAGGTTTGGGGGTGAGGGAGTTCAGTCTGGCATATATTAATTTGGGGATACCTATTAGTCATGCCAAGACTTGCCATGTTGAAACAAACTGGGAGATGGCAAAAGTATTAGGGCAAATAGTCTGAGATTTGAAAAGGTCAAGAGTACAGAGCCAGTCACTTTGCAAAAAAAAAATCTCTGGTCAAGGGGATGGAGAAAAGGAAAAAAGGGGACATGAAAATGGACAAGCAGGTGGAAAGACATCCCCAGCTCCCTGGGTCCCATTGTGCTTGGGTACCTGGCAGCCTTCTTGGACAGTGTCAGTCACCTCTTCTACATTTGCAGCAGGAACTTATATCATCAGCTGATAGCTGTTTCCCCATGGAGCCTGGAGTGCTTATCAGCTACAACATGCTTTGTCTGCTCTTCAATTTGGCCTCTTTAACAGAGGCTTGGAAATGGGCGGGAAGTGGATTTTACACAAAAGTGAAACTTAGCTGTTTAATTTCATCTAACTACTTTTTACTGAGCACCTACTCAAGCTGGGTACTGTGCTGACTGGTACAAGGATACAACTTTAAAAAAAAGAACAGAACTTGCTTCCATGGAGCTCACAATCTAAGTCAGTGGGTTCTCAACCACTTTCCCCCTGCAGGGGGCATTTGACAATGCCTGGAAACACTTTTGATTGTCACTACTAAGGGAGGGTATTACTGGCATCTAATATATAGAGGGAGATGCTAAACATCCTCTAGTGCACAGGACTGCCGCTCATTTCAAAGAATTATCTAAAATGTTAATAGTGCCAAGATCGAGAAACTGAACTAAAGGCCATGACCACACATATAAGGAATAACTCTAGTACAAGACAGACCGTGATAAACAACAATTCATGTTTCTGGGGATCCTTCAAGCTTTGGAGAGAGATAGCATCTTAGATTAGTCAATCCTAAAGGAAATCAACCTTGAATATTCATTGGAACAACTGATGCTGAAGCTCCAATACTTTGGTCACCTGATGCAAAGAGCTGACTCTTTGGAAAAGATCCTGATACTGGGAAAGATTGAGGGCAAAAGGAGAAGGGGGGTGGCAGAGGATGAGATGATTAGATAGCATCACTGACATAATGGACATGAATCTGAGCAGACTGTAGGAGATAGTGGAGGACAGAGGAGTCTGGCATCCCACAGTCCATAGGGTCATAAAGAGTCGGACATGACTTAGAGACGAAACAACAAGCATCTTAGATTCACTAGCAAGATGCCTCTAGGAGTCCTGGAAATTACATCTGGGGAAAACAGCTCCAGCAAGTTCCTGCATGGGTATACGTATGTGTCCATATAGCCACATAGAGGTAACAAGAGTCTTTTGTATATACAATCACATTCCATCCTCACGACAACTCTATTCAGAGGTCTTCCATCTAGTCAAATAATTGTGACTGAAGAACAGTCCTCCTCTATTTGGAAAGACTATTCTCTCCAACAGAGCAAGACAGAGACCTCAGCCCAGCCTATCAAACAGCCAAATTGACCCTGACAGTCACTGATGTTAGGTGCCCCAGACAGACGTCCATCATTCCTCAACAACCATCTTAAGCCAACAAAGAGTATTCACACTTCCAGTTCAGATTAGGAAACTGAGGTTTAGTGACATGACTAAGATCTCACTGCTCCTAACTTGCAGTGATTTGGCTCAAAACTCACCCTTCTGACTCTAGATGCAGAAATCTTTCTACTACAAGAAGCTACTTATTTCCATAATAACTATAGGTGTCAACACCATTATGGAGCTTAACAATTCACAAAGTGATTTCCATGGAAGTCTTTTTTTCTCCTGAAGTATTTTTGTGGGCAAATGCATAGGAAGGAGTGAAAAATGCATTTGGGGTTTAGCCTGAAGAAGAGAGAGTCCTCACCTGTATTTTTATCAGCCGTATCACATCTTTTTACGTTCATACATAAATCATGGAGGACATGCAGCTAGAGGGCCACCTGGCATCAAGATGGAATCAGACTAAAAGGTTTCTTCAGTAGCACCATGCATTGCATTTATGTACCTTAAAAAAACACTCAGGGGAATTCATTCAAGTATGGTAATTGCTTAAAATGACCAGGTTAAAACTGAGCCACGTGATTTTATTTAAATACAGATGGTCAGGTTTTGTTTATATCTACAGAGCAAACTGCTGATGCAAAGTGGGACCCTATACATATAAGCCAGCAAAGCCATTTTAGAACCCAGAGTTTGAAAGAGTCTATATAAATGTAAATTACCAATCAAAGGGAGCATAAAATCTATAGATGGGAAAATGAGACTACTATCTTCTCTCTTCCACCTCAGATTGACCATGTGGGCTCACATGACTTTCTCTCATTTGGGGAGTCTCTGGAGCATGGATTTAGCTGAGTTTCTGCATGCCAGCATTTCAGCTGGCAGAGATCTGGTGACCTGTGTTTCTTCTGGGGTAATTTGTCAATTCTGGGGGTGGGGGGTTCAGATGTTGCAGAGACACTGAGTCTTCATGCATATGCTTTGTCACCCCAACATGACTTTCATCCCTCGAATCCTCCAACAGGAGTTTTCCAGGCAAATTCTGGGAGTGGGTTGGCCCATAGTTTCAGCCTAATAGCTAGTAAGCCCTCTTTGTTCAGGGCCAAAGCTGAGCTCTAGTTGGAAATGAAATGCTTCTGAAAGGTGCCTTAACACTTTTCCTCCATGAATATTGTGTTTCCCTAGGGGTCCTGTAGGAACCATTCCCTAAATGGGACTCTGGGGCATGAAAGAAGTTCAGGTGAGCTTCTCCAAGCCTATCCTTCCCAACTAGGGAGGATGGAGCCCACAGTGGGTAGAAGATTGATAGAATAAAAGAGAATGACCACAAATTGCTCAGAGTTCCTTGCAGGAAGAACCCAGAAAAGAACAATCTAGCTAAATGAAATTGTTTTCTTCCTTTCGAACCATGGTATATTAATTGGGTACACATCGGTCCACTTAATAGCAATTGACATTAAGCAATTTACCATTTGATGGCAATTGAAAAACCCATGCTTACTGCTCCAAATTCCCTTGATTGTTCCGAACAGATTTCCCATCCTAAAGTGGAAATGGATTTAATTTGATCTCTTCAGTCTGTTCACCATTATGTGTAAAACAGTAATGCTAGTACCAGGAAACCAGGGGCTACCTGGAGTGGAATATTCAAAACAGAGACATTCAGTCCTCGGAGAAAATTCAAGAAGGAGTCACTATATAGTTGTGATGATGGCTACAGACCTGGGGTAACATGGCTGTTCTTTGTAGTTGTTGATTTCTCAATGTTTTGATTTCTTCTTCCTTTCTTTTTTTTTCCTGTCCTGTTTCCTTAACACCAGAGGAGCTTAAAGTTGAAAAACATCCTAGAAAGCAATCTAATTCAGCTCTGTCACATCTCAAAAGAAAAAAAAAACTGTTCTCTTTTCCTCTTTCCTATATCTTCTTTATTCTCTTCCATCTCCACTCCTACCCCAGCTCCGAGCTCTAGAGGCAAAGAGGTAATGGAAAGAACATGTAATCTTATACCAAAGGACTTGAGTTCAAATGATGCACTTCTACCACTTAACTTCTCAGGACCTCAGTTTTTTTGTCAATAAAGAGGAATAAAGGTCCACACCTCCCAGTATTTTTGCGAGATAGTGGTAGAATAATTTATGCAAAAGCACCTTACAATCTGCAAAGGAACGTGACGTGGAAGACATTGCCTGACCAAAAGCCCCCTGGAAGGATATCAGCCAAATAGGTCAAAGGTTGAAAGCCAGGCAAGGAACAAATTTTGAGCAGTTGGCAGTAAGAACCATAGCACCCTAGTTCTCTCCACTCAAACCTGAAACTAAAGAAAGACCAGGGATTAGAAGCCTGAAAATATTTGCAGATGTTTGGCATGGTTGTGGTTAGCCTTTTGACTTTTGGAGCAAGTAATATCTAGTGATATTTGTTCCACTTGTTTTTCTTTTAACTAACTTGTCAAGCATATTGTTTGCAAGCTTTTTAAATTCTAAAGATCTATTTTGCGAAAAGCTATCTTATCACTTATCTGAAAAAAAAAGGCAAACACGGCCTTGCGGACTTGCCCTGTAATTATACTTTAAAGTGAAATACACAAAGCCGTAACCTCTATTCTGTTGGCAATGTACCCAAATCCTTTATTAAAGTGTTTACAGAAATATGTGCCATTGGCCCTTTCACAAGTATAGGCATAAATGAAATAACATATAACCAGATCATACAAGAAGCAACCCTGGGCTGGGAGACATGAAGCATTACTCCTTGTTAGCCGTGTGACGTGGAGCAAGTTACTTTGCCTCTCTGAGCTTCAGAGAGGTAAATGGGGATGCAGAGTGGGGACAATGACCCCAGGAGTAAACACAATCATATCATTCCGGTCTCAGCTCAGGTGTTTCCTGCTCAGAGTGACAATAGTGGATGCTTAGATACCCGCCCCCTGAATTTCAGGACTGACGCATCAGCCCCCTGACTGCTGAGTGCCGGCCACTGGCCGCTCACAACTGGACCTCTTCATAGATCGCCGTCAGCAGTCCACGTCATCCAAGATCTTATTCTCCCCCACCAAAGACATCTCATATACAATACCAGTCAATAAGAAGGTTGAAACATTACCATATGTAAAGGAGATAGCTAATGAGAAGTTACTGTGATGATAGGGTGTGGGATGGGGTGGGTGAGGGTGAGAGGTTCAAGAGGGAGGGAACATATGTACATTTATAGCTGATTCACACTGCTGTATGGCAGAAACCGACACAACATTGTAAAGCAATTATCCTCCAATTGAAAATAAATTAAAAAAAAAATGAGGTCTCAAGTCCATCCCTCAAGCACCAATTCAGAACACCCTACAGGGCTGCTGGTGTTCAGCTGGTCGGTTGTGTCTGACTATTTGCAACCCCTGGACTACAACACACCAGGCTTCCCTGTCCTTCACTATCTCCTGGAATTTGCTCAAATTCATGTCCATTGCATTGATGATGCCATCCAACCATCTCATCCTCTGTCGCCCCCTTCTTCTCCTGCCCTCAATCTTTCCCAGCATCAGAGTCTTTTCCAATGAATGGGCTCTTTGCATCAGGTGGACAAAGTATTGAAGCTTCACCTTCACCAGCTCCAAAGTGCTGTGCAGCCTTGGGAGTTTGAGGCTTTGCTGTGATTATGTAACAGCCCAACTTCTTCCTCTTCCCTATACAGCTTCCTATATTCCCCCATGGATATTGATCCTAAAAGAGCTCCACAATAACCTCTCTGTATGCTCATCTCCATCTGAGTCATCTTCACAAAAAATCTGACCTGCAACAGAGGCACCTTCCTCGCCACATATTCTCTGGTCACTGTTTATCCCATTGCTCTTGTCACTATCTGAAAAAAGACCATTTATTTCACATGGAATGTCTGACCCCTCCCCACTAGAATATATGCTCCCTAAGGGTTTTTCCAGTGGTCATGTATGGATGTGAGAGTTGGACTGTGAAGAAAGCTGAGCACTGCAGAATTGATGCTTTTGAACTGTGGTGTTGGAGAAGACTCTTGAGAGTCTCTTGGACTGCAAGGAGATCCAACCAGTCCATCCTAAAGGAGATCAGTCCTAGGTGTTCATTGGAAGGACTGAGGCTGGAGTCGAAACTCCAGTACTTTGGCCACCTGATGCGAAGAACTGACTCATTGGAAAAGACCCTGATGCTGGGAGGGATTGGGAGCAGGAGGAGAAGGGGGCGACAGAGGATGAGATGGCTGGATGGCATCACTGACTCGATGGGCATGAGTTTGAGTAAACTCCGGGAGTTGGTGATGGACAGAGAGGCCTGGTGTGCTGCGATTCATGGGGTCGCAAAGAGTCGGACACGACTGAGTGACTGAACTCAACTGAACTGAACTAAGGGAGCATATCTTTTCACGTGTCTTGTCCACTTTGTTTCCCTAGGGCCTAACCCTCAGTAGGCATTCACTAAATACTTGTAGGATAAAAGAATTTCAGATATTCAGAACTTCCAGTTCAGCAAATACAATGACTTGTACAATTGTTAGCTTATATATTTTTAAGAACTCGGTTTGTGCTTCAGAAAGGATAAATTAAAGATAACTGATAAATAGGACTCACCCAGTGAATCACTTATCAACAAATTAATGTATCTTGTCTCAGTTGACATCCTGTTTGCAAACTAATGGCATACATACTTAAGTGTCTCAATCATGTGCCCCCAATTTATTCAAATGTATTTTTTAAACATGAAAAAAAGCAACTTGAAAAAACTGGACACAATCACAGTGCATTTGTAGGCACCAGCAAATATCATTTGTATAAACTAACAGCTCATAACTAAGGAAGCAGCCATCAATAAAATGAAAAGATTATTAGTCCAAAGACAAAAAGTTTTGTTATATACAAGAGTGATACATGTGTTGATCCCTGTAAGCCTCTGGACATAAAGGTTTCAAGTCAGGAGATCCAAGCTGCAGTCCAAGCTCTGCCTCTAGCTCATTAAGTGACCAGGGTCAAGTCACTGCATCTTACTGGTCCTGAATGTTCTCATCCATGAAGTGAGAAAGATGTTCGCTTCATCCCTTTGCAGTTTGAAATTCTACATGCCTATATTAGATGATTAATGTATATCCATGATACACTGATATCAAAGAAGACAACATAGACTATACTATCAACTATATTTAGGATGATGCCAGGAAGTCTCAAAGGGGCTTCCCTGTGGCTCAATTCAGTCCAGTCACTCAGTAGTGTCCTACTCTTTGAGACCCCAAGGACTACAGCATGCCAGGCTTCCCTGTCCATCACAAAATCCTGGAGATAACTGAAACTTATGTCGGTGATGCCATCCAACCATTTCATCCTCTTCTCCTCCGACCTTCAATCTTTCCCAGCATCAGGGTCTTTTCCAATGAGTCAGTTCTTCGCATCAGGTGGCCAAAGTTATTGGAGTTTCATCTTTAGCATCAGTCCTTCCAACGAATATTCAGGACTGATTTCCTTTAGGATGGACTGGCTGGATCTCCTTGCAGTCCAAGGGACTCTCAAGAGTCTTCTCCAACACCACAGTTCAAAAGCATCAATTCTGCAGTGCTCAGCTTTGTTCACAGTCCAACTCTCACATCCATACATGACTACTGGAAAAACCACAGCCTTGACTAGGTGGACCTTTGTTGGCAAAGGAATGTCTTTGCTTTCTAATATGCTGTCTAGGTTGGTCATAACTTTTCTTCCAAGATCAAGTGTCTTTTAATTTCATGGCTGCAGTCACCATCTGCAGTGATTCTGGAGCCCAAGAAAATAAAGTCTCTCACTGTTTCCATTGTTTCCAAATCTATTTGCTATGAAATGATGACATGACCAGATGCCACGATCTTAGTTTTCTGAATGTTGAGTTTTAAGCTAGCTTTTTTATTCTCCTCTTTCACTTTCATCAAGAGGCTTTTTAGTTCTTCTTCACTTTATGCCATAAGAGTGATGTCATCTGCGTATCTGAGGTTACTGATATTTCTCCCAGTAATCTTGATTCCAGCTTGTGCTTCATCCAGCCCAGCATTTCTCATGATGTACTCTGCATATAAGTTAAATAAGCAGGGTGACAATATACAGCCTTGACATACTCCCTTCCTGATTTGGAACCAGTCTACTGTGCCACGTCCAGTTCTAACTGTTGCTTCCTGACCTGCATACAGATTTCTCAGGAGGCAGGTCAGGTGGTCTGGTATTCCCATCTCTGTCAGAATTTTTGACCGTTTGTTGTGATCCACACAGTCAAAGTCTTTGGCATAGTCAATAAAGCAGAAGTAGATGTTTCTTTGGAACTCTCTTGCTTTTTTGATGATCCAACAGATGTTGGGAATTTGATCTCTGGTTCTTCTACCTTTTCCCAATCCAGCTTGAACATCTGGAAGTTCACAGTTCACGTACTATTGAAGCCTGGCTTAGAGAATTTTGAGCATTACTTTGCTACAATGTGAGATGAGTGCAATTGTGCAGTAGTTTGAATATTCTTCAGTATTGCCTTTCTTTGGGATTGAAATGAAAACTGACCTTTTCCAGTCTTGTGGCCACTGCTGAGTTTTCCAAATTTGCTGGCATATTGAGTGCAGCACTTTCACAGCATCACCTTTCAGGATTTGAAAAAGCTCAACTGGAATTCCATCACCTCCATTAGCTTTGTTTGTAGTGATGCTTCCTAAGGCCCACTTGACTTCACATTCCAGCATGTCTGGCTCTAGGTGAGTGATCACACCATTGTGATTATCTGGGTCATGAAGATCTTTTTTGTATAGTTCTTCTGTGTATTCTTGCCACCTCTTCTTAATATTTTCTGCTTCTGTTTGGTTCATACAATTTCTGTCCTTTATTGAGCCCATCTTTGCATGAAATATTCCCTTGGTGTCTCTAATTTTCTTGAAGAGATCTCTAGTCTTTCCCATTCTATTATTGTCCTCTTTTTCTTTACATTGATCACTGAGGAAGGCTTTCTTTATCTCTCCTTGCTATTCTTTGGAATTCTGCATTCAAATGGGCCTATCTTTCCTTTTCTCCTTTGCCTTTAGCTTATCCTCTTTTCTCAGCTATTTGAAAGGCCTTCGCAGACAACCATTTTGCCTTTCTGCATTTCTTTTTCTTGGGAATGGTCTTGATCACTGCCTCTTATACAGTATCACAAACCTCCATCCACAGTTCTTCAGGCACTCTATAAGATCTAATCCCTTGAATCTATTTGTCATTTCCACTGCATAGTCATAAGGGATTTGATTTAGGTCATACCTGAATGGTCTAGTGGCTTTCCCTACTTTCTTCAATTTAAGTCTCAATTTGGCAAGAAGGAGTTCATGATCTGAGCCACAGTCAGCTCCCAGTCTTGTTTTTGCTGACTTTATAGAGCTTCTCCATCTTTGGCTGCAAAGAATATAATCAATCTGGTTTCAGTTATTGACCATCTGGTGATGTCCGTGTTAGAGTCTTCTCTTGTGTTGTTGGAAGAGGATGTCTGCTATGACCAGTGCCTTCTCTTGGCAAAGCTCTGTTAGCCTTTGACCTGCTTTGTTTTGCATTCCAAGGTCAAATCTGCCTGTTACTCAGGTATCTCTTGACTTCCTACTTTTGCATTCCAGTCCCCTAGGATGAAAAGGACATCTTTTTTGGGTGTTAATTCTAAAAGGTCTTGTAGGTCTTCATAGAACCACTCAACTTCAGCTTCTTCAGAATTACTGGTCAGGGCATAGACTCGGATTACTATGATATTGAATGGTTTGCCTTGAAAACAGAGATCATCCTGTTGTTTCTGAGATTGTATCTAAGTACTGCATTTCAGACTCTCTTATTGACTATGATGGCTACTCCATTTCTTCTAAGGGATTCTTGCCCACAGTAGTAGATATAATGGTCATCTGAGTTAAATTCCCCCATTCCAGTCCATTTTAGTTCACTGATACCTAAAATGTCAATGTTCACTCTTGCCATTCCTGTTGGACCCCTTCCAATTTGCCTTGATTCGTGGACCTAACGTTTCAGGTTCCTATGCAATACTGCTCTTTGCAGCATCGGACTTTACTCCCATCACCAGTCACATCCACAACTGGGTGTTGTTTTTGCTTTGGCTCCATCTCCTCATTCCTTCTGGAGTTATTTCTTCACTGAACTCCCATAGCATATTGGGCACCTACCAACCTGGGGAGTTCATCTTTCAGTGTCCTATCTTTTTGCCTTTTCATGCTGTTCATGGGGTTCTCAAGGCAAGAATACTGAAGTGGTTTGCCATTCCCTTCTCCAGTGAACCACATTTTGTGAGAACTCTCCACCATGACCCGTCCATCTTGGGTAGCCCTACACAGCATGGCTCGTAGTTTCACTGAGTTAGACAAGGCTGTGGTCCATGTGATCAGTTTGGTTAGTTTTCTGTGATTGTGGTTTTCATTCTGTCTGCCCTCTGATGGATGAGGAGAAGAGGTTTATGGAAGCTTCCTGCTGGGATAGACTGGGAGAGGGAAACTGGGGTCTTATTCTGATGGGCGGGGCCATGCTCAGTAAATCTTTAATCCAATTTTCTGTTGATGGGCAGGACTGTGTTCCCGCCCTGTTATTTGACCTGAGGTCAAACTATGGTGGAGATAATGAAGATAATGGTGACCTCCTTTGAAAGGTCCCACTTATGCACTGCCACACTCAGTACCCCCGACACCGCAGCAGGCCACCACTGACCCACGCCTCTGCTAGAGACTTCTGGACACTCACAGGCAAGTCTGGATCAGTCTCTTGTGGGGTCACTGCTCCTTTCTCCTGGGTCATGGTGCACACAAGTTTCTGTTTGTGCCCTCCAAGAGTCTGTTTCCCAGTCCTGTGTAAGTTTGGCAGCTCTATTGTGGGGTTAATGGCGATCTCCTCCAAGGGGGCTTATGACACACTCAGGTCTGCTGCACCCAGAGTCCCTGCCCCTGCAGCAGGCCACTGCTGACCCATATCTTCACAGGAGGCACCCCTGTGGCTCAGTAGTAAAGAATCCGCCTGCCAATGTAGGAGACATGGGTTTAATCCCTGGGTCAAGAAAATCCCCTGGAGAAGGAAATGGCAACCCACTCCAGTATTCTTGCCTGGGAAATACCATGGACAGAGAAGCCTGGCAGCTACAGTCCATGGGGTTGCAAAGACTTAATGACTAAATAACAATAGCAACAAGAGAGAAAAGAGTCAGAGCACCACTCATACACAAAAGTTATGCTGAAGTCCTTTTAGCCAGCAGGTCTAAAATGTGTGTCTGCCTCTGCCAGATCAAGCCTTGAGTCGGGAAGATCCCGTGGAGGAGGAAATGGCACCACACTCCAGTATTCTTTCCTGGAAAAGTCCCATGGACAGAGGAGCTGGTGGGATACAGTCTAAGGGATCACAAAGAGTCAGACACAATGAATGACTGAGCAGCAGCAGCAAGCCTCATAACCTATAGGATATTTGTGGAAAAAAGTAGAGAACCTATGTATGATTACCTATTTTACTAAGTTCAAGGTCATACTTTTTAAATTATTTTGATTTTCCATGGGAATGATCAATAATTTCATGAGATTTAAAGGCAGAGAAGCTTGAGGCCACTGGATGATAGAATGTTTGATCGAGGGGATGGGATCTACTTTTCTGGACCTAGGCAAGCAGTGTTTTTAAGAATGTTTCCTCCAAAACTATTCTGAGCAATGCAGTGATCCCCTTGCCTCAAGTATGTGAACTAAGTGAGGAGGTATCAGACTCCACCTCCTAGCTCAGAAAATTGTGACTTCACAGTGCCTCTCTCCTTCTTCCTCCATCCTATCACTGTGGCACCCTCCAGTGTTCCATCCTCTCCCCTCTTCTCTGCATCCTCATCTCAGATGATGATGTCATACACCTACACAGCTTGATTATGTACAAATGGCTTCCATGACACTATCTCTAGCCTGGACCTCTCAATTGATAAAATTCCTAATTGCCTGCTGGGTAGCTTCATTTAGCTACCTCAACACCCCCAACTCATATCAAACCAGAAATAAACTTTTTCTTTATTATCTGAGTTTACCTCAAACAATTGTTGCTTCTCACTTTCATCCTTGAGTTTATGGTAGCACTCATTCAAGTTATTGCTTCCTGAATCTAAATATTCACTGAATCCTCCCCTTTCCCTTTCACTATCTTCTGCATATGACTGATTTCCACCACTTCCACACTAACAGAAGTCTTGAAGAAGACTGCCCATTCAATAGTCAATAGCACTTATGTTCCTATCCTAAAAGTTTAAATAGACAATAGTATGAAAAAGTATAGATCTAACTCACTTATAAACATAGATAAGGCAATATTAAATAAAATATTACAAGGCAAATCAAGCAATGAACAAAAAGGACTTTGTGACAAATTGGATTTATGCCAGGAATTCATATACAGCCGAACATTAGAAATTTTATTTCTATATAATTCTTTATACTAGCAGACTAAAGGAGAAAAACAATATGCTAAAGGTCAGGAGGAGTGACCTCATCCAAGGTAAGGAGTAGTGGCTGCACTTTGCTAGAGCAGCTGTGAGGAGATACCCCACACCCAAGGTAAGAGAAACCCAAGAAAGACGGTAGGTGTTGCAAGAGGGCATCAGAGGACAGACACATAGAAACCATAATCACAGAAAACTAGCCAATCTGATCACAGGACCACAGCCTTGTTTAACTCAATGAAATGAAGCCATGCCGTGTGGGGCCACCCAAGACGGACAGGTCATGGTGGAGAGGTCTGACAGAATGTGGTCCACCGGAGAAGGGAATGGCAAACCACTTCAGCATTCTTGCCTTGAGAACCCTATGAACAGTATGAAAAGGCAAAATGATAGGATACTGAAAGAGGAACTCCCCAGGTCGGTAGGTACCCAATATGCTATTGGAGATCATTGGAGAAATAACTCCAGAAAGAATGAAGGGGTGCAGCCAAAGCAAAAACAATACCCAGTTGTGTATGTGACTGGTGATAGAAGCAAGGTCCAATGCTATAAAGAGCAATATTGCATAGGAACCTGGAATGTTAGGTCCACGAATCAAGGCAAATTGGAAGTGGTCAAACAGGAGATGGCAAGAGTGAATGTCGACATTCTAGGAATCAGAGAACTAAAATGGACTGGAATGGGTGAATTTAACTCAGATGACCATTATATCTACTGCTGTGGGCAAGAATCCCTTAGAAGAAATGGAGTAGCCATCATGGTCAACAAGAGAGTCCAAAATGCAAGTACTTGGATGCAATCTCAGAAATGACAGAATGATCTCTGTTCATTTCCAAGGCAAAGCATTCAATATCACAGTAATCCAAGCCTATGCCCCAGCCAGTAATGCTGAAGAAGCTGATGTTGAATGGTTCTATGAAGACCTACAAGACCTTTTAGAATTAACACCCAAAAAAGATGTCCTTTTCATTATAGGGGACTGGATGCAAAAGTAGGAAGTTAAGAAACACCTGGAGTAACAAGCAAATTTGGCCTTGGAGTACAGAATGAAGCAGGGCAAAGGCTAATAGAGTTTTGCCAAGAAAACACACTGGTCATAGCAAACACCCTCTTCCAACAACACAAGAGAAGACTCTACACATGGACATCACCAGATGGTCAATAACTGAAACCAGATTGATTATATTCTTTGCAGCCAAAGATGGAGAAGCTCTATAAAGTCAGCAAAACAAGACTGGGAACTGACTGTGGCTCAGATCATGAACTCCTTCTTGCCAAATTGAGACTTAAATTGAAGAAAGTAGGGAAAACCACTAGACCATTCAGGTATGAGCTAAATCAAATCTGTTATGATTATGCAGTGGAAGTGAGAAATAGATTTAAAGGACTAGATCTGACAGACAGAGTGCCTGATGAGCTATGGATGGAGGTGTGTAACATTATACAAGAGACAGGGATTAAGACCATCCCCATGGAAAAGAAATGCAAAACCACAAAATGGCTATCTGAGGAGGCCTTACAAATAGCTATGAAGAGAAGAGAAGAGAAGTGAAAAGCAAAAGAGAAAAGGAAATATATTCCCATTTGAATGCAGAGTTCCAAAGAATAGCAAGGAGAGATAAGGAAGACTTCCTCAGTGATCAATGCAAAGAAATAGAGGAAAACAACAGAATGGGAAAGACTAGAAATCTCTTCAGGAAAATTAGAGATACCAAAGAACATTTCATGCAAAGATGGGCTCGATAAACGACAGAAATGGTATGGACCTAACAGAAGCAGAAGATATTAAGAAGAGGTGGCAAGAATACACAGAAGAACTATACAAAAAAGATCTTCATGACCCAGATAATCATGATGGTGTGATCACTCACCTAGAGCCAGATATCCTGGAATGTGAAGTCAAGTGGGCCTTAGAAAGCATCACTACAAACAAAGCTAGTGGAGGTGATGGAATTCCAGTTGAGCTATTTCAAATCCTGAAAGATGATGCTGTGAAAGTGCTGCACTCAATAGGCCAGCAAATTTGGAAAACTCAGCAGTGGCCACAGGGCTGGAAAAGGTCAGTTTTCATTCCAATCCCAAAGAAAGGCAATGCCAAAGAAGGCTCAAACTACTGCACAATTGCACTCATCTCACACGCTAGTAAAGTAATGCTCAGAATTCTCCAAGCCAGGCTTCAGCAATATGTGAACCATGAACTTCCAGATGTTCAAGCTGGCTTTAGAAGAGGCAGAGGAACCAGAGATCAAATTGCCAACACCCACTGGATCATCAAAAAAGCAAGAGATTTCCAGAAAAACATCTATTTCTTCTTTATTGACTATGCCAAAGACTTTGACTGTGTGGATCACAATAAACGGTGGAAAATTCTGAAAGAGACAGGTATACCAGACCACCTGACCTGCCTCTTGAGAGACCTGTATGCAGGTCAGGAAGCAACAGTTACAACTGGACATGGAACAACAGACTGGTTCCAAATAGGAAAAGGAGTACGTCAAGGCTGTATATTGTCACCCTGCTTATGTAACTTATATGCACATAATGAGAAATGCTGGGCTGGAAGAAGCACAAGCTGGAATCAAGATTGCTGGGAGAAATATCAATAACCTCAGATATGCAGATGACACTACCCTTATGGCAGAAAGTGGAGAGGAACGAAAAAGCCTCTTGATGAAAGTGAAAGAAGAGGGTGAAAAAGTTGGCTTAAAGCTCAACATTCAGAAAACTAAGATCATGGCATCTGGTCCCATCACTTCATGGCAAACAGATCTGGAAACAATGGAAACAGTGAGAGACTTTATTTCTGGGGGCTCCAAAATCACTGCAGATGGTGACTGCAGCCATGAAATTAAAAGATGCTTACTCCTTGGAAGGAAAGTTATGACCAACCTAGACAGCATATTAAAAAACAGAGCCATTACTTTGCCAACAAAGGTCCGTCTAGTCAAGGCAACGGTTTATCCAGTGGTCATGTATGGATGTGAGAGTTGGACTATCAAGAAAGCTGAGCACCAAAGAATTGATGCTTTTGAACTGTGGTGTTGAGGAAGACTCTTGAGAGTCCCTTGGACTGCAAGGAGATCCAACCAGTCCATCCTAAAGGAGATCAGTCCTGGGTGTTCATTGGAAGAACTCATGCTGAAGGTGAAACTCCAATACTTTGGCCACCTCATGTGAAGAGTTGACTCATTGGAAAAAACCCTGATGCTGGGAGGGACTGGGGGCAGGAGGAGAAGGGGATGACAGAGGATGAGATGGTTGGATGGCATCACCAACTCGACAGACATGAGTTTGAGCAAACTCTGGGAGTTGGTGATGGACAGGGAGGCCTGGCGTGCTGAGATTCATGGGGTCGCAAAGAGTCGGACACGACTGAGTGACTGAACTGAATACTCACAGACACATAGATTCAGTAAAATATTAAAAATTGACAGAGTTCAACACTTGTAATTTAAAAAGAAAAGTTTAGCAAACTAAGAAGAGAACTTTTTACATCTACTAAAAACTTCCCTCAAAGGTCATTTTTAACAATCAAATATTAAAAATTTCACAGGAAAGATGTGGAAATTCCTTCTATTGACACTTGTAAATGTATAGTAGAAGTTCTAAGAAGGACAGTTAAGAAGAGCCAAAGAAATAGCAGGTATAAAAATTGAAAAGGAAAACAAAACTGCTCATACTTGCAGTTGATATGATTTCCTCCATAGAACAATAAAACAAAAGAATCTACTGGGAAAAGTAATAGATATAATAAGAGCAGTCAATAAAATTGTTGGATATAGTATAAATATACAAAAATGAATTCCATTTCCTTATAAATTAAGCAAAAATAACAATAAATATAATTTTACATTACCATTTACAAGACCCAATATAAGGTACCAAATAATCCCACAGAAAATGTACAAACTCTTTAAACATAAAGTACTATTGAAAAAACACTTAACGGATCTAAACAAATAAAAAGATATACAAAGCCCATGGATGAAAACACTCAATAACTTAAAGGCGTCTATTATTCGCAAATTAATCTATACATTAAAAAAACTCTAGTCAAAGTCCTAACAGAATGTTCATGGAACTTGAGAAGTTAAATTCTACAGATTTATGAAAGAACAAACGGTGAAGAAAAGGCCAAGACACTTGAAGAAGACTTGCCCAGATTTTGAGACTAGTATTATGGGTTGGGAAAAGGGATGGACTGAAAAAAATAAAAACATGCTTTAGTGTGAAAAAAACTAAAAACAGATTTTAGTGTTCAAAAACAGATTTGTATATGTGAGGAAACTTCATATGTAATAGAGAAAACACTGCCAATCAGTGGCGGGGGGGTGCAGGGGGAATAGGCTATTCAATAAATGGTGCTAGAATAACTATGATCTGTATGAAAAAAAAAAAAAAAAACCAGAAATTTCTACCTCATTCTACACCCATAAAAAGTCATTTAAAACAAAAATATAAACATTAAACATTTTGGAAAAGTTTTAGAATATATTCATGACGTGATGGGGAAGAATCTTTAAATATGCAAAATGTAAAACCCATGAAAGAAAAGATTGATTAATCTATCTTACAATTAAAGTATTCTGGCCTCCCTCAAAGGACATAACTGGAGGCAGTTTGGGTTATGGTAGGGTGAAGTAGCTCTTCAAAAATAATTTTAACGACGCTGGACAAAATTCTCAAAACCATTCACTTCAAGGCTCTGGAAATTAACCAAAGGTAGATAATGAATTGGAAAGCATTTATTCTTGAAATATGCTGGATATTTTGGTGTGAACAATAGGGATCCGTGGTCTTCTCCTATTCCTTGCCACAGCTTGGTTGGTAAGAATTTTAGTTTGGCCCATGCTGGGCTAGCTGAAAAACTTTGCTAGCTTTGCTGCCAGAGGAATCCAGCTGAATTCTAAGGGAAATAAATGGGGAAAAACCCACAACCGCTTGCTAGTTCAAGACTGCAACCTTAGATGTGGTGAGAAGTAGACCAAGTCAGGAACTTAATGGACAGATCCAGGAAATCGGGAAGCCACACATGAGCTAAAATGAACTTCCCACACATACCTGAGTGACGGCAAAACTATATGTGCAAAGAAGATCTGGGAAAGGCTGGAGATAAATTCTAAGGAAGACCTGAGAACTAGCCACGTGTGTAAATGATCTCTCAATTCACACACAGATCAGTCAGCACAGGGTAAAAGCCTTTCCCAAACAAGCACAGTCCCTGCCCACTCACTAGCTGGCCACTAAGCTACGCAGACATGGGGGTGGGGACGGGGGGCACCTCTAGGAAGCCAGAGGCTTCCACAGTAGCTCAGCAGTAAAGAATCTACCTGCAATGCAGGAGACATGGCTTTGATCTCTGGGTGGGTAAAATTCCCTGGAGGAGGAAATGGCAAACCACTCCAATATTCTTGTCTGGGGAATCCCATGGACAGAAGAGCCTGGTGGACCACAGTCCACGGGTCTCAAAGCGTCCGACACGACAGCACAGATGCACACACACCAGGAAGCCAGAGTAAAATTATAAACAAGTATAAAACTTCAGTAAATACTTCAGTGACTACACATCTTAGGGGAAACAGTTCCTCCACATCCTCACCAACACTTGGTATTGTTAATCTTCTTGATTATAGCCATTCTAGTGGGTATTAGTGTGATGTCATTGTGCCCTTAATATACATTTTATTATTGACTGATAATGCTGGGCATGTTTTCATGTTCTTATTAACCATTCACATATCTTCTTTAGTGAGATGTCTATCCAAATCATTCACCCATTAAAAACAATACATACACTGCTGGCAGGGATGAAAAATGGTATGGCCATTTTGTAAAATAGTTTGGTAGTTTCTTACAAAGTTAAACATAGAATAAACATACAAGTCAGCAATTCCACTCTGAATGTCTACCCAAAAGACATCAAAATATATACTGACCCCAAAATTTGTACACAAATGTTCACAACAACATTATTCATAATGAAAGCTGGGAATAATTCAACTAATGGGTGGGGATAAACAAAATATGGTATAGCCATACAATGGAATGTTATCCACCAAAAGAAGAGAAAAAACTACTGTTACCTGCAACATCCTGGGTGAACTTCTAAAATATTATACTGGATGAAAAAAGCCAGAGACAAAAACCATGTATCATATACTTCCACTTATAAGACAACTTTAGAAAAAGCTAAACTAGAAACTCAGTGCAAACCTGTGGAAGGTAAGAGTAACTGAAAATGGGCAAAATGTTACTCTTGAGGGTGATGAAAATGCCCTAAAATTGGACTGTAGCAATAGTTGCCTAATGGTAAATTTACTAAAACAAATCAATCAGTATTTATGATAAGCAAATATTGTGGTAAACAAATTATACTTCAACAATATTTGTTTTGTGTTTTTTTTTAGGTCATCATTGAAAAATAAGTCAACTTACATATTGAGAGAAGATATTTGAAATTTATATAATCATAAAAGGATTAGAATTAAGAATATACATCCATTCCTCTGTTGATGAACAGTTAAATTGCTTCCATGTCTTGGCTACTGTAAACAGTGCTAAATGTCCATTGACAGAGGAATGGATAAAAAAGACGTGGTACATATAAACAATGGAATGTTACTCGGCTATTAAAAAGAATGAAAGAATGCCATCTGCAGCAGAAGGGATGGACTCAGAGATTGTCTCACTGAGTGAAGTCAGACAGAGGAGAAATAGCATATGACATCCCTTATATATGGAATTTAAAAATAAATGATACAAACAAACTTACAAAAGGAAATAGACTCACAGACTTAGAAAATGATCTTCTGGTTGTCAGGGGAAAGGATGGGGGAAACAGACAGTTAGGGAGTCTGAGATAGACAGGTACACGCTGCTACATATAAAATGGATAACCAACAAGGACCTAGTGTATGGCACATGGAACTCTGCTTAGTTGTGTGGCAGCCAGATGGGAGGGGAGTTGGGGAAGAATGGATACATGTATATTTATGGCTGAGTCCCTTCACCTGAAGCTATCACAACATCGCTAATTGGCTATACATGATACAAAGTAAAAAGTTTAAAAAAGAATATATGTTTGTAAGTGAGTATATATGTGAGTATATATAGACCCACAGACAGAGAAAACAAACTTCTGGTTACCAAAGGGGAGAGGGAGTGGGGAGGGATCAGTTAAGAGTTTAGGATTAACATATACACACTAATGGGCTTCCCTGGTGGCTCAGACGGTAAAGAATCTGCCTGCAATGCAGAAGACCCAGGTTCAATCCCTGGATTGGGAAGATCCCCTTGGAGAAGGAAATGACTTCCCACTCCAGTATTCTTTCCTGGAGAATCCCATGAACAGAGGAGCCTGGCGGGCTACAGTCCGAGGCATTGCAAAGAAACCGACGTGACTGAGTGACCATACACACTAATATATAGAAAATATCAACAGATAACTGACAAGGACCTACTGTATAGTACAGGGAACTATACTCAATATTTTATAATAATCTACAAGGGGAAAGAATATGAAAAGTTATAATCCATATATCATATATATGTGTGTTTATATATATATATATAACTGAATCACTGTGCTGTACCCGAGACTAATACAACATTGCAAATCAACTATACTTCAATTAAAAATTTTAAAATTAAAAAAAAGTAACTTGAAGATTAAAAAAATGTGTGAGTGAATATATATATGTATATATATGCATGCATATTTCATTATATGTATATGGATTCTTACAAATCAACTAGAAATAGAAAACACAATTTTGTAACAGAGTAGGTGGAAAAATTATCAACAGGTAATTCACAAAGAAAACCCAAATAGGCAACAATAAGCATCTAAAAGACAATCAATGTCATTGTAATCAAGAAAATATAAATTTAAACTACAATGAAGTACCAAGTGTTGCCAAGGAAAGAAACTTAATTTTGATCACTCCAAATGTTGGCAAGAATACAGAGTAACAAGAACTCTTAAACACTGCTGGGAAGGTTATAAATAAGGAAATCACTAAGGACAGCAATGTGATATGTTTCACAGTGTTGAAGATGTACACTTTTCATGATCCAGCTATTGCATTTCTACATACACACACACGAAATTTTCACATGTATTCCATAAGAATAAATAAATAAGAACATTCATATAATAGCTGCTTTTGGTGTCAAGAGACCTGGATTAAATCTTAAATAAACCATTTGCCCTCTGAGTAGCCTTAGGCAAAAGGTCTTTTCATCTCTCTTAGCTTTAATTTTTCCATTATTAAAATGGGGGCAACCATACCTGCCACCAGAAGTATTATGCAGATTGAAAGAAACAAAGGCTTATGAAGAACATAGCACAACATTTGACACATACTAAAACTCTAAGAATATTATTTCCCGTGTTTCCATGTACTAAATGGATTTTCACATCCTTAACTGATTGGAGGGATATTCTTTGATTTTAAGTGAAGCAGGAGCCTACAGTGAAAGCAAGCGTGCTGCTTCAAAATGCTGAAGCTCCATTCCTCTCTTGGTGCTTTCTAAAAGGTGCACCTTGCCACACGTCCCAGAGAAAAAGTATGTCACAGAAGGATGGAGGCAGAGACACTGCAACAGTTATAAGCATAGGGAATCATTGATTATAGCCTTCTCACCACCTGGATCTCAATATGAGTTATAAATAATCATGCTTGGCTTAAATTAGCATCTGTGTTATATTCAAATGGGTCAAGGCAGGTTTAAAGGGTAAATGTGTTTATATATGTTCAATGAGACATACTGATGCCTGGTCCTTAAAAACTTGTAAGATGATTGTATCAATTATGTTATGAAGGTCAGGGTAAATATCTTTAGTTCAGTCAGTCAGTTCAGTTGCTCAAGTTGTGTCCCACTCTTTGCAACCCCATGGACTGCAGCACACCAAGTTTCCCTGTCCATCACCAACTCCCGGAGCTTATGCAAACTCATGTCCATCAAGTCGGTGATGTCATTCAACCATCTCATCCTCTGTCATCCCCTTCTCCTCCCACCTTCAATCTTTCCCAGCATTAGGGTCTTTTCCAATGAGGCAGTTTTTTTGCATCAATTGTCCAAAGTATGGGAGTTTCAGCTTCAGCATCAGTCCTTCCAATGAATACTCAGGACTGATTTCCTTTAGGATGGACTGGTTGGATCTCCTTGCAGGCCAAGGGACTCTCAAGAGTCTTCTCCAACACCACAGTTCTAAAGCATCAATTCTTCAGTGCTCAGCTTTCTTTATGGTCCAACTCTCACATCCATACATGACTACTGGAAAAACCATAGCTTTGACTAGATGGACCTTTGTTGGCAAAGTAATGTCTCTGCTTTTTAATATACTGTCTAGGTTGGTCATAGCTGTTCTTCTAAGGATCAAGTGTCTTTTAATTTCATGGCTGCAGTCACCATGTGCAGTGATTTTGGAGCCCCCAAAAATAAAGCCTCTCACTTTTTCCCCATCTATTTGCCATGAAGTGATGAGACCAGATGCCATGATCTTAGTTTTTTGAATGTTGAGTTTTAAGTCAACTTTTTCACTCTCCTCTTTCACTTTCATCAGGAGGTGCTTTAGTTCTTCTTCACTTTCTGCCGTAAGGGTGATGTCATCTGCATATTGATAGATCTCCCAGCAATCTTGATTCCAGCTTGTGCTTCATCCAGCCCGGCATTTCACATGATGTACTCTGCATATAAGTTAAATAAGCAGGGTGACGATACACAGCCTTGACGTACTCCTTTCCCAATTTGGAACCAGCTCCAAATGCCCTCTGCCAGCTCTCATCGCTGCTTCCTTCTTGGCCTCTGCACTCCTGCTTTGCTCTCACCAAGCAGAGTCCTGGTGTAAGCAGGGCCTGATGCAGCTAAGTCTCCACCAGCCTCCTGGCTGGCACCCGTTTCCAGACTGTATCTGATGGAAACCTTATGCGGAACAAAAAATAAACCTGAGGACCAGGCCCATCTCAGTATCTCCATCCGCTGGATAAACATCTCCGAGACAGAATCACAGGGAGGCCAAGCTCCCTTTGCCAAGTTTTTAACCTAAAGTTTGGAAGCAGCCTGCATTTTCCGTAGAGCAGTAAACTATTTTCATTCCTTTTACAGTGAACGACTCCTTATGGGGTGATAATTTACTTTTAATCTCTCTTTCAGGAACTGATGATTTTGTCTTCTTGCCTGAAAAGAAGTTGCGGGTTAGAAGAAAAGGCCCATTTTTTGAAGTTTTCTCCTTTCTCATCTTTTCTTTTCTTTTTTACCCCCACTTTTGAAAGCCTGCTTTTGGAGTCTTTGGAGCCTTGCCTCTTTATTCGGAGAGAACTTGGCTCCTTCGTGGTGCCCCCATTCCTCGGCCGAATCTAATCTGACTGTTCTATTTATAATTCTTGAGCAAGATGAATCTTGTCTTTGTGTTTCTTTCAGAGCAGCAGCGTCCCCTCCCTAGGACTTGAACCATTTAACCTCTACCAAAAAAAAAAAAAAAAATCTCTTTAATTTCTCTCTGCAAATTGCCAGAGAAGCAGGCAGCTGAAACCCTATCAGGTTCTGGATCATATCAGACCTGCTTTAAACTGGCACCCTCCTCCATCCCCTCAATCTCCTGGGAGTTCATTTCAGAACAAGGCAGTGCAGAGGAATTCCCAGCAGCCTTTTGGCGAGCCAGCAGAGTCTGGGCAGTCTCAGGAGAATGGGGAGGCTCTCAGATGGAACCCCTGCCCACTTCTAACCATGGCAAGATTTACGCTTTCATTACATCCTATTCATCCTTACTTTAATTAATCAAATTATTTTGCTCAGAAATCATCTGACCCTAACACCTTGTTATATTATAGAAGAAAATACAGACTAAGAAGGGAACTGAGTGATTCAAAGTTGCGCAGCTGGTTAAGTCCAAGAGCTAAGACTATAGAGTAGGTATCCAACCTTTATATTTCCGTAACCTTGCAAAGGCCTGATTTTGATTTAATGTATCCACTCCAATTCAACGCCATCTTAAAATATATCTCAGTTTTTATGCATTTATGATTTGTGTGAATCTTCTAATTCCTCTTTTCATTCCCTGTCTCCCATACATCATTTTTGCCCAGTTCTCTCTCCTGTGTTCAATACAGATATCTCTGTTCTCAAGGCATGTTAACAGACCAAGAGGAAGATGACTTCTACTACCAGACTTTGAGAAAGAGATCATGAACCTGAGAATCTCAGATGTTGAACAGGTGGATCATTGAGTCTGTGGAAACCTTGGGAGCCGGGAAGGGATTTCATAGATTAGTATGGCAAGCTAGTGGCCAAGCCAGGATTAGAGATAAGATCCTCCCTTCCCCATCCAGGCTTTCTGCTCCATGCAAAGTTCCTGCTGGCTCTGAAAGTGAAAATGAAAGTCTCTCAGTTGTGTCTGACTCTTTGCGACCCCGTGTACTATACAGTCCATGTAATTCTCCAGGCCAGAAACCTGGGGTGGGTAGCCTTTCCCTTCGCCAGGGGATCTTCCCAACCTGGGGACAGAACCCAGGTCTCCTGCATTGCAGGCAGATTCTTTACCAGCTGAGCCACACAGGAAGCCCCCTGCTGGCTCTGTGTAGATCCCAATTCTGACCTAAGTCTGGAATGTCCATTTAGACAATATTTTTAAAATTAAGGCTCACTCAAACCAACCAAATTTTCAGCCTGACATCCATCGTAATAGGAGGATATTCTATCCTACTCAGAAATAAGCCACATTTTAACCTTATCTGCCATAAGCACCTTTGCAAAATTTAGAAAGGGCCAAGATATTTACTACCACACAATTGCACTCATCTCACACACTAGCAAAATAATGCTCAAAATTTTCCAAGCCAGGCTTCAACAGTACGTGAACCGTGAACTTCCAGATGTTCAAGCTGGATTTAGGAAAGGCAGAGGAACCAGAGATCAAATTGCCAACATCCACTGGATCATCAAAAAAGCAAGAAACTTCCTGAAAAACATCTACTTCTGCTTTATTGACTATGCCAAAGACTTTGACTATGTGGATCACCACAATCTGTGGAAAATTCTTAAAGAGATGGGAATACCAGACCACCTAACCTGCCCCCTGATAAATCTATATGCAGATCAAGAAGCAACAGTTAGAACTGGACATGGAACAACAGACTGTTTCCAAATTGGGAAAGGAGTACATCAAGGCTGTATATTGTCACCCTGCTTAATTAATGAAGAATACATCATACAAATTGCTGGGCTGGATGAAGCATAAGCTGGAATCAAGATTGTTGGGAGAAATATCAATAACCTCAGATATGCAGATGACATCACCCTTATGGCAGAAAGTGAAGAAGAACCAAAGAGCTGCTTGATGAAAGTGAAAGAGGAGAGTGAAAAGTTGACTTAAAACTCAACATTCAGAAAATGAAGATCGAGGAATCTGGTCCCATCACTTCATGGCAAATAGATGGGGAAACAATGGAAACAGTGAGAGACTTTATTTTCTTGGGCTTTATTTCTCTTGTCCAAAGAGTTGGACATGACTGAGCGACTGAACTGGAGGGCATGTTGTTGCTTAGTCACTAAGTCAAGTCTGACTCTGTGACCCCATAGACTGTAGCCTGCTGGGCTCCTCTGTCCATGGGATTTCCCAGGCAAGAATACTGGAGTGGGTTGCCACTTTCTACTCTAAGGGATCTTCCTGACCCAGGGATAAAACCTGTGTCTCCTCTTTTGCAAGCAGATTCTCTAACCAGTGAGCCAGCCAGGGAGCCTGGTGGAGTACATAGTGGCTCCAACTCAAAAGACCGTCTCTCAAGGTCCACTTCGAGCATTAAATGCCATATGGTCTTAGACAAGTCACTCAACCTCTCTGAGCTACAGGTTCCCCATGTGTTCATCAGTGAGTCTGGCTTCCACCTATAACGCAAAGTTGTCTGAAAGAAGTAATATAAAATATAAGCTCTGTAGAAATGCCATCAGTAGTCTAGAGGAAAACAGATCCCTTCAAGGGGACTGTAAGGGCTTCCTACAGAACCACAGGTAATATGGGCTGCTCAGTCATACTATAAATTTCCTATTCTTCTCTCAACATCACTTAAATAATTACTGCCAGTCTCTCCTCTTCTAAAGGGAAGTCCACAGAGACAGTGAAACAGAGATGATTAAGAGCATGGGTTTTGTGTTAAGACAAGCTAGAACTTGAATCCCTCTTGTCTCAATCATTAGGTACATAACACTGGAAAAGTTTTCTTAAATTATCTGTATATCCATTTACTTCACTGGAAAATGGAAATAATGCTGGCCTCCCAGGTTTGCTACAAGGATTCATAAAAAGCAAAAATGTATGCAAACCCTATAGCATGTTTTCAATAAAGCATGGTAGGGTTTTGAATCATCACTATCATAGTCACCAATTTTACTATCTCTGAACTAAATCAGGATGAGTTCTCCTCAAAGTTGGAAAATGCATATTTCCAGATTTCAAAACTTACTACTCACAAGTTTGACAACTTAGATGAGACAGATCAGCTCCTTGAGAAACAAAAATGACCATAACTCACCTAATGTGAAATAGATAATTTAAATATCCCTTTGTTTTTCCAGTAGTCATGTATGGATGTGAGAGTTGGACTATAAAGAAAGCTGAGCACTGAAAAGTTGATGCTTTTGAACTGTGGTGTTGGAGAAGACTCTTGAGAGTCCCTTGGCCTGCAAGGAGAGCCAACTGGTCCACCCTAAAGGAAATCAGTCCTGAATATTCATTGGAAGGACTGATGTTGAACCTGAAACTCCAGTGCTTTAACCAACTGATGCAAAGAGCTGACTCATTTGAAAATGAGGGTAGAGAGGGAGGTGGGAGGGGGGATCGGGATGGGGAATACATGTAAATCCATGGCTAATTCATGTCAATATATGATGAAAACCACTACAATATTGTAAATTAATTAGCCTCCAAATAATAAAAATAAATGGAAAAAAAAAAGAAAATGAGGGAAAGACTGATGCTGGGAAAGACTGAAGGCAGGAGAAGGGGATGCAGAGGATGAGATGGTTTGATGGCATCACCGACTCAATGGACATAAGTTTGAGTAAACTCCGGGAGCTGGTGATGGACAGGAAGGCCTGGTGTGCTGTGGTTCATGGGGTTGCGAAGAGTTGGACATGACTGAGTGACTGAACTGAACTGATAATATAAAGCAAATTGAATTTATAAGAAAATATCCACAAATAAATCTCTGGCCCCAGGGAGCTTCACTAAGGAATTCTACCAAACATTTAAAGAAGAATTAATATGAATTCTATACAATCTCTTCCAGAAAAGAGAATAAGAGAAAACATTTTACAATTCATTCTGTGAAGCTAGCATTTCCCTGATTCCAAACTCAAAGACAGTACAAAAAACCCAAAACTACAATCTGAATACCCATCAATAATACATGTGTATAACAGACTCCTTTTGCTGTATACCTGAAACACATCATAAATCAACTATGCCCAATAAAATTTTTTAGAAAGAATATGAACACAAAAATTCATTAAAACATAAATATAATTCAGAAATCATAAAAATAATTAAACACATGGGCCAGGTGGAATTTATTCCAGAGATGCTAGGTCAGTTCAATTTTCAAATTATCAATCCATGCAATTCATCATCTTCATGGGATAAAGCAGTAAAATCACATGATCCTATCAATCAATTAATAAAAAGCAGTTGATAAACATTTAATATCTGTTCATAATTTTTAAATAGGGTTAAGAGAACTTTAGAAAATTGATAAAGACCATCTACAACAAATCTATGACTAATATTACATTTAATAGAGAAAGACAACTCTTTTCTCCTAAGATCAGGAATTAAGTAATGATATCTGCTCTCTAGGCTTAATCAACATACTGCTGGAAGTTCTGAATAATACAGTAGGCGAGAAAAGGAAATAAAGGCATACAAATTGGAAAGGAAAAAGTAAAACTGTCCATATTTGCAGATGGTATGCTTGTCTGTATAGGAAATCTCAAGAGATCTATTGAAGAAAACTCCTAGAAAAAATAAGTTCAGCAACATTGCCGAATACAAGATAAACATAAATTTATATATATAAAATATATTAATTTATTTTTATATTTCTATAGCAATGAATACATGGGCACTGAAATTAAAACACCATTTTAACCACTAAAAAAATTAAATACTTGTGTGTAAATCTAACAAAACATATTCAGTACTTGTACCAAGCACAAAACAATGATGGAAGAAATAAAACCTAAATAAATGAAGTGATATATGGTATTCATGAATTAGAAGACTTTAACATAGTAAAAGCCATCATTTCTTCCCAACTTTATGTACAGATTTAACACAGATCCTATCAAAACTATAGAAAGTTTTTAAAAATATAGACAAGATTATTCCAAAATTTATATGAAAAGGCAAACTAAAATAGCGAAAACAGTTTTGAAAAGCGGGAATAAAGTGAACTCAGTCTACCTGATTTCAAAACTTTTCATATAGCTACAGCAATCAAAACTGTGATACTGGCAGAAATCAAAACTGTGTGGTACTGGCAGAGGAATAAACACAGACATCAGTGGAATAAAGAAACCAGAAATAGACTTACCTGGGTATGCTCAGCTGAGTTTTGATAAAAAGTACAAAAGCAATTCAGTAATGGAAAGACTGGCTTGTCAGTAAACAATGTTGAAACAATTGGACATCTATAGGCAAGACAAAGCAGACAAGGAGGAGGAGGAGGGGTTAAAGGGGGAGGGGGGGAGGAGGAGGAGAGCCTTGACCTAAGTCTTGCTCTTTAAACAAAAATTAAGTCAAAATGGACCACAGACTGAAACATAAAAAAACAAAATTATAATTTAAAAAATAGGAGAAAATCTTTAGGACCTAGAGCTAGACAAAGAGACCCCAGACCAAAAGCAAAATCTATGAAAAGAAAATTTGATAAAGCCACAAATATTCACTGAAACTTTAGTAATAATAGTGTAAAATCGGAAACAACCCAGGTTTCCTTCAACAGGTAAATGATTAAACAACGTAGGGTACATTCATACCATGGAATACTGCCTAACAACAAGAAAGAATAAATTATCGATACACACAAAAACATGAATGAGCATTACCTATTGTAGGAGTCCGTGTATATAAAATTCTTAATATGACAAAATTATAGAAATGGAGAATAATCCGTGGCAGCCAGAGGTTAAGGGTGGAAGTAGGAGGATAGTGAATGTGACTATACAAGGGCAGCATGAGAGACCCTTGGGATGACAGAGTCTTGACTGCATCAACACCAGTATTCTGACTGTGATATTGTACTAGGTTATTCTGCAAGACATTACTACTGGGAGAAAATGGACCAGGGTTATGTGGGATCACTCTCTATTATTTCTTGCAACTGGATATGAATCTACAATTACCTGAAAATTAAAAGTTTCATTTATTTTAGAGTAAGTAATTTTATAAAATTTGGACTACACACACACACACACACACACACACACACATATACACACCATGGTATTAAAGAAAATGGGCTTCCCTGATGGCTCAGAGATAAAGAATCTGCCTGCAATGCAGGAGACTCAGGTTCGATCCCTGGGTCAGAGAGATCCCGTAGAAAAGGAAATGGCAACCCACTCTAGTATTCTTGCCTGGGGGAAATCCTAAGCGCAGAAGAGCCTGACAGGCTGCAGTCCACGGTCTCACAGAGTCAGACATAACTTAGCAACTAAACAACAACAAAACATGTATCTATGTGCAGAAAAATAATAAAAATCATGTGTATTACCACCACTCAGAGATAACCACTTAATTCTTTTTTCTTAAATAATTATGATAATCTTTCATTTCTTTTTTTTCCCTTCTGTTTCTTCGGCTGTACTGGGTCTTAGTTGCAGCACATAGGTCCAACTATAAAGTTATATGCAGATTTTTCCTTGTCCCAACCTCCATGTTGTTTAAGGGTCAACTGTATATGCATGATAAGGCAATCCAAAAGGCAGCAGCTTCCAGACACCAGAATAGCCAGTGTTTTAGATTGAGCTCAAGTCCATTGCCCCAGCTCCAGGCAGTCAGGCAGGAGGAGTGCCTGCTTACTCATGGGAGGGCCAGTCCTTTGTTCTATTCAGGTCTTCAACTGTTTGTAAAGACACTTGCTCCTTGGAAGGAAAGCTATGACAAACCTAGACAGTGTATTAAAAAGCAGAGACATCACTTTACTGACAAAAGTCATATGGTCAAAGCTATGATTTTTCCAGTAGTTGTATACAGATGTGAGGTTTGGACCATAAAGAAGGCTGAGCACTGAAGAATTGATGCCTTTGACTGTGGTGCTGGAGAAGACTCTTGAGAGTCCCTGGGACAGCAAGGCGATCAAACCAGTCCATCCTAAAGGAGATCAGTCCTGAATAATCACTGGAAGGACTGACTCCAATACTTTGGCCACCCAGTGCGAAGAGCTGATTCATTGGAAAAGACCTGACTTAATCTCGTGATTCAAATGTTAATCTCATCTAGAAACACCCTCATCGACACACCCAGAGTAACATCTGACTGGGTCTACTCAAACTGACACATAAAATTAACCATCACATGGCCTGATGCCATGCTCTGTCCCAAAGTAAATTCCTAACCCTGTTCTCCCAACTCTGGCCAATTTCCTGAGCGGTTTCTCATCTAAATACAGATAAGACCAAATGCGGCTTTATTTATAAGAGCCAGTGAGATCACAGCCGTGATTCTGTGGACCTGGGCTGTAGTATTTTTCAGCCAAATATCCTACATCTGGAATACATCTCAAGAGAGTTATTATTAAGTGGTAGTACCAGGAAGGGTGAAATACCACACAGGGAATGGGGCGTTAGTTTTGTGATGTATGAGTGATGTGGAGCAGCAGGAAAGTCAAGGTGGGGTTGCCCAGGCACACACACGCACACATATGCACACAAAAGGACCTTGTGAGCTGTCATGCTAGTTGTTTGCCCACTTGTTTGGTAATGAATAACTCAGTCTTGGTGTTGGAGACCAATCCTGGGCCATTTTAAATGGACCTATTCTGCAGAAAATTGCCACCCTCCCTGCCGCCATTCTGTGCCTCAACTTCTTCAACTATAAAATGGGCATCTTTGGTTTGTCTTTGGTTCATAGATGTGTTAAGAAGTGTAGTGATGTCTCTACAGTGCTTCAACTCCTTACCAAAAAACTGTATAAATAAATCAAAGGCCATTGCGTAAGAAACAATTTCTAGTTCATTAATCACCCAGATCCTTACGAGACTCTCTGTAAATATTTAATAAAAGTAGACAAGTGGTTGGCAACTTATGAGGATTCAGCTTGCAACAGAGTGCTAAAAGAAAAGAACTCACAGAAAACCAAGACTAAGATGGAACACCTGATAAAAGGATTCTATTTTGGCCATTCAGTTCCACTAGGCTACAAAACAATTCCCAATAGCATATTTTCCAACACACACTCGTCTAGTCTATGGCCCAGCAATTCTACTCTTGGCATTCACCCAAAATAAACAAAAACATGTGTCCAAAAAAAATTTGCACAAATATATTAGCAGCCTTACTCATAGTACCCAAAATCTAGAAACAACCTAAATGTCAATTAACAGGTGAATGGATTAAACAGATTGTGGTATATTCATACAACAGCAAGAGTTCTTAGAAATATAACAGAACTACACAATAATACGGGCTTCCCTGGTAGCTCAGGGGTAAAGAATCCGCCTGCAATGCAGGAGCGTGCCCGCATGCTAAGCTGCTTCAGTCGTGTCCAATTCTTTGCCACCCCATGGACTGTAGCCTGCCAGGCTACTCTGTCCATGGGACTCTCCAGGAAAGAATAATGGAGTGGGTCTCCATGCCCTCCTCCAAGGGATCTTCCCTGACACAGGGATTGAACCCACATCTCTTATGTCTCCTGCACCAGCAAGTGGGTTCCTTTACCACCGGTGTCACCTCAGAAGCCTGCAATGCAGGAGACAGGGGTTCAATCCCTGGGTCAGGAAGATACCCCTGGAGAAGGGAATGGCAACCCACACTAGTATTCTTGCCTGGGAAATCCCATGGACAGAAGAGCCTGGTGGGCTACAGTCCATAGAATCACAAGAGTCAGACATGACTTAGTAACTCAATAACAACAAAATAATACAACACACACACAAAAGGAATACATTAACTAGTGATATAGGTAACCACATAAATGGATCCTAAAGCAGCATGTGAAGCCCAAGAAACCAGACACAAAAGAATACATACTGTCCCGTTCCATTTACATGAAGTTGGGAACAGGCAAAACTAATCTACCATCAGAAAAATCAGAACAGGGGTGTGAATGGCAGAGGGGGTGGGATGAGAGATAGTGGGAAAGTAAATAACTAGAAGGAGACATGAAGGCATTTTCTGAGATAACGGAGATGCTTTGTATCTGGTGTGGGGTCGATGGTTTCACAGGTATACACAATGACTGAACTCAAACTGAACCTGTAAGATTGGCACATACTATTGTATGTAAATTATGTCTTAATAAACAAGCAGGTTTTTAAAACTTGTCAGACTCACCCATATTCAGGGGCAGGAAAACTTTATCCCCACTGAATAAATTATGAATGGGCGGTGGGAAACAAAGTACAGTTCTGTTTTGATCACATCCTTTGATTGTGCTTGTTGAATATATCAGCTAAACACACTACTTATTTTGTCCAAGAAAAGCAAAAAGGAAGGAAGAAAAGAGATGTCTGACACCCTCTCTGACTTTTCCTGTTTAATAAACTTATTTCCGTCCCCCGCAACTCCATTGTTGTAACCACTCCATATCTTGAGCCATTCACGTCTTGTTCCATCCCAGGCCCCTGATGCTCTCATGGGTGGCCCTGGGTGGTTGACTCAGTGGGGAGAAAGCCCTGGGGCAAGTGGAGGATGATACACAAAACAGTTACGTAACTGAGGATTGATTTACATGGTACCAGTTTTAAGAGTCAAAATTAGAGGGAAAAAAAAAATCTCTCCAAGAAGAACTGGGGGACAGTTTCATTGAGGCAATGAGATGAGTGTACTTTGAAGAAGTAGGAGAACTGCAATCAGCAAAAACACAAAGGAAGGCAATTTCCTAAGGGGGATCACAACCAAAGGCTCAGAATCAGGAAAGCACCAAGTGTGTTGGGGAAATAAAAAGGATGAATGATAACTATTATCTGTTGAATGTCTTTGCTTTGTCACCAACAGATGTAAGAACTTTTTTTTTTCCTTTCCATTTATTTTTATTAGTTGGAGGCTAATTACTTTACATCATTGCAGTGGTTTTTGTCATACATTGAAATGAATTAGCCATGGATTTACATGTATTCCCCATCCCGGTCCCCCCTCCCACCTCCCTCTAGATGTAAGAACTTACCTCCTTCTGTAAACTTTGGGACAGCTCCCCATTATACAGATAAGAAGAGGAAGACGGAAGGAAACCAGGGAACTTCTTCAAGCTCTCCTAGCTCACAAATGCAGAGCTGGACTTTGAATCCAAGCTCAAGTTCATAACTCATGTATGAGCAAACTACACCTAACCCCCCTGCCAAGGTCCATGGAACTGAGACTGCAACAGGGGTCTTCAGGCCTTTTAAGCAAAAGGAAGGCTATCAATTAATTAACTAGTTAATTAAAACAGAGCTAAGAGGACAGGGAGCTCAGCTCCATGCTCTGTGACAACCAGAGGGACGGGATGGGGTTAGAGGTGGGAGGGAGCCTCAAGGGGGAGAGGATTATGTGCAAACCCATGACTGATTCACAATGTTGTACAGCAGAAACTAACACAATATTGTAGAGCAATTATATTCCAATAAAAATAAACTATTAAAGAAAGAACTAAGTGGTTATTTGGACATACTGAGGTGCTATAGAATGAAAAGTTGGGGGTCCGGAACATAGAAAACCTTGAGTAACAAGTTTACAAGTATCCATTTTATTGTAGCACAGAGAAATTATTTAAGTTCTTGGAGCAAAACCATGTGAATGTCAAGAAATGTTTTAATAAGATGGTTCTGGTCCTGACAAACGGGGCAAGGTAGGCAGGATCAATAGCAGGAAAAACAGGTAAGAGGATATTAGAAAACTGTGCTAGTTCAAACAAGGGACTGTTTCAAGATCTGTATTAAGGGACAGTAACAAGAAGAGAATAAAAAAGTATTCAAGAGACATCAAAAAAGAAATATGCTCAGAGTGGTGTCTAATAGGATGAAGAGCTGAGCAAAATGAGCTAGGAAAAGAGAAGAAGGTTCTCAGGGTCAAGGTTTGGTCCTGGGAAAAAGTCTTTTCTGTTAGAGAAGTCAGGAAAGAGCTGGAAGGAGCGGGGAATGGTCAGCTCATCAAGACATTATATTTAGGGTTTGAGATCTGATGGGACAGGCAGATGAGGTGAGATCTGTGTGTCAATGGTAGACCAAGGGGGGACTGGAATCAGAAAACCAAACTATAGGCATCAGAGCCACCTGATTAAGTGCTTAGACTTGTCAGGCAGAGCAGACCAGGATTTGACATCTACCAGCTCTCTCAGTCTCAGTTCTTCCTATAAAAATGAAACAATTAATGTACCTGTTTCATGGGGTTGATGGAAGGATTAAAAATGCATAATAAGTACTCCACTAATGTCAGCTCTAGTTCTGGAGGCATGCATTTATTTGGGGAGAGAGAAGAGGAAGGGAAGCCTGGAAAACTCAGAAAAATTTGGAAAACAGTGCCCTGTGACATATGCCCAGGGGATCTTGAGAGATTGATAAACAAGCGAGGGTGGAGTCATAATGGACCATTGACACTGGCAATCAGGAGACTAAAGAAGGCAAAAGTCAGGCTTCAAGGAATTCAAGGGTCATTGAAAAATGTCACAATGGAGACAGCAGATGTAGAAGAATAAGAAGGACATTAGAAGGAAAGAGACTAGAAAAGATACTAGAAAAAGAGCAACTCAAGTGAAGATGTATTGACAATATCAGAAAGAGCGGACTACAGGTGAGAGTATAAGTAAACCAGGAAAATTTCCAGTGGGGATACACACAGACACACACACACACATACACACACACACACACATATATAATACACTTAAGAAAAAAATGATAACTAAGGGACAAAACTCCAGATAGAAGCAGAGAGTGGTGCAGTCAAGGAGACACATGGATGGAGACTTCTCTGGTGGTCCAGTGGCTAAGACTCCACGCTCCCTATGCAAACAGCCTGGGTTTGATCCCTGGTCAGGGGACTAAGATCTCATATGCCACAGCTAAAGATCCTACATGCTGCAACTAAGACGTGGTGCAGCCAAATAAATAATTTTTTAAAACCTGTTACTATGGAGAAGGAAATGGCAACCCACTCCAGTATTCTTGCCTGGAAAAGTCCATGGACAGAGGAGCCTGGCGGACTGCAGTCCATGGGGTTACATGACTGAGCGTGTGTGCATGAGGGTGGAGGGAGATGGGTTGGTAGAAATAAACTAGTAGAACTAAAAAAAAAAAAAACCAAAAAACCTGTTACTAAATAAATAAATAAGAGACATGGGTGAATTAGCCCGAGCAATGAAGAGAGAAATCGCTTACCTGGGGAAGATGGAGAAGAGACACAAAGAGAGAAGGAGGTGTAAGAAGAAGAAAAAAGACTTTGGTACCCTGGGGCTCTGTGGATGGTGGAGAAGATTTGACCCCAAGGGTAAACCATGCCAGTCCTTCGGATTCACTTGTAATAAGCACAATGAGTGGCTTCAGACCAGATGGAAACAAGCTAACCACACTCCTCAGTCCCAGTGGACTCCAACTTGAATATATACACATGGTCTTGCTGTCTAAGGCAGAACATCTTTGCCGCATACCATTACACGGAACCCACACAGGCTATTCTAGCAGCTTTCCTCTACAGTCTCCTCTCCAAAGTATTGTTCCAGATGCCTATAAAAAGGATTGTCAAGTAGTCTCTTAAACCCCCAGTAGATGTTAAAAAATGAAGATTGTAGACATGCTGAGGGGTGCCTCCACCGAGCACCCTTTGGATCAATGATTCCTGTGGAAACTGTAAATGCCCCCATTCTCTGATGGATGTAGCTTTGAAGACTGAGTCTCACAGGGACCTAATTCAACGTTTGGCAATCCACTGGAGTATGTGGTACAATGGCATTTTCATGGCTTCATTATTTAAAGGGCAATTCATTATGTGCAATGGAAACAAATAAAACTCTATTTCTGACATTTCTAAATCTGAACCCTGAACTCTCAATAAACCTTCCAGTTTCAAAATAATTATTTAAGCAAAGCCCTGGTGTATTCACTCTAAACCATTGGGCAGGGCTCCTAATGGTTGGTGATGCAGTCTCCAATGGTGAGACTTGAGTATTGGAACTTCCCTGAAGAATATTAAGTAGTCCCCTTCCTTGCAACCCATTAAAGGCAATCTTGTCCTCACAGACCTCAATCAAATTTGCACAGCAATTAGTCCTGCACAGGGTTTGATACATTTCTTAATTATAAAACAACTCTGTACTCTATTGGCCCTTTCCGATGGGTTAAGAGAACGTTAATTACCTCCTCCTGAGACGTCAAAGAGGTTTTTTTTAAAAAACTTCCCATCTTAGGAATGAATAAAGCAAGATATGGAGAGGAACTAATAATATCAATTGAGCACCTACTACATGTTGCACTCTATTGGACGTGACTTACTCGTGTGAATAAGTCTATGGGTAAATTATTAACCCCGTTTTGCCAATGAGAAATCACATTTGGAAAAGTTAGATTACCTGTTGTAGTCACATGACTTAGTAAGTCCGCCTGCCTTGAAAATCGAGGTTGGGATCATGGGACCCTCAAGGGTGAATCCCCTGATTTTTTTTTTTTTTTTTTTCTAATTGTTACCCATCACACACTTTTGAACACCTCTGTATACCAGACAATGTGCTAGGTGCAGTGAAAAATGAACTGACTCGGTCCCCATTCCTGGAGCAAACAAGAAACAAACAGCCTCTCTATCCTGCTTCTGGGATCAAGCGGGTCAGAGCGCTGGGGGCGGGCAGAGTAGGGACCCACCCAGCTCAGCCTGGTGGGTGCGCGCTCCAGGGTTCACACAATCCAAGGTGGGGCTCCTCGTGACCCGAATCCCCTGGAAATCGGTACCTCTCCCTTTCTCCCTCGTCTTAGACATCACTCAGGGAAGGAAACTGAAACTTATCAGGAGCCAGCCCCGCCAGAAAAAGCACCTAGGTGCTCTCGGGCCATTGGCCTTGGCGTCAGAACATGCCAACCAACCGCTTTCTTCGGATCCTCTGACTCAGGCCATCAGCTCAGCACCCCCCACCCCCCACCCCACTGTGCTCTCCGCAACATCCCTCCCCCACCTCCATTCCAGTCTAGATTTTTTTTTTCTTTGTAATCTTCCTAAATTGCGCATTTCATAAGACCTTCAGGAAAAAAAGTCAGGAAATGAGGTTTAGAGGAAGACGTCGGAGGACGCGCCCGGGGCGGGGAGGGGGGGGGGCGGTGCCGGGGGAGGAGGAGGGAAGCAAGCTCTAGGAGAGCAAGTCTTTCATTATCACGACCTGTTAGGCACGTCTTCTCCCTCGCCCTGCGCCACCCTCTCGCTGGATGCGAGCCATCCTCAGGGCTAATGAGCAGAGCGCAGGAGATAACTAATCCTAATGCAATTACCGCTCGCCAGTACAGAGATAGGTTTGAGGCGCTCCCCGCGTGCCCCACAGCCGGAGACAGGCTCGAGCAGATGTGCCGGAGCCTCCCGTCTGAGACGTTTTGACAGCTGTATACAGTCCCGGGCCCCCTCCCCCTGACAGCATCCCGGGAGAGTGATCTTTTCCCAGCGAGTCCCCAAGCAGCCTGCTGGAGGTGAAATGAAATCTTAGCAGCTTGGGGGAAGCTCCGGTCGGGCCGTGCACGATCGCTGCTATTTCCAGGGCGGTGATGGAAAGAGCCAGAGACACAAGCCCCTGCTCTCGGCCGCCCCTCCACCCCCGCTGCTTCCTGAGAGCTTACGGGGTGTTTCAACTGCAGTGAAAAATGACAGCGCGCGCGCGGGCCGGGCCCTCTCCTGGCGGAGCCCGCGCTCCCGTGATAGGGGGTGGTTTTCACACACACATGTTCCTTTGTTTGGCCGGACCACGTGCTCTGTTTGCACAGCAGCATGTGGTACCACTGGAGGAAATCGAACCAACACTCAAAGTTCAAGGAACAGCCAAGCTCTGCTGGGAAGCGGCTGGGCCGAGGCCGGGGTGAAATGGTGAGGCAGGAGGCAGGCCCGACTCACTCCCGGGAAAGACGTGGGGGTGGAGGGGCGAAAGGCTCTTATGGGAAAAAACGGACTGCGGGAGGTCGAAGTGGGCTCTGATGATGATAATAATCTCTTGTATTTGAAAGAGCTTTCTAGTTGATAAAGCTTTCTCCCAACTTTTATCTCATTTAATCCTTACAAAAACACATGATGCCAAAGTGCCTCTCCTGGAGAATAAAGAGGGAGAGGGGAAGGGCTGATGCCCTTGAACCTTTGACCGAATGGTCTGACCTTCCACTAGGCCCAGCAGGGCAGCTCCAAACACGGGGGATGGCAAAATGCGTGAAACAAACAGCTTCTCTCTCTCTCTCTTTCCCTCTCATTCCCCCTAACCCTTCCTCCTTCCCTTTCTTCCCCTCCCTCTCTCCCCAGCTCTCTATCCCATTTTTTAAACTTACAAGAACAATACACACTTATGGGGTTTTTTTTTTCTAAAGCCAAATAAGAAAAGAAATGAATGAAATATGAGGATGCAGAAAGGAAATGTTTTCCAAAATCCAGGTTCCCAAATACAACCATGGTTAAGAATTTCAGTCCTTTTCTTTTTCATGTCTACCTGAACATATTTATACAAGTTATAAATATTTATATTTTTATTTTTTTAAGGGGGAAATTGTACTACATTTTGTTGTTCAGTCGCTAAGTCATCTTACTACATATACCACTCAGTTATATCTGTTCAATTTAGCAACGTATCAAAGGATATCTTTCTGAAACAGAATCTACAAATCTACCCCACTGTCCTTTTTAATAGCTGCATACTATTTCTTTGTATGAGTGTACCATTATTTAATTGCATGAGCAGATCGTTTCCAGTTTTGTTTATTAAAACAATGCCACACTAAACATATACATGAATATATCTCATATATTCATAAGTGAATATATTATATACCCTTATATGAATATACACTGCACATTGTGAAAGTATTATTTTAGGATAAATTCCTAAAATTGCTAATCCAAAGCAGAGTTGGGTCAAAGGTAAAGCACATTTTAGATTTCAATAGGCAAGGCTAAATTGTTCAAAAAAATTGTTACACTAATCTACAACATATGTAAGAAAGTTAACTGTTAACTGTACGATGGTTAATGTATAAAAGTTAACTGTTTCCACACACACCTGACCTGGGTATTTATAAGTTTTTGGATTCTTGCTAATTCAACAGAATGAAAATCTGATGTTTTTAAGAATGAGGTTGCGCATATTATGATATTTTATTTTTACTGACCATTTGTTATTTTTCTTCTATAAGTTGTATCTTTTACCCATTTTCCATTGGCTTACTTATCTTTTCACACTGATTGGAAGAAATTCCTTTGAATAATTTATAAAAGATGTTTCTCGATTTTCTACCTTTTTACCTCTGTAATACAAAAATGTTAAATGCTTAATGTAGCTAAATCTGTCAGTTTTTATGATTTCTTGGTTTCTTATCAAGCTTAGAAAAACTTTTTAAAGCATGCAAAATCTAAATATTCTGCTACACTTTCTTATTGATGATGATGATGATGTAGATATTTGCTGAGCAGGTATCACATACCAGACACTATTTTAGAAGCTGGATGTGTAGACATAGCTCCTGAATTCATGGAGCTTATTTTCCATTGTGGGAGACAGACAATAAACAAACCAACAAATGAATGAATAAGTAACTACAATTCAAAGTACTCTGAAGAATTAATGGAAAATAATGGAGAGTACTACTTTGGGATAATAATTACAGATGGTGAGATTTAAACTAAAAGCTTTAAGAGATGAGAAATAACCAGTCATAGAGATAACATTCCAGGCAGAAGGAACAATATATACAAAGGCCCTGAGGAGAATAATTTTGGAGTATTTGAGAAACCTAAAGGAGTCACTGTCACTGGAATATGGTGAGGAATGCAGTGAATCAGAAAATAAACAGCCTTGTAGACCAAGATGAGAAAGAAGTTAGGAAGTGCCTTACAGAAACAGCAAGATATCAATTTTACTCTAAATGCAGTGTGAAGCCACTGAATGTTTAAGGGAAGAAATTAATGATCTAATTTATGCTTTTATGTTTTGAGGTATTTAAAAGAATGACCTGGGTACCTTGAGAATAATATAAAAAAGGTAATAAGGGGATACTAAGAAGGAATCTGACAGAGAGATGGAAAGTTTAAGATTCATTTGGGAAGGACACTGACATGATTTGCTGATGGAGTGGATGTGGGTGTTGAGCGAGAAGTAGGATTCCACATGATGTCTAAGTCCTAGTTTGAGTAATACTGGGTGGATTGTGCTAGCATTTCCTGAGAAGTGTAAATTAGAGAGGGTGTGGCGGAAGGGAGAGTCCAAGTATCCTATTCAACCCACTGAGTTCAAGATAATCATGATATCCAAGTAGGTATTAATAGATGGTAGCACTGAAACGGGGACTTCCCCAGTGGCTCAGCTGTAAAGAATCTGCCTGCAGTGAGGAGACTCAGGAGATGCAGGTTCAATCACTGGGTCGGGAAGACTCCCTGGAGAAGGTAACAGCAACCCTCTCCAGTATTCTTGCCTGAGAAATCCCATGGATAGAGGAGCCTGGTGATCTACGGTCCATGGGGTTGCGAAGAGTTGGGCAGGACAGAGCAGAGAGCACTACATGGAGCTCTGGGAGAAGAGTGAGTAGGAGGTAAAATTTTGGAAATGGCTGGCCACTAGCTATTTAAATCCAGGAAAAGTAGGTACCGAAAAGAACTGGGGGCCTGGTGCAAGCCTTATTTCCTTATGAAAACTTCCATATTTGGAGTTGAAAGGAGGAGGGTAAGCCAGGTAAAAAAACTGAGAAACACTCAAGGACATAAGGCAGAAAAGTAGGAGAGATTGATATCTCAGAGATTAAGAGAAGAGGAAAAGGAAACAGCATCAGATGCTGAGGAGAGACGGAGAGATGCCATAATATATGAAGACCAAAAATAATCCATTAGAGCTGGCGACAAAGAGATTACTGATGCTACGGACCAGAACAGTTATAGTAGGAGGAGGAAGTAGAAGCTATAATTTGAGAACCATGGCAACTTCCCAAGAGAAAACTTGAAATTTAATAGGGACTTCTGTGGATATAATGCCTTGATCTGGTATTTTCAAGCTTTGTTGTGCATTAGACTCATCTAGTTAAAATTATAGTGGCCTGAGCCCCAGCCCAAAGAGTGACTCAGTAGTCCCAGGATCAATATTTTTTTTTAAGACTTTTATTTTTTTAGTGTGGGCCATTTTTGAAGTCTTTATTGAATTTATTACAATATTGCTTCTGTTTTATGTTTTTATGGGGGGCATGTGAGATCTTAGCTCCCCAATCAGGAATCAAACCTGCACCCCCTGCATTGGAAGGTGGATTCATAATCACTGGACCACCAGGGAAGTCTTCTAGGGTCACTATTTCAAATATTAATAAATTCTTCAGGCAGTTCTGATACAAAGTCTGAGAATCAGTGGCTTACCCAAGAGGAGATTTCTCAAAATGGAATTTTAGATTCTATGTCTGATTGAAAGAGGAAAGTTTTGAGGACAGGAGGCCTTTCGGGGCCTTTCAGATCCTGTCACATAAACAGCTGCCTCTTCTTTTACAGAAATGGTGACTGTACCTAAACATACATTGGATTCACTGAATTTAAGCTGAACTCCCTACTTTCCCTGCCTGTTTGGATATAACCACAGGTAGACCTGAATAAGCTTTCACAGATGAAATTCCTTTAAAAAAAAAAAAAAAAAAATCTCCCCAGAATTTAAAAAATGCCTCTTTTTCATTGTTATTTTTTTATTTAAAAAAAATTAATTTTTGATTGGAGGATGATTGCTTTACAATGCTGTGTTGGTTTCTGCCACATATCAGTGCAAATCGGCCATAATATACCCTCCTGAGTCTCCTTTCCACCTGTCCTGTCCCAGCCCTCTAGGTCATCACAGGGCACCAGGCTGGGTTCCCTGCATTACACAGCGACTTCCCACTAGCTGTCTGTTCTACCCACTGTGATGTACATGTTTTAATGCCACTGTCTCCATTTGTCTACCCTCTTCTTCCTCCACTGTGTCCACAAGTCTGTTCTCTTCACCTGCGTTCCTCTGTTCTTCTACTTGACTAGATGGTCCAAGACTGAGACCATGTCCGTAAAGGCAAAACAACGCCTGATTTGGGAATTGAGAGTCAACTCCCTTTTAGTTGATAACCACACTCCAGGCAAGCACTTTTACATACACTATCTCAATGAATCCTCGCGTGACCCTTTTGAGGCAATTACTTTTATTTCTACTTTATGGATGAGAAACTGTGACTGGAATAAGTGGTAGTGAAATAAATTATTACAGATGTCTCAAAAATAGCATTCCTCAGCTATGTATAGATTTGACTGTGTTATCCCAACTATAGAAAGAAAAATGGTTCACTACCCAAATAATTCTGACATTTGCCTTATCTTACCTTCCTGGCCTGATGTGTAGATCAGGTTGTTAACAGGCCAGGCTCCACTACCAGCTGGGTATTTATTGTGTCGCAGCTTGATCATGAAGTGCAATGTAGTGGGGTGTGTGTGCATCCACATGAACTCTGGGGTTCAAACCCTGGCCCTGCCCTTAGTAACTGTTGCCTTGGACAAATTATTTAGCCTTTCTGAGCTTCGTCTTCCTCATGTGTAAATCAAGGAGCTCTGAAAAGGATGTTGTATTACATGATATGTGTTATAAACATGGTATGCTCAATGCTCAGGAGCTATTATTATTTATACCAAACTCCATTTACACCCCTCATTCAAATCTCAGTTCCACCCCCCAAATCTGTAAGATACATTTCTAAAATCTTTGTTTGGAGGGGGTACTACTATTATTTCTTATTTTTCTTTAACCCTTGGAGTGGTTATTTCAGCCATGTCTGCCCCTCTCCTGAGTTCCACAGAGCCACCACCCTTTCATAAGATCTGTTTTGGATCCCGAGAGTAATGCTGCATTCAGACTAATAATTTTTTTCTAAAGCCATCATTAATATGGGCACAGTTATCCAGGAAGATTGAGGAAAGTGAAGAGCTTTGGCAAAATTAACAACTTCATAAGGAATACACAGTCAAATCTTTAGTATCTAAAAATATAATATTTTAAAACAAAATGAGAAGACACGGGAATTTAAATGAAAGAACATGGAAAAAACAACTAGTGAAAGAGAGGTAAAGAGTTTATCAGACAAAGAGTTCAAAGCATTAGTAATAAGAATGTTAAAGAAACAGACTCACAGACACAGAGAACAAACCAGTAGGAAGGAAGAAGTTGGGAGCGGTGAGATAGGCATAGGGAATTAAACGGTACAAACTACTCTATATAAAATAAACTACAAAGATGTATTGTACAATACAGAAAATAGAGCTAATATTTTATAACAACTATAAATGGAATATAACCTTTAAATTTTTTAAATCACTATGTTGTACACCTGAAACATATAATGTTGTTTGTCAATTATGCCTCATAAAAAAATAAAAAGAATGCTAGCTGAACTTGGCAAAAGAGTTGGTGAACATGGAGAATTTTAACAAGGAGCTGGGAAATATTAAAAAGGAACCAGAGAGCTGAAGAATATAGTAACTGAACTGAGAAACACACTAGAAGTAATTAACAGCAGACTAGCTGATACAGAAGAATGCATACATGACCTGGAAGACAGAATAATGGAAATCACTCAATCAGAATAGCAAAAAGAAAAGCAAATTTTAAAAAATGAGGAGAGTTTGAGGAACCTCTGCAACATCAATAGTACTTATAGGGGTCCTAGAAGCAGACAAGTGAGACAAAGGAATCAAAAATATATTTGATGAAATTATGTCTGAAAACTTCTTAAACCTGAAGAAGCAAATAGATATCCAGGTATAGAAACCACAGAGAATCCCAGACAATGAACCCAAACAGAAACACACCAAGACACACCATAATTAAAATGGCAAAAGTTAAAGGGAGAACTCTAAAGATAGCAACAGAAAAACAGTCACATACAAGGGAATCCCCATAATAATAATGCTATCAGCTAATTTTTCTACAGAAACTTTGCAAGACAGAAGGGAGTGGCATGATATATTTAAAGTGCTGAAAGGGAAAAACCTACAACCTAGGATACTCTACCCAGCAAATTTATCATTCAGTATTTAAGGAGAGAGAAAGAACTTTTCAGGCAAGCAAAAACTAAGAGTTCATCAATACTAAACCAAAAAAGAAGTGTGAAAGGGTCTTTTCTAAGTGTAAGAGGAAAGGCTACTATGGGAAGCAGGAATTTACAGCAAAGGAAAAATCCAATTAGTAAAGGCAAATATATAGTAAAGGCTGTAGATCAATCACTTAAATAAGCTAGTACGTGTATGCATGCTAAGTCAATTCAGTTGTGTCGGACTCTTTGTGACCCTTTGGACTGTAGCTCGCCAGGCTCCTCTGTCCACGGGATTCTCCAGGCAAGAATACTGGAGTTGGTTGCCATGTCCTTCTCCAGGGGATCTTCCCAACCTAGGGATCAAACCCATATCTCTTGCATTTTCTGTATTGCCAGGTGGATTCTTAACCACTAGCACCACCTGGGAAGTCCCAAACAAGCTAGTACAAAAATTAAAAGACAAAAATTGTATAAAATCAATTATAGCTACTATAAAAAGTTATGGGTAAACATGGATATATAAAATATAACATCAAAAATACAAAACGGGGTGGGGGAGTAAAAATACAGTATTTTCCACAACATCCCTATCACCTGGTCATGTAAACAATGGTTGGGTCCTTCAAGAGATGGAGGACTCAAGTAGTCCACTCATTCCATAGCCTTGATTATGAGAAGCTTCCTCCTAAGGCCGTTCAAATCTAACTCCTTTTGCTTTCATCCTACCCCTAAGGATCATAAAGAACTAGCCTTTCAGATTTCTAGCAGAACCTGGCAGAAACTTCTTGAGTTTTCTCTCTCCCAGTTACATATCCCCAGATCTTTCAGTTATTCCTTATGTAATATGGTTTTGTTTTTTTGGTTTTTTTGGTTTCTTCTTCATCATGTCCCCACCGTTAAATTACTTATCATTTTTCCCTTTTAAAGTAGGGAAGTACCCAAAACTAAATGCAAATATGAGGTTTAACCAGCACAGAGAACAAGCTTATTCCCACCTCTGTTCTAAACTCTGTTTCCTTTCTAAAAATATTTATTCATTTGACTGCACCAAGTCTTGGTTGGTTGTGGCATGAGGGATCTAGTTCTCTAACCCAGGCCCCCTGCTTTGGGAACATGGAGTCTGAGCCACTGGCCAACCATCAAAGTCCCCGAACACTGTTTCTTTCACCCAATTAACACTGTATGCACTTAGATACACCCAAGTATGGAAGGTGGAAGCAGGTGAGGTCCATTTCCTTGAAACAATACCACCCCTGCTAAGTATTAATACAGCTGTGGAGATCTGGGGATTTTCTGCAGCAGATGAAAGTTTCCTAATCACCAACTTTATGGGCAATTAAAAACACCTGAAGTGGCTTCTTGATTTCTGGTTTGAAGTCAGTAGTTCCAGGGTGGCCTCCCAGTTCCTCTCCCTCCTGATCATGGCAGAAATAGAAGCTCCCTTGGCAGAGCAATTCCACTGTATTGGTCTAAGAGTCATTCCCAGAGGCCCAACCTAGAGTTTGCTCCTCCAGGACATGCAACAACTGTGTAATTACCTAAATGTGCTCAGTCACTCCGTCGTGTCCTACTCTTTGCAACCCCATGGACTGTAGCCTGCCAGGCTCCTTTTGTCCATGGAAATTTTTAGGCAAGAATATTGGAGTGTGTTGCCATTTTCCTCCTTCAGGGGATCTTCCCCACCTAGGGATCAAACCTGAGTCTCATGGGCAGGCAGATTCTTTACCATTAGCGGCACCTGGGAAGAAGCCCAACCTCATTCCTTACGTTAAGTCTCATGTTGCTTGAAATGGACAGAGTGCTATGATCCCTGCGATTGTATGCTAACCATTTTGAATAGTGAGTAGGATTTCGCGAGGCAGAAAAATTCTAGCAATTGAAAGTGTTGCTTTATATTCTTGTGTATGTAATATCCAGGGGGCTGGAGTATGGATGGACAGATGGTTGGACTTGTGGATGAATGGATACAGGAAACACTATCTTCCTATCTCCACATGTTTACCCCATAGAGTCACAGGGTAGCCACACTGGCTGGCATCTATATTACTGGTAAATATCTGTAGTTTAGCTACCATTATAAATCACACTGTATTGGTCAAGACTGTTGGTTACCAGGGACATAAACATACCTGAAAACGATTCAAGCAAAAGAGGAGGATGAATGGAATCAACAGCAGAAAGCAATGCATATGGCCTTAGGGACAACTAAACCAAGGACCAAATGTTCTAAGAAGTCTCTTCATCTCTTATCTCTGCATCTCTCTAAATATTAGATTTATTCTCCCAAACTAGCTTACCTAACATGGCTGCCAGTTATTCCAGATGTATACTTCAAATGTTCCAAAATCAGAGACGAAAATGAAGGCCCTCTTCTCTCAAACAAAATTTGAGAAAAACCAAAATGAAAATTCTGAACATGATTTGGATCCTACGTTCATCCCTTGGACCATTACTATGGCCTAGGAAAGAGGCCCTATGCCTGGATAGGGATCCTGGATCACACAATCATCTCTGAACCTGGGGAGTGGAATTTATTAGCAGGAGGAGATGAGAATAGACACTGAGCCCACAGAGCAAAGGTCACCCCCAAACCTGAAAATGTTCAGATGATTCACTAATTGTAGCTGTTAACGCTTTTAGATGTTCACTCCTCTCAGAGGATTTAAAATCACTCACACAACCCTTACATTGAGAAATCTGTCTTAGTATTACCACTCTGGTGAACATGTTTCTGGAAGATTTCATCCATGGAGGATCTGGGTCATAAGGCACTTATCTCAAGGTCAGCTATTTGTCCACATCAACCACTTAGAATCTAGAAGTAAGAAAAATAGCCTTTGAATAGGTAGTAGAGGTATTTTAAAAATCAAGTTACAGGGATGATGAAAAAGTTCTGGAAATAAGAACTAGTCATGGTTACACATTATGAATATACTTAATGCTACTAAACTGTGCACTTTAAAAAATTTAATTGTGAATTATTAAATCTTATGCATATTTTGCCACAATAAGAAGTTTTTAATAAAGCTATGCATCTTATTCATCCATTCATGAACTCATTTATTTTACTTTCGTCTCAGGAAATCTAGAATGTACAGACATATCTATGGAATAATGGGATCCAAAATGCTAGAGCTGGAAAGAGCTCAATGCACTCAGCTCTCCAAGCGGAAATCTATGATGCCATAGAATTTCTGGGCTCAAAGTGTTAGCATAGATCATCTAGTTAATCCTCCACTTGTCACTAAAGAGCATTTCACTCCATCCATCCAGGACACCTAATTCATCCTAGACACAGATGCTCAACTGGTTTAGAAATGCCGCTGACAGTAATTGCCCTCCCTAGGCTTCATAAGCAAAACTTAGGTGCAGCCCAGACTGGAAAGAAATTCTCACGGGAAGGAAGCCGGTACAATGCCCCCACCCACTGCCACATCATGATGAGCCAATAGGCGTAAACACTATTAGAAGAAAAATGAAGACTTCCATGCTCTTAACCTTAAGAACCTGAGACTGTTCTGTAAGCAGAAGAAGGAAGCCTAATGTTTCTCTCCCCTAAATAACAGGGAATGACAAGCTCACAGAAGGCTAAGTTGACCTGGTGAAGTTGTCTGTGATCATTGGAAGTTCTAGAAACAGAGAGATTAAAAAGTCAAGACTATGGTCCTATTTCACTCTGTCAGGGCATTAGGCTTTTAGATAAATATTCATGTCTCCAGTGAGACAAAGGCTGTCATGGAGAAGCCAGCCTTCCAGAATGAATCAGACATTTCTACAGAATTGGGTTAAGTTGGACATACTCTGTGGTCAATTGGCCATAATCTATTATCTTTCACCTTTTTCTCATTTTTAGCTCTCCTGGGACCTCTTTCTTTTGTCAAAAAAAAAAAAAAAAAATGGGGGTGGGGGCATTTATTGTTTATTCACATTACATTACAGAGAAATAAGAAAGTAAACTGGAAAAAAAGAAAGCAAAAATCCCCATTCTTTTATTAGATATTTATTGAAGGCTCACTACATGCCAAGCTGATATTACAGTTATCTATCACCATAACAAAATATCTCAAAACTTAGTTGCTTAAACAACCATTTAATCTCATCCAGAAATTTGTGGATCAAGAATTGGAGGATGACTCAGCTGAATACACTTGGTGTTTGCTGGGCTGGTGGGCTGAAGAGGCGACTTTTAAGATGGCTAGAACCTGTCTCTCTCTCCCTTTCCCTCTACCTCTCCCTCCCCATAATGTCCCATTCTCTACGGCTACTCCATTTAGCCCTAATGGAGTGTGAATTTCTCACAGCATGGTCATCTCACAGTAGTCATACAAATTAGCTGATGACTAACTTCCCCACAGTAAGTGTTCTAAGAAACCCAAGTGAAAGCCTTGGAATTCCCTGAAGAACTTCTGCTACATTTTATTGGTCAAAGTGAGTCACTAAAACCAATCTGGATCCAGGGTGAATGAAAGAATAGACTCCACCTCTCCATGGGGGTGTGGCAAGCAGAAGAGGGAAGTGAAGACTCGATGGCGGCCATCTTAGAGAGAGGCTATCACACCTGGTGCTGTAAGAACCTACAGACAGTCTCTTCCCATAGAAAGAACAGGTCACACACACACACACACACACACACACACACACACACACACATCAACAGGTCATCACAGGGATACAGAGGTAACCTGTGGAATAGGAGCACACGGAAGGAGAACCCAACCCTGACTGGAGAGGTCAAGAAAGGATTTCTGGAGTAGAAAATACTGAACGTGAGCTCTGAGCCAAACTTGAGAGGATTGTGTGAATAGATGAACAGCACAGACAGTGTTCTAAAAGCTGGCAATGCTATTCTACAAAGCCCAGGAGAGAGAGAAAGAAGGAGCATTTGCATCCAAAACACTGAAATAATTCCAATATGTCCAAACAGTAGGGTGAAAGGGTATGAATGTTGACAGATGATGTTGAAGGCCAGAACATAAATCCCCACCGTTTTCTATGTAAAGGTAAATGTGCATTTAATATATATATATAGTACAAAAATGGGTTCATGCCATTCACAAGATTTTGTGGTCCACATTAACAGCTGTTCCTTCTCAATAAATACACTTCTAAAATGTCACTTTAAATAAATGTATAATAGTCACTTATTAGTTCTATGTTCCCTTATTTGGGCTTCACTCATAGCTGAGTTGGTGAAGAATACACCTGTAATGCAGGCAGGAGACAATGGTTCAATCCCTGGGTCAGGAAGATCCACTGGAGAAGGGATAGGCTACCCACTCCAGTATTCTGGCCTGGAGGATTCCAATGGATTGTATAGTCCAGGGGGTTGCAAAGAGTTGGACACAACTGAGCGACTTTCACTTTCATGTTACCTTATTTAACCAATCTCTTATTGCAGGATATATAGAGTATTTCCAATTTCTTTTTACATTTATCTTCATAGCTAAATCTTAATGATTTTAGTGATAACTTCCTAGATACCAAATTTCTGGCTCAACATATATGAATACTTTTTAAAGGTTTTTGATACATAGTGCCAACTCATTTTCCAGAAATGTATTAATGTTTAAAATCCCACCAGAAATGTAAGAGAGTACCTATTTGCCTATATGCTCTCCATCAATAGGAAAAATCATTTTGTTTCTATTTTTACCAACTTGTAAGTTTCCATTTACATTTCTGTAATTACTGGGGAAATGGAACTTCTTGTATGTGGCTAGTTCTTTTTCTGTAGGCATCTGAAGATCACAAACTTATTAAAAAAAAAATAGGTAAATGGCTAGGCTTCAAACTTTCAAATGTTATGAAAACAAAATTTAATCTGCTAGTAAATTTAACCTATAGTTTGACAATACCTCTCTCTGTCTTTTCTCTTACCTACTTCTGTATTTGACCTGTTCTAAAATAGTGACTTGGTATAGAAGGAGGAGAGAAAGTCAAGAGTTGTGACAGATCAGAGACCCAGGCTAAGTTCAATTTCAGTTAAAGAGGTGAAGTGGGGTGAGTGGGGGGGAGCCTGTGTCATTCACAATAACTCATTGGTTCCCTCTTTTCATGCATTTAATGATCCTGTGAGCTTAATGACTGTTGCAATTAAAGTCTCCCTGCTTAAGCATCGTGGATTACATTATGCTTGTTAGAGGCTGCCTTTGATAAAACATAATCGCAAGTCATCTCTTTTACATCATAACTCATTTTAAATATTGCTTTTCCATATCTGTCCTTGCCCAGTTGATTTATTGCCTGGTACTCCCAAGAAGTGTGTAATAAAAAGAAAGGCAGGGTATGAATCCTTATCCAGACTTCTTCCAGAGTCTGGATAAGGAGGTAGCTAAAGGAGAGGTGGTCTTCTGATTGGTTAGCCTAAAAATGGAGAGGGAAGTGAGGGTGGCAATCAGGAACTAAAGTCAACAAGTTATACAAAAGGAAAATATTAGCTTTTTATGGCCTCTCTGCCCTTCCTTCCTTTGATGGAAAATCAACAAAAGCCAGGTCTCTACTAGGAAGATTTGAGAGATTTACTTATCCAGATAAACCAGGGAATGGATCTGAGAGCAAGAACGGGGACTGGGAAATATTGCAAGTCTGCCTTTGTCTACTTAACTTTATCAAGGAAAATCCTGATATAGGCATTTGAAATCAAAACTGAACTATAATGTGGTAAAACTGACAAATGTTGGTTATTTAAAGCAAAAAAAAAAAAAAAAAAAAGACCCTCAATCCAAGATGCTTTTTTAAAGTACCCTCCACCCTCATCCCCAGATTATAGGAATTGTTGTTCTCACTCTCTTCTTTATTTTGCTTCAGGAAGTCAAGACCCAGGCCTGTGGGCCTTCAGTCTAAATAGTTTCCTGGAGACAAGTCAACTGATGCCTAGTGTTATTTTATTATAAATTCATAACCTTTTACCAAAACCTTTGTCCTTACTTACAACATTCAAAAAGGATGCATTGGAGTTGGAAAGATATTATAGTTGTATTAGATATAACAAAGCTCAATGATTCACCATGATTTCACTCTGATTAGTCTCAAATAAAAACACATAGGCAGAAAAATGTCTATTGGGGTACACTGTCAAGTTCTTGGGGACCAGTGGAGTATTCCCCCCTGTATATTGTTTGTCAACTACAACTGGCTCTTCTGTGATATCTCCATAAGTAACAGAATAAAGGGTGATCCAATTCACACACCCAGCACAAAATCTTGAGCCAACAGATATAAAGAGTTCACAAATCTCTGTGCAATACCATGCTATCAAAGTTACTTTTTGAGACACAGAGTGGTTTATTAGAAAATGCACTACACCAGAAACAAGAGCTGAATTGGAGACCAATGTCTGGCACTACCCTGCTATCTCTCCTTAGAATTATTTTAATTTCAAAAGACCTCAGTTTCCTCATCTGTAACAAGATCCAACTGTAACATCTCCAGTCCCTTTGAACTCTTAATGATTGAGTCCACTTGGCTGTTCTGATCACTTTTGATGAGTTCTGTGATTTAGTAACTTTTCCTTTCAAGATAGTCTTCCAAGAAAATACTCATTCTTAAAGTATTTGTCCTCTCACTACCTTAAAAAAGAAAAGAATGATTTAAAAGCTTTAGCAGAAAGTCAGATAATAATACACACACACACACACACACCCCTTTAACTTAGTTTAAAGTTTCTAATTCAACTTGGGGGGGGTGGCAGGGGGGATTGGTAATTATAGTAACACAATGGACCTAGATTTATTTTTCCATTTTTAATATATGCTTATTATTCAATTTTAATATACTTCCTTACATTCCTGTGGTCTATAGAAGACTCTTTCCTCCCTAAATTCCTATAGTAGACACCTTAGATATATCAGATGCCTAAATTCTATTGTTCCTTGGGAAGTAGTAACAACAGCTCACACTTGTATACCACTTTGTATTATTTAAAGTTAATGTCATTTACATCAGGATTATAATAGTGGCACTAGGTCATCCTTTCAGAATATAGCACCTATAATTTCATCACCCCAAAACCTCTAGAAATAAGCTACAAATATTAAATAAGTATCACGTGTTAAAATCTAGTTGATCTAAAAATGCCTTCTTCAGAAAAAAAGCACAATTGGCCAAACAATTTAAGTTCTAAAATGCAGAGTTAATACAATGAAATGGGCACACATTACTCATTAATACTCACAATACTCATTAATAAATATACATATAATTGGTATTCCACAAATAAATTTGGAAAAATGCATTCAGACCCTTAAAAATATTTGTACCTTAGTGATTCCTCTTTTATTAATATATTCTAAGGAAAAATCTGAAACACAAATATTTTTTAAAGAACTTCTTAAAAAACAAAAGAACTTCTTAAGTGATTCTTTTATAATGAGGGAAAATTGGATCCAATCTAAGTGACAAGTACAAGGTAATGATTTAGTAAATTAGGATGCATCCATATGATGGAATATTTTGTAGTCATGAAAAATATTTTTTGTTAGAATTTCTGATGACATGGAAAAGCACCTCTGACGTTTCATTAAGTGAAAAATGTCATAAAATTATATGTTAAAACTTAATCTCAAAATTACATGCCCAATAAAAATAGAACAAAGTATCTCAATATTGTATTATTATTATTAATATTTTCTCCTTTGGGTTTTTTTGCAGTTTCCAAATTTTACACATTGGGTTCTTGCTGTTTTTCAAATAAGAAAAAAATATACCCATAGAAATAAAAATCTGAAATTAAAAACAGCTTGTATGGTGAGACCTTGAGGAGCCAAAATGCTCAGAGGGATGAAATGTTTCAGTGCATTTAATGTTGTGACAGACTAGAGATTAATTAGGAGCCCTTCTTGAATATTTCTGCTGAAAACCAAGTACTCAGCCAACAATTATCTTCCAAATACCTATTACACACTTCCTTCAGGGCTCTGCAGGCTGTACCTGCCCACTTCAGCCCAGGCACCTTGCAGAGATTCCAAAGCACTCATATTCCGTGAGTGAGTACAAACGTATCAGGCAGTCTCCGTGCTGGCCAATGGGGAAACCTGATGAAATACACTAGGTACCTTGCCGGGCAGGGCGACAGTTCTAGAAGAAGTCTATGAAAATTCACTCCAAAATAGAGGTGCAAATGTTTAAAAAGGGGGAATGAGTTTCTGAAGAATAATTGTAGAAGAAGTAACTTTCCCTGAGAGTTCAAGAAATGACTTCACAGGACCAAAGGGAGCCTTGCAGGATGGGCAGGATTCCAACAGGAAATTAAAGAACCCCCTCACCCCCTCCCATGACTGGAGAACCAAGATGGACAAAAGCACAGAGGCTGAAGGGAAGGAGGGGGCAGGTCTGGGCTCAAGGAGAGGGCTTTGCAGGAAGAGCAAGGGGGTCTCTTGGGGAATGGTGGGGCGTGGCTTCTCAGGGGCATTTGATTCACCTTCTAAATCAGTAACTAATGGACACAACTGAGCCCTTGCTCAATTGTTGTAGATATTTTGGTGCCTCAACCATCCATGGGAAGATTTAAAAACCACATTACACTTCCATAAATGCACACATATTCAGAGGCATAAGATACTGTTCTAAGTAATAACTGTAACCCCTTCCCTTTGCAGAGCACCTTTCCATTCACAAAGCTTTCCCTGTGGTTTATCTCCTTTGCTCTTCACAGCCACCCGATGAAACAAGCATTACTGAGACCACTTTACCGATAAGGAAGCACTCAGAGAGATCTGATGGGTCATCCCTCGTGACACCAGGACTAAGTGAGGTGGGATGGTTTCAAACCTCCCAACTCCACTGCATTGCCTTCTGCAGTGCAGCCGCCTTTGAACCAGAGACACACCCTAGAAGTCCAGTTCTCTTTTACCCCGTATCGGCATTTCCTGTTAATCATTGTCATCATCTTCTTTCTTCTTGGATTATAGAGTACAGAGGGTTCTGTTTAGACTGGGTTTGGATTCTTCAAAGCAATTCTCTACTTTCAAAGTGCTTTCACACCTCATTTATCCTTACAACTTTTCAGGTAATTCAGACAAATTGAAAACTTTAGTCTAAATACACTAAGGACAGAATGGGACGCAGAGAGGGGAGGAACGGGGAGGGAGAAGAGCAGGCAGCAGGAGGGAGCAACTTCTACTCGACTTTTCGGTTTCCTTTGTGCTACACAGACTTGGGGAGAAAAACATCTTCCCCCCACTGAGGATGTTAAAACGTACTTGTACTTCTGTCCTCCCCAAGTTGACAGGCTCCTGGAAATATAAGAGGTATAAAATCCCTTTTTATGACTTCCATTTCTGTTGCGCCACTTTTATTACTGAAGCCTTTTTCAACATTTGGCTCCATAAGAAAAACAGTTCTGTCATATGGTTTCAAGTAATCCTCACACTTCTAAAATCGAATATGGCTGCCAACTAAAATCGCAAGAACTAAATAGATGACATCTGGAAAGGAGGATTTGTAAACCCACTGTTCATTACCCCCACCTGTGCCTTTACAGGCAGCATGAAAACGAGAGGTGAGGTAGCAAAGGGATCCTCTGAAACTTTGGAGGAAAATATCGGGGAAGAGCACATGTTAAAAATCAGATTTATCTTCTGTGTTACCCTGATTTACCAAATGCATTTCCACCAGGGAGAGAGAAGCAGAAGGTTGTATTATTAAGCCAGTGAGTTCAGGATGTGTTTACAACCAAACATCTCCTCTCAATACAAATCCTATTGCTCAAAGCATCAGGCTGACTGTGGCATTGAGTTAGGATTTAATGAACAGACAAATCAATGATACCTACTAAACATCTCCAGTGTCCCTGCTCTGTGAAAATCATGGTTCCATGTAACTTTAGGAAAGCCATTTAGTATTTCCTATATCAAACTTCCTCGTCTGAGAAATTAGGATGCTAGTAATATCAGCCCTTCCAAATAGATGGCATTACTGTGAAGCTCAAGTAAGCTAATAGATGTGGAAGGGATTTATACACTCTCAAGTGCCAGGGAGATGCAAAGTCACATGATTATACAATGAGGCATCAGGTCTGACCCTCGCTCACAACTAATTTAGAGGAAGAAAGCATAAACATAACATATGCAAGTAACAGCATATGGATTAAACAATAGAAAAGACAACATGACAAGTGGTTTGCCAATATAATATGTCATTATTTGTGAGGGAGAGATTTGTGATGAGATTTACAAATGTAAAGCAGGTAACAATCACAGCAAGAAGTAGTGATGTGGACAGGCTTTGTGGGAGAAGCAACTCTGGCCTTGGAGGGTGGCGAGGTTGAGCAAGACGCAGAGGATAACAGACCTGCAGTGAACCTGAGCTCCTCCCCCAGATCCAGGTAAAGACACACTGGGATGGGATTCACAAACCACTCCAGCAAGTGGTCTGTAACTCTCTGAGATCAACCCACTGAGGCACCACCATCATGAAGATCCAGGGTGGGCTTTAAAAGAAGCCCCTGGGCATTGCCATAGTGGTTCAGCTTGGAATTATTTGGCTGCCCTATGACCAAAAACCACCCACCAGCTCCTCTTCACTGCATGCACCCTCATGCACATTCATGTCACCCTGTTAAACTGCAGGGTGTCTTCCTGGAGTGAATGTAGTCACCTAGCATTGCATTCTTGCCTGGAGAATCCCCATAGACAGAGGAGCTTGGTGATTTCAGTTCATGGGGTCACAAGGAGTCGGACACGACCGGGCAACTGAGCGCAGCGCAGCACTGCATTCCCTCTATGAGACAATCACAGCACGCTCTACCATGGTCAGCAAGCTCGATTCTAAGAAATGCAGAAGCAGAGATCAAGAGAAAACAAAAGCTATGTCTCCTTTCAAAGCCGTTCACTTAGCGACGGCTGTGGCAGAGAAGTCGGCTTCCTTGTGAGGCATGTGCTGGGCCACAGGCTGAAGTCAGGAGGCTGGGAAGTGTGTCTGTGAGTTGCTCAGAGCAAGGTGCTAATGCGGCCAAGTTCAGAGGCTCAGTCTCCTGCCCATTCGTTTCACAAACCAAAAAGCAGTTAAATGTCACCATTTGCTGGACATCGTCAGTAGAAGCCCATCTGATCATCCCACTGGTGCAAAGTGTGGGTCAGGACATAGTTCAGAACAAGGTGCAAATGGCTTCGTCCAGCACATGGCTGTGCCTAGAGGCCTAGAAAGCAAGTCAGAGACCAGAGCGCAAGTCAGTCCCTTCTTCCTCCCTCCTGATTGCTTTTCCCCGCTGGTCCAGTCACTGTCACTTGATACATCAAAGACATGTCCAATCCATGTCTTCCCTTGAGCTCTGCCTCCTCCTCTGCTGCCCTTCCATCTCTGATGCACAGCATTGATCCAAACCTGCTCCTTGCTTCAGGACTTAAATTTTAATGCCTGCCTCCTCCGCAGAGCCGTCCTGATGTTCCAGGGTTCATGCTATCCCACTGTCTGAACTCCTGACACATGCTGCCTTTCACTTGGGCCCCGGGATTACTCCCTTGAGTTTGCACAGTGCTTTGTACAGAGTAAGCTCTTTTCAAATGTTTAAGAAATAAATTCTGATTACAAATGGTAGGAATAGGACGTGGCTAGGGAGAGCAGGAGGAAACTTTGTTTTGGGCTTATCTGTTTGGGGTGTAAATGCCTTACCTCCCCAAACAGTACATCAATAGCAGCATCAGTAATGATAGTGGTAACAGTAGGAGGTGGCAAGAGTGACAGCATATTAGCCCTTGCATGCATGCTAAGTTGCTTCAGTTGTGTCTAACTCTTTGTGACCCTATGGACCATAGCTCCCCAGGCTCCTCTGTCAATGGGATCCTCCAGGCAAGAATACTGGAGTGGGTTGCCATGCCCTCCTCCAGGGGATCTTCCCAACCCAGGGATCAAACCCCTTATCTCATGTCTCTTGCATTGACAAGCAGGTTCTTCTGACAAATCATAGCAAAATCGTCTATGACATACCTCCCAGAGTAATGGAAATAAAAACAAAAATAAACAAATGGGGCCTTATTAAACTTAAAAGCTTTTTCACAACAAAGGAAACTATAAGCAAGGTGAAAAGGCAGCCTTAGGAATGGGAGAAAATAGTAGCAAATGAAACAACTGACAAAGAATTCATCTCCAAAATATACAAGTAGCTCAAGAAGCTCAACACCAGAAACATGAACAACCCAGTCAAAAAGTGGGCAAAAGAACTAAATGACAAAAACCACTACAATATTGTAAAGTAATTAGCCTCCAACTAATAAAAATAAATGGAAAAAAAAATAAAATAAAAAAAATTTTTAAAAAAAGAACTAAACAGACATTTCTCCAAAGAAGACATGTAGATGGCTAATAAACACATGAAAAGATGCTCAACATTGCTCAATATTAGAGAAGTACAAATCAAACCCACAATGAGGTATCATCTCATGCCAGTCAGAATTGCCATCATCAAAAAGTCTACAAACAATAAATGCTGGAGAGGGTGTGGAGAAAAGGGAATCCTCTTACACTGTTGGTGGGAATACAAACTGGTACAGCCACTATGGAGAACAGTTTGGAGATTTCTTATAAAACTGGTAATAGAACTGCCATATGACCCAGCAATCCCAGTACTGGGCATACACACTGAGGAAACCAGAATTGAAAGAGACACGTGCACCCCAATGTTCATCGCAGCACTGTTTACAATAGCCAGGACATAGAAGCCACCTAGATGTCCATCAGCAGATGAATGTATAAGGAGGTTTTGGTACATATACAAAATGGAATATTACTCAGCTATTAAAAAAGAATGCATTTGAGTCAGTTCTAATGAGGTGGATGAAACTGGAGCCTATTATTACTTTACAGGCTGATGTAAGTCAGAAAGAGAAACACCAATACTGTATGTTAATGCATATATATGGAATTTAGAAAGACAGCAACAATGGTCCTATATGCAAGGCAGAAAATAGACACGTGTAAATAACAGACATATGGACTCTGAGGGAGAAGGCGAGGGTGGGATGACTTGAGAGAACAGCACTGAAACATGTATATTACCATATGTAAAATAGAGGACCAGTGCAAATTCGATGCATAAAGCAGGGCACTCAAAGCGGTGCTCTGGGACAACCCAGAGGGATGAGGAAGGTGGGAGGGGGTTCAGGATGGGGGATGACATATGCACCCCTAGCTGATTCATGTAAATGTATGGCAAAAACCACCACAATATTGTAAAGTAATTATCCTTCAATTAAAATTAATTAACTACTTTTTTTAAAAAGACAAGTGGGTCCTTTACTACTAGTGCCACCTGGGCCTTTGGTATCTTAATAATTTTAGGCAGGTCAAAAACACCCGGCTTTACCAGCATAGAGAAGGAAAACCAGCTAAGCAACTGAAGCCCTTGCCTAAGAAATCTGAATAAACAAACTGAACAGGGAAATACAGATCTTCAAGGCATAAAAATGAGAGAATCTTCATTTCCTCTCAATTCTTTTCCTCTTCTCCAAAATCCAGTTAGTCACAGGTTTTGTTGATTCTCCCTCTAAAATGTCCCCCACACCTATCCCCACTTTAAATCATCCTCAAGCCCTTATTCTACCTTCTCTGGGACTGTTCCAGACACTCTTGCCTGGGCTCCATCCATCTATCTGTTCCCCTTTGATTAATGCATCATTTCAAGGCCAACAATGACTTTATAACTCTCCTGTCTGAACACATCACTCCTGGGCTGCTAAGCCATGAATGCCTGCCCACCCCAATCCCTTAAGGGTACAGGCCGTATGCCTTAGCACAACTTCCTGATTTGGCCCCAAACCACCTTTCCAGTTTTATTTCTCCCAATGGTCCCTCACATCCTATTCTCTAGACCTACCCAACTGGTTACTAAGCTTCAACCATGGCGGTTTTTTTTTACATCCCTATAACTTTGTACATGGTGTTTTCTCTGCTTTGCCACTTTCCCCAACAAACTCCCACGCATCCCATAAAGACCAGCTTAAAAGTTACTTCTTGGGATTTGCCTGGTGGTCCACTGGCTAAGACTCAAGTGCTCCCAGTGCAGGGGATCTGGGTTCAATCCCTGGTCAGGGGACTAGATCCCCCATGTTGCAACTAAAGATCCTGCATGCTGCAACTAAGACCCGGCGCACTGAAATATATATATGCATGTGTGTATGTACTTCTTCCTGGATACTTCTCTGATCATGGCTCCATCCTGCCCTCAACTCTTTTCTCAGCTTCCTCAGAGAAGACTAACACCATTGTCTGCTCACTATACAATCCCATCAAACTGAGTTCTTGCTGGGATGGGGCTGGGTTTTATTTCTCTCTACATCCTGAGTGCCCAGTACATAGAGGGTACTCAAAAAATGTCTCTTGTGTATGGAATAGATTATCCCAGGTGGGCTGTCCACCCCCATCAAATCCACATTCTGTTCTGCCTTGTCCCTACAGTTGTAATCTTTCCCATATTTCACTGTGATGTATTAACAAGGAATGAAAGATGAATGAAAGTGAAACAGTAGGGATGAATAGAGAGTACCAGGTCAATAGCAATCATTTTTTTTTTTTTTTTTTTGCAATCGAATGAAGCATTTCTAGATCACATCTGTGTGTCCTCATTCACTGTCCTTTTTTTCTCTTCTCCAGTGTCCAGTAAGTCCCACATCTCACTGGTTCTCCCTCTAAAATGTCTCCCACAAATTAGATTATTCTCAAGTCCTACCCATATCTTACCTGGGACAAAACAGGAGAATTCTTGTAAACTGAAACTCCTGGAAACGTTTTCTGATTCATAGTCTTCCTTTGTTTTAGAAACAGTACCTAGAATAGTTTCTTCCCTTGAGAAGAAAATGGCAACCCATTCTAGTATTCTTGCCTGGGAAATCCCATGGCCAGAGGAGCCTGGCAGGCTACAGTCCATAGGGTCTCAAAGAGTTGGATGTGACTTAGCAACTAAACAAACACCTAGAATGCTTTCTTGACTCTTAGTTCTTCTTTAATGGCTTCATGGTAACTTCAAAGCCATCAGGATAAGAGAGAGGACACCAATTATGCAACCAGACAAAGAGCTTTTAGTTCCACCTCATCTGCTAATTCACTGTGTGACTTCAGTCAACACACTTTCCCTCTCTTGTCCTCAGCTTCCTTCTCTAGTGTCAATGTGGGGGAAAAAGTTCTCAAAACTGAGTAACCTCTGCAGTGGGTCTCCTATAAGAAGGGGCTCGCTGAGGAATTTTCCAGCTCTAACACGTTTTCTGCTTGCAAGCTTCTCTCCCCTCCCCCTTCCACACATGCCAGTACCAGGCCTGACCAAAGCTTCAACATTTTACTAGAATTTATTTCCATGATTACCTTTGTGTCAAGACCTCCTACCAGAAATAGGAAGGGTGAATATGAAAGACCTATTTCCTTTCCATTGTGTTTCCTCCTCCCCTCTGTAGTGAAAATGGCCTGTTTGGAGAAGCCAAAATGCTTTTGAATTGAATTCACCAAAGTAATATACACAAGGTTTTAATTTACAGTTTGGGGTCTCCAGGCCCCTGCATATGAGTTCTATAAATGAGACGTGTTGCTGCAATAAGTCCCGTTGGGAGATGCTGGCCTTAGAATGAGAACAGCTGTAGAGCTCTAATCCAACAAAGTCAGCTTCTGAATCAGATATGAATTATTGGTTCAGTCACAAAGCCATGGATATGCTTTCCCCCACAGGCACTCACATATGGCCTTTGGCAGAAATGAAAATATCTTTTCCCTCCATTACTGGGTTGGTTAATAATGAACCTTTATTCTGAATGCTTTCTTGTGCCTTAACTTCCTTTCTCTTTGTTCTCATTCTAATTTCCTCCAAGGTCTCCAACAGCCATGGATACAAGGTGATGCTAAGAGCTCTTGGGAATATTTTAGAGCTAAGGGAGCCAGGAGAGCTGTTCTCAGCCCTGTTTGTGCACCGGGAACATGTGAGGATCTTTCAAAAATCCCACTCTCCACACTGCACCTCAGACCAAATAAATTGGAGACAGGGTATGGGGCCGAGGCATTGGTATTTTTTTAAGCACTGAGGTGATTCCAGTATACAGTCAACATTGAAACAAGTATTTTAAAATCAATTCTGTCTCAAACCATAGGAGCTTTTCTGCCCACCCCCAAACAATATGTAGGAAACATGGGTACAAAAGCCTTCCTTCTTAAAGTTAACTAGTGTGGAGTCTTCAAGTCCAAAGACCAAAGCTTGTCTTCTAAACCAAGGTGCATAGCTAAAACTGCAAAAAATTTACCCTACTTTCATAACTTCGCTTTGCCGGCAAAAGTCTGTATAGTCCAAGCTATGGTTTTTCCAGGAGTCTTATACAGATGTAAGAGCTGGACTATAAAGAAGGCTAAGTCTCAAAGAATTAATGCTTTTGAACTGTGGTGCTGGAGAAGACCCTTGAGAGTGACTTGGACTGCAAGGAGATCAAACCAGTCAATCCTAAAAGAAATTAAACCTGAATATTCATTGGAAGGACTGATGCTGAAGCTGAAGCTCCAATTTTTTGGCTACCTGATGCAAAATGCCAACTCACTGGAAAGGCCCTGATGCTGGGAAAGATTGAGGGCAAGAGAAGAAGGGGGCAACAGAGGATGAGATGGTTGGATGGCATCCTGGACTCAATTGACATGAGTTCAAGCAAACTCCTGGGAAATCTGTGAAGGACAGGAAAGCCTGGTGTGCTGCAGTCCATGGGGTCACAAAGAGTTGGACACGACTTAGCGACTGAACAACAGCCATAACTTCTGGAGTGTCAGATTTCTGATCCTTAAAGCATTTGGTTGTGAAGTTCCAAGGCTACCAAAGAACAATGGAAAAATGAACAAGAACGAAAAGTTAGGAATAGGATCATGTGTTTCTAGCACTACTCCTACTGGGAAAGAGTCTGTTTAAATGCTGGAGCTTTATTTGCTCATCTGCAAACTGAATGTGGAAGTTGGTGAAATATATCCTGTAAGTAGTTTCCTCCACCATTCTCCTGGTGCTATTAGGTTGATCAAAATGTATAAAGGGCTTGTTGTTGTTGTGTAGTCGCTAAGTCATGCGTGACTCTTTTGAAACCCCATGGACTGTAGTCCGCCAGTCTCCTCTGTCCATGGATTTCCCAGCAAGAATACTGGAGTGGGTTGCCATACCCTGCTGTGCCCTCTTCCAGGAGATCTTTCTGACCCAGAGATCGAACCCACATCTCTTATGTCTCCTGCATTGGCAGGGGGTTCTTTACCACTAGCACCACCTGGGAAGCCCCTTATGTATATACGGCATGCTGTGTCATGATGTCTGCAAATGAACTTCATATGATTCAACAGAAAAGGGCAGATAAGACTCATAGGGCTAAATGTTACTAATTATTGAACCTGGGTGGTGGGTATACAGATTATTCCCTATTCTTTTAATTTTCCGAAATGCTTGAAAATTTTTATAATAAAAGTTTAACTAAAAAAGAAAGCAAGAAAAACTACAGATCCACATTGCAGTGAGGAATTTGGATTTCATCTCATAGTTGATAAAGGATATTAAGCAGGGCTCTCACGTGACTATCCTTTAGTTTTTGAAGGCTTCCTTTGATAGCAAGCTGGAGGATGCCTTGAAAGAGACAAACCTTGGAGACAAGTGAAGCTAATAGAGAATGTAGCAAAAGTCCAGGTGAGAAGATGAGGCTTAAATTCAGGTGAGGACAGTGGGACTAGAAAGGAAGTAAACTTTAAATTATTTGGTTATTTATCCTGATTTCTTCCTGGTCTTTGAATCTTGAATTTTGATTGTTTGGTTGGCTGGTTAGTTTGAGTTATATTTCTTAAACATGAATTGAGTATTCCCATGCCTTCACTTATATCAAGTCTCACCACACCCCCTGAAATACAGGTATCAGTATCTCACTTTTACCAAAGAAGAAACTGACTCAGAGAGGTTAAGTATCTCTCCCAATGCCACACAGCTAAAGGCTAGCCACATGCCCAGATTTTCTGGCTCCAAGTCAAGTGCTCTACCAACTGTACTCCACTAAGTAGACGCATTCTACTTTTTTCCTTTGGCCGACTGAAGCCTGGCAGACAATTTGCCTGGGCGTAAGTTAAGTGGCTCAAAAGGCAGCTGAGGTGGAGGCTAGCTCTGAAGTCCAAGCAACCTGGGTCTGATTCCCAGCCTTGGACGAGAACCCTGGAGCCTCAATGTCCCCATCAGTCATGGCATCATGATGCAGGTTTGTTCTCAAGTTGCCTGCAGTAAATGAGATCAGAGTCCCCAGTACTATGCCTGGTACACAGTCTGTTCTCAAGAAATGGTACCAATTTTTTTCCAGAATAGTCACGAAAGGGTCAAGCCATCACCAGAAGAGATGTCATATATTTGACTCAGGAATGTGGTCATGGGGCAGGACACAGATATAAACTAGGTTCAGAAAAAAAAAAAAAAAGAAGAAGGTTTCACATGGTTTTAATACTCTCTTGTCACCTCGAAAACAGTTTTTCCCCTTCCACTTATGTCACTGAGGTAACTGGTGAAAAACCCCCTTACTCCCTCCCCAAGCAAGCTTACTAGCAAGCCCAGGAGATCCTTGTGATAAGCTATTTTACAGGAGTTTTCTGTGCTTTCCTTTTTTTCCCCCCTCTCCTTTCACGCTAGAATTAAGAAACCTGTAACTCGCTGCTTATCTCATTATCTCCTGCCTTGCATTTTAATGTGTCGCTTCTAAAAAGACCTCATTGATATTCCAGTTATGTATGTGTTTGTTTGTGTCTCTTGGGAAAATTTGCTACCGATCTTCCAAGTTGAGCACCCGTATGCTCAGAGCTCAAAGTTGGAGCTCTCGTTTGTAAAAGAAAAAGAAAAAAAAATGGAGATGGTCTGAGGATTTTGCATCTACACGAAGCTGTAAATAGAGCAGTTCAAGAGCCTCAATCCAAAACCATGCACAAAAAAGCAGATGAAGAATTGGGTGTCTTCCTGGGATTCTGGGTTATGTCGATGAATAATTCAAGCCTACAGGCTCTTAAAAGGACACAGTTACCTGGTTTTCCAGATAATTAGAGACCACCCCTGACAAAAGGTTTTAACCTAATTTAATCAGATAATTAACCAGATCATCCAGAAAAGAGCAAGCTTTTTTATCCTGCCTAAATTATCCGGAGTTTCATCGTTATTAAGTAACTGACAACCTCTACTTCCTGCTATGCTGAGTCTACACCCGTGGATGGAGCTAAATCAAGCTTCAAGTTAAGAGGTGACAAGAACAGGATAACAAGAAATCATTCTTACAAAATCTTGTTGCCTTTTTCAAGTGTTATAGATCCTGGCTACTTTCATACAAAGTGAGGCTTAGGGAAGTATCTGTAAAAAAACAAAACAAAAGTCCTACCATGAGGACAATCCAGACATGGTTGAGACCTAGTTTTATTGACTTTTTTGCACAGATCCGATTACTTAAATAATGGCTTGCTTCATATTACTTTGCTGTGTATTAACGTTAGGAGATAGAAGCTGATGTAGCATTCTTGTTATGCAGCTGATGAAATTTTCTCAATTTATTCATCACCTTTTCTTCCCAAGAACAATGCTTTGAGATCTTTGAGGTGGCCATTGCTGATACTAATGACATATTTACTGAATACCAAACACATGCCTGGTTGTCAGGCTTCATTATTTCATTTAAACATAGAAAAGGCCCTTCAAGGTAGGCTTGTTTTGTTTTTCAAATTAAAGTTTCTTATTTACATAAAGTGAAATGGTCTGTGTGTGTGTGTGTATATATATATATTTATTTACTCATACTTAGATGCACACACAGATACATATACAACAATATACATTGTTGTTTTTCAGTCACTAAGTTGTGTCCAACTTTTCAACCCCATGGACTGCAGCATGCTAGGGTTCCCTGTCCTTCACTATCTCCTGGAGTTTGCTTAAGTTCACGTCCATTGAGTTGGTGATGCTATCTAACCATCTCATCCTCTGTCACCCCTTTCGTTTTTTGCCTTCAATCTTTCCCAGCATCAGGGTCTTTTCCAATGAGTTGGCTTTTCAAATCAGGTGGCCAAAGTATTAGAGCTTCAGCTTCAGCTTCAGCATCAGTCCTTCCAGTGATTATTCAGGGTTGACTTCCTTTAGGATTGACTGGTTTGATCTCCTTGCTGTCCAAGGGAGTCTCAACAGTCTTCTCCAACACCACAGTTCAAAAGCATCAGTTCTTTGGCACTCAGCCGTCCTTATGGTCCAGCTCTCACATCCATACATGACTACTGGAAAAACCACAGCTTTGACTATACGATTGGCAAAGTGATGTCTTTATTTTTAATACACTCTCTAGGTTCGTCATAGCTTTCCTTCAAGGGGGAAGCGTCTTTTAATTTCATGGCTGCAGTCACCATCTGCAGTGATTTTGGAGCCCAAGAAAATAAAATCTTTCATTGATTCCAGTTTTTCCTCTTCTATTTGCCATGAAGTGATGGGACCAAATGCCAGATCTTAGTTTTTTGAATGTTGAGTTTCAAGTCAGCTTTTTCACTCTCCTCTTACACCCTCATCAAGAGGCTCTTTAGTTCCTTTTCACTCTCTGCCATTAGCATGGTATCATCTGCATAACTGGTTGGTATTTCTCCTGTCTATCTTGATTCCAGCTTGTGATTCATCCATCCCAGCATTTACGTGTACTCTGCATGTAAGTTAAATAAGCGGGGTGACAATATACAGCCCTGACATACTCCTTTCCCAATTTTGAACCAGTCTGTTGTTCCATGTATGGTTCTAACTGTTGCTTCTTGACCTGAATACCAGTTTCTCAGGAGACAGGTAAAGTGGTCTGCTATTCACATCTCATTAAGAATCATATATATCATATATGTATTCAATATTTATGTATACATATCTATAACCTGTGTAGATTTATGTATCCATCACCACAATCATAATTGATTCATTGAGGAAACTGAGGTTATGTTGCTTTGAAATCCAGGTCTCTTTATCCTTAGCTCAGCATTTTCTCCATTTTACATCAGCTTCCTACCCCATAAATATGCTCTGGTCCATTCAAGCAGTTCTCATCATTCCTTATCATTCCATGTACTTATCTTCTCCTGGCAGCAAGGTAGGTTTTTATTATCCCCATTTTACTAATGAGGACACTGTGGTTTGGGGCGGCGTGGGTAGTGGCAGGCGGTGTACTCAGCCTGGATTAATTGCAGACTGGTGCCCTCTGTACTTGGTCCTGGGTCTCCTCAGAAAGAGCACTGCTATGGGAACATGGATCTTTACTACTCTCAGCCTGGCTATGTCAAGCTTTCAAAAATATTGACACCAGGACAGTAAGAACAACTATGAAAAGGTTGGAAAACAAAATGTGTCACAGCTTTCAACTTTTCCAAGGGAAATAATAGGTGGGAGAGCTTGTTAATTAAAACCACCCTTGTTGGAGTTGATATGGATTTAATTCTAGCTCTATAGCTTATTGGCTGTGTGATCTTCAACAAATTACTCTAACCTTATAAAAAAATTATTTATATTTTAATTTGGCTGCACAGGGTCTTAGTTGTGGTATGTGGGATTGAGCTCACTGACCAGAGATTGAACCCAGGCCCCCTGCACTGGCAGTGCAGAGTCTTAGCCACTGGACCACCAGGGAAGTCCCTACTCTTTCTAATCTTAAGTGCTCTCTTTCGTAAAGTGGAAGGCTGTTGTAAGTATTAAAGAGATGAGGTTTATAAAAAGAGCAAAATAATGCCGGTTATAGTAACATGGATGCAACTAGAGATTATCATACCAAGTCAGAAGAGAATGACAAATACCATATGTATCACTTATATGTAGAACTTAAAATATGACACAAATGAGCCTACTTACGAAGCAGAAACAGCATCTTGGACATAGAGAACAGACTTGGTGGTTGCCAAGAGGAAGGGAGTTGCAGGAGGAATAGAGTGGAAAGTTGGGGTTAGCAGATACAAGCTTTTCCATAGAGTGGATAAACAAGGTCCCACTGTATAGCACAGAGAACTGTATTCAATATCCAATGATAAACCATAATGGAAAAGAATATTTTAAAAAGAATGTATATATATGCATAACTGAGTCATTTTTCTATACAGCAGAAATTAACACAACATTGTAAATACTTCAATAAAAATATTAAAACTAAAATATTGAATTATATGTTGTACACCTGAAACTAATAAAATACTGTATATCAACTATACTTTAATAATAAATAAAATTTTAAAAGATTGAGGCATGTGCATTGTCTGGTACACAGTAAGCACTTAATGTTATTGTTAAACATGGAGGAGAGCAGTCATTTCTAGAAAGGCAATGAATGATTCTAGAAATGCAATTATTTATCAATAACCAATGATCTGGATAACTTAGTGACAATTCACATTGATGTCACTGGGCACTGTTTAAAGTGTTTTGTATATGTTAATTTGTTTCATACTTGCAATAACCCTCCAAGGTTAACAACAGTTACAGGGTTTTTATTTTTAACAACTTGGATTTTTTATTAATTTATTTTTGGCCATGCTGCACAGCATGTAGGATCTTAGTTCCCTGACAGAGTATCAAACCTGCGTCCCCCCCCCTCTACAGAGCTCCATTCAAATCCAAGGAGTCCATAATTCTAGTCACTACATTCTATTGCTTCCCATAACTGAAAAAGAGCAGGATTTCTACTACAGTTCCAAGTCATCTCATCACCATGACCACTGTCCTCTCTCGGTGCAGAGTCCTAGAAATTGTTTCTCTTGTTTGCTCAGTTCTTAAGCTCCCCCCACCTTTGAGGGCAATGATATATATGGAAATTCTGACTGTAATTTCTTAGGTTCAACCATTTTCCATTTGTTCCCTTGTGCTTGCTCAATCAGTAACAAGAGATAAAAAAAATCTTCTACATAGCCACAGATTCTAGCCATCCGTGGGGTTGCGATGGGATATTCACAAGGGAACCTACTTTGCCTTGACAAGAAGGCGTGGAAGAGCGCCAGATGTCCCATTAAAAGTCCTTTCGAACCTAAATGAGTTTGTGACGATGTGTGTTTATATGTGTGAGGATAAAACATACTGTGAGCCTCCCTTCTCCGAGCATATAAGCTGTTATCTGAGAATGAGGCACTTCAGGAGGCTAATTAAGCACTGGAGGCTGTCTACAGAGGCAGAGCCGAGTGGAGATCTGGGGCCGTCCCCAGCCACCCCCCTCACACACACACATAAGCAAAACTCTGCTAAATCATCCAGGAAAACCAATTTCATCTGATGATGCATCCACATCAACTTCATTTTGCCTCTACAGACAAAGTATTTTTATATTTTTCAGGTGCCCGGGCTTCCAGGTACCCAGGTAAGTCCCAGCTTATTCTGTTGCAATGGCGCAGTCAGTACTTCTGAACGTCGCTCTGGCTCTGTCCCTCAGCTCAGATAGGCTGGGCCACCACACTCCCAACACCGATTCTCAGAGCCCTCCTCTACCAGCCGCAGCCATTTTGCCATTTAATAGCAACCATTTAAAAGGAAAAAAAAAAATCAAGGTGAAAGAGAATCACATTAAAAGTCGACTCCATATTTTATATAAAGATGTTATTTTTTTAATGGTTATTTATGATCATTGGCCTTTTCAGATTAATTATGGCACCGCTTTTGTAAGTGGCAGGAGCAATCTGTCACCCAGAATTACACAGAAGGCCACCCAAGCTCCGTGTTTCCTGTTATCCGACTGTAAATCAGTGTAACTTGCAAGGGAGCATGCCGCACCACACCGATGGCCAGCCTGTCCGCTGTCACAATCAACGCCGTGCCCACCACTCCCCTGTTCTTGCTCCCCAAAGGGTCCTGAAAGAGGATTTGTCCAGGATCGCCACAGCCCCGCAGCCTGCTGACTTTATAAAGAGAGGAGGTGAAGTAACACTTTTCTTTTTAATACCCCGCGGTGTGGAACTGAAATTGCAGCCTGCTTCTATTTTCAGAGGCCTCCTTGGTAAGAGAATGTTTTTATCTGGAGATACAATGACCGTGGCCCATGCTCTGCCGTTCCCATGAAGGCCTTGCCAAAGTCCATGAATGCTCGCTTTATGAATTGGTCTTGCAGGTGTTCAGGGGGGTATGTAATCACGAATGAATGGTCGAAAAACACAGAAAGTCTCCGCAGCCTCTGGCACCGAGAGCCGCTGGGCTTTATGATTCTGTGAGAAAACACACATGCATCGAGAGCATTCCCTGGGTGCCAGGGTTGCCTGAGGCTAAATATTTTCACAGTTCATCCCTGGGCTGGTGGTACGTTCCACAAAAGAAGGGATCTGTAGCCGACCCATGGGCCAAGAAGTTGGTCGCTCTCACATGGTTTTCCTGCTCTCACTTGCTACAGGCACGGTGTGGACCGAGGCACTGTCTTTCTGCACACGGGCTACCCAGCCGGCTAGAGAGCCTGGAGATTCTAGGAAGACCTCATGGACACCCATCCAGGTGAGCCGGCAGCCCAGACAAAGAAGGCATCTGAAGGTCAAGATCAAACACCCTCAGAGAATTTGTGCATATTCTTAGGCAGGGGCACGACTAGAACTGTGGGGAGTCAAGAATAGAATAGCTAGGGGGCTTCCCTGGTTGTCCAGGGGTTGACGCTTCACCTCCCAATGCAGGGGATGTAGATTCTATCACTGGTCAGGGGCTACGATCCCACATGCCATGTGGCAAAAAAACCAAAATATTAAAAAAAAAAAAAAAAAACAGAACTATAAGTGGAACTATATATGTAATTTTGTTCTGTACATCATACTTCCATAATTTAAAGAGAAAAAAACCAGAAGCAATATTGTAACAAATGCAATACTTAAAAAAATGGTCCGCAGTATTGTAACAAATTCAATAAAGACTTTTAAAAAATGGTCGGCATCAAAAAAAAAATCTTAAAAAAGAAAGAATATTTTCTCAAGCAAGCTGAGAAGAAGGGGACTGGGAAGGGGTGTCCTCTGACTAGGGACCTGGGGAGCCTGAAGCTTTAGATCTAAATTGAATCTCTTGTATCCCCTCCACCCGTGAAAAGAGACCTGAGGATCAGTGATGGTGGGGAGAAGGTCACTATTAGCTAATCTAACCTGTCTTGGGCAGCCTCAGCCCCAGAGAGACAGCAAAGATGTGGAAGAAGATTTCTGTCCTTTCTCTCACTCTCCCTACCTGGCCGTCCCGTCTCCTCTGGGCTCTGTCTAAGCTGCTAACTGGGAAAAACTCTCCGAGGGGGAATTCCATCAGCTCTCCAGCACTCTGGAAGGATGCAAAAGATGTCGGGGTTTTGCTGAGAGATTTCGAACTGCTTTTTTTTTTTTTTTTAACCAGTTCAGACTCAGGGCCCTAGAGTAAAACAGGAGCCTCACCTGGGAAAAATAGGATCCTGGCCAGTAATAGGTGGTACCTCCCAACAGCATCCATGGCCAGGAGCAGCCCAAATCCCTGGCATGGAGAATTTCAAGAGGCACTGGTGAAAGTGAGAGCTGACGGGATGACAGGGCGCTGGCCTGGGGAGGGAAGCTTCTATTCTTACAGCATCTGGAACTGAGGGTACCCTCATAATCACAGCGGGCAGGAAGAGCAGAGCTAGAATTGGAGTTCAGAAGCTGAGCTGTCAAGGCCACTCAAACACTGGGGGAAAAAAAAAACAACAACTCCTGTGACTAAGGGGTTAAAGAACTTTGAGATATGGGAGCTACAAAGAGAGCAGACTCTCAAAATAACCCACCTTCCCTGGCTTTTCTTAAGTATGTAAGTCTTTACCATCTGAGCTACCAGGGAAGCCTTGGCTTTTCATACCTCTGCTAATTCATGGTATACCAACATTTCCTATCACCTACACTGACACCCAAGATGCCAAAAGTGTCCCCATGGACTAACCTCCTAGTTACAGTTAAGGGGAAGAGGAAGTCTGAATTAGTTACATTTCAGAAGCAGAAATGAAGACATTCCATTTCCAAAAATATTCCCAACTTGGCTCTTCTGACGCCAGAAATTCCACAATCTGAAATGTATTCCTTTGGTTTAACCCAACATTAAGCTACCATAAACATTAATTTATTCAGCAAATATCTACTGAATACCTTCTTTGTTGCCATGCCCTTTACTGGCATTAGATAAATGGGGAAAATAACATAGACAAGTTTTCTGCCCTCGTGGCACTTAAATTAATCTCTATCAGTCCTTTAAGAATGAGTTTAATCATTTCCTGAAAGCACATTTCAGTAGAAGGAAACTAAGTGAGACCACCTAAAGGGAAGCAGGATTGAGATGGGCTGTCCCTGAACATAAAGGCAAAAAGGATGAAGTGTAGTGGAACAAGAGCCACTGAGAATAAAATTCATTCATTCATCCATCCATTCCACAAATAGATTTTAAGCATCTCAGAGCCAGATACTGAGGGTCAATCATTAAGACAGACACAGCCCCGGTCCTGAAGGAGCTTATGACCTGGTTTGGGAAACACTGGTAACAGGTAAGACAATCACAGTCATATTTGACTAGTCCTAGTCAGGGTAGACTGGAAAAGGCAATGGCACCCCACTCCAGTACTGTTGCCTGGAAAATCCCATGGACAGAGGAGCCTGGTAGGCTGCAGTCCATGGGGTCGCTAAGAGTCTGGCATGACTGAGCGACCACTTTCATGCATTGGAGAAGGAAATGGCAACCCACTCCAGTGATCTTGCCTGGAGAATCCCAGGGACAGGGGAGCCTAGTGGGCTGCCGTGTGTGGGGTCGCAGAGTCGGACACGACTGAAGTGACTTGGCGGCGGCAGCAGCAGTCAGGGTAGACACAGGGCACTAAAAGGGCACACAAACAGACTGAGGGACTTCCCTGGTGGTCTGGTGGCTAAGACTCCACACTCCCAAGGCAGGGGGCCTGGGTGCAATTCTTGAGCCAGGAACTAGATCCCACATGCCACTACTAAGGATCTCATGTGCTGCAACTAAGACCCAGTGAAGACAAATAAATATTAAAAAAAAAAAAAAAGCAAACTTGGAGAAAGGGATGGATCAAGGGAAGCTTCTTGCAGGGAGTAAAAGCACGGAAGTGAGGGTGAACTTCAGCATTCCTGACAAAGGGAAATGCTTATGCAAAGTCCCTCCAGAGGACCACTCTGCCCCCAGATCCACCGCTGGAATGTGGAGCATCAAAGTATAGGTAAAATGAGACTGCAGGTTCCCCCGTGGGTCTAAGCCATAAGCTGGCTAAAGTTGGCCAGAGTAAATATTGTAGGCTTGTGGCCCATGTGGTCGATTACAACTAAACTCTGCCACTGCAACAGGAACTTGCCACAGGCAATATGGAAACAAAAGGATGCAACTGTGTTCCTTTCTCTTAAAAAAAATTTTTTTTATTGGAATATAATTACTTCACAATATTGTGAGTTTCTGATACATGACGAAATGAATCAGCTTTGTGAAACTGAAAGTCACTCAGTCGCGTCCGGCTCTTTTGCAATCCCATGGACCGTAGCCCACCAGGCTCCATGTCCATGAAATTTTCCAGGCAAGAATACTGGAGTAGGTAGCCATTCCCTTCTCCAGAGGATCTTCCTGAGACAGGGATCAAACCCAGGTCTCCTGCACTGCAGGCAGATTCTTTACCATCTGAGCCTCCAGGGAAGCCCAAATCAGCTGTAAGCATACATCTGTCCTCACCCTCTTAGATCTCTCTCCCATTGTCCCCACCTCCCTGCCCCATCCCACTCACCTAGGTCATCACAGAGCACTGACCTGAGCTCCCTGTACTATACAGCAGCTTCCCACTAGCTATCTATTTTTACATGCTAGTGTATTTATGTCAATCCTAATTTCCCAATTTGTCCCACCATCCCCTGCCCCCATCCCCGTGATGTCCACTTGTCTGTTCTCTACATCTGCATCTCTATTCATGTACCCTGGAAATAGGTTCATCTGTACCATTTTTCCAGATTCTGCAACTATGTTTCAATAACACTATTAAAAGAAGAGGCAGTAGGCTGGATTTGATCCACAAGCCACAGTCTTTCAACCCCTGGTCTAACCAAGACTTGGAGTCAAACAGAGGCAGCTAAGGAAATTTCCGCAACTGGGGTGGGCCTCCCTGGAGAGGGTAAAATTTGTGGGAAAAGAGTACCAAGCATGGAGCTGAAACATCTGAACTTGTGTCTTTGTCAGAGCACAAACTCTAGAATAATGTCTTCCTCATCTTTAAGATGAAAGAGAATAAGATGGTCTTTAGGGCTTCTTCTCAGAAGGTCTAAAACAAGGCTTTTTAACCTGGGTACAGGAGCCCCAAGGAATCTAGGGGTGATGTTGAACCATTTGTGAATATAGATTAAAAGGCACCAAATTTTTAGTTTTATTTATTTCCAACTGAAATAGGGTGTTTGTTTCAATGATAAGTGTAGTCAACCAGCTAGAGTCATATTACAAAATCACATTATGATTTTGTGTCCAAGAGCAATCACAGACATTTTCCTAGCATGTTACAGTTGTAACAAGCAATGTTGAAATAGCAGCTATATTCCTAACTTCTTTGAATTTATGATAGCTTTTGGATTTGCAACTGAACTTTGTTATTTAAGACGTGAATAGAGATACATATAATATCTATGGATAATTTTTATATTTGAAAACTATATTTCAATACAATTTGTTTTCTCTGTAATCCTATATAATTTATTTTGCCCTTCAAAAATCAGTATTCTGAGGAGTCTATCTCCTCCCACATGGTTAACAACTCCTAATCTAGAGTTAATGAATTATCAATTTATATCTATCCTACTGGCAAAATATTCTTTGTAAAAAAAAAAATCCTTTTCAGGGGAAGATGTGGCAGAGGAATGCTTTCTTATGTAGTTGGAAAAAATTGAGAATTGTAACAGACTTTTTAGAAAATAATGTGTCAATATTTATTAAAATTTCAAAATGCATATATATGCTATAATGTCACTCCTGGGAACTTAATTAATATAAACACCCCTCAAAAGAAAAGACAGATTGGCAAGTATTGTTAAAAAGGTCAAAAATGAACAAACAACCCTAGAAACAGAGTGAATGCCTACTACCAAGAGGAAAGTTGGGAAGCAATGATCTATCCACACTCATGTGGAATACTATACAGTCATTAAAAAGGATGATTTACAGCTCTAAGAGCTGCTCTGCTGGGATTGCCTGGAAGAATCACTGAATGAGGAAAGTGATACAATTTTATTTCACTTAATTAAAATACACCTTGACAAAGGAATGTTGTATGTGTATTATGTGTATGTGATTACATGAGCATGGAGAAAAGCAAACAAAGAAAGATATTAGCATATTCTTGTGGGTTACTTGGGAGAAGGTGTTGTGAATAGGCCAGGGAAGGGGAGGAAGGAGCCAAGAAAAACAGAAACAATCATGCTCAGGAGAGCCAAGTGTATTATAATTTCATTTTGTGTTTATGTAAAATTATGTTTATAGGGTTAGAAGAGAAATAATTTCCTCTGCCCCTCAGAAAACCCTGTGATATCAGGTAAATATAGGCTGAGTTCAGTTTTTCTGGTTTACTGTCAATATATTGAGTATCTTTAGAATCCTGCTTTGCTCTCAACAATGCCTGACATCTTCTGGCAGCATATTTGGGGATTGAAATGATAAATCACAATACCCAGCATGGTTTCATTTCACAAATGAATATGTCTATTTTGATATAAACAACTCATTCAGAGAGAATCATAAGGGCCAAGGATGATTCTACTGTCTGAGGATAAACAGAATAGAAAGGACAGGAAAGGAGGAGTATTTGATACTTTTTACAGTTTCTAGCTAGTTTCTTTATGGTTGTTGTTCACTAAAGTCAAATATATATTTTTTCTCATTTCCTCTACTTCTTCGCCAACTCACCAAACTCTCATAAAGATAAGATTCATGCCCAGGACATCACAAATAACAGCAGAGGCTCACAAAACAACAAATTCAGGTCCACCTGTGGCTCCTTTCAAGGTCAGGAGGGCGTGGCATGGGCTCTGGCCAGTCACCGTCTTGTCCAGTGACCTACAAGCTCAGGAATCTGATCAGGCCACTTTGCAGAGGCTGTCCACGCCACCAACTGCCCATCAGTTTCTGTTCTGACAGCCAAGAACGAGAACAAAAGAAGTGAAATGCCAGCAGCTTTCAGTCTCCTCACTCGATTCGATGGCCTTCTTGTTTTTTCACCTCCCCAGATCTATTTCGGGAACTGTTTAACCAAAAGAAGCCGATTCTCTCAAACTGCCTCTTCTTAACCCTTAGGAAGACAAAGGCTCTCACCGTTTTCTGCTTGCACCAAGTGGAGGATGAGAAATAACTCTAGACATCCTGGATTCACTAGTACAGGTGGCAGCCACTACCACCTAATAATCATTACAATTCCTTACGGCAGTGCCACCCATTTCAAAGTGTTTCCATCTGCACATAAAATCTCATAAGAGGCAGGAAGCACAGGCAGTATTATTGGCAGAGGCGAAGAATCTGAATCTAGGTATAGGTAAGTAAGTGCAGGAGAAGATAAACTAGGAATACAGGAATTAGGAGTCCAATCCAGGTCTTTCAAATAGCAACACAGGAGAAATCAGCATTTTCTAGAAAATAAACTGGTATATATCAGCCCTGCCCAGACATAGAATGTGAGGCACACATGTAAGTTACAAATTTCCCAGTAGCCACATAACAAAGAGAAACAGGTGAAATTAATTTTAATGTTTTTGATGTAACCCAACATTTTAAAAATATCACCACTGCATCATGCAATCAATATAAAAATTTCAACGAGCTACTTTGGCCTCTCCTGTACTAAGTCTTGGAAATCTATTGTGTGTTTTATCACTAGAAGACGGCTGAATTCAGACTAGCCCCATTTCAAGTATGTAATAATCACACGTGGCTGATGACTCCCATATAGGACAGCTCACAGAGGTAGCCAGAGGGAGAAAACTAAGATGATAGGTGCTAGTGCAAACCCAGTGGAATTCATTTAAAAGGGAAATTTGGTTGTGGGAGTGTTTCACCAGAAAAGGTGCTGAGGAAAGCCAGCATCAGCCCCAAATGTGGAATCTGGCATCACAGGAAACCCAGAAAAACAGTATCTGGCCCTGAGTAATAGGAGCAAGGACTTCCCTGGCTCAGTTGTAAAGAACCTGCCTGCCGATGCAGAAGACACAAGGACGTGGATTTGTGACTTCCTGAGCCCTGGATCTGGAAGATCTCCTCGAGGAGGAAATGGCAACCCACTCCAGTATTTTTGCCCGGAAAGTTCCAGGGACTGGGGAGCCTGGTGGGGTCGCAAAAGAGTCAGGAACAACTCAGCCACTGAACAATAGAAGCAAGGTCTGGAAAGGTTAGGGAGAAGTGCTCTCTCCAGGAGGGAAGGAGGAGCAGACACACAGGGGGCTTATAAACCCCTGTCAGTGAGAAACCAGCTCCACAATAATTTTAAACCACAGTGAGCCCTGACAGGAAACCGACCCAGTAAACCAGACAAATTACTACTGCAGCTGGCCCTGCCTGCTCTCACTCCATCCTTCCCCCCACCCCACCATGAAACTCGAGCTCTTTGGATGCTTCTGCTCAGCTTTCTGGAGGGCAAGAGAGGGAAGGCCCACAGAGAGTCTGTGAGAGCTCAGGCAGCCCAAGCCACAAGCCCTGGAGTTCTAGGTCATCTGTCTGAGAGCAAGTATTGGTGTGTGCTTTTGATCTTGACTTGCTGGGTGTCTCTGAACTGGTTGGTTCCCCTCTCTGACCTCTCACTTATTAGGAAGTGCCCATGATAATGCCTGATCATGGGATTTTCCCAGTGGTCCTGTGGCTAAGATTCGCACTTACAATGCAGGAGGCACAGGTTCAATCCCCGGTCAGGGAACTGGATCCCACATGCCACAACTAAGACCCAGTACAGCCAAATAAATGAAGATTTAAAAGATAAGTAACATAATGTCTGGTCATCTGGGACCACATCTGTTCAGGACAGTGAGTTCTCTGGTAGCAAAAACCATTCGTTGCCATACTGTGCAAGCTACCTTTGGATAAAATGGCCTGCGGTGGTCACATTGGAACTCTTGGGACTTGATTCCTGGTAAGGAGACCAGAGGGACACAGGATAAACCACTGACAAATGAAAATTTTAATATAAAATCTAAAACTTGGAATTTTCTGAGAAAATAGATTTGGGAGGCATCAGCAAGCCAAATGGGTGAGAAATAGCCTCTGGGGCTGCAGTTTACTCCACCTCTGTCTTCAGGGTAGATAGGAAGCCTGTGTACCTGCTGGATGATTACAAACAACAAACTGTAAACTCAGACAAAAGTGGAGTCCCATCAGTCTTGAAACAGGGCATTTGGGATTATTCAAATAGCATGAACCTGCTCAGTTTGGAGCAGTCCCAGCACCTCTCTGAACCCTGGTAAAGTATCTACAACACAAGTTAAGATGCCCTCTGCCTCCAGTGTCCTCTGAACCTATTTCTGAGTCCTCTGTATATTCTGTCTGTGCCACAGGCTCTTAAACAGACACTGAAGGGACAGGTCAGCACATTCCATGCAGGACAGCAAGGGGACTCAGTGATCACTTTGTCCTGATGCTTGCTCAAAATGCCAAGGTGCTGAGATCCATCCTATGGGAAGGACCAGGGAGGCAGGCGCATGCTAGAGCAGCACAGAGTGGAAGGGAAGGAGCCCCATCATTCAACTCCCCTGGTGGCTCCGATGGTAAAGAATCTGCCTGCAATCAGGAGACCTGGGTTCAATCCCTGGGTCGGGAAGATCCCCTGGAGAAAGCCAGGGCAGGCCACTCCAGTATTCTTGCCTGGAGAATCCCATGGACAGAGGAGCCTCGAGGACTAAAGTCCACGAGTTGCAAAGTGTCAGACACGACTGAGTGACTAACACACACACACACGCATGCACACACATATACATACACCATTTAGAGAGCTCCGGGGCCTTCGCTGATTCAGGTACGGCTGCTCCCCACCCCCACCCCCGCTTCTACCTGCACCTGGGTCCTGAGCGCCAGGGCTGGGCTCCTTCCAGTCCATTTGTGTCCCCTCCATCTGTGGAATTTCTCAAACGCTCCAGATTTTCTGGCTGGTTTAACAGCCTTATGGAGGGGTTAAAATCTCAAATTTAAACTGTCAAAGCTGTTTAGGGTCAAACAAAGCCTCAATGATCTAACTGAATCCAGGTTCCTCTCAAAGATGCAACTGAACACCATCATCATTTGGTTTTTGCAAACTCCCCCTTTTCTGTTGATGCTAAGAAACGTTGACAATATCCTAGAAAGCAACTACACATGCAACGAAAATAAAGTCAATGTAATTTCTTAGCAATGCCTCATGCTCTAGTTCACATCAGTCAGGGGAGGTCAAAACAGTGATTCCTGAAGGGACCTGCTGTAACATAACCTGCCCAGACCAGGCTGGGAGAGGCTGTCAGGACACCCACATTTCTCTTGTGTCTTCACCCTGACTGCTGATATAAAACTGAGTGGTTTTCTTGAATCTCTGAGCTTCCATTTCACTATTTGTAAAATGGAGAAAGCAGCTTATTTTCTGCCTAACAAACTGTATCAATAATCCAATACTGGAAAAAAATTGAATTGGGAGGGAAAAACAGCAGAATAATAAGGACTGTGTTAGACATATATTCTTTTTCATATTCTTTCCATTATGGTTTATTACAGGTTATTGAACATAACTCCCTGTTCTATATAATAGGATCTTGTTTATCCATCCTATGGAGAATAATTTGCTTCTACTAATCCTAACTCTCAATCTTTGCTGTACAGTGAAAATTACACACAACACTGTACATCAACTATACTTCAACAAAATTTTAAATATATATATAAAAACAAGAAGGGCTGTGATAGGATTATAGATGTATTTTTTTCTATCCTTTATTTTCCGACAGTTTTGAAATTTGATTACACTACTTAAAGAAAAATTTTAATTTATTGTAAAACTTAACATAAAGTAACTTGAAATTGAGGAACTCCATGTGAGGGCAAATTGCAGTCAATTCTTAATTATCCTGTGTCACTGAATCACAGAGTATTTTGTCTATACTCAATTTTTTAAATCCAAGTGGGACTCCCCCTGGTCACTAAGAACCCCGCTGTGGTTGCCTCAATCAATCCACTCATCAAAAAATGTAAATATATGTAATATTTATATTGGGAACTGTAAACTCAGCATTGTGGAAAACACTTGGGAAATATGAAGGGCTCTGGTCCTGCCCTGTCACAAAGATGTTAGGAAAATAAGACTAATATGTGACAGGATATTGTACAAGTGACCCAACTGTGGCTAAGACTAAAGAGCCAGACTGCAGGGAACAAACTCTAGAGATAAACGAATACCCAAGGTGATCAATGCCAATGTTATGGAAAACTGGGACTAAGTGAAACCTTGAAAAATAGGTAATATCTGTGAGATAGAAAGGAGAAGAAAGAGTCCTAGGACCAAAAACAACAAAACAGGAAAGGAAACTAATATTTGATGACACCTACAATCCAAAGGGCACTGTTGTAGGAACTTCACAAAGTAATGTGGTGGATTCCACACAGACAGCATAGGAGGAAGTCTTTCTTAGCGACCCCATTGGACAGATAAGCAAACTGAGTCTCCATCATTGTGCTATGTTCATGGGATAATACAGAAACCTGCCTGATTATAGGCGACAGGTGTGCCTGGTGACATAATGGAGCATAACCTAGAAGAAAGAGGGGCCAGATGATAGAATTATGCCTTCATTATGGCAGCCACAAGCCAACATGCCTACTCATAACTGGAGACAGCTGGTGTGACTAAGGAATTGAAACAGGGTGAAATATTTTTTCTGTTAAACAAAACTTTACTCTCTGGTATGACCACATTTCACTTTAACCTTTGAAAATGCAGCTTCCATATTGAGATGTGTTATAAGTATGAAATACATGCTGAATTTGAAACACTGCATGTGAGAAAGGAATGTAAAATAATTCATGAATAATTTTTAAGATTGATTAAAGGTTAAAATAAGAATGTTTTATATACATTAGGGTAAAATAATATATGGTAATAAAAACACTTCACTTATTTCTTTTCATGCTTTTAACATGGCTGCTAGAAAATCTTAAGTTACAAATGTGACTCTCATTTCATACAGTGTGGTAGTACTGACAGAGCTCTGAAACCCTGGGCATCAGTAAAATACACGTCAGATGCCACATTTTTCTTTTAGTGTTAGCTTGAGCTAACATTCCCTTGGATTATAAATTAAAATATTCTCCCAGCGATTTTAATTGCCTCATGTTTAGGACCACATGTAATTTTTTTTCATATATTACACTTTGCAAGGAAAGCATTTTCACACATACTATGTGAACCCCTACATCTCTGTGATGAGATAGAGCAAGTGAAATTATCCCTATTACAGAGCAGGACTCCAAGCCCACTTAACCCACTTGCGAAGGGCAGAGAGGGTTTTAGCAGTTTCAGCACCAATTTCTCGTCTTTCTTGGCCAGAGGCTACCTTAATACACCCTTGTCCGCATCACTCTCACTTGCAAATCCCTGGGAGGCCTCCCCAAGCAGTAATATTGCTCAACAAAGGAGTCCAGGTGGACTTCTAGGACGTTTTCTGTGCTGTGCTTAGTCACTCAGTAGTGTCTGACTCTTTACGACCCCATGGACTGTAGCCCACCAGGCTCCTCTGTCCATGAAGTTTCCAGGCAAGAATACTGGAGTGGGTGGCCTATCCCTTCTCCAGGGGATCTTCCCAACCCAGGAACTGAATCGGGGTTTCCTGCATTGCAGGCAGATTCTTTACCAGCTGAACTACCAGGGAAGCCCAAGGACGTTTTCTACCAACACAAAATGTAGCAATGTATTAACTCTCAGTACACAGGAACTGCTACAGTCTCTGGCCTCAGGTGCAGGCCTTCTGGATGCTCATCTATGGATATACAACCAGCTGCATGTCCATCCCCTGCGACTCCGGCAGGCATCTGGGAGCTGGCTGCACTGCTTCAACAGGCTGTTCAAACAAGTGCTTTCAGACAGCAAGAAACCACCAGTACCACGTGTCTCTCCTCTCTCACGCTAAGTAAACCGGCAGCTTACCCAAGACCTGCCCTGGTGTGCCCCACAGCCTCCTGACCACTGAAGCTCTGACTGCTTGCCCAGTTCTCTCTCCCACAGCACCCTATCAATAATTCCTGGCACAACAGGCAGGTTTAATAAAGGTCAACTTTGATAGGTGGTGGACAGAGTAAAGTCAGCAGCTTTTTAAAAAAAACTTTTTACTAATTTTGTTACGTTTGGCTGTGCTGGGTCTTCGTTGCTGCCCGAGAGCTCTCTCTGTGTAGAGGGCAAGGGCTACCCTCCGGTCGTGGTACATCGGCTCCTCACTGCGTGGCTTCTCTTATCACAGGGCATAGGCTCTGCTTGTGGTCTTGCAGCCTGCCAGCTCTAGAGAGCAGTCTCAGTAGTTGTGGTGCATGGGCTTAGTTGCCCTATGGCATGTGGGATCTACCCAGACCAGGGATCAAACCCATGTCCCCTGCATTGGCAGGAGGATTCTTACCCACTGTTCCATTAGGGAAGTCCAGCAGCTTCTTTCTAATGTAAATCCAGGGAGGCTCTGTGTTCAGAGGAGGTTAAGAGTAGCCATGTTGCTTACTGGCCCAAAGTATATGTGTTTTGAAGCTAGATGGGAGCTTTAGCCACGGTTCTGATTCAGCTGCTTGCTGCCTGTGTGACTTTGGGCAGGTTGCATAACCTTTCTGAGCTTCATTTCCTTATTATTAAAACGGGGAATGATAATAATGGCTGGAGTTGGTACCTATGGCTGCAGAAGTGAGGTAGGGCTCCAATCTAGCTGGCATTTTTATCACCAGGCCACGTATCATGGTTTAAGGCAGTGTAGGCCAGAAAAGAGGGTCACCATTCTCCAAACCACTCCACACTGATAACAGAGATGCTATCTATCCCTTGAGCCTGAGCCTGCAAGTCTACCCAGACAGGAGGTCTTTTTACTGTTGTGAAAATTCACTGTGCTATATGATGCAGGGAGTACTCGGTCAGAAATGGCTGTCTCTCAGGATGCCATCATTTAGGGTCTGATGAAACATTTTCTGCATTTGATGTCATGGAAAGGAGATGACAGACTGGGGCTCACAGCCTGGTTCACCCGTTTCATTTGTGTCTGCTGAGCTTCTGTTTCTCATTTGTAAAACCAGGGCAAGAATAAAATAGGACTTCTGTGAGAATGCCAGCAAAGGGTATATAGTAAATTGGTGGGCATATGGCAGCCTTGTGATCATTTTGAATGACCTTCCCACTTGCTGAGAGAGAGAGGGAGAGGGAAGGCTCAAAGGGAGAGGGGCCTGAACATCACACTGACCTCCCTGACTTTGCCTCCTTTACTGATTCTTGAGTCCTCTGCCACCACCCACCTATGGACAATGTGGAGGCTTACCACCTTCTGTCTGTCCATTAGAGAATTCACCTACTAGCAGGGCTTCAACCTCTACATCTTTGCACATGGCACCCAACTTTTTCCTTGACTGTAATCACCCAAGTTGTAGCCACACTGCTCAAACTGCCTGCGAGGTATTTTCATCTGGGAGATCAATCAGCTCATATTAAATTCAACTTGGGCAGAAACATATTGACCATCTTCCTTCCCGACTCTCCAAATAGCCTCCTCTCTTCTCGATCCACTGGTGATCTTGCTCCTTATTTCACTGGGGTAGCAGCGATCAAAAGAGAACTTCTACAAGTCCCACCACCAAATCTACTAACCTAGTGGTACCCGCAATCACATCATTGCCTGGGACAGCAGTGTCCCCATTATCTGTGGGGTACACATTCCCAGACCACAGTGGATGCCTGAAACCATGAATTCTACAAAACCCTGTACACACTATGTTGTTTCCTATATATACATACATACCTATTATAAAATTTAATTTACAAGTTAGGAACAGTAAGAGATGAATAATAATAATACAGAAAATATACAACAATATACTATAATAAAGTTATGTGAATGTGGTCTTTCTCTCTCTCAAAATATCTTACTGGACGGCCCTCACCTTTCCTGTGATAATGTGAGATGACAACCCGCCTACATGATGAGATGAAGTGAGGTGAATGAGGTAGGTGTTGTGAAGCAGCGTCAGGCTGCTCTTGACCTGAGGCTACATCAGGAGGAGGATCCCGCTCTGGGTGAACCTGGATCACCAGTCATGACAATACTGAGGTCAGAGCTCAAGAACAGACTGTGTCAATGTCAGGGATCCCAGGTAGGGTAGAGTGGGATGGCCTAAGATGTCATCACCCTACTCAGAATGGTGTGCAACTTAAAACTTATGAACTGTTTATGTCTGAAATTTTTCTATTTGAGATTTCTAGACCATAGTTGAATACAGATAACTGAAACCACAAAAAGCAAACCTTCAGATGGTCATGGGGTGGAGGGGACTACTGTATCCTTCTTACCATAGTAAATAACCCCTGCTCCTGTATCCCAGAACAGCCCCTTCAGTTCTCATCCTTGATCAATCCTGTCCTCTCTCCTTAATATTCTCCTTCTCAAATGGACTATTCTCATCCCATTAACCTATACACTTATCAGCAAATCCCCTTCCCATTAAAAACTCCCTTGATCCTACATCACCCCCATTCCTCTGCTCATTTCCCTAACAGACATTCTCAAAATAATTGGGATCTGTGTTGTCTCTACTCTTCTCTCCTTTTTTTTCTAGAATAAACTTCTACGAGGCTTTTTGGTCACCATCATCCAAGAGAATTGTTCTTGCCACCAAGGACCTCCAAACTGTCAAATCTAGTGGCAACTTCTAGTCCTCACATTACTTAAGATTGGCATTTGACATAATTAATTGCTCTTTCTTGAAACACTTTTTTCATCTGGCCTCTACCATGGATCTCCCTTGAATCTCTCCCCAGTTCATTCTCTATTCTTGCTCAGTTTCCTTTGCTGGTTCTTCATCATCTTCTCAACCTCCCAATCTTAGAACACGTGTTTCTTTTTCTCTTCTCACTCTCCTGGTAATCTCATCCAGCCTTGTGGATTTAAAAGGTATCTAGACACCAAAAACTCCAAAAATTGCATTTTCAGGTTAGAATGCAAGACTTCACAAACTCACACATACAACTGCCTACTTGATATTTTTTCTTACTAGTCTCAAATTTAATATGTCCATTCCAGACACAAATTCCAACACACACACACACAAGCCTGCTTTTCCCTGAAATATCTCCATTTCAGTTTCTCAAGCCAAAAATCTTACAGATAACCTTGACATCTCTTAATCTCTTATACCTAAAATCCAAATCATCAGTTCTACTTTCGAAAATTATTCAGAAGGTAATTCTTAACACTTCTGTCACTATCACCCTAATCGAAGCCACCATCCTGTATTCCTATCTGCACACTAGCATAATAACTTCCAACAAGATTTCCGGCTTCTCCCACTAAAGTTTATCCTCCCCACAGCAGACAGAAAAATGCCATCAAAATAAGTCAGATCATAATACTCTTCTGTTCAAACCTTCCAATGGCTTCCCTTCAGAGCAAAATTCAAGGTCCTTTCCACTTCCTACTAGCTTCCACATAACATCCAGAGAAGTTCCTGCTACACTTTTCTGATCTCATGGTCATTGCTCCTTGCCTGCGCCACAATCTCCTGGCCACATGTATGACCTCTTTGCTGTTCTACAAACATGCCATGCCAATGCCTACCTCAAATCCATCCTATTTGCAGTTCTCACTTCCCGCACGGTCATAGAGAGCCATATGGCCTGCCCCCTCCCTGGTTTCTCTCTCCGAAGGCCATCTTGTCAAAGAGATTCCTCCTGATTCCTTTATACAAATAATACACATAAGACCATCATTCTTTTATTCCTTACTGGACTCTTTTCTCCAACATACATCTACCACCATTTGACATGTTACATGCACATGTGAGTTTTTGTTTTTTCTTTTTATCTTTTTATTGAAGGATAATTGCTTTATAGAATTTTGTTGTTTTCTGTCAAACTTCAACATGAATCAGCCATAGGTACACATATCTCCCCTCCCTTTTGAACCTCCCTCCGATCTCCTGCCCCATCGCAACCCTCTAGGTTGACACAGAGCCCTTGTTTGAGTTTCCTGAGCCATACAGCAAATTCCCATTGGCTCTCTTATTTTACATATGGTAATGTTACTCTTTCCATACATCTCACCCTCTCCCCCTCTCTCCCCATGTCCATAAGTCTATTCTCTTTGTCTATTTCTCTACTGCTGCCCTATACATAAATTCTTCAGTACCATTTTTCTAGATTCTGTATATGTGCATTAGAATATGGTATTTATCTTTCCCTTTCTGACTCACTTCACTCTGTATAACAGGTTCCAAGTTCATCCACCTCATCAGAACTGACTTAAATGCGTTCATTTTTATGCTTGAGTAATATTCCATTTTGTATATGTACAACTTTTTTATCCATTCATCTGTCGATGGACATCCAGGTTGTTGCCATGTTCTAGCTATTGCAAATAGGGCTGCAGTAAACAATGGGATGCATGTGTCTTTTTCAATTTTGGTTTGCTCAGTGTATACACCTAGAAGTGGGATTTCTGGGTCATATGGTGGTTTTATTCCTGGATTTTAAGGAATCTCCATATTGTCTTCCATAGTGGCTGTATCAGTTTACATTCCCACCAACAGTGCAAGAGTGTTCCCTTTTCTCCACACCCTTTCCAGCATTTACTGTTTGTAGACTTTTTGATGATAGTCATTCTGACTGGCATGAGGTGATATCTCACTGTGGTTTTGATTTGCATTTCTCTAATAATGAGTGATGTCGAGCATCTTTTCATGTGTTTGTTAGCCATCTGTATGTCTTCTTTGGAGAAATGTCTGTTTAGGTCTTTTTCCCACTTTGGGGTTGGGTTGTTTGCTTTTCTGGCATTGAGTTGTACGAGCTGCTTGTATATTTTGGAAACTAATCCTTTGTCAGTTGTTTCCTTTGCTATAATTTTCTCTCATTCTGAGGGCTGTCTTTTCACCTTGCTTATAGTTTCTGTTGCTGTGCAAAAGTTTTTAAGTTTAATCAGGTCCCACTTGTTTACTTTTGTTTTTATTTCTGTTACTCTAGGAGGTGGGTCATAGAGGATCTTGCTTTGATTTATGTCACCAACTGTTCTATGCTTTCATCTAAGAGTTTTATAGTTTCTGGTCTTACATTTAGGTCTTTAATCCATTTTGAGTTTATCTTTGTGTGTGGTGTTAGGAAGTGTGGTAATTTCATTCTTTTACATGTAGCTGTCTACTCTTCCCAGCACCATTTATTGAAGAGGCTGTCTTTGCCCTGTTGTATATTTTTGCCTCCTTTGTCAAAAACAAGGTACCCATACGTGCATGGGTTTCTTTCTGGGCTTTCTATCTTGTTCCATTGGTCTATATTTCTGTTTTTGTGCCAGGACCATACTGTCTTGATGACCGTAGCTTTGTAGTATAGTCTGAAGTCAGGAAGGTTGATTCCTCCGGCTCCATTCTTCTTTCTCAAGACTGCTTTGGCTATTCGGGGACTTTTGTGTTTCCATATGAATTGTGAATTTTTTTGTTCTAGTTCTGTGAAAAATACCATTGGTAATTTGGTAGGGATTGCATTGAATCTGTAGTATAGTCATTTTCACAATATTGATTCTTCCTACCCAGGAACATGGAATATCTGTTTCTGTCGTCTTTGATTTCTTTCATCAGTGTCATAATTTTCTGTGTACAGCTTGTCTCCTTAGGTAAGTTTATTCCTAGATGTTTAATTCTTTTTGTTGCAGTGGTGAATGGGATTGATTCCTTAATTTCTCTGATTTTTCATAGTTAGTATGTATAAATGCAAGGGATTTCTGTGTATTGATTTTGTATCCTGCAACTTTGCTAAATTCACTGATTAGCTCCAGTAATGTTTGATACTATCTTTAGGGTTTTCTGCGTACAGGATCATGTCATCTGCAAACAATGAGAGCTTTACTTCTTTTCTGATCTGAATTCCTTTTATTTCTTTTCTTCTCTGATAGCTGTAGCTAGGACTTTCAAAACTATGTTGAATAATAGTGGTGAAAGTGGACACCCTTGTCTTGTTCCTGATCTTAGGGGGAATGTTTTCAGTTTTTCACCACTGACAATGATGTTAGTTGCGGGCTTATCATATATGGCCTTTACTATGTTGAGGTAGGTTCCTTCTATGCCCTTTTTTTTAAAGAAGAGTTTTAATCATAAATGAGTGCTGAATCTTGTCAAAGGCTTTTTCTGCATCTAATGAGATTATCATATGGTTTTTATCTTTCAATTTATTAATATGGTATATCACATTAATTAATTTGCATATATTGAAGAATCCTTGCATTCCTAGAATAAACCCAACTTGATCACAGTGTATGAGCTTTTTAATGTGTTGCTGAATTCTGTTTGCTAAAATTTTGTTGAGGATTTTCGCATCTATGTTCATCAGTAATATCGGCCTGCAGTTTTCTTTTTTTGTGTTGTCTTTGTCTGGTTTTGGTATCAGGGTGATGGTGGCCTCATAGAATGAGTTTGGAAGTGTTCCTTCTTCTGCAATTTTTTGAAAAAATTTAGGAGGATAGGCATTACTTCTTCTCTAAATGTTTGATAGAATTCTCTTGTGAAGCCATCTGATCCTGGGCTTCTGTTTTTCGGAAGATTTTTTATCACAGCTTCAATTTCAGTGCTTATAATTGGTTTGTTCATAATTAATATTTCTTCCTGCTTCAGTCTTGGAAGATTGAACTTTTCTAAGAATCTGTCCATTTCTTCCAGGTGATCCATTTTATGGCCATATTGTTGTTCACAATAGTCTCTTATAATCCTTTCTATTTCTGCATTGTCTGTTGTAACCTCTCCTTTTTCATTTCTAATTTTTTTGATTTGATTCTTTTTTTTATGACAAGTCTGGCTAAAAGTTTGTCAGTTTTATTTATGTTCTCAAAGAACCAGCTTTTAGTTTTATTAATCTTTACTATTGTTTCTTTCCTTTCTTTTTCATTTATTTCTCCTTGGATCTTTATGATTTCTTTCCTTCTACTAATTTTGGGGGTTTTTTTGTTCTTCTTTTTCCAGTTGTTTTAGATGTAAAGTTAGGTTGTCTATTCAGTGTTTTTCTTGTTTTTTGAGGTAGGATTGTATCACTATAAACTTCCCTCTTAGAGCTGCTATTGCTACATCACATAGGTTTTGAGTTGTGTTTTCATTGTCATTTGTTTCTAGAAATTTTTTTATTTCTCTTTTGATTTCTTCAGTAACCTGTTGGTTATTTAGAAACGTGTTATTTAATCTCCATGTGTTAGTGTTTCTTACAGTTTATTCTCTTACAGTTTTTCTCTATATATGTTCCTATTGCCATTTTCTTAATTGTTTGGGGTTGATTTTGTAGATCTTTTTTCTTCTCTTGTATTTCTTGAGTATATAAGTCCCTTTAACATTTGTTGTAAAGCTGGTTTGGTGGTTCTGAATTCTCTTAACTTTTGCTTGTCTGAAAAGCTTTTTATTTCTCCATCACTTTTGAATGAGGTCCTTGCCAGGTACAGCAATCTTGGTTGTAGATTTTTCCCTTTCAGTACTTTAAATATATCCTGCCATTCCCTTCTGGCCTGCAGAGTTTTTGCTGAAAGATCAGCTGTTAAACTTATGGGGTTTCCCTTGAATGTTACTTGTTGCTTCTCCCTGGCTACTTTTAATATTCTTTGTTTGTGTTTAATCTTTGCTAGTTTGATTAGTATGTGTCTTGGCATATTTCTCCTTGGGTTTATCTTTTATGGGACTCTTTGTGCCTCTTGGATTTGATTGACTATTTCCTTTTCCATGCTGGAGAAATTTTCAGCTATAATCTCTTCAAAAACTTTCTCATACTCTTTCTTTTTCTCTTCTTCTTCTGGGACCCCTATAATTCAAATGTTGGTGCATTTGATATTGTCCCAGAGGTCTCTGAGACTATCCTCAGTTCTTTTCACTTTATTTTGCTCTTCAGAAGTTATTTCCACCATTTTATCTTCCAGCTCACTGATTTTTATTCTGCTTCAGATATTCTGCTATTGATTCCTTCTAGAGTATTTTTAATTTCAGTAATTGTGTTGTTTGTCTCTACATGTTTATTCTTTAAATCTTCTAGTTCTTTGTTAATTGATTCTTGCATTTTCTCCATTTTGTTTTCAAGGTTTTTGACCATCTTTACTATCATTATTCTGAATTCTTTTCCAGGTAGTTTGCCTATTCCCTCTTCATTTATTTGAACTTCTCTGTTTCTAGTTTGTTCCTTCATTTGTGTAGTATTTCTCCACCTTTTCATTATTTTTTTTAACTTATTGTGTTTGAGGTCTCATTTTCTCAGGCTTCAAGGCTGAATTCTTTCTTCCCTTTGGTTTCTGCCCTCGTAAGGTTGAGGAAGGAAATGGCAACCCACTCCAGTACTCTTGCCTGGAAAATCCCATGGATGGAGAAGCCTGATAGGCTACAGTCCATGGTGTTGCAAAGAGTCAGACACGACTGAGCGACTTCACTTCACTTTCACGGATGGTCCAGTGGTTTGTGCAAGCTTGTATAGGATGAGATTTGTGCTGAGTTTTTGTTTGTTTGTTTTTCCTCTGATGGGCAAGGATGAGTGAGGTGGTAATCCTGTCTGCTGATGCCTGGGTTTGTATTTTTGTTTTGTTTGTTGTTTAGATGAGGCATCCTGCACAGGGTGCTACTTACTGGTTGTTGGGTGATGCCAGGTCTTCAAGTGGTTTCCTTTGTGTGAATTCTCACCATTTGATACTTCCTAGGGTTAGTTCTCTAGTAGTCTAGGCTCATGGAGTCAGTGCTTTCACTACAAAGGCTCAGGGCTTGATCTCTGGTCAGGAACAAAAACTTCACAAGTGGTTTGTTATGGCATTAAGTGAGATTAAAACAAATATCCAAAAACAAGAAACCAAAGATGAACCCCAGACAAATGGCAGTTACAAAATCAGGCAAATAATAATTAAAATAATGGAATATACACATAAACATAAATACCAATGAGCAGAAGTCAAACCAGTCCAGCAAAAACAAAGTACAATAGATTGACCCAGTGAACAAAGGAAATAAAAAATGATATTCACCAGTTAAGAACAAAACTAACTAAAGCACAAACTAGAAAACAAAAGTAAAACAAGGTGCCAGGTGGAGAATAAAGCAATGAAAATAAAATTAACAATTATGTTGAGAGGAAAGGAAAGAAAGAAAAAAATAATAAATATGCAAAGTTAATTACAGGTAGATAAAGAAGATTTATATACATTTAAGCTTAACTGCAAGGGAAAAAGAACAGTAGGAAAGGCAAACAAAGGAATAAATGTAGAAAAATATAATAGGTTTTAAAAAATTAAAACTTAAAATTATAGACAAGAGAAAAGGAAAAAAAATAAAGAACATGGAAAAAGAAAGAAAAAAGGAAAACTTTTTCCTAGCCACACTGCACCTGGTTTTCAATTATGGTTTTATTTCCACCTCTGCACATGGGTTATCCACTGGGGTCTGCTCCTGAGGCTGCCCTGGAGGACTTGGGTTTGCCCCTGTGAGGGCCAGGTGTGGAGGTGGTGCAGTTGCTTGGGTCGCAGGGGTTCTGGCAGCACCAGGTACTCAGGGGAGTTGGTGTCTGGGGCAGCAGGAAATACAGTGCTCTAGAAGGGTATGGCAACCAGTATTGGCCAATATGCTCCAGTATGTTTGCCTGGAGAACCCCCTCCCTGACAGAGAAGCCTGGCAGGCCACAATCTACAGGGCCACAAAGAACTGGACACTACCGAAGTGACCCTGTGAGCCTAGATGCAAGATTTTTTTTCCTGTGGCAGCTCTGCCCCAGTGAGAGTTGAGGATGATGGTGGTGCAGCTACTTGGCTTGTGGGGACCCTGGCGGTGCCAACTGTGCTGGGACACGGACTGCCTCTGCCCCAGGAGTTGTGGCCCTGAGTCTTTTTTCCAGCCTCTTGTAGCTGGTGATCAGAAGGCCTCTTTGGCCAGTCTTTCTCCATAGCTCCACCCATGCAGGCATTTAGAGGGCTTCCTTACCTGGGGTCCTTCTGTGTTGTTCGGCGTCAGGCACATAGAGAGGCCCCCCTGGGTGGGGTCCTACTCTGTAGATTGGCATGTCAGGCACTTAAAGAGGCACCCTGGGTGGGGTCCTACTCTATAGTTCAGTGCATCAGGTGTTTGATGGGCCAGCCTCTCTATTGTTCAGCTGCCAAGGCTAGTATGTCAAGGGAGAGAGGCTATGGTGATGGCTCCACACTTAAGGAGTCACACCCCTTAAGTGTGACTCAGCAGTATCACCTTGCTTCCATGACTGCCTGGCTTTTCTCCACAGGCATTTCCTGCCACTATTTCCTCCCTCACATCCCCTCCATCCATCTCTCCGCAGTCAACAGCAGCCCTCGCTTGGGAATTGCTCCACAATCCCTAAATTCCAGCACTCAGCTGCTGAGTCTTCCAGAAGGTCTGCATCCCTGTTTGGGGTTTATATGGCTGCGGCAAGGACTGTCTGATTCTCATTCCATCTAGGCTACCACAGATCAGCTGTTTCATTCTCAGCCTTACATGTTTCTCCTCTGACTCAGACAACTGCCCCGATGTGGGGATCAGACCCCTACTTCAGTTTCCCCACTTGCCGAGGGGAGGTCCAGTCCTATTAACACTCCTGTTTTCCCGCCTAGTTCCTTTGTCCTACCAAGTTTTGCCTGGGCCTATATACTCTTATCCTCTGGTCAGGTACTCCTGCCTGCTCTCAGCTGGTGTTCTGCATGCACGTCTGTGCCTGAAGGTGTATTCCTGATTTATCCATGGAGAGAGATGTTCTCCACGTCCACCTACTCCTCCGCCATCTTGTTCTCTCTCCACATGTGATTATTCACAGTTGGGTGTCCCAGCTAGCCCAGTGGGAAAGAATCTGCTTGCCAATGCAGGAGATGCAAGAAATGTAGGTTCAATCCCTGGGTCGGGAATATCCTCTGGAAGATGAAATGGCAACCCAGTTCAGTATTCTTGCCTGGAAATGCCATGGACAGAGGAGCTGGGTGGGCTATAGCCCACGGGGTCGTAAAGAGTCAGGCACAACTGAGTGCATGCGCGCGCACACACGCACACACACACACACACACACATACTTCTACTAGAATTTAAGCTCTGTGAGAGTAGAGGCTTTGTTTCTGTTCATGGCTGTATACTCACACATATTAACTGATTAAGAATTGTTTTGTTTTTAAATGTTATTTATTTTGGTCTTAGTTGCAGCACCTGGGCTCTTCATTGCAGGGCTTGGGCCTTTCTCTAGTTGTGGCATGCAGGCTTAGCTGCCCCTTGGCATATGGGATCTTAGTTCCCCAACCAGGGATTGGATCCATGTCCCTTGCACTGGAAAGAAGATTCTTATCTAATGGACCACTAGAGAAGTCCCAAGAATTTTAAGAATTATGTTTTAATGTGTCACATTATTTATAACTCATCCTAGTCCATAAAAAATGAGGGTGACCCCATGGTCTATAGCCCACCAGGCTCCTCTGTCCATGGAATTCTCTAGGCAAGAATACTGCAGTGGGTAGCCATTTCCTTCTCCAGGAGATTTTGAGTACACTAAAGCCTTTGACTGTGTGGATTAGAACAAACTGGAAAAGTCTTCAAGAGATGGGAATACCAGATCACCTTACCTGCCTCCTGAGAAACGTGTATGCAGGGCAAGAAGCAACAGTTAGAACCAGACATGGAACAACAAACTGGTTCCAAATTGGGAAAGGAGTACATCAAGGCTGTATACTGTCACCCTGCTTATTTAACTTATATGCAGAGTACATCATGCAAAATGCTGGGCTGGATGAAGCACAATCTGGAATCAAGATTGCCGGGAGAAATATCAAGAACCTCAGATATGCAGATTACACCACTCTTATGGCAGAAAGCAAAGAGGAACTAAAGAGCCTCTTGACGAACATGAAAGAGGACAATGAAAAAGCTAACTTAAAATTCAGCATTCAAAAGACTAAGATCATGGCATCCAGTCCCATCACCTCATGGCAAATAAATGTGGAAACAATGACAGACTTTATTTTCTTGGGCTCCAAATCACTGTGGATAGTGACTGAAGCCACAAAATTAAACAGTTCCTCCTTGGAAGGAAAGTTATGACAAACCTAGACAGCATATTAAAAAGCTGAGACATCACTTTGCCAACAAAGGTCTGCATGGTCAAAGCTATGGTTTTTTTTTTTCCAGTAGTCATGTACAGATGTCAAAGTTGGACTACAAAGAAGACTGAGTGCCGAAAAAATTGATGCTTCCAAATTGTGGTGCTGGAGAAGACTCTTGACAGCAAGGAGACCAAACAAGTCAATCCTAAGGGAAATCAACCTTGAATATTCATTGTAAGGACTGATGCTGAAGCTCCAATACTTTGGCCACCTGATGTGAAGACTCACTGGAAAAGGCCCTGATGCTGGGAAAGATTGAAAACAGGAGGAGAAGGGGGCGGCAGACGATGAGATGGTTGGACGACATCACCAACTCAATGGACATGAGTTTGAGCAAACTCTGGCAAATAGTGAAGGACAGGGAAACCTGGCATGCTGCAGTCCACGGGGTCACAAAGAGTCAGACACAACTTAACAACTGGACAAGAAGACCATGAATGTTGCCCATAACCCTTTGAGGATCCTTCACATACTACAGGACAAACTTAAACCTCAACTTAGCTTTCATGGCTCACCATGATCTGGTGATGCCTACTTCATGGTCTCCCTTCTCTATATGCCTCTCCCTGCCTCAGAATATACCTTTCTCCTGCGTGCTTCTGCTTATACTGTTCTTCACTCTCTTGGGACACCTTCTCTCATCTATTTACCAAAATCTACCCACCCTGCAAAGTCTGGATCAAGCCCCACTTCTCTTTAAAGGACTCTCCTAATCATACTACCCAAAATGAATATCCTCTGCTCAGCCTTCCCATTGGTCTTACTGCTGGCATTAGTCATTTGGCATTTAGCACACCCTTGTATGCTTGTATTCCTACAAGGGACATTCACTTGTAGGGTTTCCCAGGTGATGCAGTGGTAAAGAATCCACCATGGTAAAGAATGCAGGAGATGTGGGTTCAATCCTTGGGTTGAGAAGATCCCAAGGATCTTGGGAGTAGGAAATGGCAACCCACTCCAGTATTCTTGCCTGGAAAATTCCATGGACAGAGGAGCCTGACAGTCTACAGTCCACAAAAGAATCAGACATGACTGAAGACACACACAACATGATATTCACTTACTATTCATTCAACAGATAGTTATCTCATCAAACCTCTATCATATATTAGTGATACTCTCTTTCCATACCTACAGTTGATCAATTTGATCTACTTGTTTATGTTATAAACTCTCTGGGGAAGAAAATTAGGATTTTAACCTTATTTGAATGGTTATATACATATATATATATACATATGTGTATATATATATGTATGTATATGTATAAATCAAAAAGAATGTGGCCTGTTTCATGCCTCTGTATTGTTATACATATTGTTCCATTAGCCTGGAATGCCTCGCTGCAGCTCTCATTATTCCCATCTGTTAGGCAAATTCTTCCTCTTCTTTAAATAGAAGAGTTAGGCTGATCTGTCCTTATTCTGGGTCTCCTCTGCCTCTAACATATTGCTCTTGTCTGACTCTCATGATTTTCTTGTCTGTCTTGTTTGGTGAATGACTTCCCCTCCTAAAACCACTAACAATAATATTCTATGGTATATTTAAGTACTTTCCATTCTTCACAAGAAAAGCACTAATTAAATCCATGCAGGTGTTGTACTCATTGTTTTGCCAAATATATCTATGAACTTTAAATGCACATTCTCATGATTAGTTCCTTATGTATCTAAAATGTTTCCTCTTTTTTTTACTCTCACAACATCCATCTGAAGTTGCCATGAAACATCCCCATGTTGCATTTGAATTAATGAGTTCCACAGTTTTGTGTCTCTGTTGTTGTTTTACATATTGTTCCACTTGCTGGCAATGCCTTAAGACTAGAAAGAGATGGAGTGAATTAATCAGTAGAACATACTCTATAAACACTAAAATTCCCCATACTGTTGCTCATATTTGCCATTCCTTGGGTATCACAAATGATATTTAGAAGTAAAGAAGAATTAAGAAGCTTGATTATAATACAAATTCTGAGAAATCATGAAGATTGAGAAAGGTGATGCTAAGGATAACTTACAGTGGCTAACCTGGCATTTTCTAAACAAACTACCTTGATATGAATTCCAGCCCCACCTTTTTCTAGTTGAGACCCTTGGGTATTATTTTATATCTCTTATTCTAAATTCCTTTGTCTAGGGTCTATACCTAGTGAAGATAACAGAAGAAATTGATAGCATTGTGATGAATAAAAAAGATAATGTACATAAAGTACTTAACATGCTGCCTGGCACAAAGTAAGCATTCTACAAGTAAACTGATGCTATTTATAAATATTATTGTATCAAAAGACTAGAAATAGACAAATATTTTCATAATTGAAAAGAAAAATTCTGCAAACAGCTTAATAGTAAACATCATATAAGCAGAATCCTAGAAAATATTATTAAAGAATAAAGAGAAAGGTTAGGTTAGTGTGTTCATTATGACTAAGTCCACTAATCTTGTTTCCTAGTTGAAAAGGATTATTAGAGTGATTATGTACTAATGAATGTACTGTATCTTCATTTTTGGTCATGTTTTATACTTTGTGTAATTTCTTTAGAAGAATACATACAAAATGAGAATTCTGTTATGTAAGCTGGTTAAAAATGTATCAAATGCCCTCCTACAGTAAATAACCAGAAAACGAGACAAAGCAAAGGAAACTATCATTTTCAGACATTAGAAAAGAGGCATTAGAAAAGAGGCTTGATTGTGATCCCTAAGAAAAGAGATACAAACTAGACAAGTCCTGTGGTAAGCTAGGCATTCTGTCTGAAATCATTTTCAAGGCCGCAGTACAGAGAGAAGCAGCCCAAGCAAAGCACAGTAGTCTTGCTGAATTGAGGAGATAGAGATTAGAGTTTCAATAGGTTGAGGTAGCTAGAATTTGTGGAATAGAATACCATAGAAAAGGAATCTAAGAAGGAAAGAGATCCAGATATTTGCATAGTGATCCTCTTGAGTCTTTCATTTGTATGTATTCTTCTAAGCTTCACATGCTCAAGAAGAAATGCTATGAGATCAGGCAAGGAACAAATACGGAGAAGATGAAAGCTAAACATTTCTAGAGCTCACATGAGGCTAGGAGATAGTCAAGTTCCAACCAGCCCCATGGAGAAAATGTGTTGATCCTTGGGGACATTCAATAGAGACTGAGAATGGTCATAACTTAGTTATGGTTAAATTATCCCATGGATAAATTTTAAAATAAATAAGCCCACTTTTAAAAATTATTTAAAAGGATCAGACTGTTCCACAAGTAACCTAATGGCCTGCCAAAAGAAGATTGACCACTCCTTAAAAGAAAACAATATATAACTGAACAATGTTACAATCACAATCTCCAAAACCAGTTGCCCAACACCAAGAATTGCTAGATAAATAACCCATAATCAGTAATATTTTGAAAAGTAACAATAAAAATGGTGACAGAACAGACATAAACAATGGAGGTAGCAGATGAAAACTTTAAAATGGCTAATATACATATGTTTGAAGATTTAAAGGAAAACATAAAACTAATGAGATAAATTAAAGATATAAAAAAGCATAATGAAACTTCCAGAGCTGAAAAATATATCTGATATTAAAAATTCATTAAGTGTACTGACTTAGTAGCAGATCAAATACTGCAGGGGAAAAAAAAAAAGACCAGTGAGCTTTTAGACAAGAAGCAGAAAGAGAACAAAAAATTGAAAAAATTGTTTACAACATAAACTCTGAAGACAATTTAAATCAGTCTAACATATGTGTAACTGGAGTCACACAAAGGCAAGCATAAAAGAATATTTAAATAAATAAGCCAAAATTTACCCAACTCGGTAAAAATTACAAACCCACAGATCCAAAACACCCAACAAAGAGCAAGTAGGAAGGGAAAAAATTAGAAATATCATAGTAAAACTGCTGTAAATCATAGGTAATGAGATAACTGCAAAAGCATCCAGAAGAAAAAGACATATCCAAAGGCAAATAATTACTGCAGACTTTCCCCAGAAATAATGCAAGCCAGAAGGCAACTGAATGACACATTTGAAGAGTCAACCAAGAATTCTGTATTTATTGATAATATTCCTCAAAAATAGAAGCAAAATAATGACTTTTTTAAAAAGCTAAAAGAATATGTCACCAGGATATCTGCATTCCAAAAAAAAAGTTACTGAAATTCAGACTGAAAAAAAAAAAAAAGACACCAGATGGGAACTCAGATCAACATAAAGAAATGAAGAATGCTGCACTAGTAAATGTATAAGTAAACACAAAATATATTTAAATAGATTGAATTTAAAACATTCCCCCAAATAAACTCCAACCTCATATGATTTCACTGGTGAGTTCTAACAAACCTATAAGAAATAATAACCATCTCACAAAAACTTTTTCAGAAAGCAGAAAAAGAGGGAACACTTACCAACTCATTTTACAGGACAGCAATATTAATAACGAAATTGCAGGGGAAAATTTCAAACCAATATCCAACAAAAATATAGACAAAATCTTGACAAAATATTAGCAAATTGAATTCAGTGATGTATAAAAGTAAGTGTGTCATGACTAAATGAGGTGTATACCAAGAATGCAAAGTTGAGTTAACATTTTAAATTCAACCATTAATATCTACAATAAAAAAAGGAAAAAAATTTTATAATTGTCTATATTTCTTATAGAATTTGACAAGCAGATTCTAAAATTTATATGGAAATGCCAAGAGTCTTTGATATATATGGTATAATTTTAGATAAAGAACAAAGTTGGAAGATTATACTGGTTTCAGATTCACTATAAAGTTACACTAAACAATGCAATGCAGAATTGGTGTGAGGGTAACCATACAAATCAGTGGAGAATACAGAAGGTCCAGAAATAGACCCAAACATTATTTGGTCAGTTGGTTTTTCAACATTTGGGGCAGCTAATTCAAACAACTGAATTAGCAAGGTAATTCAATGGAGGAAACAGACTTTTCAAAAACTGGTATTAGAATAACAGGAATTTGTGCAGAAAATCATAAATCTTAACTTCTATATCACACACAAAAAGAAACTCAAAATCAATCAGAGAAATCATACAAACGTAACTACAAATCAGAAACAGACTCACAGACTTAGAGAAGGAAATTATGATAGCCAGGGGGAAGGATGGTGGGAAGGGAGAGTTAGGAAGCTTGGAATGGACATGTATACACTGCTATATTTAAAATGGATCACTAGAAAAAACCTACTGTTGGACAGGGACCTCTTCTTGATGTTATGTGGCAGCCTGGATGGGAGGGGGTTTTGGGGGAGAATGGATTCATGTATATGTATAGCTGAGTTGCTCTGCTGAGCACCTGAAAATATTACAGCATTGTTGATGAGCTATGCGTGCATGTATGTGTTCAGTTGTGTCCGACTCTTTGCAACCTCATGGACTGTAGCCCTACCAGGCTCCTCTGTTCATGGGATTTTCCAGGGAAGAACACTGGAGTGGGTTGCCGTTTCCTTCTCCAATTTATCAGCTACACACCAATAAAAAATAAAAAGGTTAAAAATAATAAATGGATCTGAACTTAAAGCATTCAGAAGGAAAAGACATATTACAACTACAAAACTTTTAGGAGGAAACATGGGAGAAAACTCTTATCACTCTTAGGGTAGCAATAATTTCTCAGGGCAAATAAAGTATTAACCATAAAAAATGATAAATTACATGCATCAACATTTTAAATTTCTGTTCTGTTATTTGAAAGACACTTAAGAAAAGGAAAAGAAAAGCCACAGACTAGGAGATAGAGGTAGATACAGATTTCTCTTTCTTTCTTTACAGTTGATATGATGAATACAAACAACCTGATTTAAAAATGGACACAAAAGATTTGAACAGACAATTCACAAATGATGATATATGAATGGCCAGTAAGCTTATGAAGAAAAGCTCAAAGTCATTAGTCATCATCAAAATAAAAATCCATGGTAGAATGAGATACCACTACACCCAATAACAGGTGTTGCTAAGTGTGTAGATCAACTGGAACTCTTATACATCCCTGGTGGAAGCACAAAATAGGACAACTGTTTGGAAAACTGCTTGACAGTTTCAAATAAAGTTAAACACACACTTACCTTAAGTCCTAACAACTCCACTCGTAGGCATTTACCCAAGAGAAATGCAAGATATGTTCATATGAAGACTTGTACAGAAATGTTTGAGACTGATTTAACCACAATATCCAAAATTGGAGATAATTCAAATGTCCATCAACAGATGAATGAATAACTTGTGATAGATTCATATAAGGGACTACTCCTTAGTAATTTAAAAAAAAACTAACTACTAAACTACTAATATATGCTGCCACAAGAACAAATCTCAAATATGTAACACTGAGAAATAATAGCCAGATACAAACAGTACACACTGGATGCTTCTACTTATAGGAAATTCTAGAACAAGAAACATTGTACTCATCAGGCTTCTAGTTGCCCAGGTCCAAGAAGAGTGAAGATTGACCGCAAAGAGATGTGTTAAGTAATGGAAATGTTCTAGACCTTGATGGTGGTGGTGCTGACATGGGTCCATACATTTGTCAAAACTCAAAACTGCCCACTTCAAATGGGTTCATTTTAATGCATGTAACTTACATATAAGTTATACCTCAATAATGTTGATTTTAAGTAAACAAAAAAGATCATATAAATTGGGTTAAAAGTTTTGGACTTTGTCCTCAAACTTGCCTGCTTAAGCAGTCTTATATAGCAAGAAATCATGTTTATCATATGGATTGGTGACACATAGTTAGGTGAGAGTCTTGTTTGTCCAAAAAATATGCTTTAAGCACTTACTGTATGCTAAGTATTTATGGCTATAATGGTGAAGGAAAAAAAAATAAGGTTTCTATTCTCATGGTACCATAGTCTTATGGATGCTGCTGCTGCTGCTGCTGTCGTTTCAGTCGTGTCCGACTCTTTGTGACCCCATAGATGGCAGCCCACCAGGCTCCCCCGTCCCTGGGATTCTCCAGGCAAGAACTGCCTGGAGAATGGAGTGGACTGCCATTTCCTTTCCCAATGCATGAAAGTGAAAAGTGAAAGTGAAGTCGCTCAGTCCTGTCTGAGGCAGACATTAATTAAATAAGTGAAATGCACAACTTTAAGCTGAAAGAAGCTGAACAGCTCTGTGAGAACATACAGAAAGGAATCTGGCTGAGTCTAAAGAGGGCAGAAGAGGCTTTCCCAAGGCTCCCATCCAGTTGGGAGCCTGAGAATGAATGGGTAGAATCTATCTAATGGAAGGGTGCATTTTGCATTAGGAAGTCCCTAAGTGGGGGAAGGAAGCATTTTGAAGAGACTAGAGGAAATTACTTGTGAAGAGCCCTAAGAAGAAGAGAAACAGTAGAACAAGATGAAGCACAAAAGGCAGGGAGCCAGATCGGAGGACATCCTGAGAACAAAGAGAGCCTCGGAGGGGTCCTGGGCAGGACCAATGAGGCCGGACCCTGCAGTGAAGGTCCAGTGTTGATACAAGCATCCAGGTGAGCAGACTGAATGCTTATACTCAGTCAACGGCCACAGAAAGGCAGAGAAGTGAATGTATTTGCTAACTAGGAGGCAACAGGTAGTTCTTGGTGCAAGTTGAACTTGGGAGATGGGGGAGGAGGGTTCCAGGATGCGAGCCAAGTTTCCACCTTGGACGTTTCTAGGGGTGGACGCATTCTTCACTGAGATGACTACACAACGGTGAAGAAGCAAATCGAGGGGAGGGTGAAGATGGGAGAAGTGCAGAATCTAAAGTACACACAGGGACTTCCCTGGTGATCCAGCAGTTAAGAATCTTCCTGCCAATGCTGCGCACAGGAGTTTGATCCCTGGTCCAGGAAGATCCCACATGCCGAAGGGCAGTTAGGCCCATGCACCAAGTTACTGAGCCCATACTGGAGGGCCCAGGAGCTGAATACTGAGCCCACATGCTCTAAAGCCTGTGCTCCACAACAAGAGAAGCCCATGTAACACAACTAGAGAGTAGCCCCTGCTCACCCCAACTAACGAAAACCTACGCGCAGCAACAAAGACCCAGTGCAGCCAAAATCAAAGAAACTAATTGAATTTTTAAAAACCTGAAGTACCCAGAGGACCCTGATATGGGAAGTCCCAATTACTGGAATTCCCAGAAGTGTGGGAGATCGGGGCTTAGCCGTACTAGGTTATCACAATAGAACAAATTACCAAAGCCTTTGAGAGTATGAGATCAGCAACGCAGAGGTTGCAGGGAGTAGGGCTCAGGATAGAGCCCAGAGGACGACCGGCAGGTAAGACTCCACCAGAGGAAGCAGATTCCACCAAGAGCAGAGACTGAAGGGGCACCAGGAGGCTGGAGAATAGACCAATCTTAACCACAGGAGCCATGGGCGGGAAGAAAGGTTTTCAAGGAGGATGCAACTGGGGACAGCTCCCTTAACTCAAGGTTCCAGACTCACCCAAGAGGCCAGTGGAAGGTACTGACATCTCAGCTGACTGACTAGGTTCTAAGCACCTTCCAAGAACCATCTGATTTGATCTCCACAACAGCCACAATGGGTAGCAGCCGAAACAGCACTGCTCTAGCTCTCCCGCCGGAGCTGGAACTAACACGAGGCCCCAGGCTCCCCTTCCAGGGCTGCTGCCTCTACTGCCTTCTCCTCCGCCCAGTCCAGTCCAACCATCGCTTTCTCCCAACTGCCCCCTCCTCACCCCTGCAATTCTCAGAACCACGGAACGTGTGGCACAGACCAAGATATTTGAGGCTCTGGACCTCTGGGTCCCGTCCTGGCCCGCCCTGAAGCCAGGGGGCTCTCAAGCCAGAAGAGCAGGAGGCAGCTGTCCAGTAGCTCCCAGGTAACCAACATCTTTCCTGCAGACCCCGGCGCAGCGCCCCGCCCCGCCCCGCCCCTCCAGGATGTGTCGTTATTCCACAGCTCTCAGCAGAAGTTTGGCTGGAGGAGTTACTATTCTGCAACGTGTAGGGGGCAGGGGAGTGGGGTTGGCCAAGGTGGCGGGGGTGAGGGGAGGGTGGTGGGAAGGGGGCAGCTCTAGCTCGGCCCGCTGCACTTCCTCCTCTCCCTCAGGTTGGCATTCTTCTCTTTCCTTCCCCGGCCTTATATAGTCATGCGGTTTCACAAGCCCCAACGCAGCACGTCTGCCAACCCCTCTAAGCACTCCGCTGCCAAGGCGATGGTAGGGGCGAGCTGCAAACTCCGCATCGGAGCCAGGCACCACATATATCTGTTTTCTGCCTCTCCAGCAAGGCACCCGAGGTGGCCCGGGGGCCCTTCCCAGTTCATGCCACGAGCACCACATAGATGCTTACAGGACGCCGGGATGGGGCCGGGGGGTGGAGGGTGTCTTGGGCCATGGAGCAAGCGGTGCACTTGGACACGGGCAGGTGCGAACCTCCGCCCTCTCCCTCTCCCTCTCCCCGCCGAGCGCCGCTGCGGCTCTTTGTGTCTGCGGCTCTGCGCTAGACTGGGTGGGGTGGGGAAACCGGAAGCGGCAAATCAGTGTCTGGGTCTTGAAAAATGCCTTGAAGGGTGGACATTTTCATTAGAAACCCTCGCACATTTGGAGAGAACAAGTCTGCCTGCCCGGAGGCCTTCCCCTCCCGGGCCCCCCTCCTTCCTCCCCCAGCCCACTCCCTATCGCCTAGCCTCCCCCTCGGCGGTCATCTGGATCTCGTTGTTCTTGCATTTCCCCAGCTGCCTGTCTGCATTTGCAGCCGTGCACGTGCGCAGACACACCCGTGCTCACCCTGCGGCCCCCTTACCGACCACCTCACACAACTCACAGATTCGTAAGGTAATTCCTTCCCTGGCTCCAACCCCCGTAACAGAATGAGCCCTTTATTCCAAAGTAGGAATAGAAAGGGCCTTGGGTGTAGTTAACAGGAGCAAGAGGAGCCGCCACGAAGGCTGTGTGTCTGAGAGAGTGGGTGGGCAGTTTCTGTGGTTTAGGATATTTTAATCGTTTTCCCCCAAAATACAATATATGAACAATCTATGTCTCCACTTTGGGGGCTTCCCTTAAAGAAGAGGGTTAAAAGGAATGTTCAGAGAACACAGTTAACAAAATGTTTTCCCCTCACGTCACCTAATGGCCTTTTACTACATACTGTTACTGTTCGTTAGCTATTTTATAAATGTGAACCCAGGTGCTGAAAAAACAGAGGCAAAAATCTAGGACGTTGTCGCTTTAAGAATCTAGACTAAAACACCTTAAATGAACTCTGCAGCAGACAGACGAAAAAAAAAAAAAAGTCCCTTCCCTGGCCCTTGCTGCTTTTGCCATTATTCATGATGTAATTTTTCAGGTGTTAGTTTGGCAGAGAACGATTGGAACTGGGCTTGTTGCTAGGACATGAATGAAGGAGCGGAATCCCATTGGTTCTTTGGGACTTCACAGGAACCAATGGGAATGAAGGGGATGGAGGTAGAGGGGGCGGGGAGTCACCAAAAAAAAAAAAAAAAAAAGACTCTCCGGCAGGACTGTTATTATTTGCGATGTTAAAGTGGGGTACTGTAAATTTATGGGGGGAGGCGGTTACGTCTGTTGTTAAGGTGTAGGTGGGTAGTGTTGTCTGAGGGACTAAAGCTGCAGAATAAGCAATTAAGGGGCAGCTTTGTTCACAGTGTCCTGGGTTTCACTAATAGCTCACAGTCACCAGCAGTCTGGAGCAGTATGCAAGCGAGAGCTGGAGTCAGGCGGTGGGAGCGTGGGTGGAGCGGGGCTGCATGCTTTTTCGGTCTTGATCACCGTTAGGTGAACCCCAAACAGCCTTTAGCAATGTAAGTGAAACAGTTCCATGTAAGTAAAAGGGGGTGGGGGACACTCATCACGTTCTCCGCCCAAGGCTTCGGACCTCCCAACCTCCCAACTCGCTGCCAGGCCTCAGCGCGGGGTCTGGTAACAACCACGTGTAGGCATCGGTCGGCACAGATTGTCACTGGGCATCCAGACCCGGGCTGTAAAACATTCACCCACTTAAGCCCTTTGAGTCTCAGCCTGCCGGCTAGCAAAGTAAGCAGTTTTGTGTGCCAGTCATTCTCATCGGCTGGATCTAGGCAGTTCCTTGCAAACCTACGCAGGAAGAAAAGCTTTGATCCCTGCAGGGCCCCTTCTTTCCCTCCATTGACGGCACAGACTTGACAAGCATCCACCTCCCTTGCCATATTCCATTGTCTGGGCTCAGGCTGTAACCCACACCTTTTCTTTAATAAATGTACAGGGTGTGCGCTGGGTGACTTGAAACACGCATGCAATAAACTCACTTCTTATTGGGTTACAGACCTAGCCAGTTTATTTACACCCTGGAGGGGGCTCTACCTCTTGCCAGATTCCTAACTTCAGTGATTCTGTGGCTGGAATCCAGCAACATAAAAGGATTTCTCCTTGTAATCGGAGGACTTCCTAAGACCACAGGCAGTTTCAACCAATTAACATCTCTGATTGCCAGAGAACATTTTAGGAGATTCAGAAGGATCAGGAGGGTTTTCAACCGTAAGCCTTTATTGGATTCATGGCAGGAATTGATCTGATTATTGATTTCTTTCTTGTGGATTTCTGTGACTTCCCAAGATTTGGGAGGAAAGGGGGTGCGACATGAGCAGTAAATGGGAGGAGATAAAAGCAAAAAGGAAGATTTTTAAACAGGTCTTTTTCTTTCAGCCACACAAATCCCAGTCTCTGCCTCCATCCACCCCTCAGCATTGATAGAGAACACAGCTCCAAGTCAGACCCTAATTGCAATGCTTCAGGTGACAGGTAGCTTATATGCTTCAGTTCAAAGCCAAAGTGGAGGCTGAATAAATCTGATTTCAAACAGTCAGCATTTCAAAATAAAAGCATTCAAACTTATGCCCAAATCAGGAGGCCTCTTTGCAGCCTTTCACCAGGAATCCTGTGAGATGTACTTCAGTCAAGGTCTCCACTCAAATCTCACTTTGTTCTCAGTCCTCGTAAAACCTCAGACTGCTTACAAAGCTGCCCCGCCTGAACCAGGCAGAGGCTCCAGAGACTAGTGCCAGGGAGTGTGAAATGCATGGGAATAAAGTCACGGGCAGCCAGCCCTCACTGAGGGGTGGGGGGCCAGGCAGTCTCCAAAGGGGACAGAATGTCCCAGAAAAGAACAAGGAAGGTTACATGGTGTCCTCCTTCCTTATATCTTAATGCACTAATTAATTGGGGGCCCTTTTATATTTATTAGGAAAATGGATAAAAATCATAAAATCTGAGCTGTCCCTTTCATGGAATAAAAAGAGGGGTAGGGAGAAGGGGAGAGGGAAGAAGGAAGGAGGGGAGAGGGAAGAAGGAAGGGAAGAAGAGAGGGAGGGAGGAATATGGGGCCAGTTAAGCAATCAATATTAGAACTCTGTCATTTAAGTAGTACAGACTGTATTCAAGGCCAGGCTCTAATTTCAAGCCTCTGCATATCCAATTTATGTATTATTTCTGCTTTATTGACTATGCTAAAGCCTTTGACTGTGTGGATCACAATAAACTGTGGAAAATTCTTCAAGAGATGGGAATACCAGACCACCTGACCTGCCTCTTGAGAAACCTGTATGCAGGTCAGGAAGCAACAGTTACAACTGGACATGGAACAACAGACTGGTTCCAAATAGGAAAAGGAGTACATCAAGGCTGTATATTGTCACCCTGCTTATTTAACTTATATGCAGTGTACATCATGAGAAACGCTGGGCTAGAGGAAGCACAAGCTGGAATCAAGATTGCCAGGAGAAATATCAATAACCTCACATATGCAGATGAAAGCACCCTTATGGCAGAAAGTGAAAAAGAACTAAAGAGCCTCTTGATGAAAGTGAAAGAGGAGAGTGAAAAAGTTGGCTTAAAGCTCAACATTCAGAAAACTAAGATCATGGCATCTGGTTCCACCACTTCATGGCAAATAGATGGGGAAACAGTGGAAACAGTGGCTGACTTTATTTTTCTGGGCTCCAAAATCACTGCAGATGGTGATTGCAGCCATGAAATTAAAAGACACTTACTCCTTGGAAGGAAAGTTATGACCAACCTAGACAGCATATTAAAAAGCAGAGACATCACTTTGTCAACAAAGGTCCATCTAGTCAAGGCTATGGTTTTTCCAGTGGTCATGTATGGATGTGAGAGTTGGACTATAAAGAAAGCTGAGCACCGAAGAATTAATGGTTTTAAACTATGGTGTTGGAGAAGACTCTTGAGAGTCCCTTAGACTGCAAGGGGATCCAACCAGTCCATCCTAAAGGAGATCAGTCCTGGGTGTTCATTGGAGGGACTGATGTTGAAGCTGAAACTCCAATACTTTGGCCACCTGATGCAAAGAGCTGACTCATTTGAAAAGACCCTGATACTGGCAAAGATTGAGGGCAGGAGGAGAAGGGGACGACAGAAGATGAGATGGTTGGATGGCATCACTGACTCAATGGACATGGGTTTGGGTGGACTCTGGGAGTTGGTGATGGACAGGGAGGCCTGGCGTGCTGCAGTTCATGGGGTCACAAAGAGTCAGACACAACTGAGCGACTGAACTGAAACTCTATCTAAGGGCTCCCCAGGTAGTTCAGTGGTAAAGAATCTGCCTGCCAATGCAGGAGACACAGGTTTGATCCCTGAGTCAGGAAGATCCCCTGGAGAAGGAAATGGCAACCCACTCCAGTATTCTTACCTGAGAAATCCATGGACAGAGGAGCCTGGCGGGCTACAGTCCATGGGGTCACAAAAGAGTCAGACACGACTTAGCAACTAAACAGCAACACAAGGGCTTCTCAGCTGGCTCAGCAGTAAAGAATCTGCCTGCCAGAGCAGGAGATATGGGTTCAATCCCTGGGTCGAGACGATCCCCTAGAGAAGGAAATGGCAACCTATGCTAGTATTCTTGCCTAGGAAATCCCATGCTCAGAGGGGCGTGGTGGGCTACAGCCCGTAGGGCTGCAAAACAATTGAACATGACTTGGTGACTAAAACAGCAACTCTATATAAAAGCATTGTTGGGACTTCCCTGGCAGTCCAACAGTTAAGACCCTGTACTTCCACTATTGTAGGGGATTCAAGTTTAATCCCTGGTCAGGGAACTAAGATCCTACATGCCGCAAGGTATGGCCAAAAGATAAAAAAAATATACACAATAAAAACTAAAATAAAGGCATCGTCATTCCTTGGTGCAAAGAAGTAACAAAGGCCCCTGCAAGTTAAGAGATCTGCTTAGTGACCGCCCCCTCCAATCTGCCTGGATCTGGAGCCTTGAGGGGACACCCCCACTCTGGGCAGGAAAGGACCCTCTACCCACAGACTTCAGAAATGAGAACATTTTCATAGCCGCTATGTGAACTGTAAGCTAATTATGCTTTCCTGCAAGGGAAGCAAATTATATTGATTGTACAATAAAAGCTATTGTCATTCCCAGTATATTCATCATGACTCAGAAAGATGCAAAAATATTGACTTGCTCTAAATAGCATTTTACTTTTGTCTCCAGGCAGCAGTTTTTAAGACACAGAATGACCAGAGATAGTTTTGTTAACCAGTCGCAGGGAGGAAATGTGACAGAAAAGATGGGAGTTATGGCTATAACCTAAGCCACCATTTGTGAACGACAGAGCACTCTCAGGGAAGAATACACATCTCAGATGTTATGAAAGAGTTAACCTGGACTATTCCATGTATTAAAAAAAAAAAAATTCTTGAAAACTCCCAACAGTACCTACAGTAACAAGAAAATAACAAAGCTCACTGACACATCTGAAAAGAAGGTGATTAATTAAAGTAATTAGGCTGCACTGAATTATTAAAATATGAAATCTTCTGTAGGGATGACCAAAAAAGGCAGAACATTTTTACAGTTCAAAAATTAAAACCATATTCCAGTTCATTAGCTGAGATGGGAACTCACACGTTTTAGCCTACAGTCTCATTCACAGATGTGTAAGTGTCTAATATTGCACACCTTTGTAATGGTTCTTGTAAAAATAAAAAAAGAAAGAAAACAACAACCTGAATTCAATTATTTGATGGCTTGTAGGGCAGGGGAGATCTTATGAAAGAATGACAACCAGCCTTTCAGGTTTACTTTGAAAATGCCCCTAGGCTTTGAAATGCCAGGTGTGTTGGGGCCTGTGACGAGAGTCAGACCGGGGACAGTGAAGGGCAGAGAGGCACCTCCTGACACATTCCTCGGCTGTGTCTTCAAAGCAGTTGATGTCTCTCTCCTTCCTACTAAATCAAATCAAACTCCTTGGTTTGACATTAAAATCCCTCACCGAGTGATGTTCCTCCCCATCCATCCTGACCCTAGGGGACCGGTTCCAGGTGAGCCAGGCAAATCCCACCACCTCTTCCAAACCAAAGTCACTCCTCCTTCTATATCCCAGGCAGCTTGTCCTCTGCCTAGAATGTCCTTTATTTCTCTCTGATCCACCCTAGTCACCCCGCCTCTCAGAACTTAGCTTCAGGTACCCACGAAGCCTTCTGCTTTCTTCTCCTAGATCTTCACACACACGACCTAAGCTGTCTATGTGTGCATGCATGCGTGCTCAGTGGTGTCTGACTCTGCAACCCCATGGACTGTAGCCCACTGGGCTCCTCTCTCCATGGGATTTCCCAGGCATGAATACTGGAGTGGGTTGCCATTTCCTTCTCTAGAGGATCTTCTTGACCCAGGAATCAAACTGTGTCTCCTTCGGCTCCTGCATTGGCTGGTGGATTCTTTACCACTGAGCCACCTGGGAAGCCCAACTTGTCTATGACTTTATTGCAGATCTGATCAAGTCTTGCCCCTGCTTTAAAACCTTCCATGGAACACTCTGCCTTCAGAATAGATGCTCAGGCAAATTCGATCCTCTGAAATCTGGCCCTTGCCTATTCCCTCAACCAGTGGATAGTGGCGATCACCATTTTGGAGCCAGATTGCTTGGATGAGGACCCAGCTTTGCCATACTTGGGTGTGACCTTGGGTGATTACTTCACATCCTTGAGCTTCAGTTTTGACAAAGGATTATTGAGATGATTACAGACTTAATACATGTGAAGCACTTAGAATGGAACCTGGCATATTCTTGGCACTGCCTGTGTATTTCCTATTACCATTATCATTAATATTATTTCTCCTCCTCACAAATCCTGCCCTCCAGCAAACTCTTCACTATTCTACTTGGCTTTCCCACCAGCATCCATTGTTTAAAGTCTATCAAAACCTACTAATCCCCAGGCCCCACTCTAGTACCATATTCTTCACAATTCTGTCCTGGATTCAGCCCCACTAATCTATCAGGCCTGAATGTCCTCAAGCACATGGTCTGTGTTTCCCTGACGAGGCTCAGCATCACATCACCCACTTTGTATCATAGCTTCGCACAGTAATCGAGGGAAGAGGTTGTATCTCTCCTAATATCCACTCCCCACCTGTAGCAGAAACTGTTAGCACTCATCAAATATTCCAGGTGTTCTATATTTTCCAGCCTCTCTTGCATAATTCTGAGGTCATATGACTAGTTTAAGTCAACAAACTATAAGCAAAAGTGACAGATGTCACTTCTGGGCTGCAGGTGGAAAGCCAGTATGCCTCATCCATCTTTCTCTTCCCTTCCTTGGAATCCCTTAGGTCACATGTCTCCCCAAAGTGCAACTGCAAGATGGCAAGCTCCCATTCATATAGGTCCCTGAAAGACTGCATGGAGCCTTGTCAGATGTGTTACCTGAGCAGGAAATAAACCTTTGTCGTGTTAAAGCTCTGAAATAGGGGCTTTGTTATTGTTGTTTAGTCACTCAGTAGTGTCTGACTCTTTGCGACCCCATGGACTATAGCCCACCAGGCTCCTTGGTCCATGGGATTTCCCAGGCAAGAATACTGGAATGGGTAGCCCTTCCCTTCTCCAAGGGATTTTCCTGACCCAGGGATCAAACCCACATCTCCTGCTGCAAGCAGATTCTTTGATACTGTGCCACTTCAGCATAGCCTAACTTATTCTATTGTACCACCTGCACTTTTCAACACTAGATAGGGGAAATTTAGCACACAGTGGGTATATAACATTCAAATGCTGAATGAATAATGTACAAAGTGAACAACAGGCAATTGACTCTTTACTTAGAATGCATACCCTTTGTGCGTTTTCTCTGTTGGCCAAAGAATCTAGCATAGCACTGAACAAGTGCTCAGTAAGACCTGGTGCTGAATGAAGGGTCAGCTTCTGTTCACCAACTCATGAGAATCCACCCCATCTGAGACCAGGGTTTGGTAGTAAGAACCGACTTCTCCAGAACTATTTCTGACTCTATGCCCTGCCAGGGTTTAGTGAGAGGATGGCTGAGCCATGCAGTGACCGTCCCAGCTCAGAGACCACAGTTCTTCAGTCAAGACGAAAAGAGATAACTGCTTTTCAACACATTTTAACCCACAACTCATTAGTCAAGATGTTATTAGGACTTTGCTAAGCAGTTTATTGTACAAACACTCACTTTCTAAACATGGAAGTCTAATGATTATTTCTGAAGGTCGCCCCTCTTGCTCCCCCTTTGTGTTCTCTGAGGATTCTGACACACACGGGTTGGATAGAGATGTTGCTGAGTACCTTTAACAGCGCAGAATTCTGCCATCTCCCTCCCAGAAGGATGGATCAGGAGTCACATGTGACTGCTCCACCCTCAAAGAACCTCTGCCTTCAGGGAAACAGAGAGCCAGGTTCAAGTCCCAGATCCACCCAGAGGGTAACTTATCACTTTATGCCTCAGTTACCATCTGTAAAAAGGGAGGGTAAAAAGGGTCTTCTTCCTTTCCCTTTCCACTAGGATAACAAGGGATGCAATGGGAAAATGGGTTTTCTTGTTGGTTTCCTAACAAAAGCCCCCATTCCGTAGAACATTCATTATAAATATACTGGTCAAAATCTACCTTTTAGGGCTGTCCCTATATCCTAGACAGCATACTAAAAAACAGAGACATCACTTTGCTGACAAAGGTCCATATAATCAAAGCAATGGTTTTTCTAGTAGTCACGTACAGATGTGAGACCATAAAGAAGGCTGGGCACTCAAGAATTAATGCTTCTGAATTGTGGTGTTGGAGAAGGCTCTTAAGAGTCCCTTGGACAACAAGGAGATCAAACTAGTCAATCCTAAAGGAAATCAACCCTGAATATTCACTGGAAGGACTGATGATGAAGCTGAAGCTCAAATACACTGGCCACCTGATGTGAAAAGCTGACTCATTGGAAAAGACCCTGATGCTGGGAAAGATTGAGGGCAAGAGGAGAAGGGGCTGACAGAGTATGAGATGGTTGAATGGCATCATTGACACAATGGACATGAGTTTGAGCAAGCTCCAAGCGATGGTGAAGGACAGAGAAGCCTGGAGTGCTGCAGTCCATGAGACTGCAAAGAGTCTGATAACGACATAGCAACTGAACAACAACAACATATATCTGGATTGTATGTTTTATCTCCCAATGAGCATACAACACTCAGAAATCTAGGCATCACGGTCCTGTTTATCATCAGAGTCATGGAAATTTTTCCCACATAAGGAAAGACTAAGATACAATAGAAGCAACTCAATCCAGAAGGGTAAACTTTGGGGTTTCTCTTTGACTGGGAGTTAAAGAAAAAGCATTAGTTATGAGCAGGTATATTTAGTCAGCTCAGCTGAGGCAAGCTTTGCACTCTAGGGTCATGCCATAAAACCAAGATGCCATAAACCCAAAGTCACCTCTTCCACTTGAAATAGGAAAAAAGGCTGAACTTCTTTAGTGGGAGGATCATTCAAGAATTGACATCATCTGGAGTGAGATAAACCAACTTAACTGGGTTTCTTTCTAGAATATCAAAAGTGTATACAGAGCATCCAGGATTCAGGTAATTACCATCATCCTGACTTGGAAAATCCACCCATGGTAGATTATGCCATGGGTCCCAGGCATCTCTCAACTCTCCTTTTAATTGGTTTTCTCCTGAGCCAGCTGCTCTCAGAGCCTCTAAATGCCAGTTTGTCCTATGGGGCATTGCCCCTGGGTGGACAGAACCAGCTTAGAGCTGCCAGGGCCACCAGGATGTCTGACTGCTCTAAACCCCTACATGGGCAAGTTCAGGACCTCTCAGAAGGGAAGGACTGGCTTAAGGCGAGCCCTATCAGCCAGCAGAGATGGGCTCATCAGGTCACTGCTTAAAATGTAACAGGGAAGCAAAGCTGGTCTCTTGAGCCAGGTGGGAGCCAAGGCTGGTAATTAAGAGGTAAGTGACGCTGGAGCCAGTGGGCTGGGAATTAACCAAGCAGATGGTGGAGGTGGAAGAGCAGTTGCTCAGCAGCCAAGTGCCCCTGTGCACAAATGACATTGCTGGTTAAGTGTCCTACCAAGGCTTTGGCTCTTTGACACAGCACTGCAAATGTCCCACCTCCTGCTGTACACAGACGAGTCATACCCACTCCATCTCCTCAAACTCATGTCAGAAGCAGTGCCTATCTCGGCCGTAGAGGTCTCTGCTTAGGGGGCATCTTATTCTCCTGCTTGCTCTTTGAGACTTTTTTCCCATTCATTAGATGATGAGCGAGTACCAACCATGTGTCTGGCTTTGTGCTATACCCTAGTGACTCTAAAAAAAATAAGACATGATTCCTTTACTCAAGAGATTCAGTCTAGTAAGAGAGACAGACAAGGAAACGGTGTCATTCAGATGATATGGTTTCCAGGAGAGAAACTTGGCATGGTTGACCCCTGATTTCCTCTGAACACTGTCTTCTCTGGCTCCAAGAACGCCACACTCACCTGCTTTTCCTCCTCAAACAATGGCTTCTCCATCTCAGTTTCCTTTACTAGATCCTCTTCCTCCATATCGCTACATTTCAGAGTCTCAGCATTCCTTCCCTAGCCTTGTCCTCAAGTGGGTGCTGTCTGACCTGGTCACTTTAAGTACCACGTATGCACTGACTGTGCCTGAATGTCCATCCACATCCAGCCGAGACTTTCCCCCTAAGCTCTATTGTACTTGCAGTTGCTCCCTGGCATGTGTGCTTGGCTGCTAACAAACATCCCAAACTTCCTTATTATTTACCTGTTGACTTCCCCCTCCCCAAAATCTGCTCCCACCTCCAGCACCAAACCATCCCTCCCTTAGTAGATGGCAAAATTCAACTGCTCAAATAGAAAACCCCAAAGTTATCCTTCCTTCTTCCCCAGTCCAACAATAAATCCAGAATAAAATCCACAATCTGCTGCTTCTCATTACCTCTTCTGCTCTTATTCTCATCGTGGCTGTGGAAACTATTCCCAGATTATGCATGTATGCAACTTTCCATATAATTTCAGAGGTTTCATGGGGAAGGGGTTTATCAATCAATTCCAGGTTAAGAACCCAGGTCATTGACTGCTAGGAAAGAATGTTTCTATCTGTTTAACAGTTTTAGATGTTAAGCTACTTAGGGACAGGAATCCTTCATGTAATTATCTCAGTAGGGCACCTGGCACCGAGCCTCATACAGCTAATCCTTAATGAAGACTTTTCAAATATAACATAAAGAAAATTAAGCATCCATCCAATAAATATTTATTGAACACCTACCATGTGCAGGACCTGTGTTGACTGTCGTGGGGTTTACAAAGATTCAGGCAAAACAAGATGCAAGTGAGTTGACAACACAATAATGACAAGGACAGAAAGGAGAAGCTGCACTTGCAGCTTCAGGGTCCAGCATTAGCAAGACGTAGGCGTGACAAGATGGCTTTGTTGAAAACTAAGGCAGTCCAGGGCTTCCCTGATGGCTCAGAGGGTAACAAATTCACCTGCAATGCAAGAGATCTGGGTTTGATCCCTGGGTTGGGAAGATCCCCTGGAGAAGGAAATGGCAACGCACTCCAGTATTCTTGCCTGGGAAATCCCTTGGACAGAGGAGCCTGGAGGGCTACAGGCCATGGAGTCACAGAGAGTCAGACAACTGAGAGACTAACACTTTCCCTTTCAAGGCTGTCCAATGTGGCTGGAACAAAGGGGATTTTACAGGGGCTTGGTGGGGCCAAAGCTGGGAGGTGCAGAGCAGTGGAAAGAACTCTCAAGCAGCACGTTCTTACGGCTGAGTTGGCAGGAAGGATAATTTGGCACTGTTTTTTTTTTTTAATCGGAATATAACTGCTTTGCAATGTTGTGTTAGTTTCTCCCACACAGCAGCACGGATCAGCTGTAAGTAGACATATATCCCCTCCCTCTTCAGCCTCTCTCCCACCTCACCTCCCATCCCACCGCTCTAGGTGCTCAGAGCTCCGAGCTGGGCTCCCTGTGCTATACAGTGACGTAGACCACTAGCTGTCTATTTCACACATGGTAGTGTATATATGTCAATGCTACACTCTCAGTTCATCCCACCCTCTCCTCCCCTAGTGTCCACAAGTCCGTTCTGTCAGTCAGTATCTCAAAAAACATCAAATCAATGAACGGTTCCATGGAGCCTCCTTTATTGCCCCATTTTCATGTTGGAAGAGGGAATATGGTTTAGGCCAAGCCACTTAAAGGGTAGTGGGGCATTGGAGTCCTCACTGGGGCACTGCGGTGCTGAGTTGTATACGTGTCAGTGTGCGTCATGGCCTTCTAGCAAGACTGCAAGCTCTTTGACGGTGACAATAAGAAGTTATCATTACTGCAGTCATTGAGAGCTTACAAAACACTTTAACATGCACATATATTTGGGTGCATTGGGTCTTTGCTGTTGTGCACAGGCTTTCTCTACTAACAGTGGTGGCAGGGGGGGCTACCCTTCATTGTGGTGGCTTCTTGTTGCAGAGCATGGGCTCTAGGGGACTCTAGGGGCTCTAGGGGACTCGGGCTTCAGTAATCGTGGCACATGTGCTCAGTAATTGTGGTTCATGATCTTAGTTGCTCCAAGCCACGTGGGATCGAATCAAATACATGTCCAGATCAGGGATCAAATGAACGTCCCCTGCACTGGCAGGCAGATTCTTAACCACTGGACCACCAGGGAGGCCTGCGTGCTTCTTCTTAGTCTTTAAACTTGAGAGAGCTGTTATTTGACCCACATTTTACAAAGAAGAAATTCAAATTAAGAAAAAGGGACAAGGGACTCAAGTTATTGAGTACCTACCAAGTACCATTCACTTACTCTTCCTTGAAATGCCACTAAATAGTGTGAACATTCCTGACTGACAGGTATAGAAACCGAGGTGCAGAAAAGTTGAAGAACTTGCTGATACACAAGGTAATACAACCAGTCTATGAGGATGAGGCTGGCCTGCTTACCACGAGCAATGAGTGCAAGCCAGATATCTGGCAGACACTCAATAAATTCAACCTGAATTAGTGGATTAAAGGATGGCAGGGTTGATAGTGGGATGAAATGGCTTGTGGGGAGCCCCTTCTTTATTACACAAAACACAGAACCTTCTAGAATCACAGTAACTCAAGAAAAGCCATAGGAAAATAATCTGGGACTTCAAACTTGCCACTCCCTTTCACCCAGCGGCACTGGCGTTCCCATACACAAAGCTTACCTACCATTTTCCTCTAGCCACTTACAGAATCCTGCTTGTCTGTCTTTTAATGGGTCTTTACCAAGTGCCCACTGTTTCAACTCTCTGTTCTGATGAACTGTGGAGCCTTGGCATCCAAGCCAAGGGAAGAGAAACATCCCAAAATAATGAAAGTAGACCATTTATAGCCTTCTTATCACCAGACCTCTGAATGGCAGGCAGAAGAATGGCTGTTTCTGAAGCCAGAGAATTTAGACAGACTATTTCTAAGGGAAAAATGCATCTTGCAAAATTGAACTTACAGACTCTTCTTTTGCGTAGCACCTTTCATTTAAGATACTCAACTGAATATAATCTCTTATTCCACCCATACTCCTCCTTCCTGGGATCTCCCTCTCTCTACTAATTTATCTGATAGAATCTTAGGGTGAAATCAGTTCTCCAGTCCTACACAAAGTGGGGGCAGAGATGGGTTACAGATCTAGAGAGCCTTGAGGAGAAGGGTCAATGCCTAACATTTAATTTCACACTCTCATAGCAGCTGGCACAGTGTCTCATTCATGAGAATTGCTCAATTAATAAACTGAATTCCACTGAATTGAAATGACCCAGAATGGCTCTATGTACGGTGCTCAGAAGAGGGTATGGTATGTGATTCTTTGGCCACATACTTAGTCATCTGTAGGGGGGAAGACTCTTGTGCTTCTAGTTTAGGAAGATGGATAAAAAGATGAGAAGTCTTCTCTGTCTCAGGGTGGAAAATCCCTAAGCCAAATCAGGTAGTTAATGGACTCAGTCACCAAAGCCACTTCATGTTGTTCTTCATGGGATTTAAGCTGCTATTGGATCAAGCATGAAACTTTTATTTTCTGCAAGAATCCCACCAACATGGTCAGCTCAGTCCTGAATTTAGAAAGCACTGGAGACTCATTGCCTACCCTACAGAGATAAGAGCCTGGGGCTGGGGGGTGGGGGGTGGGTATCAGGGACAGAGAGAATATTTTGAAAACAGTAATCAAGGAACCATTGCCAGGACAAAACATACAAGCCAACACAATTACCCACCATCTGTTATAGGGACTAAGGATGGTTATTTAGTGATCAGAACAGACCCCATGGTTCCTGGCCTGGGCTCTTCATGGAAACTGCTCTGTGTTCTGAAGTTTTTGTTTTGTTTTTGTTTTTAATATTTATTTGACTGTGCCAGGGCTTAGTTGCAACACATGAGAATCTTTAGTTGCGGTATATGGGATCTAGTCCCCTGACCAGGGATTGAACCTGGACCCCCTGCCTTGGGAGTGCGGAGTCTCAGCACTAGGGAGGTCCAGAAGTTGGTTCTTTTCCCTCTGTGGTATGTAACAGAGGTGAAAGGGCCATGCCTCTGTAGATGTGAGGACAATGCACTTCCCATACAGACAGAACAGGAATACAACTCTACTAATCCTTTGATTTTAATTAGCGTTTGTTGCCTATGTGATGGATCTGCTAGTGAAAAGGGCCGCATGTAAGAGCAAAGTCTGACTACTATGGTTTATGACTCAACTCCTTTCCCAAGCTCTGTGTTGATACAATTTAAAATCCCACTGCAGTTTCAAAGGGAGAGTTGATTGTTTTACATGCATTGGAAAAGCAGCTCCCCAGAGGAACACAACTGGAGACTGTCACTGTCTAAGGAGCCATACTTAAAACTCATACTAATACAAATAAGCCCAGAGATGGAACTTCAATAAGGCATACTCTCTGTGACCTATTTATGGCTGGTCGTCCCTACAGAAATCATTAATTCTCAATTAGACACTCAAATAAGGGACTGATGGTGCAGAAATCTAAAGGGATGCCAATTCAAAGACAGTCCTCTTTGCCCACTGCTTCATCCACTAATTTTTTCATTAAGCATTTATTGAGGACCTACTAAGTACCAGGCAGCATGTTAAGTCCTAGAGATTCAAACTAAGGCGTGGTACTTGCCCTTAAAGAATTCATGATCTAGTAGGGACAAAGAAAATCACAGCACAATGGATAAATACCATATAAAAAACAGGTACATAGATTTGCTGAGAACATAAGAGGAATGCTCTTCTCTTCTGCCCTGGTGATGCCCCACCGAGTTTAATCCATCTGAGGTGGGGTCCCTGGCATGAGCTGGGCAGCAGCCAGTCCACTTTCCTACAGCCATGATCCATGGAGCCAGCAAACCAAGCTAAATATTGTAAAGTAATTAGCCTCCAACTAATAAAAATAAATGAAAAAAAAAAAAAAAAAAAGAAACCAATGAACCCCGAGAACAATGACTGGCTATGGTAGCAAGCAGTTTGAGGCAAGGATTTGCAGCTGAATTGTGGCATCACTAAAATTTGGACTAAAAATCCAAAAAGGAAACAGGTAAGGAGCAAGTGGGTTAATTCTAGAGAAAGTAGTTACAACTGGTTGTTGTCAAGAATGGCCTTCCAAACACCTCACTACATGGTCGATGAGCATGAGTGATTGCCAGGAATACGAAAGAGTTACTAATTCTATCTACAGAGATTGGAGAAAACTTTAGAGTTGAGTTATATATGCTGGTTCTGAAGAATCACTACAAGTCTGCCATAGAAAATTCATTAATTAGACAACTATGCTGATGCCTAAGAGGTGGCACTAATGGTAAGTAACCCACCTGCCAATGCAGGAGACTAAGAGACACAGGTTCCATCCCTGGGTTGGGATCTCCTCCCCTGGAGGAGAGTATTCTTGCCTAGAGAATTCCATGGACAGAGGAGCCTGACAGGCTATGGTACATAGGATCACAGAGGGTCAGACATGGCTGAATCAACTTACCACCATGCTGATGCCTATACAGCAAACAGCTGTGGATATAAGATGAATATATTTCATTTATCTTTTCTTGAGAAGGTCAGATTTGGAAATTTTTCCTATGGCATTCAAGGCCACCTATCTTCTGATGTCAATTAATATTTAAATTCCAGGGCATCCCTCACACATTTATTATTTTCCACTTATACTGGATGAAGTTCAGCTTTGTAACTTTGCTTCTATTGTCACCTCAGCCTAAAATCCCCTCCCTTGCCTCTTTCCTATTGAAATTGTACACATCTTTCTATACCCAACTCAAATTCTACCACAGAAAGAAGACATCCCTCACCACCACCAACACCCTAGGGAAAATGAGTCATTCTTCATTCTGGGCTTCCAAGACTTACTACCTATACCTCCACTGGCCATCCCTTCTACTCTGCCTTGGATTAAACATAGTGACTCACATGTCTTCTGGCTCCTGTGTGCTCAGTCACTCAGTTGAATTTGATTCTTTCTGACCCCAAGGACTGTAACCCACCAGGTTCCTCTGTCCATGAAATTTTCCAGGCAAGAATACTGCAGTGGGTTGTCACTTTTGCCCTTGGCAAAGAATAAATAGTAAGTAAATGATAAAATCATTGAGGACACAGGTACTTCTTTTTGGTCTTTTTAATTTTGAAAATTTTTCATCTATAGAAAAATTGAAGAACTAGTCAATGAACATTCAATATACTCTATCTTTGATTTACCAACTGCTAACATTATTGCACATTTGCCTATTTTTTCCCCTTGAATCATCGGAAGACAAGTTGGAAACATAACACTCATCCTTAAGTCAGCATGCCTTTAAGGATGAGGACTTTCTCCTATAAAACCACAAACATATATTTGAACCCTTATGTTCACAGCACCATTACTCACATTAGCCAAGGATCCACTAATGGTTGAATGGATAAGCAAAATGTACTATAAACAATGGGATATTATTCAACCTTAAAAAGGAAGAACGTTGAGACACGTGCTACCACATGAATGAAACCTGAAGATCTTTTGCTAAGTGAAATAATTCAGACACAGAAACATGTTTATGATTTCACTGACATGAGGTACCTAGAGTGGCCAAACTCAGACAGGAAAAAAGAATAGCGATTATCAGAGTCTGGGAGGAGGGAGGAATGGAGAGCTATGATTTAATGGGTGTGGAGTTTCAGTTTAGAAACATGAAAATGTTTTGTAGACAAATGTTGGTGATGGTTGCATAACAATGTGGACACAATGACATTGAACTGTACATTTTTAAATGGCTAAAATGTGAATTTTGTAAGATGTAGATTTTCCAATAAAAACATAAAAATTAAGAAAAAAAACCACCACCACAATGCTATGATCACATCTAAAAAATTACCAATAATCCCATTATGCAGTCTACATTCAGATTTCCCTAATTGTCTTGAAAATGTTTCTTATAAGCTTTCCCTCTAGGATCTAGCATCCAAGATCACGTTACATTACATTTCATTATAATGCTTCATTATACACATTACATTTCATTATAATGCTTCCTTGGTCTCTCTTAATCTGGAAGAGTTTCTCTTGGGTATAAGCTTTTCTTACTCTATTTTTTTTTTAACATAGTAAGTACTTCATAAATGTTTAATGATGCTAGGTGGACAAATGAACCCCAGTGATGCAAGATCTCTGGGCAGTTCCTCCAAGAAGGGACAGAATTCTACTGAAGCGACTTACAAGTGGCCTCTGTGAAATCACCAGGCAGGGGACCAAGTCATTGTCTGCCTGTGGCTGCTTATCCTCAGATTTCCATTTTAATCATCATGAACTAGTTCTTAGGCCACTGAAGAAATGGCTCTAGAGTAACTGACTTACAGAGAGAAGAGACTCTGGTCCCTCACATCTGATTAAAGATGGGCAGGTCCCAGAGAGCAGGGATTCACTGCCTCTCATGGAATGTCTGAGTGAGAAGAGCTCTCAGAGGTGATATCCAGGAGAGAAAACTCAGGCCTAAAAAGGGCAAGGACTCCTTCAAGGTCAGACAGGGAACCTACAGCTTCCTTTCTACTTGACCTGGTTACCATTAAGATATCCTAGATCTTTGCCTGTCTTGTTTTCAGTGGTTTATGGTCATTCACTCACCCTACAAGCATCACAGATCTCAGGATATTCAAGGCTCACCTATTCTCTGAAACCTTGCCTCAAGGGATGAGTCAGTGATTATTCCTTCCCATGCAAGATGGAGTTATTTCAGAGGGTGTTTGTTGCCCCCAGTGGGGAAAGACTGAGAAGCAAACAGCATCATAAACAGTCACAGAGGATGCTGGCAAGAGCCAAGCCCTGGGTCTCAGCAGGGTGAGAGGTGGGACGGCTCTGCTTCGTCTCTGCCATCTGCTTAACCCTAAACATAAGACTGAACTTTCCGAGGGCCCTCTTGCCTCACCCATTAAAACAGCTCACCAAAGAGCAGTTATCACATGACGGCCATTTGCAGGTGTGAATCCCATTTGGAAATATAAGTGACAAGAGAGAGAAATCAGGGTGCAGGTGATTCTCATTTCTAATCTCTTTATTCAAGCCAGAAAAACTGAAAATTTCTCAGGAAGTATTTGCTCTTTCCCAGTGTCTGAGAGGCAACAGTGACACAGGTTTGTGGGTGGTCACTGGAGAGTTTCCTTGAACAGGGCAAAGTGACAGACAGGAGTAGGGAGGTGATCGTCTCAGTAATTGGAGGAAGAACTTCGACCATCACTGAGAAGCCAGAGGTATTATACAGAGATTCCGGATTTTTTTTTTTTTTCACTTCCAGGTAGTGTACATTACAATTACAATCATCTGGGGAATGGGATTTACAATTGTGATGCCTAAAAAAAATTAAATTACGACTTGTCTCCCACCTCTTTTCCATTCCGATTTCAACATCTCTGGGGTAGCATCTCGGTGATTCTTAAGTAGCCAGGTCTGAGTAGTCTGGATTATAGATCCTCCAAAAGCTGATTCTCAGAAGAGAATAAAGTTAGAGGGGCGGTGGAGAGAAATACTGGAATTTCTCAACCATTATTGATGTACAAAGACTATGGTAAGTATTGTGCTCACATGGCTGCCTGGCTGGATTATTTCCCCAAGCCAAGCATCTGCTAGGACCAAGTGTGGCTCTTACCACTGACAATTAGCATCTCCCCAGCAACCTGTAGGGACACATGCATTTTCCAGACTGAGAGGAAAAGAGGTGGCAGCTTGGACCTCTAAACACTCTGCTGGTGTTTGCCAGCACTGTGGCGGTCCCACTGGTGGCTCAGCGGTAAAAGAATCCGCCTGCCAATGCAGGAGACAAGGGTTCCATCCCTGGATCAGGAAGATCCCCTGAAAAAGGAAATGGCAACCCACTCCAGTATTCTTGCTTGGGAAATCTCGTGGACAGAGGAGCCTGGCGGGCTATATTGCCCATGGGGTCTCAGAGTCAGATACGACTTAAGAGGATGAACAGTATCAACAACATCCTTCCTCCGTCTAATCCAGGCAGTGGGGTGGCCGCCGGAGTGGGGAGGGAGGAACCCAGGTCCCAACCACATCTAACAAGATGGCCGATCAGCCTGCCTGCCTGCCGCCAGCACCAGCCACCAGCTTCTGACACGCAGGACATGCAGCGTCTGCCAGACGACTGCTGGCTTTTGATCAGGAGCGTGTCGAGCCTGAGGCCTGCAGGGAAATGGCCAGGCTCCCTGTAGTCGGCTAGCAGGAAGCTCTCTGCAACCTTGAAAGAGGTACTTGAAGAATCTGAGCACGGATTGAAAAGTAGGGTGCAGGCGGGAGGAGGAGGATTGCCCGACAGAGGTTGTCTCCTCATACCAGGCTATTCCATCTCCACCACGGGAAGCAAGACACCCTTTCATGTCTGGTCATCGGAGCAGGATTCCTGAGCTGCCTTGTCACATGTGCTCCTCTGCCCCCGGGGCGCAGTGAGTCTTAACCTCAGCTGACCTGTCTATAAAACCCGAGACCCCCCAGAGCAGGTGCCCGGCATCTGGGGTGCGTGACAGCATCTCCAGGGTATGGCAGCGACCGAGTGCAGCAGGGCTGTTTACAAGACACTTGAGGCCTCTGGCAGGTCCCCTGGCCAGACGCCTTCAGGCCGCGCTGCGTTTTCTAACTGGGTCCTCCAGGCCCTTTGGCTCGTGTCCCCAGGCAGCCCAGTCTGCGTCCTCAGTGGGTGGCTGGGGTGCCCTTCACGGCCGTGTGTTAACATCCAGCTCCCCGCCTCGTCCCTGGCCCCCTCCTGAGCGGCCAGGCCAAGGGAATGCAGAGACCCATCCACAGGCCGATAGCCTGTGTTTTCTGTCTCACAATAGCAGCTACGTGATTCGAAGGGCTCTTCTCTTAGAAAACCAAATGCCCACCAGTTCTGCTTATTTGCTCTAACCTTCAAAGAGCCCAGAGGTCCCTTCCTAGTTCAACAAATAAATCCAGTTCCATTCTAGCAGACTTCGACCCACAAAGTTCTATTGTTACGCCTTCCCCGAATTTCCCCTGTTCTGTCCCTCTCGGCCACCTCAGCCCCAGGCGGCTCACCCTTCTTTCATTTGGAGGATAAATCAACCTCTGGGTTTTTGTGTGCGTGGGGTTTTTTTTTTTTTTTAATTCTTTCAAAAGGGTAAAGAATGTTGACACCCCCTGAAACATGCCTCTGATGTCTGGTTAGACTTCAGACGGCTGTATTTGAACGTGTGCTGACGCAATCGGGCAGATTGGGTTAAACCAAATATTACAATTGCAAGAACTCATCTGGAACTAATAATTTTGAGGCCACCGAAAGTAACAGGGCCCGGCTTTGGGGCTGGCCAGCGGCAGAGACCAGGCCGGGCCGATGCTGCCACCTGCCGGGGGTTCGGGGAACAGGGCGCGCCGCCCCGGCCTTCCTGTTTTGTTCTGGACGCACTGGCTCCCACGCACACGTCCCCAGCCAGCCAGACCAAGGCTATTTTAAAAAGCTAGCGCCTCTCCCCAGCCCGTGGTGTAAAGATAGCTAGACTTGCCGCCCTGGCTTTGTGCTTGGGGAGGGGGGCCGGGGGGGGGCTGGCGTAGGGAAAAAAAAAAAAAGGCAATCTCCCAATTATAGAGCCAGGACTGGCCACAAAGGCAGTTGCAGTTGAAGCCATGTGCCCTTGGATTCAACAGACCTTATGTCAGTGGCTCACTTAGGAGGAAGGCTCGTTCAAGTCAGAATTTTTATTTTGCGGGGGATGAAGGGAACGCACAACGCTGGGTTATGTCGGCACACTGCTGAACTGCAAGTCACATGCCAGATCCAGAAATGATGAAAACATCTGTTTTCGCTTTAGAGCAGGGAGGCTCTGGCGGTGGGGAGGGGCGGGGGAGAGAAGGGAAGGGCTTTGCTCACCAGCGCCATCTGCTGAGCCCGGTGTCGAAGCGCATGCATGCCACGCACAATGCGGGTTGTTGCTCACCCCCGGAAGGGGGAGATCAACAGGTGGAGGGGGGAGGCGGGGGTCTCGGGCTCAGCGATCACTCTCCTTGGCGGACAGCCTTGATTTTGCCCTAGAGACCTGGCAATTCCATATTGCCCTGGAGTGTTCACAACAAAGAGCTTTGTCCCTAGGGACTGCTCTGGGGCAGAAGAGGAGGAAAGAGAAGCAGCAAATGAATTCCCAGGTTGGGAAGGATGGAGGTGAAGGGGGAAGGGAATAAGCTCGTTGGTGGTTTGCAGACAGTAAAAACTGCTGTTCCTTCTGGCTGAAACCTACCAGAACAAAGGAACTGCACCTCGTCTCTAGGAAAACTCCCAGATGTACTTCCCCCCAGCCGTCCCTCTTTTCTGCCATCGTGCCTTGTACTCTGCATGCTCACAGAGACCGTCCTGGTCAAGCCTGGCAAGATCAACCCTTAAACGAGAAATTCACCCAGCCCAGTATGAATGGAGCACTGGGACTGGGCTCTGAATAGAAGCCATCCTGACAGCCAAGCCACCGCATTTTTTCACTGTTCAGCAAATATTTACTGCCTGCCTGCTAGGTGCCCAGTACTCACTCACTCAGCACAACTATCTGTCATACAGTTTTTAAAACAGTGCAAATATGTCAGAGGAAGAAGTGTATTTAATGTCGAGTGAGCATCCAAGACAATGACAGCTGTGAGTTCAGAGATGGGAGGGGATTCCAGACCCTCAGTCAACTTTTTCTCAGTGTTTGGGGGCAACTCTGAGAAGTCCGATTCTCCCAGTTATTCCTTGTGTATAGTCTAATCCCCTAAATAGCTGATTTCAGTCGACATGACTCAGCCTTGACCTCCATTCATCCAGCCATAAATCCTTCTCTCCAGTTCCTGGGGAGCTCTTTGCCAGAGGACAGCCCTCCTAGGGGACCATCCAAACTGCATCCTATCACCCAAAATCAGAATCATGTGAGTCCTAGACTTGATGCCCAGGCCATCCTTGGGAGAAGCAAAATTCCCAAATACAACTAGGTGAACCGAGCTTCCCAACAAGACACGGGCTGTAAGGGGATAACCTACAGGAGAAAGAACTTTGGTCAAATAAAAAGGTCCAGGTTGGCAGCTCTGATCAAGTCCCTCTACCTCCCTCGACATGCATCTGCTGAGCATACCCTCAGCTCTCTACTGCCTACTTCTGAGGTTTCCAGAAGAGGAAAATCTGCTAATGCAGACTGGAATTAATTGCTCATCTTTTCTGAAACTCCCCAGTTCAAAGGGAAACTGAGGTTCTCTATTAGGGCTCATTCCTTCCTGTTCTTTCATTTCACCCCCAAATAAATATAGAAAAGAGCTGCCCTCTGCAAAGGTCTTTTGAGCATGAACCATTCTCCTTGCTTGGCATCTTGCAAATAAACATAGGACTTTCCTTCACCACAATCTGGTGTCAGTAGATTGGCTTTGTTGCACAGCAGGTAAGTGGACCCCAGTTCAGTTCAGTAACACTACCATCTAAGAGGTAAGTCAGAAAAAGGTTCATTCCTATTTCACAGATGGACAAATAATATGAGAACCACCTTAGTGCTCAGAGATCTTGCCCTACACTAGCTGCATCTCCAGCACCCATATCTGTTTCCATGGGACCTAAGTTCTTCAGTGGTTAGGGCCCAAATTCATCCTCAAAGCTACCTATCAGACAAAGCCACCCTGCTCTGGAGATGGATAATTACTAGTTCAAGAGAAGCATGCAAATTTATACAATCAACTTCATTTTGTTGCAGGCCTTCAGAAATTAGAACTTGAGACTTTATTTTAGTCTAGTTTGATACTTATCTGCTTTGCACAGTTCTGATGAATTTTCTTTTTTAAAAAAAATAAACTGAGTCAATCTGGTCACTGGCCCATAGTTCCTTTCTGGACATTTCCCTTGACATCTTCTCATTTCTACCTGGTTTTGCAACAAGTCTGTGTTTTTAACCCATGGGGGCCGGGGTGGGGGGAAGTTGGATCTAGAATTTGTTATGCCACAGGGACGTCTTTGAGCTCAGAAGTTTGGGTGTTTTGGCAACATTCAGCCAAATAAAATCTCTGAACTAAACTAAAAAAATAAAGTAGAAAAGCTGCCGGTGAAAAGACGTGGCATGAAAATAAACAGTAGTCGTTCTCTGCTTTACCAGGTATAAGATGCCAGTCTCCCAAACTATTCTTCCAGTCCTCCCTTTTCCTCGTTATAAAAATAAACTCTATGGCCCCACTTCACTCCATATATCTTGGTGTGATTCTGTTTGCACAAGAGAAATAACCTTTGTTCAAAGCTCTGCTTTTCTAAGCTGTGCTGAATTCTGCAAGATCACTCTCCACACACAAGATTAGCACTTCCTTGCCAGCTCCAAATAAGACTATCATCCAAAAGCTGCTCTTTTAAATAGAGGCTTCTTTTATGCTTAAATTCCTAAATAAAAGAAACATCCATGCTACTGTTACTCTCCCCAGTTAAATCCGATTTGCAAGATGTGCTGCTCTGCTCAAAAATCTGGGTGTGAGCTGAAGTCTGAGCTGGGGAACACATTTGGGATTCTCCAGTCATTCTCTATCTGGAGAGCCCTCCAGTGGCCAAAATTATACCTGATCTAAACAAAGACCACCAAAGCAAGTGGTTACAACAAAGGCGGGGGATGGACATTTGCCTACCATTGAAAAGGCTGCCTGTAAGCCCCCCCCCCCCCCCCCCCCCCCCGTTTGCCCCATGGAGGTGTGTCTCATTTAAAGAAAGTCAAGACAGAATCCCAGCTCACGAATAGAAGATATTTGCATAACAAAAGGATCCTTCAGTCGGAAAAAAAAGAGGCAGGTTTGAACTCCATGAAATGACAGCTCCCTCTAATTTCTTTAAGATTCTATTGAATTTGCAGAAAACAGATTGACACAAATTTCCAGAATGCATCTGAAGCATAAAACACACGGTCTATGTGAACTCCATTTGCACTACTCAACCCACCTTACCCCCATTTCCGTGTCTGAAAACCTCATAAACACCCTGACCGTGAGACACAGGAGAAAGTAGGGGTCAGGTCACCTGGTAAGACGTGAACATTCTGTGCAAGTTCAAGTTCCTCTGAGCCCAGAGTTGCCTTTCTGGAGCACTATAAGAAAAACAAGTTGTTGTTCCAGTTGGCCTCCCTCTCGACTTGGAAGGTACTGGGGGTGTTCCAGAAACTCCAGAAGCTTTTCCAGAAGCAGCTCTGCCACATGATAGAATGTCATTGAAACCGAGCACCTCTTGGGTACAAAAGCCCCTCCACACTACACATATGTACATAGAGACACACACACACTTGTTTCTTTTTGCAATTAAAAAAAAAAATACCTTTTGTCTACTAAGCCTTTGCTGCATTCCAAAGAGCAGATTCGAGCAATTATGAATTAGGAAAGTGAGGGAATGCAGAAAGAAAGGAAAAGCAGCCAGGAGACAATAATTCAGCGATAAAACAGAGTCCTTAGTTCCTCCTCAAGGGCCATGCCCAACTATCCGACACAAATGTCCGAGTTGTTCTGCGGGAACCCCGGTGGAGGTTGGTTGGTGACTACTTGCTGACCACGAGCACTCAGACCCCAGACTGGCTGGAACCAGAGGGGTGATGATGGAGATTTCTGAAACACCAGCCTCTTCCTCACCACCAACCAGTCAGAAGAAAAGTCATGCCCTCTGCAGCTCTCACCCCAAATGTTGCCTTTAAAACCCTTCCCTGAAAACCGCCAGGGAGTTTGGGTCTTCTGAGCAGGGGTTGCCCGTTCTCCTTGCTTGGCATCCCACCATAAACCATTCTCGGCTCCAAGCGCCAGCCTTGCAGCTTGTCAGGCCTCGCTCTGCTTTGAGCACAGAGACAGGTTCAACCACATACCCCTCCCCCTGAACCCTCCGCCACGCCCGCAGTGCGTGGCCCGCAGCAGCCGCCACAGCCAACTCACCTCCCCGCCACAGACCTCAGTCTTCACACACTTGTTCTCCCCACACCAGCCGGGCAAACTCCTACTTCTTCGCAAGGCCTCGGTCACGTGCCGACTCCACTGGGGCACCTTCCCCAACTTCCCCAACCCTACGGCTGTTCCACCGCCCTCGGTTCCGATAGCACCACGCCCCTGCCTCTCTCAGAGCACCAGGCAGTTCTGAGCCCCTCACCTTGTGGGTGGCGGAGGGCCTAGCGCCTCCCTTGTCTTGACATCCCCAGTGCTTAGCAGGGGTGCGGCGGGGTGGACGTGGAGGGGCTGAGGTTAACGCCAGCGTCCCCTCCCCAGGGCCACTGCGTGTCCCTGCCGGGTGCTGAGACAGGAGGAGTGGGAGGCTCTAGCCCGCAGTGGAATGTGCTGCTGATGAGGGACATCCTTCCCTCCCCAGCCTCGCCCTCCAGGTCAGGCACCCACCACCCGCCAGTCCCCCGTCTGCACCCCATCCAGTGGCCTGGGTTATCTCTTTGCACTTTCAGCCACAGCAGCAAACATTATGGAGTAGCAAGTGTTACCAAATCAAATTTGTGTCCGCTCACCTTCCATGCAGTGACGTCCATCCACTGACGCCTGGTTGTTGGCAAGTTAAGCGCCGGGACTCATGCGAAAAAGAACCGAACTCCCCAATGGAATCCAAGGAAAGGTTTTTTTTTTTTTTTTTTTAAAAGGTAACGTTTGGGGGCGGGGCCTGTAGGGGCGTGGCTTTCTTCTGATTGGTTGATGGTGCAGGTAACTATTACTCAGGGGATTTTAATCATTAACCTCCTGGTTTCAATCAGTCTCCTGCTTGTGACCAGCAGGTTATCACTCTCCTCCACCTGGGTAGGGGTCTTGCTAATCAACTCAAAGATACACATCAGGTTTTGTGTATATTCATTCCTCCAGGAGGAATTAGGACTCTGCTGAACCATTACCATGACTTTTCTTGCATAACTGATTTTCCTTCGTTTCTGCTTGACCTCACCGAATTAGTAAGTGCTTAAATCTGTTCTTTGGAACTCAGGAAAAGCCTAGGAAACTAAAGCCTTTTTTCTTCAAGCAAGAGTCAGGGGACATGGAAGGCCCCATAGGTTCCTCCCCTTTTTTGATACGTGGAACAGGGATGGGACAAGAAGAGTAACCGACTTTTGCATAGAGACATTAATCATCAACTCGGCAGGGGGAGATGATGTGAGGGGGACTCAGTTTGAAGCAGACTCGATTTTACAAGTATCCATCGGGGTGCTGTGCAAGGTTGGGCCCGGCTCACGCTAGGTCTTTCGATACTATAGACAGAGGAGCCTAAAGATGGTTCCTCCACACCCCTAACGCCCTGCTCATCCTATACTAACCCACTACTGCTGCTGCTGCTGCTAAGTTGCTTCAGTCGTGTCCAACTCTGTGCAACTCCATAGACAGCAGCCCACCAGGCTCCCCCATCCCTGGGATTCTCCAGGCACTGGTCTCATCTAAAATCGGGGTCTGCCTCGCTGGGCTGCGGGGAGGACAAGAGTCATTCTCCTAGACAGCGTTCATGGTCATGACATTGCATAGGCGTTACCTAATGTATCTAATTATCTAATCTCATTCTCGCAGCAATCCTATGAGGTAGGTGCTAAAGGATCCTTATTTACAGGTGAGGGAACAGCAGCGCAACAGGGGGCGTGACTCTCAGAGTCACCAGCTCCCCAGGGAGGGTTCCAGCTCAGGCCAGCTGAACTCAGATACTTGAGCACAACAACTCTGCATGGAGGCCTGCCAAGCACAGGGCAAGAGCCTGGAAAATGTGGGTCATGATGCCTCCCTTGCAGCATTTGCTCCTTCCTGGGAGGGAACCTGAGGGTTCCAACCTGCCCCTCGGGCTTGTCCCACACTCATCACCTCCAGGTGTTAGAGATCTTCTCTCACTTCTGACCTCTCTCTCCCACGCTTTCATCTCCATCAACCCCTTTCACTCTGATCATTCTGGATGTTCTTCTCCAGCAAACATTTCCAGCCCAGCTTGGTCTCTGAGCTCCAAAAACTGCCTAAACCTCACTCCTGCATGCCCACGGTCCCTTCTGAGTTCTATTTTTTCCCCCCATAGCACTTAATGCCTTCCAAGTACTACATCATTTAATAACCTCTTGCATCTCCCTCTGCTTGAACCGAAGCTGATTGAATCCCCAGTGTGCATGTGTGCGAAGTCGTTTCAGTGTATCTCTTTGAGACCCCACGGACTGTAGCCTGCCGGGCTCCTCTAGCCATTGGATTCTCTAGACAAGAATACCAGAGTGGGTTGCCATGCCCTCCTTCAGGGGATCTTCCCAATCTAGGGATCGAACCGGTGTCTCTTATGTCTCCTGCATTAGCAGGCCAGTTCTTTACCACTAGTGCCATCCAGGAAGCCAAGCTGCACCCAGACACAAGGGTTTTGCGTGTTCTGTTCACTGCAGTATCTCCCGCACCTGGAAGGTACCTAGTACATAGTCACTCAATAAATGTCTGCTCAGTGAAAGAAGCCAGCTGTCAACTAGTTGCCTCTGCTTGGATGTGCCATTAACCCTTCAAACTTAATATGTCCAGGGACTTTCCTGGTTGTGGTCGTTCAGTGGCTAAGACTTCATGCTCCCAATGCAGGGGCCCTGGGTTCAATGCTTGGTCAGGGAACCAGATCCCACATGCCATGACTAAAGATCCCATGTGCCACAACCAAGTCCTGGTGCAGCCAAATAAATAAAAATAAATATATATTTTTTTAATGTCCAAACAAGAATGCACCAACCTTCCCAGCCCCTGGTTTCTCCCTGCCTTTCCTGTCCCAGTGAAAAGCACCAGGCAGCCATAGGATCTGACGTGCTGCAAATGGCAAAATCACCCTGAACATTGCTCTCCCTTTCTAACCCCATCTCTTACAGGAGTTGCATGCACCCTCTGTGACCTGAGTTCTCTCTTCAGCCTTGTAGAGGGGAAAAAGTTTTCCTGGATGGAACAATTGAGGATCAGTGTAAGGCTGAAGTGTATGGTACAAATGGTGGTCAGAAACCAGTCACCAGAGAAATTAGCCTGGACCAATATTATCATCTTCTGAACATAGCCTCCTTCCTCTGATCACCTGTCTAAGCTAAATTTCCACAGCATCTTCCAGTCTAAAAGCGCTGGCATGTTTGTTTCTTTAAACCTCCCAACACCCTGTGAATCAGCTTTGGTACCACTGCATTTGATGGATGAGAAAACTATGGCACAGAGGAGATGACACATTGTCTCCGTGGTCACGTGGCCAGAGCTGCAGCACCAGGCAGCCATGCCCCTGCTCTGCTCTTTCTGCAGTTACACCTATCTAACTGGACTAGGATTCATCCACTCATCCTTCCTTCCATTGAGGAAGTCTACAGACTTCCCTGGCGGTCCAGTGGTTGAGACTTCTTGCTTCCACTGCAGGGGGAATGGGTTTGATCCCTGGTCAGGGAAATAAGATCCAGCAGTAGCTCAAAGGAAACAAGGTATCACATTGTTCATAAAATGTAGATATACAATTAATGAGATAACTGGATGGCATCACCGATTCAATGGATATGCACTTGGGCAAACTCCGGGAGATAGTGAGGGACAGGGAGGCCGGGCATGCTGCAGTCCAAGGAGTCACAAAGAGTTGGACATGACTTAGTGACTGAACCACAGCACAAGCAATGATGCACTCTCCTACCTCAAGTAGGTTTCTCTTAGAAGCTGAACTGCAGCCTCCTTCCTCCCACTGTAATCACGGGATTCCCCTAGCACAGGCATGACCTCAGGCTTTTAGAATTAAGATGGGTTAGCTGGGAAGCTAATTGGGAAATTAGCTGGCCTCAGTTTTCACTTTTATGAAATCACACATGCTATCTACATAAGACTCATGAGCGACTTCCCAACCTTGAGGTTTTATTCTCTGTTGCTCCAGAGGGCAAGCATCCTATCAGTCTTCTTCATTATTCTCCCAGTGGTTGATACAGGAAGTAGTCTAGAGGAAGTGCTCCAATAGTATTTTTTAATGTGAACGGTGTCTTCTTTTTTTATACATAATTTATCTATTTAGTTTTGGCTGTGCTCGTTCTTTGCTGCTGAGTGGGCTTTTTCTAGTTGTGGTGAGTGGGGGCTACTCTTTGCTGCAATGCGCCAGCTTCTCATTGTGATTTTCTTGTGGTGGTGGATGGGCTCTAGGGTGCACAGGCTTCAGCAGTTGCGGCTCCTGGGCTCTAGAGCACAGGCTCAACAGTTGCAGCACATGGGCTTGGTTGCTCCGAGGCATGTGGGATCTTACCAGACCTGGGATCGAACCTGTCTCCTGCATCAGCAGGCGGATTCTTTACCACTGAGCCACCAGGGACGCCACAACAGTACTTTTTGAATGAGTGTTACTCTGGGGTCAGGCAATCAGGTGCTTGACTGGCCAGGGAGTTGTTTTTTTCTTCCCTAGTCATAAAATGTGATACATATTTATTGCAGACACTTTAGGAAACTCAAAAAAACAGAAAGAAGAAAATTTAAAATGTCCCTAATTTATCACCAGGAATCTGCTGTTAATATTTTAATGAAACTATAAACTCTGGGATTAGGCTGCTTAGGTTTAAATCATGGGTCTGCAACTTAGTTTAAGAACAATGGAAAAGTGACCTTATCTTTTGAGGTCTGAGTATACTTATTCTTTTGTCATTCTATTAACTTTTCAAGCATATAATTCAAGTGTAGTGTTCAATACATTCACAATTTTGTGCAACCTTGCACCACTGTGTAGTTCTGTAACATTTTTCAAACCGGAGTATACTTGCTTTACAATGCTGTGTTGGTTTCTGCTGTACTATAATGTGAATCAATAATATATGATCAATAATTCAATAATGTGAAATCATTTCCTCCCTCTTAACCTCCCTCCCACTCCCACTATCCCACTCCTCTAGGTCATCACAGAGTCTTGCTGGCCTTGAGCTTGCGACCTTAATCTTTGATTAAGGTCCTTAATCTTTGACTCCTCAGGAACTGCCCCAAACTTCAGAAGTCTCTCTTCTTCCTACCTGATCGCTCTGCATCTTAGAGACCTGCAGGTATTAAGAAGAGACTCCAATAGGGGACTTAGCATCTATTCACATAAAATCCACATGTTCTACCCTCCAGCTCCTGAATATCTGGGCAATGCAGTTTAACATTTAGGAAAACTATTTTGCCACTGAACACATCCCAGTTGAAATGGAGAAAGTGTTCAGCATCCAACACTAAATACCTCCAAATGTCCCTCCAAGTCCTTCTTTTCTTCCTACGCCATCCCCCAGAAACACAAAATGATCCCACCACCTTGCTTTCAACCATCCCCTTCTCCTTAGAGCTCAGACACAGCCCTCGTGGCTACTCAGGTTGCTCTGGGACCAGACACACTCAATATGACAACCGTGTTTGCAGAGCATCTTCGCCTTGTGTGTCTGACTCATGCTCACTTATGTCTACTTAAGCTGCCCATTTTCTTTGATGGGAAGCACTGTAGCTGTTCATCCCATATTTCGAGCAACCAAAAACTCAACAGGGAAAATTTAGTGAGCCAGAGATGACGAAGTGACTCAAACAAACCCTCCAATGAGTCTCATTAGTGTGGAAGATGAGTCAGAGCACTTGACTGTGATGAAAGGTAAAAATGCCGGGGAGGGCATGGTGGTCCTCTGATGGCCGCTGACACAGAGTATGTCTGTGTCAAAACTGCTTATAGGGATAAAGGGGAAAAGGGTATCACTCTAATTTTGAGATCTGCGAAGTCACCTTTGTGGTTGGAATCAAGACTGAACAAGAGTAGCAGAGCCTTGGGAAGTCTCCTACATGAACTTGGTCACATTCACAACAACAGAACTGTAACCAGATACAACTGCTCATATAAAATAAAATGATAAAGGTGTCTCTGCGATTAACAGGAAACCTCATGTCCTTCTTGGTGCTTTTTTCATTTTCCCCAAATTTCTATAGTGGATACAAATGCCTTTTATAATCCAAAAAATCATGGTAAATTGGTTAAAATACATTCTAAATGTCTACACCCAAATTGGGCTCTCCAAGGGTCACTTGGAGTGTATGAAAGACTTAAAAGCACAGACTCAGAAATCAGCCCTGCCTATTACTGTTGTGTACTTGGGCAAATTTCTTAATCTTTCTGTGCTTCAGTTTCCTTGTCTATTGTTGTTGCTTTAGTCTTGAAGTCATGTCCAACTCTTCCGCGACCCCAAGAACTGTAGCCCGCCAGGCTCCTCTGTCCATGGGATCTCCCCCGGCAAGAATACCGGAGTGGGTTGCCATTTCCTTCTCCAGGAGATCTTCCTGAGCCAGGGCTCAAACCAATATTTCCTGCATCTCCTGCACTGGTAGGCAGATTCTTTACCACTGTGCCACCAAGGAAGCCCTTCCTTGTCTATGAGAATAATAGCATCCTCTTTATGGAATTATTGTGAGGATTTAATGGGTTCATATACAAGAAACACCCAGAACAATGCCTGGCATAAAACAATTACTTATTTGCTATTGTGACTTATTCCCACAAGACTACCATTACTCAAAATGTTTTTGGACTATCTTTTGGGAATTCTGTGCCCAGGGTCTTAAAACGCATTCCCTTGAATCATTTCAATGTGAATAAAATTTCCTCCTTGAAGATGTGCCAATTCTTGGAAGCCGTCAAGTTGTTTGGTGTTCTAAGTAAGGTGTGTTTACGAAGTCAAGGGCTTGATGCTCTTGCACTGCTCACCTACTGCCTATGAAGAATTCCATAAAAGATATGTGCACACATACCCCTAGATAATTCAATACCACCTCAGCTGTGATCAACCCCTGGGTAACTAATAGATCCTACTTCTGCTACAGAGACTGGAAAATAAAGTTTAAATATGAGACCCCTTCATTCAATTGATCTTGAAGGCTTTATGTAAGAGCATACAACCAAAGGGCAAATTTCCTAAAAGACTGATTTACATTTAAATTCAAGCCTTCTTTTCTTCCTCAGAGTTTGTGGATGCTGAGTTTTAAGTATGATATGTCATTGTTTTCACACAAATATTCCCAAACATTACCAGTTGTCATTTGTCATTAAATAGAGTCACGACATGACAATGATAAGATTAGCATTTTTTAAAACGTTAACTTTTAAACTTCATTGTTCTTCTGTAAATTGTTGCAGGTTCAAATTACCCTACACATAATCTTTTTTTTTAAAAAAAACTAATGGTGCACTAGCATCCAAGCCAGTCAGGGTTGTATGAAAAGAATGACAGCTACCTCCTTTTGCTGGGACCTGAAACCCATGGAGAGAGAAGCCTGGTGGGCTACAGTGCATGGGGTCGCAAAGGGTCAGACACAACTGAGCAGCTAGCACTAAGGGTCCTGTGCAAGTCTAATTAGCACCCTAATGGAGCACGGTGCCATCGTGTGCCCCACCACGTGCAGAAATAAAGGTGAGTAGAATGTGCACTGAACACAGATTCCCTCTGGCGGCCCAGTGGTTAGGACTTGGCACTTTCGCTGCCGTGAGCCCAGGCTCCACCCCAGGTTGGGGAACCAAGATGCCACAAGCCACACAAAGTGGCCCAAAAAAAGAGGAGGAAAAAAAAGTGCACTGAACATCCTTTCCCAAGACGCAAAGGATTTTGATAAAAAATCTAACTGGGGGGACTTCCTTGGTGGTTCAGTGGCTAAGACTCTGCACTCTCAATGCAGGGGGCCTGGGTTTGATCTCTGATCAGGGAACTAGATCCCATATGCTACAACTAAGACCCAGTGCAGCCAAATACATAAACATTAAAGAAAAAGAAAAAAAAATCTAACTGGGTTGTTACAAAGCAAAAGAATCCTTTGTAAAGTTTCTGATGACTAAATTCTTAAAAAAAAATTTTTTCCCCAATTGTATTAAAAAAAGGCTTCATTGATCTAGCATCAGTAGTGAATATTGTGTTCCACGTAAATGATTTTGCAAAGAAATTTAAATTTACTTGTCTCCAAATGTCATTTTCAATTTTTCCCATGGAAATCCTTTAAAAAAGGTATTACCTCTACCCTTGAGGGCTTCCCTCGTGGCTCAGAGGTTAAAGTGCCTGCCTGCAATGTGGGAGACCTGGGTTCGATCCCTGGGTCAGGAAGATTCCCTGGAGAAGGAAATGGCAACCCACTCCAGTATTCTTGCCTGGGAAATCCCACGGACAGAGGAGCCTGGTGGGCTGCAGTCCACAGGGTTGCAAAGAGTCGGACACGACTGAGCGACTTCACTTCACCTCTACCCTTGAATTCCTTAAACAGTATTACTACTACAGACCTCTAACATGGTACCAAAGGGCAAAGTAGCATGGGGAATAAGAAAACAGACAAGAATGGACTAAATCTAGATTTGAGACTTGACTCTGCCACTCACTACATGTGAGATCTTGGGTGAGTCACTCGTCCTCTCTTATGACCAACTGTCCTCATCTCTTAACACACTGTGGTGGCCCGAGAGGCCAGGCCGTCCAAGAGGGACGGGACACACACATACATGTGACCGACTCATCCTGCTGTGCGGCGCAAACCAGCATAGCCCACACTCACGCTGAGCCGCGACCGACTCTGTGACCCCGTGGGCTGCCGTCCGCCTGGCTCCTCTGTCCGCCGGGCTTTTCAGGCAAGAACACTGGAGTGGGCTGCCATTTCCTCCTCCAGGGGATCTTCCGGGCCCAGGGACCGAACCCGTGTCTCTGGCATCTCCGGCACTGGCAGGTGGATTCCTTGACCACCGAGCCACCTGCGAAGAACTGTAAAGCAACTATACTCCCATAAAAATTAACTTAAAAGAATTATCTAAGTCACAGCATCAACTTCAGAATTTAAAAAAAAAACATTTTAGAGTTAAGCATAGCAACTGGCCAAGAATAGGTGCCAAACAGCAGGAAACTATTATTGATCAAATGGGCTATGGGACCTGTAGGACTCTGTCTCTTTGGGGCCAACAAGGGCTCTACTAAATAGCCCCCAAATCTTTTGTTGAATTCCTTTATTTCTAATAGAGGTTTTCTGATAGTCTACATTTTCTGATAGCTTTTCAACTTTGTTGTTAGGGCTTCAGCCATAGTCGTCTCCTTCTGTTTTTAACTGGAACTGGAGATTCATGGGCGACACAAGTAGGCAGAGTTTGGGAGCTACCCTGCGTGCCCAAGGACTCAAAACGAGCGTCCTTTCAGAGTTACTTTCAAACCAACACAAAACAGAATCACCTTAGAGAAATAACAGCTCTCAAACCAAGAAGGCATCATAGTCCAGTTAACATCACTACAGAATGTTTTAGTGCAGAGAGGCGTGAACTCAACTGCATAACAAAAAGATAAGTCAGGGTGGCAGACACAGGTGGTGCCCAAGCCCAGTCCAGGGAAAACTTCAGCAAAGAGACGTCAAGGATTAAGACCCCATTGGTAGTGAGAAGGAGGTTCAAGAGAGGGGGGATATATGTAAGTTTATGGCTGATTCATGTTGACGTGTGGCAGAAACCAACACAACATTGTAAAGCAAGAAACATGTAAAGCAAAAAAGCAATCATCCTTCAATCAAAAGAAAAAAAAAAGAAAAACCCGCACTGGCAGGACTCCCCTGGCAGTACAGTGGTTAAGAGATTTTGCCTTCCAGTCAGGGGAACTAAGATCCCACATACGATGTGGTCAACAAAACAAAACACGAAACATGAGCAATGTTGTATCACGTTCAATGAAGACAAAACAAATTGTCCACATGAAAGAAAAAAATCTTAAAAAAAAAGAAAAAGGACCCAATTGGCAAGACCTTTTTAAATAGAAATGGACACAGAGCTGTATCAAGGTTTCAAATATTAAGTGCATATGGAGTAGATTATTCCTCTAGTGGACTGTCACTCACTCACTGCTGTCCATTCAGTATTCACTGGATAACTGCTATTTATGCCCAGCCCCCTCCCACTTTTTCTCTGCGCCCCAGCTCTCCAAACAACCTTCTTGTTGCAACTGGCTCCTCCCAGTAGAGCTCCCGATGTGGGGAGAGTGCACGGGCCACACCAACCTGCTAAGAGACAAGGCGATTTCCTGAGGTTAGCTCATGCACGGGCATTATTTTGTCACGGATCAGTCTCATGAGCTTGTGGAAGGTGCATCTGTCCTCAAGAGACAGACTATCACAGCCCACTATCTAAGCCTGGAAACCCAAGGGCTACACTATGCCCAGCGGGGTAGATATCCCCCTGGGACTTTCCAGGGCATAAGACACTGGATTGAGGCTGTTCATCCTGACACTGGACGGTGACAGGAGGCAGACAGCACAGTGATACACAACAGGACTGTTGTTCTATTGAAGGATGGTTTTGGCATTTTACTTTCTGGTTTCCTTTAAGCAAATTCCTTAACTTCTCTGAGCCTCTTTTTCCTCATCTACCAAACAGGGTGATAAAACTTCAGATTGATTTTTGGCTCAATATTTAAACAAAGAGCAAGATCCCGGAAGATGTTACACCAGAAAGCCTGCCCTGTCCCACCTGTTCACACTACCTCCCCAGTCCCAACTCTGCTGGTCCACCTGCTTTTCACCACCAGTCAGGGGCAAGTGCAGCATCCTTCTCAGACTTCACTGCCTCCGGAAGCCTTCCAGAAGTGTTCTCTATGCACTGCTCATCATACTGCTTCTCATCTCTTCTCTCAGACTTGAAAATTGCCCTCTTAGCAAATCGTCTCCTAGGAAAGGTAGTTACGGCTTTAAGGGAGCCACATTAGTCTTTACCACTGTGGGACAATTTTATGTACTTCAAAACAGCCATCACGTCCCCCACCCCCACCCCCAGCCACCGCAAAGACATCGTGTTCTTCAAGGATCCCCTGTCTGAGAACCAGCTTGTTAATAACAAAATTATTCCAGGTCTTACTGTTCTCTCATCTAGGAAATAAACATGCTTTTAAAACATGACAAATCAAATGGTGTTTGGAGACCATATTAACCATCTTCACTGCACTCCAAAGAACAACTCGAGACGCATAGAGAGCGGATTTTCAAAGAAGTGTTTTCTTGACCCAGTTAAATTTTTATTCAGTGAAAAAAGTTGACATTGAGACAAAAATGATCTTAAGACTGTGTGACAATAGAGTAAAATCTTCAGCATAAACCAGTGATTCGGAAACTTATCAAGGCAACTGAAATCATAAATATCTAATTTCACTTTGGAGAGAAACAAGTATACAGTGTTTCACTTGAAGAGCAGAGTAGGCCTTTATTTTGCTGCAAATACTTTCGATTTTTGCCTAAAGGTTCTAATAATTCATAACAAGAGGTTTTAAGTGAGAAATGACATGGAATATTGGAGAACAATGTTACATTTCAGCATTCATATCTGTTCCATTTGAGCTATTACACAGGAAACTAATACCATTCTTGGGTTACTTGACTCTGATGATTTAATTCAAAATATGGCTGCTCAAAATTAGTGGGCAGAAACATACATACAACCCATCCTCTCTCAAACCGTGCTCACTGGGGGCACCCCTTCTGAAAACACACTTATCATCCATGTACCCAACAGCACACACAGTCTCTTGCTATCTGCTCCTACCTCAGACTTGCATAGAAAGTAGTCTATATAAACTTAATGTACTGGCTTTAATTACACAAAAGTTGTACCTGAAAGACAGCACACACTTCCTTTAAGAAAAATAATGCAATAGCAATGTCATGATACTATCCCCACACGAGTGGAGATTCTGCACAGAATTTTATTCAGTCAATTCCTAAAATCAATATGGAGGTGGCATCCGGTTTGCTGACTTGCCTGGGTCTTTTCTTGGAGGGACCCCGCCCCCCCAGCTCTGCAAAGAAGAGAAACATCTCAGGGATTCACCATGACATTCTTTGTGGGAAAGTGACCAACCTAACCTGACAGGATGGGGTTTCTGCCCTTAGGGAAGTGCTGAGAACATGATCTCACTGGATGGAGAGTGACCGCTGGGTGAATATTCAGAGGAAGGGTTCTCCAGTCTTCCTGCCCCAACTGCCCTTACATAGTTGAAGCAGAGCTTCATCTAGTGGGTCACACATGAACATGCAGCTGTGTCCCACATGTGTCCCCCTAAAATACCCCACAGTACTAACACAGATGTACCCTCTTCCCCAAATCAGAAGTTTCAACCAGTTACCCAGCTTTGTAATTATACACCCAGCTTGCCAGGGCAGCCAGCAGTCATGGGAGCATCTCACCTGTCAGGAAAAGGTTCTGCATAGGCATGGTTTCTCCCGGACTCTCCTTTCTATTATTTCATCCACACAGACCCACATCTCCTAAGGCTCGAGGGGCAGTCAATCCATCCAGGGGCAAAACCAGCTTCCAGAGAAAATCTGTATACAGTCCCCCTGCCCACCATATGATAGTGGTCCACTGGCGGTCCGTTGTCGTCCACGTGGATGCGGGCTTCTGACATCCCAATGCATCTTCAGAGAAAATAAAGCCTTTTATCCTGTACAGTGTGAACTCTGGAGGTGGCATCTCCAACGAGGTATGAAAGCCCTTCTTCAGGGGCTCCAACTGGTCACAGTGAAGACAGTGATCTGGTCACCTTCAAAGGCTCCACGGAGTCTCTGCTCTCATTTCCTCCTGTCCCTCCCACCTCGGGACTCTCCCAGACGGCATATATACATCAAAACCTCACAAAGCTATGCAGAGGGAGGTGAGAGTGCGTGCTTCAAAAGTTCATAAAAATATACAATTTACACATAGCTGCATCTGTCTAGCTTAGTCTTCGGGAACTTAGCTCTTCTGTTTATATAAAATACTCTAGCCCTAAAAGGCTGCTTGTTCTCAAACAGCCCAGTGGCATTTTCCAAGGAGAGGGGTGATGGCCAGTCTATACAGTACGGTGCGCTAAGCATTGGCAGGCACTGGAAACAAGACTCGGACGCTCAGAAACATCTCGAGTTGCCAACTGGAGACATGAGCTCGGTAGAAAGGCTTGCCTATGGAAGAACTAAATATAAAATCTCAGCGCCTTTGATATCAGCTTTCACAAATGCCCCTCAAATTTGGCAGGAAAAAACAAGAAAATAGACTTTCTAGTGGTTCGATTAAATGACTTGCCTCCCACCAGATCATTCATCTTCAGTTACTTAAAGTGCTTATTTAAAAGGGAAGGTGGTAGGGCTCGGAGTTTTTGGCTTGGAAACTCCAAGGTAAGACACAAGATAAAGCCAAAGAACTGCCAATCTTTCAAAACATAACACAGGAAAGAGAAGGAAATCATGATGGAAGAAGGCTAGTCATTTACCACCATTCGCAACATCCTAACATCTACAGTTGAAAATACTCCTCAAGCAAAACATATATATACACACAAATAAAAAAATTTTTAACTAAAAACACTTTAATTGGCTCTTTGTTTCCCAAACACTCCCCAGGTAGAATAAAACTATGTTATCAACCAAGAATGATACTCTTGGTTAAAAGAAAGCAAAGACTTGCGAGAGGGTGATGTGTTGCATCGAGGAGGAGATGGGGCTTTGACAAAGCCTGCAGGTAAGGGACATTACGCCAAAGCATGACTTTGGAATGGCCCCAGAGCTCACTGCTTCTCAGCTGGGAAGAACTTCTGCAGTGAGGTGCATACAGTAGGCATCACAACAATCCTATACACTGAGGCGGACAACAGTAGGTCTCAAGAGTGGGCATCAGTCCCCAGTGGATCCCACATACCTACCAAGAGGCCATGGTTTGAATACAGGGGAGGCATTGAAAGGCAGAAGTATACAGCCCAGCTTATCTTACAAAGAACATCAGTGCTAGCACTGCTGCTACTGTGAGCTAGAGTGAATGGTCTCGAATTCACACATCTCCTCTAAGAGTGCATAGCATTTTCTCTTAAAATTGGGCAGGGGTACAGGCGAGGGAGGTGGAAGAAGAGAATTTAAAAAAAAAGAGAGAGAGAAGGCACTGACCCAATCCAAAGTGACTGCATATATCAGTATGGATTTTTAAGGACAGTAAGCGGCCACCTCAACACAAACATAAAACTTTCCATTTGAGATTCTCCAGTGGTAAGTTAAAGCAAACCAAAAAATAAAATAAAATCCCCCACAAAAGGAAAAATCTGCCAGTGTAGCTATCATGGCACAGATCTAGAATTCTTTCCCACAGCCAGAGTACTTTTTTGCAATGACAATGATACCAGTGTAGAATAACGCAGTGTTATTACTCTGTAGCTGTGAAAGCTACGTCTTGCACAGAGGTGTGTGCAGCGAGAGTCCATCCACTAGCCTAAGAGAAGAAGGCCGCTTGCAGGGCTTCCCAAGCTGCAGCTCTGTTTAGCGGAAATGGAGCAACGGCTCAACAGGCTCTTCTGCCAAACACCATTGTGTGACACACGAGCGGATAAAAATGGATTGTTTCCGGAATGGCAACAAAACTGCTTCTGCTCCTCATTGTCCAACCCTGCAGGCGGGGGTGCTCGTAAATTTTGTGGTGTCAGATGACCACTGAAGCCTGGCCCTACACAAGAGTCCCAATAAATTAGCAAACTAAAATAAATGTCCCCCCTTCATACACCTAAATACTTTCGTATAAACTACCTGCAAACAAAAATTTAAATTTGAGCTTACTTTCAAGGAGGAGGGGTTCTATCCATCACTCTCTCTTGAAGTCTTTATTAAATACATTTCTGCGTCTTAGAAAAATAAAAAGAATGGCCAATTTATTGAACCAAAATAATCTCACAGACTTAAAAGCATGCCCAGTAAGCACAGCCGTGTAAGACTATATTAATATCAAATCAAAGCAATTTGGTTACTAAAATCAACCTGGTTTGAAGTTCACAGTTGATTACGACAAAGTTTATTCATTCCTTTCTTTTCTTTCTTTTTTTTTTGTTTTGTTTTTGGCCCATATAAAAATAACATATTGCAACTCAAAGTGCATCTTTTAAAATAAACCATCAACTATCTTTATCAAATAAAATATTTACAACATTTGGTTTCTAGTGAGGAAAGCTCTTTCAGGCTATCACCATGGGGACGTCGTCAGAAAATCCAGTTATCATCGGAGCATCTTCATCGTCCTCCCCTAAAGGCAAGACAGTCTTGGGTGAGTTCCAGGGCACTTCGGCCTGACCCCAACCTCCCGCCACTGACCCCTATCGCTATATCACAAGCCTCAGCTACAAAAGTCAGCAGCAGAGCCAGCCAGGCACAAGGATCAGTGCTGAAACCAGCCCAGCTTCTGACATTCTTAGGTCACCTGTTCCCCATCAACAGGTGGCCAACCTTCTTTTCATGGTAGCTTGAACTTAACCAGAAAAGGAAAGTAAATTTAAAGAGGGGAGATCTTATTATCCATCCCAAATTCCAATGGGTGGCTTAGGCGCCCCGGTTTGAGTTATCCACACACTATGCTAGCGGTGAATGTCACCATCTGTTTCGCACACACCGGGTTGGCTGAAAAGTTCCTTCGGGTTTTACAGGTGTGGCAGGGGTACCTATTAATTGTAGTAACTCACAAGGTGTTAGTGAAATAACCAGAATTAATCTTTGACCGGCCAAAATAAAAATTGCCGGTCACAGGCATTAGTTTTTGCAAAAATTCCCCAGTTAGTAATGAGTTAAGTATATTTATTGAGTAGTTTACTCCCTCGAGGAGCATTTTGGCATTTGAGCACACATACATTTATATAAGAACAGGGACATTTCCTTCCCTTCCCCAGGTCATATACCACTGATAGGTAAAAGAACGGCCAGGGAGGTTGTGCTAGCCACGGGAGAGAGAAACAGCATGATGGGAAGGGTGATTTGGACAGAGACGGATGAAGAAAACATGGCTTTTTGTCAGTCAAGACAAACATCTCCAAAGATGTCAGACCTCCATCTGTGAGCATTGAGAGGGGTCGGAAAGTCTTGAGAATCTGCTGCCACTCTGGGAACACCCAAAGCCAAGGAAGGGTCCACCCATCCTTTGTGTAGATGGCAAGCTCCCACTGTTCTTTGACAGAACCCCCCGTCTTGGGCATGCTATCGAACAGTTTCGTTCAGTCGCTCAGGGGTGTCCAACTCTTTTGTGACCCCATGGGGTATAGCTCACCAATCTCCTCTGTCCATGAGATTTCCCAGGCAAGAATACTGGAGTGGGTTGCCATTTCCTTCTCCAGGGGATCTTCCTGGACCAGGGATCAAACCCACATCTCCTGCATTGGCAGGTGGATTCTTTACCACTGAGCCACCAGGGAAGCCCCCACTGAACTGAGGACTGGTATTTTAATTTAGAAGCAACTGCAAAGTAAAGGGCTCCAACTGATTCACCCCAAAGCAGTGGGATCACCGGCTAATGAAGAACTCTGCTGGCAACAAAAGACAAGCTACTCAAGGCAGGCAATTCCTCAGCACACCCCTGGCCTTGTGGGGCCTGCCCTGGGAGGGAGAGCCATGCACCCCGCCCCACTCACCCAGGTCATCCCCCGAGGAGAAGATGGCCGAGCCCAGCCTGGAGCTGTAGTGGCTGTTGGCAAAAGCCGTGAAGCTGCTCTGTAGCCTCCGGTGCTTTGCGTACAGGACGGCGAAGCCGACACCCAGGCTCAGCAGGACCAGGAACAGGATGGGGACCACCACGGCAGCGACATCGGTAGATCTGGCGGCCTGGATCGCTGACGCAGAGCCACCTGCCAACGCAAGACACCAACCCGTAAGGCTCCCAGGGGAGGGCGGGAGAGGGGACCAGGCAACCCCTCACCGCCCCAGCCACCCAAATGATGCCAAGAGTCGGCAGCAGCTCCCTGAATCGCCTGTCCCATGTGGCACGTTCCTGCATGTGACACCCGAATGTTTCCCCACTCCTCACCACGAGGTGATGGAGGACAGGCCTCATGCGTGCAAATACGGTAATTACATCAGGCTCCTAATCACTGCCTCGTTGGTTATTTAGATAATCTCTTGGAAGGGAGACCTTTGTTGGGGTATCAACACTGATTTCATTAGCATTATTACTTAAGACCACTTGCTTGCCTTACATAAGAGGATGTGAAATCAGACCACTAATTAACGAGATTGCAATTATTTCCCCCTACTTGGCACCAAAGTCACTCTGAACTGCAATTACCTGAAGCTCCATTAAGTGATACAAATGAGATTCCTTTACTGCAGTACTGACTTCACAGCTCGGGAAGTTTTATGAGGTTTATTTTTTACTTAAAAGAGAAAGAGGGAATCTTTCTATATACATTTAACATTTTTAAAAAGCTTTCTGCAAAGCCTTTTGGGTGTCTATAACCTATCAGTGATGCTCCCCCTTCCCACTGTCTTCAACAAAAAATACTAGCTTTATCATGATATACTGATACAGTTGTAGCAACAGGACTCTGTTGGGTTTGGGCCAGTCTTTCTGCAAAGGGCAGATTTTGCATAGCAGAAATCCTGGGGAAAGTCTGAGCCTGCGGCAGGAATACAGTCATGTGAGTCAGTTTTAGCTAAGGATGCAAAGCGAACTTCCTTGGTCTCCATGAGAAGCCTTATGAGGCTTGATGCTGTTCCGTGGTGCAGGGTGAGGAGATGAGGCCAGTCCCCCTCCTCATGGGGAAAGTTCAGTAGTTACACAGGGGTTCATCACAACAGGTCCCCACAAAGATGAGCCAGAGAACAGCCATTTCCTGCAAGCCTGATATAACAATTCAATATCTGTGTCTTTAGTTTCTTCACTATTGATTTAATACTAGACAAAACTCTCCCCAATCTCAGTCACGTGTCCCAACCTAATCTCAACTGTGAAGTGGTAAACAGGGAAAGCTCTGGGCTGGAGCAGTTAAGAGGAAGCCAGCACGGCGGAGGCGACAGAAATGGAGCCCGTTCCCACCCCCACCCACCTCCAAGGGGACGTGACCATCACAGGGCAGGATGTGGTCCACGGAAACATCTACCTGAGCAATTCTTCCACCTGACGATCCTGGTTTTACAAAGGCAGCTGGCACATGCCCTCAAAGCAGTTTTCCCCAAAGTCTATTTCACAGGTTGTTACTTGGTTTTACTTTAAAAGGAGGCTCTGCTTAAGATACACTAAGACAAGAGCTTGGTTGATTGTTTTCTGTAGGACGTTTTCAGAACCTCGAACAGGCTCAATTCTCTGAAAGGATGTGATGTACAAGTTTCCCTCTTCTTTACTTTATTTATGTATTTATTTTTGGTCACGCTGGGCCTTTATTGCTGTGCATGGGCTTTCTCTAACTGTGGCGAGCAGGGGCTACTTTCCAGTTGCAGTACGTGTGTTTCTGATTGCAGTGGCTTCTCTTATTGCGGTGGTGCATGGGCTCTGGGCACACAGGCTTTAGCAGTTGCAGCGCTCAGGCTCTAGAGGGCGGGCTCAGTAGCTGTGTGTGGTGCATCGTCTTGGCTGCTCCCAGGCATGTGGAGTCTTCCTGGCCCAGGGATGGAACCTGTATCCCCTGCATTGTCAGGCGGGTTCCCGTCCACCGCGTCACTAGGAAAGTCCCAAGATCTCCCCTTTTAGAGAGATGCCAAGGAAAAGGTATTCCACTAGAAGCCACTCCAGGAAAGGTGAAGGAACAGACAACAGGTCTAACATAAGACTCTGAGCTTAAGAACTGGTTGGTTGTCGACTGGGAGTAAATGTAACTAAATAGACCAGTGGCAAAACATCTGCTGAAATCCTGGATAAGCTATTATGACCTGAGCAGAATTTCTGTGTAAATGGGAGGTTCCTCTCCCTTGCCATAAGCATGGCCCCACAGGGCTGTCTGTGAGTGTCCAGGAAACAAAGATCCCAGACTGACCTCAGGATCTGATCTGAGGATGACAGCAAAGATGAAGGGAAGGCTGGGAAGTCAGTGACGCTGTGATGAGATAATCTATTGACTTGGAAAATCATGGGGAATATTAGCATACAAGAGGCTCTGAAAGGTCCTCCAGAAAATAAAAATAAAACTCATTAAGCTATGGCTTCCCAAATAGACTCTCCTTTTTAAACAAAACATTTCCTTTCTTCTGACTTACATTCAGAATATAGTCACCTTGTAACCCTAGCACCTCACACCATGCCTGACTAGGGGAGGATTTGTTAAATAAATCAATGCCTGATTAAGCTGATGCATGAACAATTTTCTTTAGCACTGCAAGAATACTTCAAATGCATTTTTAGAAAGACACATGTTCATCAAGGATTTCCCAGGTGGCGCTAGGGGTAAAGAAACCACCTGCCAACGCAAGAGACATGAGACGCGGGTTCGATCCCCGAGTCAGGAAGATCCCCTGGAGGAGGGCATGGAAACTCATTCCAGTATTCTTGCCTGGAGAATCCCACGGACTGAGGAGCCTGGAGGGCTACAGTCCACAGGCTCGCAGAGTCTGACATGACTGAAGCGACTGAGCACGCATGCACGTGTTCATCAAACCACGCTACATCCTTGATATATTTCCTGGGAAATGGAGGAACAGTGACTTACCAGACCCCAACTCATCATAGAGCAGGACTGCAGGCTCCCCACAGATCTGGCTGCCGAAAAGACATCGGGCTTGGACAGTGAAAGTATAATTATGACCCAATTTCAAGTTGGAAATTTTAAAGAAATTGTCAGTAGTATTCCCAAGGTAAGCTGAGATATTCATGACACTATCAAACATGTGTATCTCGTAGCCCTGAAAACAAACACAGGAGGGACTGCTCAGGAAGTTAAACAAGGAAACGGGCAGCTTCTATTACGGATTACAACTTTATACGAGCTCCTTTCTGCAGGGACTTATAGATGTTAAAGCACTTTGAGTTTCGTACAAGTTTTTTATACATCATCACTGAGATTAGATTCAGAAAATGGGTATTTTCTCAAACTCAAAGTCTCAAATAACTACCACATCTGCTTCTGAGCCATGAAGCAGAAGTGGAAAAACAAAAGTCATTTTAACAAACACTGATTTTTCAAAGTTCTGGTCGGTTCACTCATCTCCAGGAATGTTTAAATGCCACAAAGAATCCATACAGTTAAAGCAACAGTTCACTGTAATGGGACTGGACTAATCCAGGCAGCAGTGGATTCCAGCCCTGGAAAAAAGGAATTTGCAATCGTGAAAATGAGACACTGCTCCTTAAAACAGCCTGTGGGAACTGCACTGTCAGCTGCCAGCTCACTTCCTAGCTCCTTTCTTTTCGACTCTTCCAAGATGATCGTAGCCCCAGCCCAGCCTGGCCTTGAACCCAGCAGCACTGCAGCAGCTCAGAACTATTCACTGGGGGAGTATGGAATAAGCAGCCTACTTAGACTGGCTCAGGGCGAGTCCTTGGCTCCTGTGCTGGAAAAGTCCCTCTTGGAACAGCCCGGACCTAGTATGCTGGCTGGGATCAGGACTGACTTCCAGACTTCTAGGTCAATCTCCAAGTTTTCCAGTGTCAGAGCTACCGGCACCTCCCCTGCCCCCACAAAACCCCTTCTCCACTCTATCTCTACTCACATACTGGGCCCCACAGCATAATCATGATCTCCTGGTTCTTCTGTTGACCTGCACCTTCTCTGAACTCCAAGTCAGGCAGCAGGAAGAAGGACCTGTCCAGCTTAGGCCAGAACCCCCCAGTGGGAATGGAATACTGACTGCAAGCCCAACCTTTATAAAGCTGGGCTCCTGACACCCTGATGACAACGGGGTGTCCTGGATCAGCTGCCTGGAGTCCCCGCTCCTACATCCTTGTTTATAAACTAGTAGCTAGCATTTATTATTTTCTATCTAACATATATGTGGTATAGGACATTTGCGAAACACACAAAGGTATTAAAAAAAATGGAAAATGATACAAATGCTAGCCACCCAAAATTGACGGACTGATCCTTTTCTGGTGGGCATTAGGGTGTCTCTTCTTAATTACTGTCATAAAGAAAATTCTTTATGTACATTTCTTTCCTTAGAGTAAAATCCTAGAAGAATTGCTGGATCAAAGGATGTCACACTTTCAATGTTTCTGATACCTACTGTAAGTGCCCTATAGAAGGTGGAGCCCATTCATTCTCCCAGGGGCGTCCTCTTCCCAGGGATGACTCTTACTGGTACTATCCCTCCCGAAAACTTTTGTCCATGGAGTGTGAGTGCTGTGTCTTTGCTGCAAGTTAAGATTTCTAGTGGGGCTAAAACTGTTTTCTTTTGCTCACTGTTGCTTGAAACTCTTAACTTTGTCACCTGTACCTTATTCAAAATGAGAATAAGCTGACCCTTGAACAATGTGGCAGTTGGGATCTGACCCTCTGAGGAGTCAAAAATCTGAGAATGACTTAAGAGTGCATCCTCTGGATTCATAGTTCTCCATCTTTGGATCCAACTATCTGCAGATTGTCTGGTATATTAAGTCCCCTACACACAAACGAGTTCCATTCAGAGAGTGCATTTTTAAGTCCAATTTGTTCGTTAAGTCCAACAAAGTTAGCCTAGGTATCCGACTAACACAGCTGGCTCTATAGCACTACTTTTACGCTTCCCTCTGGACATTCCAGGGATTCCTTGGTGGCTCAGTCAGTGAACAATCTGCCTGCAATGCAAGTGGCCTGGGTTCAATCCCTGGGTCGAAAAGATCCCCTGGAGAGGGAAATGGCAACCAATCCAGCATTCTTGCCTGGGAAATCCCACGGACAAAGGAGCCTGGCGGGCTACAGTCCACGGGATTGCAAAGAGTCGGACACAACTTAGCGACTAAACCATCCACAACTGGACATCCTGAGCTGGAAATAAAGATGGTATACTATTGTACTCTATACAGTGAAAAGTGAAAGTGTTAGTCACTCAGTCGTGTCTGACTCTGCAACCCCACGGACTGTAGCCCGCCAGCCTTCTCAGTCCATGGAATTCTCCAGGCAAGAATGCTGGAGTGGGTACCACTTCCCTTCTCCAAGGGATCTTTCTGACCCAGGATTGAACCTGGGTCCCTTGCATTACAGGCAGATTCTTTACCATCTGAGGCACCAGGGAAGCCCACTCTATACAGCACTGTACGTAAAGCACACAAAAGTGCACCACTCGTAGAGGATGCACATGTGACAACCACGCCAGACGTGTGGGCTAACTCACGTGACTGCACATGTGAGCCCACGTTCCAATCTTTGAAGTTCACAATCTGAAGGTTCACATGTAGGGGACTTACTGTACTGTAGGTTATCTGTGGAGGTATACAGATCAAATCTGCATTTTTCAAGGGTCGTTTTTCGGTTTTGAATTTGTTTGAAAGCCTTCTTTATACTTCTGTATATTAACCATTTATATGTCACTGTTGTGAGAGTTGTTAACAATTTTCACATTGAATTTCTCTTTGCTTCTGGCATTACACGGTGATGATTTAAAACTGTTGGGGTCTTTGTGCACATCATACCCCAAAAAAGCTGTTGTTGATTTTTATTGTGTCTCTATTTAGCTCTGCCCACAATGGAGCCAACCAGCTTCATTCAAGACCCTTGGGTGGCAAATCTGTTTCCAGGTGCCACATTCCTCCTCCTGTCTCCTGCTGTGAATATAGTAATTGGCCTGCTAATAACAAAACACAGTGTTTTTCGTATGTCAGCAGACTGTCTTAAAGCACTTCCTGTTCACTGGAAAGAAACTGATGAGATTCCAGGTTGGCAGTGCAGCTCGGTTCCCCAGTGCTGAAGCCATACCATAGCCTTGCTCTCAGACTGTCTGGGAAAGATGGGCCCTGGGTGCTGGTGCTGAGTCCCAGTCAAGCCCTAGGAAGCACAGTGAGGACTGCAGCCCATTTCCCTGTCTTTCAGGGGACGACCAGTTCACGACTGAAAAGGGCTCAGTGCAGAGATTCGCATCTTTAATGGGCAATATAAACATTTGGCTAATTAGCAATCCCACCGAAAATGGTCCTTTAATTCTCACGTTCACTCCCCTGCCCTATTCTTTCTTTTGACTCTGTCTATGCCAACAGGCTGTTAACGAGCTCATCTCCAAAATGGCATTTCAATTAGATTTCCAAAGCCATTGAGAAGGAGGGAGGAACTTACCCTGCTTTCATTAAAATACTTTTCTTTCAAAGCTAGGCTTTTCCAAAACAGAAGGACGTGGTCATTTTCTGTTATGATTTTTAAGGCATCAGGTGCTAATAATGAAACTGAAAATGAAAGATGAATTAGGAGACAGTTAGTGGCTACACATATGAGTCTCTGCTTTCTTGTCCATCAAAGGTTGATGAAATAACACTAACCCTAAAGGAATTAGTTAAGGAAGAAAAAAAAAAACACACATATATCCACTTAGCATAGAGCCTAGCACATTCTACACACTCTTTAACTGACATCTACTTTGTTGTTATAATTAATGTCTTTAACCAAGAAATTTGGATGGTGTCTAATTTAGTAGCCCTCAGACCCAAACATGGTCAAAAAGAAATGGCAAAGGGGTGAAGCTGGACTAGTTCAAAGCCTGCCTGCACTTCTGCTCTGGTTCCAGTTTGCCTTCCTGCCTGAAATTCCAGAGGGGCTCAGTGAGGGCCTAGAGAGCTCAGCCTGAAGACAGAGCTCCAGAATGACCACAAAGTATGTTCCAGGCCCACAGTCCATACTGCCAGCCTCCGATACTGTTACTCCTGATGTTGTCTGATGCTGTCCAAATAACTGGGCTTACTACCTGCTCTGTGAACTTGAACCTGACCTAAGCCAGCCTATGGCTGGCAGCAAATCACCCTTTAAGGTATTACCCAACTCCTGGTCTCTATCCATTTCTGCATCTGATATTGTCCTAGAAACCACAGTGACTTCAGTCCAGGTACCCAGATGCAACGTTTGGCTTTACGGGCCAAAGATTCAGTTTCATTTCCTAACTCTCTTGGAAATATCAAAACCAGCTAGGGGAAGGGAGACCACAGGGGACAGAGAATATAGAAAATGACAGCCACTCCCCCGCCCACGGTGCCCCTGCCACCACCCTGCAGCCCAGAGTCTGGGACCCCTGACAGCTCTGCCCCAACCGAGATATGGAGGGTCCTCTCTGCACTTCCTGGGCAAGTCCTGATGGAAACCCCATGTCTTCAAGAAAATAAAAGACGAAAAACAGAAATGCCACACCTCGAGAAGTCCTAGCAGCAATGGGGTGCCCTGCTGTGTGAGAAGGCCGCTAATCTCTCGCCAGCTTACCCGTGGTAATTTTGATACTGGAGTCTTTGCTCATGTTCCCCAGCTGGACAATGATGTGATATTTCCCTCCAGGCTCCAACTTGTTCAGCGTGTATTCCACGGTACTGTTGCGGGATTTCACCTTGTAGCTCCTCTCACTCTTTCTTATTAGATCTTTAACTGCAATTGCATATAACTGGGACAAGAAAAAGACATCTTAATGGTAATCAGAAACCTGGCCTCTTCTACTCTTTGAAGTTCAGTGGTGGCCCATGCGACAGAAGTACGTCAGTGGCTGTGACCCCCAAAAATAATATTTTGGGTCACAACATCTGACTCTGGTTCTTTGGAAAGCCTCTGGGGTGGTCAGGTCCAACTTTACAACATGTATTCATGCACAAAAATGTGCAGAGAATTATCAGCATGATCCCCAAAAAAAACCCACGTCCCCGGAGATGGCAGGAATGGCAAGGGGATGGAAATCAAAGCAGCCTGGGAAAGCGAAAGTGGGAGATGTTTCTAGAATCAATGCCTCTTCTTTTAGGGTCAGTTGTTTAGCTGGTAAGTTGTATCAGACTCTTGCAACCTCAAGGACTGAAGCCCACCAGGATCTTCTGTCCATGGGATTTCCCAGGCAAGAATCCTGGAGTGGGTTGCCATTTCCTCCTCCAGGGGATCTTCCAAACCCAGGGATCAAACTCATGCCTTCTGCATTGGCCAATGGATTCTTTACCACTGAGCCACCGGGGAGCCCTCTGGTAGGGCAGGGGCCAGCAAACTTTTTTTGTAAAGGTTCAGATTGTAAATATCTTAGGCCTTGAAGGGTAGATGGCATGAACCACAATTACTCAACTCTCTTGTTTGTAGCATGAAAGTAGCCATAGAAAACATGTAAACAAACGGGCATAACTTGGTTCTAATAAAACTTTATTTATAAAAACAGGCAGTGGGCTAGATTTAACCTGCAGGCCAATTGCTGGTGAAGGCAGAGAAAAGGAGGAACAAACCAATATAGCAGCCAGGAATAACAGAGACACGACAACAAAGAGGAGATACCTATGAGGACCCTGTCTCTGGCGAGACAGAAATGGGGGGGAACCTCTTGCTGAGCTCCATGCACCAGGCCTAGGTGTCCTGCCCCATTACAGGACCCCCCTGCCCCCAAACCAAACCACATCCAGAATAAGCAAGGTTGCCAGCACGCCTGGCCTGCTCACCAGGTCCTGGTCCGGAGAATCGTACGGGGATTCCCACTTGATAACAGCAGAGGTTTTGCCCATGTGGACCACGTGCAGGTGACGGGGAGGAAGCCTGCTATCTGGGATCATCCTCACCACGACATAGTCAGAGGACGGCCCCTGGTAAGGCACCACCACCCGGACCTGAAATAAACACCACTCAAACTCACACAGTGGTCAGCAGATCATTTTTTCCCAAACAACACAGTGACACATGTACACAATTAAAATTCAGTGCATACAAAAAAGCAGAATACGTCCCCACCTACCCCAGATCTCTAATCCATTCCCCACAGACAGTACTAGTAATGATTTTACCTGCTTCCTTCCAGAAATGTCCTATGCAAATATAAGCACAAATACAGAGGGACGGAAGGGTGTGTGTATAGATACATACATACATACATGTGTGTGCTTCTGCATGTGAGTGTATGTGTAACTTATTGTCCTTAACTTTTTTATACAAATGGAAAACCATTACACACATAATTATGCTCTTTGGTTCTTTTACTTAATAATACAGCTTGGGAATTTTTCCCAAATCAGTACATTTAGTTTGCTGTATTTGTGTTGGATGACTGCCCTGTATTCCATCTCAAAGATAAGCCATAATACTTTTAACCAGTCTTCTCCTGATAGATGTTTGTTTCAAATCTTTTGTTTTCACAAGCGATAGTAGTCCAAACATGATTTTCCATATACCTTGGCACACACGTAAAAGCATGGCTAAACTCCTAGAAGTGGAATCTGATACAAGCTTTCATCTATTCCTGAGACCCATTTACCAAGTTCTCAGTCCTGCACAAGGGAGCTACCGATGGTTAAGTGGCCGTTCATTCTGTGCTTCAAGTAAAAACCTGATGCTTGTGGAGAATAACTATCCTCTCATCTCTCCTTCCCTCCTCCCACCCCCTTACACTCAACACGCGCGTGCATGTACACACACACACACATGGATCCTGGAATCCCCATCTCCAGCTCCCCAGGTCCTAGGTCTGAGCTTGGAGCCTAGCAACTAAGACCTCCTCAAAAAATAAAACATTCCTCTGTGCTCCTGGCATTAAGAAACTTACCAGAAACAAATATTGCTCGTCCCCACTGACAAGGACTGTTCTGTTGTGCTGCGAAGTAGTCAAGCTCTTGGGGTTGCGATAGAGGTCAAGAAAGGACGTGGCATAGAAGATACCGTAAACCTGGTAAAAGGAGAGAACAGAAAAGGGCACCAGTTCAACAGCCAGTGACCTCACTCTCATGAAAGCCCTGATTTAAGACCCTGGGAACCGCTCCACATGAGCTCACAAAGAAGTCTTCATTCGGCATCTATTTCATCAGCGTTTACAGAGAAGGCACCCTGGGCCAAGCAGCGGCGTCCCACCTACGGAGATAAACAAGACGTGGTCTCTGTCCTCAGAGCTCGCTTTCTTGAGGAAAGCCAGGCAAAGAAGAAAAACAGATTTATAAATAACAAGTTGTAAATACGAAACTCCTGGAAGCTATACTAGAAGACTGAATGATAAGCTGGGGAAAAGAGGGAATGACCAAGAAGTGGGGACACTCTTCTAGTGTGATGGGGGTAGCAAGTGTGCAAGCTGGTGGAGAGCGCGTGTGGAGGGACGGCAGACACTGCCGGCTGCCCAGCCAGCCCCCGTCTTCCCCTCCTCCTGCAGCAGAATCCTGGTTCTTAGTGAGAGTTGCTACCTGGAAACCTGCCTGCATCCCACCTCCTTCCACCAGGCAGGACAGGCCAGGTGACAGGGATGCTCAACAAGGTGTCAGCAGACATCCTGGGTGGGACCTCAGTGGGGGCTCATGGACATGCAGGGAGAGCACTTCTTCCTCCCTCCCGCTGCCTGGAATACACACGGTGATGTGGCCCGGTCCAAGCCCTGGACTGCAAGGTGATGCCACAGGCCAGCGTGATGTCCCCTGCCACCCACAGGCCAGGGTGGCAGGAGACTGGCTGCTGTTGTTCAGTCACTAAGTTGTGTTCAACTCTTTGCAACCCCATGGGCTACAGCACACCAGGCTTCCCTGTCCTTCACCATCTCCTGGAGTCTGCTCAAACTCATGTCCATTGCATCAGTGATGCCATCCAACCATCTCATTCTCTGTCGACCCCCCTCCCTTCTTCTTTTGCCCTCAATCTTTTCCAATGAGTCAGCTCTTTGCATCAGGTGGCCAAAGTATTGGAGCTTCAGCATCAGTCCTTCCAATGAATATTCAGGGTTGATTTCCTTTAGGATTCATCTCCTTGCTGTCCAAAGGACTCTCAAGTGTCTTCTTCAGCAGCACAGTTTGAAAACATCGGTTCTTCAGTTCTCAGCCTTCTTTATGGTCCAACTCTCACATCCATATAAGAAAAACCACAGCTTTGACTATACAGACCTTTGTCAGGAGGGACTGGGAAACGGATCAAACCATGTTGCTGATATAGAAGCCCTGATGGCTGAACTCCAAACTCTGAACAACTCATAATTAGGAGGGAAATGAACTGTTGAAACCCACTCCTGTTCTATGCGGCCATTCTTAACCCTAAGTGATATACATGGAGATAAAGCAGGAGGTGGGAGTCTGATGGCCCTTGTAGTGGGAAAAGTAATGGCTGAGAGTATTTATAACAGGGTAAGTGTGAGGAAGCTTCCTTTGTAAGGTAGAGACAGACGGTATTTTCTCCACAAGTATATGAGCGGGCAAGACAGGGGACTTGAAAGCCGTACTAGTCTGGAGAAGCCCTGGGGGTGCAGGAAACCCATCAGAGATTCTCATGTCTCAGATAAACAAATAGGAACAGAACAGGAATAGGGGGATGAGTGAGCTCAGATGGGACAGCAGAGGGGGACCCAGGGTGCAGGCAGGTCTGACCCTGGAGAGGATGGGCTTGTGGGCAGCACGTGGTGGAGGCTCCAGCCAAGAGCCAGGAAAGGGGACCCCAGAGCCTAGGGAGCCAGAGTGTAAGAAGGCCACACTTGACAGTGACGGGAACAGCTCTTGTGGTGGAGACAACAACTCTAGGTGAGACTCCAGCATCCGCAGTGAGCTGGAGACAGGTGGGAGCTGAGAGCTTCGTTCAGGGTACTCCATGGGCCCCTGACCCTTGGAAGGGTACCATGAGTGCAAGCAGACTCTCAACATGGAGGAGGCGCCTTCTCCAAGTTCACACATGATAAGACACTAAAATCAAGTCGCAGACCAGCGCTCTATAAGCAATGCCCCGCTCTGTGCAGAGGGCTGGGTGTGACCGGTAGGCAGGCCTGAGTTGGGTACACAGCCCAGAGACAGAGGCCCCTCTCTGAGGAGAGTCCAGTTCCAGGTATAATGGAGCCCAGGGGGTGGCTCTGGGCATCTCACCCCCGTCCCTGCCTCAGAGTGAGGTTCAAGAGCAACAGAAGCGCCCAGGCTGTTTCTCCGGCTAGACCTGAGCTCCGACTCAGTCTGCTGCTTACTAACCCGTGACTGCGGCCCGTGACCTCACCCCTCCGAGCCGAGGTCTCCTCCCTGGTAGAGCAGAAACGTTTACCCCCCAGAGCTGATAAAAGTAGGAAGCAGGAGACCATGGATGGAGGGTGGGCATCATGCCTGGCACACAGCAGGGGCTCAACAACTCTCACCTCCCCTTCCTTCTTCACGGCTGAGCTCACAGACAATTACTGGCAAACCTTGGTTCTTTCCCCATGAACCAGTCCTGCCCCCAGTGCTTGCTGGATGTGCCCTCAGAAGACAAAGGCCAACTCCTCTTCACCAGCGAGTGAGGATTCTTACAGATTTAGTCCCATACACGTTTCTATGTGGAAAACTCAGAAAATGACCCTTCCCTTCAAGATCTTATCAACTAGTTAGGGAGATGAGAGTAGACAGAAGATACCAAATCAGATTTGCAGTGTCTATATGGCACCAACTCTAAGGATTTACTTCTTAAGGGAAGGAGACCGAGGAGAAGAACTAGGATTCAACTGCAGAGCAGGAGGGGGAAGGATTCCAGGGAGGACAGAACAGAAGCCACAGGGCAGGGGCAGAAGGTGGATAAAAACCACCCTGGGAAGGTGTGCCTAAAAGCAAAGGGGAGCTCTGGGGAGGGTGGGGAAGCAAAACCAGACTCAAAAAGAAGCACGGATCTAATCCCAGTGCATCAAATGCATTAAAAAAATAAATAAAAGAAACAAAAAGACCCAAGTCCAAGTGCAGTGGGGGCCCTGGGATGAAGAGGGAGGCATGTCTTGGGGGGCACCTGTGTGCTTGAGAAGGCAACGTGTGTGTGGGGGATCCCCCGGGTGGGGAGGGGCGAGAGGAACCCAGGCATGTCCTCAGGTGTGATACTCATTGTCAAGGCAACTGACTTCTCACCCATCCCCAGGTAAGGACCCCCCCACTCCGCTGCAGTGCCTGATCAGGAATGTGACCCCTCTTCATACTTGGCTTAAACAACAGGGGCTCTTTCTTCTTAGATGCTGGCCAGGTTGTAGAAAGGGATGTCAGGTGCCTCTTGGAGGTGATCCAGAGCTGACCAAGAGGGTAGCTTGTGTTTGGGATAAGGAAAAAAAAACAATGACAGGGGAAGCCCTGGGGGTGTCTGGTGGTCTAGTGCCAGGGGAGGGTCCATCCTCACTCTGCAGAGGTCATCCAGGCTGACTCACCACATTCCTGGGGCCCGTCCAGGTGCATTCCACTGCCGTCTGATTGATGGCCTTGGCTTTGAGGCTCGGGGCGGGTGGGCGGACACCTCTGGTTGTGACACGCTTGAATGCCAGAGGACTGTCCCCCAGGTCGGTCTTGGCCCAGGCAGAAATCTCGTAGGGCGTATGAGCTGTCAGGTTGCCAACTGGGGAAACAGGGACAAAGGTTGGAGCAGTGGTCTTTATACGCACACTTTATCTTTTTCTTTTGCACATGTCTTTATATGTATACCTTATTTTTTTACATTTTTTTTTTCCTTTTTATCTTTTGACTGTGCCATGTGGCATGTAGGATCTTAGCTCCTCAACCAGGGATCAAACTCTCATCCCCTGTGTTAGCAGCATGGAATCTTAACCCCTGGACCACCAGGGAAGTCCACCTATTTTTTTCAATGTAACCTCTCCATTTAAGTGAGTCCCTCATGTTGTAGGATGTTTATTATTTTACGAATTCACTTGGCATGATTTATCAATGAAAACTGCAAATAACACAGTGCATGGGCATGGAAAAAATTCCTTTAAAGCTGACCATCTGTGGATGGTCGATCCTCGGGGAGAGCCATTTAGCCTTGTGAGGGTCTTGAAATCCTTCATAACCTTCAATCCAGGTACAAGAGAGGGATCCAAAAATCTGTGCAACCAGTATGTCCGTCACTGTATTTGTTTCAGCAGAAAAAAGTATAACCATCTGATCACCCAACAAGGCAGCAGTTAAATAAGGTGCATCCATGCACTTCAAGCGCACTCCCTGAACTGTCACAGCCACTAGAAGTTGTTTCCAAGAATACATACTGCAACTGGAAAATTCTGTGATTTAGGTTCAGTAAAAAAGACAGGAGATAAAAGTATATACAGTACATATAAAGAAGTCAACGAAGAGGAAAGGTACCAAGTTAGGGGATACTCCAAATTATTTATAAAAGTGGTTTCCCTAGGAAGTGAAATTATAGGAATTAAAAACTTTTATTATACGTTTTTTTGTTTTCTAAATTTTCTGTAATAAAGATGTGCCTCTTTCTAAGTAGGGAAAATGTCATCAGAAACTGAAAGGGCAGTGAGCCTTAAGAAGAATATGTTTAATGGGAATTAGACATTGTAAATGTAACGTTGTAAATCATTGTTATCATTGTAAATCAACTATATTTCAATAGAAATAAATATCAAGCAGAAAAAAAAGAAGGATATGCTAAGAGGACAGCCTTTGGAATCAAGAGGGCTTGGGTTCAAGGCCTGACTCTACGCTTCGTGGTTGCAGAAGCCAAGAATGAAGAATTCAAACTCTCCAAGCCCAGATCCTTGTTGGTACGATGTAGAAGAGCAACACTCATGGCGGCTGGCTGTGGCAGGGAATAAAAGAGAAAATGCTCCTCAACAAGTGCTTCGCATGACCCCTGGCGTGAAAAAGGGCCTTTGTGGGTCTCAGGCAATGGCTGGTAGGACTTTTCTCCCCAACTCTGCCAGTTTCTCTTGGTGTGATGTAGGGGCAATGAGATCGCAGCCTTCAGAATTAAGAGATGTGGCTTCCAATCCCGGCACTGCTGCCTTCTGAGGGAACCGCTCGATCCCTGAACCTTATGTTCTGATCCATAAAATGAGGCTATACCGCAGCATCATTTTTGAGGTGTTAGGTATCCAGTGGTCATGTATAGATGTGAGAGTTGGACTGTGAAGAAAGCTGAGCGCCGAAGAATTGATGCTTTTCAACTGTGGTAACTGAGGTAACTAATCCCGAGAATTCTTTGGGGAGGGAAAAACATCATCTGTAAAAGGTTAATCTGACTTCTTTCCAGCGTTTCATCCTTTTTAAGCCTCCAACTTCCCTGAAGAGCCATGAAATTAGAAGGGAGATTTGGGGAAGCACCCAGTGGATTCCTCACCTGGGCTCAGGAGGTGAGGAGGTGAGGCTCACTGACAGGACCCTCCATGGACAACATGGGCCCACTCAGGACAGCGGCAGAGGAAACCCCTCGCCTTTCTCGGCCCCCCACACAGGCTCCACTGCCAGGAAAGCCTCAGTCTAGCCTTCCTCCTTCCTGCTTACACACCGACCAGCTCCGGGACGCTACCTTTCTGTGACAAGACGGTCCCTCGGAAGTTCAGCGTTCTCTTCTCCTGTCTGTGGGTGTCAAATGACCAGAAGAGGTTCACCACATAGCCATTCACCTGCCAAGAATCAAGAGCCATGTTACACGAGCAATGCATATGCAGACCTCACCAGACACGAAAGGCAGAACTTTCCTGCTGCTCCTGGGTATCTCCCTTCTTAGAAAGAATGGGGCGGCCCTTTGGATACTTACATCAGTTCCATTTGTGCTAACATGAACACTCATACTCCTCCCTACTTCTAAAAATGAATGTGAAACAACTTATAAAATAAAATATAGATTCTATTGTGTATTAACATACATATATGGAATCTAGAAAAATGTTACTAAGGAACCTATTTGCAGGATGGGAACAGAGATGTAGACATAGAGAATGAACTTGTGGCAGAAGGAGAGGATGGGACAAACATATACATACTGCTGCTAAGTCATTTCAGTCGTGTCCGACTCTGTGCAATCCCATAGACAGCAGCCCACCAGGCTCCCCCGTCCCTGGGATTCCCCAGGCAAGAACACTGGAGTGGGTTGCCATTTCCTTCTCCAACGCATGAAAGTGAAAAGTGAAAGTGAAGTTGCTCAGTCATGTCTGACTTGTAGCGACCCCATGGACCAGAGCCTACCAGGCTCCTCCATCCATGGGATTTTCCAGGCAAGAGTACCGGAGTGGGGTGCCATTGCCTTCTGCGATATACACACTACCATGTGTAAAACAGAGAGCCAGTGGGAAGTTGCTATATAGCACAGGGAGATTAGCTCGGTGCTCTGTGATGACCTAGAAGGGGGGAATGGAAGGAGGGAGGCTCAAGAGAAAGAGGATATATGTACACATATAACTGATTCATGTTAGTGTACAGCAGAAACTAACACAATTATACTCCAATTTAAAAGTAGTTTTAAATAGATTCAATGAAACAAAAAAAATTAATGCAAAATAAAAGGACAAGAACCAACTAAAAAGAAAGAAAGAAGAAAAACTGTTAGTAATTAGATTACAGTAATTAGGCATCCATCCTAGATCAGATGGGCATCCCTGGTGGCTGAGCGGTAAAGAATCCACCTGCCATGCAGGACCTGCAGGAGACCCGGGTTTGATCCCTGGGTCAGGAAGATCTCCTAGAGAAAGGCATAGCAACCCACCCCAGTATTCTTGCCAGGAGAATCCCATAGACAGAAGAGCCTAGCAGGCTATAGTCCATAAGATCGAAATGAGTCAGAAACGACTGAAGCAACTTAGCACACACACACAGATGCTCAGCTCAGGCAGTCCTTGCAGTCAAGGCCAAGAGGTCACAACAGAGGTGGCTTGGTCAGATCTCACGGGCTTCTCCAGGCAAGAACACTGAAGTGGGCTGCCATTCCCTTCTCCGGGGATCTTCCCGACCCTGAATCAAATCCAGGTCTCCCGCACTGTGGGTAGGTTCTTTACCATCTGAGCCACCAGGGAAGCCCCCACTGTCTAACAGGAGCAAATATATCCACGAGTCAGGAAAGACTGTCTCTAAGTCCCGAGCTCACGGAAGGATTTTATCTAAAGGGCTTTAAAAATATTAGACAATGACCAAATTAAAATGTGTTCAAAACCAAAGACTAGAGAGACAAGGTCTACGCAAGGCCATTTCCAGCATCAGCGGTCCCTGAGGCCAAGGGCGTTGAGACCATACTGCAGCTCAGTCAATGGCACAAGGACTCTGCATGGCTTTGGTCCCACCACAGCTTCACAGACTGGGACGGATGTGAGGGAAAAGAGACAGAGAAAAACACCATGGAAGGTGAATGGCAACTTGAGAGACCAGGGGACACAGATAACTGCGGGGAAGGTGGCCACGCTGATGGACCAAGCAGAGGGGATGAAGGTGCTGGAAGGGGAAGGACACTGGGTGCACCATAGATGGATATGTGTCCAAGGCATCTGACTCTCCCCTAAGACTCTCCTCCACTGAGGGAACCTCTGCATTAGCGCAGCACCAGGAAATCCAATAAAGCTGAAAATTACAGGGCAAACATCTTCTGTTAACACCAACTCTTTATTTGCACTGTAGCTGTGAACCATTTAATTATATGGTTAAAAAAAAAAAAAGGCAGCAGGCTGAGGCAGAATAATTACATGGAAAGACTTCAGTTGTTCTTCGTGGGGGAAGAAGCCAACCTAGGTGTGGTATTTTAGCTTCGCTGGAACAAGTCATTCTTTTCTCTTAATCTCCCTGTCCTCTGCTCTATCAGTTCCCATGCAAAGGAAAGCCCCACCCGACTGCTGGTTTGAAATGTCCACGTTACCTTGATGTCCGTGTCCATGGAGAGGGTAAAGCTTAGGAAATTTTCACCGTAGCTGTCAATGCGGATGTCTGGTGGTGGGATCACTGAGAACAAAAAAGGGATTCAAAGAGAGAAACCATGTGATGAAAAGTGAAGAAGGCAGGACTTCACAGTTTTCAACTCAAGGGACAAAGCGATCTTTCAGTTGGGAAAGAAAAGGCATTGCTTTGGCAGTTCTGACTCTTCTATCGCTTTTACCACTGTTGTCCTGAGGCTGGGGCTGGGTCCACAGTTGCCTGGTGAACACAGAACTATCTCGGCTGGGTCAGCTATCCTGGCAATTAGGTCGAGCAGAAAAGTTCCATTATGTAAATGCCCCAAGCCAGCCCAGCTTCAGCCTGGTTCTGAAAAGTCTGGGGGTCACACTGGGAACCATCTTTACTGGCACCAATGAAGTCCCAGTGGCCTCAGGTCCTTTTTGAAGGTTGACAGCATGCTAAATCTTAAGTCCTAACTTGTAGATGTATGTGGGACGAAATGGAAAGAATCTGGGCCCTGGAATTCAAATTCCTGTTGAGACACTTAGCAACTGTGTGCCCTGGGGCGAGTTACCTGTCCTTGCTAAACCTAGAGATACCATCTGTACTTCACAGAGATGGCAAAATTCACTAAAATAATAGCTGTCTTGATACTCAAAGTTCCCGTTCTCTCTTTCCAATAAAGTCCCACCCAAGACAGATTAAAGACCTGATGAGATACTGGCATCCTCATAAAGACCAGAGCTTGGGACTTCCCTAGTGGTCCAGTGGTTAAGAATCTGCCTTGCAATGCAGAGGATGCAGGTTCAATCCTGGTCAGGGAACTAAGACCCCACATGCCACGGAGCATCTGAGCCCACGCACTACAACTAGAGAATCTGTGTACCCCAACAGAACATCCTGTATGCCACAATGAAGACTCCATGCTGCCTAATTAATTAATTCATTAAAAAAAAAAAGACAGAGCTCAGCCTGGGAGCTGAAGGGGCAAAGAGAGGACAGCAGAGAGAAAAAGATTCCTCTTGGTTCAAGTGAATAGTAGCACGCTGGTCATTCTGAACGTCTTCCCACCAGAAACCCAACAGTGTGCTGCAGGTGTAACCTAAGAGGGCTTGATGGGGTCAGCATCATCAGAATGTAATATTCAAATGGATTAGATTCTCAGCACATACGCCTTTTATATCAGCAAGGCAAGAAAGACCCAAAGGAGTAGCTAAGACTTGGTGGCAAAGAGATGGTTCAAACATTAAGGAGTCTCTCTAGATGTTCAATAAAAGTGGGCTTGAGGAAAACACAGCATGCAGAAGAAGAAAGGGTATTAGGAGTTGCAGGCAGCCAGCTCAGAGCAAAATAGTTCAGGTGCTGCTATAAACCTGACCTGGGCTATAATCACAGTGGCAGGAGTTACAGCACAATCCTCTCCAAGTCCCAGTTTCCTCAGCTACCAAGTGAGTGTAAGAATACTTACAGGGTTGATAAGGATTAAGAGAGATACATTCCTATAAAAACAACCTGCAAGGTGCTTGCTGCAGTGCTCAAAATATGGTGGCTGTTGTTATCATTAATCCACTGTGTCCACTAATCACAGTGGTGGATTCGGGGTGATGCTCCTGCTGTTTCAAACCCCATCTTCTTACATTACTAGGACCCGAGGCCACAGACAGATCATAACACACGTTTTTTGACTCTGCACACAGTTGCCTTCTAACCAATACATGTATGAATTGAGGTTCAGCCTAAAAATCATTGCTGTTGCTATTTATTCGCTAAGTCACGTCTGAGTCTTCGCGACTCCATGGACTTGTAGCCCACCAGGCTCCTCTATCCATGGGATTTCCCAGGCAAAAATACTGGATTGGATTGCTATTTCCTTCTCCAGGGGATCTTCCCGACCCAGGGATTGAACCCAGGTCTCCTGAAAGAAGCAACCCCCAACCACTGAGATTTTCAAATTCAGGTGTGAACTGTGACGAGGAATTCAAGATGCTACCTGTTTTTCTGATGACGTTTCAATGTCCCTCCTTTTCAGTAGATATGGTCAGTATGTTCTGAGTGATTGTAGAGGAAAATAATACCACAATCAAAACTCGAGGGGAGGAGCTTCTTTGGCGACTCAGTGGTAAACAATCCACCTGCCAGTGCAGGAGAACAGGTGTTCGATCCCTGGTCCAGGAAGATCCCACATACTGCAGAACAACTAAGCCACAGCTATTGAGCCTGTGCTCGATAGCCCACGAGCTGCAACAACTGAAGCCCATGTACCCTAGAGCCCATTCTCTGCAACGAGACGCTACCACATGAGAAGCCCAAGCACAGCACCATAGAGTAATCTTTGCTTACTGCAACCAGAGAAAAACCCTTGCAAACAACAAAGACCCAGCACAGCCAAAAATAACTAAACAAACAAACAAACAAAAAACCCCACAACTCTAAGGAGAACAATTCTAGGTGTTCACACTCAAAGGTGTGAACTCAGCACACATTTTCCAATATGTACAATCTCCCTGCTCCACGGACTGGCTGGCTTCACAAAGTTCAACTTGGCCCCTGCCCTGACCTCAACCACCCACCCCATCTTATTCAAGGCAACCAGACAGTGACTCTCCAAGACCCAGAGCCTATTTCTCACAGGCTCAGGTTAAAGCAAAATCCTCTGATCATGTTCCTGGTGGCATTTCCAGCTTTCGTACCCGCCCGCCAATCCAGAAATGAAAGTGCCCAGGCTAAGATCAGGAAGATGATGGTGCATCTCCCATAGAGCGCCAGAGCCTTCTGCTCACTTACTTCACTTCCCTCGCTCATCCGTGATTTCATTGGCTCCTACTCCACTCAGAGGATGGGGTGGCAGCACGTGTGAGGCACACGTGCCAAGTAAGGAGCCCTGCCCAGGAGGCAGGCCCTGCAGTGGTTCTGGAGTCAGCAGATCAGGTTCCAACCCCAGCTCTATGTGCAAATGACACAACCTTTCCAGTCCCTTATCTTCCTTATAGCTGTTCCTTGGGCTCAACAAGATAAGCTGGTATAAGCAGAGCAGCTGGCATGACAGCCTTCCAGGTCCAGGACTTTGATCAGCTCCAGCGACAGAAAGATAGAAACTACCACCTACATGTTGTTGGTGGCTGCCCCAGGGTAGTGATGAGTGTAGGCATGGCACTCTCTTATAACACCCCACAGACGAAATGGACAAGACCATCTTTATCTTGGCTGAGAAAGGAGAACACCTTATGTCATGGATACTCCGCCTGAGAAGCAGAGCCGGGCATGACGGCCTTCAGAAATTCACCCGTATGCTTTTGTTACAACAGATGCTCAGTTCTATATAGAAGGAGGAATGATCGATGGTCGCCCCAAAAAGACTTCATGTCTAAAGCACAACAGAGACACCCAGAGAAGTTCACTTGTTGTGGGGAGGGAGGTTGTGTGAACTATTCTGATCGGTGCATCTTCATTTGCCAGTCACACAGAGCTTTTTCTAAGGGCTTCTGTCTTCTCTAAAGCTGCAAATGCTGGAATCATTTACCTTGTCCTTTTATGGTGGTAATGGATTTAGAATCGCTCCAATTTCCTATTCCACGACTGGTCACCGCAGCCACCTTTCAAATCAGAGTGTGAATTAGTATGAAATAAAGGCAACATGCCACACAGCGAGAATCCCAAGTAGGTAAAAGGGGTGAGGCTTTGGCAATATGGGTGGAAGAAATACACACAGAGGGATGCAAGATAGTCTGAGGTGCCTGCAAGGGAAATAAGACAGGGAAAGAGAGCACAGGAGGGAACCAGGGGAAGGAATTGTGACAACGCTGAAATTATGAAATTTCTGTTGACTGATAGGTGTCAAAGTTTTTCTAAAGGGCAGAGGTGTGAGAGGGAGTGCGTGCATGTGTATGTCCATATATGTGCATAATCATACACAGGTATGAGACTCAGTGTCAGGGAGCTTGCGAATGCACTCAATGGTCTCAAAACATGTTTTGCACAAACTCTCTTTTCTACTGAAGATGTTGACAATCTATTTCATAAGAACTCCAGAAGATCGTTTCATAAATGCCACTTATCACAGCTCTGTCTGTCCCTGCAGCTAAAGACAAGCAGAAAAGAGGTGGGTGCAAAAGAAATTGAAACTGGAATGCTAGCAGAATATCTGGGTTAACAGCAGGGAGAGCTGCATTAATAATCAATTCTCAGTTATTTGAGTGAAGGCTGATTTTGAGTTCTCTATGGGGCCTTGGCTTGAGAGACTAAAAGAAAACATGAGCTCCCAGAGAAAGGGGCTGGGTATCGAGCAGACCACTAGTCAGCACCTGGTAAAAGAAGGCTCAGAGTTCTCATGGAGTGCAACTATCTCCCCATGTTCCCAGGCCACCCAGCCAGATGGCTGAAACGTGTGCGAACACTCACTCTGACCGTGTACTGAGTGTTGACCAGTAGGTTCCTTATTTCTGTAAAGTTGCTAAGAGCTCTCTGGGAGGCCCACATCTTGGAACCACTCCTGCTGTATTCTACCTAAAGAGAGAGAAAAATAAAAATACTAATCCATGAACAGGTACCAAAGTTCTGGGCATCATAACACCTCACAAAAAGGCAGGAGGAGAGAGGGGAAGGTGGGATGCAAAGTGTCCCAGATGGATGATTATTTATAAGGCAGTACCAAACCAAGTCCTCATCACACAGAACACGATTCTGCTCCAGGAGACCTGGCCATCTCCCACGCTCAACCACACACACTGCCCGCACCTGGGAGGAACTTACAATGTACTCCCGAACGAGGCCATGGGTGTGGACGGGAGGGGCCCAGTGGCCCATGATCACGCCTTCTACTTCCCTGTGGAGTGACAGCTGGAGGTTCTGAGGAGCGTCTGGCACTGGAAAAGAAGCCACGGGGTTAAAATCCATCTGCATCCTTGTCAACTGGAGGAACTTCTCTGAGCTTAAAACACACACAAGAAAGAATCTGGGGCCAGCAGGGAACCTGTGCACCAGAAAGGGCTGTGAGCTTGGTCTTCCCGCTGATGGAACATCTTTCCTCCCTGCTGTCCACCTGTCAGACCAACCATGGCTCAGAGAGTCTGACGCAGGCTGGGGGCTCCTAAGGGCTGCAGGACGGAATCACCTGAGTAGGTTAAGTCAGCACTGGCCCTGGGTTTCCAGGCTGAGATTTTGATTGTCACAGGCAGCTGCCCTGAACTCTCATATTTACATATATGTGCATGGGTGCTAAGTCACTTTAGACGTGTCTGACTCTTTGTGGCCCTATGGACTGTAGCTGCTGTCCATGGGATTCTCCATGCAAGAATACTGGAATGGGTTGCCATGTCCTCCTCCAGGGGATCTTTCCGACCCAGGGACCAAAGCCATATCTCTTATGTCTCCTGTATTGGCAGGAGGGTTCTTTACCACTAGCACCACCTGAGAAGTTCATTTATATATGTATGTGTACACACACACACACACACACACACACTCACAGATGCATATATATACATATACATTTATATGTATATACACATACATACACATGTATGTTTTAGATTCTTTTCCTCTATAGATTATTACAATAGACTAAGTATAATTCCCTGTACTATGCAGTAGGTCCTTGTTTGTCTGTTTTGTATACAGTATTGTCTGTCTGTTAATCCCAACCTCCTAGTTGACTGTTCTTTGTTCATAAGTTGATAAGTCATAAGTCAGTAAGTCAGGTCAGACTCTTTGTAACCCCATGGACTTCAGCATGCCAGACTTCCCTGTCCTTCACTATCTCCTAGAGTTTCTTTAAATCCTTAATTTATGCCTCCCCTCAATTCTCCTTAGGTAACCATAAGTTTGGTTTCTATGTTTGTGTGTCTATTTCTGTTTTGTAAATAAGTTCGTTTGTACCACTTTTCTCGATTCCACATATAAGCGTTATCATGTGGTATTTGTCTTCCTCTGTCTGACGGCCTTCACGTAGTAAGTACGTCCTCACTTTCTGGCAAGACCATCTTCTAGATCTCCTTCCCCAGGCCTGGACTTCTTCAAGGAGCCCTGCATCCTTTCACTGAAGAGCGGTGTGAGAAACCTTGATCCAAGTGGCAGGTGAGCTCAACGCTATCAAAGTTTTTCTGGGCCTTCCCAGTTGAGGAAACAAGGAAATGCATGCGGTATACTAACCTGTGCAGATACACACACCTATAAAGACTTTATGTGTAACCACATGCATGCACATTGAGATAAACATGCGTTCACATTAACATCTCCAAATGTAAACACGGCTCTGATGGCAGCTGAGAATGAAAAGTTCACAAAACCTGGGGAGCAGGGGTCACAGGAACAAGTGCAGTCATCCAATGTCAACTACTGTGAAGGAGGGAGGAAGTAAGGAACTCTCTATGACCCTCGAGCTTTGGTAAATTTCTTTATAGTATGCCCAAAATACTTCTGACACGCTTCATATGTTAATGATGCTGATCTCCTAAGCACTAAATACTGGGAAATACCTAGAGACCGAAGGCAGAGACAGAAATTAGATAAGAAATGCAAAAGAGGGCAGGGATGGGGAGATCAAATTGTGGGGAGAGAAAAACATTATGAATGGTGATCGGTTTGTAATTACACAAATATCGAATCACTATGTCGTACATTTGGAACTAACACAGTGTTGTGAGTTAACTATACTTCAATTTTAAAAAAAAATTGTGTTAAGATGTCAAAAACAAATGTATGGTTACGAAAGGGGAAAGGGGTCAAGGGATATGAGGGTTTGGGGATTAACAGATATACACTGTTCCACATAAAGTGGCTTCCCAAGTGGTCCTAGTCATAAAGGACCCGGCTGCCAATGCAGGAGACATAAGAGACATGGGTTCAACCCCTCGATTGGGAAGATCCCCTGGAGAAGGAAATGGCAACCCACTCCAGTATTCTTGCCTGGGAAATCACATGGACAGAGAAGCCTGGCAGGCTACAGTCCATAGGGTCACAAAGAGTTGGGCATAGTTGAAGCAATAAACAAGGACCTACTGTATATCACTGGGAACTATATTCAATATCTTATAATAACCTATAATAGAAAAGAATCTGAAAAAGAAGGGATATGTAACTGAATCACTCTGCCGTATACCTACCTAAAACACTATATATCAACTATACTTCAAAAACCAGAATTGTGTTTTTTTAAAAAATTACATGATATAACAAGGAGAGTGACTCAGACAGGTCTATAAACTTAGGCACATAGACAGCACATGTAGTGATGCTGCCTTGTTCCTGAGCATCCTGGGAAACTCTGAAAATGCACAGAAGGGCTTGTCCCTGTGGCACTCACATCCTTCGGGAGTCCTCAGGGTCACGAAGTCGTTGGTACTGTGCACCTTGCTCAGACACTGGACCTGGACTTTGACCTGATATGTGGTGTCTGGCTTCAGGACTTTCAATACTGTGCTTGTTTTATTGCTATGGGTCTCCAGAGTATTCCATATGCTCTCTCCAACCACCCTGGCCAAGAGAAGAAACAGAGCATCGCATCAAAGCAACATGGGGTGGCCAAGATGTCTGAACCCATCAACGGAGTTGCTCAGTACACACACAAGAGTTTATGGAATACCCGCTGGCAATAAAAACATCATTTTCTTCTCCCGTGGCAAAGAAGGGACCCACCTGTAGTAGACGTTATACACACAAGAAGCAGAGGGCATCTTCTTGGGCCGTATCCAGGTCAAAGTTACATCCCCAGAGAAGTCCGCTGTCCATTGAAGATTCTGTATTTTGTATACATTTAATTCCTCTAGAGAAAGAAAAGGTGGGGGGGAAAGCAAATGATATCTTAAAAATCCTTGCATTTCAAAGGACCTAGGAGGTTCCTTGGTTTCAGGCAGACCTACTGGGATCTGCATGGTCTGGCCACCATCATTTTAAAACACCCCAGAAAAAAAAAAAGAGTTGAAACCTTCCTATCCACGCTTCCCCAGGGTCTCCTAAGTTTCCAGTTGTGATATTTCTCCTTGCATTTCACCTCCTTGTCTGCACTGAAACAAGCCTGATTCTCAACAGAGACCACCACAAATCCAAGGACACGGTCATGGCAGGATCTATGACTGCTTGAGACTGAGATGCTTGTATGCCGCAGGACCCATATGCTGATGCCTCAACCCCGATGTGATCGTGCTAGGAGGCGGGGCCTCGGGAGGTGACTAGGTCCTAAGGACGGAGCCCTCGTGAATGAGGCTAGTGTTTTCATAAAAGAGACCCCAGAGCACTTCCTTCCACCAGGGGACAACACGGAGAACATGGCTGTCTGTGGACCCACAGGTGGGCCCTCACCAGACACCAAATCTGCTGGGCTTCAGTCTCAGCTTCCCAGCCTCCAGAACTGTGAGAGAGAAGTTTCTGTTGCTTTCATGCCACCCCGTCAGTGGTATTCTGTGATAACAGCCCCCAAAAGTTTGCTAAATGCATTTCCAGACAGAAGGATGGAGTTCACCCCACCGCAAAGCCTGAGGCACTGCAGGAGCAGCAATGCCTCAACATGAAGTGGTGATGGGTTAGTCGCTCACTGGTGTCTGACTCTTTGAGACCCTGTGGACTGTAGCCCGCCAGGCTCCTCTGTCTGTGGAATTCTCCAGGAAAGAATACTGGAGTGGGTTGC